>NW_026637266.1:1469593-2936686 GCF_028554395.1 Pezoporus wallicus
GGCAGACCTTAGAGATGTCTTCATTGTTAACAGTGGAGATTCTTATTCTGCTCTTATAAATAAATCAGAATGAGTTGTAAATATAGATGTCACCAAGGCTGCACACACTAGGAAAGGCAACAGAAAGTAATAAGGCATTGGAAGAGTATTCTGCAACCTGAAACTGATGGGAATCTAGTATGAATATAATTGATGCTGATTAATGATGCCTTGAGCTGAGGTGTGCCAGTTCAGGGATAACTGCTATGAGAAAGTGTTGGCATCCACAGCCCTGACAATAGTATCTCTATGGAGTTACTGACCAAATGTAATTAATGAAAAGAAGCAGCTTTTTAACATATTTCTCTCAAACAAAAGCAGCCTTTGTTATCACCTAATAGAAATAACTCCAGACAAACATTTTTCTAGTCTGTCTGGAAAACCTGCAGTACCTGTGGGTGTTTCTAAAAAAAAAACCACCAACAACCCCATAACCACCTATTATGCACTCTCACTCACATCTCAGATTTCCTCTCTGCTTCATGCTTGTATTTTCTAAACGTTATTTTATAATTTTGTTAATTTCTTCACAGAAATGTTGAGGAAAAGGCTAATGAGAATAACAGGAAAATATTGCAAAAACACAGAATTAAGCCACAGGAGGCAATCTGCCTACATCTTCTCTACTTAGCTAAATTTTCCTTGAGAGGATCAGAGTTACATCTTGTTTCCTGTCCTAAACTCTTAAGTACTCCTGCATGCTGCCTGTTAAAAAGTTGTCACATTCAGTGCCAGGGTTAGCTGCAAATCAAATCAGACAATCAGGCAGGAATGGACCTCTGGAGGCCACCGATTTCAACCTCCTCCTCAAACCCTTGTCAACACCAAATTCAGGCGAGGCTGCCCACAGCTTTGTCCAGTTGGGTCTCAGCCTCTCAGACCTCACAGTTTCCCTGGGGAACCCACTCCAATGCTTAAATATCATCATACTGAAATACATTTTCTTTTTATCTAGATGGAACTCGCTTTCTCGATTTCAGATTGCTGTTTCTCATTCTCTTTCCTTGCCCCTCTGTAGAGAGCCTGACATCAGACTCTTGGTTGGTAATTTTCTCTTACACATTGGAAGGCTGCTGCTGGGTACTCAGTAAAGTTTTTCTTCTGACAAATTCATTCTCTTCTCTGATTATCTACTAAATCTATAGATAAGTATTTAGTGAGGAACTGGATTAAACATTTTGAAATAAGCCCAGACTTCAAACATACTAGTAACAGGGATAGTAGCCGTGCACATGCTTGCACAGACGTGAGACAGATCAGACTTCTGGTATATGAAGTATGAGAAGCAATTTCAGAATCAGAAAGTGCTGGAAAAATCCTTTTAGCATCATCCTGTTACAACATTGTTCCAAGAATGCTACAGAGGGAAAGAAGGCCACATAAGCCCACAGTGCTATGCTAAGCTTTGTTAGCCTGCCAAAAAAAAAAAAAAAAGAAATCCCCAAATGTGTAGAAGATAGGGAACACTGTAAATCTAGTCTTTGTCTTAGGATTTTTAAATAGAAGACTAGAATTCTATTTCCAGCTCTGCATTGTGATGTTGGGCAAATTGCTTCTAATTATTTATTATATAAGAATTTTCACTGTTTTTTGACAGCCCAGTTACAAGGGACCTGGGACCAGCCTCCTTTATCAAAGATTTTGATGGGCTGGGACTGTATTTTGAAACACTCAAATAAGTTTATACATATATATTTTGGGGAAAGAAAAAAAAACACCTTAATTTTCTCTTATCTCTCCATTTTTAAAAATATTTTTGAGATCCTCACCTAAAAGTGAAAACCTAGAAAACTGACTGTACTTCTGCACTTGTATTACTGAGTATGGGGTGAAAAATTAAGTTTGTCCATATTATATATTCGTGGGCTTCCCAGGGGTTTGCACGATTATATTCAAAATAGGTTGGGGTTTTGTTTGTTTGTTTAGGTTTTATATGGGTATATTGCTTGTATTATTTAAGTACTGCTAATCTGAGCTCAGCTAAGACACCTAAATGGATTTTATTAATTGCAACCACTTCAGCTTTTAGAAAACCCCTTCTTAGTCTACAGAAGTTAACTGTGTAAGAGAAACTGCAGGTACCTCTCTGTGTTTGACCAATATTTCCCATATGGTTTCTAGGAAAGAAAAACAAATTCTTGACATCCCTCATATCAAATACAAACAACATCAATAACAGTAATGGGACTAAAATACTGCTTCTGTAACTATCTGAATATTTCACAGGTTTTCATCTGAAAACTTGTATTGTACAGCAGCTGTATTTCCTAAAATTGTATTTACAGCAGTACTAAAAAAACAGAGATTCACCTTGCTAATGACCTCTTTTTTTGGCAAGATAATAAGTACAACAAAAAGAGAAGATCTGTTCTTACCATAAACAGGAAAATAGGCTTTATAACAGCAGCATTTGCTATCACCTCTAAAATTAACTCTGGCTCATGCTTTCCATGATAAATGCCTTTTTTTTCAGAGTTAATACAGAGCAGCTCAGCCTATAAACACATTAAAAAATGTATTTCAAACAAGTCAGTCTGGAAACTAAGTTTTAAAATAGTACAAGTGGAAACAAAAACATAAATTTATACTGAGTATCCATTTTCTTTTATAAATTATCTGGTCTACAGTACTTCCATCTTTTCCTGTGACTGAAACATAAGGTAAATTAGGGCACAGACAGTTGACTGTAAACCACAGCTGAGTTTAGGTTAGAAGACACCTAAGGAGGTCATGCAGTAGGGCTAAACGTAGAGCTCTGTCAAGTTACTTAGGACTGTCCAGTTGAGTTTTGAGTATTTCAAAGTATGCAGAATCCATAGCGGTTTGTCAGGAAATACTAGTGCTTAACCTCTTAACTGGGACATTTTCTCCTTCTATTTAGCATTTACCTCTTATACTTTTAACAATCCCTACTTGTAATCACCAGATAATTACAGTATGAAGGAAAAACTATTTTGCATCACCTTCCATAGTATTTTACACAAACACATTTTACTAAACATTGCAGCAAGCCAAGAATGCATGTTTGCTGAGTAAGAAGTAACCACTCAGACCATGTAAACTAATGTCACATCTCTAGTAACCATCTGATTAAAACATTAAACACTTTTGATTTTTTAAATAAAAATACTGTCAGGTAGTTAAAGCTAAAAAAAGAGCTCTGATAAACAATGTTGACATTTAATAACTGATATGCTTTCTTATTACGATTGAAAATATTTGTTTGGATTCTGTTTTCCACCAAACACGAGGATAAAATGTTAATGAATAAACAAATAAAAAAAAAATATTAAAAGCACAGCTAAGTGTGTGCACTTTGTGAATATTTTGCATGAAACATCAAGTGCAGATAACACAGTACAGGTAGGGAAAGGCAATTTAACTTCTTAAATGTTCAGTTTTAACAGTGATTATGATCTCATATATATGACCACTAAGGATGTTTGCTGGTTTTGCCAATTTAAGTTCTTTCAGTTGCTGAAGACATTCTCATCTTTAAAAACAGGATGCAAGGTAAGGGTAAAAATGCTTTTATTCTGAAGAACTAGCATTTTATACCATCAACTAAGTTTGACATTACAGTTTCCTTGAATGGCAAAGTCAATTAAAGGGGTTCTTGACACCCTTAAACCCAAACCCCTCCTCCCCTGGAACTCAATACTACGTAAGTGCTAAAATTTACCGTTTCCTTTGCTATGAGAAAAAAAGCTATTTGTGTCTGTACTTTAAATCAGCTCAGTGAAATTATCAATTTAAAAAACCTTTTTAAACTGGATTAAATTCTTAGGAAAAACGCTATGGCTAGAGAGTGCTGAGTCATTCCAATATCATATAGAAATATGTACCCCATAGGGCAGCTGGGTAAGAGTAGTTTCAATCCAGAATATAAAATGCACTAGGGGAATCCCTTAGGAGCAGAGGCAGTAGAGGAATGTGGTTTAAAACACTGATAACAGCCAAGGTCAAATGAAAGTGTAGGTGCATATTGTTACTTGAATTTTAACAATTATAACCAGACCTGGGGAAATCTACATATACATCTATATACTCCACATAGTCACACATTTGATACTATACAAACTGTTTACCCCAACAGTAAATCTTGTGTTGGTTCATCACTGAAACTCAAGAACTAGTAAAACCTGTCAGATTCAGGAGTTTGGCAAAATTTACGTTTTGACTATAAACTAAGAGTTATTTCTGAACATTTATTTTCTCCAAACTTAAAGAAGTTGAAAAAATACCTATTTTAAGCTATTTTTAGAACCAGGCAAATCTTGACTATGATGATACATTGTATTGGTGGGTGGTAAACTCTGCACGTACATATTCTAGAAAAAAGTTTGAGGTTTCGCAGTAAAAACCATGAATGCTGGGTGTGTGGTAAATGTAATCTATCTTAAAAGGTTGCTGTTTACAGCAACTAACCACTTACGGTGGTTTTTGTTCACTTTTTGAGATTAACCAACTAGATTCCAGTTAGAAATCAATGTCAAATAAATTTTCAGGTTACATACTAGGGCATCACTGTATTCTAGATTCTCCTAAATTCTCCTTATGTGAATTGCCTCAGTTAGAAACCTTCTGTCTCAAATGCAGAACTTTCAAATCAGATCCAAATCATTCTAGATGGAGCCAGCTATCACCTTTCACATCAATATTAATTTTTAAGGCTAATTATAACAGTATAAAACTGATCTATTTACTTTTTAGAACTTGGATGTTCACAAAGGCATTTCTGTGCATTTTCCTGGCTATTTTTAACTGTAGAGTCAAATAAGTATAGGCCATCTAAATAACCACATTTCCTGATGTCCAGTTTTCTTTTGTGTGTAAGTACACAGAAGCATAAATATGAAAAAAATAAGTATCAAACACCTTGCTACCCCCTTATGGAAACACAGGTTCTAACTATTAGCATGTGTACAAAGATAGTAAATAGACTAAATAGAAATAAACCCTGAGAACTTAACAGCCATTATTGTTCCCTAAGCTGAGCACTGAAAGCAACTTTTTTTTCTTTTTTTGGTATCTGACTTTATAATTAGAAAAAAATAAAAGAACAAAAATCACTTTTACCTGCTCAATTAATGGATAGCTTGTATGATTTAAAGAAAATAATCTGTATTGAATTGGTGCATGTCTTTGCAATTTGTTCTGTGAAAAGAACAGCACGGCATTTTGCAATAGCTGGCATATACAGTAGTGGATATGTTTTATATCTGTATCGATCCTTTGTGGTGTCTCATAAAAGAAGCCTGTAAATTATTCATGTCTAAACCACATTAGATTCTGGAAAAAAACCTTTGCAGAAATCCATTTTAAGGGCACCGGAATTGTGAAGTCAGCTGGCTTAGCTATAGTGATTTCTAACAATCATTTGTTGCTAATAATAACTCCATCCTCATGTAAAACACACCCTCAGACACTGAATATAAACGCAGCGGTGCAAAGTTTAGGTAACAGGTCTCAGAAGGCAACTTAATGGGGTATCTCTTTGCCCCAGAAGTGCTAGCAGGTTTATGTTGTTTCAGGGCAGGAAACAAAACCATGTGGATATTAAATATCAGTCATAGGGGCTTGAGGCCAACACTCTTCATCAAGTTGAATAGTGTCCTACTGCATGTACATTCCTGAGTAGAGGCTGCACTATAAAGCTACTCAATAAAATGATCCAGGTTTGCAGTTTCCAAGAGGAAAGGAATCAGGCCTTCAACAGGCACTCTGAAACAGTACTGGCCAAAATCACTAGTCTTCTCAGATTCCTCAGATTAACAGCACAGAAACAAAATTAAGTTTGTAAAGTGATCATCTGAGTAATTACATGAACATGTAACCACATTGTTTATAGAAAACATATGCATACAAGAACCAGTAATATTCATTGGAAGATATGATAATTATCACTTCCTCTACAGTGTGAGTGGGATACTTGAGTACTGGGAGGGGGGAAGGTACTGACAGCTCAAGACTAGGAATAAGCATCTGTTACCACGTCACATTTTTTGACTGAAAGATTACTACACAGATACTTATAGAAAACTAGTATAGTTTTTCAGTTCTTCTTTACATGAGCACTTCCAAGCCTGTTGCGCCGGACATTAGGCAGCCAAAAAGTACAGCTGTTCTATCTTCTTAGGCTGAGATCACCCTGAGCAGCATATAAAATAGTGTAGTCTAACTGTTGTAGCAGAAGAACCCTGTGCCAACAAGTTGTCCAAATATTTACTTACCTTTACAGGCAGATTTTAGAGCTGACACTGAATTCCTTGCTGCCATGGCTACGCTACTTCCCGTACCTGAGCTAGTTCATTTCAATCTACTTTGAGTTTTTCTTCAAGACTCTGCAGACGTAACTCTACAGCTCTACAATGTCTATGACTCCAGTTTCAATATACAATTTTTTCTGTTCACTTTCTATAGCATATAAGACACTGGAGGATTAGGTTAAGTATATCCATGAGAAAAAAAAAAAGTTACATATAAAGCACTATTATTGCATGATGACTTTAAAGGGATTACATAGTAGAGCATGTAAAACCAGCTGAATTTGAAGGTGTTTCTCAAGATGCCTTAACACTGTTAACTTCTCAGGAAACACTCAAGGCAGTCCAGCATTTCAGTTTGTGCTATGGAGTCTTTTGGACTTCAAAGTCTGGAAGTTAAACCTGCACTGTTTTTTGGTTTTGTGTTTTATGTTGGTTTTTTTTTGGTTTTTTTTTTTGTTTTTTTTTACTTTCTTGTTATGTATTGCTCCAGATCTAGCATAGCCTTACCTAGTACTTACTGTTGTTACAAATCATGTTACTATAATTAAAGCTGTACTGTTCAGGTGGTAAATGGATTAGAAGCTGGAAAATGGAGTTCAGTTTGGACTGTCTGATTTCAGTTTTACTACTCTGTACCAAATCCAGATATATTTACTCACCCTCCATTTTAGTGAAGCATGTCCGGAAAGACCTGTGAAGAGGGAGGAGATCAATAAAATCTATGTTAATAATTACAATACAAAGCCCACTACTTTTCAGTTGCCCCATAAACTCCCATGTAACTTGTCTTTAGGTAGATCACATTTATAAATATAAAAATAGATCAATGTTACTCAAATAGTTATGGGTGTACCATTTGGCTTAAGTGTCCTACTGCAGCCTTCTCTTGGATAGTCTGATTCCACATATTTACATATTAAACATTCATTATTTATTATTAAGTAATTATATAGGGGTGTTTGAACTAGATGATCTTAATGTCCTTTCCAACCCTAACTATTCTATGATTCTGTGATATTTACACACATTCACACAGCTAACTCTTCAAGGATTCAAGCTGTGCTCCAATAACCAAACATTGACATAAGTGAACAGTAACAAACGGTATCTCATGTCATATTCAGTCTTATTGTCTTCCTCACAGCATGTATCACCAACTCAATTTTTTGTATTGGAAGGGGAACCATGATCTGGATTGTCATCAGTGGTAGTTTCTTAAACACCAACAAGAAGCATTCTCTTGACTGTTCCTAAAGTGGTGCAGCCTGCACATACACACTACTTAATGTCTTGGCTGCAATGATGATTAAGTCAAGAAGCTTTTAGACATTATCAGTTTTTGGGGGAGTATTACATCTCAAAAAACCTACCTTCTTCAGGTGTCTAATACGGAACACTGAAAGCCATATGGACAGTATTGTTCCTAAAGCTTTTCTTTCCCCTTCATGGAAGGTCTTAGTTTCATCTTCATTGCTACCATTACAAAAGTTTGAATATTATTCAATAATTTTAGGCAAATTAATTGATGTGCAGCATTAGTAGCATGCCATAATTCCATTAAGCCCCTGCTGAATCTAATACATACATGCTATAGGGAAAGCAACCCTACTGGAAAATTCTACTTTGTTCACTGGAAACTGAGAGCTGAGGTGAGAGCTCTTTTGGGGTGTGCTAAATCCTATGGCACATTCACAAATAGCCACGCTTATGCTCTTGAGTAATCTCAGTAAATTACTTGAGTAATTGCTGTTGGCTTAGTGGTTTTAACTGGTTTAGCATTACTCCCTTCTTGTCTAAAATTATAGAAGACATAATAGTGTGCTCTTTGCTAGCTGCAATTTTCCATTGCAGAAACACTAGATTTCAGGTTAGTTTGTCTATAAATACCTCCTTTTTAAAAATGGTTATAGGAAGTTCACAAAACTTAAACTTTACAACTTCAGTTATTACACTGTGTACAGGGATGCCTGAAGCATACATCTATTGATGCTGCTACGCACCTATGCACACAGCAGTAGGATTTTAATAATTTTTAGATGCACAGTACAAATTTTAGATGTATAGGCAATAAACAAGGCAACACAGCTCCTATTAATATTAGAAATAAGTTATTATATAATACCTAGTGCAGATAGAATCATAGAATAGTTAGGGTTGGAAAGGACCTTAAGATCATCTAGTTCCAACCCCCCTGCCATGGGCAGGGACACCTCACACTATATAGAATTATTTGCACTAAGAATCCTGTCCAATGCAAAACTTGAAATTTACTGTTAATGCATTTCTGTAGACATAAGGGTTCAAGCAGGCATCACAAATACAGTGTGGTTTCTCCTGCAATTAAAAATATTTTCATTTAATGGCAAAATATTTTTGTTCTTGTTCCAAGAACACACCACTGGAATCCAGTGTTTAAACCAAATATTTTCTTTTAGCTTTCCTCAAATCCTTAGCAGCCAAACTACACATGACTTCAATGGATTCTAGTCAAGCTTTCCCATATAAGCCAAATAGCTTTCTTGTGAATGCAGCAAAAAAAAAGAAGCTGCATTACACAGTAAATATCAAGTCCACTCTTGCTGGTAAAGTTTACCATTTGTTCCTGAGAAATAAACATCCTGATCCTTCAGCCAGCACCTGGCCAAGGTAATTCAGATTCATTAAGGTGTCTCCATAAACTTCAGCAGACCAAACTATACTAGAAGAGATCTGAGATTTAACTCATACTAAAGATGCTGACAATGCTGTGAAGTGAAATCACAATGTAGGATGTCTATCTGAAGCAAGCGTACAATTTCACTTAGGTTGGGAACTTCACAGAGAACTGCAAATGAGATACACTTTGGAAAACATAAACCAGATTAAAACACAAAGCAGTCAGTGCAACCTGACAAATTCCTAAAAATAAAAAAATAAAAAAATTATTTGGTCTTCAGATATAATTCCATCAGCTGCAATAATAGAAACTGATTTTGGAAGGCATGAGGCACTATAATCCACGTGACAGAGAATTTAAATAGGGAAAGGAAATCTTTCTAATCCTCCATATTGCTTTATTACATGATTTGGTTGAATTATATCATCTGTATAAACTGCTGCCTCCAATGTGCTCCCAAAAGAGCACAAACACAACTACTAGCCTTTTTGTGTTTTGTTTTTTTAACAGGATGCAAGGTGAAAATTACTTTTAATAAGGTTTCTTGCTAGAATCAAAGGAGAAACATCCAGTGGGGGGAAAATAATTAAGGAGAAATTAGGTGTATCAGATCAAAGGCTTCCTCCCCCCCCCCCCAAAAAAATGGATTAAAAAAGCAGATCTTGATTTTATCATGCAAGTACAAGACACATTGTTAGCATGAATTTGCTTTCAGTTAATGTTTGTATAACACAAATAACTTGAAAATACAACTCCCCTTAATATTATGTTTTTCTATATAGCAAACAAATGGATTTTAAAACTTGGTCAGGGAGTGGTAGGTGGCTAAATAAATACATAGAAACCCCAGTGTTTTGTCATATAACAAACTATAACAGCACTTCAAAGTTTTGGACAGGTTTCCTTATATTATTGGTTTAGGGTGTAGCTGTGTGGAAAATTGTAAATGTTGTCTTTTGGTATTTACTTTACGATCCTTTGTAATCTTCAGCTATATTTATAGTTTAAAGTGGGAAGAAATCAAAATTAAAGAGGCCTATCTGAGCATCCTTTGTAATCAAATGCTTTCCCCATTTCTCTTTAAAATAAAAGCACAGCCTGCATGTTTGGCTGCCTGAGGAGACCACCCGAAGCGTTTACAAGTCATGACCTTACAGTGAAGTATCTGTGGAAAAGCAGAAGTTGTAGAACACACAGAGAGGAGTCACAGATAAACTAGCCAGTTTCTGTGGGGAGAAGGGGGCTGCTGTGTTTTGAATCGAAGGGTTTAACTGGAAATAAAAGGAAAAGAGTGAGGTTTTCTTGCCTGGGTGCAGCACAGGAGTGACAAGTTATTTAAGAGGCGATAGGATGCCACTCGTCCTAATGCACCGAAACCCCACGGCCCTCTCCCACCCGGCGACTTCAGGCTTTCGTAAAGGCCATGGCTCCCCCTCCGCCCCGGCTGCCTCTCTCTCCGCCCGGCCTGCCGCGGCCGAGGGGCTCCGCGGGGCCGGATGCCGCCCCCCGGGGGCTGCCCCAACGGCCAGCCCCAACGGCCTAGGCCTAACCCTAACCCTCCCCGTCCCCCGCGCGCCGCCCAACGGCTGCCGGGGCCTTCGCGCGTCGGAGCCTTCGGCTGCTGCTCGCCAACGGGTGGCTCTGCGCCGTTAGACTAGGGGACTCGGCCGGTGGCCTCTGTCCTAGGGCGGGGGCGAGGCCTGGCCGGTAGGCCCCAGAGCCGCAGGTTGAGGGCTGTCCCCTCAGAAATCCTGCGGATAGCTGTGCCGGTACTGACCCAACTGAGTGCTGGGGAGATGAGAGAAAATTCCCTCTTGCTCCAGTGAGGGCATGCCTATTGCAAGGGAATGAATCCAGCTGTCAGCAGGGATGGGAGGTTGTGGCGGCTGTGGCAGTTGGATATAGCCAGAGATAAGTATCCTGCCAAACAAGGGCACCAAAATGAAGAACCCAAGACTGGGGGTGAAAAACAGGCTAGGAATTACTTTATTTAGACTTTTGAAAATTGTTTCCATTGTAAATAAGGTGGTCCAAGAGCTGCTTTTAGGTTTTCACTTTCCCCTGGTGTATACAAGATGCTCAAGGCAAGGTTTATAAAGGGATTTGCTTTTTTATTGGACTAACTGCTCTGTGTGGCAAAACCAGCTAAGTTTTAAGGCAAACAAAACCTTCAGGTTTGTGCAGCTGTAGGAAGGTGTCAAGGGTACATAAGTTACAGAAACTCCTTTCCATGCTGCCAGACACTCTTGGGCTAAGACTTCAAAGCTATTGCTACATAGGGAATATTCCACAGGAACAAAGTGTTTTGTTTTTGGTTTTGGTTTTTTTTTTTTGGGGGGGGAGGGGGGGGGGCAGGGGTAGGTAATATACAGGAGCCTTACCAAAAGAGATTCTGGCTCTGGACTAATAATACTGCGAAAACAGGCCCTCATTTGTTATAACCGAAACAAAGGTAGAACTAACTGCTCAGAGAGGACACAAATCTCTCTCCCGTAGCAGCTTTGGAAACGGCCCAGAACTGTAGTTGTAAGAGCAGCTGGGTATGCTGTAAAAGAAACAGTATAGTCATGTTTTCCAAAATTTCAAGAGTTTGCCTTATTGCCAGCTAACCTAGGTCCAGATGATCAGATCACAGCTGCAGTTCATTTAAATTTTGTTCCTTTGTATTTGGACTGAAATGTTCTTACTGGCTTTTGTTTCCTTCATTGCTGAAGCCTTCCCAACTAAGTTTTTCTAAATAGAACACAGGATCAGGAAAGATTTCACAGACTATGGAGTCTAGTTCCTTCCTGCAGCAGTTAAACAGGTCATATAATCCCATTTGTAAATTTATCAAGCTTTCATCTTAAAACACATTTGGTTTTTTTTGCCTCCATGGTCGTATTGGGAAGCTGTTGCAGTACTTTTTGTCCCTGACATTTGGAAACTTTTCTAATCTCCATGGTAAGTCTTCAGGGTAATTTTCTTCAGGTGATCTTACACTGATACAGACTTCCAATTCAAGTATCTTCCCTTTGAGTGTTTCTCTTATCCTCCTTTTTTCCCCACTGTATTTGGAGAGCAATAATAAACCTTTTCTCAGATTTTCTTCAAACAAGAAAATAAGTTAATAAGCTAAGTAAGGTAAATCCTTTCAGTTATACACTTGCCTGCCTATAGGAAAACTGTGAGGAAGGTTTCATCTTGCCGGTAGTACATAGTTCTGCTGCAACAGATTAATATACTAGTTGTTTTACCTAAAGGCCTTTTATAAAGTATTATCTGGTGATAGAAAATTCCTGTTATTAATTCCAAAGTGCGTGACCTTGCACTTTGTACATTTTAACCTCATCCCTTTACAGTAACTGAAGTTCAGTGACCTTTATGATATTCCAAGCCTTTTCTAGTTTGACACCGCCTCCAGACTTTGTCATCAGAAAATGTCATAAGCACACACTTATGCTGTACCAAAATTAGCTATGACACTATCCACTATTTTTAGCCTCCAAACTAATCCTAAAGAATTCTGCTGCTAACTTTCCTCCAAACATACACTTTCCCTTTCAGTGTAACAGGTTGAGTCTTTGTATTTTTGCCCTGGTAGTGAAGATAGTACAGTATCTTCACTATCCAATACCAAGGAATTTGTGTTTTTCTCTGTAATTTTGATTTGATTCCAGTTCATTTTCTATCTCTGAATTCTTATTTTTTCATGGTGAAGCCTTTTTCTCATTGTGGGCTACTTTTTGATGGGCTAGTGTGCAAATGTTTTAATAAGGTATGTCAAAACTAGGCTTACTTGGCTTATTTTAACTAGAAAAATCAGTTGCTTTTCTCTGAAAAAGGCAACTAGGTAGATCTCATACAATCTGCCTCACATAAAATGATTTTTTACTCTTCAACTGTTTCAAGTTTCCATTTACCTTGATGTGTTAATTGTTCTATCCAATGCTATGTGTTCTAAAACCTTGCATAATATTAAAGTCAGTTTAATAAGGTTGTAGTTCACTTGGTTACCTCCTCCTCTCTCCCCATTCTCCATTTACTAATCTTTAGTAATACAATACAATATTTGCCTCATTCACATAATTAATTAACTCTCTGCTTTTCAGTTCATCATTTCAGGCAAAGTGACAGATTTTTAGGAAGTCTGTCATTCCAAAAATAAGCTTGGTAAGGAGTACTGTCCTATTAGAAGCGCAACTGAAGTGCCTAAAGCCACAACTTTGCCTAATGGTCAGCAAATCCACAGGGGTTGTATCTAAACTAGTGAATAAAAGAGAAGTCTTGTGGTATCTCATTTAAGTTAATTGCTGAAATGCCTGTTTTTCCTTGTCTTTGTTACTAGAAGTTATTGTGATTCACCACTATTACTAATCAGTTTATTTGGAATCATTGTTCTCTATCATATGCTATGTTCTTCAAAAGTAATACTTTTTCTGGTTGCTCATATTATCCTGACCTTCTCAGATATATTTCCTAATTAACCTGTAATGCTTTTTCCCGTGCCTACAACAGAACAGGAGAGATGCATGAACTGCACAGTATTCTGACTGACCAGCATTCTGGAGAATGGTATCAGAGTGCACAAGGGAAAACAAAGATCAGGGTATTCCCATCAGGAATAGTACAAATCCTACCGCGTAACAGATACTTAAAATTTAATTTTTCCATCTTGGCGGAGTACTGAAGAGCTGAAATCTCTTAAGGCATCTGAAACTGTCATCCTTACATCCTTTATTTTAATGTGAAGAATAAAACTTGACAGTTAGATCCTTACAACATCTATCTCAAACTTACTTTAAAAATACCATTTCAGGATGAAACAGTAATTGCACTGTTTGCCCTATGCTGTAGAAAGGAATTATGAAGGAGAACTGTAAAAATTTCAAGAAGGAATCTGAACTCCTGCTCCTTGCGTAGGGAACTGGATTTTTCTTTCCAGTATCCACTGTAAATGAAGCCATTTAGCATCTCCAGTAACAATACTAGAGAAATCTGATTTTTGTTTAGTACAGTAAGTTCTTCAAGTTAGAATTTCTGAAAGCATGGGTTTAAAGATTGACTATTTACCTACAAATATGGAAGGTCTTAATATTTCCCACTATGTTCTGACTCTCCTATTTGTCCTACTTTTTCAGTACTCATAGTACAAAGCCTTGGCCACAGATACTTCAGAGCTGTTTCTCCTGAAGCCAGAGCATATGAAAAGAAAGCTCTCCTGGTCTGATGCTTTCACTTTTTAACAGTGGTGTTCAAGGAGATGCAGTAGCTTATTCTACATGGCTGTTGGTTGTTATTTTTTTTGTTACTGTCCTCCTGAAATGTAAATAGGTGGTCAATGTGTACCATATCTGCTATTTCAGGGACATGCTTATTAGGATGGAGGAAGGCCTCTACTTTTCTAGGCATCAGATAGATTGATCAAAAGGGCCAGAAGCCTGTGGGTTTCTTAATTGCCAAAGGGTGCATTTTGCTTCAAAGTTTTTTTAAACCACAATGAATCAAGGGCTTCAAAAATGAGCTCTGAAGTGAGAGATTACAGATTCTGAAGAGAAGGCCTGTCTTGTCTAGATAAACCACAAGGGTTGCTATAAATGTTAGGTCTATAACAGAGCCTTTCAAGCCAGTGGCCTGAAAATGTGGTCTCTAGATGGAAAGGGTGAGGCTGAAGTGGGGAGCAAAGGAAAATATCCAAACCTGCCAAAGTCTAGATTCTGACAAGCATTGAGTGTGGAGGAGTGTGCTTGAGTTATTTTGTGTGGGGACTGTTGATCCCATGTTTTCCTTCAGTGAGAATATGTATCATTCTGCCATCTTAGAACAAGGTGGTTGCTCTTTTTGTTCAAGTTGGGAATCTTAGGCAGTGTTAAGTTGTGGAAAACCACCTGCTGGATCTCAGTTACTTTTCTTTTTTGCCTAAATAACATGAAAAGCTTGCATTGTTTAAAGACCAGGGTAAAGTTTGTGAGGCGTTTGTTTGTGTTCTACGTGTTGAACAAGTTGTTCTTCTGTATTCAAGATTTGGCAGCCAACATTGTGCCTTAAGCCCTTCATGACACAGTATTTGTAGAGAAGAAATGGCTGGTTTTATGGTTTGGTTTAATACAAAGCATCTATGCTTACCCTATGCTTAACAATTTCTGTGTCTGTCTATGAAAAGTCTGTAAGTTGCTTATCTTGGCTTTCTCTTTCTTCTCTTACTCTGTTTTTGACAGGTTTGCCCATCCTGCCTTAGTTAGATCTCTCAGAATTTCCCCCAAAACCCACAAAATTCTCTGAGAAGAATGTGTTCTCTGAGCTAAAAAAGATACATTAAACTGTACTTGTACAATTTCAAATTGCACAGGAAGATTATGAAGGACATACTCATGTCAGATCAGAATAAAATGTTATAGGCTGCTGTGTAAATATACACAGAGTGGTTCCTGATGTGGTTTCCCATAATGGTTGCTCTAGGCTTTCATCTGGTGCAATTTTCACTGAGTGCTGTAATGACGGGTTCCACAAAGTCCCCCTCATTCATTTTTAGCTCTACCAAACCAAAACAGAAAAAAAAAAAATCAGAAGGGAACAGCCAGTAGCTAAAATCTGACTCGGGAACAAGAACTTCTGCTAGTAAATTCTGTCTCTACACACTGAGGAGTGGCCACTAAAACTCTCCTGAAAAACTGTATGTACAGGCAAATACTTAGAATGCAAGTACATGGAGATGGTTCCAGGCACATGAGGCAAGGTGAATGTGACTGGCAGCAAGAAATGAAGTAATTTTATGGCACAGGTCAGTTTAACCAAGTCAAAGGGAGTAAGCACAAAGGTGCTGGAGCACATGGAGCTACCCCCACAGCAGGTAGTCAGCTGTTCATATGCAGCTTTGAAACCATGTTCTGGATGAAGTCAAGTAACAACTTTACTAAGCTGAGGGACTAAAATCAATGTGAGTCAAAACAAAGTCTAATGAGTTTTCTGTGAAGAAATTATCCCTAAATGAAATAATTCTAATAAAGCAGTAAAAATGTTCTAGAGCATAAAGAAAAATTTATTAAGGAAAATTCAAATTATTCAGTTAAAAGAAACTTCATTTCCCGCTCTCAGCTGTATTTTTGGTTAATTTGAAGAGTTTTAAATTATAAATAGTAACCAAACAAGAAATAAGTGCATTTCCTGTCATGATCCTTGCCCTAATCAGTGTAGGTTACCTTTCTCTGACAAAAATCTACACAACCTTCCCCTACACCCAAAAAAAAAGAAAAAGTTTGAAATATGGATGAACTACTCCTTTGGCTATGTTCCACCTTAAGCTAGTAACAAGACCATGCTCTTCACTCTGCTCCGCTTCACAGCTCCTACAGAGAGGGATTTGAAACTGCCTTATGTCAACGTAGCCAGTGTAATTATTTAGGTAAATTATTGAAGTGAAAGTTCCATGTAGAAACATTTTGGCTTAGAACCTAACCAACTAATCCTTGTGCTTCTTCCCCTCTGTGCTGTAGATTAAATTTAGGTAGCACTCTGTTGATTGACTACCGATTGATATGTATAGATCGTGTTTACCTGTGGTAAGCTAAACCTAGCTGTAACCATTATTTCTAATCAAAACAACCATGGTGTTTATTACTCTAAATCATCAGTGAATGTGTAAACAGTGGAAGTGTTGTAGTGGTGTTTATGGAGCACTGATGTTTGTCTCTAAAATTTACTCAGGAAGAACAATTTTCTTGAAGGGATGACTCTGTGTATGTCTGCATTTCAAATAATTTCATCTTGATCATCTGCTTTGATTTCCAGACCAACAGAGGATTGAAATGCGAGGCTTTGTATTAAAGAAAACTTTGATATGAATACAGTGATGATTCTGCCATAACTACATGTTGCTTTACAAAATTAAAGCTTTCTTTGTTTTCTATCTTATTTAACTTCTTCTAGTTCTGCTTCTTTGTCCTTCCTATTCAAATGTTCTCTTTTTTTTCACATGACTGTGAGTTTTATTTTCATTCTCTCAACATCTTGCAAGATGATTCTGCAGCACAAGTTTCTAGAGAACAAAAGCACGTTGTTGAAACATTCCTTTTCCTGCATGGCTGCAATTTATATCATTACAATCCAACTCTGAGTAATGATGTTAATTTTAAAAAATATTTAGCTTAATAATAAATCTCCTAAGATTTCTCCAATTACTGTCAGGCATTCTTTTGAACGTTACCTGGGTCTTTTGTGTGAATTAAAATGTAAATGAATACATATTAAACCATGGATTTTAAAAGCCATATACAGACATAACCTTTATAGAGATTCAGAAACGGCAAACAAACTTCAGCACATCTGTCATGACCAAGTGGAACACAATGTAATACGTGAGCTTATGCAGCCACAAACCAGGTCAGTCTGCCCCCTGGACACATAGCAAGTTGTGCTGTTTTCTCCCAGGCCGCTGGGCCTCGTATGTGTTAGGCTTCTGGAGTCTGAAGAGACTCCAGGTGCTTCACTTGTGTCTGTATTGTAAGGTGCAAACTTCAATGTACCCTTCTGAAACTGAACATACAGTTCAACAAACTGACTTCTGTGCCCACTGTTGACTCTCGAGGCTCATTGTTAAGCACACTTTCAAGAAGAATTCAATTTGTATGGGCTGTTTTTAGTTCTTTGGGCACACATAGACGTGAAGGCAAAGACTTAGTAAACAGAAAAAGAACTAAAATATGATCTGTCTTTACTTATAAGATAGCAGATTTATTGACTAGAGAATAGTTTCTAAATGCAATGCATTTTTTTTCTTTCCAATTATTAAAAGTCTGTCTTTCAATGTGACAGGACTTCTTCCTGCATTTGCTTTACCTACTTAGGGTAAAAATGCACATGTAGGTTAGTTCTTATTATTTTTTGTTATCAGCCCCTCTTCCATAAGACTGCTTTATCTTTGTCATCATCTTATGCAACCAGGTGATTTGTAGCTTAAATGCTCCATCCTTTTCATCTGCTACAGACCAGAAAGAGTGTGTTGCAATACAAGCATATCCTTGTCCAGAAGATAATAGCCAAAATGTTATGATCTTATAACAACTTCGCTTGGAATTCTGCTTCAAAATGCAGGCAAAGTAGTGACATATGGCTTACAGTCAATGTTTTGAGTCCGAGGTAAACACAGTTCATAATCAGATTACTCAAATCCTTGTAATAGGTACATGAGTACAACTATGTTTCACATAGACACAGTATATTCATAACAATGTTTAGCAGTCATCCAGTTTATCTGATTGGATTCTACATTAAATGAACCATATGACATTGGGAAGGAAACCTGATACGATTAGAACTGTTTATGGCAGATACAATTACAAAGATTCATGATAAAGACACGTTTATAGTGTTCATGAAGTAATGATTCATTCCTACTGAGAGATTTTACAGGCTGCTGTTTCAGAAAAAGTCTCCCCCCTTTTTAAAATATAATAATATAAAAATATTATTTTTACATATACATACAGCTTTTCTCCTAGTTTCCTTGCCTCATTTTCTCTCTCTGTTCTTCACAGGATGATGAAAGGAGCTCTTTTTTATTCATTCTCCACCTCAGTATGTCCTGTTCTGAATGCCTCCATGGCATCATTCTTGGGGCTGTTTTTTATTCAGGATTTCTTTTCCCCAGTTCAAAATTGAAGCTTTGCTGAACAGACAGCTACCAGCTTGGAAGCATTACCTGCTGTTGCTGAATGGAATGTCAGATTCTGGATGCAGTCCCATCTAGTCTGCTCACTAAAAAGTTTGCCTAAGAGATTCCACAGTCTTTTTCAGAAAGCAACAGTAATTCCAGCCCTTTTTCCAGGGGTGCCCCTTATGATCTTTATGGTTAGGGACCTGTAGCGACTCAAAAGATCTCTTCAATGAGTTTGCAAAGTTGAAAAGGTTTGAAAGGTCTATGTTTTGGAGACCTTTATAAAACCCTCCCCCCGTATTTTTACATTGTTTATTATCATAAGAGAGACTTTTGAGGAGACAGAGAGGAGTCAAAGTGACTGCGTAAATGGGTCTGACCAAAACTGACTGTACCCATGGGAAAGAACAGTTAAACTGCCAGCAGTTGTTGTTCTTGTTGCTTTTCTCATATTTCAATTTTGCTGCTGTGTTTATCAGCATAGTGAAGAGTATTGTTCTCAGACATCAAAAGGAATAAAAGGAAATAAATTACTACTCTAGCATTTACAGACTGATCCTGTTAGCTACTGGGCTGAAAGCCTCTTAAAAAGGGCTAAAACCTTCAGCTCCTTTTGATTTGATTAAGCACACTAATCATCTGTTCTAACTTAAGTCCCTGAGAGATCTGGATACAAACACTTCACAGGCTGTTCTCTGTATTGCTCTGACCAAAGCCACAGCAGAGTCAGGCTGAGAAGAGCATCTGTCTGAGGCACAGAGGTGAGAAATCAATACTTGGGAATCAAGTCAGCTGTTAGTTACTGGACCAATCAACCAACTTATGCCGCTACAACCTTCAATAACAAGAGGGGATGCAGGAAGTGACCAACTCTGGGTGTGAGGTACCACCAAGACAGCTTTGCTTATAACTCTGGTTGGTATTGCATCCCACTGGGGATTGAAAGAGTTATTCTAAGAAAACATGAATTCTAAGTTCCTCAGAGATATCTTGAAGAAAGTCTTTCAGTTAAAGCTGCTTCAGACCTTCACATCTGGCAAATAATTACAGATTTTTAACCTTTAGGAAAATGTCTGTCATTTGAATAAATATTTCAGATTAGAGGAGAGTTTTCCCTGGTCTTGAGTTGCTAGATTTAAGCACCTTATGAACTGAAGTATAAATGTGTTTTGAGTCTCTGCTAGCTTTGGCCCTTGGGTGTTCTCCACCAAAACCCATTTTATAATTCTATACTAGTAAATGCCACCATGGTAGAATAACTTTATTTAAAGCAATTAAGCTCCTCAAATTAAATAGCTCCAGTAAAAAGAATGATTATTCATATAATACAGAATGGGAAATTATATATAATAATACAGAAAGATCAGCCAAAAATCTTTACAGTCAAGTACTGATTTTGCAGACCTATTTAAAGTACCCATTTTTCAAGGATGGTTACCATCTACATGGTTTTAGGGCTTTAGTAGTTTTGGGTAGTCCTCCAAAACTTACGTCAAAAGGTCTGATATTAAACAAAAAATAATGGAGGTATAATGTATACCTCCATTCCCCTTCCACTATGCATGTCATGATCTTTGTCCTGTTTTTGAACAAGCAGACCATGCTCTTCTGGAAACCTTTAATGTACTTTTTCAGAGGTGATTCTTACGAAGCTACGTTCATAAGAGTTTAGTGATTCTGTGAAAACTCACCAATTTATCTTTTAGTATCCATGTATACAACACTTCTAATGCTTTCATACAGAATATGTTTTTCCATCTTAGAAAAATGAGCAACATTCTATTTCTGAATTATCTTGGAACTTGCTAGTTCCATTTAGAAAAAAAACAGAGGTCGAAATTATGTGCATTTGCTGAAACTGCTGAAAAAACGTAAAATAACTTTTCCAAATTTTTTTTTAGAACAAGTAATTCCTGGGCTTAACATTAGCTAGTTAGATTTTCAAAATTTGCCACGGTTGCATTGGCAAACAGGTAAGTCAGGCTACTACAGTTATTTCTAACAGGCGGGCAGGCTTATGATACAGTCCTCTATTTAGCAGTCCAAAAACCTTTTCCAAGATGAGGTAGATATTTTTCTCCTAAATGTGTTGTACTCAGGAGGTGGGACTGCATGTTGAGAACAATAAATTATTGAAAAGCACTCTAATGGCTCACTTTCCATTTCCAACAAAACAAATGACTGAAGAAGAAAATGTATTTCAAGTTATTTCTGAAAAAGAGCTTTCCTCATTAAAGAAAAATTGTTTGTATTCTAATGACAAGAACTATTATGAAGCTAAATGATGTATGTAGTGGGTAGCAAACTAAGTGGTAAAATACTTGTAGCTGGTGAGAAAGGAATTCAATAGCACAGTGACATTAGAAATTACTTTGCAAATCTTTATATACAGTATATTTACTTCAGTTGAAAACCATATGCTCTTGGAAGGAACTTCCTTTTTCCTTTTCAACAGTTGTGATTTGACAAAAACAGCCCTAGGGACATTATGTCCTGGGATTGTTGACAAGTGTGAAAGTCACCTGTGTGTCCTCATCCCTAAGAAAACAATCTGTTAGTTCACATTCACTTTTTTTCTCAGCTTGTCTCTCCTACTAGGATCATAGCTAAGAAGAGCTGGTTCTTCTCTAGCTTTATGGTAAGAACTGTTGCATATCTCTTCTTCATCTCTTGCTCACCCGAGAGAAGCTGTAACTGCTCATCCTTGTTCTAGTTTTCTTCTGTGAGCATCTTCCTATCTTCCTGCCTGATAACCTTCTTCTGTTCCATTCATGATCCCAGAGACCCACCAGGTTTGCCACAAGGTTTTTTTTCCACATAATGTCACTCCTGAGATGTGGAAAAAGAAAGGAAAAAAGGTAGTTTTCTTCAAATGTTCAACAAAGACTTTAACAGGAATAGAGAAAACACCTATAAAACTATCCTTTCATTTTGCTTCACTAGAGATCCCTCTGTCTAAAGATTCTCATTCTTGCTCCTTATGTTTGAATAAACAATACACTGTACTTCCTTGTATCTGCCAAAAACCAGGTGAAATTATATAATACCTAAATTTAAAATAGACAAATTTATATCGAAAATAGACATCTGTCATATAGATAAATAGTTTTGAAGTTTTAAACACTGGAATTAGGACCAGATTTTTTAAGGGTGTTAGTAACCTAAAGACAAAGAGAAGCACACAGCAAAGTATTCGGGTTTCTAGGTGTATGTCTAGTTCCCAAAATAAGTAGCACTCCTGAAAATGTCAGCAGTCACCCAGGACTACCTACAGCCACTGCGTGCCTATAGACTACAAGGATAGTCGATTATCTTCAGATATCTAGTACTTAGCTCTCCTGTAAAGTTAACTGTTTTTGTTGTTAATGACAAAGTAAGACAAACTCCAAATCAGAGAATCGCCTAACTGAAAGCCTGCGTTATTTCTTATTCACTGACTGACCTCTAGTGGTAACCACAGCTTTTGCAGCAGTTGAAATGGCAGCACTCAGAACATTCTGAGGTGTGCATTGCAAAATGTGAAGCATGAGGATCAGCTTTTTCAAAATTGCGCACTATGCGCTTTTGCTCTACCCTTGCTACTATTAAAATCATATGTTACTTAACTTTGCAAAATAAGCATCCCGTGAACTCAGCGGGAATTTTAAGCCGAAGTTCTAGTATCACCACTGCCCCCTGCTGTCTACCTTTGCTAGCCAGTACCTTTCTCAATCTACCTCTCTTGTACTTTGTCAAAGACAGTCCATCAGCCAACACAGCATGGCTGGGTATCCTGCTGCCTATAGGACATCTGCTCAGCTTCTCTTAACATCAGTGTATTACCTGGAACTAGCCACCAACCATCAACTTTCACTGCTGGCCAAAATAGATCACTTCATTCTGAACACTGACGGCACATGGAGTGAGTTTATATGTCTAAAGAGCAAACTCAGCAGATGTAATAATTGCAATATAATTGGGAAGAGAGCTTTAATCCTCAGTATTGTGGGACATGAAAAGAAATCTGAGTTGAACATTCAGAAGTCAGAAAACAAATGGTATTCTCATCACCTAAGGTTTCTATTAGCATTTCTGCTGATCTGTGGCTTCTTTGAGCACCTAGGCCAGATTGTTCTGCTGGACATAGGTATCAGTCCAAATATTAAATAATTTAAAAAAGCTTTGGCGAAAGACAGAGAATGAGTTCCCTGAAATACCTCCTCTATTCCCATCTTTCTCAAATATGGGAGTTATACAGGTCTTCCTGTATTTGCATATTTTGTGTGCAGATGAGCATATCTTGTCTGGAACCCAAGGTGCATTACAAGTGAAGTATCACAGAATCCCAAGGGTTGGAAGGGACCTCAAAAGATCATCTAGTCCAACCCCCTTGCAAGAGCAGGGTAACCTAGAGTACATCACACAGGAACTTGTCCAGGCGGGCCTTGAATATCTCCAACGTAGGAGACTCCACAACCCCCCTGGGCAACCTGTTCCAGTGATCTGTCACTCTCACAGTAAAGACATTTTTCCTGATGTTCACATGGAACCTCCTATTCTCCAGTTTACACCCATTGCCCCTTGTCCTATCACTGGACATCACTGAAAAAAAACTAGCTCCATCATCCTGAGACTCACCCTTTACATATTTGTAAACATTGATGAGGTCACCCCTCAGTCTCTTCTCCAAGCTAAAGAGTCCCAGCTCCCTCAGCCTCTCCTCATAAGAGAGATGTTCCATTCCCTTAATCATCTTTGTAGTTCTGCGCTGGACTCTTTCAAGCAATTCCCTGTCCTTCTTGAACTGTGGGGCCCAAAACTGGACACAATATTCCAGATGCGGCCTCACCAAGGCAGAGTAGAGGGGAAGGAGAACCTCTCTTGACCTACTAACCACACCCTTTCTAATGCACCCTAGGATGCCATTGGCCTTCTTGGCCACAAGGGCACATTGCTGGCTCATGGTCATCCTATCCACCAGGACCCCCAGGTCCCTTTCCCCTTCACTACTGTCCAGCAGGTCAGCCCCCAACCTGTACTGGTACATGGGGTTGTTCTTCCCCAGATGCAAGACTCTACACTTGCCCTTGCTGAATTTCATCAAGTTCCTCTCCGCCCAACTCTCCAACCTGTCCAGGTCTCGCTGAATGGCAACACAGCCCTCTGGTGTGTCAGCCACTCCTCCCAGTTTAGTATCATCAGCAAACTTGCTGAGGGTACACTCAGTTCCCTCATCCAGGTCACTGATGAAAATATTAAACAGCACTGGTCCCGGCACCGACCCCTGAGGGACTCCACTAGTCACAGACCTCCAGCTAGATTCTGCCTCATTGACCACAGCTCTCTGCCTTCTTCCTTCCAACCAGTTCTTGATCCACCTCACTACCTGATCATCAAGCCCACATTTCCTTAGCTTATCTATGAGGATGCTGTGGGAGACGGTATCAAATGCCTTACTGAAATCAAGATAAACCACATCTACCGCTCTACCATCATCCATCCACCTAGTTACTTGCTCATAGGCAGCTATAAGGTTGGTCAAACATGACTCCCCCTTGGTAAAGCCATGTTGGCTGCTCTTAATGACCCCCTCATCCTTGATATGCCTAGAGATGGTGTCAAGAATAAGTTGTTCCATCACCTTTCCAGGGATGGAGGTAAGGCTGACCGGTCTATAATTACCCGGGTCCTCCTTCTTGCCCTTCTTATAGACCGGCGTGACATTTGCCATCCTCCAATCCTCAGGCACCTCACCTGTTTCCCACGACTTACCAGAGATGATGGAGAGTGGCTCAGCAATGACCTCTGCCAGCTCCCTCAGCACCCGTGGGTGTATTCCATCTGGACCCATCGATTTATAGATGTCCAGATTGCTTAACTGATCCCTAACCCAATCCTCATCTACCAAAGCAAACTCCTCCTTTATCCTGACTCCTTCCGGGGCTATAGGAATCTGGGTCCCCTGGGGAGAGTCTGCAGGAGTAAAGACAGAGGCAAAGAAGGCATTCAACACCTCTGCCTTCTTTGTCTCCAGGGCACCCACCTCATTCAGCAGTGGGCCTATAATGCTTCTTGTGTTAGTTTTATTCGCTATGTATTTGAAGAAGCCCTTTCTATTGTCCTTGACCCGACTTGCCAGATTAAGTTCCAAGGAGGCTGCACGAGCAGCAATCTCTATCAGCATAGTTAGGATAAGTAACAGTAGAATTTAAAAGGATTGTGATTGCAAATAACATTTAGAGTGACCCAAGGTGCGTAAAGCAATGTTGCACAACGTGCAGTTAACCAAGTGTGCTTTAGGCATAACTGAATAGTGAACAGGGAAAGCTCTCAGCTCCCTGTTGCAGGGCAGTATACTAGGTCTCCTTCCATGCTTGGGAGAACATTGTGTGAGAGGTTCTGCTCAGTAAAATCCAGGCCCTGCTTCTGCCACTGGTTGCCATGGTCAGAATGCAGCCAGGCACTGCCGGTTCAGTTACTTGCCGGGCTGCATGCTTTACAACTTTGTCATTCGAGTCAAGCCTAAATAAGTAACTGCAATGGTTGTATAAATTCTATCTGACCTTCAAATTGCCTGGCAGCGTTTCTAATTATTTTTCTTGATTTCAGGGAGGTCATCTACCTTGCGTAAGGACGATAAGCTTTTAATCTGAATTTCAAGATATGCTTTAAAACCAACACCTTAGTATCCTTGGAAGAATGTACTTCTGATATAGCAGGAGTAAACATTCAACCACAAAGAAGACCTTTTTATTTCCTGTGTAAACTGTCAGAGAACAAACAATCTACAGACAGACTGTAAACAGGCTCATATTTTTACAGTAAATGCAACTTGTTGTTAGTGCAGCACCATTTCCACCTTAAGATTAGCACTTAAGTGCTAAAGCAATTACTTTCTGGAACTGATATAAATGGACTAATATTTAAACAGCAAATGTAACTCCTATTAGTATAGCACCATCTCCACCTTAAGATTAGCACCTGATTGCTAAAGCAGTTCCTGTCTACAAGGTAGAATCCAAGAACTTCTTGTTCCAAATTCACGGTAAGAGATTTCCTAGAACGCAGCACAGAATTAGCTTTGTTGGGCTCCTTGTGAGGTGGGAGATTTAATTAAAGCAATCCTTGCCTTCCAGGTCACTCCTGACTACACTGCTGTTTCTCAGCGTTTCATCACCTTCAAGGTAAGGCTTTGCAGCGAAGCCCTGTCTCTCCACAAAGACAGGGGAGAGGGTGCTCTGCTCAGGCGATGTTCTTTAGCTTGTCCCTGTCACATAAAAATGAGGCAGCCGCTTTGTCCCGCTCCCCAACTGTTCCTGAGGGGTGTCACGGCCTTCTTCCCAGGAGCTGAGAGGCCCTGGGTGACGGGTGCCCGCAGCACCCCGGGTCAGCACCCACCACCCGGCAGGGGCAGCCGCGGGCGCCACAGGCCACCAGCCCCGGAAGTGTCTGCGGGCCGCAGCTACCGCCCACCCTGCCGCGCGTCACGGCTCGGCGCACGCGCGTGGATACTCCTATGCTCCCCTCCCCGTGCCGGTACGCAGCTCCGCCCTGCACCACCTTTGGCCGAGCC
The DNA here is from genome assembly GCF_028554395.1 of Pezoporus wallicus. Classification (NCBI taxonomy): domain Eukaryota; kingdom Metazoa; phylum Chordata; class Aves; order Psittaciformes; family Psittacidae; genus Pezoporus; species Pezoporus wallicus. The sequence goes on from NW_026637266.1 coordinate 1,495,741, forward strand.
GCGGGCGGGGACGCGCACACGGCACGGCGCCTCGGCTGCTGCGGCTGCACCCGTACTTAGCATCGGTGGGGAAGGAGCGTTCTCCTCTCCTCCTCCCCTCCTTCCGTCGCTGTCCCCCCGCGGCCATGGAGCTGCCCGAGAGCCAGTGCAAGAAAGTCAAGCTGAGCAACAGGATGCCGAACTGGGTGAGCGGGTGTGCGGGGAGCGGTGTACCCGTGGGCAGGTGGGCGAGCGGGGCGTTCGGGGCGGAGAAGGGAGGGAAGGAAGACGCGGTCGAGCGCCGTGGTGATGTGGCAATGGGCGGCAGCCGGGATGGGGGCTTCCTGCCCCGCTGGCTGCCGCCCACCCGCCTGCGGCGGGGAGGGAAGGGATGCGGGCCGGAGGGAGCGCGCGGGCGGCGTGAGCCGAGCCGGTTAACGGAACGGCCGTGCGGGCTCCCTGGGAGGAGTGTCGCCATGGAGCACGGCGGCGGCGGCCCGTGCCGGTGTCCTCGGGAACGAGGGGGTAGCTTGTGGGGAAGGGCAGGAAGCCCCTCCGGAGGGAACCGGCGGGCTGGGGGTTTCGTCCGTGCCTCTTCTGTCGTGAGCCCTCAGTTTCTAGCGCGCTGGAGGGAGGAAAACTTAAGAATGCGATGTACAATGTGGCCATTCATAAACCTGGGTTGGCCAAAGACTGAGGTTCTTTGTATGGTGGGTGTTACGTGGAAAACTGTCGAGACAGGGTTTAAAAGAATCTAACTAAAGCCTCATTCTTAGCCATAAAGATGGGCGAAGATCAATTTACAGTGAAGACCAAAACACAGCTAGTCAGAAGATACACTGCAGGCCTTTGAGAACATTTGATACTTTTGATGATGCAAGACAAGTGAAAAGTAGTATGATTTTTTTGAGACTATAAAACAGAGCTGAAACAGATGAGGGATAAGATGCAGAAAACATGTGATACAGAAGTAACAGTGTAAACCAGTCTTTGAAGTGTTACTGTGAGTAGTACAAGCCGCAGTACTGTTATTGAAATGACAAATATGTTAAAGAAGAGTCTCATGGTTGTCTGAAAATGGGAAAGTTGATACTGTACTAAAAAAGTTCAGTAAATGTTGTGCCTGTCCAAGCCTCTTCCATTGTGTACAAGTTCAAACTTGTTTGCATAGGAGAGTAATTGATAAGTTACATTCTTTTGATTTCTGTGAGGAAAAGGCAAAATCAGATGTTACAAAGATAGTGAAATAGATCATGTCTGGGTGGCAGTAACAAAGCGTATTCAAAAGTTATTCAGCATCATTTAATTTGTCAGGAACAAAGACAAGATGGATTTGACCAAACTAAGGAAATGTTATGGCAAAACCCAAGGAGTATTAACTGACATTGACTGACATTAACTGAAATTAACAGAAAGTTAAGTGGCATCAACTGTTCAGTGAGTTCAGTTGAGGTTAGCAATCCCCTCTGTGTTACGTGGCAAGCAGAGGAAGATGTCTACTTCTCCTTTTTTCTTCATCAGACCTTGGCTGAATTGCTCTTTATAACCCAGTAAGCTTCACCAGGGAAAAAAAGTGCTGCTGATTCACATGCTCCACACACAAAATGTTCTGGCACTTCTGACTCTGTGTCTGTTCAGCTGAGAGCAAAGTCAAAGCAAACCATTATACCCTGTTGGAATTGGCAGCCCCTAGGGGAGTAGGCAGAGCCTTGTCTTCCAGACTTTCTCTGGGCATCCAACACTATCCAAAATACACCTCTGTCTGTGGAAATCCCGTTGCCAAGCCCACCTCTGAGCACAGACACCTCCAAGTTACAGAGCAGCGCACAACTTAGCCTCAAATACCACAATTACACTAGCTTGATAGGGATATTTGTGAAATGCTTTCTTTATTGTAGCTCTAATTCCTAACATGATGGAGGTGTTGCATCATTTTGCAGGTAACTCCTCAAGAGAGCTTGCTCCAGTTCTTGTTTTAGAGAGTGTATTCAGCAGAGGCATCTCTGGCTTTGTTTTTATTCATGCCTTTTGATGCCAGCTAATGACTCCACTCTGTCACTGGTGAATAAGCTATCTCTGGTTTTGGTCATGCTGTTACTGTGGCAGGTGGCAAGTGAAGATATGTTCCTTATAGTATGGTTATCAACGAGTACTGTACAATATTCTGGTTTCTTTCTGCTGCCGTGATTTTTGAAACTATCCCAACTTTATAACAAATCCTTTGTGACAGCGGTAGGAGAGCATGCATTTGTCAAGTTGGGTGATGCTTCACACAAAGGTGTTTAGATTCCCTGTTGAATCAGTATCACTGTGGCAAATTGTTCTGAAGGGCAGTTGTGAGGATAAAGGTAAGAGTTTTTGTTCTAAGTGTGAGGAAATTTAATGCTGTAGACTATGGTAGAATATGGATTAGAGAATTGTTAGCTTTTTAATCTCTACAGAACATCTTATTGTTCAGATACCATTTCTGGGCTTGCCCTCCTTTTCCAAGCACGGTTGTCCAAATCAAAGCATGAATTTCAAATCAGAATTTGAGAAAGTAGCTATTGGAAGGTATTCCTTGCAGGTATTTTGGTGAACAGGTCCTGAAGGCTTATCTACGTACGGAGTAGACTTTTGGGTGAAATGCCATTGTTTTAGCATCTGAATTTTTGTATTGGAATTATGTCAGTTCTCCTTGCTTGTGTTTGTAGACAAAGGAAATGGGTAATGTTCAGTCTGCTGGAGTTGCTGTTTCGCTACTGAGGAGAGCAGTTTGGTTGGAAAAAGAAACCTATCACTTGGTTGAGTTGTCGTTGCTGAAGAATAAATGTCATAAAAATGTGTTATTGAGATAGCCTATCTTATAAGAGGCACATAGTGAGCAAGTTAGCAAATGGCTTAGAAATGCATCTGAGGTGTTTGGGAAATGGGAAAGGCATTAAAGATAAGACCGCATTTCAGAGGTGATGCTGGATCTGTTGCTACTGTTAGCTTATGGGTGTTGTTCGCTTGGGGAATCGGTGCTGTCATCTTACAGCAGAAGACTATAGATTTACTCACAGTTTCTTGGGTATATATGGTTTGTATAGAAACAGTGCCTGCGCTTTACACAGTCCTTTCCTGATGCTTCCAATGTCAAAGCTGCCTCAAGGAAGTGCTGTGGCATGGGGAGTCTCTGCTTGCCACTGAAAGCATTACTTCCTACCCCAGGGGTCTTGCTTTGTGAAAAGTTAAAATTTGATGTCAAGTGACTGTAGAAGCACAATGTTTCATTGTTGCTCTGAAGTAGTGAAGAATAAGTTCAGTTTATGCCAGTGTAATGATCTGGCTGTTAATTATGAAACGAGCAATAATCTTTTCTGCTGCCTTTTGATCTTGGTGTTGCAACTTGGGTTTGCTCTCCTTTATCTGGATGTCTGATTGGAGTTCTTACCTCAAAGGTGTTTGTTACTGATAGTCAGATTTGGCTTTGGCAAAAAAAAATAAATAGTTGCAACTGGGCAAAACATCAAGAATAAGATAAGAAAATAAATGCAGGTCAGGTCTCCCTTAACAAATATTTATACAGATAAATTGACAGAGTTATATTTCCTTTTGGTCCACATCTTCTTTCTTTCTTCTGTTTCCATAGTTCTTAGATGTCTGTACTCATTTTCCTGGTCAACTACCTGCGAAGTGAAAAGCTACCTTTATGACAAAAAAAAAGTAAGCTGTGAAGTCATCCTTTCTTGCTGTGTTATTACACCTTTTCAGTGCACATCTAAAGTGAAAGGCTTATTACTCCAATTTTTTTATCTTCAGTACAAAGATATTATTGTTATATTGCAGCACTTCAGATTTCATGTGAGACACAAACTGGCATAATGGGGGAGAAGAAAGGAAAGATATGTCAGAATTCCCAGCTGACGTTACTGTTATAGAGAAACACAGTGGACCAGAGCATTTTTTAACATGCAGGAGGGAAAACATTAAAATGCAGTGTTTGTATAAGTAGCGCAGAAGCACTTAATATGTAACATGGGGTGCAAGAAATATTTTTGTAGCCAAGTTAGAGAGGAAATTTCCAGTGGTTGTAAAAAAAGGCAGATAAAAAGACCTTTGAGATTAATGCCCTTTTTTTTCATTAGCCCCTTTTCAGAAATTTAGTGTGTTGTTTCAGTAGACTATTATAGTGAATGAAATTAGGCTAAGAAGTTTAAAATAGCTCTTTTAAACAGTACTTCATCATATTGAGTTTTCCTGTTACTCATTTTCTCTGTTTCATTTCTTTTAACATTGATAATATGGATCTCCAAGGCTAGCAATGCTTTGACACAGTGTAAAAAGAAATGACTGTTCTTCATTTCTGCTATTATTTTGGATGGCCATTTAATTTCATCAGTTGATAGTCATAAAATTTTGCATACAGGAATTTGAAGACTGGCTAAATAATTTAAGAGAGCAACCAATGTAAGCCACTGATTCTGCTCCTGAGTATTTTTCTGTACCACATCAATATTTGTAGTAAATGTATATGTCCGGGATAGTAATTAAAAACATACGATTTTGAGGATGCAGCTTTTGGCTTTTGTTGCTCAGTGGTGCTAGTGAATCATCTAGTAGGAAAGTGAACAGGATTAGGAAACATTACTAGGTTGTCAGTTTTTTTTTCAGCAAGAGAGAATGACTTGCTAAATTATTAACTCTTCAAAGCACTTCTATAAAAACCTGTTCTCTGTTGGAAGGTAAGGAAGATTTTGCTACTTTGTCCAGGAGTAGTACTGAGCTGTCTTGTGTGCATACATACATAAACAGAAGGTGGGGCTGCTGGGGATAGGTGTGGTTTTGAAAGGATGCACACAGTTTGAGCACTTTAACCTTTAGTCTTGGATGCCTGCTTCTGAAGGATTATTGTCCCACCCCTGAGCTTGCTGCCTGCTCTGTTGCACTTGTGTGCCTTGTATTCCTGCAGTCTGTTGGCCTTCCTGTTGCTGTGTCATCAATGCTCATTTGTTGCTTGATACTTTTTTGTTTCTTCTTTTTTAAAGTTGTCTTTTTTTCATCATTTTAAGAATCCCTCTTGCCTGCTTTCATGTGTTTTGTAAGCTTAGTGCAATACCCTGATCAGTTGCGTTGCTGCTTTGCTAGTTCTGGAGAACAAAGAAAACTGATGCAGCTTACTGAATACAGTCTGGAAGAAGTCTCCTTGGATGAGGCCTTTGACCTCCAAAGTGTTTGAGTGTGATAGCATACTGATCACTAGGAGTCAACAGCAAAGTATGTGTATTTTTACATTTTAGTGTGAAAGAGACAGTGGCTGTGCTTTGAGACTGCCTTGTGTTTTTCTAGTGCCTAGTAAAATACAGTACAACTGGAATTATTGAGAAAGAATGTTGCTATTAATGTATTAGTTTGAATTGCTATGTACAGTATATGAACAGTATATCTTTCTTTTAATTGAAGGCCAAGTACTTAAATTCTTTTTGTTGTTTTTTAATTCCACAGTCTGTCCATTTGCTTGCTGATATCTCCAATTTTATGTAGTGCATATTTCTTTCTACTAGAGGAAGAAAGAATTTTTCTTTTTTTTTTTTTTTACTTTTTGACTTCTGGTTTTAGTTATCTGTATTGTAGTAATTTCATGTACAAAACAGATTTGGTTTTGGAGATAAATTATTTGAAGGTAGCATGATCAGCAAATACAACTTCATTTTTGTATGGTTATAAAATCTTTGCAGATGGTGGTTTCTTATGGGTTGGTATTCAGTCTTCATCTAATTTTAGATGCTGGACTGTCACCACTGAATTACGGAGTCGTGTCTAAAAACTTGAACATCTGTTTTTACCTTGTTTCTGTGTTAACTATGAGCCCAGCTGTGTATAGAGGTGGGGATGTACAATCACGCAAATTCATAACTTCCACTTAGGTTTTAGATAAACTTTAAAGTGTTTTTCTGCAGAAGAATGCTGTAGCAGCAGCTCTTGAAGCCACAAGTAGATACAATTTTTCTGTTAACACTACTCTGTGGTATTTCCCTCAAAAACTATGAACAGCTCTCTGCTAGTACTCTGTAATCCTCTGAATATCCTCCCTTCTTTTGTTTTTATTAGATGTTATATGTGCTTTTCTTTCCAGCTAGTGCTGATAAAATGATGAAAGAGAAGACAGTGTGAATATCTTAGAATATGTTTGTAAGCAAGAGAAGTCAAAGCAGCATTACATACACCATTAATTCCACCCCACCTCTCTTTTTTATTTTTTTTTATTTTATTTTTTAGCATTCTCTTTCTGTTTGATTGTTCATGCTTTGGTTGTCTAAGGTCCTGATCTTTTATGAACAAAGTTCATGTTACCTGATGCTGTTAAAGCTTAAGGGAATGCTGAGGCTGATCTTTCTGTGGTGGGTTCCCTTACCTTAAACTGTGAAATGTGTTTGACAGCAGTGTAATTTTTCTTAAGATACTCATACAGAAGCTTATTATGAGGAATAAATTGTTTTAAGAATATCTTTAACCAGCTTTGTTGTAATTAAGATTATATTACAAAAATCCCATCTTTAAAAGTAAATTCTTTAGTAAATCACTTAGAAATAGTACTTTATTTAAGCACTCAGAATATGTAACTGGCTTAGTTCTGGAGACTGAAGATACAGGTAAAGGCAGAGTGGTTTGGAGGTGTGCCTGCTGAACTGAAAGTTGAACCAGACATGCGTAGTTTGCAATGAAAAGGCCTCTTAAGAGTTAAAAATGAGCCAATGTTTCGCTGTTTTATGACGGAAACCTTTAGCTCAGAGAGGAAGAGTCCATTTGATCTTACCTTTAAATGACTTGAACAGAAGTAGCGCCTAGCAGCTCATCTCTTTTTGTACAGTTGATTTTTCTTAAGTTGTATTTGAAAGTAATAATTGCCTAACCTGGCAATCTCAAGTTTCACTGAAGGAGCACAAGGGATGTGGTTTGCTATGGGTGGCTTTTCTAATTTCCTTTGTGTCCTTTGATCTATGCTGCAGCTGATGGATTTGGTATTGTTTTTACTTCCATTGATCTGTCTTCAAATCTTTCTCTGTGCCTGTGAAGAAATTTCAGTATGGTTTGCCAGCTCACCCTGTCAGACATTAAAGACCTAATCAGCTGCTTCTTTTACAGGGAATGCAGAGGGCAACCAATGTTACCTACCAAGCTCATCATGTCAGCAGAAATAAGAGAGGCCAAGTGGTGGGAACAAGAAGTGGTTTTCGTGGATGCACAGTCTGGTTAACAGGTACAGTCACGGATTTCTGAGGATCTTTTTGTTTTAGTTATTCTTCTGAAAAGTTACTTAGCTCCTTCTTTTTCCTGCAAAGTTGAGTGTTTGTAGAATCTGAGATGCTGATGCAATTTTATTACTATTTTTTAGGTAGACTAGGAAGAAATTGCTCTGGGACAGATAGTAATTTGAGAATGCATCTTGTTAAATGCTCTAGGAGCATTTTTTTTTTTTTTGGCACTGTCTATTGCTTAATTATGGTTGAGTTTTGAAGTGCATGGGGATTTTGTGTGGTTTAACCAATTCTGGCTCTTCTTACTGTCCATTTACCCTATTAAGAAATGAAACCTAACTTGTCTCCCCCATTCCCCAAGACTGTGTTCCTGAACCTTTTCTGTAAGGGTCTTTTCTCTTTAGAATGATCTTGTCTTTTTCAGTTGAAATAACGATTCAACATAAAACCTATGCCTTGAACAGCAATGGTGTGTTCAGGCAATGCATACTGGGAGTTATTTTTGAAGTCAGCACTGTATTTTTTTTCACTGAATTGTTTTGGTTGTAAAAAAGAGGGGTAAACAAATTCTAGAAGACACCTTTGTTTCATAACTGAGGGGATTTTTTTGTTCTGTCTTTCAAAGTTCCTTGAAGCTTCAACGTATGTCCTTTGGAGGCTTTTTTTTTTCCAGTTCAAATGGAAACGAAAAAAATAAATATCGCAATGTGTTGTTTTATTATTTTGTAAACCATTTAGAGCACTGTTGTATTGCGATACAAAAGATCTTCGCAAAATATTAGAGAAACTTACTGCACAAAGTAAAATTTGTTTCCACTAGCGTTAATGAACATGTGGGAAAGGTAAAGTAGTAGTTGATAACAAATTGCAGAGAGCCACTCCAAACAGAATTGATACAGGAGCTTGCTGTCATGTATTTCTTTGGTAAAAGAATGGAGCACTTTGTCTCGCTATATCTGTCACATAGCTCCAGCATGTCTCAATGCTTCAATTATCTGGTAGGCTGCCTCTCTGTTTCTCCTGGTAATTCATTAATATCCTTTTGAAAAAGGTCATGATAAAAATGTTTTCTCAGTTTATCTACACAGCAGCATTTTCCAGTCATCATTCTTTTAAAACATGACAGGCATTAAGATTACATTTGTTTAAATCCCAGCTAGCAACTAAGTACCACATAGTTAATTGTTCACTCTCCCCACCTTGATGGGATGAGGAGCAGAGTCAGGAGAACAAAGGTAAAATCCATGAGTTAAAAACAGTTTAATAATTGAAATAAAGTAAAATGCAATAACAATGATTGTAATGAAAAGGGGAGAAAGAAGGGAATAAAACCAAAGGAAAGAAAAACGGTGCACAATACAATCGCTCACCACCAGCTGACTGATGCCCAGCCTGTCCCTGAGCAGTAACCGCCCTCTCTCAGGTCAACTCTGCCCAGTTTGGGCATGAAGTGCTGTGGTATGGGAATACCCCTTTGGCCGTTTGGGTCAGGTGTCCTGTTTCTGCTCTCTTCCAGCTTCTCACGCCCCTCCTCACTGGCAGAGCATGAGAGACTGAGGAGTACTTGACTTAGGGTGAGCACTACTTAGCAATAACTAAAACATGAGTGTGCTATCAGCATTGTTCTCAGACTAAAGCCAAAGCACAGCACTGCACCAGCTACTAAGAAGTAAATTAACTCTATCCTGGCTGAAACCAGGATAATGCCCAATTTCCTTTTTTGTCAGGAGGAAGAAAGTTGGTGGTAGAATACAGAAAAGTAGGAAGGCTGTAAGGTGTTAAGAAGAGTGTGTCAGGGAAGCTGGATTGTTGATGTTTGAGCACTGATGTTAGGGAATGAAATGGACTGTAGGTATTGAAGTAAGCAGTACTACCCATTCTAGAACTGTGCAATGAGTCTTCGAAATGAGTCTTCAAAACCCTGCTAGGTTTTAGAATAAAAGCTGAAACAGTGGTATACTCCCTTCAAGATTCTCTCATGTCACCAGCGTTCCTGGAGTGGGAGTGTACTGAAAGTTATTTCAGAGGTTTTCATTTTTAATTTTTAATTTTATTTTTCATTTTTAAACTCAGGTTTATTTGAGAGTTAAATTGTAGTAAATGTCTTGTGGTGTTGAGTCAGGGGGTCCTAGTAAAAATGAAAAATAACGTAAAAAAACAAAGAATGTATAAAAAATAGGAAGCCATTACTTTAACGTGTAACATAATATACAATTTTAGAGTGTAAGTTATTCTAAAGACTTGTCAGCACAAAAGCTAGTTTTAAAATTCATTATTATATAACGTTACATTTTGCATTTCATTAGACACTGGAGACCAAGTGATACGTGCTAGAGCATTTGGGTGAATAGCATGCTAGATGTGGGGACAAAAACTGCAAATCAAAGACTGCATCAATGAGAATTAAATTATGAAGTTGCTGAAATCCTAATTTGGATTGCCATGAATACTTTCTAGGAAGGGGGTGTGTGTAATTGCTGCCAAAAGAAGACTGTTCTGTTTCCAGCCTTGTTTTCCTTTCTCGCCTTGCACAAGCTGTAGTGCTTGCCCAACCCAGCCTTGAGCTGATTCAACCTAAAACTAAATCGGTGAACTTAACACAGCCTCCTCCCATGCACAAAAAATGGAAAAAAAGTGGGGAGTAGGGGAGGGAAGAAGATGAGCAAACTTGAGTTGGCTAAGGGGCACCAGAGGTGTTGAAGTAATAGAGTTGCAAAGGTCTTAGAAGTAATACCAAACTGATGGAGTTTTATTTTATTTTTTCTTGTCTGCTTTGTCTAGAATGAATCTTAACCGCTGCTAATACAGATCAAAACATTTTTCTTCACTCACTAGTGTGCAAGTTTATTTAGACTGCCATTACCCTTATTTTTTTACAATTTTACTTACTCAAAGGATTTGTTTATCTTATGAAGATTTGTGTTTGTGTTCCATTTAGCAGCTGATTGCTCAGTATAAGCAGAAGCATGTGCTCCAAATAAATTCCTGAAATCTAGTCTGGAAAATTATTTAAACACATTTGCAACTTAAAGCAAACAGTGAACTTTCAAGTACTAGAAAGACTTCTGAATTGTTTAAAGGTTTGTTGCCTAAGATACTGAACTGGGCTAAAGTTTAGTATGAAAATTGTCTTTGCTTGTTGCTAACACGTTCCAGTTAGTAGAACATGAATGCTCTGTGTGAGTTTTGAGTAGGCAAGTTTTATTGTGTCTGTGGTGTCTAATTCAGTGCTGTTATTCTGCAAGGAGTAAGAACAGTGTAGTCTCGTCCCATTTCTTATGTTGACTGGAATTCACTTCAGAGTGAGATCTTCTTGTTCTGATATAAACGTAACATCTTAACTGAGTTTGGTTTCCAAGTTTAGCTTATTCAGCTAGTATCAACTGCCCAGCAGCAGCACTGGAGAATGTGCACAACCTCTGTAAGTGGCAGCAACTCTCGAGGCCACAGTGTTCTCTGCTTCTTATGTCACACTTAGCTTTGTGCCTTACTGTCCCTATATCTATTGTCTGTGTAAAAGGCACTTGGTGGGTATTACAGGTAAGCAACTCTGAAAGGCATTGCTGCTGATGCCTGTCACTTTGGGTTTTTCACACTAGCAGTGGTAAATGTAATATAGTTTGCTCTAACTTGTTTCTGTTCTTATGTAGTTATATTATTGAATATTCTAGGTCTGTCTGGTGCTGGGAAGACTACAGTGAGCATGGCAGTAGAAGAGTATTTAGTATGCCATGGCATTCCGTGCTACACATTGGATGGTGATAATATTCGCCAAGGCCTTAATAAGAATCTGGGTTTCACACCAGAAGATAGAGAAGAAAATGTCCGTCGTATTGCAGAGGTTGCTAAACTTTTTGCAGATGCTGGTTTGGTGTGCATCACTTCCTTCATCTCTCCTTATACTCAGGTAAATATGAAAACCCTCTAGATAAAGTATAGGGAAAATACAAAATGTAACTCAGTGACAGGAATCCTTCACTGAACTTAGCCAGGACCAAATACTTGCTTGACTTTTTGTCTTTTTTTTAATGACATTTGTGCTTTCTAGAGATGATTATTCAAATTTAATTATTCATTATTCAAATTTAATTATTATTCATTATTTAAATAGGAGACATTAATCTTTAAATATAAAAAAAAGTTTGCATTAGTCTTGTAACTGGAACTGTCCTTCAGTCTGTTAGACAGAATTTACTAATCTAATACAAGGAACAAATGCATATGATAGTCCAAGAAAGAGTCTCAAAATTACAATGTCTTGTTTGATCCATGTAGATTCCAGTACTTTATAAAGAACAGGTATACACTTAACCTGAAGACTCGCTTAAATTTTTTAAAAGCATTTTTTCCTCTAGTGAATGAATGGTGTGAGCTGTATTTTACCAAATGGCTTAAGGGAAAAAATGTGTAATTGCCCATAATTATTTTATTTCATGCTGTGTGTCCAACATAACGTTCGGTATACTGAAAATTAACCTAAATCCATGTTTACATTGTTTTGTGAACTTATTTTTTTTTGCTTATCTATGAGAACTTGGATGGGGGAGACAAAGTGAACACCAAGTATCTTGAAGATACTTACAAGTATCTTGTAAGCTGCCTGGGGCTGTAGCTTACATGTTTCACAGCATGAGAAAATGTTACTTCTTGGGTTATAGTGGTACAAACAGTTTTTGCGATGATAAATTGGGGAACTCAGAATCTTGCAGTAAAATACAGGTCTTTAGATGTAAGACTAATAATAATAATGTTTAATGAGAGATTATGTAGAGTGGATTTTTGCAAGTGTTCTGTTCTCTAACTGAAATTCACCAAATGCATGGCTTGATAAGCACTGAAACAAAATAACATTTGAAGTATAGCAGTCTTGTCAGATGAATGAATGTAGAGAAATCTGGTGCTCTGGAGAGAAGATGGTTGTATCTGGAGTAGCAGGTAATAACTCCTCTGAGTTAAGCAGATGTAAAAGTTAGGGATGTACTTAAAGATAGGGGCAGGTACAGAAAATTCTGCAGTGTATGCCTGGGTTGGGTGTTGGGTGTTTTTTATTTACTTTTCTTTTAATAAATCAGGTTAATGTAAAATACCTCGAATTTTCATGTCAGCTTTTGCCATGTGATGAACTATAGTCAGACTGGTGTAGCTTGCAGGACATCAGTTGACCAAATCATGTTTCTTTTTTTCAGACTTTGAAACTTGCTTACATTTTACTGACAGCTTCTTTAAAAAGAACTTTGAAAGCAGAAAGACAGTCACAGTATGTGGGTGCAATCTTTTATTTATTTTTTTTCCTGTTTTCTGTCAGGATCGTAATAATGCCAGACGAATTCATGAAGGGGCAAGTTTGCCTTTTTTTGAAGTATTTGTGGATGCTCCATTGCATGTCTGTGAGCAGAGAGATGTTAAAGGACTCTACAAGAAAGCCAGGGCTGGAGAAATTAAAGGTGAGCCTAGGTGTAGTCACATCCTTTCATACCTGAAGCGTTGGTGTAATGTGACTCCGCATAGGTGGATGTGCTCGAGTCTGTGCCACCCTTAAAAGCAGTGTGGACTGGGGACAGGACTGAGCAGCAAATTGTACCAGCTATTGCAAGCTCTTACAATTGAGGATTAGTCTGTCCTTTGTGTGTCCATTGACTAGTTAAAAAAGAGCCTGACTCTTTATAAAGAATTGCATTAACAAGAGTTACTTCTTCCAGAAGGCAAAGCGTGATCTCTGTCTTTCTGTGAATGCTATTAAGAGCACTTCTGAAGAGATTTTTTGAAATTAGGGTTCTGTGCTAGTGCCCATGAAAATGACTTCATATCCCCAGCCTCAGATCAAGATGTAACTAAAGCCTGTAATAAAAGAAAAGCCTAAATACGTAGTCACTCATTGCAAATATTGTTTCAAATGCTTCTTTACTCTGTGCTATATTATAGTTTGCAGAGGCTGATGATAGCAATTTTTAAAGTAACTGTTTTCCTCAGCTGAGTTTACTGATGCTGTAATGTTGAACTCAGCATTTATCAAAAGGGTTATAAAAAAATCAGGAAATCTAAGACATTGCACATGATTGATTGATACTTCTAATGCTACCAAATATGTCCTGTGAAGACCAGCAATAAATAAGGCTGACCTGAGGTTTGCTCAGAATCATAGCAAGGTGGCTTGAGATGGCATGATACAAATCATAGAATCAAATAGGTTGGAAAAGACCTTCAAGATGATCAAATCCAACTGTTACCTCAGGAATACCATGTCTGTACAGAATCTGAATTTGTGCTGTAGAACTTCCTTAATACTTCGTGAATTTTACAAGCTCCATAATGGAATTGTGTTACTTTAAAAGTGGTAGTGAGGTATACAGTGGCTGAGTCAGTTACAAGTGGGTCTAGCACTGGCTGTATCTTATAACCCATCTGATAATATGAAGGATGAAAATTAAATGAACTTGTCTGTTCACAGAAGTGAGCAACTGTCACCACCTTTTTCTCTGGCTGTGGTAATGAGACACTTTGTCCCCTGTTCCTACTGCTCCTAAAATCAGATAAAGTATACAGGTTTTGGTACAGATATTGGGTTTTATTTATCACATGAGGTACTGGAGCAATCCTTTTTCTTAGGTGGGGAATTAGGCTACTAATTTTCAGAGTATTAAAGACTGAAGTGAAAAATTCAGTTTTAATGTTTGTAGTTGTGCAGGATGCAAATGTTCAGTGGCTGCAGCTCAACTGGTATTTCTGCTGCAGATCTGACTTGTAAACCTTACATGCTTTGCCTTTAGCTTTGATTTTTTTTTTTTTTTTTCCTCCTTGTTTATGTATGGTCAGTCAGAATCTCCTCTTCAAATCAGACTGTTGGCTAAGTAGGCCAGAACAAGTTCACTGTAGTTTGTAGTGCCTGTGGCAGTAGTTGTTACAACTATAGCAAACACACACATCTACTTCATATTAACAGCTGTCTTAAAATGGATATATTGGCTGAACTAAGGTAATAGATGTTGGAATTTCCTACTCTTCCGAGTACTGCCTGGTGTCATGAGTGTAAATTCACCTATATACTGGTTGTTGGACATCATGCTTTGTGTTCAAACCCACAGCATCACAGCTAACAATGAAGGACAGCTGATGGATGGCTAACTCTGGGTTGGTGTGCACAGTTCTACTGCCATTGCTTCTTTCTTTCTTCACAGGAAAAATCAAGTAACTCACCAACAAAAATGAGCTATGTATGTGCTGCAGAATGCTAAAGTTTGATGCAGTCATGTAGCAGGATTAGCAGATGGTATGATTAAGAAAAATGTTGATTTCCCTAAGAAATGCTCTATTAAGAAAGCTAAAACCCTGTGCTCTTGCCTATTGTGTTGGTTTATATCTAGAAAACTGTCTAAGAACATTGTTAAAATGGAGTAATCCTTTGGGAATAGTTGCTTAAGATTTTTGTCTTACATTCTGTAGGTTTTACTGGGATTGACTCGGAGTACGAAAAACCAGAAGCCCCAGAGCTTGTGCTGAAAACTGATTCCTGTGATGTAAATGACTGTGTACAGCAAGTTGTGGAACTTCTTCAAGAAAGGGTGAGCAGAAATGCTGATATATCGTAGTAACTTTTTTCAAAGCATTTGTGCCTGTAGTCTGAATGTATGTTCTAGGAAAAGCAAAGACAGGCTTATTCATCTTTAAATTCTAGCTTTTAAGCTTGTCCTAATGTGTGCTTCATTTTTAAACCTAAACATTGCAACAACTTTGGTCTCCAAGTTGAAAAAAAAATTGGACAAATGGAAAATCAAGATATATTAATTATCATAACTGATAACTGGAAGGGAGAGAAGGCTGTGTCAGTTGTTACAGAAGCAGTGATGAATGCTGACTTAGCAAATGATAGCAACCAATTTTAAAGATTCTGAAATTTTTTACTTTGTCTCTATATTGTACAACTTAATATATACTGCAGATAGCAAGAGCCAGGGTTGCACTCACACAGTACTTTGAGCTGGCTTAGGGGTGCTGTGGTTGTGTCTAGTTTCCCTGGTTTCCACTGTTTTTCCTGCGCTGGTAAAAGTGGTCCTGCAATTGAGTAAGGGATTGTTCAGGAAGCCGTTCTTTACATGCCTGAGTTGAGGTAATGGTTCATAGCTTCTGAAAAGGTAAGCCTCTCCTTGTTCATGCCTGCAGTCTACACCATCCCTTTTCAAGCCTCTGGGCCTCCTCCCATTGTCTGCTGAGTGATTCAGTTCATTAACCAACCTAAAAAAAAACAACCAATCAAAGCAAAACAAACCCAACATAAAAACCCCAAAACAAAGAAAAAAACCTCAACAGCCACACCTCCACCCCCCCAAAAAAAAACCAAAAAACAAAAATCAAACCCACGCACAAAACAAAACAAAAGCAACAACAAAGGCAAAAAAACAACCAAGCAAAACCCCCCAAACCACCCACAAAAAACCAGACCAACCCCCCCCCCCCCAAAAAAAACCAAAACACCAAAAAACCAAACCCCCAAACCTTACTAAAAGTGAAGGCAGCCATAAGATGGCCTCTTGAAACCGGATAGCCAGAATTTGCTAATCTTCATGTAGAAGAAATGTCTCCATACATTCTTATCTATAGTCAGTGGGTAATGAGCAGATGACATTTCAAACAATTATTTTAATTTTGATACTCCAGCAGACATTATTCATGTGTTTTGTGGTGGGTTTGTTTATTTTTGTGATGTGGATGTTCTGGAAATTTAGGGTGTAGCTTGAGTAAAGCTCCCTTCCAACCCAAAAGGTTCTGTGTGTCTATGATTTTTACCCTAATGTTCATGTGAATGTTTTTTGGGAAAAAAAAAAAAAGTGCTGTATCAGAGTCCTGTGTATGGGAGGTTACAGTTCCTGATTGTGGGAGGCCATGTGCCTCCTGCTCAGAAGAACAATTCACTAAGTTTCATAATTGTCGAAACCAATGTTGTGTGTGCCGAGATGGTGATTCCCAAAGTCTTGCGTTAGCATGATTGGTTGACAGTTCTGAATGCTGGCTTCTAGCCCAGTCAGCTTAGCTCTGTCCTTTGCTTAAGGCACATCTTAGCACAGATTTTTCTTTCTTTGTAGACAACAGTCTCATGAATGCCAAGATATCTTAGTGGTTGCTTACTTCAGTGAAAGACAATGAAACCAAGGCATGGCTGAACAGGCATGTCTTGTTCTCATGCCATCTTAATTCAGTGATACCTTGAGAGTATAACTTCTGTAGGTTTCCTTTAGTTGGAACAAGCTGTGTCTGTGGTGTTCTTGAATAATCCATTGTGATTTGTAAAGAAAAAAGACCATAGGCAAGCAGTATTAAAAATAATTTGTGATGTTTGTTTTGTTTCAGTAGCTGTATAAAAGTTTGGGAAACAATCCACTCAAAGTGTTGGTAATCCTTGAGTTTCATGGATTCTAGTTCAGACAACAGTGATACTAGTTCAGACAAAAGTGGCAGAAGAGGGAAGACAATTGGAACTGTATAAGTGCTATATTGTGGCAGAGATAGATATACATACAGAAGTTTATTAACCAAGAATTTGAAACACAGTTGTTTTGTAGGTAGTAGAATTATTTGTTTTTTAGAATTTTTCATCTTATTTGAAACAAACTCTGAAGCAAATTTAGCAGGACTTTTCCAAAACTGTGTTCAGTCATTTATGGCAGAAAAAGGAGTTACAAGCAGATATTGAACCTGGAAAGTTCTTGTGTGGTATAACTTGGTTTTCAGGGTCATCTGGCTTGGTTTCTTTGCACGTAAATGCAATAGACACTTGAAAGTTCTTCTTAGGGACCTAGAGTTCAAGGTACTGATGTATGTCTCCTACAGCTACCAACTGTCACGCCCAGCTGCTTTCAGGACTATACATGCTTCTTTTCTTTTTTTTTTTTTTTTTTTTATTCCCCCCCCCCCCCCCCCCCCCCCCCCCCCCAAAAGACTTTTGTGGCTTTTGAGCTTGATAAATTTGACTTCAAATCTGCTGACATTTTCTAGTGGAGGCAGACAAGCCTAGTGCAGGTGTTTGGCTATAAAGATTTAATTGGTTTTGTTCTTGTTTTTCCTGTCAACAAATATAGCTGATCTAGCCCACTGCACAAAGTTTGTATTTCCTACCTATGGAGTAAATTCATTATTTAGCCTGGAAACTATTTTCTGAAGAAGTCATAGTTCAGAAATGCCACCTTTCCTGTTAAGGAAGTGCAAAATTGTACAAGGAAAGAGTTGAATTTCCAGTAGGTAACTTGAAACTTTTAACTTTTTGTAAAAGTCCCGCACTTACAGATCTCAGTTTATGGTAGCTCTGCAAATACCATCCCCTAAATTGGAATTTGATCACACCCTTCTTCTACTGTTTAGATCAATCCAGTGGGTGTGTATAAACATTGTGTCCCTTCTTCTGTCTCCCACCCATCCCCCAGGAGTTACAGACAATTTCCTATCTAAGCTTGGCATTACACTGGTGTTTGGGAAGGTGCTCCTCGTGGTTACACAGTACTGGTTTCCTAGCTCTGTTCACACAGTGCCCTGCAATTGTATTTAAATTCTGTGCTTTGGAATGGTCAGAATTAGGAACACAGTAGAAGCTAAGGCTGGTGCTTGGAAGTCAGTCTCAGTTGTTTTTTTCCCTTAAGATGCAAACTTTGACTCTGGTAGGTCTTGGAAAATACATAGAAATAGGTGAGACAAACTGGTTTTCATAAGACGCGAGTGAGTTGGGTGGGAAGCCACCAGGGTGATCAGGGACTGGCGCATATTGCTGTAAAAGAAAGGTGGAGGGGAACTGGACTTGTTAAGCCTGGAGAAGGCTAAAGGATATATTTTTGCTGGTTTTAGCACTGCAGTGGGAGAGTATAAAAAAAGACAAATGAAGGCTTTTGTCAGAGGTGCACAAGGGTAGGATGAGGGGCAACAGGCATGAGATGAAACATAGGAAATTCAAGCTAGGCATAGGGGAATAATACCTTTTTACTGTAAAGGTGATCAAATATTAGAACAAGTTTCCCTGAGAGTTTGTGGATGTGCCATCCATTCAGGTATTTAAAACTTGATTGGCCATGTCCTGAGCAGCCTGCTTTACTGGATCCAGTTTTGAGCAGGAGGCAGGACTAGATGACCTTTGCAGGCTTCTCCATAATTCTCACATAGTTACTTTGTGTGAGAAGCTGAGGGGGGAAAAAAACCCACTCTGTGTAAATTATGGGCAAGATTATACTATTAGTTTTATACTATTGCACTGAAGATTTAAACACTTAACAAGAAGGATGTAAGCCAGAGAGTGAGCAGTATAAGCTTCTAAGCATAATTCAAAAAAAAGCCACACCTTAGTACTTAACTTTTGTACTTCCCACATTAATGAAACACTGATTTCTTCTTATGCTTAGGAAAGTATGTAGAACTTCTGTATTTTAAGTTATGGAATTCCTATTTATGAAATATGTCTGCCTTGGTTGTGATTGCTTTCTTCTGAAAATACACTACTGAATGTTATAGATTTCAGTAGCTCAACTTGGTAAACAAAAAAACCCAAAAAGGCATGTATAATTTTGGAGTTGTTATTAAAAGAACAAGCTCCAGTTACACTGAGTTGTGTAATCATTAAATACTGTGATGGTGTTGTTTTTGTTATCTATTCTTTCTTCTCTTGTTTTTAACTTCTGGGGCAGGGCACAGACAAGGTTTTGGTTTAGAGTCACTGTTAATCGCAGAGCCTGGGCAACAGTCATCCAGGTAGTTCTGTTGACTGATAGGTTTGTATGAGTATTTCGTAGATGTTTTCATTCAAAATGATTTAGGTTGATACAGATGTACTGTGTAAGCTAAACATGACTTATTTTGACCAAAATAAATGTGTAAAGATGTCTTTACACATTCGGGAGAAACAGCAGTGAATGCTTGTGGTCAGAAATGCCTCTTGTTGGCACAAGAGGAGTAGTTTTTCTATGGCTTAAGTGAATTTAAGAAATGATAGAACATAACATAATGGGCAGAGGGTTTCAGTCCAGAAAATTGTACCCCTCTCTTTTAAGAGACAGCTGTTACTGCATTTTTCAGTTTGCCCTGTACATAAGGTACTCACAAATTTGCCTGCAAGCCGTAGGTACCAAAGCAGTAATTATTATAGTCACAGAAATACATCTGTTTTTTCAATATATAAATAATTCAGTGGCCTAACACCTTAATTAATATGAATTTGTAAGACTAGTAATTCAGTAGTATAAATTGGATTTCACTTGTGGATTCCCATCTGCTGGAAACTGGCCTGGAGGCCCTTTCTTTACAGTATGTTGAGGATGTTTGACAGCACTAGCAAAGAACCTACCATAGCAGTCTAAGGAGGCAAATTCCCATAAAGCATATCTAGGTTATTTGTTTATTATTTTGCTGGTTTTGATATGAACGTGTTGAGAAATAATAAATGTTGAGGAATGTTGTATAACTTGTCTTTTGATAGAATGGACTTCTGAGAAGTTACTACCTTAAAGTGGTCACTAGATGGCTTGCTAGCCTAGAATTTTCTTAAAATTCATACAGTTTAAAGACCTATGGATTCCTCTTTTTTAAAAATCTAAGATGTTGTTTTAAATGACTTTTTTTATGTCTGCAAAGGATTCTAGGTTTAGTAGTCCTACAAATTCTCTGCATGTCTGACTCAGTGTTGCTAGAACTATCTTCAGGCTATTTACATCCTTATAATGAGGTAGGTTGTTGGCAGAAACTGCATTATGAAACCTTTTTCTCTATTGTTTTGTCCATTAGTGTAACACTAAAACCGGAATGATATTTGAGTAGACCTTTTTAATAGGCACATATATTTTCAGCTTTTGATGGTTTGTAAAATTAGGATGTTCTAGCATGGTAATGAGCTATTCTCCAGAGGGGAATCTTCAGTGAAGCAGTATAATGTGTACTCAGTCATCATACTTGTAAGGTCTGCTGTTCTTTACAGCAGGCAATGCCTTCGTTTGAGGAGTCTGAGAGTCTGCTGCAGCTCTCCTGGGCTGTAGTGCTGCTGCTCTGGCAGAGAAAAAAGAAGGCAGGTTTTGCCTAGCTTACTACCTAATAAAATCAGCTTCCCAAATGACATCTGATATGTAATGGACTGAGCTTATAAAACACAATTGCGAAGTGCTAGTTTAATTTGTTTTCCTTTTGTTTGCCTTTGGAGGTATGAATTATGTAACAGCCAGTGAGACTCACCATGTCTTTTTACGCCTGCAGTCATTTTATCAAACCCATGCACAAAACAAAAGCAACAATTTTTCCAAATTAAGAAAAATCTATATTCTGTGGGCTTCTGGTTATAGGACTAGATTTCAGTTAATTGCATGTATATATACAGATGGGTTCTCATTTAAATGTTCTGTTAGTATGTAGATTAGGACACTGGTTTTGTATCATTAGCTGTAGGTAATACATTTAATTTGTACTTCTGTATCAATCACTTTTGAGAGGTTTTTTTGTACTCCATGTTACCACTTCTAATGTATATCGTATAGTAAATGGCTCAAATTTACAAATGCCCCATGTCTAAAACATCTTTTTACTTCTTTTAGCAAGTATAAAAGTGTAGTCTTCCTTTCTGCTGTAGATATTGTAGGCATTAGTAAGTCATAAAAACTGCATTTAGTTCAATAGGTAAAATATTTTCTAGGAAAATGTTACATGGGGTACTAAAGATGTAGAAAAAGATCACGTGTTAGAATGTTTCACTTGAATTATTAAAGCTAGCAGCTTGGCTAGCAATATATCATAATCTTGGAACAGTGCTGACTTTTAAATGAGTAAAACAATGAATAAACTCTTGCTACAGAGTAGTGCAACATTAGAATTTTGCTTCTTGACCATGTGTTCAGAATCCAAGAAGCATTCTGAACAAACTGAGTTCTGTTTGTTCCTTTTATACAGGATATTGTACCAGTGGATGCCTCTTATGAGGTAAAAGAGCTTTATGTGCCAGAAAACAAGCTACAGTTGGCCAAAACTGATGCTGAGTCTCTGTTAACCTTGGAAATAAATAAGGTATTGTGTGTTCAGTTATCTCACTGATTAAGTTGAAATACAATCTGTTGCCCAGTGGAAGGAGATAAAATCAAAATACCTGTACTGCTTACAGAATGTATCTTGATATACTTCCCCCCCCCCTTCTTGAGAGAAATCACAGCATCTGTGTTTTCTTTAATCAATTACTAGAGATAACAATTGAATCTTTGTATTTTAATACATTATGTCTGCTATAATGTTATTTAGTTTATCCTAAGCCTGGAGATTAAATTTACAGTTCTTTCCTCCCACAGACCTACCCCTCTCCCCCAGTCCGTGCTGTAAACCGTGCCTGGCATGTCTTGTAAGATTAGTTATTTCTAGAATAGCAGCAATGATTTTTTTTGTTTTATTTTTACTTTATTTATTTATTTTATTTTATTTTGAATTGTAATGACCTAGAAATACAAAGGAAATCAGTTACTGCTTCTTGATTATTCTTGTTGGTAACCTTCAGCTGAAAGATAGTGACCTTTATATATACACCAGGCTCAAACAGCTGTAAATTTAAGTCTACAGAGAAATGATCATATCCACTTTATTGTTTTGTGGTTGATATTGTGTTAGTTTTTTTTGTGGTTTTTTTCTCCCTCTTTCTTCCCCCATTAGAACATGTTCATGCTACTTTTCTGGCTTCCAGCAGAGAAAATGTGGAAAAGCATGGATCAACTTACCAACTCTGTTCTTATTTTGGTCAAATGCACTATCTTCCAACTGAAATAAATTGGACAAAGGTGCTTCTGGCTGTTTCTGTTCTACCTCATCATCTTTTTGAAAGAGTTATGCCTAAACACACATCCAATGCATGAGTTTTTTCACTGGCTTTTTGACAGTATTACTAGAATTTAAAGCTAAGCATTTGGTCTAGGAGCTGACTGAGCTCAGAGTTCAGCCTCTGCAGTGAGTAACTTGACTTTGAAGGACTGAGACAACATACTAAGTACTCCAGTAAATAGCCTTAAAGTTTGCCTAGCCTTCTACTACTAATAAATTTTAATACTTGCTTCAACTGCATCTTACTAGATTCACATATGTGTTTATAAAACTATTGCTTTGATGGGGAGTAAATATTTAAGATCATGATTAAATTTCCTTAGTGTCCCATTCTAAATTGCTCCCCCTGCAACCTAGAAAATCTAGCAAATCCTTTCCCCATGCACCCCCAGCTAGTGGTTTGTTAAATATCAAGCAAGTGTATAACATAAACTTGGCAAGAGAACGTGTGTTGTACTTGTATCAGCATAAATTAAAGAGTGTAATAAAATTTGTCATGCTCTTTGAAAGAGACTTGCAGAAGCAAAGCCTGTCCTTGTCAAAGACTTGACCAGGTCTTAGTAATGCACATGCAGCAATAATAGAGGCCACACGATAAGTCATAGTGTGACTGCTTAAATGCTAAGGAAGGAAATTCCCTGTGAGCTGATACCTCTTAAACTAAACTAAGTACTAGTCCCAAGAGAATTTTACTTCTGGATTGTCTCACTAGTTTCTGTAATAAAAATTGTTTTTCCAATCTGTTTTAAGATGAGACCTGTTAATATTCAACCCAATAATTCTGATTTTTTTTTTTTGTGGTAATTGTATATGTTGGTTTGTTTTTTTCTTTAAACCTTTTAGTTATCATGCTTTGTTAAAAAATTAAATGCAGGTGGGACTTCCTAATTCTGTTAAGTTGAACTTTATCAAACATTTACGAATAAAGTTTGTGTTTTTGTTGGCTTGTTTTTTAACACATGGACCTTTGATCTAGTGTAAGGACTGTAAAATAGCCAGAGATATGAACAGTGAGGAACAAGTTGCTCTTTTTTCTTAATTGTGGACACTTTGAATTCTTTGTGATTAAAAACTGTAATACTGAGAAATTTATACCATCTGTGTTTTATGGGTAAATTATGATCTATTATGATTAACCATAAGACCTGATATAAATCAGCGAGCAACAGCTTTTGTTTGCTGTAAGTCTATTTCTCCATTTCTTTACAAGGTGGATATGCAGTGGGTGCAAGTGCTGGCAGAAGGCTGGGCAACACCCCTAAATGGCTTTATGAGAGAGAGAGAATACCTACAGTGCCTTCACTTTGACTGTCTCCTCGATGGTAGGGTAAAAGTTACCATTTGTAAAACTGAGCGAGATAATCCTACTTTTGAAATGTTGTTGATGCTTTGCTGCTTAATGGTGATGTGGTAACATGTTGTCATGCTTGTGCACAACATGGGGTAAAGGAATAAGAGCAACCGTCCATTTAAAACTTGATTTTTTTTTCTATACCTGTCATTGTGTTAGAGTTTGAATGTCTTGCCTTTTTGCCTTTACAAATTATTTTTCAAATATTTTAATTTTTGCAAAACATTAAAATCCATGTTTATAATTTGTTTTGAAGAAATTGATTTTAGAATTTAGAATTGAGTTTAATTGCTGTTTAGATTTGTGTACCAAAATATTTGTTCCACAGCAGTAATGAAGGGAAGGACAGCAAACTGACTTGAGGGCTGGGGCTATTGCAAGTATGAAATCAGAATCTGAGAAGGGGACTTGAGCATGGACAATTGTCACATTGTCCTGGGTTTAGCAGTAGCAGTCAATTTTTCTCGTTCTTGGTAGCTGGTGCAGCGCTGTGTTTTGACTTTCAGCCTGGGAACAGTGCTGATAACACCGATGTTTTCAGTTGTTGCTAAGTAATGTTTACCCTGACCAAGGACTTAGTGAGTCTCATGCTCTGCCAGGGAGGAGGGGAAGCCAGGAGGAAGCATAGACAGGACACCTGACCCAAGCTAGACAAAGAGGTATTCCATACCACAGCACGTCATGCCTGGGGGGGTAACTGGGAGTTACCCGGAAGGACATGGGCTTCTGCGTCGGGCTCGTTTTTTGGCGGATGGTATCGTATTCTCTTCCCTTGTTATTTTCTCTTATGATTGTTGTCGTTGGTGGTAGCAGTGGTTATTTGTGTTGTACATTGGTTGCTGGGCTGTTCTTGTCTCAACCCGTGGGAGTTGCATCCTCTTGATTCTCCTCCCCATACCTCTGGGAGCAGGGAAGGGGGGGGGTGGGGGGGGAAGGAAAGAAAGAGGCAGGAAAAGGAGGGAGGAGTGAGTGAACGGTCTGGCTGGCTGGGTTTAAACCACAACAGTTCTTTTTTGGCGCCCAACGTGGGGCACGGAGGATTGAGATAACAGCAGATCTGTCCAAATTAATAGTCACTCATCACAATGCTGATTTATTGGCTCTCAAGGTTGCTCCTCTTGATCTCACAGTTTCAGTATATCATACCTTACTTTGAGCCAGTATTTGCTGTATTAGTGTTTTTCAAGTGTGGGGCTTGGGCTAAGGTTTTTGTCTCATTGTACTTTATGGTAATGACTTGTAATACAATAGAATCATTGATCATGAAACTGATCTGGCTTATGTTCCCAGTGTGGTCACCACCTTTATACTTTGGGAGGAATATAATAAAAGTGCTTAGCAATTACACATCTTTTTTCTCCTTCTCAGGTGGTCAACCTGTGAAGGAGACATTCTTTTACCCTCCCAGTCCATGTCGTCATGTCGTCCCATGTCCCCGTTTCCCCCCCCCCCCCCTCATTTACAGCATCGTTTGAGAGTTTTGAAGTTTTTGAATGGCCTTTTAATGCTGTTGAGACTCGTTTGCTGATTGTGATGGGGATCACCATGTTGGCACGTATACAGAGTATATTTTCCCACGACCATTTCGTCTGATTTCAAAAGTTAATTGAGCCAGGTTTGGGTCTTGTCTAGGGTTAAACGAAGATATAGGAGGACCAGGAGATTTTCTCCGAGGCTGGACAGTCATGAGTGGCAGGGTGTGTGGGATAGTATGGGCAAGTATCTAGGTCAGTGGGCCCCTCCAGTACTTTGGAATTTCACCACCGAACAACTGCAAAATCCAGAAGAATTAGTAAAACACTTGTATGAGGTGTGTGGTCGTTCTGGCCATACCAGAGGTGGACAAATCATGGCACCGTGCTGGGGCTTGGCTTATGCTTACAGGGCCTTGTTCAACACTATCCAGCACCTTCAAAAGGAAAAAAATGTCCCTGGATCTGAGGGCAAAGCAACAGTCAGCGCAACTACTCCAGCTACCCTCTGTGGCAGAGCATGAGACTCACTAAGTCCTTAGTCAGGCTAAACATTACTTAGCAACAACTGAAAACATCGGTGTTATCAGCACTGTTCCCAGGCTGAAAGTCAAAACACAGGGCTGCACCAGCTACCAAGAAGGAGAAAAATTGACTGCTACTGCTAAACCCAAGACACACATGTAATTGAATTACTATGACTTAGTAATTATCCTGTGATAATTTAAATGAATATATTTTATTTTGCATTACCAACTGGCTAAGAGCAAGCATTAGTTAAGAGCAAGCTTTAGTTAAGGTAGTCAAGTGATAGCATCCTTGGGTTTTGGAGCTTGATGGTGATCCTTTGTAATTTTTCATTTATTCCTTTTTGAAGGCTGTTTTACTCAAGCATTTTAAGGTTTTTTTCCACTCTCTGTATCAAAGAGGGGTAGGAAAAATTCCTGTTTCCCCACTTTGTTTTGCATTACTTTCTGCTGGAGACCAACCAGCAGAAAAAAAACTCATTTGTCTTTCAGTTGTGTGATCCAGGTATCTGTTGTCCTTGTATTTTCTAGTTCCCTTTTCTGTACATCTTTTGGATACTATCGTAGGCAATGTAATGCCATCCTGTTATCTAAAGTTACTGTTTTGGACTGCTAGGTTTGTTTTCATTTCTTTTGCCTTCTCTGTGTCTACCCAGGTAAAATGTATTGTGCACATGGCATGCTTTGCATTCAGCTGCTAAAATAGCTTATAGCTCCTTATTCTGCTCTGTAGTCTTCTGTAAATCAGAATTTTTATAAGGCTTTTAAGACCTTATATAGGTGACTTTTTCAGATATGGCAATATTACAAGTTTTTAAACTGCTCTTGCAGTTGTTTTTAGTACTTCATGAATGCAGCAAAAAATTTGAGTAATGAAAAATAATAACTTACTGATGGAAAAAAATTTCAGTCCTAAGCTTCAATAGAACAGTCATATTTCTCTACACGCTACTATATTTCCTCCTCTTAGATATCTACTGCAACATTTATCAATGAGATCCTTTTTGGAAAAATGTGATTGCCTTAAAGCTGCTTTGCTACTTGAAGCAGTGACAATTGTTAAGTCAAAACAACATCATGAAAGTTTCCTCCCTGCTAGATTCTCACAGCAGCAGTCATTTTTCCAAGGTTTTGATTTTTGAAGAGGGTGAAATTGTTTAATACCTACAATGTATCTCTTCCTTTGGGCTCTAAATGGAATGTTCATACTGACTGACTTCTTCATTATGGAGGTCAGTGCAGGTGTGTTGACACTCTGACTTTAAAGCTTAAGTTATCTGAAATAGTCTTAAGCTGACACTGTGCTCATCTGTGATTTACCAAACTCACTCCAGTACTTTGCCTCAGTTTCTCATTTGTGCGGTGTCTGAAGACAAATGTCAAAGATACTATATATTGGCTATTGGTCACTGACAAAATTTGAATTATCAACAGGTCTGAGATCTCTTCACAGTTTTAAATATTTATTTACTTGTTTGCAAAGCAAAAGGATTTTTTAAGTTATCAAGATGTAGTGGCAAATCACCTTCCCTGTGAGTGTTGCCAAGCTTAATCTTAGGAAGTAGTTTAAAAGTAATTCTGAGCAAGTACAAAACTGAGCTTAGGAGGAAATGTGCAGCATGCTTTTCATTTTGCACAATGAAGGAAGGGGACCTACTTTTCTCTTAAACTTTTCATCCAACTTCATAATTTTTAACTTCCTACCAAGTTCCTCAAAGTAAAATTGAGAGAAAGTTACAAAAAATGTATTGTTCAGATAACAGGGAAATCAGCCTTACTTGCTTGGAGTACTGGCCTCATTAAGCCAATGGCAAACCTCCCATTAACGTTGGGGGCTCATTGCCTTTCTCCTGGAGACCACCCAAAGGTTTTGCAATCTTTCAGCAAGTATATGCTCATTAGAATTCAAGCCTTTGTATGAGACTCGCAGTATTTACTCCACTGGGTTTCTCAAATCTCACTCTCTTGTAGACAAGAAAAACAAGACTTCCAGCATCTAACATTAAAAAATGAGGACCACACATAACCTTAAAATTCAGAAACATTGGTTTAGCTTTAGAAGTAGCTGGTAAGCTTTCAGCTGAAAAAACTGTGTGAAATGTCTGTCTCACCAAACAGGTTTTTTTTCTGAAATACTTGTGCTTGAATCCAAACATAGTTTTAAGTAAACACCAAAAGTCACCTTTTGAAATAGTTGAATTACGTATGCTAACTAGTAGATTTGGCTGCTTCTACTGCATTGAACTTTTCTTATGGACCAAAAGTATTGCTACTGAGAATGGTATTTCGTTTTTACTCATTATCCAGTCCTGTAACAATCTTGCCTAATACTTTAGATGATCTGTTTAAAGATGTCAGTTGTGTATTTCTGCTTACTATATAGCTTGAACAAGATAATTTGAGATCCCCAAAAATAAATATCCTCAGTCAAAATAGTGTGTAGCTGTAAGTATTTCCTATTTTCAGTACTTTATACTTCCTATATTCAGTACCTTATCAGATCTCAGTGTTTGTACATTTTTATAGCTCACATATCCTATGCAAGACTTCTTTCTGAAATTTGCTTGTAACCCCTGTTAAAATAAGTGCTTGAACTGTCTGTTGTGTGATACAGCTTACACTGTAACTTGCTAGGAAGGTAAATTTTCGTAGTATTGTTGATCACTGTTACTAAGGATGAAGGCTTTTTTGTTTTTTTCTTCTTCTTCGCTCTGTAGGGGGGGTTATTAATCTGTCAGTGCCTATAGTGCTAACAGCTACTCAAGAAGACAAAGGAAGACTGGACGGGTGTACAGCAATTGCACTAGTGTATGAAGGTCGCCGTGTGGCCATTCTCCGTAATCCTGAGTTTTATGAGCACAGGAAAGAGGAACGCTGTGCTAGGCAATGGGGAACGACATGCAAGGAGCATCCCTATATCAAGGTGTGTGTTTAAAAGTTGAGGATCTAATTGTATTAGCTGTAATGTTTGTGGGATTGCAAAGTGAGTGAAGGTGATGTCTGTGACCAGTGTATTTCAACAGCAAAACTACTTTGAGAACCTATTAAAACATTTGAGCAGAAACAGAGGTGACTTTTTTACTCTATGTAGCTGATGTATAATCTGCACTCAGTGTGAAAATCTAATGTCAGTATGCACACATGAAATGAATTCAGAATGTACTGTAGAATCGGCTAGAGAAGAGGGAACTTTGCCCTCTAGTTTGACTAGAAAAAATCCCTCTGTGTAGCTGGATGGACTATCAAAGCTCCTTAATCAGCAAATATATGCATTGAGAAAGCAAGAAAACTTCTGTTCTGAAGAATTCTAGTGAATGTACAATATATGTTGCCTTGTGAAGTGCTACTGTGAAATAAAGCCAAAAGCTATCCTACTTCTGATTTTATTTATCAAGTGGGTGAGTAGTTAATCAGAACTGTTTTATTTGTTACTTTTATTGCTGACCAGAATCTTGTCTGTGAGGCCATACTGAAACTGCATTTGCTTTGGTCAACTACTGTAAAGTGTTCAACTTCATTGTACTTAATATATTAGGCTTTCCAGCCATTTTCTCTTTCTGTCATGTAATAATGTTGGTAAAGAATGCTGCCTACTTGTATTTCTGTATATTAGAAAATTCTTTCTTTTGAAAGAAAGGCATATACCTACTGAAGATTTGTGCATCACTCCTGCCCCGTAATATATCTGGGCTATGTTCCAGTGATTTCTTATTTATTTATTAATATATATTGACACTTGACTTGAGACTGTCAAATAAAATTAACCCACAACTCTTCCCTTGGTAAATATATGTCCCCATTGGAATGCTGTAGATGCTCAGGAGAAGCTGAGAACCTATCATAACAAGGATTTTCCTTTCTTTTCTTAGATGGTTATGGAGCAAGGGAACTGGCTTGTAGGTGGAGATCTGCAGGTCCTTGATCGTATTTATTGGAATGATGGACTTGATCAATACCGTCTCACTCCAACTGAACTAAGGCAGAAATTCAAGGAAATGAATGCCGGTGAGTAAATTTTTCTTGTTCTGTTTCTTCCTGCAGAGATCTATCCAAATGTCTACTGCCTCAGGGGCTAGCATTGTTTCAAGGATGAAGATTTTGAATGCTCTCTTAGGAGGCATTCTTTGCCTTTTACTGGTATTGATTTTTATGTTCTCAGAGATTTCATTGCCTAAATACACAAGAGAAGCTGGTAATGCCTGAGATCCTGAATTTTATCTTTTCATGTGCGCTAGACATGTTACTAATGCAAGAAAAGATAATTTCAAAATGTGGTAGAATGGGATTTAAAAATTGCCAGATTTGGCTAAAACTGTAGAGGTATGGTTGAGTGCTGAGCTTTCATGCTCTTCTATTTTTAAGTCTGTTCCACGTTACTCCTGGGGAGCAAAGCTTATGACAGTAATGCGAGTAGACCGGTGCAAAGTGGAATGTGTCACAGTTAAAAACTTTAAGTTAACCACTAATTTATATTGCAGAAGAAACAACAGCTTTTCTCGCTAAAGAGTTGTGTTAGATAAATAAGAGGCTGAGTAATATTACAAAGCAGAGCACAATCACACATATCTTCATTGTGACAGCAATTGGCTGGCGGCTGATAAGCACTTCTTAAGTGTAAGGAAAGAGATTAACATCAAGAATGCAGGCTGAGATTGGTCCTGAGCTCCTGTCTTCTTTCAGTGTGGTCAGTATTTCTAGGATCTGCCAGTTTGTGATACTTAGCTATCCCCTAAATAAATACATTTGATACCTGAAAAAAAACAACCAACCAACCAGAAAACCCTGTTCTCTGAATGCTGTTAGTTTCTTTTTGGAAAAGCTCTCAGTTATGGTGATTTTGCTGTCTTGCAGGGAACCTTAGTTCATCTTTATTTGCAGAAGGGCGAAATCCCAGTTGTGTCAGGGTTTTTCATGAAGGGGTTTGTAGTACTTTGGAATAGTAGTTAGCCTTGCTTTGTTCTTACTGTGTGTAAACTCTACGAAGCTGTTTAGGTGAAGGAAGCTTACTAAGGTGCATTAAATCCCCATTTATGTATTTTGTTGCCGACATGTCAATTTGTTCTCCCGATCATACCTTGAGCCTTTAAGACAGGTAGCATAGTTTGATTTCCTCTTAGAATTTAACATAGAGTATATGCTCATGCAAGTGAAAAATCCAAAAAGAAGATTATAGCCATTGGAGAAACTAGAGGAATTCTGATGAAATCTCAAAATGAAGGAAGCTGATGTATAGGGGTGTTTTTGTATGGTAGCTTTTTTAGTTTTGCTTATTGAGCATAATGATTCTGTAATAATTCATAATCCTTTAATGGCCTGTGACTACTGCTATTTCAGAGGAAAGATAGTACCATTTGAAGATATTTCAATGATTGCACAACTCCTGCTAAAATAACTTGCTTTTCTTATATCTTTGTCTGTTTGTTTTTCTCTGTAGATGCTGTCTTTGCATTCCAGTTACGCAACCCGGTGCACAACGGGCATGCTCTTTTAATGCAGGATACTCATAAGCAACTTTTGGAACGTGGCTACCGGCGCCCAGTTTTACTTTTGCATCCACTTGGAGGCTGGACAAAGGAGGATGATGTTCCCCTCATGTGGCGTATGAAGCAACATGCTGCAGTACTGGAGGAGGGAATCTTGAATCCAGAAACAACAGTGGTGGCTATATTCCCTTCCCCCATGATGTATGCTGGACCAACTGAGGTAAATACATCAAGAGTTTAAAACAAAAGCAAACCCCTTTGATAGTGCACTAAAGTAGTTAATGTTATGCCTGATGATTGTGCATTGTGGGTTTTTTAATGGAGTGAGGAGGTTAATTTTCCTTGGGAAACCAGACTGTCAAAGCTACCTCTGTCATCAACAAAATATTTTTCTGTGAAGAAACATGTATATTGTAGGATGTTGCTGGAAGTGGTAGGAGACAATACAGGGTTTATGTGTTCCTTTCTTTACAATTATAAGGGTATGATAATGATTTAATTCTTCCTCCTTTTTTACAGTCCTTTTCAGAAGGAATTGTGAGATCTGTTGACATACAAAGTAGTTGTTCTGAATGTTAAATACTTAAGTTTTATGACTGTTAAAAAGTTTGTATGTTGGGGGGCTATACACAAACTAGAAAAAAAGAGTGAGCTTTGTTTATTTTTTGGCAAACTTAATTCAGAGAGAATTGTTTCAAGGCTTTTATATGAAATAATTTTTTGGCAACACTTTATTTTGAAGCCAGGTCTGGGGTTGGAATCCCTAGAGGTTTGTGGGAAGCAGTAGAGAGAATAAATGCTCTCATGTGAGGGCAATTCCTTTAGGGGATATTTGGTCTCCATGTCATTACTTTCTTTTTTTTTTCTTTTTCCTTTTTTCTTTTTTTTCCCTCCCACCACCCCTCTCTATGAGTCACAGGAAGTTCAAATTCTGACCAGGCTCAAGAGGTTAACTTTGTGGTAGCTTTTTGGTACAAGATCTCACCACTGGAATGAAATTTTAGGCAGGTGTCTGGCCAAACAGAGCTTGCACTGCCTTTCAGTCCAGAGCAAAAACTGTAGTCCAAAGCTAGCTGAGGCATGTTGAGTGAATTACTGTGGGGAATCTTGTATGTTCCACATAGACTTTTTGTGGAAAGTAAAAGAAGTCTTCTACTTCAGTCTTCTGTTCATGAGCGTATGAGGAGGAACAAAATCCACAGTCTTTATTCTAAAGAGAGTAAAAGTTTCCTCCTAAGCTATACATCATTTCCAGTAACTTCAGAGTACAGCCTGACAATAATGTTTGTAGCCAAGTAATAAAAGATATTCTTCCTTTAAAAATTTTCCATGGGTCATTTAAAAGACATTCTTGCCGAGTTTGTTTCTGTAGCACAAGTCTCTAAAGAACAGCAAGCAGTTGTTAGTGTGGTTATCTACAGGATGAGTGAGGCCTTCCAGTCTGTGAAGATTTTAATGGACATGTTTCATAAGCATCAGTTTAGCATTTTTGTATTTTTAACATTCCTTGTAGTTACTTGGAAGAAAAGAAAGTTCTCTAAGAGAAAATTCTGTATCAAAATGCAGTAAATTCACCTGCTTAGGAAAGTAAATATGTTCTGAAGTAATATGCATATGTAGAAATGGGACAAGAGCTGCTACTTTTAGGTCTCAGACATGTGGTTTACATTGTTATAAATTGTCTTAGTCAAATAGCTTAACTTACTCAAAAATGAAGTTCTTACTTGCTGTTACCCAAAACTTAAATTTCTTAACTATGCTAGAATTGTTTCAGGAAATATGCTGCTAGCTGCTGTGATATGCTGGAATTTACTGTGTATGGTCCACTCTGTGCTTAAAAATATTAAAATTATTAGCATAATATAGACGCTTCCTTACCACCCTATTTGCTTGAATAGCAGTGTAGTGGGTAATGTCTGTCTGTGGTCAAGATGAAAACTGATACCAGTAGTACCTTTATAACTCCTGACTGCTTCCAAATTTCATTATTTGATTTACAGGACTCTGTCCGTATTGACTACAAAACTTCCTCCTTGATGGTTCCTAAAATGGTTTATAGAACTAATGTAGAGCTAATAGTTACTACTTTGTAAAATCACTTTTGAGCCTGTTGCCTAAAGCTTGTTAACATAGAACAGCAGGCACAGTGACCAAAATCTTTTATGTAAAGATTTGCAGTAGGCAGATGCAAATTTTTTTTGTGGGGGTTTTTGTTGGGTTTTTTGTTTGTTTGGTTTTTTTTTTATTTGTAATGGAAAGAAAATTTATTCATCACATTGTCTATTTACTACAAGGTAGTGGCAGCAACTTTTATCCTGTGATTTGTGGGGTTTTTCCCTTCTGCCTCCCCTTCTTAATTTTTTTTTTCCCCTCGACAGATGTTTGTTACCTTTCAATTTGGGAAGCTATGTAACACCATGCAGTTACTGGGTAGGCCTTTTAGTTTTGTGTGAAAGGAAGGCTGGAACATAGAAGAAACTACTGTTCCATACTTGTTGATTCTTTAAACTCTTATCTGAGTATCCTTTGGCAGATACTAAGCTATATAGATGGTATGACAATTCTTTTAGGGAATGCTTCCCAGTATGAGATGAGAACAAACTGACATTTCCTGAAGTGGCATGCCTTTGTTTCCTAAAGTAATGTAATAGTTATTTTACTTTTCCTGTACTGTGCAGGTATTTTTTTTCTATACAAAATATTACATATATCAAAATGAATTTAAAAAAGTTCACCAACAGTCCTGTAACATAGTAAGTCTAGAAGCTGTCATAAGTGTGACCTACCTAATGGTCTAGGGTCTAGTAAATACTACAAAAAGACCTTGAGAGAAAAAAATCATCTAGCCATATTTCAGAAAAGATGCATTTCTAAATAATCGAAAGTATTCTTTGTAGGGTGTGGATGATTGAATAGTCTTCAGAATTTCCTTTGAAGCATATTTTTTTTTTTTTTTCATTTTTTACCTTCAGTAGTAACAAAGATACGGGGGGGAGTAAAAATCAAGCTGTTAGTTATGAAACCACTCATTTTGAAATGTGCAGTGGGTAATGTGGAAAAGCTGTTTGTCAGTATTTACAGTACTTCAAATACTAGGTGGGAGGGAGTTGGTGCATCCAAGCAAAAGTTCAGCAAAAGTTTCTGATTTTGACGTTGGTTCTTCCTCATTTCGTACAGAGGTGTTAGAAACAAGTTATTTCAAAACAGTCAGGGAAAACAGACTAAATATTTACTAAAGGTGGAGTTGCCTTATCAGTTTTCATCTTAGAAGTTTGTGGTATGAGTAGGCAGTCTTAGTGGTCTGAAAGCCTGTTCTAAGCATTTATGTGCGGTATGTACCTAGTTCTTATGTCCTCTGGATGTTAATACTGACACAGATTAAGTGTCGAAGCCCTTCCTTGGACAACATCCTTGCCACATGCACCAGGTAAAAATGCAGACCATAGGGAATTTTTCATTTTTAATGTGTAGAGAGGTTGGCTAGATCACTCATGAGCACTGTGTTTAAGTAGCCTATCTTGTCTTTCTTCCGTTGAGATGTTTGGCAGCTGCCTAACTGTGATTAGGGAAAAAGTTGTAATTATACAATGTGTGTACATTTTAAGGGTTGTATTTTGACCATTTTCTTGTTAACTGTTTTTCCCTGCGTCTGTTCTAGGTTCAGTGGCACTGTAGATCACGGATGGTTGCAGGAGCTAATTTCTACATTGTAGGACGAGATCCAGCAGGGATGCCACACCCTGACACTGGAAAAGATCTGTACGAACCAACCCATGGTGCAAAAGTGTTGACAATGGCTCCAGGCCTTCGAGCACTGGAAATTGTACCCTTCAGAGTTGCAGCCTATAATAAGAAAAAGAAGTGCATGGATTATTATGACTCTGATCAGTAAGTTGTATTTTTGTGTTAAGACTTTTTGAGCAATAGCTGCCTTTTACTCCCCCACCCACATAAAAAAAATAGTTTTAAATTAAATTCTTATTGTTCAAAGATGGCAGTGTTTAGATGTGGCCTTAGATCACAAATGCAACTTGACTTCAGCATGATTTGGGTGCAGTTTCACAGCACAACTAAACTGATCCAACTTAAGCTGCCACTGGAGTTTCTCTAATTCTGGAACATACTGGTACAGAGTGCTAAATCCATAGAAAAATACCACTCTTAATTTTAATGGTAAGATTAGCTTTCCTCTGGTTTATCTTTCTAAATATACTTCTCAGGTGTCAGGTATGCATCAGATATGACTGAAGAGAAGCAGTAAGAGAGTGTAGCAGGAAGGTGATTGTGGACGAGAGAGGATGACAAATTATTATTTGCTCTGTTGTAAACTGGGCCAGGGTTTTCAGCCTTTTTTTTTGTTTGTTTGTTTGGTAGGCTTTCATCCAGTTACATGACAAGTAATTCCACCTTCTGCATGTTCCAGTATTACATTTCACTCATGTGGCACTCGTTCCAAAACTCACTGTATGGGCTGCTGTGGTGCCAAATGAATGGGACTGGGAAGGTGATTTGTCACTTTAGTTTACACCTCTTTATTCACATTATTGAACCATACTTTTTTATTGCATAAAAGTGCAGTTGAAGTTAATACTGAAAGGTAATCTGTCAAGCAAGATGGATTTTTTTTGTTTGTTTTTTTTTTTAAAAGGAAAACCCAATTTTTTTATATTCTATTTCCTACTGCTTCTAACTGAATAAGTATGTCTGTACACCATACTTCATCTTTGAAAGCATGAAATCAGCATGGGATGGATTGATCTGTAAAACTGAATGCATCATTTGTTCTTCAGCTGCTTATGCTGCAGTTACGCTGAGTATAAATGTCTCCAAGAATGTTATTGTGGCCTGCGACAATCAACCAAAAGGTTTTATTCAGTAGCTTGTCTTTCTTACCATGAATTATGTTTATTCGTAGAAAGTGTGCTTAACTTTGATTGTAAGTTATTTAACTGCTTTATATTTCAGCAGTAAATTCCAAGCACCTGAACTAGTCTGCTTTTATTTTGGAAAGCAGCAAAGTATTATTATCTCTTAGATAATTAGATATAACTTTATGGTATGTTTTTCTGTTATTTGGAAATCATAAGCAGCATGATAAAGGCAAATCTGTTGAAACCTGACAAGAATTAAAATAGTTTCACTGTATATTACTGTACAGCATCCATATGTGTTTAGAAATTTGATGGCTGGCTAAACTGCAGATGTTTTAAAATTGAAGCTAATCAGGGAGGCTTATTTAGCAGCTGTAGTTTACTGATGTTCTTCCTTCCTCCTCCCTCCCTTATAGGCAGCATTCCAGTGTAAAGTTTTCCTTAGAGCTGTAAAGCTTATCTGTGGATGGCATTGCAGCAGGGTTTTTTTGTTTTTTTTTTTTTCTCAAGTGAGACTATGGACACTGTCATCAGATTAGAGGCCTATGGCCACATGCATGCAGTATTTTCATTAGGAGGAGTAAAATCAGATGCTCCTAGTGTATGTGATATGAAAATCTTTCTGAATATATTGCCTCTTAGCTAGCTGTTGAACACTTCACTGCCTTTATGCCTTTCACTATTTGAAGGGTATTTTGAAGTCCTCAGGGGTGTGCGCAATAACTAGATTGTGATGTAAATACATCTAGTTTTTTGCAAACCTGTATACATTATAACATTGAAGGTTCACAAGGGTGTTGTTGTAGATACTGTGGGTATTTGTTCTGTTTGTTGTCCACATAATTCAGCAATTTTAGATGATAAATACACCAAGATATCACTTCTTAATTTAGAATAGAAGGGGGAGTGTGAGAGGCCAGAGTTTCCGTTTCATGTAACAGAAAATCTTTGTAGAAGAATAGGGATTCTGCGATTATTGATACTGTACTCTTAGTGGGATAGATATGATTTAGATCAAAGGGAGTAAAATTGTACCTCTGTCGTTAGCCAATGCAAATGATGATAAAACCCAGCAA
Organism: Pezoporus wallicus; assembly: GCF_028554395.1. Lineage (NCBI taxonomy): Eukaryota > Metazoa > Chordata > Aves > Psittaciformes > Psittacidae > Pezoporus > Pezoporus wallicus. The sequence goes on from NW_026637266.1 coordinate 1,532,528, forward strand.
CCAAACGCTCTGTGGTAGTAAGATTTGCCTTTTGTCACACAGTGCATTATGCTCCCCTGTTATCTTTTCATCATGTCTGTAGGGACCCTTTGGTATGAGGCTTTTTTTTTTCCTGTTCTTGTACTACTAGTGTGCAGTTCTGCCCTTCTGCTTTCAGAATGTAAGGGATTATTTGTCCTGTCCTTCCCTCGATACTGTTTGTAAACCGCAGGGTGGACTGGAGTGTGGCAGCAATCCTCTAGGTGGCAATGCAGACACATGTAGACTCCCTGAAGAGAGAGCCATTACAGCTCCTTCTTGTCAGACGGAGCACTGTGGTAGGCTCCAGAGAGTTAGAGCTTGGGTGGGTGCAGCTGGCTGCATTTCAAGATAGTCTGTGTAATGCTGGAAATGTGGCAAACTCCTGGACCATGTGGTGTTTGACTGTAAGGAGCATGGCAAGGAATAGAGGGTTGTCTGGAAATATTAGAGGATCAGTACTGATGGAAGACCGTTGGGTAGGAAATCGTGATGTTCATGGAAATCTTTCCAGAGCTTACCACTTATATGGTGAAAAACAGTGCAGGTAAATGTGGGGAAGAGCACTGTATGCATAGACACATTGCTGTGACTTGCTTTAGAAATGGGCAACTTGATTTTTATTGCATCTTTCTGAGTTTTTTGAGGCTTGAAGACTTGGCAGCCAACTAGGCAATTCAAGAATTTACATCACTATTGGATGCACAGAAAGTTATGGCAAGAGGCTTTCTCTTGGACTAAGGTATAGATCAGCTGTTTTTCTGGGCTGCTGGAAGTAGTTGTTCTTTCCCTGAGTACTCATCTCCTACACTTTCAGGCCTCCTAGACGCCTGTGTTTGGGAAGGTGCTTGTGAGAAACTGTAATGAACACCGTCTGCCATCTTGGATGTCTTTTAATTTGGCAGATTGGGATCCACACCAGACTTGGCAGTAAAGGCATGCAGAGGTTATTGCAGTTGGGTTCTTTGCTGGTATTAGTGAATTGTCTTTGTGCTTCTGAAGGCAATCCCAAGCCATGGGGGCAGAGGGGGATGAATCTTTGGTTAGCGGTGAGAGGCTACTAAAAGCTTGATGCAACTGCCAGAAGGATGTCTGACAAGTTGAGGCTGCAGCATTAGCAGTGGCAGAGATTTGCTTTGCTTGTGATATCTCTAGACACTCATGCTCTGCTTTTATGGGAAAGAAGTTTGTTTCTCACTTCCATTAGTATCTTCCAGAATGTTTGGTGCCCTCAGAGCTTCAGTAGAGCCTGTCTCTGCTTGGGAGCAGACTGAAGAACATGACTGTTGAGTGTCAGGAGCTTGTGCTGTTGTTTGGCAGTGTTGAGCTGCTGTGGTACTGTGTTGGAGCTGAAGTCTGTCTGCCAGCAATTGTAGCTGCAAAGTGGTGCACAAAGTTTAACGTGTATAAATTGACTAAAGTTACCCTTTAAAATAATAAGACTTGTAAACAATCAATGACTTGGAACTATATTTGTATTTTTCCTCAAGAAGCCAGCACAATTTTTAGTTTGTTTCTTGGACATTTTAGAATAAGTTTAGCTCCTCTTGAAATTACAGTCTTAAAACATAGTTTTGAAAAAGATGTGTCTAAAACTAAGATTTAGGAAAGGGATTTGAGGAATGCATTTGAAGTGATGCATAACAGCACAGGTAGAGCTGATTTTGTTTTATTTTCCCTTTGTCAAAATGGGGATATTAAAAAAAAAAAAAAATCCTTTGTATTGTTTCTGAAGTCAGATAACAAACCTAATCTGTGTTTCTGTGGGAAGCCCTGAGCATTTCCGTTTGAATACACTTCTGAAGAAACAGTACAGATAAGTCTTTTGCTTATTGTTTTTATCCATTTAGAATTCACAGATTTTTTTGATTAATAATTGAATATGTCCAAGCGTGTTCTGGAAAAGTTTATGGGGAGAATTCTAGTTATAATGGAGAAATGAAAAATGAGTGTCTGGCTTGTGAACCACTATTAAACTGAAGTGTAAAGGACAAACAACCAAAGAACCAACCAAGCAATAAAAACAGCTCCCTCGCTCCCCCAGAAAACCCCAAACCTAACCCTACCCAATGCTGAAATCCCTTCAGAAAAACTTGGTGTGTTTCTTCAGCCAAAAAGGCCTCTCAGTTACCGCAGACAAGTGTAATTTGGGATTGGTGGCTTAATAATAGTAGCTGTTTGGGTGAGCAGATTCCCAATTCTTTACAGAAGATCAGTCCTATAAAATGCAGCCACAGACTGCTGCTGAGAAAAAACTCAATTAAGAAAGGAAATTAGTCTGGCAATTAAACAAGCCACAGCAGTGTCTGGAAAAATGGATTACTTTCCTTTTTTTTTCCCCTGGAAGAAAACTGATGAGATCATTTTGGCTAAAAGAAACTCATAGGTAGGGTTACTGGAGCAGCCTCTTCATTCTTTCTGTATAATGTGAATGAAGCATGGGTATCTGTGAAAAGGAGAGATGTAAACTTTATATAGTTTATTCCCAGGACCTTTAATATGGTTGTCATGACTGCTTTAATACTATCAAATCATACTTACAGAACAGCTGTTCCAGCTAAGTACATGCTGTTCCCAGATTTGTTTGGTGTGCTACCTGATTTTTAAAATGATAATAGAAGGCCGAGATAAGCACATGTACTAACTTAGCTACGTGAAATACAGTTTGTCAGTTAACATTAGGGCATAATTTAGGATACATTGAAACACTACAGCAACTCAGAAGACTTAAACACTCATGCAATCAGAATTTCATTTATAGCAAGTAAAGGATTTTCTTTGCATATGTTAATTATTAATTAATCGTGTTGTTCTACTTTCACAGAGAGTTTGTTTATGGCCAGTTAGGTTTTGTACCTAGCTGATACTAGCCAGTTCATTCAGTATCATGAGGAGTTCCCAAAGCATAACATAGACTGACATAACGAAAGACTTGACACTGTAAAGGTCAGCATTCTGTTCCTGTAGGAGCTATGGTGCATGTAGTGACTTCATGCTGCAAAGGCAAATTTAAAATCGGTGAAAATCCTTCTGAAAAGGGTTGTAAGGTTAAACTTCACCTCATGACAGATCCTGCTCAGGAAGCATGAAGCTGGAGAAGAGAATTGTTAAAGGACCTGTTAAAGGGTGGTGAGGCACTGAAACAGCTTGCCCAAAGTGGTGAATGCTCCATCCCTGGCAGCGTCCAAGGCCAGGTGGGACAGAGCACTGGGCAACGTGATCTAGGATGAGGTGTCCCTGCCCATGGCAGGGGGTTGGAACTTGGTGGTCTTAAGGTCCTTTCCGACCCTAACTATTCTATGATTCTGTGACTGAACCCCAGATAAGGAGGCTATGTATTTTCCTACCAATTAATCGGATGTGAAGTCTACCAGCTGAGTAGAACATGGCAGACATTTTGAAGCCAGACTTACTCACTTATTAGGGTGAATAAGTCATGTTATTGTTTTATTTCCATACACTTGTTTCCAAGCCCCTTATTTTTATAAGTAGGCAAACCCATGAATGAGTGGTCTGTGCTTTTATCATGAGTCTTGTATTTAAAAGTAATTTCTTAAGATCTTGAGGGCACCAGAAGTTGCCCTCCACAGAGAATGGGAATTTCAAGAGGTCATTTGCACAGTACAAGATACCCTAACAGAAGGTTGGCGTTCCCAAGGGAAAAAACAATTATGTAATATATTTTATACTTGGATTAAACCTGTAGGGAATAGTTGTTGAAATGGAAAAAAATATCCTCAGTCACTTTAAGGTACTGTACTGACATCTCAGAGATGCAGCAGAGGTTTCCTTGTGGGACTGTGGGCATCTTCATGCAGTTGTTTCCCTCTTGCAAACTGATGATAACAGTTCTTGTGACAAAACAAAGACGTTGAGTCTTTGAACTCAGCCTCACACACTGCTCTTGGAGTGCTTGAGTTCATAAAGCCTAAAGAGCTGTCATTGCAGAGGTCACTTGTGGTATTATGGTAAAAAATAACTGCTGATAGCACACAAAAAAGGAAAATCCATTTAACAGATTAAAACATTATTTTTTGTAAGAGAAAGAAAAGAAAGAACTGGTGTCCGAATTCTTAATCTTCTGTGCATGATTTGTAGTATTCTTCGAGTCCGATGCTCAGTTATTGTGAACATTTTGAAGATTAACAGCAAAAATTTTATTATTATTCTGAATAAATCACTGCTTTCCAAGTACAGAATACTATCATGTGCATCTGTGGGTGTCTGTATATACATGCAGCTCTGTGTGTGTGAAAGGAAGGCGCAATGTGAAGTGTAAGAAAAGATTCCTTTTCTCTTTTTGCTAGATGTATGAGAGCACAGCAAAGTTAACGTATTTTCTGTCTGCCTAGCTATGTCCTCCACAAGCAAGGAGATTTCACAGCATGTATCATGTGTATGTAAGGCTTTTTCCACACTTTGAGTGTGGGTAGGGGTCTAGGATGCTATGCCATGGAACAAATACCAGTCTTGATTTAATAGGTTTCAAGACTGGTTTTCAGTTGTCATTGTTGATTTACTTTTGCCTTTTTTTTCTTCTTATTTTTGGAGAATGCTTTTAATTGCATTGGCACCAAATATTACGTCAATACCAGTCAACCTCAATTTAGTAAATCATAATAAAAGGTCAAATCAGTATTACAAACATTTAACTAACATGGATTGTGGCTTAAACAATGCCAGTTCCAGCAGACACTGAATGGAGATTTTAAAGGCACTTAAATCTTATGCTTAGGAAAGTCTTAGCTTAAGTTTCATTGAGAGTCATTCCAAATCTCACTTAAGAATGGAACTTGGATGGCTTTGACATTTATATTTCATAGCAGCTTTAATGGTCAACTATTTCCCCTTCTTATGTTCTGTTCAAATCCATTTTGTGTAGAGTAGCTGCTGATATCTTCAAAATTAACTGAACAAAGTTACTTGACACTTCTTTCTAGCTTCATTTTTCCACAAAAACAAATTACTCATACTGGTATGTTTTATTTCAAAATACTCAAGGTTCACATAGGTGAACATCGCAGTGCCAGTACTGATAAGGTATTTCTGCTTAGTAGAAATCTCAGTTTCTGATATTTAGGAGGTTTGATTTTTACCATTAGTAAAGACAATGAGTATTCAGTGGTTATTCAGATACTCTGGTTTAGGTATGAAACTGAAGATCAAACTGGAAACAATAAAATTGCAAATGCAGTAATTGTAAAAAAGGCAAAATTAGTTGTTTCAATGTGCAGTATGTATTGTCACAGTACTATTTGTGATGTACCATAAATTTAGTGATTACTAATTAAAGTAATTATTTTTTTAAAGAAAAAAAAATGCTCAAAAGAGAAGTTTGGGATTATGAGAGGGCATCGTTAGTACTTTTGTATAATTTAATAGAATTTTTGAAACAGTTTCAGAAATGTTATGTGATACTGAAGGTAGTGTTTCTTTAATGATCCTTTCTCATGTTTTTCTTTCCTTTTCTTACAGTTTTTATAAATATTCTAGCTGCTTTTTGTGGTTTTCTCTTTGTTGATATCTCCAGTGCCTAGAGCTGCTTTTTATGCATCTAGGGATAAGGAGCTAGAGGAATTGGGGGTTTTATTGACTTATATGGCATGTATAAATTTATTGTCTCGGTACCTTAGTACCCCCCCTAGAATTAACCAGACTTATCACTTTCCCACGTATGTTTTATAGAAATAGTTCTTTGCAAAGCATGCAAGTTACCTTCAAGCACTGTTAGTGGCCAGGTGAACAGTAGGCATCTCTCTGCCAAAGAACAAGATTTGCAGCTATTACAAATAAGTGACATAACTTTTTCTGCCATGGGATTACATCAACTTTAAATTTTCATTTTGATGTAATTTATATTTAGCAGAATTGAAGCACAGTAGGGTGTTTTTGCCCTGTGACACTTCAGGAACTCCCAGTCCTGAATTGAGAGCAATAAGAAAAGAGCATTTATGGCAGTGATGCTGTGTAAATGTATACAATCCAATTCAAGTCATGGGGCTAGTGATTTTTTGAAGGGAACTGTGAAATGCTTTCTGCAATGTGCTAACTTCCATACCCTACTGAGCATAGCTCTGCATTTACAGCCAAGTTCTAACCTCTGATGCACACACTTGGCTCTTATTTCTGTAAAAGGCATGTACATCTGAGATAAATATTTGGGTTTTATTTGAGGCAGACAAGTAAAGAATGTGTAATGCATGCATATTGCAAATTGGGAAAATGTCATAAGCAAAATTGCATATTTAATTTAAGAATAAATCATTTCTCCTTTGGAGCATTTGGTAGAACTCTGGCATTCTTGCTTTTACTGTTTCAGTCTTCTGGGGACCAAGAGTTTAACTTGTGGAGCTTTTGCTGCTTATGACCACATACCCAATAAGTTAATATTTATTTAGATTGTCATGTTAATAAAAACATGTTTAGGGGAAGGCATGTGTGTATGAGTATGTGTGTGTATATATATATATATATATATATATATATATATATATGCATGCTCAGTGGCTTGCAGTGGCTCAGCTGTGAAGCTTACCTCTAGAGTCTGAGGCTTTTACTTTCTCTGTTCTGCAAACAGTCCTTTGCTAAGATGTCGTGCAATGTTTTTTCCACATTTTCTGCTGGCACTGGAATGATCTTCCTCAACCAGAACTGGAACCTTCAACCAGCACATAGGGCTGGTCTGCTGCTATGGCAGGGCAAGATGCAAAATAGGATGGCTGCTGATGCTTTGCAGAGAGCTGAGACGGGGTGGATGAGATGGTTCTCTCTAAACAGCAATTCCGTGTTTTTTCATAAGAGAGTGAGTCAGGCTAGATGGAAGCACAGTCTCGGTTCAGTCCCCTGGAGATCAGTTGGACCATGCTGCTAAACCTCAGGAGTTACCTAATCTGAATATTGTAGAGGGTGTATATTCTAGAGATTCACTGGCATTGCTGGCCAAAAGTCTGGTAATGACAGTTGCTACAAAGCATTTATACTCTCAAGAAAAAAATTGATAAAGTGTCAAGCAAGCAGAAGAATATGAGCAACTTTGCCTGCTTTTAAAATATGTTCTTTTGTTTTTTTTCTTCCCCCTTTCTCCTCTCCCTTTCCCCCCGCCACTTCCTCCTCCTACTCTCTCAGCCACGAAGACTTTGATTTTATATCGGGGACCCGCATGCGTAAGTTGGCTCGAGAAGGACAAAACCCACCGGAAGGCTTCATGGCTCCTAAGGCTTGGACTGTGCTGACAGAATACTACAAATCCTTGGAGAAGGCTTAGGCCACTTATTAACCACAGATCAACCTTTGACGCCTGATTTGTTTACGAGAAGGGGACCACACAGTCACCGTTCATGTTGCTTTGTTGTGGTGTCTGTCAGGAAGTTCTTCTCTGCAAACAGACTCTTTCTGCTTAACTTAGCATCATTATTTGCCTATCCTTATGGGTTCTATTATGTCCTGGCACCTAACTAGCTGCTGTTTTTAATGTCTTCTCTTTTATTACAGTTAATATTCTTGCAGTAGGATTTTTAACTCTTGTCATTTTTTATATTTTATTGTCTCTGTCCTATGACATCTGCAACTGTTAAATAGATGCAGCTTTTTCATACGTTATTTAAATTGTTGGATAGTGTCTGGTTTTAGTAGTTTGTTAGGAGAAAATGCAATGGTTAGATGCTTAACTGTGGCTAGATTATCTATAAATTGAAAAAGTAAGTAAGTTTTAAGACATCCATAAAAGTGTCCTCATCTTTATCTCATCATCATCTCCAGAAGCACTTAACATTAATTTCTTACTATATGTAATCAAAAAGCAGAGTTTTTTATATAACATACTTAATTTTTTTTGCTTTCTTCATTTAGTTTTGGGATTCATTTAGCTGTCTGGTGATTCTTTTGTGCTGTGGACCTGTGAAGATGGCCAAGGAGTGAATAAAAGAAAATATCTAGTTTTCACTTTGAATTGATAACTAATCCAGATTCTTTTTTTTAATGTATGTGCTTGTTGCCATATAGATCAGTAGGGAATGTTCTATTTCATTTTATATAACTGGACAGTTTTTGGTTACAGATGTACTTGTTCAGCTTACTAGAACTTAAAAAAAAAAAAGTCAGACCAATATGGAATTCATGTTTAATTATTTCAAGAAAAATAAAAAATTCCTTACATCTTGGCATATTCTGTGATACAAATGTTTATTCCTGAAGTTATTTTTTTGGCTGTGTTTCAAGGTGTCCAAAGAGTAGCTTCCTTTCCTTGCTTCAGCTTTGCTTGCTTGAAAGACAAAGCATATGTTCTTTTCCTAGGATTCTTTGAAAATCCTGAAGTTGGTTAATTTAGTATGTGAAATGTTAACTGCTAAAGGAAAACATAAAAAGTGAAAAGTAAAATGCTTCAAGTGTGAAGTAACATTGACCTATTGGGATTGATAACTTTGGCATCAATATTGGAATCAAGGTTTGCAGGTAGTCAGTGTCAGTGTAAAATTCATAACCCATCTTAGCCTTTTAGCTGGAAGCTATCTCATATCCTTGTCACGGAAACTTACTTTTCTATTCTGAACAGGAGGAACCAGCTCAGAACTGTTTTTAAAATGCTGATGCTGGCATGCTGCTGAGCTTGGATGAAGCATATGTTCATCTAGAGTTTTTTGGACATGGGGAAGGTTGTGATGTAAGGATGTAATGACTGGAATGAATGCTACTTGCAATCTTTCTTTACTTGTTTAAAGTAACCAATATTTAAGACATACTTTGAGAATTACTTCCTTGTCTTTTATTCCTCTGTCTCTTTGAAGAGATGTAAGAAGTATATTTTAATGGGATTCTAACCTCTGACTGACAGGAAGTAAGGCAGAATTGGGAAAAGTGACAAGGCACATTTATTAGTGAGCCACAACAATAACTTGAGACTGTGTTTTAGTAAGGTGAAGTTTATTTCTTCAGAATTGCTGAACAAATTTTCTTCAAACTTGGTTTTCTTTTTAGATTGTATCAATATGTAGGATGTGTGAAATCCAGAATAAAGAGCCAGTTCATCTGTGTGCAGCTGTTCATGCAAAACTTCAAGTTTTAACTATGAAGTTAGCAGTTGCTAAAATGGGATTTGCTGTCGGAAGTTGGAGTTTGGACTCTTTGCTGTCAGGTTTGATTCTTCTGCTTGCTATGATGAAGCATAATAAAAAGTGTTTTGGCAGTATAGCAAACACAGGTCTACAGAAGTGAATGTTTTCAAAGTGCTACATGTGCTACATGAAATCGTGAAGATAAGGGGTGGTGGTGAGCATGAATGTGACTCATCCTGTAGAATTAATTTAGAAGCAGGAATGCCTTCAAGCAAATTAATACAGTGATAACAAACAAATCTAGTTTTCATGCTTAGCTGGTTTGATGCTGAGGCCCTGTTACAGTGCTTCTGGAAAGTATTCCTTGCAAGTCTCTGTATTAAAGAAGCTTTCGGGTTTATTCTAAGTTTAAGCCAATGGCCGTGGCATTCCCAGCATAATGCTGATTAAAACCAGGAGCATCTGGTCAATTTGTGGACAGGACTTGCTCTACATGACAATATTTTCCTGTATCATATGAGTTTTCATTGTAGAGTTTGATTTTTATATCTTGTCTGCAGCTGCATTATTGAAGGAAATCATACCTACAGGAAAGGGCTACCCCAGAAATTATTCTTTTCTAGTGTCTCTCTTTCTTTAGCTTTTCTTTGCCTTATCTCAGTGGATAGTAAGTTATCTCAGTTGGCCAGTCTTAAGGTTCTGCTTTTTAACAGTAGGTTCAATTTCAGTAATGGTGTTACGGCATTTTTGAGGCTCTTCTGAGACAACAGTTGGGTATCTTCCAGGAGGCAGCAACAGGGCTAATGAGGTAATGGTGGCTGCACCCAGCACATGTCTTCACACACCTGCCATGTCACCAAAAAACAGTGACCACAGGAACATGCCATACAAAAGTAATAATACTCTTGAAACATGTTATGGATATAAAGACAAGCAGGTCCTAACTTTCGAGCTGGGAAAACAAAAGGCTCTATTGTCTTATTTCTTCAGTTCATAAACCAGTTATTTTTTTTTAGTGGAGAAATACTGATATGTACATTAATCACAAGTCTAAGAGCTATATAGGTATGTTCTTTTCTTATGAAGAACAGCCAAATAAGCTTCCAAGTGCATCCTTTTTTTTTAAAGATTGTTTTGCTTTAATAGTCAAGAGTTTTGCTCTGTTTATTAAGATGAAAAAAGTCAAAATGTGTTCCTCCTGCCTCCCACCTTTTGCCTCCACCTTATAAATGGTTCTTTACCTGCTACTCTTGCACAGGATAATTTATGGCTATTATCTTATGGGTTTTGTACAGTCTCAGGGTGATTATTCAATTCTAGCTGATCATTCTGATATATTGGGTGTTTGATGTATGAGAGTAATAACACCTTTATGTCTGTATGGGTGTTGCAAGGACAATCTGGGTCCAACTTTGCAAAATAGAATGAAGTGGGTGGAGATTACCAAACCCTAATCCTTGCAGTTCTATAATGGTACAAAATTACTCCCTTTCTGAGGTGAAATATTTAATTCCAGATGACTGATTTTGAGCAAATTCAGAAAGCAGGTTTTCATGGCTGAAAATTCTGGTTTCCTATGTGAACTCCCGTATGCCTGTTTTTGACTACCATGAATTTTCAGAGTAACTTTTCAAGTAAGGATTTACAGGTTGTGATAGAAAAATAGTAGATGAATGCTGAGGATGCTGAATTCTAATTTCAGTAGGGGTTCTGAGTACTAACAACTTGGTAATAGAGGTGTGAAATGGAAAATGTGGACTAGGTCATGGGTTTTTTAGTTTGGAGCTAACAAAGCTTCTGCATCTGGAATAATTCAGTAGAAGTCAAGAGGTTAGGAAATGAGTGGATATCTTGGTGTGGTGGTGATGGTGGTGGAGGAAATAGAACAGGGTTACCATGAGCTGTGTACCAGTACTGTAACTGGCTTGAGTTTGGACCTCCCTTGCATTTCATATTTCCTTAACAGAGTAGTCCAGATCCTTTTCTTTTCCTGATGGATTAAAGGTGCTAATCAATGTATTACTCCCTTTCCCTAGAAACAGTGATAACTTCAAAAATGTGTGTTGTGTATGTATCTCTTTCAGTATTTACACACACGTCATCCCATGTATCTCTGGTCATGAACCTTTTGTGCTAGACACTATAGGAACACAGAAAAAAGCTCTCATCTCTGCTTCCCTGTGAGTCAGAAAGTAAGTTTAGTGCATCCATGGCAGTGTCTACAAAGAAAGGGAAAGAGGAGGCTATTCCTTTTAACTTAATATAGTCGAATCCACAGGAAAAAAATAAGATGGAAACTGAATCTGCATTGAACTTTGCATGTATGTCTGTTTATCCATCTATAGAAACAGGATTTACTCTGGTACTTGAACACTAGTAAGAAATGTATACAAATGGTATTCTACTTTTCTAACCTGACACAGAATCTTTCACCATCACCTGTAAAATAATTGGGACTTCAGCCTCTAGCAAGTTGGCCAAATTAAATGCTGGAATGAAAGCAGCTGGTAGCTCAGAATTAGTATTTTGTTGTTCTTTATGAATTTGGCCTGGAAACTTGCTTACCAAAACTCCCAATTTATATTCTGTTAAAGAGGAGAGTGACATTAGTTCCATTTGTCATGTTTAGAATTTTTTTACAAGATGGAGCTGAGAAGCAAGATTGCCAAGTGTAAATCTAAAGCCTTCAATGGCCTATTTGTTGGATGCAAGAGTTCTGTGCCAGCAGCCAAACTGGTGTTAGATAATCAGGTGATTTAAAAGAAGACTGTGCTTTCTGCTGAGTTGTGTTGTTTTACCTTGAAGAAAGCCTGAGGGCTCTTTTTAAGTTTGCTTTCTCATTCACAAAAAACTTTTTGGTTATGAATATAGCTGGGTTTTTACTAGGCTTCTGAAGTGTCCATTGAAGGGTTTTCTTTGTGTCTCTTGCAAGTTCTGTGCCTGCTCCTGTGCTGGTAGGATTTTTTTTTTTTTTTAACCTGGATCCCTTTTCATTATTTAGTCTTTATTAAAATCACCTTTTTCTTCTTTATGGGAGTATATATATATGCATGAGCCAGAATCATGCCTTCAACGTTTCCAGAGCTGTGTACCCTAGAAACCTCATCTTGATATCATTTTGAAGTTGAGGCGGGAAGACAACTACACTGAAAGCTAGAAAACACTGCTTTAAAGCCACATCTGGAGTTCTTAGACAGTAAATGGCTCCAACATAAAATCTCTGTATTCTCCATTTTATATGCCATAAAACTCACGGATCTTGGATTCAGTATAAGGGCTCTCACCTGACCTTCATGTTAAAATTCATCTACAAAATGCTTTGAAGTGCCATTGTAGTCAGAACACTACCTGTCTGTATAAAAGGAGGAGAAAAAAATTCAAGTTTCAGTATAAACTTCAGTGGGGTGGAAATAGTGCCCAAATCTTGCATTATATCATTGGCAAGCAAAGGTGTTTCGTTTGTGAAGTCCCACACTCCTCATACTAAATTGCATCTTATTAGAAGAATACAAGCTTTTTGACCATATCCATTATTTTCATCTCATAACAGCAGTTATAATTACAAGTAAAAGACCTGCAGTCTAAGCTGTATTTTTCAGTATTTGCTGAGTACCTGCAGATCTCCAGGCTTTCCACCTAAATGACCTGTATCTGAATGTTTTTTTTGTCTAAATCACTTATTTCTGTAATGACTGACAGTAAAGTCTTGCAGTAATTGTGATGAGACAGATGAGAGACACCAGTATCCATGTGTTAAGACTCCCTGAACATCGTTGGTGCATTTTATTTTTTACAAAACATCACATTTTGCTCAGGAGCACAAACCAACTCCTCCAACAGGGAAACGTTTCTCTGATTTCAGGAGTGTGCGTCAGAGAAAAACATTTAGGTTTTTGTATAATTAATTTTATTCCATCATCAGCTTTCTCTCAAAGGCTTAAGTGGAAGCAGAAGAGGCTGCTTGACCCTTAAACATTTGGTTCAAATGGATTGCCTGCCATAGAGTGGAAAACTATAGCCATATAGTCCAAAGAAGGTTGTTTGCAGGGTAAATCACGTGTCATTGAGTTCTGCCCTGGTTATAGTTCATCTACCACCTGTGAAAAACAATATTTTGATTCAGTTGTTTCCAGACAGTGAAGACAATCGTGAGACAAGATCATGTTTAAACATAACTTTCCACTGGAAAAAGTTTAGCACTATTATAGTTTATATTTAAACTAGGATACAGTCTGAAAGATCCAGTGTTACAATTATATGAGCAAAAATTTCCTATCGTACTATGTGACAACAGAGCAATAAACATGCCATCAGAGTCAACATCAGAAGCACAGTGAAAATGCTAAGTATTGTTGACACTACTTCATTAGAGAGTTATAAATAACGCCTTTATTCATTATTTATTCAAGGAAAAGTACTGCTTCTGTCTGAAAACTGAAAATCTGTTTGCCTTACTTGGTAGTTAGAGACATTCAGCATGGCAGTGATTCTTCGTATTTTTTACTCTGAGTATTTTTAAATACATGCATACATCTGAGCTCCACGATGAAATGGCTTTGCAAAGAGCATTGAAGTTTTTCTTTGTAAACATTCTTGGCCATTTTACTTATAGTAGCTTGGTAATTTTTCCCTCTCTACAAATAAAAAAGGTCTCATAGAAGTCAATCTTATGTAGAGATTGAGTACAGAATTTTCATCAAATATTAAAACAACTGTAGTTGGCTTCCTTTTCATTCAAGCTTTTTGTTCACCGATGTCCTTCATTCATGTTGATTTCTTGCAAATGCTTTGCATGCTGGAGAAAAGTGTATTTAAAGATGGTGAGTTGATGGTAGAGAAATCCAGGATAGCTTTATTCAAGCACTAACGATAAAAGACCACATCTTATAATAGGTAGTTCTTTCTGTTGCAATCTAACCCCCACCAGCAGCTAAGCCCCAGAGAGCTGCTCAGTCACTCCACTCTGTGCTGGTGGGATGGGGGAGAGAATTGGAAGGATAAAAGTGAAAACTTGTGGGTTAAGATAAAGACAGTTTAATAGGAAAAGCAAAACAAGGAATTCATTCTACACTGGCCACAAGGCATTCAGCCACCTCCAGGAAAGCAGGGCTCCATCATGTGTGAGAGTTACTTGGGAAATCAAATGCCGTAACTCTGTGTCTCCTGTCCTTCCTTCTTCTTCCACCAGTTTTGTATGCTGAGCATGATGTGATAAAGTATGGAATGTCTCTTGCATCAGTTAGGGTCAATGGGCCCGGCTGTGTCACCTCTGAGGTTCTTGTGCATCCCCAGCTGTTGCTGTGAGTAGAAAAAGGCCTTGACTCTGTAAGCACTGCTCATCAGTAAGGAAAACATCCCTGAATTATCAACACTGTTTCCAGCACAAATCCAAAATATAGCCCATATTAAATTAGCTCTATCCCAGCCAAAACCAGCACACTTTCAAAAGAATATTGTGCCCTTTCTATATATCATAGTAGGGATATAAATTTAAATTCAAAACAGCATGTTCTGTCTAAAAGATGTGCAGGAAAAAATTAACCTTCAGTCGGTTTCAGGGAGGATGGGGGACACTTCCTTTTAATCACATTTTTAATGTACTTGAAAAATGAGAAGTAAATATTCTGATCTTTCTGTTTCCATACTTAAAGATGTGTCTGGATGGGGGGGACACCAACAAGTTTTCTCTCTAATTCAAATAGTAGCATTGTCTTCAGTTTGAGGATTTGGTGAATATTGGCAGTGAACTGAAAATTGTGGTCTATCTGGATCAATCCTATGCTAGATAGTCTCAAACAAGAGAATTCATATTTTCATTTAGGCATACTTAACTGCTTTTTTTCCTTTTTTTTTTCCCCCTGTAAGTTAAGGAATTAGGTGCCTTTCCACATTGATTTGTGATGTTAACTCTGGAAGACATCACAATTCATCAATGTGAACTTGAACAAGTTCTGGCTGCCTGTGGATAAATTAAATCTGAGTGTATGGAGAGCCTGCAGAGTGTGTGCTAACTCTCTTTAAGGGTGTGATTGGGTTTTGGAATACACAGAACCTTTCATTTTGACAGAAAAAGGGGTAAGTCATTCTTTTCTTAAATGGTTGCATTGGCATGGGCATTTCCAAAGGAACAGACATATTAACTAGCCAAATAAAGACAAAAATGCGGCTTACAAAATGATCGGTACAAATTAAAGAAGGCCTGCTCACTAAAACCCAGAGATCTGTGCCTGCGTATATCCCCAGGGAGAATACCACTAATATGAAGAATTCTGGCATCAAAGAGGACTTCACGCAGTACGAATTTATTATGCATTTCATGGTTCCTATGGAATTTTCAATGCCTGCTAAATCTCCACGTGCAATTTTAATAAAATATGTGCTCACA
Organism: Pezoporus wallicus; assembly: GCF_028554395.1. Classification (NCBI taxonomy): domain Eukaryota; kingdom Metazoa; phylum Chordata; class Aves; order Psittaciformes; family Psittacidae; genus Pezoporus; species Pezoporus wallicus. Next base: position 1,547,981 of record NW_026637266.1, read on the forward strand.
GTACAGTACATTTCGCTCTTGTATCTTTTTCTTCCTTTTCTCATAAAACACTGTTATTGTTTCAGGCTGAAATTTTCTAGACTTGGATGTGCCGAGGGAAGCATCGCAGTTTGCAGGGGGAACTCGTGGAGTTTACAGTTTCATCAGTCAGCCATGAAAACTGTGTTCTATGACAATGGAGTTACTGATTTCAGACAGGGACAGCATAACAGGGGCCTACAATCTTCTTTTGGTTTGCAGGTTACTACAGGTGTGTAGGGGTCTTTGGTTACTTTTTTGGTTTAGTAAACCTGTAATCTTGTTACTGTTTGGTTATCTTCTGGTGTTTCTTCAATGATGGTCTGTGAGCCTTGCTGAGATGTGCAGTTCACAAGTTTAAAACCATTGCTCTAGAATAACAGTAAGTTTGTATTTTTTTGTCTACATAAAATTACAACGTATGGAAGCATTCAAAGAAACAAGAATAAAAAATAAAAGATTATAAATTCTGCAGACAGTATTTGAAGGGTTAGCATATTCCCATTTAGACCATTTTACATCCACCACATACAAGAAAGTTGCTTTGCTTTCTGGGTTTGTACATTACTGCAAATGCAGGTAAGAACCCAGTGAAAGCTAAAACAACAGCACCAAACCAACCAAGGCTTCGAAGGCAAGCATCTGAATGAAAGACAACTCTTGCCTTCCAGTTAAAGAAGTGGAGCAAAAGAGGAACAGAGACCTTGAACTTTGGGACTAATAGCTTGTACATTAGATACAGAGTTGGAGCTGAAACAAATAGCACTACTTTATCTGGTAGAATGTTCATCTAGAATATTCTCCATACAACAAATGCTGAACCCTGTTGGTATAAGAAGAAAATCATGTAGGGTATTAATGTCTTTCCACTTGCTTTTCCTCAAGCAAGCGTTGTCTGCTGTGTGATTGCTGTCCTAACCCTTCGGCTGTTCTGCATTTATTTGTCTTGGGTCTGATGGTCTTGACCTCGACTCTAGCTGTCTTTGCGGGGCTCTTTGGACTTGGCTGCTTTCTCAATGTGGCAGATGCTAGATGTCTTTCACAGGACAGATTTTTTGGGTTTCCTCAGCATGCTTTTCAGAAAGCTTTGCTATTTTTACTATCTCTGGAATGTGCGTGTATGGTCTGTGGTTTTGGGGGGGGGGGGGGGGGGGGGGGGTGGTGGTATTTTTGTGGACCTGAAAGCAAATTACTGTAGCATGAACCAAAGTGTCCTAGTTCGCCTCTTAACTCTTTTAGTCAGAAATGTGTAATGCAGTGCCGTATGGGCTACCGTGAAGAAGGTTAACTCCATCCCAACCAAACCCATAAACCTTTGCTTCTTAACTAAAGCTGTGAAAGCTGGAGCAGCTGCAGCTTCAGAAATCCTGAGATTTTGCCATGTTGGGCAGAAGCTGCTTTTCTCATGTATGCAGAGAGATAGTAAAGGTAACTGCAATTGCTTGTGACTGCTGTACTTGCGTATGCTTCTATTTCTACCCATGTATACTTCTATCTATGGAATGCTAAGCAGCAATGTAAGTGTGAAGCCTGCTGAAAGAATTTGTGCCAGATCTGGAAGCAGAGCACTGTAATTACTTGTATGAGGTGTTTTTATTCTTGCCATGATATGGCACTTCGTTAGTACAACAACCAGAAAGATTTCACCTCAAAAATTAGGAAAATCAGTATGAGCATAAGTGACATGGAAGCAACTGAAATTAAGACAGTGAGGACATCTGAACTACATCTGAACATTTTTCTCTTAATGTCTTATAATAGTGCATACTTCATCTTTTGACTTCACCTTTACATTGGTCTGTATTTTGTTTTCTGTAATGCTTCCGTGATGAGCAATATGGGTCAAAGAGATTAACACCTAGTTTGCTACTAATCTGACATAAAGGCTGTGGTTCTTCAGTATTTCAAGGTAGAATGATAAATAATTATAGTAGAGAGGAAAGACTCCTTGTTTGCAGTATGACACAATGAAGCTGCATCTGGTAGCGCTTCATTTGCAAGATGTTCACAGAACTGTGGTAACATCATCCATGATATTGGAGTACAAATTGGGAAATAATCAAACAGGCGTATTTATTACAGGCTTCACTGGAAACAAAGAGCAAAAAAGAAAAGCCTGCTCTTCTCCAAGTGCCAGTCCTGCAACAAGTGGAGGTGATGGGGGAACACTGAAACTCGAAATTGGCACACAGAAAATACTAAAGGAATTCAGTGTTTTCACTAATATTCATCTTAAGCAGGGTTCTTTACTAGAGAACTGATTGAATAAAATCTTGTGTAAAATAAGCTTGTTCAAAGAACTATTTCTTGTTTTTTAAAGTGACTTTTATCCAAGAGCTGCTAAATTTGTTATAATTAATAATACTTCTACATTGTAGGAGGGCAGAAAAGTGCACTTAGAAAGTGGTAAGTTTCTTAATGTTTTAGATTTTTTTATCTCTGGTACCAGCCTGGAAATCTAAAGCTGAATATGCGAATTGATGGTTATTACACATTAATATATCTGTGAGCCCTGTCTGTGGGCTTGTTGACCTTCTGCTAATTAGAAGATATCATTCCCAATGGGATAACAACAGATCTGCCCTTTCTGCTCATGCTCTGGGGTTAATTTAATGGGTGCAGAGCAAAACATTATGTAGACTTCAGTCAGAACAGGCTGCTGTGGGAACAGCTAGCTTAGCATGTTCTTGCCTTGGTAGACTTTCAAGCCACTTGGACCTTCTTTCTGCAGCAGTCAGTGCTGGCAGATGCCCTCATGTTCAGAGGTGAATCCTGTCCCTGGAAAAGTCATTTTGTAAGTGCAAAAAAAGGGCACTGCGGTTTCACTGCAGGAGTCAGTACTTGATCTTTTCCTGACACGGCTGAACTGGCCTTGCTATCTTGTATATTAGAATGACTTAACTGGAGGATTGGAATATTGTCAAAAACTTCAGCAGTTGCTGAGGGATTTTGTTTTCCCCTTCTGTCCTACTTGGTAAAATTGAACATTCTCTGTAAATATGTGTAGAAGAATAGAAGTCTTCCCTTTGCAGAGTTCTGCTGGACAAACAGGGCTGTATTGGTCTTCCTCAGAACTAAATACCAGCCAGACCTGCTGTTCATATGTGACATGCTTATTTGCATTTGCTCTGATCTTTTGCCCAAATGAAAAAGCAGAAACCAACTAGGATTTAATTATGTTCTTATTTAAGCTTTCTTTTATGCAGAGAGTTGTGCAGTATGTATTTATCTGAGTGGAACTTCTCAAACGTGGTGCTTTCTGCTCTCCATTTTCTCCTTTTAAGAAACAGATATCTCGCCACTGATGGTTTGTTGGTTTTGTTTCATTTTCTTCTGATGGAAGTGTAATTACATTTAGTGTAATGACATCAGGCTACTTCTGTCATAAATTATGAATTAAATTGTTAATTTCTCACTATAAGCCTTAAGGAGAAAAGCTTGCATTTTTATTTCTGGGATATGTAGTTTTATAGGGTTCTGTTTCATCTTAAGGAATACATATTCATCAGAGTGTGAGTGGCATAAAATTAGTGTAGATTAATCTTTCTGCTGTTTGATACGGCTTTTCATTGCTTCTCAGAAGAACTTGCCCAATCTAACTTCAATCACTTTAGGGGTTTGGGTTTTTTTTGTTTCTTTGGTTTTGTACTAAATGATACTTATCACCCATAAACCAAACTGTGTTACTTGGGCTTAAGCAGTTCAGGTAACATTAAAACCAGATATAAATCTTCAGCCTTCCTTAGAAGCAGTTTCCCTCAAACAAGCCCTCCAAACTAAATTTGCATTACTTTCTCATTTGCTGGAAATGTCTACTAGAAATGCTAGCCTGTTTCCATAGGACAAGTTGCCTGATAGGTGAACCTTGGTACACTAAGGTGTACTTAGTATGACAAGATAGTGTTTATTAGATGAGATTTATCCTAATTTATGATCAAGAGGTGAGTTTGGTATGGATCCTTTCTGCCTTGCAGAATTAGTTCTAGAGCTAAGTGATATTTAGTACGAATCACATAATGAGAAATATGAGAGCTTTTTAAAAGATAGCTTTTTAAAGAATAAACTACAACAGTCTCTAATATAATGATATTGATAATGAAGTGACAATTGGGAGGCATATTGTTTTTCTTCAGTGTGGTTCATATTCAAGAGATGCTGAGTTATATGTCATTTTTTTGTATATACGTGCATATATATAGAGAGAGATAGAGATATGTGAAAAGAGAGAAAGTATCTTAACCGCAACAAATGTTTCTATTGAGTTTCATCTGTTTTCTTCAGTGACAAAGCCATGTAATTGTCCCTGTTGAGATTGCAGGCTAATACAGATACGGAAGAATGAGCTGGATACCATATTGCTTAATCAGTTAGGTGGCTGGTTAGTTTGGTTATTTTCTGCACAGGACAGATGCATAGCCTCTGGCAGAAATAATACATGGTATTTCAGATCCTGTTGTTCTTTCTTTGCTGGCAGTTGGGAAAAAGATTTATGTTATGCAACCAAGCTTTGCATACTGAAAACCAGTGAAGAGGAGCAAACAGTGTCTTTTTCAGTGCTGGAATGTTTCTTGGAGGTTAAGGGGTATACAGGATATTATTTTAAACACTTTCAGCACTTCAGTTCTTTGTTGCTTAGACAAACCTCCTAGATCTCCTCTTTGTTCCCTTATTAGAGAACATAGTCACGTACAAGATACAAGGGAAGCTTTTTAGAATTCAAGGTGGAGTCCTCCCTGCTCAGAGAAGCACACTCAATGTTGTTTTGCAATACTTTTTTTTTTTAACTTAGTGATGCATGTACAATGGCAAAGAAAGAATAGTTATTATCACTGAGAACAGTATCCTGTTATGCCAAAGGTAAAGTCTTTCACTGCTCTTAGATTTTACTACTGTTCCAGATTTCATAAAGGCCATTTTAGATTCAAGCAAAGCTTTGATTATTTTGTTTTCCTTATGTAATAAATAGAATAGAAAAATCATTGTCTGAATTAGCTTGATATTCATGGAGAGTATAGTAAGGAAAAAGTCAACTATTAACTTTCATTTAATCACATAGTAAAATTCGGTTTGGTGTTATTTTATGAGATTAATTCTACTCTATAATGCTGAGGAGAAGTTCAGTGAAAATTAATTTTCCAGGCAGGTATAACTTTGTAAAGCCTTCTACACTTGATTATATGCTAACACTAACATCCTTGATTTTATTTATTAATTTAGATGATTAGAAAACATCATTTGAATATATTATTTTTTGCAGCTATTTCATCCCTATTTTTATTTTTGTCTACATCAAACTTGGGAACTAGAGAAAACTAGAGAAAAACTTATTTGTTTAGCAGTGATGGAAAGAGAACACTTTTCGGACCAAAGCGTAGCATGACTAATGGTTGTTAGAAGGGAGTCTATGCTCTTCTAGCTTTAAGAGCAATTGGAGAATCCGTCCCTTTACTAAGGAAGGCTAATAAAAGCTTGCTTAATTATTGGAAGATGCATACTGATGGTAATAGGCGTTGCTCTGCAGACTTCATGGGAGCAGTGCAAATGTATGCATTTGAATTCAGCTCAAAAACATGATGTGGGTCCTTGAAGGTTCAAGTGGAGAACAGGCCTTTTAGCCTGGTCTTTGCATAAGAGTTGATTTTTACCCTGGGTATATGGAATATCCTACATAAAAGGCCTTCATCAGTTTTTACCATATGGTTAAAATGCATATACGTATTTTTCCTGTTACCTTCAGGCACCGCGAAGCAGCTGGTACTAATGAATAAAAATAGCCAGCAAAATTGTGGCATGTGGTTGCTAGAAGGAACAATTTATAGCCAGGAGCCTTGTATATTACTAGAAAGAAGAAAAAAGGAACAACCCCAAAACACATGACCTCTGAAAGCATGTATGAACTCTAGGCTTCATCTGCATTTTGGGCACCTGTACTGCTCAAGGCAACAGAATACGGAACTGATTAGAAGATATTAATTCTCTTCCTATTGCTAAAAAATATAAGAAAGGGAATAGGAGACCGTGTAGTGTTTTGGATTTGTTTTTTAAACACCATTCTTGTAGTTTGTCTTTTAGTTGATCAGGGTATCAGGATATTTGAAGCTTTGTGGCGATCTTTAGAAGAGAGTAAGTGAAATAAAACTTACAAGGTGAGCCTTAGAACATGATGTTACTGTAATGCAAAACTATGAGTTTTAGTAATTTATTTCATAGCACTGGTTTAGATAGTTACCTTCTAAAAATAAAGCTGGCCTTCTACACAGAGCAATGACAAAATGCAAGATTCTTGCATTTCATAATTGATAGTTAACGAGCTCAGTACATGAGCGGCAAACTTTCTTTTAACCTTCAGTGAGGCTTTTTCCCATGTGAGCCTGTGAATGGGTCATTTATTTTTTATAAGGGCTAGATTCAAATAGTAGGAAGATCAATATAGCACTCAAATTCTGTTGGGTGCAAACAGGAAAAGGGATTATGGCCTTGTAGTGAGAAAAAGCTGAAACTCGGTGAGATGCTAATGGCTACTACAGTTCTTTATAAACAGGCAACAAAAGCAGCAGTAGGAAGGGGTGTGAGATTCTGTTGTTCTATAAAACTGGGAAGATTGGCATCAGATTCTATATTAGGTTAGCATAGAAGCGAAGAATAAAAAAAAACAGAATATGTTCAAATAAATTTAGAGCTGGAAAACATTTTACAGAAAGACATTTGAAATGCACCATCATTCATTTGGTTCATTTCAAAAGGAACTGAGATGTGCCCAAATTAGGTTAAAGTTGGGGAGGAACAGAGATCATCGATCTAGATAGAGAAAGACACAGCAGCAGTGTCTCAAAACTGGTCAAAGAAATTAAAATGAGAATTAAGGATGTATTTTTTTAGTGAACATGTTTACCTTTTGAAACAAATTTCCTAGAGATAGTTTCTCTTTCTCTTGTTTCACAAAAAGGCCACATGCCTTTGAAAGTTGTAGACAAAACTTGCATGACATAGGAGTATCCAGGTGAAGCACCATAGGTAAGAGGAGGAGCCATACAAAGATATACAGTTGATAAACTGTTGAGGAAGGTCCCTCCACAGAGTATATTCATCTGTATTATAATTTGTCCTGAATGAGAAGTTCCCAGAAGAGTATGTTACTCTGACCGCAGTGACAAAGGAATGTGACTTGCAAAAGCATTCTGCTGTGACCAAATACTTCTTCCTTATAAGGCTGAGGGGAACACAAGCAGGCTAATGATGTCAAAAGGGGAACAACGTATTTCCTGATTTCGCTACTTGGTGGATCTGTGAACTCCAGAAAAGTCAATACGATGAATGCCTCGTGGTTTTGTGGCTTCATTGCAGAAAAACTTTTGGAATATGGAAATCATAAACAGGAGGCAGGCAGTTCTAGTGAGAACTTGTTTCACAGTTGAAACTGCTAAACTGTGTTTTAGCTCTTTTAATTTCTTTCAAAATACAATGCTGCTTGCTATTATGTTTAATTTTTTTTTTTACCTACCATTTTCAGTAATGGCTTATTTAAAGTCTGAAAATCTGTATATTATTAACCAGTATTATCAATTTCTGTTTGGTAAGTATGAAATATGCATGTATGGATGCTTCTAAAACACCACTTTGACTTTGTGTGTGAAAGCTGATCCCCTGCATTTTTTGCTAACTTCCGGTGACTAGTGTCAGCAACCATTTGCTGTTAATGTCAGATGAGCATCAGTACCTAGGAGAGGCATACCGTGTTTTCAGCAGGAAATATGTGGAGATGCAAGATACTTTTAGTTTAGGTGTTTACCCAATCCAAATGGAAGATGGAAGTGCAAAGAAAAAACCCCAAACTTTAGAACAATTAGTCTTGTAAGAAGATATTAATACAAGCCTTGAACAAAAAAAATAGCTCATTGTAGCTTGTAAAGATGGAAATAAACATCTGTGGTAGTGAGGGACTTCAAAACCTCTTAGGACAGAAGTGTTTGTACACAGAATTGTTGCCTTCAATCCCAATTGAAGGCAAATTCAATTCCTAAACTCCCACATGAGGCATTTCTAATTTTGCCCAGCTGAAATATAGCATGCAAGCTGCCAACCCTGATTGCTGTGCCTTCTATTGCTTATGAAGGCTTAGAACTGTTAATTTTTGGAGAATTCTTGCTCATAAACTTCAAATTATTCTTCATTGTGGTTGAAAAAAAGAAATCCTTGAGTGGTTTATATCAAGTAATGTGACCCTCCTTCTTAATATATTCTTCTTACTAATGATGTTAAGTGGAACTGCTGCATGGCAACTTGTAGTATACAAAATCTGTGCAAGAGGAAAGTGCCGATTCACACAGAGGTCAGTGGTGCAAACTCACAAACTGATAGTGGAAATCAGCGATATTAACGTAGAAGGGAGCAAACTGCCCCCTGGAAATTGCTTGTCCCTCCAGCTTCTACTGCTTCATGGTAAGTTACCTTTCTTCCAAAAAGAGTAACCTAAAGTAAGTGTGTACGTCTGTGCTTCTTATGTAGTAGTAGGCTTGCTGTAGCCACACAGTGCAGCCCCTACCAAGGTAACTGTTATCTGATGATAGAAAAATGTATAGAAAGTAAATAACTTTATGTAAAAATCCTGAGCCTTATATACTTTATTATGCCAGTATTCTATGACATGCAAAATTAAATAACCAAATTATGTAGTCTTCTCTGATACAGAGATTTTATACGATTGAAATATTTTAAAAATACATTGCAAAGGCTCCTTAAATCTTCTAATGACTAATAGAGACTTTATTTACTTTTTCTCTGTATGATGAGGACAGAATAATTCTTTCCCCCCAAGCCTTTTCTTTCAAAAGAGTTTCTTTATGAATTCCTCCTGTGTCTTGGTATTATGTAAGCTAAGGGTCCCTCGTCTGTAATAAATATTGGTTAGCTGACTTGTTTAAACAACAGTTTAAATATTTTGATTTCAACCCAAAGTTATTTGTAAATTAAGCAAATGAAATTGTTTTTATTTATTACCCATATTAAGTCAATTCTTTTTTCCATAAAGATTAGATTATTAAGACCTAATAGATTATTAAGACCTAAACATTGGACTGAGAAATGAAGATACCTGATTCATTAGTCATCATGGAAGGTTATGGTAGAATAGCCCCAATAACACATGCAAGAATGCTATAACTGTAGTTTTTGTATTCTAAGGACATTTGTAAGACTCTCTGAATCTTTAATGATTATTTCACAATTTAAGACCAAATCCAAGGTCGCTGTCCAGGAAGAGAACCAGTAGAGTTCTAAGGCTGGTAAAGTAAAGCACTAGGATCTTTCACCAGAATGTCTCCTTAAAATTATGGATATTAACTTCAGGCTTAAGTAATCACTATGCAAAAAAAGACCTGGAATTCCTAGGAAATAAGGAAGACATGAGACAAATGTGGTTGTACATTGACAAACTGGAGCAAGCCCGGGGGAAGGCTACCAGGATCATGCAAGGACTGAAGCGCATGAAGTACAAGAGCGGGGTGAGACAGCTGGCTTTGTTCAGCCTTTGAGAAGGCTAAAGGGGGACCTTGTGTCTGTCTAGAGCTATCTAATGGGAGCGTGTAGAGAAGACAAAGACAGGCTTTTTTTGGAGGTACATAGCAAGAAATACAAGGCAACAGATATGAGTGGCAGCAAATGGAATTGTTATTGCGAAAAACCATATTCACAGCAAGGTTAGCCAAATACTATAAGCTGCCCAGAGAGGAAGTGACATTTCCATCCTTGGGGTTATTCAAAACTCAACTGGACCAGGTCATGAGTAACCTGCTTTGAACAGGGATTTGAATCAGATGAATTCCATAGGTCCATTCTAATCTAATGAACCCTGGCGGCAAAAAGGAAATCATAGAATCATAGAATAGTTAGGGTTGGAAAAGACCTTAAGATCATCACCCAAGACTCTGTCCAGCCTGGCCTTGAATACTGCCAGGAATGGAGCATTTATCATTTCTCTGGGCAACCTGTTCCAGTGCCTCACTACCGTCAGAACAAAAGGTTTTATTTAGAAAATAAATAAATTTACTGTTCTGATGAAAATTCATAGAATCAACTAGGTTAGAAAAGACCTTTACGATCATCAAGTCTAACAATTCCCCAGGACTGCCAAGACCACCACTAAACCATGTCACTAAGGGCCTTATGACATACTTTCAGGGATGGTGATTCCACCACTTCGCTGGATGGGCAGCCTGTTCTAATACCTAACTATCTTCTCTGTGAAGATTTTTTTTCTAATATTCAATCTAAGCCTCCCCTGGAGCAGTTTGAGTTTGTTTCCTCTTGTCCTGTTGGTCTTCTTGTCTGCCTAGGCACAAGCTGGCTCATGTTCAGCAGCTGTCAATCAGCACCCCCAGGTCCTTTTCCGCTGAGCAGCTTTCCAGCCGCTCTTCCCCAAGCCTGAAGCATTGCATTAGGTTGTTGTGGCCCAAATGCAGGATCGGCACTTTGCCTTGTTAAACCTCATACCACTGGCCACAGCCCATCAATTCAGCCTGTCCAGATCCCTCTGCAGAGCCTTCCTATCCTCCAGCGGATCAACATTCCCACCCAACTTGGTGCTGTCTGCAAATTTACTGAGGGTGCACTTGATCCCCTCATCCAGATCATCATTGAAGATATTAAACAACACTGGTCCTAACACTGATCTCTGAGTGACGCTACTAGTGACCAGTTGCCAACTGGATATGATGCCTTTTACCATCCCCCTTTGGGCTTGGCCATCCAGCCAGTTTCCAACCCAGCAAAGAATCCACATATCTAGACCATGAGCAGCCAGTTTCTCCAGAAGAATGCTGTGGGTCACAGTGCCAAATGTTTTACTTAAGTCCAAATAGACAACGTCCACATCCTTTCCCTCATAAGACAGGTGGGTGACCTTATTGTAGAAGATCAGGCTGGTCAAGCAGGACCTATGCTGACTGGGCCTGATCGCTCCACTTTTCCCAGATGTGCTTTATGATCTCACTTAGGATCGTCTGTTCCATAACCTTCCTTGGCACTCAGGTCAGGTTGACAGGCCTGGTTTTTTGTTCATTGTGATGTTAAACCTGACTGGACATTTTGAGGGACATGCTTTGAATAAAACTGCTTGCTTTTGTTTGTTCTAACAAAGCTAAATGTGGGATATCCCCCCACTCCCCTTCTTATATGACAACAAGATTCATGTTTGTTCTGTATCACCTTCCGCAACTACAGAAGAACAGTTCCATGGGAGTTACCATCTCTTAGTTAATTTGTATCTTTAGGTGGCAAAAAAAGGGGAAGGGAGTAGTTAAAAAAAGTTGAACTTCTAGAAAAACTGTCTATAAAATAAGGAAATACTGTCTTTGCAATTGTTTTCTCACCGTAGTCTTTCTTTCACTGTAAGGAAGAAAGTTATCCTTGCAAACTGTAGGCAAAGGCTTTTAAGGCCAAAGATCACTCAGTATTGCTGCATGCCTTAGACCTCCTGTGGTTTCCATAGAACAGTCTGAAATGCTTTTAAGCTCAAGGCTAGGTTTTACTACAATTAAAAAAAAAAGTAATTAACTTTATGAGTAAAGGAAAAGTGATCGATAGGGAGAGACATGACAGGTTTAAAGATTCCCTTTCTTCCATTCCCCCTCAGTTCTCCTGCCTACTCTGTTTTTGCAGGCTTGTCCTTACCACTGTCAATTCGGTCTCCTGTATGAAGCTTCCAGCTGCAACTCTTTGGCCTGCTACATCTTGTCATTGCTCTGGCCTTCTTCAGTTGATCTTGCCTTCTGTTATTCAAGTGCAGCCTTTTACACCCCTCTCCAAACCGTTTGCCTAATTTCCTAGAGGAACAATTACATGTAAAATAAAAAAAATATTTAAAAATATCAGCTTGTCTGTTGCAGAGGGAATAAATCCAGTCCCTCTCAGTATGAGCTTTTTCTGTAAAGAAGGGCTTGCAAGAAGGCACTGCACAATTCCCATGACAAGGGAAAATGAACATTAAAACACCATCTTGATTTGGGGCAGAAGAAGGAGCCTAAATCTGGGGAGGATTTGCTTTGGTTGTTGAACAGCTGAGTTTCTGCCCCTGTAAGTCAAAAATAATGAATATTTTGCTACTTCTTTCCCACTATAAACTCTGTATTCAGGAAGAAAAGGAACAGATGTAAATCCTTTCACATATATTCTCATTTTACAGGAAAGGGAACATCAGTTGTATTTTGTACCAGAGCCCAACTGTGTTTAAGAACTGTATGCACAATGTTTTATTATTTCATTTTTCTCTTGACCTTTTTTATGATTCTATTGTTTCCAGATGTGTCCATTCCAAATACCTACCAACTTTCCTTGAAGTGGTCAGAAACCACTAATGAGCTGTTACATAGCAGCTGTGTCAGACTACTACCTGTTTTCAACCAAATTCTCAGCTGTTCTTGTTGCATTTCATAAAAGAATCTGATCCAAAGCAGCACTGGATATTTTTTATTTCCAGTGAACTCAAGGGTGGCTAAAGCTCTTGGCCTCATACAGAATCAGCTTTATGAAGATAAGCAAGATGAACCATTGCTAATATGCCTTCAAGATGTCAATTATGGACACATTTGTTGCACAAAACAGCCTAAGGCTTAGGTCTTGTCCCAGTTCATGTTATAGAACAATAGGCAAAATCAGAAAGATTGCATCCTAGGATGACTGCACTGGGTTAGGATATGTTTTTCTTTTCCTCTTATTTCTGTTGCTTTGAATGGTCTCCTCGTTGGGCTGACTTCGACTAACTGCTGCCACGCATATGCTCTTTTCATTGCCACTTTCTTCTTCGTGTCCCACAGACAGCTGAACAACTTGCATGCCAGGAGCTTGATGTGAGCTGGAAAGAGCATGAAAGTGTCCTTCCTGGCTTTATTTCAATATCTTTGCCAGATCCTGATGTTGGGTGGAACCCGGAAAGTATTCACATTGAAAAACAATTAAGAAAATACCATGAACAGTAATCTGTTTTTTAATGTGAATGTATCTGACTCATTCAAACAATATTTATTCCAAAGACTCAGAAGATTGATTTTTTTTTTTTTAAATTAGACATGAAAACATACTACTTTACTAAAGAGTAAAATCTTTATAATTCCTTAAATTTGGAAGGACAAAGCTGGCTTCAGAATAATGGAATTCATCCTGTGTTGCAAATATTGTTCATTCTTGTTGCTTATAATAAGGATTATATAACATATTATTCTATATATATTGTTATTATATAAAAAATTATATAACAATAACTATTCTTTAACAGGCTATGGTCCAATAAGTGCCTCATTCGCCTATTGACATAGGTGAATTGGTAAGTTCCAACAGAAATCAAACAACTTTGAATACTTCAACCAAGACTGACCAGCAATGGATGAATAATACATCTGGATACATTAGAGGCTGTGGAAGCAGATCCTCTATATCTTAAAAGAGGTATAGAAGTCTTCATTGTAGGGCTTGACTTTTTTCAGGTATTGTTCACCTGTTTTTGTCTCTTTGACACAGTTCTGTAACTATTCCCTCCAGCTCTACCTCCTCAGCCATTTTTTTTCCTTAGCTTCAAATGTGCCTTACAAAAAAGCACCTCCCCTCACCTTAAAGGCAAAAGGCAATGTTGAGCAGCAGTGGTACTTTTTGATTCCCTTATTCTATTTTGAGTATAATTTTCTTTTAGCTGGAGAACTGAAGATTGAATTTTGCTTAAGAAGGCTTCTCTTGAAACAGGAGCAGCACGGTTGATAACATTTCAGTCATGGGGTAAGAACGTAATAGAAATGTCAATAGATAATCAGTTGTAACACTTATTGCAGTAGTGCTATGTACAGTTGTATGTACCTTTTCAAAATTCTCTGTTTTGTTATGAAAAGCCTATACTTGCATCACAGTGCAGAGATTGGGAATTCTGAGACTAAAGGCAGACTTGATGTCAGAAAATTTCCTCTTTTGGCAGCACTCAGATTAACCAGATTTCAAGTTCTGAAGGTCTTTGAATGAACTAGAAACATTCTGTCTTCAGGTTTGGGAATGTATGACTCCATGTTTCTCCTGTTTTTCCAGAAAAGAGTGAAATATTTCTAGAAAAGGTAAATCTACTTTTTCATTTTTTTCAGACAAGCATGCTGTAGAAGCATGAAGTCCGAGTATGATCTCATCCCTTCCTCCATCTTCGCACATATCTGGTGATTATTTTACCTTAATGACCTGATTCTTTACTTCATTGTTTGACTAAATATAGCAAAGTGAGGCCTAAACTTTGCTCTGTGGCAGATACCCAGTTAAGCTTATGCTGATATATTTACTGAGCCTAGCCCTTAAAAAAAAGGGGGGGGGGAACAGGAAAAGGGGGTGGCAGGGAGTGGGGTCATACTTGAGATCATCTGAAAACCTAGAGAAATGTTCAGTGAATTTGCAAAATAATTTTACTCTTGGTTTGACTGTTGCTTACCTATTTTGAGTATTCTGATATACCATGTCCATCCCTCCTCTGCTTGAATTTTGGCTGAGTGAGCCACAGTGTAAATTATAGAATGAATCAAAACCACCTGTTCAGCATTTGGCGTCTTTAAAGGAAGACAAAACTAAATTAATATTACATACGAAGACTGAGAATTCAGCACTTCAGCTATCAGTTATTCTGGCATTAAGTAAGGAACCAATGAGAACAGGCTGTGAATGCCTTTGCAAACAATTTTAACCACCATTTTACTGAGAGGAAATTGCAGAGACTGAAATCATGCTGCTTGGAGAGAAGGATTTAAATGTAGAAGTTATGCTGATACACTTTTCATTGTAGCTTGAAGGCAAGAAAGCCAAGGGAAAAGGGGAAGTGAAAAAAAGTAATTTCTTGAGCAGTGATATACAGATTGATGTCAATAAGATTTTCAGATCAGTGTTGATAAATAATTCCAAATGAAGTTACTAAGCTCATCTGGCAAGATCTCTCACTTTTTCCACAGTAAGTCTCAGGAAGACAGGAATGAAACAATTTACTTCTGCATTTTGCTAGGAAACTTACACTAAACTCCTTCAAGTTAATGGAAAAGTTATTTTTCTACTACCAGCAACATACTATCATTATCAGTTGCACTGAGTACCCTTTTACTTTGCTAGTGATATGGAGGATTATAACATGAGTAGAAGGATAGAATTTGATAAGTCAGGTATGATTCTTAAAGGTATTTTTACAAGAGATTTAGTGCAACTTGCACAATTTATACTGATAAATTAGTAGCCCATTTGTTGGGCAATGAACATCAAACGGTTTGCATTAAGTGCCTGAATGGTTTTTTGTGTAACATCTGTGAAGGTCTTGTGTATTTACCAGAACTAGTTCTTCTACAGTAGTTTATTTGTTTGATGTGGGTTATTTGTTGATAACAAGTATCATTTGTTATTTGTGGCATAGGAAATAAGAAGTCTGGAACTGGCTTACTGTACCTTTTAATGCCTAAAACCTTACAGATCAGATGTATTAGTTTATAAAACAAATTAACAGCTCCCACCCATCCCTTCAACCTCCCCCCCACCATCCCCAACCAAACAAAAGCCCCAGAACAGAGGCTCTCGAAACCTTTTGATTGCAGTTGCAACTGCTTCAAGGAGGGAAAAAGTACATCAGTGTCCTAGCACTCATGTTTCATTCTTGTCCAGTGTTCTGGGTACGCTGTTCTTACTCAAAACATAGTAAATTGAACCTCCAAAAGAAGGGGTCTCCTATGATAAAGAGCTAGGCTGCACCTTGAAAGAAATGGATTTGGCTTTGCTGCCTCTTTCCCTTGTGACCTGGAGCAAGGTGCTGTGGCCAGATGTTCAGAGGTGCCTAGCTGAGTGGGATGCAGCTGTCCCACAGGATGGAGAGCTCATGCTGCTCTGTCCTAGCACAGCTACTGCTTCTGTCTTGTCGGTAAATCCACCCCTTCTTAGGCATCTATATCTTCCTGGTTGCATTGTTCCTGCCCTTGCATTATTTGTCTGTTGATCCTCTGTCTAGAAGGAATCTTTTCCTCTCTATTTAAATGTCACATTTTTTGTGTAAGCATGATCCCACTTCCCTGTAGCTGCTAGTGAATGTTTAATCATCGCTTCATGTGATTGAATGAAAAAACACATCTGGTGAAGTTGATACAAAAAATAAATAAGTATACTATTGCTGCCTCTTCAGTGGTCAATTTTTAACTCTTCTAGACTCTATTTCATTAAATATACAAAATTACCAAGTGTGAGCTAGTGATGAATAGTACCTCAGTACCCACAGCACTATTGTGGCTTTCATGCAGTAGCTGTGTAATCACTGTACCTAAATACAAATAGTTTTCAAACCTACGCAGGGGTCTTCACTGACTCATGTTGGGATGTGAGGCTAGGGACTATGTTTGCTCTTGTTTAAGTAGAGGCAAATTATGAACAACATTATGCAAATTCAGAGAGATCTTCCACAGTGTCACTGTGTAACAGTACAATGCAGATGACCAGAGCAAAACTAAAACCCTGCCGTACAAACATATTTAAGAGTAGTAAACAGTATTCTTTTTCAGTATTCCTGAACAGTTGAAACGAATGAGCAGGAAATAGAGGAAATGATGTGATTTACTGATGATACATAGCAAACAGCTGAAGGACAGAATAGATCTCAGATATTTTCTGATCCGTTAGCCTAATAATCACTAATTTATAGTGTTAATAAAGGACATCAAAAGCTGTTCGGAAAGTTTACTATCTACAGCCACAGAAAGCCATAGATAGCGCTGTTAGTGTTTGAGACAAGGCAGATAATTCCCCTTAGTTTTTAACTTGATATGGATCCTAACACCAGGAGTAAACCCAATCCTAAACTGCTTTCTCAGGCAAAGCTTCCACTGAAGTTTCTTTGTCTGAGTGAAGACCAGAGGACATGACAGTTTTTGTGATTAAACTCAGCGTTAAAAAACTCTCTTCCACTAATTTTTGATGTTGATTTGAAAGTTGGTTCTAACAGATTTTCCTTTTAATAATTTCCCTGCAACAGCATGGCAGTTTCTCCTGGATAATTAATAGAATTCATGAAAGATTACAGCAGTGGATGGAACTCACTGAAGTGTTCTGAATATTGGCAATTCAGAAAATAAATGTGTTTTCTCATTCAATCCAGATCCAAGCTGTAACACTAAACAGCACTCTTTTTATTGGAATGGACTTTGCATAAAGACACTCAACGAGCCAAGAGTACACCAAAATTGTACGTTTAAAAAAATTCAGTGTCAGTGGTTTGTGTTTTAAAAATACTGTAAAAATAACCTGTGGCCGAAACCCCCCTGTGCTCAGCTGTAGCACAAGAACAATTTGCCAAACAGTCAGCTGAAGCAGGAGGTTCCAATTTTGCAGAGCTTTAGGGGCTCCTGGTAGAGAGGAAAGCTGTGTCATGTACATGCTGATAAGTACAAGATAAGCAAGGTTTCCAGTCACTGCAATCTTGTTCGTTTAATTACCCTCCAGTGCCTATTTGTGACAGTCACTTGGGAAGTCAGTACTGAGGATACAAGTTTAGGTCAGGTTCTGCTAGTTATCAAGTAATTGCACATTTTGGCAGAAAAAAATAGGGCCTTGCTTAACAAGGGTGAAAACTGCCACAACAGTAAAACTTGAAAGAAACATCTCTAAATCAGTTTCCAAGCCTATGATCAGCAAAATTCCAAACCCAAAATACCTCTTTTCAAAGTGAGTAAAAACTACTTAAGTATTAAAAAATACAGTCGTTTGCGTAATAGACAACTGACAGCAAAGATTTTCTCTGTCTGTTTTAATATAGATAAATATTCCGAAGGGATCTATTGGGTTGAAAAATGCAGTTTTCTATAAACGTAACCTAATTTCTGCTTGATACCATGCAGGATCGACATAGATTCTGTAACATTTTGATGTTGGGTTTTTTTTTGTTCCAATAGTAAATTCATGTGAGGAAATGCTACGTACCCAGTAAAGCAGTTATAATTCCTTTCTCTTGGATATGAATTAGTTGATCTTACTATGCAGTGGAAAAAACAACCTAATCACTTTGTGATTAGGTTGCTAATACTATAGAGGTTTGCCCTTGAGGATGACACTCTATTCACGTTAATAATACGTAACCCTTTTCTTTTTGCCTTTCAAAAGTACTTCTGATATATATTTCAGTTCAAATTTTCAAGTTTTCACTGTCAAATATTTAAAAAGATCTCTTAATCATGCCCTACTTTCAGTACTTAACACTCTGAGTTTTTCCATGTAAATTAGGCCCAAATTATTTGTAATACTTGTATTTTAATTTATTTCCCATTTCATTGTATTTTTCTAGTAGAGTAACTATAGAGCGCATAGTATAAGAGTGCATTGTTAGCAGCTATGACTTTATATATAAATTAACATCAGAGGACCACCTCTTTGGCATGATTTAACTTTAAGCCATGCTTTCTTAATTTGCTGTCAGAGAAAGAAGTTTTTTCGGGACTGGGCTCAAGCTGGTTTTTTGGTCGTTTTGTTTTGCCTTTTGTTTTCACACAACTCCTAATACAGTAGGGCCATGTTCTCAGCAGGTCTTCCAGGCACTTTTGCAATATGGGTACATAACATTAAATCTCTTTGACAATACATTCTTCCTCCATTTGACTATTGGTATTCCCAATTATTTTTTTCTCTACCTATACTGTGTTAGCTTCTACCCTCCTCCCCTCTTCCATAGTTATGTCATCATTTACATCCGTGTCATGGTTTAACCCCAGCCAGCAACTAAGTACCATGCAGCCACTTGCTCACTCCCCCTGCCCTTGTGGGATGGGGAGGAGAGTCAAAAACAAAGGTAAAACCCTGGCCTGTGCTCCCTCCCAGCTTCTTTTGCCCCTTTTCACTGGTAAAGCATGGGAAAACAAAAAAAAATCTTGATTTAAAGTAAGCACTACTTATCAACAACTAAAACATTGGTGTATTCTCAACATAATTCTCAGACTAAAGCCAAAACACAGCATGGCACCAGCTACTTGGAAGAAAATTAATTCTATCCCAGCTGAAACCAGGACACCCTGCTAGTTCTTTTGTAAATGATTTCTCTGTTGTTAATGAAGTTCAGAATCTGTCCCAGATCAATATAATATTTAATTTTTTATTTTGTTGCTATCAAGTTCAAAACCAAATAGATAACTGAATACAAAATTGAGGTATAAACAGTCTTATCCACTGTGTTATGTGGTTGTGTTTATTATTTTTCTTATGCTTCTATGGAAACTTCTAATTACAGTGCTAGAGACTTGCTTAGAATGTCATTTAGGTTGGTGGTTATGTGCCTGAGAGTAACCTTACTCTCTTGATATGAAAGAAGCGACATCAAGTCCATGATCATGAAGTCTGTAGCATGCAAGTTACACTGGACAAAATTTTTCTTGACATGGTCACAGAGCAGATCACTTATATTAGGCAACAGGGTGAGTCTTTATCATTTGTTGCAAACCATGATTTAGCATACTATTAAGATACTGCCTGTGCAGTCTCTGAAGTTGAAAAATATTAGTAGCTGAAAGCATACTCTGGAACAGCATCCCAGAGTTTCTTGCTATGTTCTTGTAGTATTCCCTTACTGTGTATCTTTCTTCAGTTTTGGAGAAAGGGTCTGGGGCTCAATGGGCTGTACTTTTACGTTCTACCAGTGTCATAAATTTCCCATATCTGCATATCTGTACAAAAGAAGGAAGAGGAGGGGTTTAAGAAACAGTATAAGCAAATTTCACAAGAGCATACTTTTCTTAGCTTGCACCAAAGTTCATGTGAAACAAAGGGATACAAGGAAGAAAGAAAATAAAAATGAGGCTATAGAAGCTCCCATAATGAAAGAAAATTAAAACTCATATTTAAATGAACTGAGAGAATGGGAATTACTTTGTATTTTTCCCAGAGTTCTGAAAAAGCTTATATGAAAACTTTAGATGTGATATCGAATATTTTTAGTATGTCTGTCTAGTCAGGTTGTCCCTCAAGAATATCTCAGATTCTGTACATATTTAAGGCAATGCAGAAATGAAACTTGTGATTATTATGAGTTTCATTGTAATATTATTCATTGCTTTGGAACAAATTGCAAAGAAAAGGATAATTTGAAGGTAAGTGGGGTGTGGAATTAAGGACAAAATGGGTTTGCTAAATGTAGGTTATAGTGAACTAACTGTAAAAAAACCCTACTTATAGTGTTGTTTTTAAAGTACAATAACTGCCCATGCTCCACACTGAGATCCCAGTAACCATCTTCCTGAAGTCAAATACTGACATTAACTAGACAACAGGCTGACTTAGATCAGCCCCAGTTCCTGCTGTTTGTCGTTAACAAAAATAGTTGTCAGGCCAGTTTACTCTTTTGCTGCTGTTGGTTTCATTGGCTTTCCAGTGTTATGCTAATAAAACCTTTTGTCAGCAGATGCAAATGAGACCTCGTTTAGCAACAGCAGAATTTTTTAACAAAATCTTTTTTTCCCCTTTTTCATGTAGTTACATTTTAAGTGCTGGATGGAAACCACATGAAGAAGGCAGATATGAATGTCCTTAATGGAAATTCACAATGCTTTTTTGCTGACTTTCCCTTACCCTCCACTTCCCCTCCTACTTCTATGTCCATCCAGTATGTCCTATTAATGTAAGACTCTAACCTTCCACAGAACCATTGTATCTTCTTTCCGTTTAAGTATGTTTGTAATCTGTGCTACCTAGTAAGGGCACTGGATGTATTCTTTGGAAGACCACCAGAATTATATGAATGTTTTTCTGTTCACAGACTACAAAATAAAAATGTAACAGGCTCAAAAGAGAACATCAAAGAAGCTGAAACATGGCAAGGATTGCCACTAATCCTGTTTGAATGCACTGACACAATGGCATATCCTAACACAAGTCAGGCCATAGGCTGGAAAAACCTATGCCAAATTGCACATATGATCTACAACTTGCTAACCTGTCCTATTTAATGTTGGAAACTCGGTCCACTATGTTTACTAAAAATTAATCTAGAAAACAGGAAAGCTTTTGTTAAACCCCAGACAATTTATAATTCCTTAATTAGGATATTTAGTTGGTGCATCTTTAATCAGAAAGGAGACCTCTATTTTTAATTCCTTCTCTCTTTTGGTGTCAAGAATCATTCCTTTTAGGGGAAAAAATGTATTCAAAAGCAAATCATGCAGTAGAAGCCTCTTGTGTTCCTTAAGATTCTTATATTTTAAGTACCTATAGGAAATGCTTTTCATTATCTATAGACTAAAAGAAGCAAATGTAATTCTGCATGCTAGTGTTTAGCATTTGATGATAAGCAGCCAAAAAATCAATGTGACCCATATGTCCAAACAGTATGCTGCTGGATATATTTTCTCTACTGCACTGCAAATGAGATCATGTATTGTATAGCTAGCATATGCACTTATTCTCTTCTATTTGCCTTTGTAGAAAATTATAAAAGAATATTTTGCAGAGTAATGTAATTGTTTTTTCTTTATTAGTCTTTTGCATGGAGGGAGGAGGCAATGTGAGTGGTCCCTTTCAGCTATTGTCAGCAAAATGAATGAGAAGTGATCATCGTGAATTTCTAACTTGTTTCATATTCTAGACCACCTGTGAAAACAGAAGCAGACAGTGGATAGCAGAATGGACCTTCTGAGTGTGGGAGTGTCTATGGTGTCACACCATACATGAGTTTTCCTTAGTCATTATCTCTGTCATGAGTGTTCTGAGGAAGATCTCACTTCCTAAAAGCACTTGCTGACACCTGCTTGCAGGAAAGGTTTGAAATGTCAAACTACAGGAGAATGTGAGGGAATTTCTAGGTGGGTTGCCTGATAGAAACATCTTTTATTTCAGCATTGTAGCTGCTCAATTGCAATCCAGCTGTGGTCAACAGCTGTAGCTCAGGTAGAGAGGCAACCCAAGTCTGATGTTGTGATCCATGACTCATCATGGCTTAGTAGTAAAGATAAACCCTAGTCATCTAAAATAATCTTTTATTTGAGAGAGAAAAATACTATTTTTGAGTGTTCTAATTGGAAATGTTCAAATTTCATACGATTAACTTCAACAAATAAAGCAATCGCTGACCTGAAGATACAGGGGAAAGCTGCCTGTTTTTCTATATCCTCTGAGCTGTTAACCTTATGTTTTCTTTCATTCATTATCTAAATATCATAGCAAAAATATGCTTGAGATACTTAGGTAATCTATTTTCTGTTTCACAAATGTGTGAAAGTGCGAAATGTGAGGAGTGTTTGAGTGACTGTCCCTGGAGGTATTTAAAAGATGTGTAGATATGGTGCTTAGGGACAGTTTAGTGGTAGATTTGGCAGTGTGGGTTAACGGTTGGACTCAGTGCATTTGAAAATGGAACTTTCTAATTGGGTGCCTTAACATGGATTTGAGTAAACGGTTTTTTTCATTCCTAGTCAGAGTTTGATGGACATTTTTGTACTTTGTCTTCTGGCACTTCATATTATTTCACAAATATATGTAGGTGTATGTCTATATATGTGTGTATATTAGCTGTCCTCAGTGTAATCCCTTAGAGTTTTGCAGAAGTTAAACATGAGAATCCCTCATCAGGGGCAGGGATGAGGAGTACTGAAAGTCAGGAAGTCAGTCACATAGTCAGCAGCTTTCAAACTCACACAGAAAATCTTAGAGTGAGATGCAGTGAAATCTCAGGGGACAGTTGCTAGAAATATTGTATGATGTACTAAAATTGGCCAAAAGTCTTGATGCACCTCTTAGCTCTGTTCCGCTTTGGACTAGGAGAGAAAAATGCTTTACTTATGCTTCTACACACAGTTTTGAAAAACATAGAGAAAACGCAGATGCCAAAGTGGATGACATGCTCCCTTGTGCTTTGTTGGATGCAGAGATGAGATTCTGTCTTGTCTCTAACTTGCATTCCCTTCTTTATACATCTGAAAGGCATGACAGCTTCTTTAGTCACAGTATAGCTCTTGAGAAGTTGGTTTTCATTAATTGCCTTTCCTCCTGACTGTTGGTCCTATTTAGTAGGTATGGCCTACATGTCATGTTCCCAAATGCATTAGTTTGTATTTCACAGAATTGAAATTAATATAACCTGACAGGATGTAGGTAACTAGGAAATTCAGATCAGATTGCCTTAAAAACCTGTCTTCTTTATTGCTGCTGTATTTTACTATATCTACTGTCATTATCATTAAGGACTTCTGGAGGTTATAAGCAATGCTTATTTGAGAGAGACTGTAGAAGCTGCAAGAAATAATGCCATTTGATAGTTTTTCTAATACTGACTCTTAACACTTTTTTTTTTTTTTAAAGCCACCTAGGGTGCATTTCATAGAATCACAGAATCGTTGGGGTTGGAAAGGACCTTAAGATCATCTAGTTCCAACCCCCCTGCCATGGGCAGGGACACCTCACGCTAAACCATATCACCCAAGGCCTCGTCCAACCTGGTCTTGAACACTGACAGGGATGGAGCATTCACAACCTCCCTGGGCAACCCATTTCAGTGCCTCACCACCCTAACAGGAAAGAATTTCCTTCTTATATCCAATCTAAACTTCCCCTGTTTAAGTTTTAACCCGTTACCCCTTGTCCTATCACTACAGTCTCTAATGAAGAGTCCCTCCCCGGCATCCCTATAGGCCCCCTTCAGATACTGGAAGGCTCCTATGAGGTCTCCACGCAGCCTTCTCTTCTCCAGGCTGAACAGCCCCAACTTCCTCAGCCTGTCTTCATACAGGAGGTGCTCCAGTCCCCTGATTATCCTCGTGGCCCTTCTCTGGACTTGTTCCAACAGTTCCATGTCCTTTTTATGTTGAGGACACCAGAACTGCACACAATACTCCAAGTGAGGTCTCACAAGAGCAGAGTAGAGGGGCAGGATCACCTCCTTTGACCTGCTGGTCACGCTCCTTTTGATGCAGCCCAGGATACGGTTGGCTTTCTGGGCTGCAAGTGCACACTGAAGCCGGCTCATGTTCATTTTCTCATCAACCAACACCCCCAAGTCCTTCTCCGCAGGGCTGCTTTGAATCTCTTCTCTGCCCAACCTGTAGCTGTGCCTGGGATTGCTCCGACCCAGGTGTAGGACCTTGCACTTGTCATGGTTAAACTTCATGAGGTTGGCATCAGCCCACCTCACAAGCGTGCCAAGGTCCCTCTGGATGGCATTCCTTCCCTCCAGCGTATCAACCGAACCACACAGCTTGGTGTCACTGGCAAACTTGCTGAGGGCGCACTCAATCCCACTGTCCATGTCAGCGATGAAGACATTGAACAAGACCGGTCCCAACACCGATCCCTGAAGGACACCACTCATTACTGGTCTCCAGCTGGACATTGAGCCATTGACCACAACTCTTTGTGTGCAGCCATCCAGCCAGTTCTTTATCCACCAAGTGGTCCATCCAGCAAATTGATGTCTCTCCAATTTAGAGACAAGGATGTCGTGTGGGACAGTATCGAATGCTTTACACAAGTCCAGGTAGATGACATCAACCTCTCTACCCCTGTCCATCAGTTCCGTAGCCCCATCATAGAAGGCCACTAAATTGGTCAGGCAGGATTTCCCCTTAGTGAAGCCCTGCTGGCTGTCACCAACCACCTTGTTGTTTTCCATGTGCCTTAGCATGCCTTCCAGGAGAATCTGCTCCAAGATTTTGCCAGGCACAGAGGTGAGACTGACTAGTCTGTAATTCCCCAGGTCATCCATTTTCCCCTTCTTGAAAATGGGGGTTATATTTTCCTTTTTCCATTCGTTGGGAACTTCACCTGACTGCCACGATTTTTCAAATATGATGACCAGTGGCTTTGCAACTTCATTTGCTAGCTCCTTCAGACCCGCAGATGGATCTCATCAGGACCCATGGACTTGTGTACATTCACGTTCTTAAGATGGTCTCGAACCAGATCCTCTCCTACAGTGGGCGCAAGGTCTTCATTCTCACAGTCCCTGCGTCTGCCTTCCAAGACTTGGGTGGTTTGGTCAGAGCTTTTGCCATTGAAGACCAAGGCAAAGAAGTCATTCAGAACCTCAGCCTTCTCCAAATCCAAGGTAGCCAGTTCTCCCGAGAGGTTCCTGAGGGGGCCTACATTCTCCCTAGTCTGTTTTTTATTTGCTATGTACCTGCAGAATCCTTTCCTGTTATCTTTAATACCTCTAGCTAAGTTTAATTCTAACTGAGCCTTAGCTTTCCTAACCTGGTCCCTAGCTTCTAGGACAACATCCCTGTACTCTTCCCATGCCACCTGTCCTTGCTTCCACTTATTATAAGCCTCTTTTTTCCTTTGAATTTTCCTCAGGAGCTCCTTATCCATCCAAGGAGGTCTCCTGGCCCTCCTGATGCACTTCCTTCTGGTTGGGATGCAACACTCCTGAGCTTGCAGCAGGTGATCCTTGAATATCAACCAATAGTCTTGGGCCCCTCTGCCCTCTAGGGCTGTATCCCATGGAACCTTCCGAAGCAGGTTCCTGAAGAGGCCAAAGTCTGCTCTCTTGAAGTCCAGGGCAGTGAGCTTGCTGCACGCTCCTCTCACTGTCCTGAGGATCTCAAGTTCGACCATCTCATGATCACTGCATCCAAGGCTGCCCTGGAGAGTCACATTTCCAATGAGCCCTTCCCTGTTGGTGAGCACGAGGTTAAGCACAGCACCTCTCCTTGTTGGCTCCTCTGTTCCTTGCAGAAGGAAGTTGTCTTCCACACAATCGAGGAACCTCCTGGATTGCTTGTGCCGGGCCGTACCGTCCTTCCAACAGATGTCAGGGTGGTTGAAGTCACCCATGAGAACAAGGGCCTGCGAGTGTGAGGCTTTTCCTGTCTATAGAGTGCTTCATCTGCCAGTTCTCCTTGATCAGGTGGTCTGTAACAGATCCCCACAGTAGTGTCTCCCATAGCTATAGTCCCTT
Source organism: Pezoporus wallicus (assembly GCF_028554395.1). Classification (NCBI taxonomy): domain Eukaryota; kingdom Metazoa; phylum Chordata; class Aves; order Psittaciformes; family Psittacidae; genus Pezoporus; species Pezoporus wallicus. The sequence goes on from NW_026637266.1 coordinate 1,573,899, forward strand.
TAACTCTGACCCACAAACTCTCTATTGACTGCTCACCTGTCCCCAGACAGAGTTCCATACCCTCCAGCCTATCCCTAACATAAAGGGCAACTCCCCCTCCCCGCCTGCCAGGCCTGTCTTTTCTAAAGAGCCTGTAACCTTCCATTCCAACACTCCAGTCATAGGAGCCATCCCATCATACCCCCGTAGACGTGCACACATCTCTAATTCCTCTTGTTTGTTCCCCATGCTATGGGCATTTGTATTAGAGGCATCTGAGCCGAGCTCCAACTGAAGCCGGCTCATTGGCTGGAGCAGCTGGGATATCTCTACATTGCTCTGAGCATATATTATAGGTTCTGCCAACTGACTGGGTGTGTTGGGATGGAATGATGCCCCCCTCCCTCAACACATCTAGTTTAAAGCCTCCTTGACCAGCCTGGCAAGCCTCCTACCAAAACTGCTGAGACCAGCTCCACCAGCCCCCAGTAGACCTGGCCTACAAGCTTGGGTCCCATGTTCAAGACACCCAAACCCCTGACTATGACACCACCCTTTTAACCAGTTATTAACCTGGCCAATCCTCCTAGCTTTTTTTGGGTCCTCCCCTGTACCCTGGAGAATTGATGAAAAGACCACCTGAGCTCCAGAGCCCCTAACCACCTCCCCCAGGGCTCTGTAGTCCTTCTTTATGTTCCCCAGGCTACTACTATCTATATCCCTAGCACCCACATGTATCACCAGAAGTGAGTAATAGTCCGTGGGACTTACTAGAGCAGGCAGCCTCTCTGCCACATCCCTGATCCGTGCCCCTGGTAGGCAACACACCTCCCCTGAGACGGGGTCTGGACAGCAGACGAGTGCTTCTGTCCCTTTCAGTGTAGAGTCCCCTACTACTACGACCCGCTGCTTTTTCCTGGCAGCACCAGTAGAGATCTTCTTTAGCAGTGCATCAGCCGGCTGTTTCTGGCTCGAGTGCGCTTCCTCATTAGCCCCCTGCAGTTCTGTGAAGCGGTGAAGCCTGCGGACAGGGGATTTAGGGGGAAGCCCCTTGCTTTTGGTTGTCCTTTTCCTTCGGTTTTTTTTTTTGTTTTTGTTTTTTTTTTTTTTGTCACTAATTCCCAGCTTCCCAGGTTAAGGGCCTCCTTCTTTCCTTCATGAGCTAGAGGTGAAGCTCGAGGCCCCTGCACAGTTTGGGCCGGGAGCAAGCATTCCTCCTTCCTCTCAGCTTCCCTGACATCTCGCAGCCTATTAACAGAATCCCGCAGCTCAGCCCCTGCTGCAGCAGGACCTCCACCAGGGAGCACCGAGTGCAGCCCTGCCCATCGTGCACCCTCCCCTCACAAGCCCAGTGCAGGCACTCTCTACACCCCGAGCTCTGCACTGCAGCCTCCCCTCTCACCGGCTCTGTCTGGGTGCCTCCGCTGCCACCGCCGGGGCAGCCAGAGCAGAGCTCCGGGCCCTGCTCACACGCCGAGCGCTCACCACCCCGCACAAACCGCTCCGTCCGCCGCGCTCCCTGGGGCAGGCTTTTACCCAGCCAGGGCTGGAGCCGCTGCTTCAGGCTCCGCCCCCTGTGAGTCAGCTGCTCGCTCTCGTCAGCTGAGCTGCCGGCTCCTGGGCAGCTCCTGTCGAGGACTTGAGGCTCCCTCGGTGGCTCTCGCCGCTCTGAGTTGAGGCTCCTGGACGCTGATCTCCCCCCCCGCTGCGGTGTTGAAGGCATCCTCTCTCGAGATACTCACCTGAGCAATTGCTCATGATTTAACCGAATGCCAAATGAATTGAGCTCAGTGATCCTGTAAAAGTCTCTTGTTACCTCTCCGTGCAGTTACTTTTTCTGTAACTTTCCCTTGAGGAAAAGGGAATATATTCTTTGATAACAGCATTGCTTCCAAAACCAGTATCAACTGGCACTTGTTACCTTTGTAGGATATTAGTTCAATAGCTGTCAACTGTACGCAAATGTCCAAAGACAGTCTGCAAAGAGAGAGAGGTAAAAAGCCTTTTTTCAGCAGGCTTAGATTCACTATCAAGGAAGCTGAGATCCATTGCAAAATATGTATGGTTATGGAAATTAGAAAAGACAGGACTACTTTTTAGCTCTGTAATAAGTTAATTCCACATAAGCTTTTCCTTAATTATGCCCCGGAGGGCTGTCAGGTTATCTGGCCTACTGATACTTTGTTGTCTTCTGTATGCTAGCTAGTGAATGAAGGCTTTCAGAGGGTTTTGGCACTTGCCAAGTTTTCAAGGTTAAGTTAAAAAAAAAATAAATAAAAAAAAATTACCATCTATGGAAGAACTCATCAGAAATCTCGTATCTTTTAATCCTTGATTGTTGCTTCACGTTATCCTTGCGTGTGGTGATAAATGCAATAGTCTAAATTCCTGAGAGTTTCATTACATCCATATTTTAAACACTTTACTATTTTGTTTGTTCTTCACCTATGGCAAAAAATATCTCTATAGTTTAAACTTAGAACTTTGCTTCCAAAACCCCAGTCATGGTATGTTGGTTCAATAGTTTCACATGCAATGCTCTTTTGGTATAATGTTATCAACTATAGTTATCTTCTGTTAGTATACACTTCATTTTCTAATCTCAGTTGAAGTTGTTTGGTTTTCCTTTCTTGCTTCTCATTTCCTGTTTTGATATTTTATGGCTTTGTGAGTTAAGTAGTGCAAAATGCTGGGAAATATTAGTAGGTATTCTCAGGATTATTGCTCTTAGGTATTAGTTGATTTTCTGCATATTAAATTACTTGGTTTATTGTTTCCTAAATAAATATTTCCCAATTTCTTGTTAGTTTAAAATGCTAAAATATGAACCCAAGATTTAACTGAGGACTCAAAAAGGGTTTAATCCAAATGGATAGTAAGTTTTAAACTGCTCAGAAATGTGTGAAAAGCATGTTTCATATTCCCTAAAAAAAATCACCCTTGGCAATTTTGCACAATATGCCACAAAAGATAAGATCAGCTGCTAGTAGATTTCATTTGTTTTCTCTTTTTCTCTTATCAGGTCTTTCTCCTTTCCTTATCATCTAGTTGTATTGTTTTCTCTGTCTTTGTATAGAATAAGGGTGTTTTTCTTTATGCTAACCACAATAAAATTGGAAGGAGATCTATTCTTATTAAATTTACCTTGGGCAAAACAATTTATTACAACCACAAAAGCAGTGCTGGTGCACCAGTTATAAGGAATGATGTTTTAGAGACATCTCTTGTTTTTTTTTCACTAGCCACAGAGTTCAGAAGGAGGCTAATGTAATCCTTTCATTTATTTGAGAGGAGCAAGAGAAAATGAGGGTAGGCTATTATTATTCTTATAATTATCATTATCATCATTATTATTAATAATATTAATCACATGAGAAGTTGAGAAACGCTCAACTATGCTAAGCCTATAAATGGTTGAATTTAGCTTTCGCAAAGTGAAGTGCACCCAGAAATCGTCTTATTTTTCAGATGCTGTTAATGGATAGATCCCTGAAATAATGCAAACATCCCCAAATATATATGCTTTCATTGTACACTTAATTTTGCTGAAGAATTAATGCAAGGTAATGATTTTGAAAGGAACTTAATGTGAGGGAAGGATACTTGTGTTATGATGTACATGCCAAAATGTAGATCCTTACACAATGATGTTCAGTCTCCTAGCTCTTCTTTTTTTATGGTCCAGTGAAGACCTCGTTTTTTTCTTTTTTTTTGTTTTTTTAAGTCTAAACCAGTCTCAATTGCTTTCAGTGCACTTTTACTCTACACGCAACATTTCAAGGTCAAAACAATCACTACCACAAACTTCAGTGAGAGTGAAATGTGTTTGTGTGTCTGCAGTTATGACATTCTTTCCCACAATCTGCTTCCACTTTGTTTAACAATAGCCTCCATGTCTGATCCAATAAGCTAACACATAAAAATACGTCAACTCCTGAGCCATGAGTACTTTAAATGATACAGAAATGTCTACCTCGCTTTGTAAAAAGGCTTTGTTTTAGAGCCTTTCAGAGCCTTTTGCATTTACTTACTGTAAAAATATTCTCCTCAACTACAGTGACTTTTATTGTGTTGGTTGGAAATGGAAAGAGAGTAAGAAACCCCAGACTGGTAACACTTAAAATTAGCAAGCAGTGAACAATTAGAACAAGATCACAGGATAAATGAGAAAGTCTGTAGCTCAAACTGTTACGGCTTTAATCAAAACAGATTTGTCTAATTCTTGGTCAGTGTAAACTGGTGCTGCTGCTTTGAAGTCAACAGATCTATACAATTTAACTTAATACAGGAATAGGAAATTATTGCTTTCAATATATGAAATGTCATTTTTAAAATGTTAAACAAACATCAACCCACCAGACACACACACAATATCCCAAAAGAGCTCTGTCCCGTCCCTCTTTAAATTGCTGTTTTACTTCTGAAGTGTTCATTAGGCCCATGCCATGTATTGGCTGCTCTCTAGACAAGCTTGTGAGTGGTCTCTGACCCAAACACGTGTTCATGGCTCCCAGTCTTGCTACCCACATCACTCCACAATCTGCCACATCAAGAGCAGGGAACAGGATAAACTAACAAATTTCCAGGCGCACCTTGGGGTTGGTGGGATGACAATTTTTGTGCTTTTAGGTGACGACCAGCTTTGAGCCAATGTGTTTCAGTGTGGGTGAGTTTTCTAAGTAGCTGAAATCTTTTTCTTCCCCTGGCTTTATTCTCAAAAGCCCAGGTTAAAGTGTGGTGGTCAGTAGGTGAAAGATGACAAGGTTAGCTTAATGAGTTAACTATACTCCCTCCTGGGATCTTGTTCTGGTTTAGGGATAAGAGTAACTTGATGGCTATTCAGCTGTGCTTTCCCCATGCCAGATCATCTTCCCTGTGACCTATGTCTTACTCATAACATTTTGCTTTGTGTTTATATGTGCAACATTCCTTGCTGAAGCTGTGTAGTATCACGCCCCACATGTCAGCAAGAACATTGTTCTCAGTGTGGGAAAATAGTGGAAAATAAACAGATTGTTTGGACTTTCTTGAATTTAATGTCTGTAGCAGAGAAGCCTGAGATAAGTGATATGTTACTACTAGGCTAGAGGGTCACCCTGTTTCCATGGAACTGTTGTTTGCAGTGTAATATGAGCCATTGTCCAGCTTTTGGAACAGACAGGGAATTCAAAGGTAAGGCTGTCATTATCCTTCTGTCCCCTAGGTTCAGCGTGTTACAGAAACAAATGCACTTATGGGGGAGATATCTGCCCATGGACAGGAGAAATAGTATGTCAGTGTAATTAGCATTCATAAAATCTGACAAGACTGTGTAGACCTATAGAACTAAAGTGAGTGCAGATTCTGTTCTCTGCATTGTACTTTATGCTGTACTTCATGGGTAGACATAACTACAGGTACAAAGCTTATTTTATACTGACAAAACTGAGTGTCTAAGAAATAATGGTGTAGCGATGATGTGTGAATCTCTACATATTCAGAGGCTTGTTCTAGTTTGGATGACAGTAAAATGTGCAGATCCTGATGTTAGCCTGTTGGATCTCTTAAAAAGGGCTGGGGACCCCGGTACAGAAGTCTCCTAAAATTTTCTGGCCACTGCAAGAATTCCTTTTGAACTGAATGGAGCAGTGCCCAAGGCAGCTGAAAACAAATGGTAGCAATCAGCAGCAAAGACAGGGAGAAACGCAAAAGCTCCACAAGTAATGTAGCCAATTTCATTTCAGTTTCTCTGGCCTGTTTTTTCTTATTGGCTCTGAAATCTCTTGGCATGTAGATCAAGATATCCAAGCAGTTTGAGCTTCATCTCTTTGAAAATGCTGTATGCCTCCAGTTAAGGAAGTTCAGCAGAAACCTGCACCTTCAAACTGAGATTAGAATGTCAAATTCTAGTCTTCTTCCATCCACACTAGTTCCACCAGAACAAGCCTCCCTCCAGATGTCATAGTTTCTTCAATATTTGAAGGCACTGATGGACGGTAATCTGCTGTCCAGTGTGGAAGTCAGGGGTGGAGAGTTGCCTTGTCTGCATAGCAAAGAGAGGTGGCATAAATGGGTTGACAAGGAAGAATGGTGATGTTACAAGATCAGAGATAAGGTGCTGAACTACAAATTTCTAGGTTTTCTGACATTTAAAAGATGTGTATTTTAAAGGACAATGTATCCCAAGTATTAATTCTGTTTCTCCTGAGCATTTTAATTAAGAAATGCTTTAATCTTTATTGAAATGCCTCCTTTGGCTCTAAACCAGCAAAAATGACCAAATAGTTCACCCTTCCAGATGTAGTGAGACCTCCATCACATTTGAAGTTTACCTGAGACTGACAGAGTTTTGGAAGTGGTCATGTCCCATAAGGCACCATGTGTCTTTCTCAGGAGCATACACATTCATAATATGAGCACAGAAAGTATTGGAGGCCTCACAGAAGTTTATCAGCTTTGCTGGCATGACCTGGGGAGCCTGCAGCTTCTGTGAGTATCTTTCATGCCTAACTAATGAGGCTTTTATCTTTTTGGCAAAACCTGGGCTTAAAAGAAGCCTAAAATAGATTGCATATGGTCAGAACCCGGAACCCCTAAAGCAACCACCCATTGCCATAACCCTTTTTGATTCTATGATAGTGAAGGAAATCTGTGTTGTTGAGATACAGTTGTTTCTCTATGATGAAAATTAGGACCAGGAGTTCATTAAAAATCCTGATTTGTCAATATTTATTCCTGTATGGTTCTTGCTGGCAAAATTATTTGGCCTAAAAATTTTGCTGTTAATCCCTGGCTGAATTAGATTTATTTTAAAGTGTCAAGTAAATTGATCAACCCTTTCTTGTTTTTATTACAGAACTCTAAAAATTGCCAGATGCTGCTGGCAAGAGGTGGTTTATGAGGGTTCTTGTCAATAGCCCGACGTAGGGTAGAAATACAAGGGCAAGGAATTTATTTTTGGAATGCAGAATGTGGTATTTTTGTGTCACACACTTATTTTAAGAGAGGCAAAAGACTATAAGGGCATTTGAAGTTTTCACCTTTTTCTCCTGGTAGTTTTGGGTTTCTGTGTTTAAAGGAAAAATTGCTTAGGGTTTTGGCTTTTTATTTTTTAGAAAATGACTGATGGTTGCCCGAAACTTGTCATTGGTCCTCTTCAGCACTACAGAGCATGTGACACTGGAAGGAAGAAACAGGTCTATAGGGCAGCAGTATCACTTCTAAGTGTCTACAGTTTAAGAAAATATTCTCCCTATCACAGCTTCCTAGCTGGCAGAGGCACTGAAGTTGTTGTCAGTGGGGGTTGATCCTCACTGAGAATGAAGAGTTTCATCTGTAATAACCCTCTGATCACACCCACTGTTCAGAAAACACCAAACATGTGGTAATTGCCCTGACAGTTTGTAAGAAAACCATAGCACATAGGCTAATTGCTCAGACTTCATGCAGTAAATTTGGTTTTGGTCACTTGAAACATCTGCGATTCTTGGATTTAGACAAAAAATCTGTGACAGGTTTACAAGCTGACCTGCTGGTTATATGCTGTAATTTATTTCCATAATGAACAGTTAACAGATGACTTGCCTGAAGTTAGGTCCCTAAATATACAAGCAAAGGTATTTTTTAAAAAATGCTGGATATCCAAATTGTTCCCATGATTCAACTGATGCAAGAGCCGACCCGCAGCTGTGCAGACCCAACACACTACTGGTTTTGTAAGCAGACATGTCCTTGAAGATAAAATGTGGACAGGTGAAACACAAAAATGAAAAACTTGCATAAGGCACGTCAAAAGCTGTAATTTCTGTCTGTTATGTCAGGGAAGCTCTTGAACACTGTGTCAATCATTTCACATATATCCCCATTATTATTTTTATTGGAGATAGCCCTTTGTGTCCATTGATTTGCACAGGAAGATTTAATCTATGAGGTTCTTCAGCCTTTGAATAGGAGAGAGGTGGGGGGAGGAAAACACAGAGAAAGAGTATGTTTTTCCAACTACACCCTCCCCAACATCACACTTTCAGATTTTTCAGTGTCTCATAATTAAAAAATGGTTTGTCTTATTATTTTCTGTTAAATATCCTCCTCTAGGTATGGTCTAGACAGGAGATATTTTAAGTTGAAAGACTCTTTTCCTTCCCTTTGTAACAGGAATTCAATATTGGGATTATGATTCAAAGGAAACTCTTACCTTTTGACTATGGAATTATTGGCATGGTCTACTTATAGTGTATTGGAAAGGGGTTTTACTAGTTGTTACATTCAGGAATTTTTTTGGTCCCTCCTCTTTAGGGGAGGAAGTCAGGTTGCTCAGGAAATCTGATGAATGCAGTGGAGAAACTGGTGGGAAAAGTCCTGATCCAGTTGTTCTGGCACACGCATGAGCAGTAAAGGATGCAAATGAGACATTCCAAGAAGTGATACATTTGGCAGGGGTCATGTTGCTAGTCTCAGTGAAGGGAAGCAGACATCAGAAAGCCAGAACTACTTGATTTAGTCATGTGGAATCTTAAATAAGAATCTTCTTATGCCATTAACTTTAATGAATTTAAAAAAAAATAACATGATGTTTTGTGTATGTATATATCTATATATACACATTTAGCAATGTAAATCCAGCATTTACATGTCTGCTACTGAATCAGTTTGTATATTTAACTGGGTGATATTAAATGTAGAAGAATTCATCCATTAGGTTAAAAAGGGGAAAACTGTTCCTCACTTCATTCTCTATGGTGTAAACTGACACAGTTTAATGAAGGCGAGGGATTTATCAAAGGTATTAAATTTGGCTCTGCATGCAGAATAACAGAGGTGGACCTTTAATATGAATGTCAAAGCTGTGCTTGAGAGCATCATTAACATGCACCTGCATGAACAAGATTTTTTTATTTCCGAGTGACTGGTTTTACATCCACTGCCGATTGTAGTGGTTATCGTGTGTTTATCATATTCCAGAAGAAGTTCAGTTAGTTCGCAAATAACTAAAGTAGTAATAGTAGTTGTAGTATTTCAAGTATCCTTTCAAAGGATTATACTCATGCATTTTCAATATTAAAGAGTTTGAAATCATAAACTGTTCAAGTGTGTTCGTATGTGTTCAAGCCCAGTACTGTACAATTCTGCTTTTATTTTATCTTGCCTTCACTAAAATGTCACTAACATAAAGAATAATTTGATAGAAATGTATTAGTTAAGATATAAATCATGTCTGTGAAGCATGATATAAATTCTTGCATTTGTCTTTACCAAGACAGTGGGTGGTAGAAGTTTGCATATATACCTTAGGAAAATAGTTGTCAGCAGTTTTTGAATGAAAATGTACTGGGTGCAAATAATTGCCCTTATGGGTAGAATCAAACTTTGGATTTGGAACATTTATTTTCTAAGTATTGACTACTAAACTATTCATTAAAATTACTGTAACTGTTCTCCAAAGATCAATACGGGTAAAAAAGTTCTAGAGAAGTAATATAGAGCATACTGAACAGGCAATTAAAGCTACATTTTTGTTATCTAAAATCACTGGGCAAAGTTCTGTTAGTTTGACGGGATCATTTGGGACTTATACAAACCGGATGAACAGGTAGACATTTACAGAAAACAGGAGATAAAATTGGAGTATGTACAGTTATATACACTCTTTTAATGTTATTTTTAGGAGAGGAATATGTCCAGTTGTAACTTTTGAAGACAAGCTAAAAGGCTGGTACTATAGACTACTTTTGTCCACTAAACATGTATCTGACCAGAAGGGAAAGTTAAGACAAGCCACAGGCAGCTATCTTAACTAAATTGTAACATGCTTTTGATCAAAATCCCATAAAGCTTTATTGTATTCATGGGTAATTGTGTTTTGGCTTGCATGAACCCAAAGCCTTCATTTACCTTAGGTTAGGGAAAGCAGATTTCTGTCCCATGTTATTCTTGGCCATTGCCACCCACAGTGCGCTGCTGCATAAATAAAGAGGAATCCCCTAAAGTTTTGGTGAGTCCATTTAATAAATCATGTACAAAGGAAAAAACCCCCGACAATTCCCTTAAGCTAAAGAGAAGTGATAGAGTGGAGTATGTGGGTTCATCTGGTCAGAGTCATGTAAAAATGTGTTTACTCTTCATTTTACATCCCCTCTATGTGTTGATATGACATCATTCCCTGCAAAGCTAGGAATACCATGAGTCTATATGAGATGCAGTGAATATCCCATGAGAGAGAGTACAAGACAATTTAAAATTGGAACCTGGAGTGATTTATGAAGATCATTGTCTTCCTGATTCAGATACTTTCCATATGTTGTTGTAGAAACCCCTTTTTGTATCGTATGTGTAAAACATGTAACAAATTAGTTTCTATGCAACTTTCCTCCTTTCAAATGTTTTGGTTTTAAAATGTTGTTGTGTTTTTTTTTTTTAATCTCTGTTATGTATTATCCCACTGTATTTTTCCTGAAAGAACACTTTAAAGAGAAAGATTTTGAGGTGACTTTGCTGAAGTTTGTTGAGGTTGACAATAAACGTGGAAGTGCTTTTGATGGTAAAACATCCTATTGCACAGGATTTATGACTTGACTTGTGTATCATGCTTAGCTGATACAGAGTATGCCCTGTATCATGCTTAAAACCTTGAAGGTGTTGACCTAGCATGGGAGGAATAGAAGAATTTTTCTCTTAGCAGCTGCAGTGCATTATAATTCTATCTCATTTTATTCTAGACATTATTTGAAGATGGAACTAGTTACATTAAAATTACTGGAATATGATTACTAAAAATACAATACTGTTTATGGCATTAAAAAACTCCATTTAATTTACTATAATATATAAAATGCTTTTATTGCAGGGAGGCTTTATTTCACTGGTGCTTAGTAAGTGAACGGACATTTATTAATCAAATAAATCAACACCACCCATGGCTGAGGAGAGATGGATGAACAAGGCATGAGGGAAAAGTTATCTGGTCCATGCTGTGCTTTTCTGCTTGCAATTTTCTGGAATATGTTCATTATTCAGCGTTATTCACCAAACTGTCTGCCGAGTAATTTTGCTTGTACCTTGTTTGGAAGTAATTTGTAGTGAGTATTCAAAATCTACTTCAAATGGAGATTATTTGTCATTGATACGGGGGACAGTTTTTGTTCTCTGTGTATGATCCTTACCCAAAAAAGTCCATGGATCACAAATGGAGCTCCTAAGTATTACTTGTGGTACAAATGAGGCATTTGTGCCTAATTACATTAGGCACAATTTCTGTACTTCTTATTTTTTTATTTTTTAGAAATCCTTGGGTTTGCGGCTTTGTCTGCTATTAAATTTTTTCCTAGAGTATCCATGGAAAGTGAATTGTAAAGAAGACACAAATCCACCTGAAACTAATAAAAGACTCGAATGTCATTAAGAAATAGTGAGATTTGTTTTTCTGTAACTGTAACTTAACGTCGATGATTTTAGACTTTTTCTCCCACCTTCCTGTCTTGTAAAGCTTTTAGATGTGAAATTGTAAAAGATAGCATAAACCAAGGCCATCAGTGTCAAAAACTCGGTTTGCAAGTATTTGAGGCATTGTCAGAAACGTAAAATACCATCAGGGCTGAAGGCCGCTAATGGTAATTCAGTTCCTTGATTAAAAGAATCAAAAATAACCATGCAGCTTGAGCAACAACTGCATTTCTTTGGTTTGTTTCTTCCCTTGTTTTGCAGCTGTGACGCTGGTGAGTCTGCATAAGGCTAGGCTGAACATGCTGGTGAATAGCATAGCACAGTAGCAGGCCCTTGGACATCATGTATTGTGTCCTGTGCACTCTTAATGTACCAGTGCCCCATTGGTCTCCAGACTTCCATGCTGTGTGAGCTTGCTGCTGGGAGGGGCGAGCAAATGTGCCTGTAAAGTTTTAACATCTGCTGTAGCCACAAGTGGTTTGCTGGATGAGCTCTCCAGCAGGTAGGACAGCTAGTTCCTCAGGTCTGCTGCTATTATTTGCCAGAGCCACAGCTGCTCACCCCCTGAAGATTGCTAATATATCTTTTTGGGGCTCAAGAAAAGTTAGTCAGCCGAAGAGGTATTTTCCTCATAAGCCTAAAGAGGGAGACAAGCAACCCTTTACAAGGCAACTGTGCAAAGGGTTCTACATGCAAAGGGTGTAAGGCAGATTTGCTGGGTAGGTGTGTGTTACTCATTTTCATTTTTATGTTTTCACAGAATGAAGTTTATCCATGGTCAAGGCACTGAAAAAGGTTGTATGTGATTCTTCCACTCTGAGAAGAGGATCTGAGGTGAAACAAGAAGTGAGGGGATAAAATGCTGACTATGAGTGGTAATTCTTTTTACATTATGGTTCTCTCTTATTGCCCTTGCCTACAGGGAAGCAGTAATGAGTCAGTGTTAGTGCTCAGGCACTAGGTTGCTGACTATAGATTAAAGAATTATGAGCTTGTCAACATATTCAAAATAAGCTCACAGTTGTCTCTTCCAGGTTTTTCTTGGTCCTTAAAACAATTTATCATCAGCTGCTTTCTGCTGCTTGTTGAACCATTGGAAATCCATCCCAGTCTAACACTTTTTCTCTCTAACGTTACTCAGTTTCAGTTCTTTGCTCTCACTGAGTGGTATGGCTAATTAGAGAAATAGGAATTTGCACATCAGAGCCCTGGGAGAGCATCTTTCAAGCACTGTTCCTCATAGTCAATGACTGCTCCTCTTCTGTCACTAGTTTGGGCTTACCTTCTCCCTGATGCTTCTCTGCTTCAACTAGATCTGTGTAACTCTTTTTCATTGAGGCACGTGGACATGACTCTGTAATGGGTCATCATCATCAGATTCATTTCTGCTGAGAACCTGAATGAAAGTGGGAACCAAATGTCTTCTCACCATGGAATAATTATACAGTTGTCTGGACTGAAAAGATGAGTAATATATTTTTCTTGAAGGTGCTCTGTTCACTCATGAAGCCAGTAGCCCAGCCTGAGGGCATGATAGCCAGAGATTAATGTTGATGTTTTTCTTTCCAGAAACTCAGTTTTTGTATATAAGTGTTATGCAGCAGAAGTTTGTCTCCAAGGACCGCAATGTATGAAAAATGCATAGTTTAGTGTTTTCCTGGCTCATGTGTCATCAATTGTTTACTAGATTCTGGTCTCACAATCTTTGTTAGCTGTAGTAGTATAGCAAAAGAAGCAAATAGTATTTTCAGACCTAGAGCAGGCTTTATGGCTTTGTAACACTGAAACTTAGGGGAGAAAATTGCCCTTTAAATTCTCCAAGTAGCTAATGAAATCAGCACAAGGATATTACTAGCTTATGGAAAAGCAGAAACGTGTAGCGCTTTTTGCACAAAATCCAGTGGTATTACTGAGTTACAGTCTGATCTTTTGATGGTTTTTACCTTTCTCAGGAAAGGTGTTTCAGTTCTCCTGTGTCAAGCACAAAGGAATTTCAGTTAAGAGCATGCTGCTAACTTTTCAGTTTAATCTAGCAAAATCATGACTTCATTTTTCCCCATTTTACAGAGCACAAAGATTTTGGCAGTGATTTTATACTGACTGCCTACTCTAGTGACTAAAACAGAGTTAGACAACTCTCAGAGCCATAATGTATGACCTGGAGCATTAATAATGCAGACCTGATAGGCCTTGGCTCTCTGTGCAGTTAATGGAGACAGGCTCAGGACACTATACACCATGAATGCATATTTCAGGAGCATCTTTTTTAACTTTTCTGTTCTCTGAACTAGCAGCCACTTCTTCCTAGTGCTTCCTAATCCCTTCCATCTTGTTTTTTTCCAGTATAGTAACTCATGGGAAGGATGTAGTGCTAATAGAGAGGCCCTGGGAGAATTAAATTGGACATTTCAAAGAAAAAGGGTGAAGTAAGATCTATTTTTCTGGGTATAAAAAAAAAAGTAACTTGCACGCAGATGAAATGACAAAAACACTGACAGAATGGGATTTCAAGTGGTATTGGATCATTACAGTGTTGTCAAAGGTCCCTCCTGTTGCTGTTCTCTTACAAAGCCTCTGTAATCATGCTTCACCTCTGTGGCCTTGGAGACTAAGGCAAATGAGAAGATTGTAAATGCAGTGAAGATACCAAAGAAGAAGTGACTCCTTCATCAGTCACATGTACAAGATTTGATTTGTCTGGTCACTTCTGGTCTGTGTACTTTTAGATGGGAGACACACAACTGTATTTTTGTATCTAACTTTGAAGTACTTGCCCCCTGTGTGCTGGTATCACGACACTGGACACTCTACATGAAGGGACATATCTGGATCACAATTTCCTGGCTGCACTGTGGGCCAAATATATGTCAATAATTGTGCCAATCTGTTGAAAATATGTTATTTTCCTTTTAGAGGAAAAGGAATTAATAACTTTTGCTTTCCCTTTTCTGTATTATAGAAAAAGCACTTAATACCTTTACCTGGTCTGCCTTCCTTGGTAAATATTGGGCTTGATTCTCCCCTGCTTTCCATTCTGTTATGCATATTATCCCTGTCCTGAGAATCTGTAATACATTAACATGTCAGAAACATTTTAAAATCTATTTGTCAAAAACAAGTCATGGATGAATCATATCTAGTAATTGTACCCAAAGTTCCTGCTCAGAAGGAACTTCACCTAGAGCCATAATGTTGAATTAAAGGAGTAAATATAATTACAGAATATACAGCCCTCAAAACTAAGTTCACGCAAATTGATGACATGATATATGTATGATCACTGAAAGGATACAGAGTGAAAAAAAAACAACCAAATCAGACATCTGTGACCATTGTTTGTTACCAGTGTACATCGCCAGTCAAGAATGGCTTCAACATAGGAAAGGTTCTAAGAATAAGTGTTAATAAATTCCAACTTAAATATAAAGCCTGTACAAAGGAAAAAATAGTATGCTATGGTGTACAGTTGAAATTTCAAGCCTACCACAAATCCCAGAAGACAACATTCCCAAAACAAATGCTTTCCAGCAAATACCAAACAAAAATAACTTTTCAACAGAAGATATCTCTGAAGTGTAGAAAATACCAGCCCTCTTAGAACAGTCATGCAGCAGAAAGTTAGTAAACAGTCATCAGAAACTCCAGCTTCTTCTGTGGACTCAGCCAATAACCATCATGCCTGGGTGGTGGCAAGAAGATTATTTTCATTTTCTCTATGTGACAAATTCCTCTGTTATCCAGATTAAATGAAATAAAGCACTTCACTGCATCTGGTGTCATAAAGTTATTCTATTACCCCCTTCTAGTCCAGATGAGGCAATCAGAAATGAGCACTTTTCCCTTACAGCTGCTGCTGCTGCTTCTTTTGATCAAAATTGCTCTGTGTTCTTAGTGACTGTAAATCTGAAGGAGGAAGTGTTTTTAGGAGGTGGAATAGACATGCATTACCCTCTTTGTTAAGCATTCAAGGCTTTCTGTGCTCTGGGGATTGCAAAAAAAAAACCCCAACAAACCCCTCCACATATTTCAATATTTCAGATGTTGTTCTTTAATAAAGGGATTTTCCACAGCAAGATCTCCAAGCATATCATGGATAGTAGTCAGCCCAAATGAATTCATAATTAAAGAGTTCAAACAAAGCAAAACCCAGGATTTTTTGAGACTCTTAATAGATCTCACATTACTAGGCTGTTACCAGCCCAATCCAGAAGGGAATGAATAATACTTAAACCATTAAGCCAGCAGGGTTTTTGAGGAAATGGAAAGCATCTATCCTATCTAAGAAATCAATTCCACAGAAATTGTTCTATTGTCAAACAGTCTGGGAAAACAACTCCATTACTTTGTGGGAGGTTTTTTTAAGCTACAAGGGTTTAATCAGGAAAACTTTATTTTAAACTATGTAGTGTTATGTATGTTATTTCAACATTCAGATAGGGTATATGCAGGGCAAATGCTGGCACAGAGGCTGAATTCTTAGACTAGTCCATGCGTACTTCTAAATAACTGGTAGCCATGATTCTTTCTTCTCACAACCTGCTGCAATAGCAGCTCAAGCTATTTTTCTGGATCTCTGTCATCCTGGAACAGCAAGGATTCTGGGTACATGCTATGGCTGAATGAAGGTAGAATCACAATTTGGCAGCAAATCCAGGTGGCAACTTGGAAAGAGGAAGATGAGGAGACTTAGCGCTCCATATAGCCTCATGGGTTCATAGGGGGTAGCTTGGGCTTCAGAAAGTGCCAACTCAGAAGGAAATTTTAGAATACTTTGCCATCTTTCTGGTTTATCACAGGAGATACACTTCACCAAATATCCCTTATCATGAACAATGACTTTGTCTGAAGTATTTCAGATCAAGCAGGAGATTAACCCAAGGCAGAAAAGGGCAACACTTGAGGCTTTGTACTGACAGGAACCGAAGTAGATGCTATATTCCACAGAGATATGGGAAGCAGAAGAACTTTTTCCACAGAGTCCAAGTTGGGAAAAAATGTGGGTTTTTTGTGACATCAGACCTGATGATCTCCCTGATCCCAAGAATTTAATTGTTACAAATTTCCTTATAAGCCTGTAGGATCAGGTGTGCTTCACATCTTTGCCATGTGCCTATATTGGCTTTCCCAGCTATTAACTGGTCACTAGAATATTGTTTTTCTGCATATGGCTCTTGGGATGCCAACTCTACAATCAGTCCGTACAGATCTGTTACATCTTACCAGTTTTCAGACATCCTAGGACAGTGTGGAGGGAGCTGAATATTTGTAAATAGGTCCTACGTCTACCAGTTTCACATCTGCCATACCACTGGTTGAAGAATAGATGGTTATTATTCCATTATCTTTAACTCAAACTATGATATAGTAATATGCAAACAGAATATTTGAAAGAGATAACACAGGTAAAGATTCTTATAAAAAAGGTAAGCTTTTAAGAAAATACCAGGTATTTTGTAGCAAAATAGAACCTATGAAATGTCTCTTATTTGAACAGGTTGAATGCTTTTTCTCTTGTCCCATTTTCTTCATCTTCATTTTGTACACCTTATAGAGTTTGTTCATTGTATATGGTAGCTGCAGAGTAAATGAGAATTTCCATTGCCATTGACCGTCTCCTGGAGCAAAATTGTCGGACTCTAAAATTCTTTTTATTCTATAACAATCCACCCCACTCCCAAGAAATAGAACCTCTTAAGAATTGTTTAGCTATGGATTTTGTTTTAATATGATATTGTCAATTTGAAAATCATGCTGTTGCTTTTTACTCTTATGGTTTTACAGATAGCTTCTAGTGATTAGATCTATTTCATAATGGGTCCTGTGTCTAGAATGCCAAGGAGTTTCCTCCCCCGTGCTTTTCAGGGGGCAGAGTTAAGGCTGTAACTTCCTTTCCATGCTGTTCCAGAAACTAGAAAATTTCTACTTGTTTCTACTCCAACACTGTTTGGGATTAGGTACTGTAAAAATGTGTATGATGGCACGGTTCAGAAATTATGGAATGGTTTTGTGGATAGTTATATCATAAAAGGAAAATATTCAATCCGTTGTCAGTTTTCACTGTTGCTTGTTGGGGTCTTCTTAGGTAGAGCAGAAGAGGAAAAACACTTGTTGAAAATGGTAGTGTAATTACAAGAAAGAAACATCGATGTGAAGACTTGGGGGAGGTAGACCAGAAACTATGTTTATCTTGTTCAAAGCATTTACTAGATTTTAGGATTATGGTGACTATGTGTCAATTGTGGCTAATAAACATGGTAAACTGGACATAAATGGAGTTGTGTATATGTGTTTTGTTACATCTGATATGGATACATCCTTTTCTTCATGGAGATATGTGCAGATTATGTAAAGAAAGAATACAAGATGTAAACCTTGGACATTGAAGGAATAAGGCAAAAATGATTATGTTGTCTATGTGTAACATGGACTATACTGTAAGACTGATTCTGTGTACTGGAAAAACATAGACACCTGTAGCTGAGGAATTTTTACATTTGCTATGTTATTTTCAAAGAGTGTAAAACAAATATTTTAAACAATTCACATGACTTTAATAAAAAAAAGTCAAAATCCTGAAAGGAAGTTTTTTCATAATAATCAACACAATTACGATTCAGAGACAACAATTACAATTCTATAATGTCAAATTATAAATTAATTAATCATTCTGCAAATTGCACTGTTAAAAGTCTATTTTGAGACAGCATAATGTTATGTGAAGGCTACTTCTTTTTTCTCCTCAAAATAGCTCCAAGTTTTGCCCCTATGTTAGTATTAATGATCTGTAGTTAAATGACTTTGCCTTTTGGGAAAGTGGGCTAATAATTAGCACATAATTAATGGTAACATCTGCACAAAAGTGGTTTTGGGGAAAGCATAAAGGAGGACTGATGACATCAGAAACATAGAAGGTGACAATTTCTTTCTTAGTGAGCTGTTGCATATCTACAAGGACCTAACTTGTCCCCTTGTTATTTCAATTATCATTATTAGTAGTAGTGTTGTTAGGATTATATTGTACTTTAGTTATTAAAATATTCTTATCTCAGCCCATGGGTTTTACATTCTTTGATTCTCCTTCCCATCCTGCCCACGGATGGGGGTGGAAGGGTGAGTGAGTGGCTGCATGGGACTTAGTTACCAGATAAGCAACCATGACAATCCTGGAGATGCTACTACAGTAACAGTCAGAGGCATACATCAGGCACAAGTCTTCCCATTTGATTTTGTGAGGCAGCAAATGAGAAGGTAGGCAGTGGTTTATCTAAGGACAATACTGCTGAAGGCAGCAGATGAAGGCAAAGTGTAATAAAAATCCTGTCATATTGTACTCCAGTCTCCAGCCCAGGGGCATCCCTTGCTGTTTTAGGCAGGCATACTGCTGTATGCTTTGTAGAAGAAAACTAAATCATGTCCCAGTGGCCAAATACAAATGAAAGACTAGAACTGAAGTTTTCTTCTTGGATGGGGAAAAAGGATGGCCTCTGAGTTGGCTTCAGGTACCTGCTGTCTACACATGCCTTTCAGAAGTACAAATAGAGAAAACAGGAATTTGCTGAAAGCAAGAGATGGCTGGGGTAGTAAAAAGTTCATGGCACATCTGCTTTCTTTCCTATGACTTGACTGTGGAAGTACAAGCTGGCTGCTGCATCTGTGGGAGGATTTCTGGGGTATTGGCAATTATGGGGAACATTGCTGGGACACATGATCCCACACATGAAAATTAGGAAAGTATAGGGTAATCTGTGAAATATACGTATGTAGAAGATGTTATCTTAAATATCTTAAAACATGTATTTGAAAATGCTTTGTCTTCATAGACTTTATATTTTACCCTGATTTTGCAGGTGAAAGAAGAGAGGTTTGGAGCAATACAAATATAATTTTTTCCTTTTTTTTTCTTTTTTCTTTTTTCGTTTTTGGTCAGAACATCTAAAGAGCAAAGGAAACAGAGGGTTTCTCAGATGAGCCAGAGGAGGAAGAGTTGTCATCATTCTTCTTTTGCCAAATAGCTCACAGGGTAAGGAATGCTTTGAAGATATTTTCTCCTACAAATATGATGTAACCAGCAAGCTGAAGTAGGCTGACCAGATTACAAACAAACAGCTCTGAGGAACTGAGGTTGGGGCTTCTGGAGGGTAGGTGTGGTGTGATACTTCCCAGCAGGTAATGCTGGAGAGATTACTCTCCTGCACTGACTTGCTTAACCTTTCTCAGTCATCTGCCATTGTTGAGAATGACAACTCCCAGGATTTACAGGTTTGGGTTATAAAGATGGAAAAGGGGAAAATACCCTAGTCTGAACATACTAAGAGTGTATGCAAAGCAACCAACCCCCTGTGGGGCACCTTTTGGACAAGGCTGGATAGGGTTCAGCTGGGGAGGGGGGGACCAGGTGCTCCCCATCTCCATTCATAGCTTTCAGGTGTAAGCCACTGTGGGAGGCTGAGCTCTGAGGAGAAGGTTGGTGTGTTCATCAGGGGAGGTTTGTTGGGTTTATATTTTTGCTTGGTTTACTTCCCTGGTGATTCCTGTGGAGTGGTGGAAAAGTGTCTTTCCTTGTACCACTAAACTGAATTAAGAATCTGTACCTAAAACTCGCTGCAGTGACAGCGCAAGAAGGGACTCAAGTGTGGCCTAAACTTTGGTGTTGCTGTGTATTTCTGAAGTTCAGGTACTGTCCTTTTATGTCTGTGTGAATTATTTGGGCCTTTCCAGTGTTTGGATAGAACAGGGAGGGGAAGTTAGCCAGACGTTACATTTTTGTTTCTCTTCTAACCCCATGTTTTGTCATATTCTAAATGATTGACTGGAAGGAGTTTAAAGAGGATGCATTAATATTTAACTGTGCTGCAATAAATAATTAGTGTTTTTAAAGTTTTCTTCCATTCAGACTGGTCTGGAGCTCTCCAGCCTAGTTTATTTTTGATTATAGAAATTCGTTTCAGTTAAATCATTCCTTTATCAGCAGGATCTGCCCACATTTGGTTAGACTAAATAGCTCTAGAAACCACAGTATTTTTTCCAATTGCTTTGAATCAAAGTTGCATTAAGGAAAAAAAGCTTTTGCTGAGATTGGGCTGGTTCTCATTAATACAGAAAACAAAAATCTATTAAGGAGTGTTTAATGTGTACCTGTGATGCTGTGTTACTTAATACATTGGCTAAAATACTGAATTAATACTTATTTCAGGTGAGAAAAAAATGACATTAATATGTGTGACTGTATCTGTGATGTATATGGTAGATTTAATTCAGGAATCCACCATTGAAAAGTTATTTATAAAGATTTCAAGTTCACTTATCTTTATGGACTTCTGCTTCAGCGGAAATAATACTTGTTGTAGTGCTGAAGCTCTGTGGTTGATGCTCATAAAGAGGAAAACTTGAAATGGAAAGCATTGGCGGGAACTTGATTTCAAATAATGCATAATATTCTATATTGATAGATACAGACCTCTTTGATTACTCCTTTTAATTTAGATTTCAGGTTGGGAAAATGGGTAAGAATCTTAATGCTACATATTTCATGCTGAGGCTTCATGTTTTGCGCTCCCTGGCTCTGCCTTGGGTTAGAGACAAATTCTAGCCTCTTGTAAAACAGACCTGTATCATGTTGGCCAACTATATTACTGTGTAAGAAATATAATGTGCCATTTTCTCCCTGGTAGTTTTAGCATTTCTAAGTGATGCTCAGTTCAGGTGTAGGAAGCAGAATTTCCTCTCTTTAAGGAAATGAATTGGAGTATGGGAATGTTTCTTGTGCCCACCAGGACACAAAGGGTGTGTTGTGATTTTTCTGGGAGTCTATTGAAACAGTGTCTTTTCACAGGTGAGCCAGATCTGAGTCTAAATAGATGGCTGCTACATGAGCAAACATGGAACCTGGAGAGCACTGCTCTTCAGTTTTTCTGCTTTGTTAAAGAGATCGGAATGGCTAATCCTTAGTTTTAATGTAAACATAACTCTGTTTTGTTTGCACAACGTTTGTGTGAGTTTCAGAACCTCTGTCCGTATTACTGCATATTAGAACTCTGAATCATTTTGTTCCCTGTACACACTTCCCTAAATGAAACATCTGCATCCAGATTTGCATCTGAAACTCAGTGGATTGAAGTCACAAATTTGAACTCTAAAACCATATATGTGTGTATATATATAAGCACATGCAAGTTTGTGTATATATGAATTCATGCAGTTCTATTTAGGTGCATACAGTTCTCAGACTGTAGGAGGAAACCCCAGACATGGTCTACATCTTCAGCTAGAGTTGGGTATGTCCGGTTACAATCAGAGAAACACTTATAGCTCATGACATGTCTAAACAGTACAATTAAAACTGGTTAATACATACACAGCAATAGGTCTACAGCAGAGTAGGCTTTAGCTACTGAATATACACTGGGGTTTTGTCAGTTTGCTGTACCATTGTACCTTTGCTATCCTGTTTAGAGTGGAGCTGGCTGCTTCAGGTACAACTAAACCACATCTGTCACAGCATGCTGTTGACATATTGTTTTGAAATTTTGATGTTATAAACTATTAATATTGTATTAATCCTCACAACACTGAAGAGTGGGCTCATCTTTGAGATTCCTTGCTTTTAATGGTCTGTGTTCCATCCCCTCCCACCCCATTTGATCTGCCTTCCAGATGTGTGCTCTTCCTCTGTCTCACGAATATATGTTACTATGTGATCCACCTCGAAGATACTAGCTCTCACTCTTGTGGTGCTGACCTTCTCCTTCATCTCTCTCCATCACACAGTCCTTTAGTGCCAGCACGTATGTCATCTGTTTCGTATGTGTCAACCATGTGGAAATCACCTGAAGTACTCTAGGATTAAGTGCTTTAAACAAAAGGGATCAGTTGCTTTCTTTGATGCTGTTTGTTGCTCCTCATAATCAATGATCTCCTGTCTATGAAAATATTCTTCTAGGGCAGTTTTGAATGAATTCTAATTATGGAGTTAGCTGGAAATAATCTGATATTATCTTAGACCATCTTCCTTCCTTGCATTTTTTTTATCTCTGCTCTCAAACAGGGTTTATCTAGAACCAAAGGTGCTCAAAGGGGTGGAAAAACATATTAGTACATGTTAAAATAAAGATAAAAGCAACTAAACATGGGAAGTTTGGCCAAAATATTTCCAAGACAGACCATGACGCTTGGTATTTGTTACATGGAAATTCCAGAGTGGGTGAAGAACTTGGACCCGGAAAAAATGGGACCATAACTGGGAACAGTGGAACTGAAAAATCTGAAACAAGGTATCTGGGGAAAAAAAAGGATATCCCAATGATGAAGTATATTATATTGTGGAATAGTTTCTCTTGATTAGACTGTTTCAAGTGAGGTTTTCCTTTAAAAAAAAAAGTTTTAAAAATAGAATGTATATGGGAGAAATCTAGCACAGCTGGGGATATGTTGGTCTGCTTTCCAAACTGCTCTGGAACTTTACAGTATGTTTACAAAATGAACAATTGAATAAAATGTTGTTGCTGTGATTTGGTCACTGAATTTGCAGTTTTTTAGGAGCTCCAGATTGCATCAAGCCTGCATAATCTTCAGGCACAGCCAGCCTTTACTGTGCAAGTGATGTGACTTACACAGAGATACCTGGATTGGGTCTGAATAAAGTAGCTTTATACTGGAAATGCTGTATCTACATGTGCACTGCAACTTGCTGTCCAGGCTAACACAGCCTGCCTCCCTGGGTGTTCCAGTTAACTCGGGCAGTTTTACATTTGTGTGGGTATGCTGATGGGCTAACCAAGATAGGTCAGGAACGTGTGCATTCATTTGCATGAATCAGTAGCCTAAACCGATGCTTTGAGTTACGCCAACTTATGATGGCTGCTTGTTAACATGATCTGATTTGATAAACCAGTAGGTGAATTGAAAGAAAGTTAGTTGATAGAAGATGTTTTCGGTCTGATAAGAGGCCTTCTCCTCCTTCAATTTCATACCCTGCATCTGAAAAGATATTTGTGTCCTCCCTCTGAAATACTTTAACATCCCTTTCCTTAGGCCACATACTGGTCTTCTTTTAAGTACTTGTAGGTATAGTTTCACATGCATGTGGATAGAACTTTCTTGAAAGCGCTGAAGGAAAAAAAAAATCATAAAGTTTAAATTTCTGTTTTTCAGAAAGCTATAACAGGGGTCCAATTGTGGAGCTTTATAGAGAGAAAAAGGTGATTGCCTTTATCCAGAATACCCTATACCTTTTATGTCTTGTTTAAAGCCCTTTCTTTTATATTGCTGGTATGTTATTTTTATTCTGTTAAGGTTCAAGTACTGAAAAAAAGACCTGTTTTATTTTGTGTCTCAAATAAGATACTTAAACCAACAAGAAGCAGCTTTATCCTGATATTCTTTGCACACAATCAGTCTTTTTGCCATGCTTTTAGATGTATAGTTGAGCAAAGTTCTCATTTGTTGTGGAAGCAGTTTGGTCCCACTGTTCAGTATTGCTTGCCATCATTCTCACAGTGAATATGCAGTTATTGATATATGTCATTGCTTTGCAAGTCTAATACGTGAGAGTTCACTAATTATACATATTCAATTGCTAAAACTGCCCATGTTAATGTTCAGAACATTCGCTCCAATCTTTTAGCTAGGAACACTTATTCAATATTTGCTTTGATGTTATTGGGAAAGGTGAGCCTAAACCATGATATACATCAAGAATAATATGCTAACATAATCTTTACAAAAGACTTTTGTTCTGGGTATCTGACTTGGCTTTTCTGAAAAGCTCAGCACTTCACATGTATTAACCCTGGATCTGGATGCTGAAGTGAGAGCTAGTTTTTGCATTTTAACAAAAAAGGTTTATTTTCATTAAAGGAAAAAAAAAACAAAACAAGAAAACAACTTTCTAGTAGTTTAATAGCAACCTGCAGTTAAACATCAGTAGTATCATCTTTCTGAAGATTTGGATCAGGAAAACAAAAGACAAATAAGTAGCTGTCATGGCAATAATAGGATTGACTTTTATAGTAAGGAAAAAACAGTTTCTGAGTCCACATTCTGTGGGTTATATTTCTCTCTCACAGGCATAACTGTCATGCTACATACTGTAAGTAGTCCAACCTCACTAAGAAACCAGGTTTTGGGATTGATCTAGGAGTTCCTTCTCCAGTGTCATGTACAATAGGAACGGTGGAGTAAAGCCCACTAATCTCCAGCTGAAATTGGCATCACTTCATCAAAAATCCTTTTATTTTCCTTTGGACCCCCATGAAAGTCAAGTTTATAGAATGATGATCTTCAGGAAGGAGCTAGAGCTCATTTGCTATTTGGACAGTACAAAACCTTTCATAATAGGTTGACATTATTCATTGTGCAGCAAAGCGGAACTGGTGTAAAACTGCTCTTTTATAAATACTTCAGTTGTTTGTTACCACAAGAAGTGGAGATTAACTTACAAATTGTTCGTCTTTCCTATTCACAATTCCAGAACTGCTAGTCCACTTGTCTCTAGCTACTGTGTGCAATTACTGTGCAGGCTGCCAGGAAAAGAAATACAATGAAATAGTGTCCTTCAATTAAAAATGACAGATCAAATGGAAAGTATTACTAAGAAAATATTTCCCAGCCATTCTTCTTCAGAATATACATACATAATTAGAAACAAAACCAGAGACATCTTTTCTGCTGCCTGTTGTAGGGCATAGTTATTTGAAACAAGCTCAAACAAGAAAGAATCCTTACAAAATTTAGCCCACTGTTATGAAATGTAAAGCAGCAAGCCTGAAACTTTTTGGTTCCTAAAGTTTTATTAATTAACATGCAGCCTTAAATGTGTTTATGCTCCAAACCATGCCTAGATGTATTAAAGTGCTGTTTCATACTTGTTTTAGAGGATGAAGAGGCGCAGAGAGGCCATAAGAGACTAGGAGAGCAGTGAATGAGACCAAAGCAGTTCCAAGGGTGGTATCTCAGAGGCATATCAGTTTAACTCCTTGGCTGTCTCCTTTTTCTCCCTATAGGAGAGACAGCACAGGTGACATGGGACTCGGGTACCCTACTCTTAGGTAAAGCTGCAGATTTGTGTAATCCATATCTAACTCGAAAAATGAACCTGTGGTGTATGGACTAATGGGGCTGTTTCTTTTAGGATAGTATAGCCCTGTGAATAGATAGCAGTGTTACATGTGGTGCCTTAGGGTAGGTGTTTCCAGAAACTCTCTTGGTATACCTTGTCTTCCGTAGTATTCATTGGTAGCTCTGATAATCAGGAGGCACTATGGAATGCCTTAAAATGAACTCTGAATGTTATGCACAATAAATTGTAAATACCAAATTCAGCTTTCATAGGCTGCTCTGGAGTCATATTAAGGCTTCTTTATTCAAAGGGAAGGAAGGTTAAAGGATTGTAGCACAGTGATACAAAGGCTCTTCAGCTTCAGAGCCAGGAGAAAACCTTTTCTGCTTCTTGGATTCTCTTCTAGACACTGCTTCATCTTGCAGAAAATCTAGCAGTGTTTGTTTGTGCCCTTCGAATACAATTGTCTAAAACACGGACTAAAGGAACGAAGCAAAGACTTTATGTCTGTAAGATGAAAATCAGGAGTGTAAACTTTTGCTGCTGTAGCCATTGACTAGGGCTGTTCTTCTCCCCGCCCCACATGCTTTCATCTTTCATCTCATTCCAACTTTCAGGGTGGTGGTCTGTCCTCTTCCTTCTGGTTCCCTCCTCTCTGCTGGAACTGAAGCTGTAGCAGAAAAAAAGAGCTTGAGTACTCAATGGGAGGGATCTTGAATTTGTACAAAGGACTTGTTCCCTTTTTCAATATGTTCTTTCTTATTGTAGTTGCCTACTTCAAAACTTTTCAACATGAATGCAGACAGTATTGGGATGACATTTTTGTTCTATGGTTGCATATATGAAACTTTGTGTATTTGGTATTATACACGGTACAGAGCCTGAGTGAAAGCCATGGAAGTAGTGCTTCAGGTAATTTAAGTCTGCTGGTGCTCTGTGGGAAGTTTTGGAAAGATAGATGACCAATTCATATATTTTACATCTCTAAAAGCTAGAGCTCAGCACGTCGTTCCTACCATCACATTTAGCTCGTTTCTCCTTGTGGATTTTCTCTGATCAGAGTGTGATTTGCTTAATTTTTTTAATTTTAAAATTAAGCAAATTACTTTTTTTTTTTGTTGGATAGCTTTGGGCAACTATATGAGCCTAAAAACCAATCCCATAGGTAGAAAATGTAACCAAGAACATTTATGAAGATAAAAATTTCTATCTGTGAATACCCATGTGCAACATAAAATGGAACGGAAAATGAAATCAAAACAGTGCCCACATGAGGTTTTATAAGATCTTCACAGAATCTTGTCTTCTGTAGTTTGACTGAATCACTTCTCCTTTGTTTAGAACATCTGGTCTCTGATGAAAGACTGTAGATCCACTTTGCTGTTCAAAGTACAGCACTCTTATCAGGGCCACTGGCAATTGAAACTAGAAATGATTCATCAGAAGATTTTTAGCAAAATAAAGGCATTATAATGGCCTAACTCCAACAGTTTTCATTGTCCTGGAAGCTGCTGTTTCGCTCCTTTTTTTTTTTAAAGAGCATTCTATTTGCAAATATGACACTTGAAGGTTCAGAAGTGACACCTCTCTTATGAAGAATTTCCATTAACAAATGTTATATTATCTTCAGAAGCTAAGAAAAAATGTGTGCGCTTCTCTGAGTGTAGGGAGTCAGTCGAACACGCTTATCTGAAGTTTTCCTCTTCTTTATCTCTTTATTGCTCACAAAACTTGGTGGTTCTGTTTGGTCATTGCAACAGTAATTGTTCAGCAATTGAACTGGGGATTGTTTATCTTGAGCATGGCTGGGTTGTTTATAATTACTTCAGGGAGTCTTGTTGAAAGTGCTGTGGGTTTTCTAGTCTTGTCATGATTCTGGGAACAGTCCTGTGAATTGGCTGCAGATGCCCAAGGACTCCCGCTAGAGCTCTTCAGAGCCAGGATTGCTCCTTGGCTGTTAGGCTCTGCACACAAAAGGCTTACTGGGTAGGAAGGTTTGACTGGTGACAGCAGAACCACTTTGTTCAGTAGTCTTGCAGGTATTGAAGTATGGTGTGTTTGAGGAAAATATGATGGGGGGTTCTAACTGGGAAAAGTCAACGATGAATTAGTTGCCATCATGGAAACATGGTAATGTGCACAACTGAAGTGCTGCAATGGATGGCCATAAACTCTTCAAAAGGGATAGACAAGGAAGGAGAGGTGGTGGGTTAGCCCTGCTTGTTAGGTAGTGTTTTCATTGTCTAGTGCTTACTGATGGTGATGATAGGGTTGAGTGTTTATGGGAAAGAATAGGGGGAAGGCCAACAAGGAAGATACAGTGGCAGGATACTTAAAAAAGTGGGATAATTAAGGATTGTAGGAATTGGGACAAATAATAATAGAAAACTATAAAGGAAATGTAAAACAATGTAAAAAGCTTGGTAGTCTGTACTATATTAGGTGGCTTGTGCTGATTTGCATTTTGGTTTGAATGGCTGGTATTTGACATATGCTACAGGAATTATTCTACCAGCATATTTCTACAAGGAATTTTTATTATATACAAAACATGTGTCAGGGTTAAAAAACAAAAAAAAGGAAAATAAAAATATTTTTTTATTTCCCTGGCCACACATAAGGCAGGCAACTGAAGACCTGTAGCATATGAAAAACCCCTAATTTACTATTTTCTTGTTATTTGTGGCCTGCTGGTCTTTTGTATTATATAATGTGGCCAAAAAAGAACAAAGCCTGGCACCACCAATCATCTGTATTGCTGCACAGAATTCATTAGCTGAAAATGTTCAGATCATTTAAAAAATTTATTAGACTTGGTCATTCTGTCAACAGTGCAGGGCTGTGAAACAGCTCTTTCTGCAAGAAAGGTCTTGTGAAGATCCTTCCATGTGAAGATTGAATGAAAGAGATGGAGCTGGAAATGCTTATCTAAGGATAATCGTATCTTTAACTGTGTTGTCTTTGTCCAGCATAGCAGCGTTTGGCCACAGACAACTGCACACTTTAGCTGTTTTACAATAAGCTGAAGGGAGGCAGTACAGTAGCTGGGAAGCAGATCAATAGGAATACACATTTAGCCATTGAATGCTTTATGAAGCAGTCAAGTCAGGTGTTTGACAGTGACATTTTTGTTTTGGCAGGAAAAGGAAACAACAGCTGGAAACCAAGTGATTGATGGTGGTGAGTTCTCTCTTTTTTTTTTTTCCCCCTAATGTTTTTGTCTATAATTCCAGCTTTTCTTTGCCTTTTTGCTTCTTTGACATGAGGTTTGCATTGCAAATTGATTTTAAAACAGTTTCATAAAGGGTGTCATTCTGGATAGGAGCCACCTCCACCAGATTTACATCTATTAGGCTTAAAAATCATGTGTAAGTTTTATAACCTCTGGGGTTTCCTAGCAGGGTCGTGAGCACAGTTTTGGTAAATCACATAACAAAAGAGCAGTCCAGGCTGCGCTAAATATTAAATGCATGACCAGCTGAAAGATCCATATGGAGGTCAGGTTTAAAGTAGAAAAGGCAAGAATGTGGCTTGATTGTACAAACTATGCAGGCCTGCTTTCCCAACTATGTGAAGTGCAATGGATTTGGCTTTTCCTGTCAGATGCTGTCATCCATTTTCCTGCTAAAAGAGCTTGAACGTTGGCGTTTGGCATCCCTTGGCACAGAGTTTGACATGCTGAAGATATTTCTTTAATTCTGGCAGAGGAAGACTGCTTAGGCAAAGAGTTTCAGAAATAATTTGGGGTGTTACTCTGTTTTTGGAGAATCTTGTTTGGCAAACTGGGTTTGATGCTAGTTTGAGGGAGGGGTGTGGATGTTCAGGTTGTTTTCCTCGCTTGGTTTCTCATGCATGCTTTAAGCATCTCAGAGTAAACACTTTTCAATGATTTGGCACCTTTGAAAGTTATGACTTAAAATAGTCTTTTCTGATGGATTGGTTCTGTTGTTACATTAACACATAGGTTTATGTTCACACTAACCATGCTATGTATGTATAAATTTTGGATCCTCAGTAACATTTGTTCCTTGGTAGTATCACAGGGCTGCTGTTCTCAAAAACAGTATGGTGCCTTTTTAGACCCGAAACACTAGAGACAAATTAAATAGGTGAGCTCTCTAGGGGCACCACCTGGGTCCCTAGAGAATTTGTTTAGTTGTTCAACAGAGCTCTGTACTGCAGCATCATTCTTAAAAGAGGTTCTCCCCCCTGCAGATCTGGCCCTGAAGTCAGTGGGAAATTTGCCTCAGGAAGAAAATACAGGGTTGTATACCTATATGCTTCATATTTCAATAATTTTCAAGCCTCAGGTTCTCCCTGATAGCTTGTGCTGTCCTGCTCTTTGTATTGCAATACTAAGTACCTCTGTTAGGGAATAATTTTTGTTGTTGTTCTGATAAGTCACCAAGACTTTTTTCCTGTCACTTTTAATGTGTGAAATTACTATTCCTATGTTTCGTAAGAGGAAATATAGTGACAGTATGGCATGCTTTATGGATTGCTAATATTTATTGAAATATCCATATTTTAGGGAAGTTTGTCTAATGGTACAAAAAGCTGATCTTTTTTTACAAAAGAAATCCTGACGATCTTTTACTTTTAAGATACCTGAAAATTCTGTGATAATTTATTAGAGATGGACCTGCAAGTCACAATCTTGTGTGTATTCCTAAGTGTTATAGAAATTATAAGCTGATTTTTGGGTTTTGCTTCTCAGGCCCACATCTGGTCAAATGTACCAGAAAAAAATATTCTAAAGCTAAACATTATGATTTGTTCAGATTTAAGTTCTGAAATAAATGGCTTTATTTTGGACAGAACAGAGTCTGTAGCAACATTTCATTGAAATAAAACTGCTTAGTTAGTCTCCAATAATGAGGAACAACGAGGGGAGATATAAGCAAGCAAGAAGTTAGGGGAAAGGCAGAAACAGGACATGGCACAAGAAGCAGAAGTCACTGGACATCACAAGCCTAGTTGGGTGAGCTCTAGGAAAAAATAGAAAACTGAGCCTTTACTAATATTTCCATTGTTATGGAATTTCCATATTAATTCCAAAAAGCTTGATAAAACGAATCAAAAAGATCACCAGTGTATCTTGTAAACCTAAACCTGTTGTCTTGCCTAATTTTATGGGTTTAGATTACTCCAGATTGTTATTGAGTAGCCCATGTAAAATTGAATGTGCCATGTCTAGGCATTTATCAAACTGAATACATTCTCTTCAGCTTACCTCCTTGGGCACCTTAGGCTTGTTTTTCTTACCTTTATATTTTTTCAGTAGTTTCATTTATTAATTTGTAGAATAGCTTACCCGTAGGTCAGATGACTAACCATTTCACGTAGAACATATGAGGTAGAATCTGGTTTTAGCAGTCTACCCAAGTAATGTGTTTCTAAAAGTTCTCACTGTTAATCTTATTCTGTATCATTGAGGTCTTTGGGATCCAAACCAGCATTTGTACTATTCTGAAGTGTAGCTGTTTGAGGTTTTAATTTTTGCTAAGTTCAATGGCATTTATGTCTCTCTGAATTCCACCAGTTGGCTATTTACTTTTCTTCTGTGCATCTTCCCCATAGTTTTTCAGAGAGCTCACAATTCTTCTGGTAGATCAGGAACTTACCAGGCACTTCATCCTGCACAGAGTTTAGAAAATTCTCATGTATTGTGTCTGTTCTAATTATGCAAAATTCTGGTGCACTGTCTTGACTGCAGTTGCAAAAATTAGATGCAAACAATAAGTTTATTTCAGTTTATGAAAACATATTAAAATAGCATGTGTGGTTTTGTGAGTGATTCCTAAAAATCACTCTATAAAGTTCCGGCTCCAGTCAGAATTGATACATCCTTTGCAAAATTTTTCTGGCTCCAACCAGCTGGTGTTTTGTGAGAACTGGTGTTAGCAGCTGGAATGAGACAGAAAGACCCTTCACTTTCTTCTAAGCTTTTCCTCAAACGTTTGTAGAGCTAGCTGTTGCAATAACACACATGTGGTTACTTCATAGTCACCAAATTCAACCCAGAAGTCTCATTGATCACCACCTATGAACATAGCCGGGAGTGCAATGTAGGGCTCATTTTGATCTCTGTACAAGGCATTTATTGCACGGTGGTCCACGACTCTGGGGAGCAGTCTCAGCAGTCGTTCCTTCTGTTTCTGTTTTCTGAACTCTACAAACATATCCTTATTTTACACCTCCTAGATATTAGATCAGAACCCCTTTTCGAAGGAGTTCTGTCAGGTAACAACAGCTGAGGAACAATTGCGTCTTTTACTGGATTTCACGTCATTCACCTTTTTCCATTGAATATATGAGTCTGTGTTTTTCCTATATCTTTGAACATGCAACTTCAGCTGACTGCATTTTACATAATTTATTAGCCTGATTCTTTGTTTGGTTGCCCTGTTGCAAGGGTCTACAAACACAATGGCAATGGCTCCTGAGGAATTTCTTTGACGACGGAATAATTCCCGAATGACACAAGCCATTCTCTTTCATCCCTCAAGTGCTCCTAAGTCTGTGTGTTTCCAGCAAAAAAGGAACATAGTTCTATTACTTTTGTGAATCAGCTCTTCTGTTTTCTGGAGCAACATTATTCCATAGGAAATTTCTGCTTTTAATCAGAAATTTGCAACCTAGACATAGAAGAGGATTAAATAAATGTCCTTCCCTTTCCATGTATACCTCCTAATAGATTTATATTCAATATAGTAAGCAGAAATTATATTCTTTCAAAAGAATTTGCTGATAGAGATCAGCAGGCAGAGTGTAGTGGTGCCATATAGACTGATAAAAAATAACTTCTGAAGAGATGAAGAAAACCTGAAACATAAATTCAGGCATGAATGAATTAAGGAATCTGAGAAAATACTGAGTACTTCCTGTTCTCCAGAGAAGTATAATATGATGTAGCTGCATTCAATATGCCTTGATTGTCAAGGTGTCACTACAGACTGCTTAGTGTGCAGCTGTGTTTGAAAATATAAGCTGTACACTAGAATGTATAAGGGCGAAGGATCATATGGAAAATATTAAATGCTTCTATAGAAATCTACTATGCTGTATCATTTAGGATAATGCTTTGTGCTAGTTATTCTGTGAAAAGTTACTCACGTAAATAAAAGAAATGAGAATGAAAAGGCTGACATTCTCTTAGACGAGAGGGAAAGAGCTGCAATAGAATAAATGAAAAAAAGGTTTTGGAGAGGGTAGGGCAACCAGGGCACATTAATGACATTTCAAGGATGTAAATTCAAAACTGCTAAAAAGAAATACCAACAGAATGTATGTCTGGACTAGGAACTCAACCATAGTAAGTCATGGAAGGCAGGAACTGAGGAAGGTTAAAAAATAATGGTATGTTTTGTATAGATAAAAAAGAAAATAGAATTATCTGAACTGATTTTGGTAAGTGCAGAAGTTCTATTCCCTGTTCCAGAGATTATTTACAGTTTCGTATGAAACAGTAAAAGGATGAAAAGGTCCCGAGAACGTGAACCTTGACTGGGAAACAGCACAGCTATCTATAAACCCAGGTATTGTTTTTCTTTTTGTATGCCAACCTCCTGAATGCATTCTTCACTACACAGAGGTCCAACTTCAAAAAGATGGTTGGATGGTACTTTCTCTGCCGGTGGTTCCCAATTTAGGTGTTACAGCGCTTTACTGGGAGGTGGAAAGCGTCGGTTTGAATTCTCTAGCCTAATGAATGGATTTAAGGAAAATTTCCCCACTCTTCTGGTAACTGCCATAACCTCTGCTCTTTTACAGTAGGCAAATAACACTTCTCTTTTATAGAAATTGTTTTTTAAACTATTAAATTCTCTAAACCAATATCTTTAGGTTTTGTGGATGAAAGGCCCTTATACTCTTGATTCAGATGTCTGAGTGCAGGAGAGGAAATAAAAAAATTTAGAGTGTAAACAATCTGTCCTGCATAGCTCCTGCATAACAGTTTGGGTTCTGTCTTAGGGATGAGAAAGCAAGGAACAAATGCTGCAGTAAATGTGTGTGTCCAGACCCTTTTTCTGAGCTTATCCATCCTGTGGGCAGACAGTTATCACATAGGTACTTTCCTCAAGCCTTTGGACCACTCTGCTCTTTCAGGTACTTGTAACTGTAAATGCTAGGATGTGGATTTGCTGTATTTTGGGATTTTCATTCCAAAGACACCTGCAATATAACTGAATGTGCTGCAATATAAGTGAATTTAAAATTTTGATGTTCACATATTATGACACTAAAACTAAATTTTAGCATTTTTCAGTAACATGGAAACACAAAAGCAATTATAGAGCTGGATCAGGCAGTTGCTTTATAGGCTTCTTTCATCATGGCCAAGGCAACAGTGAAAAGAAAATGAATTAAGATTCTGTCTTCTTGTTGCTTTTTCTTAGAAGATTTTTTTTCAGTTAGATTTAAGCTACGAAAATTATAACACCTGTCTGTAAAATACTTCCAGTCAAACACATCAATTTACAGCAGTTTTTTATATAAGCACCTTCCTTCATGAACTGATAATTTTCTCATATAACAGTATTCCTTAATGGCCAGGGTTGTACTTTAAGCACAAATACAGAGATGGAGAACAAAAAGAATTGATTAAATAGCAATGTGGATAAAATAAAAGCTCCATGTGGGAGTTTGCGCATTCCTACAGCCTCAGGGCTGCAGTATACATTTCTGTCAACACTGTTTATGTGAAAAATAGCATTGACATAGTGTAATTGGTACAACAGTGTAGCAGTTGTATGATCACACAATCTTAGAACCACAATCCTGTGAAAAATGAAATGCAAACCTGAAGATATTTTATTTGGATAATCCTTTTGCACATTATGCATCAAATTCTTTTGTATAGACTTGTATGTCTATCTGTGCTCACCCAAGATTAGCCATGTGTTGTCAGCCTCCGTTCTTTGTCTGGTAAAGAGCGCATTGTAGGTTCACCAAAAGCAGCATGGGAGAGCTTCAGTCCAAGATTTGTAGTCAGATTTCAGAGTTTCTAATTGTTCACCAGCTCAGCAGGAAATCAAGTGAGGGGAAAAAAAAATGCCAAAATTTTACTGTTTAGTACAGAACATCTAGACAGTAATGCTTACTTTTTTGATGAGCTGATTTTCCACTTCGTTTTGGCTTTGTTTTTTAAATTTAAATATTATTGAAGAAAGTGGTATGTTACAAGATGGGAAAAGTGGAGCAGGGATTGACCAACAGTCCTCAGTCTCCCCTAAAAATACCCAAGTTGGCTGTTTTGCACTTTTTGTCTGTATTCCATTTTTTCATCCATTTCAGTGCTTGCTTTCATTTTTTCTAAGTAGTATTATGTTGTTTTTTTTTTTGCATTGACACTTCAGATTATTGAGTAGGCATCAAAGCAGAAATCTCAATGATGTAAAATGATATAAAAACTTGGCAGACCAAAAGAATGTTGACAATCAGAAAATCATTTATTTTCAGGAGGAGGAAGAGCAAGAGTTATTTAGCAATTCATTTTTATTGTTCTTACCTTTTTGAACAACCAGCTCTAGCTGGTTCCTAAAAGGAATCCGTTTCTTTATAAACAACAAGACATGGAACTTACAAAGTTGTAGGTGTAAATAGTTCATAACTGGTGCTCAACCTTTGCTCTTCTCATTTATCTTTAATCATTACTTCAAAATGTGGATTATGACGTGTAGTTTACAACTCCAAACCTGTGATTCCCAGTCTTTCCTCCTTCAGTTATTCTTTCAACACCAATATATGGTCTTTATTATTCAGAGCATATTTCTTTGTCTACCTTATGTTCCTTATAAAACATTTAATCCGTTTTACACTTCACTCTCCACTCTTTCATTAATCTTTATAAAAGTGGGCTCTGCCCCAAATAGTTTTCCCACTGTTACAGAAAATATATGGCTTTTGTTTTTTTTTTCCCTGGGTGTCTCCTCTAAGAGTTAAAAAATAAGAATATCCCATTTCTACAAATTTGTATTTTTAGAGGATACTTTTGAAAAGCACAGAAATTTTTGTTTGAGTCTGCTTTTGCTGAAATTTGTAGACCGTCGCTACTGAAACACCCTAGAGATGGTGAGTGCAATATTAATGCAAATTTGACATTTGCATTAATGAGAACCCATGTGATTCTTAACTGGCAATAAGGGATGTATGTGCTGCTCTGTTTTTTTTAATGGTATTACTTACAGACACCTGTGTACCACTACCTACATACTGCTATTTTTGGCTCAATTCTGTTCCACCAATTTCAGTCATTATTTGGCCAGGTATCAAGAGATTAATGAGACAGTTAAAACATATTTGACAAACAGCCTTATTTTCACCTACAGGAAGCACATGGACCATACAGCATTGTCCATACATTATTAATAGTATTTAGAAGTGGCAGGCTCCTTATAGTTACAATATATTGTAAATGCTGGAAATATGTTTTTAATTTACAATAATTTATTACATTAAAAATACATATTTCTTCCACATGCGTATCTGAGGAGTTGAATGGACACTGTGTACATTGGGATTCATCACTGTTCACGTTCCAGTGTCACAACCAGGCACGTGTGCCTGATTTGGCTGTTTCCTATAGCTATACTATGCTGAAGCAATGCGAGGTGCATATATATCTAATTTGATGTTGCGCTGGCATTAACACAGATGTGTACCTGCAGACATGTATCTCTTCCTACTTAGGAGACCATTGTGTATCCTACCTTAAAACCATTCTGCTTGTATATATTTGTCTACTTGCACACAGCCTCATTTTTCATTGCTCCTTTGGAATCTGGTACTTAGTATTTTTTGCTTAAAGACCATAAAAATGTTCCCTTGCTCTGTAAAATGAAGGAAGGAGCTGAAAAGGCATAATACGTCAATTTACCCTAAGCCTTTCAAAAGTTTCATCACGAGAAAGGGGGCCCATTTGTGGTAAACAAAATATGCAAATGTTGCCCTTATTCAGCTTGTGGTCTTTTTAAGCACATAAAAACCCAAGTTTTTATGAATTCATTCCTTGTTTTCAAGTTGCTGAGAGATCATTTCAACCAAAGGCTTTTGGCTTATAAGTCATTGGCAAATAATTTATTTAATTTGTCTTTAACTATTCATTATTTATGAATTGGTGTTAATGCATGCCCACATGGATAAAGCTTTCATAAACTTTGGGAGGGAAATTAATGGCATTTCCCAAGGCAAAATATAGATGTATTTCTGGTCTGAACTTTCTCCCATGCAGGTATTTATGATTTTGATACCATTGCAGAGCCTGTGCGTAGTTAATACGTCCTTGTTGGCTTCGTGGAGTAATGAGACTTCTGAATTTTTTAAAAAATCTCTTTCAAATGTGCTTCCGATGCTGCTGACCAGGCTTCACCACTTTCCTTGCAGACCAGGGATAACTTGTGGAAGTTAGTTGTTAAGATGGAAATAGCCTGTGACAATGGGCTGAGAAAGCCAGGGTTTTTTCTTCCTATCTGCAGGCAGGAGGTTTGAAGTAGTGGAAAATTAATAAAGGCAGAACAAAGAGGCCAGATGTTGTAAGAGGGACTAGGGGAGATACAAAAAAAATACCTTTAGCAGGAGGAGAGATGATACAGGCATACTTCTATGGTGGGAGGTAGCTTTGTTGACCAAAGTCAAAGACAGTGAGCTAAATTGGGCTGAAATAATCTGTTTCTGAGAATAAATCCCAAAGTATTTGGGGTGGTTTCACATCCTCTAGGGACTTTCTCAAAAATACTTCATCATGGTAAGTAAAGACAAACGGGTTTGAATCCTGTGTGAAGCTAGTTGTACGTCTGGCTGGTTATACATGTAATATCCTCCAGAGAACTGAATGGCCCAGAGGAAAATTATTCAGATTCTCCTGCAGGCACAGAGCTCTGGAATAAATTTTGCTAAAATTATGAGGTTATTTTACAGACCTTTCTCAGATAAGACCTCTGAAGAGAATCCATGCTGCAGAAATAGTTGTCACTTAATGAGGACTAGAGGTTTGCTTGATATTTTTCCATAAGTTTAGCTTTGCCATACTGCTTAATATCACAAATGCATTTCTAGGTGTTCCATTCATTCATTCCTTCATCCTTCCTAGTCTGAAACTCTTATTGTGAAGAACATCACTTTGAATGCGTGTTGTGTCCACAGGAGTTAGAGGAAGGCTTGCAGTATTTAGAGGAGCCTGTTAAAGCCTAGGTACTCTTCCAGCCTTATGTCTTTAATGCCTTTTTCTTTTTTTTGGTAAGGAATTCAAGTGTCAGCTTCCATTGTAATTGCTGCTGTTCATATGTGCAAAATGTTCATATTGAGCTATTTATGTTGTGACTATGAAGTCATAATTCTGTGAGCTTGTGAGCTCTGCTTTTGTCAGAATAGGGAGGATTCAGCTTGTGCTTCTTTCTCCCCAGAGGTACTGAACTTTCTTTGGCTTTCTGTACTTTTCTTTAACAGTTAATACCTAGTCAAATTCTTTATTTAGTTTCTCTGGTCAACCTCCCTTGCGTGTCTTTTATGGGACTTCTTGTTGGCTAAAGAAAATGTAGTTATATGACCAGTTTTTGACCTGTTTTAGTTTCTTTGGAAGCTGTGTGTAGCCTGGTGATCTGTCTAACACCATGTAGGTTGTAGCATTGTCAATTCTGCATTACTTTTTTATAGAAAAATGCTTACATTCAGAACATAGCAAGAGATCCGCACAGTATAACTAAGATCTTTCACCTCCAGCCCAAGCTGGCAACAGGGCTAGAACTGCAGAAGAGACTGTTTTTAAACTATTGCCTGCCTAATCAACTTGAAACTCCTTCATGACTGAATTTCAGATAATTCTTTAGGGATGAAAATGTAGTTTTGGAATTGCAAGAAGATAATGTCAGTTCTAGGTCCTGCAAGATCTTACAAGATATTTTACTTTGACATATTAAACTAATGCTATCAGAGTAATCCATGTCTATAGAGCAAAACTTTTCATCGTGTAGATAAAATTTGCTTCCAGGATTAACCTGTGACTTTTTATTTTTAGACATTTCTAAAGGAAGGTGGCTTCAGAAACTTCTGAGATTAACTCACAAAAATTTTCACATCAATAACAGCTGTGAGAATGCTCAATGAAGACTAAAAGACCAATAAAATGGCATGTCTTTACCATCTCTTGAATATAATCACTACTGTATTTAGAAATTGAATGAATCTGGGCTAAATCATTCTCTCCTAAAGTTGTGGCATCCATGGAACTTCTGTGGATTTATACAAATCAGAACATGAAA
This sequence comes from Pezoporus wallicus, assembly GCF_028554395.1. NCBI lineage: Eukaryota > Metazoa > Chordata > Aves > Psittaciformes > Psittacidae > Pezoporus > Pezoporus wallicus. Next base: position 1,612,611 of record NW_026637266.1, read on the forward strand.
ACAGTTTTTGCCAGCTGATATTAATGTGTACAGCTGTAGAAAACTAATGCATTGAACTGTGTGAATGCTCTACTTTTTACACGTGAGAAAGCTGTTTTCTAATCAAGGAATGATTTTCTGATATAACTTGCAGAAGATGCAGATTTTTTCAGGCATCTATTTGGGCCTTGATATGAAAAAGAAAAGGTACTTCTAAGGGCTACTCATTTTTTATAACGATTGCATATATTTACTATGTGGTACTTTTCTTTATAATAAACAATACATCCTGACACTAATCTTATGTGTTCAACTATTTAATATTCTAACCACAGTAAAAAGGTTTCTTTCACTTTAAAGGAAACCTGGAAAAATATTTCAGTTTGCAAGAGTGTTTTGAAATCTTCATTTTCTTTCAAAAGGCAGATGTAGATAAGAGCTTCTAGTTTAACTGCTTCTGTCCAGTTGCTTTATTATTTCCTTCAAAGTAGTGCTTTTCTGTTTGTGAAGTCCAAAGAGTATTGAGGAACACAAGATACCCTAAGGGCCAGTGAGCAGCAAAAGCTGACCATTCAATTCAAACAGCTGGGAAAGCCAGATTTTTTAGGAAAGGATTAGTTTCTTTCCTGTCTTGAGGAGTTTGAGTGTTTTTAAAAGAGCAACGGAAAATGCACTCTTTAGAAGAGCTCTAAATCAACATAGTTTGTATATTTTTATGATGCTTGCTCAAACTTCATCAGCCTTCTGGTAACCAACATCTAGCTGTTTCAGTCTCGTATCCCTGACAGACCCCTGGTAACATACTGCCTACTTTGCACTGTTTTATGGGGTCAGTTACAGAACGCTTCTACAACATGCCATAGAAATAGGAGTTGATTAAAATACTACTTGCTGATAATTTGTGGGGGCAGGGATGGGAGAAAATGCAAGGTTAGTAGTTTTGTGCTTTTCCAAAATTATGAAAAATAAAAAGGCCATAGTTCAAAGAACATTCAGTGGACTTAGAATGTAAGCTTGCAGTGTTTCAATGCAAAGGCTGTTGCTTATTCATACATGCACAATGAAGGTATTCAGTAAAACTGTTTTTGAAAACATACAGTTATTATCTTGTTTTCTTTCTCTGGTGAGCTGGAGAGCAGCCTATGAAAGTAGAAAATTGAGTCTGTGATACACAAGAATTTTCTCTGTTTAGAAGTTACTGTGGTGTCAATAAGAGAGAGTCCTAAAAGCCTTTTCTGTAGTATTTAACAAACACTACCTCTTCCTCCAGAAACCTGAGCTGTGAGAGGCATACAAATCACTTAGGCTTCAGCCCCTTTCAAATGCTTGTTTTCTGTCTGTGATGTTCCTCTAACAGCAAAGCTGGAAAAGTATCTGTGAAACTTGCAAGTTGAAGGATAGAGATATCATATTCTTAATAAAAAAAGAAACATGGAACATTTACATCGCTAATAGGAACAGCAGCAATTGTATTAACAAGAATAAAATATGCAAGGAATTAAATAGTTTTGCTTTACGACAAAGGATGAAGGCAATAACAACCTGTGAGCTCATCATTTACCCAAGTAGCAGTGCGAGATGTATGCCCAGATGGTTTACCCAGCTTCTTGGTTAGGTCTGCCATCCTGCTTCTAACTATGCAGCTGTAAGAATGTATATTAATTTGGTAATTTGTATGCAGAATATAGTCTGATATTGAATGTATGAATTTGCTGTCAGCACGTGTTGTGCTTAGGTCTTTGAGTCCACCAGCCTAGGCCAAAAGGGAGTTGACCTTGGGATAATTATTACTGAGTGACATGGTAGGGTTGTTCTGAATTGAAGGGACTAAACACTGAGCTCTAGCCAATACTGTAAGCCATTGAATCACTCATATTATTAATGAAAGAAACTTTGAAATTACGGATACATTTTGGAAATTAATATGAATGGAGTTGCCAACATTTAACTGTAGAAGATTAAAAGTGTTAGAGGACTTATTTTCTGTCAGCCCTGTGTTGCCTGCAGTTAGCTAAATGATCACTTAGAAACTTGTGGATTATCATCGTAGCAGTAAAAAATCACATCTACCATTACCATTGGGCTAAGGACAGGTATGCCAGTTTGTGCTTATTAAGATTCCATGGCAGTGATATGTGGAGTGTTAACAAGCTTATTTTAATGTATATTTATTAAACAGTAATATAAGACTTAAACTGATGGTAAAACTGTCACCATGTTTTACTGAACATAACATAAAGCTATGTAGGAAATGGGGGAGGAGGTGGAGGGTGTATTCCAATGATTTTTTTATTATTATTTTGGTATATTAAAACTTCTGTATGTTTAATACAGAAAATGTCTTTCCTTCCCTTAGGCCCAAGAATTAATATTATAAGAAAATCTGCTGCTTGGGGCTTAGGATAACTAGGTTTTAATATACTCGTATGTGAAATGTTGGTCTTTTAGTTTGGGATTTGTTGTTAATGGGTTCTATATTAAACTGGTGGCTTGATCTTAACCTTGCCTAGGAATTCATGGATAAAAAGTGACTTAAATCTGGTCAGTGCCCTCAGCTAACATAAAAATTGGTATGAGTTCAGATACAATCTCTATATTTTTGTGTATATTCACTTTTAAATCATGTTTGAATATGTGATCAAAGAAAGGAAATGAGAGGAGGAGATGGAAACAAACCATCACTTCTTTAAGTCTTAGGAATCATGAGTCTCAGGTAAAAGTGGAAAGGAAAAAGATTCACAATAGAGAATCTGATTAAAAGGTCTGTTTTAGATTGCTGTGTAAGCAGGAAATGATGAATCTTGGCAGAGTCTCAACTATGAAACAAAGCAGCAAAGAAAGCTCCTGCTGATGCTTTGGATATACAGGAGGAAAAAGAGGACCCAGAAAATAGGAAATTGCAGGCATATTTCATTTTGGCAGAGCCTGAGAAATTGGTTAGCATCACTACCACTGCATGAGCACTGTTATTCTGAAGAAAAACAGGAGAAAGTTAATTCTCTAATAGGCTGAAAATAAAACCAGTGACTTGAGTGTGAGCATAACACATAACCTCTTTGTCCTCTGTCTGAATAGACGTAATTTAAAGGGGAAAATCACATACTTATTGTTAGAAGTAAAAGGCTCAGCATGTCTCTTGGGTTTACAGTTAAGTTTAGCAGCTAATATGCCTAATCTAGTTGAATCATCAGCCTTACAACTGAAGGGCCACTCAATTAAATGTATGCTTTTACGTTTATTAATGGTTAATTATTTCTTTTTTTCTCTCTACTTTTAAGAAAAAAATAAGGTGGTATGCAGATTATTCTTTTGATTATTATATAGTATATATAGAGTAATGCTATAGAGTAAGGAAATTCTAGACATTTGCAAAATGAAGGGTAGTCGGTGACTCCCCGTAACCTCAAGCCAACTCCAGAGCTTGCTGATACCAAAGGAAGAACTGCAAATAGTGGGAGATGGCAGAGTTATAAAACTCTAAAAATATTTATTATTATTTATTTTCTGTTCTCATCACATGTGAGGATTCAAACTGTTTATATTCAGAATCGGGCAATGAGCACTGTTGTTAATCTGCTGTTAGGACAGCAAGCTTCTTGCCTAAAAGACCTGATACAAAGTGAGGCACACTTGTAATATACCTGAAAATATAGTTGTAAAATATTCATTTGTCATCTTGATGGCATTTGCTACGGATAAATGCTCCTCTTCTATATGCTGTGCTTATTTCATGATTTGTTACTGAATGCAATCTTTTCTGAAGTGCTTCTTTCAATCTATACTGGCTGAAAATGACTGAATTTTATTTTCTTTTCACAGCCCTTATATGAAAATGAAACAATTTTAGTGCTTGTTTGACATATTCAAATGAAAATATCCTTGCAAATGAAAGTATCCAGAGAAATACCTTAGGTCTAGGAACTATAATTTCCTTCCTGCTTGCTAGGGGTGACATTTGTTGACATCCACACTTTGCAGAAACTGCAATCTTTCATCATTCTATGAAAAACAAGGATGAATGGTTCTACTGCGTTATGCAGGAGTGCTGGCTTAAGATAAAACTCTGAAGTGCATGGAACCTCTTCTTATGTTTTCTCGGTGAACTGTATTTCTAGCTTTAGACTAGCACTTCATTAAATAGTACCCGAAGTCTTGGAAACTGCAGTTACAGTTAGCAAGATTTTAGAAGAATGACAAATACAACAAAAGTCAGTATTCTTACTGAATGCTATGTTGGAATTTTCTAGTAAATCATAAACATCGTGTATGTGTGTACTGGAAAGAGATTTAAAATATATGCAGGAAATTTTAAAGCAGTGGAATTGGGATTTTTGACACACGGGGGATAAACAGTGAACGAACCTTGGGAAAGTTCCATTTTCATCTACAGTCTCTCAGATGTTAAATACTTGTTACCCTATATGTAAGTGCTCTGTCTACCTGCAGAATAAACATGAACAAACTTGTAAGTCTTTCTGCTTTACTGTGAGGCAGTTGAAGTAAAATGTATGAAGGGGAAAGGTTGTATGAATGTTTGTTCATGTTATGCTTGGCCTTCCTGAGCATAAGCCTAAAATGTACTTGGTGTCCAGTCATATAATGGTTCTGGCACCTACCTCTAAAGCCAGACCAGCCCCTATAGCCCTACTGCTGCCTTCTAACCTACTACTTAGGGCCTACTGCTGCATTCAAACCTGGGTGTTGTTTGTAAAAGCATTTTGGTCAAAATACTTTTTTGCTAGAAAACCTTTGCCTTTCAAAAATGCAGAAGACAAATATGAAGAGCTTTCCAGATAGAGGACATGAGTTTTGGTTTATCCAGTCAAACCCCAGCTTTCATAGGAAACTGGTATATGTTTTTTTTGCCTGGAGCAGCCTTTGGTTGTGTCAGCATCGCAAACAACTAAAATACTTTTAGCAATGGAGTTATCAATTTTTCATTTCTTCATGTTTATATATTATGAAAAATTTCATGCTGAAAACTGAGAAACTTTCTGCTTGTGCATTAGCCTTTTCTCCCATTCTTGCACTGTCCAGTATGACCCTTTCCCCCAAAGGCATAAGTAATCTCTGATTAGTCCAAAGTTCTCTATGTGGCTAACTACCAGCCTTCGTATCTCTCTTCCCACCCAAAGTTCACACACAACAGGAATGTTTCCTATAGTCACAACAAGAGTCTGGCAAGCTTTAATGAGGCATTTAATTTTTTTCTTCTTCTGAATTGTTTCTGACTGTTTCTGTACAGTAACTGTGATCTGCTAAATCTAAGGGAGGTTATAATCCTTGGCAAGTTTCCTCTCTTCTGATTTGAAATCTTTGGATTGATGTCATTTTAATAGGGGTTTTAGAGGGCCTAGCCTTGAATGTGGTGATGCTTTGGAGCAGTTGATCACTGTATTCCCACTATTGTCTTAATGGTGTTGCCTTGAGCTCTGTTACAACAGAATCCAACTGGCTCTTTAAAAAAAAAGTTCTTAAATTCACATGAAACCATGCCAGCTCTTTACAAGTCTCTCAAGGCTTGATGTAGAACCCTTAAACTGTGTCTTTGAGAAGCAGCTGCATTTGCCTCACTTAGGAATAATTCCTCTAATTTCCCTACTCATGCCAAGCTAAAATAAAACACCTCTGGTGCTCATTCTGAAACTTTCCACTCCGGATAAGGCCAATAAGTATTTTTGGAAATGTTTCTTAGAAAGGTTGGTATAGCTAGGCTTGTTTCTTTTTTTCCCTTCTGTTTATTTGTTTGGCAGAAGACCATTTTTCTACATTGATCTGAAAGGGCAATATTCCATCTGGCCTCAGACTCAGCATTCACCCCTTTCATCAGTCTGGTCTTGAGAAACTATCTTGTACTGAATGTGAAAAATGAGCCTAATTAATCTCTCTGCTTATAAATAGATACTTTCCAAGTATTCAGTAGTAGTGCATGTACTTATAGAGCAGGTACTTGTGTGAGAAACAGATTTATTACCAACTCTTCCTTTGTAAGCTCTTAGGGTAGCTGAGTCTTCCACATGGTGGTATGAGGATGGGTCTTGATGCAAGTTTGTCTGGTGTCAAGGGAGAGACCTGTTAATGCCTTATCTGCTCTGGCTGAAGTAAAAGGGAAGAGTGAGCATGCTTCAGTCAATACAAGAGGGCATATATTATTACACTAAGGTTTTCCATGTAGAGACTCTCAGGCTTTGGGTAATGGGGTTGAATCCTTGTGTTGCTTGACAGTACTGAGGAAATGCTGTAGCTCAAGAAGTCAAACTTTTCCTTCTATGCTGCTCTTGCTCTGTGATTTCTCTACTTTGTACAGGACTGGACACAAATTGCTGCCTGTTCTGTATCAAGAGATGCAACAGGTTAATGGTCCTGACTAGGTTTCCCTAAAGTGATGCAGTAGTGTTGTATATTATAAGTGGATGATAGCAGATCTTTTTTTCGCCCCAAAATTGCATGAAAAAAATAGACAAATTGACAATCAGGCTTTATTTACTTCTAGTGATCTAGATAATTCATTGGCCTTCTGCATGCCTGAGGTGCTTCTCTATTCTCCACATTTTTATTGAGCACTTGTGCTTTGTCCTGCCCTATACAACTCTCTCATTGTCTACTGCAACCCTCTCAGAATAACTTTTAAGAAGAAAGGACTAAGTGATTGGGATACTGAGGGAAGTAGAGTTACAGCAATGTTGCTGAAAGTGTAGATCGGTGCCTGCCTGATGGAATTCAGTGCATTTCTCCCTTAGCTTTGATTTCTTTGCTCCCAAGTTGCTGCTATTGTCTTTATTTTGGAAATGTAACTGGCTAGCTAATTCTTTCCTCCCCACCTAGAGAAAGAGATGGAAACAAAAGGAAAAACTAGTTAGAAAATGTGAGATTGAACAGTAAATACTATTGAAATTTTGAAAGTTGCCTGAACTCAAAAGGAGAAAGGCTCTCCTGAAATGATATTTTGGATAGTAAATGAGAATTACCCACCTTATTTCAGTTTTCCTGGAAAAATGTATGGAAAGAAGCAGTCAGTCTCTTTGAATCCAAGTAACTGCTTTTTCATATATGTTTAATTCCAGCAATCTGAAATAATTCACTTGGTAGGAACTGCAAAGGAAATTCAGACCTTTGATTTCATGCCTTTATACAGATAGAGGCATCTAATATCAGTTGCTTAAGTCTGAATATTTTGGATCAAGGATCTGATCTGTAGAACCTGAGATTGAATCCCATCTTTTTGGCAGCCACTAAAAAATTTTCAAACTAAAAAACCCAAGTGTATTCTACTTGACCCAAGCAACACAGGCTCTTAAGCTACGACATCAAACTCTCTGGCTTTGCTGTCCCCCTCTGCAACCTCAAGAACTCCTCTCTGTCATTTTCCCCCAACACTGCCCTTGTCATCAGCGCTCTTTCATCCTCTCTTCCCTTTCTCCGGTTTTCTCATTCACACACTGCTTAGGTTCACTATTGCAGTGCATGCAGTGAGCAGGAGATGTGGGATTGACCATTTGTGTGACACTGGAGAGTGGGAAGAGCTCAAAACACTTGACAGTTTAGTTTGCTTGTCTTTTCAGAGCTAAGTGATATTATAATGAACAATGCAAGTCACTCACGTAAGTATTTGGGCTTGCTTTTCTGAAATCATGCTGCTACTAATGAGCAGTAAGTTTCTACAAAAGTGAATTCTACCTCTATCTGTCCAGCTCCGTCTTTGCTCACACTGTACAGTCTCCTTACGCATTAGTCTTAATCTTGTTTATATTGAGAGAGAATTAATAACATCACAACTTACCTGTATTCTTTGAAGTGGCATAATTAAAAAAAAAATTAACCATCAAATGGCTGATTTTTGTTAGCATTTGGATGGTTGAAGTCACGCTTGAAGTTTGATAATGCCTATAAATCTTATTGAGCTAAGTCTCTTTGACTTATTTACCTTTGTAGTTGTGGCTTTGTTCTTTTCTTTTGGTGAGCTATTTTCTACATCGTGCACTTCGTAGTCTTGGCACATGAATCCGTTCAAAGAAGATACTCTGTATTATGACTACAGCAGCTGCTCTGCAGATACCTATTTGTCCTGGCCAAAGTAAAATCACCAGTCATGAGCGAGTAGCATCAAGTCTGGTTGTTTTATAGACAAAATGAAGCTCTTTCATATTCAGTGGTCATACAAATGATTGATAGACCTCATTATTTTTAAAGAACTATTGCACTGTAAAGTTTCCAGATGTTCTCCAGTAGAAGCTGGTGTTATTGTTATAGGGAAGTATCAATCAGTAAATAACCCATGTCACTCATTGCCCTTCTGTGCAGTCACAGTATTCTGATCTTGTGGTTTGGCTTCATTTACAAAGGAATCCTCAATTCAAACAGGTTATTGTTCTCTGTTAGACTTCAGATGGACAGTTTGAGTGCATGATATGATCAACCTCCTATGAACTAAGTGTAGTCAACTGTGATCAATACTCAGGTGAAAAGTCATCGAAGAAAACTCAAATGCTGCAAAAAGTGTTTCTAATGGATCAGTAGAGGACATTAGACTGTTACTCAACTTTTGCTGCACTGTTGTGCTAGGAGGCACTCTGCTTATCAAGGGCTCTTCCTTTCATAAAGCAATCATAGTGTTTGTAACTAGATGATGAAGGTTTGTTTGCAGCAGCCTTTCTTACTCACTAAAGCAGGCTTCAGAACTGTAATAGCAATTGTAATATGATAACCAGAAAGGGCCTTAAGCAACATGGTCTAGTGTGAAGTGTCCCTGCCCATGGCAGGGTGGTTGGAACCAGATGATCTTAAGACCATTTCCAACCCAAACCATTCTACGATTCTATGTCAGGAAAAATCATAGATACATAGATTCTCAGTGTGAGAATCAGAGGCTTGGTTTTGCTCTTTGTGGGAAAATTAATACAGACTTCTAGGCTGCAATTTACTGAAATAAAATCAACCAGAACTGCTGCTTTTCAGATTTTTGGTTCAGAGCATGTAAAAAAAAAAAATCTAACACCAAACCTGTAGCAACAAACCTAACAACATGACAACAAACGCTGTAACAACAAACATAAATGACTTTGTCCAAATTAATTTAAAATAAGCATTGGTAGCTCTTGTAATTTTTATGTTAAATTCTATGACATTTAGTGATACTGGTTTTTAACCCTTGGTCTGTGGTGTTGTTTTTTAAATGGACAATTCAAGTTATGTTGTACGAAAAAATCAGCCTGTGGCATAAATGAAGAAACCCATTTTCATTTTCCAATTATCTTCAGGTTTAAAACCTGTAAAGAGAAAATGAAATGAAATGTCCTCTGATGAAGAACCAGTTCCATTTTACCACTCATGCTGTTCAGATGGACCTGGCCTATGAACTTGCTGCTTTTGGAAAATTCTGCCCCCAAGAAATTGTGTACAGGAGAGGGGTCTCTATGGTCACCCAAAAGCTTTCTGATGGAGCTGTTTATAGGCTTCATTTGTTCTGATGGTTTAGTGCAAGTTCGAATAGTTATCATTCTCTACAAGATTTAATGAAGCACAAGTAACAATTGCTGATAAGACCTATATTATCTGTATTGGGATGCTCTGCAGTCTTCATTTACCACTTGGTTGTGTCTGGGATTTGCTTAGATTTCAGCTGCTCTTTCTTAGCAGGCTAAGGGTTAAACACGTATGTCCATTCAATATCTCCGGGGTTGTGGTGTGAGTAGCAAGTATTCATTTGTCATAAGGCAAAGAGCTTCACCAGAAACTGAAATTTTTTATGAATCTGGATTATGGATTGGACTGCTTTACTACTAATGTATTGCTCCTGGAGATGGACATCCCAAAGTAAATAGTATTTGACAGCTATTAAAACCTGTTGTAAAAGAGATGGTTTGAGTGTATAGGTTTGTATGTTACTATCGAGGGTCTCTAACCCAAGGAATCTGTACCTGCAATTGCTAATCTGGATCAAGTGAATGGAAAATTGCATGTAGAACAACAGTGAAGCTTTTTTTTGCTTCGCAACTAGGTATTGTATAAATTTCTTTAGCACTGCTAGCATAACTTCACTTGTTAGCGCAATTTCTGACTAGAAGCAGTGGCTTTCTGATAGTTTAGTTTTCTAATGCAGTTTTGTCAAATTTTGAAGTGTCTGAAATTAATGCAGTGATTGTATTTACATAGGCTTTTGAAAGGTCCATTTTCAGTATTAATCTGTCTTCTTTTACAATATCAAACATCTCAGTGCTTTGGAAGACGCTGACAAGCAGAAGAATGACATAATCGAGTATCCAGGTGCAGCGGATATGAATTTTGTCCATAATGAATAAACTGGGATGCATTTGGGTATGAGAGCCAACCTGTAGTTGGGGAATGACATACCCTAAATCCATTTAAAGGCTATATTAGTGGGACAATGGGGAAAGTAGAATATTTGGTCTTCCAGAACTGTAGCTTCTACCCTATTTCTCCCAAAGCTCATTGATTTTCTGTAAAAACAATTAAATGTACTGATGACTCTGGACCATCTATGGTATCAGTTGTAGGTTCCTTTATATGCTAAGCCCTCTTGACTGATTAGACGCTTTAGTGATTCGTTCAGTGGACAAAATGACTCTCCTATCTTGCCTGTCCTTCACTGATTTTTGTTAGCTGGTCATTGCCTTTGGCTGTCAAATTTGTAACATGAACTTTTCACAGAGGTGTGAGAGTTGTTGTTGTACCTGCTAAGGACAATAAATTAATATGGGAGTGCTTGGGTATTTGGACCATGTAAAGTATGAATGTGTGAAATCTGTGTTTTTCTACATTGTTTTTACTGTTTACTTGATAGGAGCTCAACTTGTGTGTAGGGGAGCAGTGAGGCTCAAAACATGCACAACTGAAATGGCCGAGGTGATCTTACCTACAAGACGTCTGTCTGCATTATAAAAACACTGCAACATCTGGAGAGCTTGTTTTGCTGGATGTGGCTAACTTTAAGAAAATTGAAAGATGTTACAGAGGCTGAACACAATAGGGAGAACTTTCATTAACAATAATCCTTAAGCAAATATTTGTGTATGGGTACAAACTACTTGAAAGTCCATATAAATGTTCCTTTTCGTTGGACCTTTTCCTTTTTGTATTTCCTTTGAAGTTTCTTAATAAGTTTAGGACTTTGTTCCCTCTGTGCCAATTAGGGGCAAATGCTGATGTTACTTTGAACAAAACTGATACATTATGATTCTTTTGCAAGAGGCATTTTCCTATGCTACTTAACTGCTTCCAGTATGGCTGAAAGCCAAAAATTGAAGATGTGTGTGTGAATGCACACAAAACCAGCCAATTAATTATTCAAATATGTCAGAATCTCACAGTGTTTTAACTTGACCAAAATAGTGTGTGTTGTTTCTCAGAAATGCTAAAGATTTATAAAGTGCTTTTTACTTAAGCTGATTCATATAAGGAATATCTTTGTTGTAGCCCTGTGCTGGGTTATCAGCTTTCACTTGCCTCTAGTTAAGGTTTTTTCTTGTATGCTGAATTTTCTCTGTGGCTGTTTTTCAGAAAGCAAAGTATTTTAACTTTTCTACCATTAGAACCTCACTGGTTCTGTCCCTGGTCATCTTGGCTACTTTAGCTTTTCCATATCAACTTCTGTATTCTCATCTTGTCACAATCTCTTTGGTCCTTGGCAGTGGCAATATCTTTTCTTTCAGGCATGCTGACCTCTCCCTTTCCCTTTGAAGCACTTATGATCATATCCAAGAGCTGCATTCCAGCTGTGGCGCCTTCTGAGGTACTGAATATATTAAGATAAAAAGAAATAAGCTCAGCTATATTAATAAGAAGCTTAAATGTTTATGCAGTCATAAACTTTGAGAAATCAGAAACTCCAAAAGTAAGACTTTAATAGGGATGATGAAGTAACTAAAGTGAAAGTCCAAAGAATGGTGCTCTTTTTCTTCAGCATGTTTAGGTCCAGGCAGTGGCTGTATAACATTTATTACTACTCTAACTATTTTGATATCTAAGTGAAGGATACTTTTTTAGAGAATGTAACATGAAAAAATTGCTGATTCTTTAGAAGTGCTTTATCTTATTTTTAACTTCGGTGGAGTAATTGTAGGTAACATCTTTCTTATACCTAATTTCTCCCTTGCTTCAACACAAAACTTAAGTGGGCATAACTTTTTGTATAATCATTAAGCAAATGCAAGGGGATGTCACTCCCCCTCCTCCCCCCTGTTTGAGCATCACAGAGACTGTACTTGGAATCATACTGAACTGCAAAACTGAGATGATAAGGAGACCAAGGAGGAGTGAAAATGAGAAGTGGTTAAATAAGATGGCAAATCCCATTTTAGAGTGATGAATGTAAGCTCAAAAATGTCATTGAATTATAAAAGTTCAAACTGATACAGAATAATGTGGTTGGAGAGGGTAACTTTGCCCTCAGGGGTTTGATTTCCTGGCACAGTAGGTGTGATCACAGAGATCACAGGTTCTTTGGGCTTGCTGTTACTGACTTTTTGAGTCCTTGTGTGTTGAGAAAGAGAAATGGAAAACTGCTTATGCTTTTTCTGTGGCATCCTGAAGGCTCGCAAACATTCTTTCTCCAGTACATGGTAACACTTAGAAGTCTTTTCTCAGTGCTGTATATGAAGCAGTGGTTTCTTTCTAAACCATAAATAGCTTGAGCACTGAGGAATGCTCCTGTGCCATGGCTTTACCTTTGGCTGATTGATAAGGTATCATCCTTAAGCATGTATTTGCTGTACCTTATTAAATCTTAGTCAATGAAGGTGTTTTTCTAACTTGGAGTAGAGGAAAGCCATATATTCCTAAACCTCCAGTTTGGGGATAATCTTGTTTGCAGGCAATACAATCAACTTTCATCCTTAAAGTTCTGCATAGGTTTAAGCACCTTGGTGAATACTGGAAACTTTCAGTATTTCTAAAAGCTTTTAATAGGAACAGTTTTCAAAATGCTGGTACTTAGCTTCTATACTTAAAATTGAAACTTGTATTTTGATTGTGGCAGGAATAAACAAAAACCAGAAACTGTGGGACATGCCAAAGTAAGTTGTACTCCAGCTCTTTTACTTGAGCGAAGATGGTTTTCACTGTTGATGCTCAGGAAAAGAAAAACATTATTTGTTTATAGATAACTAATTAGGGTTTTTTCCCCAAATTTTTTCTGGGGGGAAGTCAGAGAGTAAGAAGGTTGTTATGGGAAAAACTCCTTCCATATTGGATCGTAAATATATGAGCTATAGGTGAAATTCCTCCTGTACATAGACAAGTATGAGTCATGTTAGCTTCAGGTAAACCCTGCTTTGACGATATGTGCAATGTATATTGCCTGAACATTTATGTGATTTTTCACATAAATGGAACATGAGCAAACAGATGAGGAAAGTAAGTAGAGAACATTAAATTTAATAAGAAATAGGTTTGCATATCACAAAACAACTTTATATCGGTTTTGTCTAAGGAATGTATAAGTAACTTATTGTGTTTTCTTTTGACCACAGAGGACTCGTTAATGTGCTATGCAAGAATGAAGACCTTAGACTTCAGATGTTGCCTTCTTTATTTCATTAATGTTAATACAGGAAATCAAAAAAGATCACAAAAACACTATGTCTCATTATCAGGATGTTTCTTTTGATTCTGAACATGCCAGCAAAGAATGCTTGATCCAGCAACATCAAAAGATGAAGCCATTTGTGCTTAGTTGGTTTGCCTTAGATATTTTTTTCTTCAAGACAGAATGTTTAGCTTTTTTTCCTAAACTCCAAAGCATGAGACTGCAAGTGTACATCTCTTACTGCATCTGTATTTTATGGGAATATCTTACTTGTACTGCATCTGTATTTTATGGGAATATCTTACTTGGAGCACAACAGATGGGTTCGTTTTAGCCAAGACTCGGAAACTTCAAATGCTATAATATTAATATGTGGTTACATAGACCTATACTTTCATTACTCAGAGGCAGAGACTGTTTATTTCAGTAATTCTATACTGAGGAAAATACCCAATGGTAGAAGGCTTGCCAGCGTTCACTTTTCAGTTTTATTTATTTTTTAATTTCAAAAATGACTGCATGATTAATGGTTGCCAAATGAACTACTGACTATTTTTATATAGCTACTGTGTTACACGTTTTACCCAACTGACCATACAGGTCACTTAAAATTGTTTTTGTGATTCTAGCTGTGCAGAAGTTATCAAAAATTCCCTGTTGTGTTTCAGCCCATGCACACACCGCTGCATTAAAACATAGGAGAAAATATTACAACTAACACATTTTAAATTACAGCAATGCCTGTTATTCCAGGCCAGGAGCGAGTGGCTGTGTTTCAAGTTTTCAGAGCACAGTCTTGATATTACTGTAGATGAAATGTATTAGGCTTATGCAGAGATGGCATGACAAACCTGAGAAGTTCTGTTGTACAGATTTCATTGATGGTTTGTGGTGCATTTGTATCTTAGAAATGAATGGATACAGTTTGGTAACTTTAACTGTCCACACTATATTAAAAGATGCACTGTAGGCTAAGTGTACAGCATATACGCAGACAGTAGTCTTACTGCTGAAACATACATACTTTAACACACTGCAATAATATCAAAATGCTTGGAACTTTTTGTTCATGTGTTTCTGACACTTGATAAAGCTTAAAACCCATGTGACAGGATTACTGTAGTGAACTTCAAGTCAGTGACAGCTAAATGGTATAGGGAGACACCCGAGAGCCAGTTAAACATGATGAAGTGTTGTTTTGCTTATTTTTCCAGTTTGGAAGTTATATATTTCACCTCTTGAAAGTTTTCCTGCAATATTCCACATTTGATGACAAATCTGAGGTGACAGTTGCAAGACTCCTTCTATTGTTTTATGCTTTCCCTTATGCTTGGAATGGGTCAAGGTTGTAATGAATTCCAGAAAACCAAGAGAATTTCCATCATGTACAGTATCAAAACGTGGCTCTGTACTCAACAAGAAATGCAATAATGAAATAGTTTGTGGGACTGGAGAGCATGGTGGATCCGTAATAGGATATGGACTATCTTTTTCACCTTTTAAAATTTAGACCAGGTTAGCAGCAGCTAATAGATTTTCCTGTTAGTCAGCTTCTGACTGGCCTTTGTGAGAAGGGGGTCGCAATGAGCAAACACCCAGGTTGAGGGATGGAGGATCCAGGTGACCTCGGGTACATGCTGTTTGCTCTTCTATAGGCAGACCAGGGGTTACAGGTGGTTTTGTAGGACCTGCTACTACTGTACTACACCCTTCTCTGACAGAAATGTATGTGTGAGGAAGCAGCCAACCTTCTTGTCTCTCATACAGCTTCTGTAAAGCTGGCTCCAGGTGCAGACAAAGCAAGCAGTGGGATGACTTCCAGCAACTCCAGTGTGTCTTATTTGCCTGTGCCATGCCCACAGAAACCCTGAGGGTGATGCCAGAGCACAGGGTATGGAGGGAGCAGCACTTCCTTGGTGCAGAAGAGCCTGCTATCTCAGCTCTCCACATGGTCTTTGTCCCAAATTCCCCCTTTGTCTCCACTGCCCCTTTTTTTTTCTTACTAGTGCTTCCTGTACTGATCATTTGCTTTACCTGTCAGTAAATACCATTTCAAAATCATAGAACCACAGAATGATTTGGGTTGGAAGGGACCTTGCAGTTCCAGCACCCCTTGCCATGAGCAGGGACACCTTCCACTAGACCAGGTTGCTCAAAGCCCCATCCAGCCTAGCTTTGAACACTGCCAGGGATGGGGCAGCCACAACTTCTGCGGGCAACCTGTTCCAGGGTCCCACCACCCTCATAGTGAAGGATACCTTCCTATGTCTTCTCTAAATCTTTTTTTTCAGTTTAAATTCATTTCCCCTTGTCCTGTCAGTACATGCCCTTGTAAAAAGCTTTTCACCAGCTTCCTTGTAAGCCCCCTTTAGGTACTGGAAGGTTGCTTTAAGGTGTCCCCAGAGCCTTTTCTTCTCAGGGCTGACATATCAAAGTGAGATGCCTCTGAGGCTCTGAAATAATGTTTATACTGTCTCCTGGTTGTTTTAAGTTGCCTCCTGAGAAAGGAGTAGACCAGTGTTTTAATGCAGCAGTGCTATAGAATACAGTTTAAAATATATAGTAATTCAATTAGTTGATAATATTAAAAATTTGGGCCACCATTTTTACACATCAGGCATGTGTATTACTTTTCCCAATTCCTTGGTGAAATAGTGAAGATTTTCTCCTCGGTACATGGCTTATATCCCTCTGGATGTGCATTTGCAGTGTTTCTGTTCCAAGAGCGACAAATGGTTTTCAGGCCATTTTTTTCTTTCTCTAATGACAGTTATTTACAGAAACTGTATGAATTAATGAAAAGTCTGAAATACTGATGCTTTAATATATGCTGCCATCTGAAAACTGAGGTAAATTTGTCTGCATTGTGAATTTTGAAGCATGGGATTGACTCCAGAAGGACCAGTATAGAGAAATGCTATCAGCTAAGTACATTGGGACCTGAAAAAAGCACAGTCATGCTTATGTGTTTTAGTTGTCAATAGAACTTCTTTTTCAGCGTTTATCCTGCTCTGACTTAATGTTACTTTTCTGAAGCCAGCAGTATTGCAGGGAGCTTGGGAGCACTCACACAAGACTTTCATGGGGACACCTTAAGCTAAAATAAAAACCCATTTTAGTTCATGTTTTTTTGAGTGGCCTTGGATTATTCTGTGATTCTACACGAAATTGTGTGCAGTTCACATGATTCAGTGGTTTGGGCATTCGGCTGCGCAAGATATGGTGTCTTGACATTTTGAGTTTATCAGGGTTAAACTGAGAAATAAAATTTCTTGAGGGGGCTGAAGGAATGTGTGTGTGCATGTATGTGAAATAATAAAGTCACTTGTGCCAAGAAATGACCAAAGAAAATGTTTGCCTGTGTCTGTAGGCTACGTTGCACAGCTGTGATTGCTAAAAGCTGAACAGATCTCACCCTAATTTTAAGATACAGATAGATTCCAATTAGATTTTTGTATATACAATGTACTTTTTCCATCTCTTTTTTTTTTTAATCTGAAATGTCTTGATAAGAAGCAGTAAATGTATGTTGGGGTCACAAACTTGTTATATTTTGGCAGTGAATAGCAGTGTGAGAGCAAATTTGAAAGAAAGTGTTAAGCTTTAAAGGTCTGCAGTTTGACAGGCTGTTACCTTTTATCCTTCCAGCACAAATCTTTATGCTGACTTCTCCTGTATCCCTCCATTCCCTGGGGGAACTTGGGTTCACTCGCATGTTGCTGGACAAGAGACAAAGAAGATCTGTTCAACACATGTAGAACAGATGCTCAGGGGAGGAGGGGGGGAATTTTCCAGTGCAGTTACTGTAATATCCATTGCTGCTGTCTTGCTCCCTGTGTAAGCACGGCTGGCCTCTGCAGAGCTAGTCTTGGGGATTTTCCCATCTAGGAGATGGCCCACCCAGAGAGCTGCCCCCGCAGACCTTTGCGTCTCAAAACCACTCTTGTTAGTGTGTCACCTGCTTCTGCACTGAAAAAGCACTTTTTAAGAAGGAAGAATGAAATGGATTGAAACACTAAATGGCCTGTGTCTCAAAGACACAGCTTGGAGCATGCAAGAGTACTCATGGTCACTCACAGCAATGGTGATCGACAAAAAGGAATCCTTTTCTTATGCTCTGTGGTTGAGCAAGTTGTGGACAGCAGGAGGTGAGGAGGTATTATGAGTCACATGTGAGGTGTGTAGGTATATAATACAGTAGGTATAAAATGTAAGCAAGTAGAGATAAAAGTATAGCTGTTTAAGCAATACAGTAAACTTTTAGGGAAATACTTGATCCTGGGAAGCATGAAAAGGCACTGTGATTGATGCTATGAAAGAGGAAAGGCAAATGGTCTTTGTAAGTTGCCTGGTTCCTTTTGTGCTGATCTTTAAAGGAGGGTGGTCAAACAGAGGTTGTATTGGTTTCAGTGACTTCAGTCCATGGAACAACATCAGTGAAGATGCAAGTCATGGAGAAATTACTTTGAGGCCTGAAATATCACCCAATTATGCTTCATATTTATGCTGTTGTTTTCAATAACACAAGAGCACAGCAAGAATGGATGGAGAACAGAGTTTGCCCTTCCTAATCAATATGTGTAATGCTAGGTTCCAGCCTAGCCTAGCTAAAGCAGCAAATACACGTTCTGCTGTAGCTCAGCAGAGGATCAAAAATGAGGT
This sequence comes from Pezoporus wallicus, assembly GCF_028554395.1. NCBI lineage: Eukaryota > Metazoa > Chordata > Aves > Psittaciformes > Psittacidae > Pezoporus > Pezoporus wallicus. The sequence continues at coordinate 1,630,795 of NW_026637266.1, forward strand.
AAAAATGAAAATATAGTCTACTGCCATACATCACTCTTCCCCAGGCTCTGCAATTGCATCTGCAATCACATTTAAAACCAGCTGTATGCTAGGCTGCTGCAGAGTTGTATGACTACTGAATGGCATTATCACAGAGCAATACAGCTCAGTTACTGCTTGCATAAATCAGACTTTGGGATCCCCGATTAGATTGGGATTTAGGGATTTACAAAGCGCCTTGTCAGGTCAGAGAAACATTTCAGATAGGGAAGTATTTGCAAACAAAGTTCCCAGGACAGAGAAGTGTTTCCCCAGAGGTGTTTTTAGCCTTAACAGAAAACAGAAATGTCACTGAGACATGTAGCAACCTAGCAAAACTGGGAAGTGTGAGACCATACCACCCAGCCTGGAAAATGGTCCAGGACATTTTTCATGTCTCCGAGGAAGGCTGTGCACAGCTGTATTTGTTGTATGTATACAAATGTATACAATAGGTTAATGAGTCTATCTTGTTTTCAAGAAATGATGGAATGATCTGCCCTATAGTGTGTTTGGCTCCTCTAGATCATTTGTGTTTGTGAATGTCCTGGCATGATTGGGATGAGGCTAAGGCAGATGAAGCATGGCCTTGAGTGTATTAGTTGCAGCATATGATTTTGTTTAGGTGTTTAAAACTGAAAAAAAAAAAAAATCTCATTCAGAGTACTTTCCAGATAGGCAATGTCTTCTTCCATGGTAAGTATCACAGCTGGTTTGAGCCAATCTCCCATTTCTCCCTCAGTAGTCCTGCCCTTTCACAGTAATTTGCTATGAAATGTTGTCGAAGTGGAATAAATGATATGTGCTTGATTGTTGCATTAATTTCTCTCTGAGATATCCCAGAAGACAATGTTGGATTCTTGTTCCTCTACCTCTATTCTTATTTCCTACTTGCTTCTGCCTTGTTACCAGCAGAGTTACTAGGGGAGGTGATGACTTCTGCAAAGTAGGTATGATCTGGCCATCTGTGTCCAGCAGTCTGGAAGGGGTGTTTGTTGGGATATGCTTTGAGATGGACTATTATCCCCTTGTGTTGGATTAATTATTGCAGCTTCCTAACTGATGTACCAGAGCATGAAAGTTTAGAATGAAAATTGGGATTGTATGTTGTGCAAATAGAGCAGGTTGGCAGTGCTGTCAGATCTCATGTTAAAACTGTAGCTGTGACATTCACAGTTTTTAAACTGTTTGTGGAAATAACACAACCTTTAACCAGCTAGTCCACAGCCATTCTTGGTTGATATTCAAGGATCACCTGCTACAAGCTCAGGAGTGTTGCATCCCAACGAGAAGGAAGTGCAGCAGGAGGGCCAGGAGACCTCCTTGGATGGATAAGGAGCTCCTGAGGAAAATTCAAATGAAAAAGAGGCTTACAATAAGTGGAAGCAAGGACAGGCGGCCTGGGAAGAGTACAGGGATGCTGTCCGAGAAGCTAGGGACCAGGTTAGGAAAGCTAAGGCCCAGTTAGAATTAAACTTGGCTAGGGGTATTAAAGATAACAGGAAGGGATTCTACTGGTACATAGCAAATAAAACACGAGGGAGAACGTAGGCTCCATCAGGAAGCTCTCAGGAGAACTGGCTACCCAGGATTTGGAGAAGGCTGAGGTTCTGAATGACTTCTTTGCCTCAGTCTTCACTGGCAAAGGCTCTGACCAAACCACCCAAGTCTTGGAAGGCAGACACAGGGACTGTGAGAATGAAGACCCTAGGCCTGCTGTAGGAGAGGAACTGGTTCGAGACCATCTTAAAAATCTGAACGTGCACAAGTCCATGGGTCCTGATGAGATCCATCCACGGGTCCTGAAGGAGCTGGCGAATGAAGTTGCTAAGCCAATGTCCATCATATTTGAGAAATCATGGCAGTCAGGTGAAGTTCCCAACAACTGGAAAAAGGGAAATATAACCCCCATTTTCAAGAAGGGGCAAATGGATGACCCGGGGAATTACAGACCAGTCAGTCTCACCTCTGTGCCTGGCAAAGTCTTGGAGCAGATTCTCCTGGAAGGCATGCTAAGGCACATGGAAAACAACAAGGTGCTTGGTGACAGCCAGCATGGCTTCACTAAGGGGAAATCCTGCCTGACCAATTTGGTGGCCTTCTATGATGGGGCTACAGAACTGATGGACAGGGGTAGAGCAGTTGATGTCATCTACCTGGACTTGTGCCAAGCGTTCGACACTGTCCCACACAACATCCTTGTCTCTAAATTGGAGAGACATCAATCTGATGGATGGACCACTCGGTGGATAAAGAACTGGCTGGATGGCTGCACACAAGGAATTGTGGCCAATGGCTCAATGTCTGGCTGGAGACCAGTAACGAGTGGTGTCCCTCAGGGATCGGTGTTGCGATTGGTCTTGTTCAGCATCTCCGTCGCTGACATGGACAGTGGGATTGAGTGCGCCCTCAGCAAGTTTGCCGGTGACACCAAGCTGTGTGGTTCAGTTGATACGCTGGAGGGAAGGAATGCCATCCAGAGGGACCTTGGCACGCTTGTGAGGTGGGCTGATGCCAACCTTATGAAGTTTAACCATGCCAAGTGCAAGGTCCTACACCTGGGTTGGAGCAATCCCAGGCACAGCTACTTGTTGGGCAGAGAAGAGACTCAGAGCAGCCCTGCAGAGAAGGACTTGGGGGTGCTGGTCTATGAGAAACTGAAATGAGCCGGCTTCAGTGTGTGCTTGCAGCCCAGAAAGCCAACCGTATCCTGGGCTGCATCAAAAGGAACGTGACCAGCAGGTCAAAGGAGGTGATCCTGGCCCTCTACTCTGCTCTTGTGAGACCTCACCTGGAGTATTGTGTGCAGTTCTGGTGTCCTCAACTTAAAAAAGACATGGAACTGTTGGAACAAGTCCAGAGAAGGGCCATGAGGATGATCAGGGGACTGGAGCAGCTCCCATATGAAGACAGGCTGAGAAAGTTGGGGCTGTTCAGCCTGGAGAAGAGAAGGCTGCGTGGAGACCTCATAGCAGCCTTCCAGTATCTGTAGGGGGCCTATAGGGATGCTGGAGAGGGACTCTTCATTAGGGACTGTATTGATAGGACAAGGGGTAACGGGTTAAAACTTCAACAGGGGAAGTTTAGGTTGGATGTAAGGAGTAAATTCTTTTCTGTTAGGGTGGTGAGGCACTGGAATGGGTTGCCCAGGGAGGTTGATGAATGCTCCATCCCTGTCAGTGTTCAAGACCAGGTTGGGCGAGGCCTTGGGTGATATGATTTAGTGTGAGGTGTCCCTGCCTATTGCCGGGAGTTTGAAACTAAATGATCTTAAGGTCCTTTCCAACCCTGGCTATTCTATGATTCTATGATTTGGTGTCACCAGTAACAGCGGAAAATTTTCAACAAATGGGATATATTCTGTTTTTTTTCTCTCAATCTCAGGTGTCTTCTGTATTTTTTTTTTCTGTCTCAAGTGATTGATGGTATTAAATGTGATACTGGATGGAACTTCAGAATATTTACCTGTTTTTTATTAAATGTTTTAAAAACTGCTTGGGTCAAGACTGATGAGTTGTAGTTTAAAATGAACCTCTTAAATGTGAACTCACTTTACACAAATGCAGTCACTAAACAACAGACCAGAATCTGCTTTGAGTGTTAAGCATCTTTAAAGCCTTTGTTAACTTTCACTTGTTTTAGGTGAAATTGTTTACCTTTTTCATTAGTGATCCTGCTAGTAGTTAAATTAATTTTTTTTTATGACCTTTCCTAAAAAGTTGACAAAAATTAGATTGTCAGTGGAGCTGGTAACAATCAACCCCCCCCCCCCCCCCCCCCCCGGAAAAAAAAGCTGCAATATAACAATCATCTTAAAGTTTAGTAAAATAAAATGGTGTTAAACTCACATTTTGTAGATCATGAAGGATCTTTATGGCATGGAATTTGTGCATGTCGGAGTTGGGGGTTTTCAGTAACACGTTTTCATCAAATCAATAACATGGTCGGGTGTCTTTACTTTTATGGTTTCCTGGGGCTATTGCTATTTTATAGTTTAGTCCACTGGATGTCCCAAGTTTATGTTTGTTATTCACACTTTACACACACTTTAGACTAAACCACCTCTTGCCAGTTTCAGAAGGTACTCTCGTTACCATCTTGCTGCTTCCTTATGTTATTACTTTATGAAATAGATATCACGGTGAGTTTCATTTCTGAGAACAATAACCTGCAAATACAGGATTTTATTTTTATCAGTCTGGCCTCCTGTTTAAATGCCTATTCAGTCCTGTCCTTTTTCAATTTTAACAGAGTGGTTATCAAAGTCTGCTTTCAAAAAGAAAAGTTACTTTATGTGCAGAGCCTGACTTTGAATCCTTGAACTGGCAAGTAAAGCCCTTGCCTAGTTTTAATCACATCAACTGGATTTCAGCTGAGTCACTCGGTGCTTAAAGTTCCTGTGTTTGAGCATCTCAGTTGTGATTCCAGGATCAACTTAATAAAGCCCAGAATGGTCTTGCACTTAAGTACCATCTAGCTTTGGTTAGAAAGGATTATTTGGACCTTCTGTCACTTCAGCTGCCTTTTTGAGGGTATGATGCTCCCTGTTTATCTAGTGTAATGAAAATAGGCAAGTCACAGCTGTGGTTTATATAGATGGATGCTGCATTGCCAATACTTTTACAGGATCTTTTTTGAACTTCTTGTTAGTCTAAGCCTCTCTCCCTCTTCCTGTGCCTCTGCGGTTGGATATTAATGTATATTAAAATGTCAGAATTACATTAAAGGTTATTTTTGAGTGTGATGTGAATACACATTCCTTACAGGAGACTTGGTATTCTTGTGCCTTTGGTATTACTACTTCATCTGTCTTACTTAAAAGAAAAAGGAAGGAAAAAAGGTTTATCTGACCCTGAAATTCCAGATGCCTGAGATTAAAAGAAAGGACTGGGTTATCCCATAATCTGTACTGGCACTCTAGCTGCTAAGTAATTTAATGTGAATGCTGTGGAAATGATGATGTATGCCATCAATTGCTGTGAACACAGCTGTGTTTCATCAATCTCTGTTTCCCATAATGAGACCGAGAACTATCAATGACTTTTACATATTTGATGTCAGCATTTGGGTAGGTCTGAGGTTTAATTATTTTATGGAGTTTTGTTTCAGTCATTGTGAGTCCTCCTGTTTCTTATTGTTTTTATTCAGTAGCAAGTGAGGCATCATTATTTTAATAGCTAACAAAGAGAAATCTCAAATGAAAAAAATCTGCTTTGTTCATGGGAACTGAGATAGAAAGCAACAATATCCCACTTTTAGACTGACTTTGCTGTTCTGTCATTCATCAGATGACAGTTAAATTGGTATGCTTCCTGGCTGACAAAGATATCTTAAATCTGGGGTGCCCAGCCATTACACCCTTCCAGACTAACATTTGTTTGGCTGTGGATTGCATCTTCTCTGACTTTTTTTTTTTTTCTCTCTGTGCTTCTCCTCTTGTCCTAAGACATGTTTCTTTATTTCTCTCTCTTTGCCTTGATACCATATTAAATTAATTTCCTGCAGTAACTCTTTTTCCCCAATCAAAATTCCCCTAATCCCCACCTTAAGCTGTGGGGAGAAGTTCCCTTAAGCTTCCGTTCACTGACAGATAATAGTCCCAGTGGCAAGGCTCTCATGGTGCTGCACTAAATAGACAGAAAATTGTGAAATTACATGATTCTGGGGTTGCTGTATTGTGTATTTCAAAGTCACAGAGCCAATAATGGGGTTTGATTTACTGTGACTTAATTTGGCAATCACATGCCGTGAAAGCCTTGATACAAGTTGTTAGGCAGTGGATGCTATACTCCCCCATTCCCATGTTGCTGGTTTTATGTAGAAGCTGCTGCCAGGTTGTCATACATATGCAATCTACTATGAAGTGTTCTATCTGAACTGTTGTTACCTAGATGAGGCAGTGACTTATCTTTGTTGGATGATTTTAAGCATTTTATATGCTTGTATATATCACCTTGTTATAGACTAGCTCTGTTTATCAACTTCTCATACATAAGGAAATAAAGCTATCACACACTTCTCATAACACCTTTGCAATGCATATTGTGAAGACCACGTAATTTCACCTCAAGTCAAACATGCCCCTCCTGTGTTCTACTTACATCTACCTGTCAGGGGGGAAAATAGTTATGTTCATTTACACTTTGTCATATTTGTCTTCATGTTAGAGTGCATAAGCAATGTGGAATCTCTACAGGTAAGAGAAAAGGTGCAAACTTTGTACATATATTTGTTCGCAGTTTAATACGAAAGACCCCGATGTGGTCCTGTCTTTTCAAGGGGGAAAAAATTGCAATACTCAGGCTGTATTTAGACATGCCTAGAATCAGTGCAAATAGGGAAAAAAAATTACTTCTGCTGTCTTGATGATAATTTTTAATACTAATTTGGCTCTTTACAGCAGAATGACAGTTTCTACCTCAGTCTCTCTCCCTCTTAGTTCAGAAGTGCCTGGTTTTGTCTGCTATTTAAGTGAAGAGTACTTTTCATTTATAAGCACACTAGGTTGGATATTAGGCTGTACTGTTTAGTATGTCCTAGTGCAAACCTAATGTACAGTACTGGTGAGACGATAGAACGTGCACAAACACAGTTCTGTTTTGAATATAGTCATGAATTATCTAAGTAAGCATCATAATGTGGGTGACTGCAGTCACATCATACTTGACAGCTGGGATGTTACAGCACATTGGTGAAATATATGAAGTCAGAGGTGAATTTTTTAGTAATAGCATCACATTCTGTAACATTAGCTATAGACTTGAAAAAAAGGCACTAAACATTATTTGTCCCAGTATGTTTTTGGTTTAGTACTTTTTTTTTTAATTTTGCTGTACTTCAGTCCAAATACTAAGTATAACTTTACCCAGCTCTTTGTAAATATTTGCCTCAAAAATAATTACTTTTGCTTGTCTTCTGCTAGAGCATAGATATATGTCTCCCCAGGTAAGCTCAGAAAGAGACATTGAAATCTCTGTAATATACTAGGATTTGACTTGCAGGGAGAAGTGAGTTATTAAAAGAAATAGAAGAAAAATGAAAGAAAACCTATGCCTTTAATGCACAGAATAAAAGAGAAAAGAACATTGATTTAATCTATTGATTTGCTGTGAAGTAAAAGAACAGATGTTTTCTGTTAGGTCCCTGGATAACATTCAGTAGGCGCCACTAATACTTACGGACTGGTGACTTCTGATAAGACTGAAAATTGATGTCTGTTCTATTGTTACCAAATGGATATGGCAGGTTGCGCTGCTGTAGGTGACTCATTTCAGAGTATTTTAATACTGAAACAACATCTCATTTTCCTAGACTGAGGCAAAAGCAAGAAATGGTTTGCCAACAGTTTTCAGCTCCAAAGACATGTCAGTTATGAAGAGTTTAATGCTTATGGTAGGCAGTGGAACACATAACACTCCTTTGTTGTAGGTCTTCATCTTTTTGGATGCCTAGAAGAATGATAGCTTATCTTTATTTGCCTTATTTCTATTTGGCCATCATGTCTTTGAATGTCTAATTCAATAATTATCTACAGAGGTGCTCAGGGATATGTGATTAAACTGTAGAGGTGTTGGAAGCAAGTATATTTCAATGTTGGCCCAGTGTATCTGACTGCCTCCCTTTCGAGAGATCTAAACATTAAGCAGATCACATTTAATGGAAGTTCAAAGACTTCCTCAAAAGGTTCAGAAGGCTCTGTGATCAGAGGAAAAAAGAAATAAAGTTTCTTGTTTGCCTTCTTGGAAACCACTCGAAGCAACGTAATTATGGAATTCAGATTCTTCCCTGATGCTTTTTGAGCAATGTTTGCTGAGGTCAGTGTAGAGGCTTCCAGGTGTTTCATCAGCTTTCAAAGCAGGAGAGCAGAAAACCAGTACAGAGTGCCCCATGAATGCAAACAAAGTACACACATGATGTTAATGTGACATATAAGCATGCATATCCACATGCCTATACAGACATACATTTATATGTGGCAAAGAATTTGAATTCTTGCTTTGAATGTGAAATCCTCCCCAGGTGCTGCACTAGGCAGCTACTTTCTGTGAAGTGACTGGAGTTTTTTCTTCATGCTTCTCTTAGAAGGAAGTCTAGAAAGCCTTCCTTATCAGCCTGCCTGTGGGATTTTTTAATGTATTTAAATACCTGCACATGCACACACCCTCAATATTCACTATCTTGCCTTCCTGCTGTTCCTGTACTTCCTGGAAGGTGCTATAAACTCATAGTGAAGTATTTGAAATAACAAAAATAAAGGTTTGAAAATGGTGTTTTCTTGATGAATTGACTTCCAAGTATGTGCTTGTATTTGTTTAGCTCTGCAGTAGCAGGTTATTTCATACAGCGTGTAGTGTCCTCAAAGGACAGACAGTTTAGATTTTGGTACATACACAGGAAGTCATTGTGGCAACTGTGGGACTCACCTGCACGGCATGGGCTATAAAATGTGGTACTTGGACTCCAGCCTGGGGCAGATTAGTTCCTACTTATAGGTGAAATTTGTGGAGAATCCAGAAAACCTATAAAAGACTCCAAGGCTCTTAATGAAAGACTTATATAGCATAAAATCACGTACTCTTTAAAGGACTTCAAGAAAGAATTTGAGAAAGAGTATGGTGTAGTTTTGATGCAATGTCCTATGTATGAGCTATTCGGCATTTGATATAAACCTGTTTTTTGTGATGCCTCAGCTCAAAAATTATGTTCATCTCCAGAAGGCTGCTTACTACTTAAAATAAGTCTCACATATAGCCCAGCTGATGTGTAATAGGCATTACAGACTTGGAATGAAGTCAGATGAGTGCGAACATAATTTAACTCTCCAAGTTTCTTTTATTTTCAAAGTATTTTAAATGTCTGATTATAACAGATTCTGTAAAAAGTAGTTGAATCTCAGCTGTTAAGCAGACCAAATCTCTACAGAGTTTTTCCTGAAAAAGAAAATCTCAATGAGAACTGGGCAATGTTCCATATCCTTCCTGAGAAGCAGCAATAGGACTTCTAGCTGCTGTATGGTCAGCTTAGACTGATATTTGTAACCTCCTACAGATTCTAATCGCAGTCTTGTGTCAGTATTACATGCAGTGTGCACACGTGCTCAAATTTAAGCTATTCAGTTGTCCTGTTGAAGTCACTGAAATCAGCAAATAAAGAAGGAATTATTCACATGCTCAATTTGATACCAAGAATTCATGAATTTTGATGGCCCAGAAGTGTTAAAATCATCTAGTCAGGTTCTTTATTTGTACAATTCGGGCTGTATGTCATTAATCCATGCTTTCTACGGCGCTCCAGGAGCTGTCTGGGACAAAATGTGTATTTTTGAAGACCATCTGATCTTGAATTAAAGTCTTCAAGTGATGGACAGTCACTGATGGCTGTGTGTTGGCTGGTGGAATGGTTAACCTTCACTCAGAAAAAATACACTTTTGATTTCTAGTCTGAGTTTTACAGATTCAGCCACTGGATCTTGTATTTTATCTGCTTGGTTTCAATAGCTTTTGCCAGTCTCCTCCTTTTCCTCTTAGACAGGCATGCAAGGGCATCAGTCTACTCCTCTCTAATCTTCCTTTTGAAGAAAGCTATTGAACAGACTGTGAGACCTTGAATCATTCTTGTTTTTGTTAGTCCCTTCTAATTTTGTTACGCTTCAAATGCATTTGCTCACTTCTAAATTGGGAGCAATGTGCCTCTTCTGGAGCGACAACTTTCTGATGAGCAACGATGTCTGATGCTTAGAAGCATGAGCAGTTTGGTTCAGATAAGGACATAAAACTACAAACTCAAACCCAAACCTCATTCCAAACTCTTCATGCTATTTCAAATATGCAGCATGTGTCTAGACTCACAAGAAAAGCTCCCTGATGTTGCAGCAGACATGCAATAGAAAATACTAAAATGGACAACAAAATATATGGGAATAAAAATAGTTGCATACTCAAACCCTGTACTTTTTAATAAGGAGAGTAGGCTCTATTGTGCAAGGTTTAAGTCCTGTTGATGGCCATGTTCATTAACAGCATTTTAGATCACATAATATCTTGCAAGGCTGGGCCCTGTGCTGACAGAAGATTGAAATAGAAATGAAGAGTTGTTTTAAGCGTTATCTAGGAATTAATTGAAAAGGCAGGTACTAATCTGTGAGCACTTGTTTACAGCCTAAATCTGTGTCAACAAACTAGCTTTATACTGATGATATGAAGTTGGTCAAATTACTTGGCTTTGGTTTAAGACTAATCTAGGTCAATTTGCAGCATCTTCTATGTTATGGCACCCTGTCCACTTGTACTATCTTTAGAGTTTTTCCACTGGAGTTCAGGTCAACCATTCATACCACATTTGCACTGAAACCTGCTGAACTGACGCAAGTTTCCTGCCAGGAATATAAGCATATTCTCACAAAGGGCTTGCAAGTTGGTTGATAGCTGATGTTCAAAATCAGAGGTTTGATCATCTTTCCATCTGAATATGAATTCATGCAGGTGTTCCTATATTTAATGAAATAATGGTATTTATGTTCCGTGCTATGCCGCCGGGAAGGCAGAGCTGCGATTCTCCCGGCTGCCACCAGATGCCAGTGTTTACTGTACACAAGTACTAGTGCACCCAGGCCAGCAGCGAGGCGCTGAAACACCCGGGCTGTCGCAGGAGGAGCTTCGTGGTGTTAAAAAGTTGGTTCCTCTTGGTTTGGATGAGGATTTGGACCTACTGGGGTGATCAAGCTGAGATCTGATTATACCAGGAATAAGAACAGCCTCCCTTTGAGGTGCTAAATGCAGGTAGCATCTCTCTGTCCTGCAGAAGGGAAAACTGGAGAGCTATACCCTCTTCAGATGAAGTCAGTGGAAGTCACTGGTCGCATCAGCATCCTGGCTGCTTCTCCAGCGTAGGAAAGTCTGGGAAGAATCAGTGAAGGTGTCTGGTATGTTGATGGGCCAAAGGGAGGTAATCCAGACCCAGTGCGAGACATGCAAGACCTGTAAGAAAGATTTGTAGCCCTAGAAGGACCAAAATTCAAACCAACCCACTGGATCGTATAATGCATTCTTATTTAAAGAACTAAAAAAAAAATAAAATTGAATAAAAAAGTATTGTGGAATGAAATTACTTTTGGGGAGATTGAGGGTCAGTTCTCCATGAAATAGGAGGAGGTGTTTGCTTTCTTTGACTGAAGTAAAATTGTAAATTTGGTGTCCAAATAAGTATTTTGGGGGGTGGGGTGGTGGTAGAGGTGTAAATGCAGTAAATGTAAATTATCTTTAGCCTGTGCACTTGAAAGGTGTTATGCGTTATCCATGAGGAGTGTCTGGCATTGCATGGCTCATCTTACCCAAGCCAGTTTGGGAACACGCACACTGAATTTCAGCACATGAGGTGGAGTCAACAGGTGAAGTTTGGATTTTCATATTTCCTTTATTTTATAGTTGAAAAAATGCTTACACTGTGCAGAAATTCATAGCATTGTTTCATAAAATCCCAGTGCTGGGAATCTTTATTTATAAATTGCAATTTATGATGACTTGTAATCAAGAACGAATAAGCATGAGAACTTAACCGCAGAGGTGGTTACCTTTGCACATGTTATAGAAAAATACATTAATACCTGCTTTTCACTGCAGCCTGGCAAAAATCTATTTCTATTGAGAAAGACCCTTCACATTTTAATTGTAGCAACCTGTGGGCATGCATTTTTCTCAGAGGCTTTTATCTATCTTTTCAACACTTGATCCATTCCTGTGTTTTTCGGTAGGCATATTCCATGCAAAGTCAAATGCAGAATTGTACAGCTCCTTTTCATATGAACAAAACCAACCTCCAAAAACCTCAGTCTTTTTTTAAATATTGTTGCTGGAAATAACATACGTTAAAAAATCAGGACATAGCTGTATTGTTGCAGCATGAAACGGAATAAGAAGGTGTCCTGGGTTCAGCAGTAGCAGTCATGTTTTTTCCTTTGTGTTAACTGGTGCAGTGCTGTGTTTTGACTTCTAGTTTGAGAGCAGCGTTGGTGAAGCCGATGTTGTCGGTTGTTGCTGGGTGATGTTTACCCTGACCAAGGACTCTGTGGGGCTCATGCTCTGCCAGGGAGGAGGGGAAGCTGTGGGGAGGCAGAGACGGGGCGCCTGACCCGGGCTGGCCGGGGAGGTATTCCATACCACAGTACGTCATGCCCGTGGTGGGGGGTGGCTGGGAGTTGCCCGGAGGGACAGGGGCTTCCGGGTGGAACTCGTTTTCTTGGCCGGTGGTATCGTATTCTCTTCCCTTGTTATTTTCCCTTATCATTGTTTTAGCTGATAGTAGTGGTGGTGATTTGTTGCCCGACTGTTCTTGTCTCAACCCGTAGGAGTTGCACTCTCTCGATCCTCCTCCCCGTTCCTCCGGGAGCGGGGAAGGGGAGAGCCCCGGTGCAGGGGGGGGAGACGGACACGGACCTTGATTGTTGTCAGCTCGGCACCACTCACTGGGAGTGAGTGAACAAGTTACCTGACTGGGTTTAAACCATGACAGAAGGGATTTTCTTCTGTATTCTCCCTGAAGGCTAATAACATGAAACGTGCGAAGTCCCACTCAGACTAGGTGCCTCTGCAGCAACTTACTCTCATCAACAGGAGAAAAAGTCATGTGAGCTGTTTGCAGAAGAATCAATTTTATTCTGTCCCTTTCCCATCAGTGATCCAGCGTGGTATAAAATGTTACATGATATTGCATGGTGCGATGCTTCAAAGTTGTTCATGTAGGAATGGTATAAGATGGAAATCAGAGCTTGGAGCAGGCATGTGGGAGCATTGTCACTCAGGAATTTTAGATAGGCAATCCCCTGACACCTGCTACTCTTCCACAGAGCCAAGCTTTCAAAACCAGCCTTAAATTGTTACTGACTGATTTATAGATCTGGCTTAAAGGTATATTGAATATGTCTTTCAGTCTTTTTCTGAAAACAAAATAGGCCTAATTTCAAAACCCAAAGATACTTTACAAATATCATCTCTAATCAATTGTAAATAGCCATGAAATCTTGCGCAGAGAATGTCCTTAGATATACTTTCAGTTTGCTAATGTGAATGAGCACAATGTTTGGTTTAATATGCTTAATCAAATTAACGAAACATAATGAGAAAAAGGGATAGCTGAATATTCTGATACATTTCCTGTCATTGGTTGTGATTGAGTTAAGAAGAGAATTACTGACTATCCCTGAGTATCACCTTCTCAAGAGCCAATTGTTTGCCCTGGTGTTTGAGCTCTTAATAAACAAGATGATACATTACTTCCTAATATGCATTTTAAATTCAATACAGCTCACATTTGGAAGAGGAACATTTGCAACTGAATCTTTTTGTTTTCTCATTTCTTTTACTGATTTGTGAGGCTTTGATTGAAGACTTCTATCTTTTACTTTTTGCTTTAGCAATGATAATTAAAGTTTGCCTGTGACTAATGTATTGGTCAATCGAAAGGAGGGTGGCAAATATAATAGATTACGGTCTTGTCACAGAGACCAGGTAATCTTGCAAGAAAAAGCACCATTAGAACTAGAACTAAAATTGATTTTCATCCTGGTGGAGATTTCTAAAAGATATCTTCTGCAGGCAGTCAGGCCATTGGGAAGGGGCCTTTCATGAAAGGGCAAAGGCAGTTACTAAGGTCAGTCCCTGTCGATGCTCTGGCTTTGCTAGTGGCCAGCTTTGTCTTCCGAAGCTGAAGCTACTCATCCAAGCTAATGTGTTTATGCTCTCCTGTTGCTACTGAACAGAGCTTTGAAGTATCACAACTTGGAATACCACAAAGCTTTTTCATGCCAGCCCAGATTACTTACGGGAAAGGGATCAAATGAGAAGAATATAGATACTGCAGTTAGCAACACTGACATCATCACTGGTCCCCTTTCAATTCCTCTGTCAGATTTGATTCTCCTTCTTTGCTTTATTATTTGGAAATGGTATTAAATGCTGATGAGGCAGCATATATTTCAAATCATCAAAGCCCTGTCAGTTACTCTTAGGCAATCAAACCTTTCTTTGGGGTACCTGACATAGACTGCTCATGATGTGGTGCTTGATCACAGCCTGGAAGCTATTTCAATACTGCTGCATTCCTGCTCTGTGGAGTTGGGCAAATTGCAATATCTTCCATTCCCCTCTCATAACTGGGTCATAAACTGGGTTTTTACAGCTGTAGGACACTTTTCACACCTGAATAGAACCTTAATTTTGATGTTGTGTTCTTCAAAATGAAGGGTGTCATGGCTTAACTTTCTAAATTTAAATCTCATAGAACTGAGATATGAAAGGTTCAGCAATTTGTATACTCCTCTAAGTTCTCACCTGCAGTTCATTCTTAATCAAAGCTGCACTTCTTGCAGAGTAGAGTGATAGCTGATGATTACAGAAAGTTCGAGAAAAAGAACACGTAAGGAGACAAATATCTATTGTATCCCTTTATTCATAATAAGGATAAAGGGCAAACTGTTTGCTAAATCCATTTCCATTCACACAAGTGGGCAATAGGGTTATATTGTAACAATTCTAATAATACTCTCTGGAAACATTTATTATGCTACCTCTAACAGATGCCTCTGCCTTCACTTGAAACATGCTTTGAGCTGGTCAAGAATATTTTCTAAGACCTGAGATGAAGAAAACAGTAACATGAAATAGTAATTCCCCAGCCCTTTTGTAAAATTTGTATCTAATAGCAGATACCAAATTAAGAAATTATAGAGTTTTAAATGTAAAACCATGTATTATTATGTTTCTTAAGTCATTCCACACCTGATTTGCTGATCTCTATGCAGCACTGGAAGACAATAGGAGAATAAGTCTGGTGCAGATACATTATATCTTTTATTCAGTTTAAGACTTCAAGATTTTGTTTAGCTTTTCTCTGCTCACCTAGCTGTACTTTTGACTGCAAAACACATTTTTCCTTATCTCTGTAAAATTGGCTTTGATCGGTGATTTCTTTCATGACTGTTACACTACCTGCTACGGCACTCTCTTAGCAGAAAGAAAGAGAACTTCAACAAATATGCTGTATAAACCCCTTTATTAAGAAATAATACACTTTTATTCAGAAAGAGCTGCCCAAGGGAGATTTTAATCAAGAAAGAAAAAAAAAAAAAAAAAAAAGAAGAGAAAACGATTTTGGGGACTAAGTGCAAATTTTGTCTGCAACTAGTTTTGAATGCTTTGGGAATATGTTGCCTCAGGAATCACCTCATTTCTTCAGTGAAGAGACCATGTTTGTTACCTGCGTCTGAAACGACCAAAAGCCATTCTCAATGTGGAGCGCAGGAGTGTAGAGATCATCACACCCATCAGCACCAGGTTCTTGCTGGTTTATGTTACAGCTAGGTAATGTTTAAATAAAAATAAATTAAGTGTTAAGCAGAAAGTCTTCCTGCCTTAGTGCAAATAGCAACATACTCCTGGCATGACAATATAGAAGTTGTATGCTCTGTGCTGGAGATGATCTCATAGTTGGTTTAATCAAAAAGGGACATACTCTGTTGGAGGGCCATAGCTATGGAAATTAAATCTTTTATCGTTTTGCAAAGAACTTCCTTTGTTGTCCTTTGGGTAACATTGCAAGGCTCATTTTGTTGCACTAGGGTTTTCTGAGTGAGAAATCACACAACGTTTTGATTGTGGAGTCTCAGAAGGCTTTTCTCATGCAGGCTGGGATGCATTAAAGAAATGAGTGGACTCGTGTCATATCATACATGCCTACTTTCTCCACTGACTGTGCCTTTTTCTTCCTTTCCCCATTATCTTCTTAACATCTACTCAAAATTCCTAAAATGGAGCAAGCAGCTGTTCCTTCATACAGAGCATGTTGGAGTATATACTAACGTATATTTTGATGCAGAATATATCTGGAGTATGTTTTGATAGATGACATAAATATTGTAGTTATATGGTCTATTACTTTTCTTTAAAGAGTCAGTAAGTCCTCAGTAGGCTTTATTATTATTTTTTTAATATTGGAAAACCACTAAGGAATCCACAAAGCCAAAAGCTTGCTTGTAAAGATCTTTAGTTCCTTTACTCGTGTGCTTGTAACTCACAAACACTGTGTGTTTTTAGAGCAGCTGCTGTTAATGAACAGGCTTTTCCAATCTGTTATGAATAGAATATGGAAACATGAAAGACACACTGTAGTTGCATCAGGTTCATTAATTCATATGATGTTTTTTTAATACTGCACTTTTCATATGATTTTCTGTTTCTGCATTTTCTAAAGAGAGAGATTACATTCTATTAAGAAAAGGCTGATATTGCAATCTAGAAGAAGCCCCTTTTATATGAAAAGGGAAAGATGTCTGAGGTGTCTGATGTGGGAGCCCCTGTCATACTGTGTTTTCTGGAAATACAAATAGAAAGGCAGTGTTATTTAGCAGTTACTACCAAAGAAACTAGAGAGACAGGAAAGGAAGAATCCTTCTGACCACTGCCAGATACAGTCTTGCAACCTAACACATATTGCAGGAATTAAAAACATCCACAGGTGCTGTAGAAAATCTCCTCATTTGAGGCAAAATTCTATTTGTATTGTGTTCAATAACAGAACTCCAATAGATATTGAAGGTACCATATCAGAACTTTATTTTATAGCCTGTAGGGATGAATCCTTTTCCTTACATCAGTTTTATGCATTTTTGTGTATAACTCAGACCTCCTACACAACTTTATGGAACAGCAAAATATGATATTTATTGTGCAAATGGCAATGTAAGACAGTGCACTGTAAGAGTAATCTATATGAAATGTTTTATTTTGTTAGGATATGAAGTTCACTTCAGTTTGGTGTTCAGAGTCACACAGCAATTCAGCAGATTTATGGCTTCACTGAAAACTGTGATGACATGCCCTTGCACTACTTAGCTCTCAGTCCAACATCTGGGCCTGTGTCCAAGACTTGATAACCAAGTTATTCACAAAGTGATACAAACCCCATTCTGATTTAATACAAGAGGACATTCTTTTGACAGTTAGTGTCAGTTCAAGGTTCATAGGTGCTTGACTCAGCCAGATACTTAGGCATTCTTTTATCTCTGAGCATGCAATCTGGGTGAGCCCTGTACATGCTTGTAGTCCCATTGATGTCCATGTCATTCAGCACTGGTGCATATCTCCAAAACTTATTGGTGCTTCCAGGAGGTGTAAATTAAAAACAAGTGTTGAAACAAAACAATGCTAAATTCCAGTTTCACGAGCCACACCTTGTCATTATTTATGGTGAACTTCATATAGTTTCTTATAGTTGCCTATATCTCCTGATAACGATTTCACTTTGAAAGAGTTGGGAGTGTAATTGCATCTCTCTGGGCATACTTTTTCCCCTGAATGCCATTCTAGGAATGTATTAATATCTCTTTGATAGGTCAGAAGAATGTGGAATGTGCATACCAAAAGGGTGTTTGGAGCCCAAGGGAGGGTAAGTGAGGAAAACGGCTGGGCTGGTAGAAACCTTCTTCCCTACAGGACTTAGGAGTGGTGCAACTTGCTGTGCCATGCTTCCATACCTAGCCTCTTCTCTGTTTTGCTAGTGGCATCCCTACACAACATTATATCATGTTGGTTCCGAACCATTCGCCACCCTCTTTCATGTGACCTTGGGGCAATCCTGGGTGAAATAGAACTGGAACTGAAAAATACAATTTCTTCCTGAACTTGCAAGGCTTTAAAACAAGGAGGCAAAAAGAGAACATGGATACCTCTTTTATGTCTGGTTTATTTCTATAATTTTAGCTCTGATTCATGCTTTTACGTGTGTGTGTCTCTAGTTCTGCTTGAAGCCCCATGGATTGTTACAAGTTCTCACGACTTAAAAATATGTATTTTTCTGGCAATTCTTTTTAGGCTCCTTGCTTTGGGTGACCTAACTGGGGATAGACTTTATCAACTGTATGTTCTTTCATGTGCCTTCTCTTTCTGCTACATTTCTACATGAAAAAAAAATGCAATTGTACTTTTTAGTCATAACCCTGGGTGTCTGTTGTTTTGAGTTGTGCTTTTTTAAGCATAGCTTATTTCTCAATTTTATTAGTATTGTTATGAAAAATAATTGTGGTTGTCGTTGTCCTTGTAGCCCTTTTCACTTAAAGCATTTATTTAATTCCCTGGATAGTATTATAATTCAAGCTATTATCAGAAATACTGGAAATACCTAACTGAGAACAAGCTCCTTGGGAATGTCTCTCTATATATACACATATGTATATATGTATTTCCAGTTAGTGAGCTATTAATAAGAAGTCCTTGAATATAGTGTTTCATGTAGTCTGTGTCTCCCCTGGTAGCTTATGTAAATGTCAAGGGAGACAGTATTAAAAGACTTGCTCTGGTCAAACTCTGTGACATTTAATTACTCTACTATCCTCTAGGGCATGTATCCTGTTACAGGAGAGCAAATAGGTTTTGTGTGAATTGTACTTATCTTCTAGTCTAATTTAATTTACTTCTGTAAAATTCTTACCTTTCCACTTACTAGCATTACACCCCTGCTTTCTTCAGTTCACTTTAAGCCTTCTGCTTCAAAATTCCCATCTCTCAGTATCTGCTTTAGTTCAAGTGCTTGCTTTTCATTCCTGTTCAGATATTGTGATGAAATAAAATCATAGAACAGTTAGGGTTGGAAAGGACTTTAAGATCATCTAGTTCCAATCCCCCCACCATGGGCAGGGACACCTCACACTAAGCCATATCACCCAAGGCTTCATCCAACCTGGCCTTGAACACCGCCAGGGATGGAGCATTCACAAACCTCCCTGGGCAACCTATTCCAGTGCCTCACAACCCTAACAGGAAAGAATTTCCTCCTTATATCCAATCTAAACTTCCCCTGTTTAAGTTTTAACCCGTTACCCCTTGTCCTGTCACTACAGTCCCTAATGAAGAGTCCCTCCCCAGCATCCCTATAGGCCCCCTTCAGATACTGGAAGGCTGCTATGAGGTCTCCATGCAGCCTTCTCTTCTCCAGGCTGAACAGCCCCAACTAATGTTCTTACTATCGTGTTTCTCATTAGTGTTTGTTTGTTTTATAAAGGTTGACTTTGTCTCGTGTTAGTATATTGAAAACATTTATTACTTACAGAGTTATACTTGAATAAGAGTTTCAGCTCTTTGTGAGGTGATCTCAGTGTGATATATCTTCACCTTTGTTCTAGACCCCAAAAAAGGACAAAACTCTCAAAATTTAAAGATACATATGTGATATTTGGTCTTGCTGGAGAGTATCCCTGTTATTTTTTAAATGTCTTTATCAGTAAGAATGAGTGGTAATTCAAAGCTTGATATCCTTGCTAACATAGGCAGAAGCCCACTGGAGTCCTTGGGAATTAATGTCAGGATTTCTGTCTTAAGACAATAGTTAAACGGGCACTAGGGCAGAGTGCTGTTTGGGTTGTCAGCCCCAAGTTTTTCTCTCTACCCAAATCAGAGAGTGCTCTGCAATTAGTGCTACATAAAGGGCTTTGCCAACTGAAGGATGCTGAACACTCAGAAATCCCACTAATTTGAGAGGGAACTATTGCTCTTGGCCTTTCTCTGGACTAGGCTGTATATGTTTCTAGCTGATTGTTCCAGAGACCTGGCAATGAGTCTGCAGGGCATTTTCCTAGGCTGTTGCACAATGTTTTGCTCGCAAATATGCGGAGTATTCCTGAAGGACTAGATGTTGTTGGTAACACAACACATACTCCCACCCACCCCCAAAGAATAATGTCTATTAAACCCTTTTTAATTTGTTATGGTATTATAGATCCTGGACAGTGCATATTCACAAAACTGTTGTGAAGCCTCTGTCCTATCCCATTTCTCCCTAAGAGGCCTTTGATGCTCTTGATCCTATTCCGTGGCTCACCAGTGTTATTCAAGTAATTATTGAGGCTTTGCAAAACCTGCCTTCGGGCTCTCGACTTCTTTGAACATGCCTCAGCTTTTCCAGTCTCGGAGTCCTTTCTTCATACTCTGTACCATGGAAGACTGTTGTGAAACACATTTTCTGCATTCTTACCCCTTCAAGGGCTTCCATATTGAAATGTTCTCCAAGCTGCTTTATTTGAGTATAAAGCTCAGAAGTTCTGAAACCTCTGATTTTATAGACTCGAGGGGAAAACCAAGAAGGACCTTAAAGGGGATCATTCTCAGCAGAGTTTTTGAAGCAGCAGGGTTTTGGGATGGTTTAGTCAAAAAATAGATTTTCAGTTAAACAGTTGTCTTAAATGAAATGTATGCCTCTTGTGATGATCTCAAAAATTCACTGAAAAATAGCATGTTTCTAGCGGCGTCTTATTTGGGGCTTTAAGACAAATACATTGACAATGTTTTTTCTGAAAAACTGACATTCTGCACAGCTTCTACTTATTTGATCAACCCTAAAATTGAGGGTTTGGCAAGAGTGAGAAAAGGAAAGTGGCATTTTAGTGAGAAAAATTAAATTGGGTAGCTGAAACTTCCTTTTTTTTTTTTTTTTTTTTCTTCATTGGGAACTGAGGTGAGGCAGTGGATGGTTAGGAAGGAGAAGTTGCAATTTGACTTGTTTCAGCTGCAGAAGGCTGAAATCTGAGGGAACCAACTTCAGCTGTAGTGCTTGTTAAAAAGACCAGGGTTTAGCTTAATTGGAAGAAAGGCTTGAGGACTGTGTTAGCTCTTCAGTGGTAAAAATAAAGTTTCATATTTATCCTCACTGTTTATTTTCTTCTCTACATTTCCCTCCCTTCACAAAACAAACTTAAACACAGTGGGTGAAAGCAGAATTTACCTTTAAAATCTGATTTGATGGAAGGATCTTCTGAATGAAAAATATTTAGGCTGTTGGTCCCTTTCTCTCTACACATATAGTGGAACAGGATGCATGCGTATAAATGGTGGGCAGCTGGGAGCTGTTTGTTTTTGGAGAACTGGAAGCTCTTTGAAAACTGCAGGAGTAGATATGTTTCTGAAGTTTTATTTCATTGTTTAGCTTTCTGTCATCCAGAAGTGCAGTGTTTACTTAAACGTTATACAAGCTCAGTGTTGTAAATTAACAAGTACTGTTGTAAATTAGGAGTCTTGGCTTTAAACTGCTGGACTTAATGTTATAATTGAAAACAGCTCTCCAAATGCCAGCTGTTGAGTCCTAACTTTATAGAAATACCTTGGTTTCAGAATGTGATATTCCCAGGCAGTTCTGAAAGTGTGTTGAGCTAAACCTGAGGTGTATATTTGAATTTTTGGGATCAAATGAAACCTGCCACACAAATATGAGAAATCCATGCAATCCAGGGTTTGGTGCTAACAATACATGCCCTCTTCTTGGGGCATAGCTCCTGTTTAGCATCTACATAAGGTCTTGTTATTAAATGTGTGCACAGTCCTAAGAATTAGTTTTTAATCTACATGGCATAATTAAGAATGTTTTCTTCTTTTTGAAGGAAAATGTGTCACATTGGCATTCATATTTCTGATTATATTTTTCCATCATGCTGCATGAAAACATAGTCACAGTAAGAGATGGAAGGTTAGTGCAAGATATGGAAATACGCTAGGTGTAAGGTACCTCAATGTGCACTCTCCGTATGATGATCTCTGTTCACACTTTCCTTTAAAAAAGAATGTGTACTTTTTGTCCATATCTAATGGAGGTATTCATTTAAGAAAATAAATAATGAGCATGGAAATGATTGAGTAGTAATAGGACAGGCATTTACCTTATGTAGATCCTTACTGCAGAGTAGGCTACGTGTTTTCTCTAAAAAAAGGAGATTTCAAGTAAGAAATGTAAGTTAGAGGTTGTTTTACATAATGTTGCCTCAGTGATGGTTTTCACGCTGAGCTCATCACCAAAGTAGTAGGAAAAAACCAAGTGTCTTAAAGGGGCAAACCCCCTCTCTTAAAAGGCCACTAAGGTAGGCAGAAAGTGTTCATTGAAGGATTCTGCCAGAAAGAGGGAGCTCCTGTTGACATGAGATTTGGTAAGGGTTAATAGTTAACAGTTAATAAGATTTTAATTCATCACTTTAGTAAATGGAATGCAAATTTTCCCTTGCCAGTTCTCCAGTCTACAGATGAGAGTAATCCTCTCATCTCAGGAATTAAGCATAAGGCATCACTCAATACCAAAGATGTTTCAAAGAGTAAACAAATGTGTTCCTTGTTTCTCTCCCCATTATGCTAGAGTGTTAGATTTTGAGGTTACTGACTTTTGGGAGGGATGGTAGGAAGCAAATATGCCATGTGTTGTGTTGTTTTGACATGGCTCATGCATTATACCTCCAGTTCCTGAAGAGATGAGTTCCCACAATTGTGTACATCCCTGCATAAACTGGGCTAAGCTCTGGGCAAAGTTGATGGTATTGCTAGTGTTGCAATTTCACATGCAGTTTCTCATGCAATCATGAGAAAATGTAGCTCATTTTTGGTTTCTTTTCTGATGTTTGATGTTACAGAGGCAGTTCCTGTGCTGCTTTTCTGTTTCTACATTAAAAACAACCAATTTACCTACATGAGTGGTAAAACGTTCCATGTGGTGTCAATTCTGGTTTCCTCCTCACTGTTAGGAAAGATGGTATGTTCCCCAGCTGTCTCCTGCTTTTCTCTCTACAAGAGCACTCATTTCCCATCCTATACCTTGCAACAGAATGTGACTGAGGCCAAACCACTAAGAGTGATTTTGCAGCTTGGAATTTCCCCATGGCTATTGTGTCCATCTCCTACTTACAGCAAAAGAGAAGTGTTTGTCTCAGCAGTTGCTTTTGTTAAGGGCTGATTTTAGATGGTGAACACTGCTGCTATGAGCTCAACTTCATAACATTGAAATAATGCACCATGATTTTGATTGCTCTGCAACTATTCACTCTATTGGCTTTTGCCAAGAGATTTTTGTCACATCTATCTTCATTCTAAGACATTCTCTGTGACCTGCTGTGCACTATCCCTGTGCTGTGCACTATCCGTGACAAATAAAGTGCTTGTTAAGCCACAGGTGTCTCTATTAGAATGAAGTTACATGTAAAGTTATGAGGCAATATTTACATGACTTCTTAATGTGAATGAATCTGTTGGTGACTTTATTCCCATATCAAATAAAGTCAAAACCTCTCAAGCGATAGTCTTTGCACAGAAACAGACCTTTTTACATTATATTATAGGGCCTTCAGTGTTAAATTCTTACAAGTAAGAAGGCAAAAACGTTTTAAGTACTGGAAGAAACCTGCACCTCTTTTCAAACCTCTGTTTATGTAGACTTCTTACTAAGAGAAATTATATAATTCTTGGCCTCATTAGAAGGAAGTCAAATCAAGTAATTCTATTTTAGTGGCCAAGTTAAAAAAATGGTTAAGGTTCTGTATTTAAATAACTCACTTACTGTTGGTGAAATTGTTCCAACACTACAGCAGGCTCCAAAATTGTTCATAATGCCAACCTGGCAAATGACAGCACTCAGGTATAATCAGTTCTGGTGCAAGTCTGACACACCTTAAGAAATACATTTAAACCTTTTTGTTGCCTTGATTTTTATTGTTTTTTTCTTTGTAATGGATTAAATGTAGCACTGGTCTATAGATGCAGCTGTGACTGGGATCTGATATAGGAAAGCATGTAATCAAGTGTCATCAGAGTTGGTGCCAGGGTGACGAACCATCACCTCTAAAAGTCAGAGCTGTGAATTTTCATCTTTCAAGGTATCTTGAGTTTTTTGTAAGCACTGTTAAACATCAGACCTTCAGAGCACTCCCTGCTCTGCTTTCAGTGGCATTCAAGGGACTTGATTTATGAATAGGAAACAAATATTAATCTTGCTGAAAGTCCTTGATTGCAGACAGCCTTCCCTGTGCCATCCATTGCTTGTCATTCTGACTGCAGTTTTTTTCAGTCCCATACTGGCCCACAGTAATGCCTGTGCTGCTGTCATGTGGCATGGCAAGCAAGATCATTGGTTAAAATAACTCTTTTTGTTTAAATTTGTGTAAAATTATTTTTATAAACATTTGTACATGTTTATGTTTGTGTAAGATTGATTCCTTCCCCTGATTTTCCACGTGGTCTTGTCGAGAGCTGAACTGGATCAGCAGAGAGATAGCACGGGAAGAAGAGAGCAAGAGGAAAGAATTGCCTAAGCTGGTCCTGATGCTAACAAATGAAAGGCTGGAACTGGAGCTTTGGTGTATAGGTCTATAGCACATTTGCTCGGGTGGCAAAGCCAATTGGTTTCCTTGTTAATTCTTTTTCCTAACAGCATTCAGTGGCTTCCCTTATCTCATGTACAATCTGAACTTATTTCCTAGAGTTAGGCATTGCTACTGTGCTTCTAGGCTTTAAAGTAGAGCATATAAAACATTCTTATGACTTTTTATATGTGAATTCCCTGTCTTAAATGAAACTCTTGTCTTAGAATTGAAGGCGAAAAATACTAGAACTCCTGGATATTATGTATCTCATGGTCATCTTTCTAAGTCTATGCTTTGTCTGCCCTAATGAGAGCAGCAGAATATATCTCAGCTACAGAAAGCTGTCTACCCATTGTGCATGGAGCCCTCCCAGCACTGCCACTCTCTTTCCTACACCCTGTGGTTAGTTTGTACTACAGGACTAAATGTTGGACTTACCCATTTCTGCTCTTTGTCAGGCTTTGTTTGTGGCTCGGAAGCAGCACTTGGAGGGTCAAGGAGCTTACGTTTCTTCATGCTTGTATTAGCCATTGGCTCTAGATCAAGAAATATGTGAGCAACATTTATTAAATATGATCAGTTGCAGACCTGTAAGTTCATATCACTTCCACTAACATTTTTCCATTTAAACTCTTAATTCTCCCTCTTGTGAACTCAAAATGGGAATTTATCACAATCTGCTAGCATTTGAACATTTCTGATGTTATAGACAGAGATGTGTGAATGTCCAGGGCTTAAATGATCTCAAGCTAGGTCAGCGGATCTGTCTCCCAGGTCCTTGAATGTGAACTTCAGGGACTACTTTTACGAAAGGTACCATTTAGTTCAATGAAAGCTGACTGTTTTCAGGGTTACCTGCACAGCAAGCAGAGCTTGCGAAAGGTCCCAGTGAGTAAGCCAGAGCGAAGAGTGAGGGATGCCTCTGCTCCAGCATACAGGATGCTTGATCAGGCACAGCCAGTTTGCTCTCCAGTGCCTATTTTGTAATAAACTGAACCATATTATGCCTGGTGATTTCTTAAATTTACATTCAAATTTGAATCCAAAGCTGAAACTGTGGCCAGGCTAAAGTCATCTGGAGTTTTGCTTTTGACTTCAAAGGGCCACACTTTTTATTCAGGTCTAAAATTGCATGAATGATTTTAAGGAGCACTTTTTCAGCTCCTCTGCAGAGACAGATCTATTTGATGTACAGCTCTCTGCTATGGCAGCAGAATCTATTCTCTATGAGGCTTCTGTGCTCCTCTAGCTTATTCCTTCTTCTGAAGTCATGAATCTCTTTTTAGGGCACCAAAATCCTTCTCTGCAACAGCTGGTATTCATTTTAAAGATGCTCCAGGTAAAGAAAAAAAGTCAGTGGTAGGAATATAATTCCTGTTGGCAGGCGGTTTTCCCTGGATACTAAAAAGAAGAGAAATGGACCTTTTCTCTCTGTCATGCATGTTTGTTAGCAGGAAAAGCATTCAAGAAATCTCATCCCCATCCCCAGAGCAGTGACCAGAGACACTTGCCATCAATGTTTTACCCTGCAGTGCAAAAGGCCGTCTGGGGAACACAGGAGAGTTAGGAGAACTGTGAAAAAAAGTAGTGGGAGAAGGATGCAGGATTCTCCTAAGGAGTGGTAAAATAGATCTCTTTTTATGTAAGTTTTAATAGTCATTGACGGTGACTTTTAGAACAATGTGGTCCTCCTCCAATCTCTGTGGCAGAAATACCTAAGTATTCAAACAGGCAGGATACTTAACAACTTTCCTTCTTCCTTCTTTCACTCCCCAAATTGTTCTAAAGGCTCTGGCTGTTCTCTTAGCTCAAATAGTGTTTGACATTTCAGTAATAAGACAAAAGACAACCTTCTCTTTTTGTCTTTTTTAATCCAGATAATTTAATACAATAAAGAAGTAGAGACATCAAAGCAAAGAAACTATATACATTGTACAAAGCATTGGGGATCTGTTCTCTTTTCAGAATTTTGACATGTGCTATGTAGTGTGGTTTCAGCTATTAAGAAAATACAGACATCTTTCCATGCAGTCCTCTTGCTATTTAAAACAATCATATAAAATCTCTTTTGATGCTGCACAGAGACACATACAGTTTTATTACCATCTTTCAGTGAAGGTGGGTAGAATATGTTGGCCTTGTACGTCATTAGAGCAAGAGCACAGCAATTAATTCTGAATGAGAGACGCAGATTAGATTTATGATACAGTACAAGTTTTGTGTATGTAGACTGCTTTCTTGTTCCGTCTTCAGAGCTCTGCTTCACTTCTTTTGAAGCACATTTGATAATAATTTATTGCCTGGGAGGGTGTTCTCGGAGACTTTCTTGTCCTATACCATAAGACATAGGTCTTACGGTATAGAACTTGCAGTCTTAGAACTGCTATAGAGACCTCATACGGAGATGCACATGATTTGCCTTATCTAAAGGGCAGCTTGTAATCCTGTGCCAACATCATCTTTAATCGACACAACAGTTCCTGAAACAGTTGATGGAAGAGCCAAAGGTTCTAACATTGCTATTAATTTTTCAGAAAATGTTGCTCTTGTGGACCAGGTGATGGTCTGTTAAAATCATAAAGACTTGAATGCAGGGGGGACATAATTTAATCATCTCAGGAGGAGAAGATGACCTGTAAGTTAGGTCTTCTCCTGAAGACGCCATAACACAGATTTACTTCTATTATTGCTCTCCTCCAGTGTGTTTATTTCAGACCTTTTGAAAGACCTTATTGAAGGCAGGGTGAGCTGCAGGAACTCATTAGCTCTGAAAGCTATATGCACAATTATTTAAGTTGTGGCATGGACAAACAAAAATGATTAAAAACACCCCCAAAATCACAGTCATTCAGAGAAAACTGTCTAACTCTTTTTTGGTTTCTTTTTTTTTTGTTTTGTTTTTCTGAAAGTTGAGTCCAAGTTGTCTTTGTTACCAAGATGATTATGCTTGCTGGGCTCAGGGTATTTCGACAGTTATCATCCCGAAATGTTTTACAGCAGTGGGAAGGAGGTGTTAGTAGATTACTATACATCAAATTAAGGAGAAGGGCTCTGATACAATGTTTTAGATGGGGAGAGATGAATGGTCGTTCTTGTGCTGTTTTATTTAGCAGTTTATAAATGAATCATTTTGCCTGCGTGAAAGTTTATGTGAGATTATTGTCCTGAGACAAGCCTTCAGAGCATGGGAAGAACATTTTCACACAGGGTTAATATGCAGACAGTGATAAGTTATGAAGCTCTGCTTCTCGCTTAAGTGGGAAGGTGAGACAGCAAGACTTATATTAGAAATAAATATGTATTTGTAAAAATGATGTGTGAATACACAAGATCAACAGTCTCTTAGTAAGATTTCCAAATGCACTGAGTTATCTTAGGATCATGAACTTTCTTGTTTGGTAGGGATACCTAATAGGTAGGGAAATTTGTCAGGCCATAGTCAATGCAGAAGAGATGGTCTTCCTTCCTCTCAAGTATAAATGTAGTTGTACCTCCCCCCAAGTACATTCTGATCTCTTCTTCTGGGGGAAAGGTTTGGAAATAAACTTTCAATCCATTATGAAGACTTCTAACGTGAATAGTAAAACTTTATGGGTTTTTTTTGTTTTCCTTTGGTTATGACAGATGATAGGCTACACAAAGAATGGAGACCATATTTGGAAAGAATAGAACTTTATTTTAACAAATAAATTTTATTCATATAAATAATGTATTTTATTGCTATATTGTCTACAGAGCCAAGCTAGACATTGGTTAAAGACATAGGCATCCACCATGAACAAAATTAAACCAGACTAAGGGGTTATAAGCAAACAAATGAGGTTATTTTCATCTTGAAGATTCTTTAGATGGATTCCTGAGATTATTTAGTGCTCTTTTAGCCACTAAAATTCCCACTGAACTCTGATTTGTCTTGATCTGGTCCAGTTGGGACATTATTACTTAATCTTTTGCATATTCCAAGATGTTGCTTGGATTGCTAAGCAGACTCTTTTATGCTGTCAGATGTAATTTCCCTGGAAAACTATCTTGCTGCATCCAGATAACCATACTCATATGAAGATCATTTGTTGTTGCCCAACATGGCCAAAATTCCAACTACTTCTCTGACTGGGATGATGAGTTTTTTGAGAAAGCACTAGTAACTCCTATGTAAACTCCTATGTAGAGGAGATGGACTTGCATTAAAAGCATGTTTATAATCTGCAGCTATTCCCTGTAGAAAGGGGATTTTAAGACTGATGCATCTCTTTAAGTAGGTGAACCCATAAAATCAGACATGAAATACTTTTAAGTCTCCAACCAAGTGCACAGCTGGACCTAACACAGCTGATGGAGGACTTCATGGAAAGTCAAGAATTAATGGCTGGAAAATATGCTAAAGCCTAACAATTGGAAAGTACATTTGCTATGCTGCTTTTTGATTTAAAGATGGTAACATGGGAAAGTTGTGATTGAGTTACTTCTACTGCATAACTTAGAGACAAGAGTTCTTCATTTGTCACCAAATAAAAAAAAAAATAAAAAAAAAAAAAATAAAATCAACATTCCAAAAGGCATTTGATGCTTTTCAGATGAGACTGATGTTCCAAACGTGACATTTAATCTGTATGTCAGCAGCTAATTTTCCTGATGTGGTATGTCATTTTCGAAGCGTATCTAGAGAAACAGAATTAATACTAAACTTTTCCTATTTTTTGTTGTTTTCAGAATACTTATCATAAAATTTTTATTAATTATGGTGAGTGATAATCATTATCATAAAATAAGAATCACATGTTCCCATGGATCTTGTACGAAGTGACTAGTACACGTCCTTATTACCATTGGTAATAATAACAGCAATTCTTATACTTTTCATATGAATTGGGCTATGTTAGTATTAGGCCAAATATTATATATTACAACAGAGTAAGGATGTGAGTAATGGTGCATTGTGAGGGCACAAATGAGCAAAAGGGAACTGCAGCAAGCTTTGGGTGACCCTGTGTTTTAATCCAGTGCTGTAAACTTTTAAGCACAAGTTAAACTTTACTTGTGAATGGTGAAGCTGCTGATTAAGACCTGAATTATCTAGCCATAATGAGAGCATTGCTTTAAAGTGGGAGCTGCCAGCCTGTGGCATAGAGGGCATGTATGGCCCATGAAACACCTTGATGTGTTTAATGAGAGCCCACTGAAGAGGAAGGTTAAATATCCACCAGCCAAGTGTTAACATGGTATAAACCTGCTGCAAGAACTATTTTCTTGGCACCTGCAGAACTCCATTTCCAAATGGTTCCTGTCTAAAAATGGACAGATGATCCAGTCCAAAAGGAGATGATACAGAAGAGACTTGCCCAGGACATTATGCTAGAAGATGTTCGGAGATGTGTCTCAGTCTGCTTCAGTCAGTGATGTGTAGGTACAGAGATTGTTTCCAAAACACAGAAATGCACATCCAAGCCATGGAAGTATTGTGCGTATCAGTACAATTATTACAGATTCTGGATCAGTAACACTCTGTGCATTTATTAGCAGCTTTTCTCCTCCCTCCCCACCCCGTGATATGAAAACTCTTATGAAAACATTCTTGATACACTGGGCCTTTGATATCTAGCTGGAGCAACAGGACTTCTGTAGTTCTGAAGTCTAAATTTGCTTTAAATGTTGCTCACTGGACTAAGTATTTGTATTCCCAAATTCATGGCATCTAATTTCCTGTCCTCGAAATAGAGACTCACAGAAAATTGCATGGTTCATAAAGCTTGAGCTGAAAACACGTTGAATACCTTTGAAAGAAAAATAGAACATGGTAAAGAAGCACCTCTTCGTTGGGATGACAATTCTCCACCTAGCAAGGTGCAGTTGCTGTGTAGCTCACTAGAGGGCATGTGATTGCACTTTATAACTCCTAAGATAAAGAAACTCTGATATAAAAGAGGAAAAAAGAAAACAAGAAAACCCCCCAAAGTTATAAATCTGATATAGCTGCGTTGCAGATAGAAGAAGTTAGACTTGCAGCCCACTTACTTCAATTGCTCATTCAAGTGCATTGTTTGGCAAAGAAGTTTAACCTAATCTTGTGGTATGCATACAGTTCCTTTTCTTTACCAGCGAAGTGAGGCAGAAGTATACTTTGCAATTTACTCTGAATTCATTTTATCCACTTCTTTGTTTTTACTGTATTTTTCCTAATGTTTTCCTGAAAAAAAAAAGAAAAAAAAAAGATACCATACTGATCCCTTCTTATGGAAGCTGCCAGAATAAGCAACTCAGATGCTCACCATAAATATTTCAGAATATCTAGCATTTCTGTTTGTAACCACTTAATCTGGTACACATGTTAAAGGAAATCAATTTCTAAAAGCAATTATTTTAGATTTAAGTTTTCTGTAGGCAATAGAACCTTGAAGACCTGGTTATTTTTAATATATAAACTATGCCCCTACC
Organism: Pezoporus wallicus; assembly: GCF_028554395.1. Lineage (NCBI taxonomy): Eukaryota > Metazoa > Chordata > Aves > Psittaciformes > Psittacidae > Pezoporus > Pezoporus wallicus. Next base: position 1,661,396 of record NW_026637266.1, read on the forward strand.
TTGGAGCTTTAAAATATAGAGGCATTTGGGTCAGTTGTTTTCATCTGCTGTGTAAACAGCCTAAATCTCCTGAATTGCTTTCTGAAAGCAATTTCCAGTTGCTTTCAATTTCGGGGTTAAAGAAAAGGCATAACCCAAACAAGTCTAGTAAAACCCAATTCCCCCTCATTTTCTGTTGTGTCGTGTATTATGCCTGAGTGCAAAGCCATTTATGTCACTTACAACTGTAATGATTTTCCATTTGCTGAAGTGAGAGGACACAGGTAGAGTACTGATTGGTTAAGAATAGATGATAAATGAAGTAAGACAGAAGACAGTGCTCTAGGGGTCCTGGGCCAGATCCTGGGCTTCTTCATTTAGGTTTTGTTTTACTTCAAGCTCTTACTGGTACAAACAGAATCTCATTGAGCCGTAGCCTTGTGTTTTGCCAAACCATCATTCTTTGTCATCTCCTGCCTCCAAGAGCTATATATAAAGGAGAGAAAGCAGAAAAAAAAAAAAAAGAAAAATCTAGGAATTCTCTTGGACTTGGCAGTAAAAAGCCATGTAGAGGGACTCTAACTTCTTTGTTTGCTGAGGTGGCTTGTTGCATTGCCCATTCGCATCTCCCTCAGGCAGGAAGTGAAATGTTTGTGTGGTCCAGGAGTGTCCACTGAAACCTGCCAGGGCCTTTTTCACAATTCAGCTGAAACACATTCACAAAACCTTTCTCCCTGACCCATGTCAGTGTTCGTGGCATTGCTCTCTCTCAGTTTTCATCTCTGTGCTCCGGTTGACAGTGTCTGGTCAGCATCCAGCCCCACGTGAGCTTCCAAAGATCTTCATTTTGCCTTCCACCCCTGACACATGCACTCCTATTTCTCTGAGATTGCTCCTCTGCTCAGCCAGATTCACCCTGGATTTTCCCTTCACACATCTGACATGGTTTTTCTTTCCTGCACTGTTAGTATTTATTCCATTTATGAACTAATAACTGTTCAGTTTACGGTGGGGGGGGGAAGCCATAGTGCATCTGCGCAGAGAATGTTAAAAACTCAGAGGAGATAAAAAGCTACACTTAGGCCATGTAATAGCTAAAAATCAGAATAAGTTATCCTCCTTAATCATTCCTCGAGGTTCTCTTTTGTAACAGTGCCTATAAAAAGCCTCTGAAAGATGATACGGCTGAGTCACAGAGGAGCCTAGATAACACTATGGCTTTAATTATAGTGCAGAAAGATGTAATAAGTATATGGAAAGTAAACATCAATGGCTATCTACCCCTCCTATACCCTTCATATGTAATTTTAAATGATCTCTTGTTTGGATCAGAACCTAAGGTGCTATCTGCACTGCAGGCTGCAGCCCACTGTGCACAAGTGGCGTCTGTCTGGGGCTCGTAGCAACGTAGGTGGGGTTGCTCGCAGCCCAGAGCAAACCCCAAACCCACTTGAACAGCACAGCAGGTTAACCTGCTGTCTTCTGCAGCCAGCACTTAGACACCTTGCTTAAAAACAGCTCTTGATACAACACTCCTAAGTGTTCGCTTAGTCACATCCACCATCCGGAGAAGGGATGTGAAGCTGGCCGGTACTGCCAGATGGCATAGCAGCAGCAACATTACATAAACGTCTGCTCTGGGAGATGGGGACAGTTGTCTCAGAGGCTCTGTGAAGCCAATTTGCCCTGTAGCAGAAGTCCCTGGGCACATTCTCCATCTATCTCCATTAAGATGGAAAACAGCTGGGGTTAAACTCATGTACTTCAAAAGGTATTTTAAGTCAAATAGTTAAATAAATGAGGGACTGAGCCATTATTAGGAAAAAATAAAGGGTAAAAAAAAACCCAAACCAACTCAAACCATCAGTGTCTTTACTTGAGAAAAACTCAATTTATTAAACTAGCAAGAAGCATTTTTTTTTTTCCATATTGTTTCCCATATTAAAGAAGAACCCCATTCTGCATCTGCCATGAAGATTTGGATGGTGCGTTGAGATCACACTGAAAGTCAGGGTGGCCTACATCAGAAAAGTTGCATTTCACAGAACATTTGCTATTGATATGTTGGGAAAGTGTCAGACTTGCGGGAGGACTGGAGAGTATTTGCATGATACATTAATAAGAAACAGTTTAGTATAATAGATTACTAAAGCATGGTTAATTTTGAAGCCAAAGCCCACACATTCTTAACTTTGTTTCCCAGCTGAAGAGCCAGTATACTCATGTATTGTACAGGAACTGGAGTGTTATTCTTTGAAAGCAAACCCAGTGTTTAGAAAATCCAAAATTGAGCTAACAGCACGGCATATAGGCATCACACAGGATGTTATTTTAAGCTGTAAAGCAGAAATGTCAGTACACTTGATATCTTTATTTGCAGCACGTGTGTTTTGAGAAAGCAGGTTACATACATTCTTGCTTTACAAATCCCGTGAAACTGAGATAGTTTCATTTGTCTTGGGAAGCTCAGTATCTGACAGGAGGTCTAGTCAACAATTCCAAGAGGTTTTAAATGATGTGGGGAAATACACTCCTGTCCTTCAGTTTTGAGAGGAAGTTGCTTTTTGAGACTGCTCTCCTCATCCCAGGAGCATTTTGAAAAACAAGTTAATTTCTGAACTGTAGAGTTTAACTTAGTTTAACTGAGGTTGCTGTACAACATCCCCAGCTACTCCACTTGTCTCCTGGGAGCATTAATCTTCATCCCCGCCTTGGAAAGGACAATGGACCTATAGGAATGTATGTACTTTAGGGCTAATTTTAAACATAGTATTGACAAAGTACTGATTTCCTAAGATCATATGGACCTTTAGAACTAGAGCAGATTAAGTAAATTTTCAGTTTAATCAATGCAATCAAAAAATAATACAGCCTCCAAGCTGAAGCTAGGCATGGCATCCATGTTGCTGCAGAATGAAAAAGCTGTCAAATGCTGCTGCAGTTGACTGGTCAGCTGTAAATTCAGCGTTTAGGAACTGAGCAGTGATTTTATACTGCTGAAGTCAAAGTGAGTGTATGTGCATACAAGTGACATTCTGATCACGTTCATCTTTTTTTCCTAGGAAGGAATTTTCTCTCTTTGATAAAGAATGCATAGTAACAGGGAGTGGCTTTCACTGAAACAGGAGAGCTCCACCTCCCGGACACTTTGGGTTGGTCACTTGTCTTGCAGTTACAGTTCAAAAGCAACAGTGAAGTTAACTGGTGCCTTCTGAAAAGTACCCTAGGTTCTGGTTCCTTTTTCTCCTACCTGCCCCCCCTTTCTGGAAAGTACCTAGTTCTGACAGTAACTATCTGGATTGCTTTGATGATTTGTTACTGACAATATAGGTTATGTGCAGTAGCAAATAAAAAGAATAGTCTCTTAGACTTTAACTGGGTCACAAAATAGTGCAATGAAATTTGGGAGGTGGTTATTTCCACAAGCATACCCCCTGTTCCTGCCCCAGTGATGCTGAGTTAACGATCATCTGTAAACCAGTGGGGATAGAGACGATAAAGACATGTAGTTAGATAATATTTATGTTTAAAAAAAAACCCACAAACCAACCCCCAAACATGTATTTTAAGAGTAAACCCAGAGTAATTTCCCCTTTTTTGTGAAAAAACTTCTCTTGCTCAGAGTTTTAGATAAAGTATTCACAGTAGTGTGCTTGTGATGATGGAGACATGGCTGTAAAAGATTTTATCAGTAGATTTACACTGAACTTTAAAATTAGAAAAATTAGAATCAGAATTGATGCTTTGCTTTAACAAGAAGCCACACATAGAAGTCAGGACTTTATTTTTCTTTTTTTCTTCATTCCCCATTTCAATATTGCAGACTATTTAGTGTTATTTTGTGAAAAATTCCTGACCAAGAAAGATTAAAATTTATCATGTATCAGTAACAACTTATTTTCATTTGGTATGTAAAGTTAGCAAGGGTGCATGGCCTGCTCAGAAAGTACTGGGTAGTATTCTTTGCGCACTGGCAAGAGGAGTCCAGTCTGGGCAGATACATAGGAGTGGAAAAAGAAGAAAAAGAAGAGATTTTTAAAATAAAAATGAAATGCCCAAAATTAATTGGACTGGTGACTGAATATTCAATATTCAGCCAATGTATTAAGTTGCAGGTTTGAAACCTTGGGTTAAAACCCATTAAAAAGTAACCAGATTCCTAGATTATGATATGATTTACTACTTCCTGTTGAGTCTCTTAGTACTTGTTCCCTTTGCCTATTATTTTTTGCTCTCTTCCTTATAATTTGAATTTGACTGCTTTAATAATTTAATAATTCATTCTATCACCAGTGGTAATTTATACAATTTTCAGATGGCAAGTAGCACCTTTCGTTGCAGTCAAGTTCTTCTATGGGGATTCAGAATCTGTCATTATTGAACTGGGCAATATGAGTGATTTCAGTACCTACTATGTCAGGATACAAGTTAATATTTTGGACTATGAGCTAATGCTTCAAGCCTCTAGGGAAGCCTAAAAGATCTAGCCTGGGATGAAAGAATCAGAAACATGAAATGACAGTCATTCTAAAACCTAACATTTCCATGTTTCCATTAATTCATTATGTTTTGCTTTCAAAAAGATGGAAAATCACATTCAAGGATCAAAGTCCACATAGCTTTCTACACACAAGCTAGCATTTCATCTAGATTATACATGTAAATAAAGTTGCAGCTTGCTCCTAAGACATAAAAAGCAAAGGTCAGATTATGGAAATAAAGGGAAAAACATGTAAGTCTGTTTGTTCTGCATTTCTTGGCAGCCAATACATTCAGTATTCTGGTACTTGTTATGCAGAAAAATAGAGTTGCCTATTGCAGATAATAGCAAAAAAGGCAAAGGACTGGTTCTGCTACTCTTGTAACTTCATTGGTGTCAGTGGACTTAAAGTAAAAACTTATTTGGCAGGGAGTGACCACTTGAGGTTCAAGTGCTTATTTCTTCTAAGACCCAGAAAAGTTATGCTGAGTAAGACTGGTAAAAAGGTCCAATTAACTCTTTCAGCTGGAAAAATCTGGGACAGAACAGGCCCTGAAGCCCAGCACTAGGAAGAGCCAAGCTTTGGGAAGGAAGTGAAGGCTGAGGTTTACATAGTTATTGTCTTTGAAATACCAAAGGCCAGAGTGGGGCTGAGTTACCCAACATCAGAATAGCAGTAAATTTACATGCTCCCTGGGGTATTTGTGTTTCGAGCTGTGAAGCAAACTCCCTTCTCTCTATTGCACTGGGTGCACACCAAAGGGAAGAGGCTTCCCCTTCTGGTTGTTTTTGTTGTTGTCTTCTGCAGAGAGAAAATGGGGAAATGACTGTAACCAGATAACAGAGGAGTGTAAACATCCATGTAGAAGAGGAAAGATGCAGCATGTTGTTACCTGTAACTTCTGAGCTTCACAGCTGCTCTCATCTCCTGTGCAATTAGCCAGGAATGCAGCCCACATAGTTGATTGAATGGCTATCCTAATTTTACTTGAAGATCTGGGGGGGGGAAGACCCATAATTCCAGATTTTGTCACCACTTTATTTAGCAGCCATATAGGCAATGTCTTTAAAACAATATGGCTTGAATCTCTTTTTTTTTCTGTTCACTTTCAGTAGATAGAGCAAAGAAATAGGATATCTTTGGAGCTAGCTTGAAGGCTCTGTTTTTCTGCTATGCATTAGTGGATACTAATTTGTCCATTTCCCACTTCTGTAAGAATTGCCTATGGAAGGTTATTTTTCTTCTTTTTTTTTCATGTCCCCTGCAAAGCACACCTTTCTTGGTGGTCAGAAAACAGTAAGTTGTCATTTCAATAGAAAAACTGTTTCGGTTGAAACAAATATGAGGTTTTGTTTTAACTGTCCCAGAAATCAAAAAGTCCATTTGCAAAACAAAATGTTCCAAAATGATTTTCTTTCAAAATTGCTTTTTATTTAGACGTTTACTTTCTATATTGCCAGTTATTGCAAGCATATTAGAATGAAAGGACTAAGTTGATGCTGTTTAAAGCTTAATTAAGAAGTGAGATGTCCCTTTTTTGGACAAATATTTATAAAGCCTACTTTTTTTTTTTTTTTTAAGAGACAATGCAACTGGGGCTTCCAAGTGATCAATACCAGATTCTTATTTTACCAAATCCAGTTGTGTTAGCCTGTTAACAGAACAGATTTTCTTTTTTTACTCTATTTAATAAGCTAATTCAGCACAAATTCTTACATTGCAGATTAGGAATTTTTCCCATGTTGTATTAGCTCCTGATTCTACAGCAATATATTTGCGCTAAAAAAAAAACTGCATGGGGTTTATGTGCTAGAAGACTTATCTCTAACTTTTAGACAGAGTAAAATTGAGCAGTCACACAGAGAAGGAAGCTACCTCCCTAACTCCCTTTTTTATGAAGCAGAGGCTCTACTTTTTCTCTGAGAGTGGGATATTTATTACAGCCTATAGATACACCATCTTAGCTCTAAAAACATTAGTTTAAGGTAGATTTGCAAGCCAAAGCAAATGACTGAACATGTTTTTACGTTTGCTGTTACATACAGTCTTCGGATGTGACTGCATTTATCAGAAAGCAAGAGATAAATCAGCTTTTTTAGTACTTATTATAGCTAAGGTTGCACAATGGTTTCCATTCTAACTCCCTTTTCAGCCTCATAATTTTCTGCTGCTTTCATTCCTGAGAAGGGAATTTTCCTTACGGTTATTTTTCTTTGGAAACTTTGAGTAACTTGGCTCCAATATTGCAAGAATATTGCAAAGAAAATGGGTGCATGTAGGCTTCCTAATTATTTTTATTGTTTAAACAACTCTTCAACATATGCAGCTGTGGGAGGGAGGCTGAAATTTCAGCTGTTTCCATATCAAGTCAGCCGCCGTTCTGGGCTACCGCGTGTTCGTGTTTTGGTTTGTGTGTTGTGATCCTCTGGAAAGCCACATGCTGTGCACACACAGTGCAGCTCACATACATTTTCGCTGTGGCGATTTGTGCTGGGGAGCACTCTGGCAGGGCCAAGAGCAGTTGCCCTGTGTGTGGATACAGAAGGAGGATGAGAACGTACCAGCTGACCATCACTGCTCCTCTTGCTTTGCACGTGTGCTTTGCTTCCATCTTTTTGCATCAGGGCGACCAGAGGGTTTGACTTGTGGCCTGCCAGGCATGAGACCTGCTCCTTCACTGTGTTTTACTGAAACCTTTCCTTTTGAAAAGTACTTCTGTCTCTGATTGATGCTGAAACAAATATCGCTTCAGGAGCGCGGTCAGGCCCACTTTAGTTCAGTGACACAGTGAAGATGTTTTTGAGCAAATAATGAAGTGGCTTAAAATAATTTAAATTTATTACATTGCCTTTTGAGGCAATGTTTATCAATGGTTATTAATTTTGCTGGCCTGGGTTGTTTTTTTTTTTGTTGTCTTCCCAAGAAATCAGTTGTTCCAACTCCAAGGGGTTAATGGTTGTCAGAAGGGTTGATTCGAATCCTAAACCATAAGCAGGCAAGCTAGTCGCAGCACAGTGTCCTTAATCAGCTATGACAGCATCCTGAACTGTTTTAATCAGGAAAAGAAGTTATTTATGAGGAATAACAGTAACATTCAGTACTCTTTTTTTTTTGGGGGGGGGGGGAAGAGGTGGGGGAATCAGCAGGAGAAAAATCATAAATATGGATTTCAAAACAGCTTTATTGCATCAGTTGCCTTCCTGCTAGGAGAAACACGGCATTAGGAATCAGACCCAAAAGTACAGAAGTCAAAGGATGGGATATTTCTTCTCCTGTTTCCCAGACCGGAGTTACACGCTGTGAGCCTGCCTTTCTCTGAGCTGCGGTTGTGCCTCCTGCTCCGGCTGCAGCCGGGGCCGCCCGTCGCGGCTCAGCTGGGCCAGGCAGCAATTACACCAGCGGCTGCGCTTGCTGACAGTTTTGGGGAGAGGGTAACCTTTAGAGGGAGAGGTGAGCTGGGACCTCTTGATGTGGCCGGGCTAGGCGGGCGCGACGCCAGCGAGGGGATGCTCCGCTGCTGGCGTCAAACCCCTGCTAGGGGTTGTTTGATGCGGCAGCCTAACAAGTGCTGCTCTGGCGTGCTCTAATTGCCGGGTATGCCGGCGGTCCTGAGAAACAACGTCAAGCTGCTGCTGCCAGCATCTCGCTGTGTCATCTCCACACTGCACTGGCAGCATGTCCTGGAGGTCAGGGATGAAGGCAAAGAGGAGGAAGAGCTTTACCCACCTGACAGACTGTCTCATAGAATCATAGAATAGTTAGGGTTGGAAAGGACCTTAGGATCATCTATTTCCAATCCCCCTGCCATGGGCAGGGACACCTCACACTAAACCATCTCACCCAAGGCTTCGTCCAACCTGGCCTTGAACACTGACAGGGATGGAGCATTCACAACCTCCCTGGGCAGCCTATTCCAGTGCCTCACCACCCTCACAGGAAAGAATTTCCTCCTTATATCCAATCTAAACTTCCCCTGTTTAAGTTTTAACCTGTTACCCCTTGTCCTGTCACTACAGTCCCTAATGAAGAGTCCCTCCCCAGCATCCCCATAAGCCCCCTTCAGATACTGGAAGGCTGCTATGAGGTCTCCATGCAGCCTTCTCTTCTCCAGGCTGAACAGCCCCAACTTTCTCAGCCTGTCTTCATACAGGAGGTGCTCCAGTCCCCTGATCATCCTCGTGGCCCTTCTCTGGACTTGTTCCAACAGTTCCATGTCCTTTTTATGTTGAGGACACCAGAACTGCACACAATACTCCAAGTGAGGTCTCACAAGAGCAGAGTAGAGGGGCAGGATCACCTCCTTCGACCTGCTGGTCACACTCCTTTTGATGCAGCCCAGGATACGGTTGGCTTTCTGGGCTGCGAGTGCGCACTGGAGCCGGCTCATGTTCATTTTCTCATCGACCAACACCCCCAAGTCCTTCTCTGCAGGGCTGCTCTGAATCTCTTCTCTGCCCAACCTGTAGCTGTGCCTGGGATTGCTCCGACCCAGGTGTAGGATCTTGCACTTGGCATGGTTAAACTTCATAAGGTTGGCATCAGCCCACCTCACAAGCATGTCGAGGTCCCTCTGGATGGCATTCCTTCCCTCCAGCGTATCAGCTGAACCACACAGCTTGGTGTCATCGGCAAACTTGCTGAGGGCGCACTCAATCCCACTGTCCATGTCAGCGACAAAGATGTTGAACAAGACCAGTCCCAACACCGATCCCTGAGGGACACCACTCGCTACTGGTCTCCAGCTGGACATTGAGCCATTGACCACAACTCTTTGTGTGTGGTCATCCATCTCTCAGCGTGTTTCAGAAGGGTCTCCCCAGCACTTTGGATCACAGGGTATGGTTGTGGCTTTCACACATCCTCTGTCAAGAGGGAAAGAGGAGAAGGAGTGGGACCAGCTCTTGGGACAGAGTTCACACCTATGGACTTCAGTGCTGGTAGAAACATGGCATAAGGTATAAAGAGTGGTTCCCCTGATGCTAATACAGAAATACCACCTGTGAAGAAGAGTTTTGTGGTGGCCATAGACTGCATTAGTGTGGATTTCAGGAACTGACATCTACCTGTCATGCTTTCAGGTATCACATGCCCCAACCTGTCCTCTGGGTGCTTTGCTGAGGCCACAGTCCCAGGACACAAAGTTTTTGGTGGAAATGCTGGAGTGAGGTGATCTCCTTGCTCATTCTCCCCATCCTGCAGGCCAGTGCCTTTATTCCCTTGCCCTTCCTGCCATGCAAAGCCTTCTCTTTTGAAGGGGGGGGGAAATTGGTTGAAGGTTGTAAGCTGAATGCAAAAATGCGTCCCCAGAAAGAGCTGGAGGACAAAGGGGAAGAAGGAGCTCTTTAAATGTGTTTTTTAAACGAAAAAGTTATATTGTTGAGCTGCAGCCTTAGCAAACGCAGGTATTGCTTGATGGTCCTGATTGAATTTTGTAGTCAGAAATTAAATAAAAGACAGAGTAGGCCCCAGGAGCAATGCTAAGGGAGATTTGGCCATATCCAAGTTGTGAGAGTTGCTGTAAGGGGCAATGGAAATTCAGTGCAGCTGGTGAACCTAAAAAATAATAACACAAACAATATACCTCTGTGTTATAGAATGTCTTTCATATGACAAGTATCCCAAAATGCTTTATTTAGAATTAAAACCAGATTTAATTTGAAGAACAGGTAATTTTGTTTATCCAAGAGAAAGAAAAACATAGGATGTTAGACTGAACTAAAGCTGGTGTACATAAAAGATGGTTCAACTGAAGTCAAGTGGCTTAAAATATAAATTCTGTAAAGCACATAGGATTACAGTTTGGCCCATAATATTTTGTATTTACAGTGTGTAATTTTGGTCTTTTGGAGGAGGTCAGGTAAAGGATCTCACTGTTTTCATTGTGTTCCTTTATTTCATGCCTTTCCCAAATATTTCCTTTTTTAAAAAGTTTCAGAGACAAAAGGGGGAAAAAAGGCAAGAGGAAAAAAGTTTACTCTTCCATGTCTTTTCTGCCCCCCTAAAATCCCTAAGGGAGTTCATACGGTAGCATCTTCTTATTTTGGGAAGAATAAGTAGTGAAACTGGAAAAACTCTACCAAACCATTGTTTGTTTAAGGCCACTCAGTTTTTTCACTTAATTTATAAACAAGTGTAATTAGAAGAAACACCAAAGCATTTGTACAAGACAAAAAGTGTTAGGAAACTTTAGACATTTGAACATTTATTCAGGGTTTGAATGGCTGATTTAGAAACACAAGTATAATACAAAAGAAAAACTTTTTTCTTTTTTTTTTAAAGAAAGCATGATGATTCAGCCCAAAAGAGATACAAAAAGAGATGGAAATATATATATTTAGCATTGTGAACTGAGTACTAGTGGCTCACTGCTGTAGTTTTCCATGTTTGCAGCTGGAGGTCTTATTGGTATTTAATGAACATTTGCCTACTTGACTGGTGAGCTTCCGTGGCGGGGTTGCACAAAGCATAGCCTCTCCTTCTGCCTAGTGGAAATCTGCAGGATGAATTAGCAGTTAAAGCTGAGCATGTGGTCTTCAAACAATCTGCCTCCATAGTTAGGGCATAAGTGCCACCTCTGCAGGATCCCAGACAGATTTGTGGTTACGTACCCGATGGTCAGGAGCAGCCTCAGTCTCTACAATATGGTACTTGACAAAGGATTTCCAGTAGCCATCCTATGTGTTAAGTAGCATTTGCCACTGACTGTGATCTGTGGGGTAATGCTTCCTGTTACTCTGTATGGTTAGCTGCAAAAATGCCATTTTGGGGCAAAAGACAGCATCGCTCTGAAATGTTTGACTAACCACTCACACATAAAGTATGTGGGACTTAGCTTCTCCAAACTAGGCACCCAAAACTAGTGGTGAACTTAGGAGTAAGGTCTTTCTCTGCCTGATCTTCAGTAGTGTAACAGCCTCTGCTTAGCGCACTTCATGCAAGTAACAACCACTGAGTTTTGTAGCTGGTTCCTCTGGTAGATCCACCACGGCTCTTAAGCGTTTTAGAGGTTCTTGGTGTGTCTCAAAATCTAAAGTTGCAGTGGTACAGTCATAAATCTGCAACGGGGGGATGCTTCTCGGTATTTTTGCCTGGATACCATCTTATTTGCATAGACATTGTGAAGTAAATCTGTGTCTTTAAAGGACATAAGAGTTGCTGCAATGGAAAGCATAGCAAATCCACACCTAGGTTTCTAAATGTGTTTGACCACTTTGAAGTACTCAGGGTATTGACTGAATACTAGTTAAAAGGGGGAAAAAAGGGGGGGGACAAAAATACCAAATAGCTTTTTTCCCTACAGGTGTATCTGTATATCATGATGTTGTTAAGGAAAAAAGCTCCACCCTAACACAGATTTAGTGCTCTGTTCATCTACTGATTTCTTTGGTCTCGAGCAGCGTGCCGGTCTGGCAGCAGCTGCCCTGCAGTGAAGTGGTTGTTGATTCCTCTGGAGGGAACCATCTGTCAGGGTAGCAAAGCAAAACCTGCTTCCATTTCCTCACAGATGCTGCAAACTATCTTCCCTTCAGAGCAGTGAGTTACAAGATAGGTCTTGCCCTGTTGGAGAGATACCCATTTCCATTCCCACTAAATTTAAATTAATGTATAGAAACTTAGTTGAATCCAGCTGACTGATGAACTTGATACTTAGATGAATCTGGACTGATTTGAAAAAAAAAAAAAGTTTGGGCACCTGTTCTTAAATATCTGAAAAACTTTGAGCATTCCTCCCTAGTTTTCTTCAAATTTCTAAAATCTACAGATGCACGGGAACTTTATATTTACATCTACAGACCTGGAATGTGGTTTTCTTGTTTATTTAATGAAAACAATAATTTTAATAAGATATTAATAGATATATGATTAATTTAGACAGTCTACTTACTGTCTGATCCTTTAGGTGCTGTGTGCCTCTCTTTAATACCACATATGTCCTTTTCTTTCACATTTATTTCAAGAAGAGTTTAATGGTACTCCCATGAGGTCATCATATTGTGCTTTCAATGTCATAGGTTCTGTTTGCATGCCTCATCAGTTTATTTTGTCCTCTTTGTAATCTTCCCTTATTCAAAGCAAAGTGGCGAAGAACACTCCAGCACTAACTTGTAAATTTCTGTTCCTTCCTGGGTAAGAGAACATCAAAAAAAAGTTATCATTTGAGGGAGGTTGCTAATTGCTGTCACCAAAGGTATTAGATTCAAAGCCCAGTTAAATATACCATTAATTCTGAGTCTGAAGTGTGAATTAACACAACCTCCCATATATTTTGATCAGTAGTCCAGACCCATATATAATTTTATCTTAGGGATGAGAAAATAGCATTTTTCTCGTCCAGTTTCTGTAGTAGTATTGCAAAACCTGCTGTCTTGATATTTCTACAAATTTAGTGCCATCCAAGGCTCTGTGGTGGTATATATGGAGAATACTAGGAGGAGAGACGTGAACTGTAACTTAAGTGTTCTGTGTATTTAAGTGCATTTACCCCCAGCAAGAATACAAAATGTGACTAGGGCAGTCCATGGTAATCAGAAGAGGAAACGCAAGATTGACTTGTTATTAGAACTCAGGGAGGTGTTACTGGTTTGTGTTTCACCATCTCAGTTTGATCCTATGCCGGTGGGTGGGGGGGGCATCAGCCCTCCTGCATTAGGGCCTGAGGCTGCCTATTCACATGTATATACACCGCTTTTGTATGCCTGAATGGTTCGCGGGTTTCTTTGCGGCTGTGATTTTTGTGTGTGTGTGTGGTGTTTATGTGGCTGTCTGCCAACTTTCTATGAAATTATGTGTCAAAGCTTTTCCTGTGGCCCTGATAGCTGTTTGCTTTTGGGTTTGGTAGGGGTGAAACACCGGGAGGGTTGGGTGTCAAAAGTCAGGTCAAAAGCAATCAAAAAGGACTGGCTTTTATCACTTCCTTGTGAAGCTGCAAATTGCTTTCTGATCTTTCAGAAACATTTTCTTAGAAATGTCCTCAGGAGCTATAGAGGATGAAGACAGAAATGGAATTTTAGTTTATTTAAGGCTGCGTGAAGACAGAAAAAAAGAAAATCCCGTGAAGAAGGCAGCCTTTTTCATTCCTTACTCTTCGCAAAGCTGAATACAGAAAAAAAAGTGAAATTTGAATTTTGAATCTAATTTTCTGAGATCAAGTGCTGATAAAATTGCTTCCAGCTTCAATCCAGTAAACGTGAGTTTATGTGAAGCCTGAGCCAGAGCTCAGTAGAACAGTTTAAAATCCAGTCTTGGGGGCTGATGTGCCGTTTTTGTTGCTACTTAAAACCCCCATAAAACTCAGTAGCAATCCCCTAACATAAGACATGATTAGATAAGATTTTTTTTAAAAAAAGACCCATGAGATGGGATTAAATCCTCCCAAACAATTCTGAGGTTTGAGCTGTTGAAAAACATGTAAATTAATCTACTCTTTACAAGATGCTCTGTGTAATACAATACAAACCCTGATATTAGGAGACATTGCTAGCAGTCACACGTCAATAGATAGCATGTGAAAAAACTTACTTAAGGTGGGGTGGTCCATGGAGTCTTCCCTGCAGAGACCTACTAAGGCCCTGCGTGCTCATTGCAAGATAAAAGAGTGCCTGGTTCCTCGCTGGTATTTCTTGCTTTAGCATTATCCTTTTGCGTAGCTGTTAAATTAAAAGAAATTAAATTTCAGGTGCTCATTTTTTTCTTCACCTCTTGTGCTATGTGAAGAGGCAGAGTAGCTGGAAGGTTATGATAGCTTAGAGGAGGGACCCTGCAGGAGAAGGGAAAGACATGAAAATTCTCTGTACTGTTCCCAGACAAGACAGTGTTCATACATGAACATATGGGACAGCAAGAGGGCTGCTTCTCTCATCATCTTTTGTTCCATCCACCCACTTTCACATGTCCAGGGGAAAAACAAGGGCTGGTAGCTGCTCCACTGCAGTACACAAGCGCCCCATGGCGATGTTCTTTGCTCTAAATCTGTTGTTGGTAAGAGGGACAATTTAATAGCTGGGTTTGCCCCAGTTCTGCTAATTTTGCACCCTGTGTCCCTGTTTGCCTTCCTTCTTCGAAAACACTGTGTTTCAGTATTGCAGCAGTGCCTCTGAGCTTCTGGGTTAGTAGCACCTGGGTGCTTCACAGCAATCAGATTTGCGCTTGTGCCGGGGAAATTGAGAAGGTAAATGCAAAATAATGAACAAAATAGTTATTTGGGGTTGCTAGTGGCACCGTGGCTCTGAGAAGTGTCACCTTTAAGAGACCTGCAGCGCAGCATTAGTGTCTGGACATGCCTTTTACCTGGGCAGTGGACTTCGCAGGCTCTGCTGTTAAGATTTGGCAGCTCTTTTGTGCCAGCCCCGTGCTTTCAGGGCCCTGCAGGGCTGACGTTCAGAACCAGTCTTCCGAGGGTTTCGGGGAGACCCCCAACACACGCTTCAGTTTGGCAGTGCCACTTGGGGACCCCGCGCGGAAATCCGGCACCCATCACCTCCGGCGAGCCTTAACCTCGGGATCGGACAGCGGGGATATCGCGCCCACAGAGCGACACGCATGTCCGCGGCCGCGGGACCCGGGCACACCCTGTCCGGAGAGAGGGGGACCCGCCAGGCTTGGGGGACAGCGGCATCGGGAGAGGAGGGCACTACGGAGACACACGGACACGGCGGGGGTGACAGTGGTTGTGCGGCGTGTCCCCCCTCGGGGTGGGGAAGGAGCACCCGCTGCTCGCAGCTGTAACAACAAGGGGGCAGCGAGAGGCTGCCGGAGCACCCAGCCGAGGGTGAGCAGCGCGACGGTCTGCTCCTTTGCCCCAGCCGCTCCGCACGGTGCCCTGAACCCCTCTCACCGCACCGGCCGGGCTGGAGGAGGAGGAGAAGGAGGAGGAGGAGATCGGGCGCTTTCACTCCTGCTGGCTCCGGAGGCTGAGGCAAAAGACAGAAAAAAGGAGGAGGGGAATAAAAAGTAAAGAGGGGGGAGAGAGAGTGAAAGAAAACTAAGCCCAGCTTTTGCCGGTGCTGCTTGGATTGGATCTGGTTTGAGTTTCCTCTCTGCTGGCTTGTGCAGCAAGAGAGGAGGAGTGGGGGGAAGTAACTCGCTCACTCTTCCTCTGAAGCTCAAGCAAACGTGCTGGTGACTGCACTGGTGGGGAGCTGCCCTGGGTGCAGTTGCCTCCTGGCTTATTGCTCTCAGTTCCTAAAGAACTGCCTGGACTTCTCGAGGACCTGGAGGAAAAAGCATCACTTCACAGATCAGAGTTGCTCAGTGACTATAGACTTGACAGTTCTGTTTTTGTGGTTTTTTGTGTGTTTTGTTTTTTTTTTTTTTTTCTCTTCTAGGGAATTCTTTTTTTTAATTATTTTTCTCCTGTGTCTCTCAGAGCAGCATTTCCTTGAGTGTGTGGCATTGAAATCCATTGCTTTGTTAACAACTTTGGGAGATATTTTAAAAAACTTTTTTTTCTTCTCTCTTTTGCTTTCTTTGCCTTAAAAAAAGAGAAAAAAAAAGAAAAGATAATCCTTTTGGGGGGAGGGGAGATGATCGTGCTGATGTGGAATAAGTGCTCCTGCTGTCTCCTCTTACTAGCCGCGGTCCTGATCGTGGAGAGCTCCCAGCTAGACAGCTCCAGCTCCAAGGTGAACTCCATCAAGTCCACCCTGATGGGGGAGGCTCCAACTCAGACAACCAACAGATCTACAGGCATCCACCAGGGACTGATACTTGCTAGCAGTAAGAAGGGCAAAATCCTAGAGCAGATGGGAAAACCTCCCAAGCACTATCACCGGCAAGGAGAGGTAGGACATCTCTTCATAGCTCGAGTGTCTGTCTGTCTGCATACTATATGCAAATAATTTCCAGTCTTCCCTCACATTGTTTTTAAAGCTTCCCTGTGTTAAATCAATTAATTAACTTCATTCAGGATTGTCTGGGACAATAACATCTCACAGTTGGTGTTACGAACTGTGCAAGTGGGAGTTGGAAGGTTTTAAACCTTTCCATCTTCTCTATAGGGTTCATAATTGATGGAAGAAAGAGTAGTCTAAAAAAAATTACCATCTTCAGCAATTCTTTGTTTGACTTCTCCAAAGCATTGCTAGAAGTAAAGGAAGAAACTCTCAGACACTAAATTAATCGAATTTGAATAGTTGGGGAGTATTTGAGCATGAAGTGACAACTGTGTTTACAGCGGTGAAACAAACTTGGTTTTAAAAATCGCACGTGGCAAGTTGATCTCTGTTACCTTTCTTCATGATGGGAGTAAAAAAAGATGCCGTCCCAGTGGAATAGTTTATGTCACATTCATTTGCTTAATATGACAGTAAATAAATTCTAGGTTACTTGTCCAGTATGCGCTCCAGTGGTTGTGGAAGTTTTGTTTGGTTATGTCCAGCTGAGATAAGTAGGCAGTAATAGCCCCGAATACAAAGTGTGTAAGGAAGAAAAACTTTATGAAAAAAAAAGACCCTGGCTTACTTATGCACTCTTCTTTCTTCTCTATCCTGCTTGGAATCTTGGAAGTCTGGTAATAAATTATCTTCATTCAGCTACCTCAGTGGTAACATACAAAGCAGTATTTTAAGCCATCAGTCTTCTACTACCCTGTCAGGTCTAATGGGGATGGTAGGAATGTTGCACATTGTAGTGTTGACGGAGGTAGGTTTCTTCAGAAAACATAGATTTTTTTTTTATACTGCTTGGTATTACCAGTACCTCTAAATATAGCTGCTTTTCATAAGCAACAAACAGTGTAGCAGCAAGGGAGCTGCCAACATTCAGCACTAAAAAGGCAAAATACTCAGTGCCTGAAGGATCTGTATATTGCCTGCATATTTCTTAAAACAGCGAAAAAGCTGCAAGTTCAAGAAATCCACTGAAAGTGTTTCACATCAGCTTCCTAATAATTGAATGTTCTCATCTGTTTTTTTGTGCAGGCGTAATAACAGTGGTGGCAGTTTAGGTTTTTGCACGTGAGATACTTGGTTTTAAACTCCTCCAAGCTTTCTTTCCCTAACCACTCAATTGTTTTATAATTTACTTAGAATTTAGTCACCTCTCCTTACCTCTTGAGTGAAGTCTGGTAGCAGATGCTGTGTAGAAGTTTCATATTACTAAAGTACTGTGCTCTTTCCTAGTGCACATTGTAATAATTACTATGTTAAATCACCTTGAGGAAATACAGGAGCATGATATGCTTTCTTATATGTTCTCCGTGTGCTTTCTTTTGTTTTCTGTATATTCATAACAAGCCAATATATAGGACTCATTTTCCAGCTGAGTGTTGTTTCAGTCTTATCAGTTTTCATGTGGGTACTTGTGGGGCTGCACTGTACAGACTCAAACATGATCTATAATTTTTGTCCTTTGGAAAATCTTGCTACCTTTCACTTTGTACAACACCCTTAGCACTTCAATGTATATTCAACACAAGTTGAGAATGATTGATTATAAGTCACCCAGTTCCTGGGAAACAGTTGCACTGTCCACCAGTTGCTTTTGCAGGATTTGCTCCTTACTTGCCAACCTGGATAGTTTGCTGAGGACTTGCAGTTACTGGCAAGAACTCACAAAGTAAACTTCAAATCAGAGATAACGCTGTAAGTATCTGTAGTGGTAGAAGAGATGGCATGCATGTTAAGGTGTCTTGTTTGTAGCACAAGCAAAGACCCCGGGAGAATCAGTGATTTTGGCTCCCAGGGAGCAAAGCCTGACCTCCAGTTAAGGGCTGTTGGTGCTGATTTCACCCTCTCCCTGAGACTCTATCCCCGGCTCCTGCACAGATGTAGTCCATGAAAATAGTTCAGATTTGCTACCAGTAATTGTAGATGCTACTTTTGGCCATCTGCCTGAAGCAACAAAATTAACAATGACTTGCAATACGAAGAAGAAAAGGCAACAGAAGTGAAGGGATGGGATGGAAGGGAAGGGAGAAAAGGGAAGAAAACAGAAGAGAGATGAGAGAGAAAAGAGAAAAATAATTGAAAAAAAAAGTAGCTTTTGTGATAATGCAATATCATGGTGATACTTCCAGTTGCAGGGTTGGTAAGCCACTGCATTTTTTAGCACCGGTGTCACGCATCTCAACCAGTTAAGACATGATATTTTCATAATTTTTTTTAGGTACCTTCTTATTAGCTTAGTACTTGATTTGTTTAGATTATGGGATTTTGTACTGAAGTATTGCAAACCGTTTGCTAAAAGAACAGGCCTGTGCTTTTCTTTCATAAATAATCTGTTGCATGAGTAGAATTTATAAGGTGTCAAAAGTAGGGCTACATTTTATGTCTTGGTAACATTAAATAGTGAGTCGAGTGTCCTGTTTACGATTAGGAAATAGCTTTAGTAAGGACACGGACATGCAACTTAAAGGAAAATTGATAGAATTTTGCTGCTGTGACAGCTCTGAGCTGTGCATTCAACCCTCTGTGGATACACATAGTGGAAATTGGAGGACTCTCACCAAAACTGATGAAAAGCCCATCAGCCAGCAACCTATTTGTTTTTCAATTATGTTAATTCTCTGGACTCGGAGCAACTTGGGAGTCTTTAATCAGCAATAAATCAACAGATACAATAGTTCATGGCTTATCTAGAGTGTTGATGTCTTTCAGCTGGTAGTTACAGTGCTTCTGCCCAGAAAGGGAAGATCCAGCGCTCCTTTGTCAGGCAAAGTTCCAGTTCAAATTAATGAAAATACTCACATGAGCAAAGCAAGCTGATATAACTTGCTGGAAGGACTGGCAGGGCAAATGAGGATTTTAGTAAGACTTACGTTTTATGTCTTTCTGAGGAATATTATTTATTTTCTATTCTTATTCCCTTTACTGCCTTGGATCAGCAGAGAATGAGAAGCACTGACGTGCTAAATCGGTGAGATTTCACTGTCTTCACTGCTCTGTGCTGTCTCTCCTGTTTTCCCCTTTATGCAAACTGTTAATGTTTTCTGAATTTCACAAAGAATCGGAAAGTATCTACAGCATTTGCACAAGGGAAAAATTTGCTCAGAATACAGAGCATGTTAGACAAGGTTATTTTTTAGGGTGGTCAGTACTGTATATTGTCTGGCACTAATTTCCTTTCAAAACTCCATTTAGAGAGCTGTTTCTAGGAACAGCTAAAACTTCTGTATTGTAGCTTCTCTGGGAAATTGTTCTGGATGTGTCATCTCCCTAAATAAATATGATATAGTGAATAGAGTCATAAATGAAAAAGGCCACGTTAGCCATGATGGTGGATTAACTTTTCTGCGTGTTAGCTATACCTTCCACTGTGTTAGGGCAAGCTCTCCATGTGAACACTCTCGCTCAACTATAGAGATGCAGCTCGAAAGGGAAAATCCCACATATTGTAGCTCTAATAGAAAGGCATAGCCTTTCCAGAGATTCCTGGATGATGGCTCTATAACCTCACTATTTCACTTCACCGTCTTTATCACTTCTTGCCTCTGGGATACAGTCCCCTCCATCAGTGCTGGTGTTTGCACTCCTTCATACTCAACCACCTGTAATGATCTAGTAGGCTGAGACCTACCAAACTGTATTTCCAGCCATTTTCCTTCTTTAATCTATGGGTGCTATTATCTTTTGCCCTTCCCAAGTCCTGGCCACAAGCCATTGTTTCAGCTCGTCTTTGCTGCTGCGTAGCTGGTTGGGTTTGTGCTTCCCACTGCGACTGTCCCTCCCACTTTCCACACAGACAGGAGCAGCAGCAATGAAGGGAACTGGGATGGCCAAGAGATGGGGCTGGCACAACTTTGGGGCTGAATGAGAGATAATGGGGTCTGGAAAAGAGAGAAAGGAGTGAAAAGCTGGGACAAGTTTCAACACTGCAGAGGCACAATAGGCAGATATTAGATCAGCCTTTGTATTCCAAATATACTCGGTTTAATAAAGTATTTTAATTTTTATTTTATTTTAAACTGTATCACAGCTTGAACTAAGAGGCTTGAGACCACAGAAACCAAACCAAAAAGGCATTAATCCAAATGGCTACATTGACACTGATCTCATATGTATCGATGCACGAACATGCATGTGTTTCTTGAACAGGACACAGCTACCCACAAGGACTTGCTAGAGAATGCTTGGATGATGCTTTGTAGCAAGTAAAACAGCGTGAGATGTAGTAATTGACTGCAGTACCCTGAGAATGTTACAATAAAATGTACCAAAGACACCAAAAATGTAACCACAATATCTTGAATAGCTAGCAAACAAGACAGCGTAAATTATTTCTACATGGGATTAAAAATAAATTAATTACAATACCTAGAAATTACATCCAGCAACAGCTGTGGGGTTTTTTTTGTGTTTTTTTGGTTGTTTTTTGTTTTTTTTTTTTTTTTAAAGAAATAAATACAGAATTGCTAAATCTGCAGAGGTCACCAGAGAATGTATTCTTTGCTCTTGCTGTTTGCTCTTAGGAATCTGGGAGGCATACTGGTTTACTGGCAGCAGTTTTGCTAAATAGCTGAGTGGCTTGTCTCTTGATTGCAAAAATGGGATGCAGAGTATTATCTTCTTCCTGGGTCATCCTTGGTGTCCCCTTCAATTTGTTATTGTTATTTGACTTCTTAATATAGAGAAAAAGCTCCTATAAAGTGGTTTTAATGCAACTATTTCCTATTAATGTTGCAACAATGACTAGACATCTTCCAGGACTTTGATGAGCTATTTGGTGTGCAAATACTTACAAAGAGTTTGTTTCTGCCTGAAAAGTCTGTCAGAGTCCAAGGACAACACAAAAGATGATGAAGCATGATTATATTTTGCCCTCAGAAAAAAATGAGTCTGATTAACTCATTATGTTTGATTAACTGATGTTTTGCAGATGCAAATATAGCACAAGTTTAATTTTGATTTTAATTATCTCAACACCGGATGTATCTTGCAAGCACTTCATATCTCATGGTTTGTCAGTTGAGCCTCTGGTTCTTTTACAGTTGTACTTACAAATGCCTCGCCCTGCAAATGTTGTTTAGAAGGGATTTAACTCTGCAGAGGAGGAGTTTCATGAAGCTCCTGCTCCTGTTTGTTTTTTGAACATTGCTTTCCTCCTCAGGTTTTGTGTAGCTGAGAATTTTTTAAAGTGCATTCAAACAAGTTTTATGTAGAAATATTAATTTGGAGAACACCTTCAAAGCAGAGACCTTCCTTTCCTTCTTGGACTTGCTAAAGACCCTGCCAAGCTCATGCTGCCCCCTCATGTACACACTGGTTGTGGCTGACAAGAGCCAGGGTGCAACGAGTCAGACTTGGACCCAGACTGCAGCTCCCACTTGGCTCATCGTTAGCATGTGGCTTGTCACCATGTCCTGTTATGGTGCTGGGGAGGTTCTTGTTGATGTCGGCACTGCAGTCGTTATGCATTTATGATAGATTTGAGGAGCTGAAGTTTGTATGACACTACAGAAATAGGGAAGAAAACCAGAAGATGCCTCTCTGCTTTTTCTGCATCAGTAAAACTCCAAGCGTTTTTTTTTTTGTTTGTTTTGTTTTTTGTTTTTGTTTGGGTTTTTTTTTGTCTTTTCGGGGAATTGAGGGTGATCCTTTGGAAAACCTTGTCTTTCAGTGCTGTGTTCTAGGCTGTATTTCAGGTACCTTTAGGTTGAAAACAGCTTCTATGAGCTTCATATCCACCAATGTGAAAGGCCCATACGAAAGCCAAGATCAGAAGGTTTGTTTTGTAACTTTATTAAAAATCATTTTTACCTGCAAAAGTCTTTATTTTCATTAGAGAACACAAACATTCACCTCTTCTTTTTTAATCAGGGTATAAGATGTGCAATGCTCATGTGCATTCCCAAACAGTCACTTTTTTTCAGTATAATTTTTCTCTTTGTGATTGAAAGACAGATTTATTTGAATGGAAAATTTCATGAACACAAAGCAGTTTTCACATTACAATGAAATGTGAAAATAGGTGAATTTGTGATACTTCTAAGGTCATTGCAGAAACCTTTGCTCTAGAATAAGCTACAGAAAGTAGTGTTAGATGGCATAAAAGGATACACATGGCCATACAAAATGACCAAAGCACAGCAGTTTTCAAATAAAATAATGAGATTCATTCATTGTACTTACAGCTTTAATGGGGTCTGCCTTAAATCCATCTATGATTTATATATTTGTGTTCACACAAACAGAAATTGAGTTATGAAAATGAATGGATATAAACACACAGTAGGAGCACGGAGTTCACTCATTTAGCAGCTAAAGGAAAAACTGGAGCAATGCTACAAAAACTAATAAAAATGTAAGAGTTGTTGTTTTTTCCCCCTCAAAGCACATAAGCACACAGTTCAGCCCCTTGGGACTTTCTTGAAGCTAAGCTTTGATATGATTGAATTTTCGAATGCGCAGTAATGAATCTTGGAGACATGCATGTTGCACATATGTAGTGCAAATGGCACTGGCTTAGCATTTTTAGCAGTATGTGAAGGTGGACTGTTCTGCACATGCTCGGGAATGAGGTGTTGCTTCATTCTGCAAGCCCTCTGCCTCATTCTCTGTGCATCATGTAAGTGTGAACCAGGCTGTGCATGCTTTTAAAAGCATATTTATCGGTCCAGTGAATGAGAGGACAGGGTTCAGTTCTACGCGTTTTGGCAGCTTGCATTGAGTGAAGCAGTGATTTGCTGTCAGTGTTATTTCTTCTCTGCAAGTCTGAAATGCACAAAGTGGAGCTCTCTTAAAAGGAATTGCAAAGAGAATATGTTTATGTTGCAGCAGGAAACTTGTATTCTTGGAATCTCATTCTTAACTATAAAGGCATTGGGGAAAGTAATGCGTCTGATGGGGGACAAGCTCCGTTATTTTTCCTTTTGCACAAAGCAGGGTAGTTTCCGGAATTGTTTCTTTTGCTATATGCTCCTACAGAAAATGGTGCACCCCTTCTTGACTGCCTGCAAATGTCCTAAAACTGGACACTGTTGTAAAACAAGGTCTTGGAAGCAGGAGAGAGAACTGTATGTAAAACCACTAACAGAAATGCAAAATGCTAAGCTTAACTAATCTAGCTGGCATTAACTTAATTCATTTTCAGAAGTATAAGAAAGATTTACACTGTCAAGAAAAAAAAAAAATAAAGGTAGTGACAGATGTGCTACCATCTTCTGTTTAATCTTTTCTTTCATATGACTTTCCTCCTTGTAGCATTTTTGTTTATTTTATATGTTCTTTTTTCATCAGCAAAACTCTGGTGTTTCATGAAGTACAGCCGCAGTACTCTGGATGGCCAATGACAGGTATTCATGTCAGCTCAAAAGAAGCCACAGAAATCTAGGTCCAGCGTATATAATGATGTTTGGATCCCGTCTCAAATAGCTTAGGTTGTTTTCTGACGTCACTACTGAAAATAGATTTTGGGCTTCCCAATGCTGGAAGCTCTAAGGAAGACTCCACCTGCTCTTTCAGCTAATTTGCTGGCGTGCCAGAGTGCTTTCCTCAATTTTGTTACTGCAGAGCTCATGCGGAGTATAACGCAAACGTGCTTTGGCTTATATGGTCCCTGTTCAAAGCTCTGTTATAGAGCATGGGTTTAAAAGGAGAAAACGGTCTGTCCAGTATGACATAGAGCCACAAGAGGGTTGATGCTGCTTCATGTATTGTCTTAGGGGTAGTGAGGAAAACTGCATAACAAAAATTAGGCTTTAAGGTCTACTTTATATTTTGGTGGAGGGGCTAAAGTGCTTAGCTGAATAAAATGTTTTTGCAATTGTTAGAATAAATACAGCGTTTTTAAATTGCTCTTCAGGAATTCTTGTAAGCCTCTGCTTGGTTTTGTCCCTGTTGCTATCTTCCAGACATCTCACCCCTTGCCAAGGAAATGGCTTTTTAACAAGAAGAATCCTCTGGAAATTACTTTCTGAGGGGGTCCTTGCCACAGCAGCTGCAACAAATTGCAACTGAACTTCAGTCCCAATTGCTTTTTATTGCTAAAAGTAGAAGTGACCAAGTGAATGCGTGTACTATAGCTTCATGACAATTTATTAAGCATCAGAATGTAATGTGTGGTGTTGTCTAACCAGATGATTATTAAGTTTTTTTCTGTGGAGGGAAATTTCTCTCAGACTTTGTACCAGTGCTTAAGCTGAAAGAGGCTGGGAAAGTCTTGTTGATCACAAAATGTCCTGTGGTTAGGCAAACTTAGGGTTTTCCTTCCACAGAGACCTTGGTGTTGGGGCCCAGCGAGTGACATTGGTGAGAGCAGAGTACAACCAGCACAAGCCAGCGAAAAAGAGAAGTCACGGCACTGCAGTCTAATGTGTGCTGATCCGCTCCCTGCTGTGTAAACAAGTCTCCGGGGGAAGCATTTTTGGCATGATTTTCCAAATAAGTAACGTGGAGACCAGAAACATCAAGGAAGGATGAAGCAAAATGTTGGGATGGTACAGGCTGCTTTCTTGTGTCTTTGAGCAGGGTTTGCCAGCTGGAAAGGAGTTACAGGTCTGCTTGCCTTCCACTCAGACCCTCTGCTCCAACTTCAGGGCCAGTAGCGAGGGTAAGAAAGGCTCTGTCCCTTCATTTCTCTGGCGAAGTGACTAGAATGGGAAAGAAGATGCATCTTTTATACATGGGAATTAGGAGGTTCTAAGTTTTGGTATTGCACAAATATATAAAATGTACTAGATAGTACAAGGTTTTCTGAGGATTTTAGTGGTAGCAACTTAGGCTTTCTTAGCCTATGTGTTTGTCTATATGAATATGAAAATCTTGGTTTAACTATTATCTAAACAACAGTGCTAGACCAAAATAAATAGTAAATTAAAATGCAGCATTATTATTATTATTAAAAATGCAGGAGCTATTTTATCTTTGTATTTCACTTCAAGTGTAGAACAAACAACTGTCTGGAGCACTGAAGGGGGAAGGTTATCAGGTGGTTGGAAGAATAAGTTTGAAAGTTGAAGTTGAATGTTTAGCTTTTCCCTGCTTGCTTTCTTGATTTACCAAGCTGGGAAGCACATATTTGACCCTGTGCTTGACAGGGATTTTGGACGGCTTTATTAAAAAACATTTATAAAATATTTAAAGGCTTTTATGCATGGAGATGACTGATAGGCAGATGATGTGCATTCATGCAGTGTCTGTTATTGATGCACTTCCACGAATTCAGGTTAGGGAGGGTTTAAATACCAGGCAGTAAAATTGGAGATGCTCCTTAGTCCTTTGGAAAGCCGATTTCTGATGAGCTTCACGAGTCAGGTTCCCTTCTTTCCAGGCACACTGGTCTTACTGTCACTGCTGTAGGTATAGGGTTTGGGTTTATTTGTTACAGTTGCAAGGATGTTGCCTTTTCTTAAACACTGTTCTTGAAAGTTATCAGTGAAGGATAGATAAGAGACTCTTTATTACAGGCCCACATGTGCACCACAGGTGTGAAGGGAACTCTTAAACTGTTTATGAGCACACAAAGCCCCACGAACAAAGAGGGCAGAAAATAATGTTGTCATTTCAAGGAAAAATATGTTTTAAGGCCCTGTTAAAAATAAAGCCAAAAAGAAATAGCAAATGTGCCGCAGACTGTGTGTGTAAGAAGGATTAGCACTGTGAAAATCTTTCATTCTTCTGAACAGGCATATACCACAGGCAGGCCCGGGTAGCTGAGATACCATTTGACATTTTCAGGCTCTTGTCTCAGTGATTTAGCCACAGAATCCCCCTCCAATTAGAACAAGCAGACAAAGAGTAGGATAGCATTGTCTTAATTCTGTTTTAAAGATTTTATATAAGTAGAAGTTGGTGCATATGTTATACAAAGGTGTATGAGTACCAGGTCTGGGGTGCAGCTGTCACTCTTGAATTTGGTGGGACTAAAGTCTGTTTTACAGCTAAAGGTCCTAATGGAAGGGTCAAGGAAGGGGAAAATGGGAGAAAACACATAATGGACTGTAACAGCCATGTGATGATATCTTCACTTGTTCAGGAACAACTTTCAGGTGAACTGAGGGGAACGTGCATAATGGTGGTCACAATTCAGTGTTCAAAGAAAGTGATGCAGCTTGCTCCCCTCCAGCACTCTTTCACAGCAGATGCAGCAAAAAAATGTGGCCACAGAAGCAAGTTCATGCTGCCCAGAAATGCCACATTTCGGCTCCTTGCTCTGCAGAACGTACTGTGTCATTTCTTGTCTTATCCAAGAGGTGCCGCATGCTTCTGCACAGGAGGCCATCTCAAAGGTTAGGCCCTGTTTATAGATAGAACGAATCTGAAGAGTATTTATGTACCTAACTCCTTGAATGTTTTCATTGGGAAATAGGTACTGCATGCCTTTTGGGAGTGGGACTGTGGCCTTTTCCATGAAGGAGAGAAATTCAGCTCAGAGGAAAACATCCAGCTGAGACTCTCTCACTGCAAAGCACGCTTTAGGGAAAAGGAGCTCTCTTGTCTTTCATCAGCAATGTAAGAAAGTCTGAATTTGATCATCAGAATAATTTGAATTAATTACTATTACAGGAAAAGTTAGAATAATTTGTGCAGTTCCCTCAACAGTAGAATAATGACATGAAAAATTGATGATGGATCTGTATCTAATGTACACAGTTCCTCTGGTCCTTCTGTATGGGTTTTGAATTCCATCCAGAATAACCCTTTTCTTGAAGCAGTGTCATTTTTTTTTGATGTAAATCTGGACAAGGATGCAGAGATGTTGCAAGCAGAGCTGTAGCATTTCTCTTTAATGAGCCTCTTCCTGACCCACCCTATGTAAAGCAGTTGACACATCATGTGTTGTGCAGCTGGGACGACTACCCTGGCACATGTATCTGACACATGAATGTATTGACTTTGGCCTTTTGGAAGCACCGGACCCATGCTGTTCTCCAGAGATGTGTCTAAGTCATTTCACAGATACTGTGGCTATAGCAGCGGTAGGAGCAAAAGCTGCAGTGGAATTCACTGATTTAGCGGATTCTGTGAAAACAGATTGCACAACAGACTGACAGCTTCTGAATTTTATTTCCTATCTTTCCCTGGTTTGACCTCCAGTGCTCCTTCTGGCTACTGGTCAGCATTTGGGTCTCATGTTGTAGAGTTTGTGTGGGGGTTTTTGTTTGGGGTTCGGGGGGGTTGATGTTTTTGGGTTGGTTTTGGTTAGGTTTTTTTTAAATGCCAGACTTTTGTGATGTAGCACTTTACATTTCAGTTTTACCCGTTCACTGAAGGGCAGACCAGTTCTGTCAGTTACCAGCTGAAGGGCTCAAAAGGCTGCTTAAGTGGCACAGGGGTGAATTTCAGTGAGCCATGCTGCTGAAATAGCATGAGCAGAAAAGACCAGCCATGAACACAGTTCATGTGGTGTCAGTGGTACAACATGTACGTGTTACACCAGGACGGAGAGCTTGGCCGCTCCTGGTGCTGTTGACTTCACTGGAAGTCTTTGTGCTTGTATGCTTTGACCAGTGGTTAGTAAAATATCACACTGCTTTTACTTTTGATGCTCTTCTGTCCTAAATGACCCAATCAACAGGAAATTAGTTTAAACAGTAGCTACTAGGAGACATTTTGTGAACATTTGCTTCTTCTAAAGTTTATTTTCACAGTATGTTTCACCTGAATATTTTCCAGAACAAAAAACCTCAAACGCCCTGCTGTCCTGATAACACGTGTGAGGCTGAGGCTTCCCTCTTCCTTCCAGCCTACCTCACAAAACACTCTTTTAATACTTAGCCTTAATTATATTTGTAAAGATAATGTTAAGGTTAATGTTCCAAAACAGAACTCTCTTACCAGGCTAATGACAAATCAAAATCAAACAACATTTCTGGCAAGTAATTTACCACTGCTCTTCAAGAACTCGTGTGAAGGGATCTATAGCTCAATTATAAAGGCATCAAAGAAATAGAATAACTAATAAATGATCAGTAGCCAGGAAAAAGTAAGCAGGACTAAACAGCCAGCTTTCACAATGCAGAGAGGCTACAAGCAAAGTTCCACACAAATCTTTTAGAGGCTGATGCTGTTCAACTTACTGGTAAATTGTCTGGAAAATTAGGGATTAATGAGGCACAAAAGTTTTTAATGAATTGTATTCAGAACAGTAAGAACTTAAACAGACCACAAATGTCAGTATACTGAGCAGCTGAGAAATAAAACCCATGAGTAAAATTCCATTTCTACAGTATAAAGCAATGTACATGGCATAATGTAATGTACACGGCATCATGAATGGCATAATGTGATGGCAGCTAAGCACATACAGTGAGAACTTCTAGAGTCACTTCAGCTGTCAGTTAATGATGAAGCAGCAGCAGTAAAAAAAAAGTAATAAAAAAAAGCAAGTAGAACATCAGGAACTGAGAACAAAACAGAGGGCATTTTTACCCTACTTCTAAATTCACGTTGCTGAATCACTGTTAAAAGGATATAGAAGCAGTCAGGATTACAGGGAAGGAGGACGGCAGGGATGATCAGAGCAGTGGAATTCCTTTAACACAGAAGAAATTGCATAAGAGATGATGTCCCAATTTGGGAAAAGGGTGTCCATGGGAGAACAGGACAGAGATATATGAAATAAATACTGAAGAGTTTGGAAAGGGTGAGTGGAGAGCAATCACTCAGTATTTACACTAGAAGAAGAGCAAGATGGTGGGAAATTGTCAGGCAGTGAGGAGCTACTTTTTCATATTATATAGCTCATTGCCACATGATGCTGCAGGAGACATATGGAACTGTTCAAATGGAGATGAAACAGGCACAGAGATGAGAGGTTGCAGTGGTAGGTACTAAATGCAGTGGTAAAACTTAAAGCTTCAGATGGGTCTAAGCTGCTGTTGGCTGAAGCTGGAAGAACGCATCTGGGAGAAATCCTTATGTACTTGCCTATGTTCTTACTCCTTGGAGTATTTGCAAGTAGCAGGATGCTAACCACTTTACTCTGATACGTTATGGCAACTTTTATGTACTTTTGTAGCTTATAAATAATTTTCAGTTTTTATCAACATGTGCAATATCAATTTATATTTTATCAGTATCCTAAATAACCCAACTTGTTACTTCAGTTTATCAGGAAACTTAAGCATGTATGGTTCAATGTAAGCATTTGTGTTGTTTTTTTAATCTCAGGATGTGCATATATAAATATTAGGCATATTTTTTCCTGGAGTCAATCTGTGGGTCTATGACAGTAGGCGATTTCATATCCTAGCTAATGCCCATGAGTGTCAGTGTGAATATTCCTGTGAACTTCAGTGTGGGTTTGTTTTCCAGAGAGACTTCTAGACAAAATGTTAAATATTCCAAAGCAATTGCTGCAGCAAGTGGAAAACATGACTTATAATGAAAAGGAAATGGAAAAATGAAGAAACAGACAAAAGACTGGGGATAGATTTACAAAGTATGTAGCACGCACAAGTCAGGGAGACTTTTCAAAGAATTTTGCTACCATTTAGTCAGCTACAGAAGTAAATACTTTAGAAAAGTGTCAAATTTTCGTGTCATCACTCAGAATGGAAGGGTTTGGTTTTGGGTTGTCTTTTTGCTTCCCTTTGTTGCTTCCTCAAGGTTTTTTTTTTTTTTTTGCTCCTGAGTAAATTCTTCCCTCCCAGATTATCATTATTCATCAGGCTGAGTATCTTCATACTTTATAGAAACTTCATAAATGCATCCTGTAATTTTGTAGAGAGCTTCTATGTTAAACACTATATATCTCAATGAACTGATTTAAATTTACTTTCAGAATTCACCTTATTTTATCTTAGACCTCTTAGCCATTCTGTATGCACAGTTATCTTTGAAGGGCAGAGCTCACTATAGGCAAGATTAGCAAACTTGAACTCGACGGCAGAGTAAGTGACAGTCACTTCCTTATGAACTCATGGTGGAAGCAGCCAGTACTTCCTCCTGCCTCTTAGTGAAGTATATCCTAAGCTGGTGAAAATATCCAACCCTGGAAGACAAAAGTGAGATTTTCCTCTAAAGATGCTTTATATATTTCAGTCATTCGTTAATGGAATGCTTTACTAGTGCAAATTATATTTATCATATCTTCTGTTAGCACAACCTTACAGCTCTTTGAAAAGTCTAATGTTTCCAATATTGCTACAGTTTTAACGGGAAATACTCTCACACCAGGAAAGTATAGGGTTGGTTGGCTCCATCTACCAACAGATACAACTGAAGAGAAAGAACAAATCAGGATTACAGTCAACAAACCAAGAATATTTTACTTTGTATTTGAGCAGAGGTTTTAGGGAACCTAATCAGAAGTCATTGTGTTGTAAGTGCTGGTGGTGGTGGGTGGAATCTTTTCTCTGCTTTTATTCAATCTCCCTTCACATTAGCCAGAAGAGGGAATTTGCCGTCTAAAAAATATTGTGTTCCCTTTGGCTGTAGTCTCCAGTTACCAGTTCTGACTTATCAATATCAATAGTATTAAAAACAAAATTAAAAAGTCTTCTTTGATTGCCTCTTCCAACAGCAAGCTCCAAACCAGTTAAAAGCCAGGGCTAACACACCTGTTTACTTTGGCATTCCAACCACCCAGGTTCAGTAAACAGCTTGGCAGAGCTGCTGCCTCTCTACTGTACTTGAAAGCAAGGCGTAACATCTTCTGACAAGTTAATTGTTGTGATAAGTCTCGTCACATTTATGGCTAATGCAGTACATGATTTTTGATAGATGTTTCAAAGTTCAGTCTACCCACTTCAAAGCAAAAGTGGAAAGGAACTTGCTACTCTGAAGTACCCTTGCTACTCTGAAGTACCCTTGCTACTTTGAAGTACCCTTTAACACCAGTAAAAATAGTGTTAAAATCAGAGATTTTAACAGGGAAACCTTTTTTTGCCAGGAAAAAACAATCCCAGCTAATGGCGTGTATTTGTCATTCACTGGTTTTGTGCATATAGAATACTGGTTATCTGAGCACACTGCTTTTAATGGGCATGTGATACAATATTTGGTAGGGACACAAATGCTTAGTTGGTTGGTTGGCTGATTTTGTTTTTTTCCACACTGGTGTGGGGCTGTCAAGTCCCTTTTGCAGTTTATGTAAGTAGTCTGATTTTTCAAATTGAGCTTCCAGTAATACTTACAGGTCATAGCTGGAAGACGCTGGGTGCTTATCACTTTTGAAAATCATCCTGTTTAACTCGATGTCTAGAGAAAGCCTGGGTCACAGCTCCACTACATTGTCTGTGACTGTTCTCATTTCAGCACTTTCAAAATTTAATTAAAACCTCCAAATTCTTCCCTCTTGTTTTCCTCTCAAGACAGTGGTATTATGCCTTTGTAAGACAATAAATAAAAATGAATTGTTAAATTATAAAATTAGAGTGCATGGATCAGCACTGCACAAGCATTCAAGAAAAAAAGAGTTGGTAATAGACAGCTAATTAAAAATAATATATCTTCTCTGTTGACGGGCTCATGATTGGAGAAGTTACCAAGTCTTTTCTAGCCTATGCACTGTCAGCCACTGAAGCCAGTACAGGTCTGCATGATGTGGTGATAAAAACGTTGGTTTGCTGCTTGCATCTTAATGTCATAGCATTGCTGTTACTGATAGGAATGCATTGGTGAGACCAACACAGATTTTGGTTTTTGGAGATTGTTTTTGGTTATCCAATGATATCTCTTTGCTTGAAAAGAGAAAATACAGAAATTGTTTTTATGACACAGAGTTTGAAATAAGAAGTAGGCGCTTCTTTTGAAAGAGAATCAAACTTTTATTTGAAATAAGAAGTAGGATTTGGAGCAGAATCTTGTCTCTCCTTTTCCCAAAGGAGAACCAGGTCTGTCTAAGTTTTCTTTTAAAATTCAGCAGACTTTTAACATATGCAAAAAGAAATACTTTAACTTCCATGTTGTATTACCTTCAAAGGATTGTATCATTATTATTAAAGGGTGCAGAAGTTAAACTGAGTCATTCAAACAGTTCAAAGGCACAGAGTGGAATTACCTTCCCAAGATGGTCCACTGTTGTGTGAGTATAAATTAAAATGAATGCACTTCAGTTTACTGAAACTTGCACCAAGACCTGTATTCAGCAGATGACCATTTCTTTCAAAAGCATAAACGGACCACTTGATTAATCCATGAGGGAAAGCCTGTCATTTTAAGTATAATGTCTGGTCAGATCAGTCATCAACTATGCTAAAGTTTTATGTCAGTGGTTCCAAAAACTTGCTATTGTATGCTGTCTAAAGTTCCCCATGATGTAAAAATGCTCTTCTCTGAAACGAATATATTTTATTTTAAGGAACTCAAAGAGTTTGGAAGATGATAACATAGATGGCCAATCCAAACATTTACACAACAGGAATTAGAGCATTTTCAGAGAATTAATGAATGGTTTTAAATGTCATAAAGCTTAATAGTTAGTACACAGGTTAAAAATGATACTGTTAAAATCAATATTCTTAAACAAAATTATTTTCTAAATTTGCCTTGGAAATATTTGTTTTCAAAAGATGCATACCTAACATGTTTTCTACTTTTGGAACTCCATTTTTTGACAAAATATTCTGGTTCTAGAATTTCTGGAAACATCAGAATTTGTGAGTGTTTTTAGTGCTTAACAGGAAACAGAAAAACATGGAATGGAAAAGCAAAACTTCACTGGGACTGCTTCATTTTCCCATCAAAATTCTTTTAATAAAATGCTGCTTTTTTCTTTTTAATAATTTAAGGAAAAAATTTTGCTCTATTCACTATTTCTAGAGATTCCAAGCAGAAGAATATCTCAGTTTAATGCTGATAGGAAAAGTATTTGCTTTGAGAACCTGCATTTGCTCTTGAATCGGCAGGTTACTGCTGAATTCCTTTCTATCCTTCTCAGCTTTCACACTCGCTTACCATTTTCTCTGTGATATTACACCGTTCAGTTTAGAAAACTCTTCAGTGTATAGAAATCTAAGTTCCCAGGACTCTGAATTAGATTGGAACTTAATTCATCTGACAAACTTTTGAAACTGGGGTTGTAATTCCCAGTTCGTTTAGATACTTAATGGTCATTTAACCTCCTGTCTGTATTTCTGCTTGCTGACTTGCTTTTTAGACAGTAGAAGTCAGTCAGTCTACAGATCAGAAGCATGTGGTGCCCCTCCAGAAGGCAAACGTTTTCCACCAACATTTTGAAGAGAATAAAATCTAAATAAATAACCCCCAAGGTTGAAAAGAGCCTATTCACCAAACATTGGTAAAGTAATTCCACAGGAAAATAAATGTTCAGCAAAGTGACCTTTCATTTGAAAATTGGATCCAGATTTTACAAACTGAGAAGGGTGAACAACTGTGTCAAATGCAGGGCAAAGTAGTTTGTCTGTAAAGTGTGCAGCCACAAGATACTAATGTTTTGCTTATGGAGAAGTGCAATCTGGGCAAAAAGTAAACAGGATTTTTTATCAGAGAACTGTTGAAATCACAGTACCATGAACACTCTCCCTCATGAATTCTATGCAATTCATTTATATGTACCATCTACCAACTAGTTCAGAATGATACAATTCAGGACAGATTCATCTGGTAAAAAACCTTTTTAAAAATGAAGATTCCTGTTTTTTGAAGAAAGATGGTAAAACTATTCTGTCTGTAAGGCAATGAAATTGAGACTTTTGGGAAAACCAAGCATTCAGTTCCCCGTTTATCTTTTGTTCTCACATTGTTGTTCCTTAGCTAAATTCCTCATTATTGCCTTTATATTCTCCTTTCATGAGGAAAAGAATTCACTTCTTCCATGAAGCTAACTTTAGTAGTAGAATTTATTGAGGATGGAAAGAAGTGTTGTAGGAATACAATGGGCAGTTATAATAAAAGCAGTGTTATAACTCTGCTGCTTCTTCAGTCATTCATATGAATTTAAAATCCATAGTTCTTTCTCTGTAAAGAGAAGTCACTGTGAGCTATTAAAACTTGGAAAATCCTATTCTCCCTGAATTGCACTGATTTTTTTTTTTTCCACCTGTGCAAGCCCTCTGAGTTGAAAGGAAATTTCAGCAATAAACTACTGGTATTTGTGACAGCTATGTCCAATCTTTGTGCTCCAGGTTAAGGTGAATTTGCGCTGCTATCGACTTAGCAAGTGATGAGTTAGGGTGTGGAAAAAAGATTTTCAGAAGGTAACAAAAGCATTTCTACCTTTAAAACCCTTCGAGAATTTTATCCAAGGACATAATTTTAGGGATGGTATCGTAAGGAAAATGTCTTTCCCATTGCAATAGTTTATCCTAATTTGGACCTATACATTATGTTTCACATTATATCTGACATATAATATCTGCATGTATATGCATATATACTAAGGCTGTCTATGGTGTGTGGATTAAGCAGGAAGGTTATAACATATTTTCTGGTTTTTACTCTGATATTATTAGAATTGCTTTTGCAATTTCTAGAACGAGGAAAAGCAAAAATAACATAAAAGAACTTTTTCTTGAGAAATTTTGATAAAGACACGGAATTTCAGTTCTTGTTAGGGAAAAAAAGAACCCAAACACCCAACAAACAGATTTCTACATATTAGGTATTTTCAGAACTGAAATATTCACAATTCATTATTCATTAGATTTCATTATTCAGTGTTTCTGCCTCATCAAAACACAGCAAATTTTCTTTTCTAAATGGCTTTTGAAGATAAGTTTGAAGTTTGGAAGTAAAATAAAAGTATTGTGAAACAGATTTCTTTAAAAATGGCAAAATGCACTTCCATTTGTATTGTTCTCCAATATTTAAATTTAGCCAGTTCACAAACAGGACGAGGATGATTTTATCTGGAAATTAAATCTTTCCTGGGATCAGGCTGTGCCCTTTTTCTGGTTTGCTCATCACCAGTAATAGTAATTCTGAAATTGTCTTTTGGTCAAGAAGTTTGCTGGTGATGGACACACTAGAGAGAATACAATTATTTATCTGGATCCAGGTTAACAGGAGTGATAAGTGGGTGGAAATATTTATTGTATTACAGAAATTGAGAAGCAGCTGAGTCTATGTGGATCTGATAGGATAATTTAATATAATCCCTTATTTCAACAACCTGATTTTGGATGGGAAGACTGATAAAGACCAAGTGGTTTTGTAGAGCAAAATTAGTGTTTCTTAGGTTAAAAAAAAAGACTGTTACAGTTGTGTTTTTCACCTTGGAAAATGAAGTTTAAAGAGAAAAACTGTTGTTAGTACAATGCGAAGAAGAAAATGTATTTGCCATCCTCTTTCCCCTAACACTTGTCTGTTGCCATCTCTCCCAGTTTTGTGGGCTGGGCTTGTATTGCTTCTGTAAGGTGGATTTCCTTCTGTAGTATCTTTAAAACAATGAGCACCTTTTAATTTTCGCCTGTGGTAGCCACAGGATTTCCTTCAAGTGAAGACACACTTACACAGGGCTTGTTGGAGAACAGGACATTCTCTCCACATTAGGACTTTGATAAAAACTAGAAGCAGCAGAAGAATTTCCTGAGCACTGTTGAATAAGAAAATGATGTCTATAGAATTGCAGCTCATCACACTGCCTCTTATTTTAGAGGAAAGCTAACACAGGTGAGACTGAAGGTGGTTAGAATACATATACTCTGCCCCAAAGCCTGTAAAAGTTAGCCTAGTGTCAACTGATTTTAAATTGCAGGGACTGCTTTGACTTTGAGTAAGATCACCCAAAAGAAGTAAACACAGTAATAATAAATGTAACATTAATCTTGGATAGATATGCAAGAAATCTGGAATGTAAAGTGCAATTCAACTACTTGGTGCAACTTGACACTGCCAATTTCCAACATAAAATCTGCCCTTGTAAATAACTTTACCTTCTTTTAATTCAAGCTTTTCCCAGACTGCAATGCCACAAAACAAACTTACATTACCTATTTCCTCATGTAAGTGTATATCTTGGCATATCTGACACAGAACAGTAGTTAGGGATATCAGCCAGCCTTCCATGTCTGGTTTTGGAAAACTGTATGTCATTTGAAATTGCCATGGAAATATGTGTTGTCTTTGTCAAAGTCCTCAACTTCAGAGCCAGATTTCAAAACATGGCTATAATGCTCGTTTGCTTGCATAGATCTGTTAGCTAGCATTGTTTCTGCCTCACATTAATCATGAGAACACATGGAGAAACACAACTGTTAGTTGTATAGAATTCTTTCTAAACAGCTTCCTACTTGGTAAGGTAAGGATGGGATTGGCAAAACAAAGAAATATCCATTTGACCAAACAAAGAAATATCCATTTGGTGGTGTGACTGGGTTTACTCACGGCGTAAAACTCTACACGCATGACATCAGTAGGTTTTCAAACTACATCAGGGAGATATTTATTAGCCCTGCTGTTTTTTGCAGCACTGAGAAAAGAATAAAGAAGTGTAAAGGAACAGCTTTTTAAAGTTCTTCTAGGAGAATTTAAATCCCATATTTTCCAACAACGAGAATGCGGCTGCATTTGAACGCTAAACCAGAAAGGTTTATAGCGCATATGGTACCTATTTGAATTTTTTAAATGTCTAATTTCTGCTGTGGAAATGGAGGCCAGCTTGAGTTATTTATTGTGGGATGCAGAAGGAAATCACGACCCTTTGCAGGGACACGTTAGAATCCCTGCACCATTCAGCCAGTTTTCTCCTGTCACACCTACTTAAATTTTCAAAAAGACGCTTTAATGTATTGAGTGTGCTCTGGATCATACTAGTTCCTGAGCGCTTATGACAGCTTTCAGAGATTGCTGGTGGCTCCCAGTAGATTGTAATTCTAGAAACAGGAGCCTGATGCTAAGCATCACCACCTGTTCTCCATTATTTTCCTTCAGAAGAAAACAATGCAAGTATAAGATTACATACTAATGGAACCCATTTTCCTAAATAGGTACATTTGGTCACATGTAATTTGGTGGCCCATAAAAGAAAAAAAGAAAATAGTAAGCAGTTTTCAAAAGGGAAAAACAAATAAAATTTAAATGAAGAGTTTCCTAACTATGTTAACTAAACCCAGTTCTTACATGGCAGGTATACCAATATGCAATATGTAAGTACATACAGATTCCTTGTTGGAATAGCTGTGTTTTCAATTTGATTTGTTGACATATCCTAAAAGACTTTGGACCTCATTCAGCTCTTTGTAAATCCACTACAGGGCTAGATTTGAACCCTTCTGGCATTTACATTGAAATTCCTATTTCTACTTAGCTCAGAACAATGCAGGTCTTGTCTCTGAGGTTCCTTTGCTGCCTCTCAGCAGAAAAAAGTGTAAGCATGTGTAGGATGTTGTCATAATAATACTTGCAAATTACGTAGTTTGTTGTGTTCTGTTATCATCTGCTATACACCAGCATGGTCCCATGTTATATCTCTGCTATATATTCGTTTGACACATCTAGAAAAGTGAAGGAATTTTGAAACTGAAATCATCAATGCATTGTTTTTTGCACATGCATGTGGTATAAGTAAGCAGTACATTTTTTCAAGCATGAAAGCTTTGTCTCCCTCCTTTGAAATCTTGAACATGGTAGTATTTATATAGAACCTGTGATAGGCTGGCTCATGGTAGTAACCAGCCCTGGTTACAGATTCAGACCAGTCTCTAAATGGTACCCATATCTACTTCTTATCACTTCTTGGGTTGTTTTTTTTTCCTTTTCCTAATAAATTATTCCCAAAGCTATAAAAAGGCAGATACTTTTTTCTTAAGGAAAGTTTTTCATCACTTCTGCTTCTTGGTGATTCCCCACTGAGAGTCCACATCATACTGTTAGGTGCCTTTTCAGTAGTACTTTTCTTGAAAACTCTTTGGTAAAAAGAGGTGGGTTTTTTGAAATAACATTTGTTTACTGAAGTGTGTTAGTTCCTGAATTTTAAAAATGAATTCCAGTTAATTGACAAGCAGGAAATGAAGGGTCGTGGTACTTTATCCACAGCTTTGCAAGTTTGGAGAGATGATGTGTTATTAGCAGTGTTTTTTTCTCTGTGCGTGATCAGGAGATGCCAGCTGCCAGTGCAAGCCCCATGCCTGGCGTCTTCCGTCTTGGCATCCTGCTCAAGGGCAGCTGCAGAGCAACCTTGGTGGCATGCACCCTGCTGGGATACAAGGAAAGTTTTAATTCCTTCCAAGCAATGGTGAAAGTTTGCCAGTCACTTTAGGCCCTCCCTGTCTTCTGGGGGCAAAACTTAGGTAGGATCTCAAAAATTAGGATATTTGAAGTCCAGATATCCTGTGTGATCCATTGGAAGACATCCAGCAGGGACCTGCAGACCTTCACCATGCGCTGAAGTTAGAGCTGATAATAGTAGAGAACCATCACCCTTCTCAGCTGGGGTTTCACTGCAAACCTGAAGGTCTTCTCTGTTTTGCTACAGGCAGCCTGATGTGCAAAGCATATAACTCCTGTATTCCCTCATTTAGTGCAAAACCTTTAATCATTAATCTCATGAGAATTGATGGGGCCATGTGTGTACTGGACACTTCATAAGTACTTAGGTTGTTTTCTAGAGTAGTTTGGTGGCTGTATGTAGCAGCCTAAATGTAAGCAATGCCTTAGCTGTAATTACCACTGGAGAAAGGCTCAGGATCAAAAAGCAGTCTGGTTTATTCTCTCAGATGTGTTTGTTCTGCAGTAGTGAACTGGAGTCTTAACTCTGAAACTGGAACAGCTTTTGTTTAGAGGAAGCAGAAAAAGTAGATTTATAGAGTACTCTACAGCTGCTATTTTCTGAATGCAGTAATGTTTTTTAACATATTTTTAGATTTGCAAATATGTCTAATGACTTAAATATTTATAGTCTTGGTTTGTTTACAAAACAAGATTATTTAAATTTCAAAAGAATTTAATTTCAGATGTACAAAATGGATTTTTGAGGATATTGTCAGACCATGACATTACTCTGTACATAGATGAGCGGAGGTAGTATTTCAGAAAAATTGATACACAGTCTTAGCTTTTCTGTGAACAAGCCAGACTGTTTGCATGCCTCTTTTTAAGAGCTTGGCCAAGTTGGTCTAAAATAACTCAAAGCAAATGCCTCCAGCTAATGTATAATTTGCATTTCATAATATTTTTATGCAAGTAATGTATTGATGACCTGCTCTTCAAATCTTTACTCATGTGCTTAGTCTTTAATGAGAAAAATCTACTGTGAAGCCTAGTGAAACCATGGGATTATGTATCACGGCGAGGACTACTCACGTTAGGGAGAGATTGCAAGATCATGCCTTTTCAGCCTTTTAATTTCCTAAATAAATGAAAACCTTTGTCCTGGTTTTGGCTGAAAAAGATCCTTTGTTGGCCAGCCATAAAATTTCCCTTTATTTGTGTCAGTTTTTTAGTTCTTCTTACAGAGGAGATAACAGCAGTGCTGGATTGAACATCTTAAAGACAGCACTCTGGCAGAGCGGGAGCCTGAACCCAAGCAATGCGCGCTGTACAAATAGCTTTGCTGTTACTCATGTAGTTTGCTAATGAAAACAGTGATCTGTGAGATTCATGAATAGAGTTCTGCCTAATGGAGTCTCATTAAAACAACAGCTTGTTGCTTTCCTTTTGAACTTTCAGAAGTTTTTCTTGAGTTATACCCGATAGGAATGATAAGGGTACTACCGCACGTTCCTCAGCAAATCTGTAACATGCAGGCGTTCCTCCATTTAGGTGGGTGTGTGTATTTACATGAAAGGCGGGCCTAAGACAGACTCTCATTTCCAAACCAGATGTACTTTGACTTGAAGACTTTAAGATAATTGAATTTTTTGGTATATGGTAAACAACTGTGGCTTAGCCATGAGTAAAAAGAAGCTGACACTGGAAAGAAATGAGAAAAGAAGGTCGGCAAGGGTTTGTATAAACAGCTGGAAGAGGTGCTGGGGAGTATCCAGGCATTTGTATTTTGCTCCTAGCACGCACTCCCTACTGGCCATCACTCTACAAACAGATGGATTTTTCCTGGTGTGACAGATTGGTGAGCTGCTCCTAATGCTATTTGTCAGTGCCTTTAATTTCCCTTCACTGAGTTTTATAATGAGCATTTAAAAATGCAGTAGAGAAATGGTGAGGTCAGTGATTGCAGAGGTGTATGTGTTAGACCCACCTTGTCCTCTCTTTGAAGAAAAATGGACTAACTGCATTAGCATGTGCTTCTTACTTTATTTTTCCAGATCTCATGGTCAAGGTAAATCTTGTTAACACATGATGAAAAATGAGAAAAGATTTGGAGAGGGATGTTTTGGAGCAGAGTGATTATGTTCTTTTAGAATGTTCTAGAAAAATTTCAAAGTAGCAATGTTGTATTTACATATTTAAGTAGTATTATTAGTAGTATGAAGTAATACAGAGCCCTAGCTGATGAGCAGTACTTGTATGATACGGCTTACTGGGGCTTCTCTCAGTGTTTACACTAATATCAGTGATCCCAATGCTCTTTTACACATTCAACCTTTAGGCTTCAGCTGATTGCATTGGTTTAACTGAGGGGAAAAAAAATCTTTTCTATTGAACAAACCTGAAAAAAGGTACTTAGACTAAATCTTTTTAAGTGCACTACATGCTACCTAAAACTTAAGCTAAGTACTATTTCATATACCCTGTTGTTGCTGCTCAAGATAGCCTGACAACCTCGCACTAAGAATTTTGACTGATTATTTTAATTATACTGATGGAAATGTATGTTCTTCCTTTAGTGAAAAAGCTTATCTCTCTATAATATATATCCTAATTGTTAACCCTCTAAGGCAGGGCACTGTCTTGCCTTTGGGCCAAGTCCTGAACTGTCACATTTAAATGTTAATTAAAACCAGAACAGTGCACCAAAGTGACAAAGTAAGAGTTTTCAGGAATAAAGCCAGTGTTTGCTATGCACCATACCTATGTACAAAAAAAATAAAAGTTAATTTTTTGACAGCCTAACTCCAGCATGGCCTCAGAGAGCCCAGGCTTCAGAGAGGGCTTTATGGGAGTGTTCACAGCAGCAGCTTCCCACAGCAGGGAACTGGGACTCTGTAGCAGCTCTTCTTCCCCTTGCAGGCATTGAGAGTGGAGGGAGTCATTCCTCCTTCCTTTAGCCCTTTCATCCACACTGGGCACGTGGGCACCTGTAAAGCAGGCTGCAGAGAAGCTGATGGTTTCTGTCCCACTGATACCAGGGAAAAGGATTAGGAATGAAAATGGCATTTCAATATTTCCAGAGAGGAACATTTCTATTCATATTCATCTGTACAGGGATCAAAATGCAAAGTTGTAGCAGCAAAGAACTACAGAGATCTTGTACTCTCTCCTCCCTTCCTTTCTTATGTGTGCAGGAAGGACAGCAAGAGATTGGGTTAGGAAATTATGGCAAACCCTGATGTTTAGTCCCTCTGGTGATGATTTTGCATGACTCCCAGGAAGCTAAATTCCTGAATTAATGAGACAGCAAGTAGCTGTGAAACTGCGTCCCAGTGCCTCAGTTTGGAGGCATCCTCTTCTTAGGCAAAGTACCAGTCCCATATGATCCTTTGAATGGGTTTCACAGAAAATGCACTCTAACTTTTTATCAGTGATACTTGGTTATTTTATGGACCAATTTTCATACTTGAGAGAAACTTCTGAGGCCAATGGGAATTGTGCCTATTTTGGAACTGAGTGGGTGCCTTTCTCACTTTTTTTCCATGTGTTTTCACAGAATATGCAAACACTCAGGTGAATTTAGACACTTGGATATGCAAAGAGCTTCCTAGTGGATTTTGCAGCACTTTCAGCAGAGTAGGTGTGTAACTACCACTAATGCAACTGATGGTTCAGCTCAGGTGGAGAGAAATCCTTGAGCTTGAGTGTTCATCAGACCACAGTGCTAAAGACAGTGCAAAGGGCACCTTGCTGTGGAAATGTATTGCCGCAGTTATTTTAAGTGTGAAAGTATTCCGTACACTCCTGTCTCCTGGAGAACCAGAAGAACAGAAGAATGAAACAGAGTTGATTGACTTGGGAAATACAATACCCTTCTCATGACTGAGGAAAGCCACCTAATGTTACTTCATTTCTTTTCTGTGACAAAGTACTTTCATGTCAGTCTAGTCTGCTTTTCTGCCTCCTTATGATGTAACTAGGAAAATAATCTGTTTGAGAGGTGAATCATGCTTTGTCTACAGTAAACTGTTACAAATGACAAGCATAAACAGACAATTAACATCAGGCATTTGATTAATTCCACTGCTGCAAGTTGAACTACCCAAGACTTAGTTATAAATATTTCCATTTGCCTAATTAAATTATTTTTTCTTTTTTTTGGAGTGGCATGTAAAGTACAGGGAAAACACTAAATTACATCTGCTCCTTTATATCTTCCAGCAAACACTCTAGCAAAGACATAAGGAAGGAAATCTTCCTTTGCCATAATCACATAGGCATGGTCAGTTTCAACATGGAGTTTGAGGAGAGCTCTGCATATATCCATGTTCTAAGAAATGTTCGGCAGTTATTAAATAATCTGAGTAAGTTCACAATGCTTTAGGCAATCAAGCTGTTTATGTAACATATGCTTCCATGGGTATCACTGAAAAGTAAGACTATGGTATTTCATGCTTGGCTGGTAAATGTGGCCATCTTGATTTATGTCTGTATCCTTGATAAAGAAGATAGCTGTTAAAGACTCTAGCATATCTGAACAAAATGGTACAAGTTGAGAAAAAGGAAAGAATCATACAGTTAAATGGATGAGGATTGATAAAAGATCGCTTGCGTACTGTGGACTTCTTATGTGGCCCTGGCATAGTCAAGCCATTTAATCTCAACTATCTCGGGCCCATCTGTTTAAAAAAACAAACAAAAAAAAAAACCCAACCAACCAAAACCCTTAGAAAATCTTTTCTGCCCTTGTTTGGTCTTGCTTATGTAGACTGTCTAGCAGTTAAAGAACTGATCATGTAGAACTATAAGAAAGCATAGCACTTAGACACTGCCTCTGGGCATGGTTATAATGCAAATAATGCCAATAAGAGAAGTTCAGACATGGGTTGACTCTGTTTGCACTCTGGGGCATCTAAACGTGAAAAATGCTTGCTAACGAAGCATGCAGTACCCTGGAGAATCCAAATCATGCAGAATAAAAGTTGTCAAGAAGGTGGTGCAATATTACCATGGTTCCTGTTTCTTTGGCTGTCCTAACAAGTATCAGATACACACGGAAGTTTTCATTACAATAAAGTTGCGTGAACTAAAAAGTAGTATCAGGTTGCTGCATCTGGCTTAGCTTTAGAAGTGGAAATATAGTAATGGTATAAACGAAAGGGCCACCCACTATAAAGTGTGGGTGACCAGTATAAGGAAAAAAAAAATCCTTAATGGATATTTATTCCAAAGGCTGTTACAAAGAACTGCTCTCAGTCTGATGTAGTGCCAAGCATAGAGGATTAAACTTTTTAATGACTTTTTGTTGATCAACATCCAAGACATCGAGGAACAAAGAAGAGATTCCGTAACTCCACATAAAGAATATTATTTTCAGACAAGAAGAGAGTGCTTGAAAACATAAGTTCAGTAGATGCAATAAAAC
This sequence comes from Pezoporus wallicus, assembly GCF_028554395.1. NCBI lineage: Eukaryota > Metazoa > Chordata > Aves > Psittaciformes > Psittacidae > Pezoporus > Pezoporus wallicus. The sequence continues at coordinate 1,705,270 of NW_026637266.1, forward strand.
GTAGCAGGGAAGAGGATAAATACTAGTCTCAGCTGCAGAACAGCTTATTTTGAGGGTGGAGAACAGATTTATAGTTAATTCAGTGTTAAATGCCAGAATCTTAGGTAATTGTGTGCTGCCAACAACTAGAATAAGAGAATGTCCGTTTTGGCTTGATTCAGAAATTGCATGGGATTATTTTCCTGGTTTTGGGGTTTTTTTTCCTTTTTTTTTTTTTTTTTCCTCTGGGAGGTACCTTTATTGGGAATGAACAGTTCCCTGTGGGTAGTGGACCTGAGTCTGGATTTTTTTCCTCTTTTTTCCTCTCATTTATAGGACATCATTGTTTTTTTTCTATGAATTAGATATTTTTTGAAATCCTATTGTCCAGTCTCCTCTGTGTTATGGTCCCTAGTGCTGAAGGAAGTCTTGCTTGAAAATGGAAAGGGCCCCATAAGATACAGAAGAGGGTGTAGTCAGAGCACAGCGTCTGGAATGAAACATAGTCCCTCGGTGACTATCGCAGAGTGAAACTAAGTGCAGTTCCTACTACTCAGGGGCTGCAGACACAAAAGCAGTCTGAAGCCACCCTGTTCTTGCCTCCTGGACTGCATGTGCTGAGCTCTCTCTTCTGAGAACTGGGGCCTGGGTTTGTTTGAATTAATAGTGAAGTCATTACACTATGTAAATATGTTAGTGTTCATCTGGTTTTACTCACAAGTTATTCTTGCCTTGCTGTGTTGTTCCTGTTTGCTTGTTTGTGCAAAATTAACCAGGAGCATTTTAAAAGGAAAGTGAAAAAAGGATAACCAGTGTTGAAACTTTGATTGCTACGTTATTAACCACAGGCTGAAGTTGGTAGATTTCCCCACAAATCTAACTTAATTGTATAATAAGAGTACAATTATTTTTTTAATGATGCTGTTACGATCCTTTCCTTTTCTGCCATCTTTAGCCTCCTCTGTGTAAAGTGTGATAATTTGCCTCAATAGCCTAGTATTATAGTTTTTCCTAATACCCTTACCAAGGAGTCTGCTGAACAACGGTATGAGTCTAACCACTTCACAGAGGTTGCTTGTGCCCTCAGGGGCCTGTGACCAAGCACTTTCCTGGGACAGCTGCTCTTTTGCAGGTAGCCCCACTGCATGAGCGCTGCTGGCTCCTCATACAAGCATAACTGTCTCTAGAATGAGCCAGGAAGAGGAGCCACACTCTCATATTGTAATTCTTCCTGTTATGAAGGGGAAAGCCCCAAGTTGCATTATTGACTCTTCCTGTTTCTCAGTCTCATGCAGACCGATGAACTGAATAAATATCACACATACATACACCCCATTTTTATTTATTTTTATTTCTTTTTTTTTTTTTTTTTTTAATAATTTCCTCCTCCTGGCCCCATTTCTCCCTGTCCTTAAAATACATGAACTTCTATAAATTGTGGTGTGTGAGAGTGAGAGCTGGTGCAGGTGCCCTGGCATTTGTTTGCTCTGATATTAAAGCTCGGCTGGCTGATTTCTGATGTCTGATTTCAATTCTCTGTAGGTGCTTCAGTGTTTAAAAGACTTGGTCCCTCACTTCCCCTTGCAATGGAGCAGTCACAGCCATAGTGTTGCGGAAGTAGAGCAGGAAAACAGGGAAGGAGTTTTGAATATCAGATGACAGTGGTGGTTTCTGACGCATAGAGAAAGAACTGGGGATTGAAAAAGGCATATGAGCCAGGTGTTCTCACATAAATGACCACCAGGGAGGCGAACAATAATGCTGACATTCAGTAACAATGTTAGATTGCAGTCAGCAGTCTGCTGAGGTGGAGACTGCGGTTCATCCTTCTCAGACATACGGCATCTGGCTGTCCCTCCAGCTGACTCAAACTCATGTTTACAAGGCTGTCCTTTTAAATATGAGGGCCAGAGAAACTGCACTTTGAAAACTGGTGTCTTAAATACTTTGTATTCTGCAATACAAAGTGTATTCTGCAAGAAATACCTAAGAATCATTTCCAAGATAAGGACCGCAGATGCTGCACAAATGTTTATAACCTGGGAGCACTCTGTCTCCAGGCACTGTAGCAGACAAACGGAGTTTTTGCACTGACTTCAATAAGACAAGGTTTTCCCCCTTGCTTTTTCTAGATTTTGCGAACATTTAAAAGCAAAGGAAGTTTACTTCCTTAGTAGCTACATTACAGAAGGTAAAGCTGTCATCTCTTTTTTTTTTGCTGTGAATACACGCCTCCAGAGATGGCTCCCAATAAAAGCTCCACCTTGAAAGCATGTCATGATGTGGGGATGTTCAGACCCAGGTGTTAAACAGTAACATACTGCCAGTTCCCAGCAGTGTTATTCTACTCTCAACTACAATATCTGAGTATCTGATGGTTTAATGCTTGGTGTTTTGTGAGCCGTAGGATCTGCTAGCTGTTTCCATCTGGATAGTGTTCTTAGATTAATAAAACCACCATACTTCTAGAGTTAATAGATCCAGAGGGAAAAGCGGTTTTGGTAACCCACTGTTCATCCATTGCAGTAAGCATGTTGATCAAAAAGCCAGAAGAACCTCACTCTGGAACAGATGATAGATAGCTAATTAGAGACAAAACTAAAAAGCAAAACCATCAGAAAGGGGGTGGGGAAAAGGCAGAGATAAAAGTCTGCTGAAAAGGCTGGACACAGAACAAAGTGCATGTAAACAAACCTTTATTCTTTGAGCAGTCATTGGTGATGCATTTGAAAATGATGTAAAATGAAGACCTAGAGGCTTCCTGTTATACTGATTTAGTTGTTGACTTTAAAGATTACCTAACATTGTTTTGATAATCTCTGCTTTATTGCTGCTGCTAGTAGCTCACTAGACAATATGAATCATACACATTGAGACAAACTCAATAAAGTTTGGGTTCAAACTGACTGTTCCCCAAACTTTTGAACCTTCTTTAATCATGTATTCTGTGAGGTACCATTTCTATGGAGCAGGAAGTCTCCTTCATAATCAAGCAGCGTAGGAGGCTCATGGTCTTTCCAAATGTTGAGAAGGAAGCGCTGCCATGTAATCCTATGGTCGTGATAAAGGCAGGGAAGAAAACTTCAGCACTTATGTATGCACACTGTATGTGGGGTAGGAAACGGTATCCTTCCTTTGAAACGGCAGGATTCAGCAGAGTAACACCAAAATGGACATAAGGTTAACAGTTTGCCTTAAAGGTGTGATAGAACAGGAAGACCGATAGATATGTTGTCTTGGAGACTACAGTGTATATGCTGTGCCCTGGTGGTAGTTTTATGTTATTCTCTGGTATAAACAACATGTATCTGTGCATATTTTGGGCATAGTATGCTGTCCTTAAAGTCATTTGGAAATATAATTCATTTCAGGTTTTTACCTAGATGAAGAATTGAAGGTGAATTAAGTTGAATTAACTTGTGAATTTCTTTAAATGCCTTCAACCTTTGAATTTATACTTCCATAATGCATGTAAAATGCACTAAATTAAGGCAAATCTTGTTCAGATAATACTGTCTATCCAAGAACTTAACTGGTCATTTGCTGTCTTTCAGATTTATCTTCTCTATGCCTTCCTGAAAGCCAAGGTCAGCTTTAAATAGACACTACCACCCCCAGTAGGATACAAAATGCAGGTAGCTCTGTAAGAAAAGGGATTGAATTCTAAGCTATTGAATAAGAGGTTCTGCTCCAGACCTAAAATGCTCATTGAAATCTACCACATGTATCAGGAGATCACGTAGGGTCACAGTGTGAGTGAGATTTCATACAGAAAAAGTCTTTGGAAGTTTTCTGTCTGCTCTGAAGAGGCACCACGCTGGCTGGCACAACAGGGCAACACAGCTCCTGCTTTTAAGGTGTCTGTCTCTGCCAGGTGCAGTTATGTGCTCCCGATAAGCACAGCTCTCGGCTCAACTGCCTACTGCTTGAACGACAGGAAGTTCTTCTCCACGGCATTTTTGCTAGGACAAAGAAAGGCAGAGTCAGGACCCACATGAGTCCTGTCACCTTGTTGGTTCAGAGGGACCTCAATGAAGCTTGTTTTTTGGTTGTTAAGATCTGGGGTTTTTTTGGCTGTAGCAAATCACGAGAGGTGAACTACTGTATGTGTTAGAAATGCTCATCCCCTGGTGGTCTAGCAGTGGATTGAGTATTACTTTGAAATACAGATATTTATTGTATTAATAATGCAGGCTTCTGGGGCCATTAGCCACACAGTTTGAAAGAATGATCTTTGGAGGCTGCAGTATTTGTATCTGTGATGTAGCACTCTGTGAATCAGACCTCATGAACAGAACTGTTTGAAGTTGAATAGTTAAAGAGAAGAAAGTAAATGTGCTTAATTTAGAGGCAGGAGATGGTGCTTTTCTCTCTGGGTCTGGCAAAGAAGTGGGTCAGAGATGTATTATTTTAAGAAGGAGGAGGTTCAGTGGGAAAAATTGAATGGTTAAACTTGTTACTGCAACTGAAGGGAGTAAATCTGTTTCATTGCAACTACTGTGAGTTTTGCTTTCAGGAATGGTCTGTGCCACAGCAGTCACTGAGAGTTGAGAGTTTCTGGTGAGATCAGTCTGAGACAGGATCCATGTCTGGAGCTGTCTGAGAGCACAGCATGATTTCCTCCCTGGGATAAATTAACCATGGCTTTCTGCTTGTGCACAGTGAGATCCCTTGCTATCATCCATGCTTGTGTTGAGCTAAGAATAGAAAAAAGCAACATCAGCAGTGCTGTGGGAAAACTGCATTGCTCCAGATGGCTGCTGATAAACTCTTTTCTCATTTGGGATTAAAAACAAAATAGTAGTAAAGGACAGTAATTTCCAATCCACAACTCAGTGTACCTGCAGAAAGCTAGGCTGAAGTTTGTCAGTTAGATATGGATTTGTCTGAACACACTTTAAAAGCTATTAGAAAGTAGCTTGATTGCCTCACAGAATGAAAAACAACCACAAATTGTTGAGAGTTTGGTTTGCTTGTTCATTTGTTAAAAACCTTTCATTTCCCCTCTGGGTTTTGCTTTATCGCATTTATTGTGATTCTGAATGAAGAGCTCTTATTTCCACTGTTACAAAGATTTGTATCCTTTGAGATGGTGTTAGGTCTTCTCCTTGACTTCCATAGAGAGGATTTTCATTTTATCTCCAAAGAGGCAAGTGGGACAAATCCTACATGCGATATATTCATCTATCTCTACAGGTCACGTGTTGCACGCAATTGTCCCACCAATGTTGATATGATAAAAGCTAAAACAGATTTGAGATCCCAGCACAGAATTGGGCCCAAATGAGGAGCCAAACAATGACTTGCGTTTGTTGTAATTAGTCTCGACAGCAGGCTATTTGGTTAAAGCATATGTTTCCATTTCCTATTTTATTGGCATGCTTTTACTTTGGATTAACTAATTCTTCAGAGAGAGAGAAAAGCAAAAGCAGACCTGGCACCCCTGTGGCTATTTCATATGTTTGCTCTATGGGGACTGAGTCCTTGCTCAGAAAGACAGTTCCGTCCTGTCCAAAGCAGTACAGAAAGGAGAGGTTCTCACCATGAGTGAGCCAGTTGGGTTGCTTCATCATGCCTGATGGCTGTGGAATATTAAGCAACATGCAAAGTCCCTAGACTAAAGGGCAAACAAGCTCTATTGTTCGTATCTTATGTGGACAGTGGAAACTCTGTCCTCTTGCCCATTGTTCAGGCCAGCTTTGATCATCTAGTTAGCACCTGGCTATGGAGAGGTAAGCTTCCATCTCCTTTACAGTCATTATGTTAAAATTTATAAAAGAATAATTACTTGAAGCAGAGAGAATAACTATTTTGCTTAAGTAACAAGTGAGTAATAAATACAGTTGCAGTACCAATCCATTTGTGGTAAGGTGTCTCACAGGTGTGGTGTGAATATAAAAGATCATGTAGGTGTGATGTAAAAGAAAAGTCTTTTGACGGTAGAGAAAGACATTTTTTCTGGATGTGATAGCATAACCTAGTGGCACAGGTATTTGCATAAGTTATTAATAACTAGGGATTCTGTGTGTACAAGACTGTGAGCAGTAATTTAAATTTTATTTCTAACACACTGGTAGCCAGGAAGCAAGACCGTTCCTGGGTTAATGGATGTGTTTTGAGCCACTTGTTTCACCTTTGCAATAGCTACTGCCTCTGCAAGGTGAGAGACAGTGGTAAAGGACTGCTTTGTGGCTGTACAACTGGCTGTGACTTTTCTCCTGTTCTTCAGGTCAGCCCCCAGTACCATCAGGGGATGATTGTATGAGACAGAAGCTAGCTGGGTGTCCAGTACAGTAACTGCAGTGATATTGTCATTTATGTGGTACATACAACCTTAGTTCTCTTTTGGAGTACAGCTCACAAAACACAGTGAAGAGGTAATGAATAACCTCCATGCTGTTCTTCTGTGAGTAGCCACGATCTGCTGCCAGACCAAACTCCTCACTTGGACTTTATGATGTGTTTAAATAAAAATAAGTAAACTACTTCTGGGGACTCACTACTGATATCTGTCCACCAAATCACTTGTTTAGGAAGAGGTCTTCTCAGCATTGAAGGTGGGTCTGAAGCCAGCAGTGTCTAGGACTGCTTGTGCTGGATAAGTGACGACAGCCTAGGTAAAAATGCCAGTGACTCTTCCTGCCTTTCTCTGACATAGTTAGCTAGTACAGAGTGGAGTAGGTTCAGCATAAAGACAAATGACACATCATAATATGAGCAAATGAGAGCCTGGTGACTAAGACACTAGCCGGGAATATCGTCTTCAAAAATTTGCTGAAGGCCATACTGAAATTCAAGCCATTATCTCCCAAAGCTCAATAAAGTGTGTCTGCCATCAGTCTACTCACTCACACTTCAGCACATTATAGTGTCTGTCTTACTGTCCCCCCACAGTGCTTCTCCATTACGTTTTATAACACCAGACAGAAAGACTCAGACTGACTGACTCCATAGCGCAACGGTCCTACCACTTAGTATTGCTTCAGCTTGCAGTGAAACTCTGTGGTTCAGGATGAGCATATAAAATATGTGGTGTAGCAAATGACTCCAGAACAAATATAAAGAAAACCTCATTGAAGTGAGAAAAGGTGCTAAGTTAGATTTCTTGTGCCAAAAGTGCAAGGCAAAGGTAGAATAAACCTCACTCCTGCACACTCCTGAAATCAAGGGAATGGTGCTAGCCACTTAATCGCAGAAGTTAGATAGTCCCTTCCTCAGCCTCACTGTGAAGTTAATGCAAAAAGAGGAGCCTCAATAACCTGGATGGACTTCTTTAGCTGTAAAAATGCCTAACTTTTCTCCTCCTTCATATGCATGGTTTTTCTCTAGTTCTTCTGTCAGTCATCCACTTTGGCAGAAACCTTTTTGAACAGAAATTCTGGAAGGATAGGAATGTAGATGCAATATTCTCTCTCTCAAAAAGAAAAGTTTAACACTTACGTGTTGCTATGACATGGCTGGCAAAGGTTGGTGGACTGATGCAGGAGACATCTTGGCACAGAATAAGCAGCACCCATTTAAATATCTAGCCTGAACCCTTCAACTCTGCAGAAAAACCCCAGTAGATCTTTGCTGTACATTTTTGGACACACATTCAACAGTATCTTTTATACAAGGATACAGAAATAATTGGAATGACTGAGGAAAGAACATCTCAGCAAACAATGCTCTTAATCAGACAACACATTCTGAAAATATGACTCATTATCACAGGCGAATCTAATTTATGTCACGCTATGGGTGACTTGATTGCCTGTAAGCTGGGCAAAGAAAAATTAAATAAGATTGTTTAAATGCAGCTTCAGGGAGTGCTACATATTTTATCTCAGTTTCATCTGGTTTCCCATGATATCAAAGCTGTGTTTAGTGGATAGAGATTTACAACCAGAAAATGATATGTATAGCTAAAGAATGTGAAGGGATGATGTGTCTTGTAGAATTAGTTATCATTGTTGGGGAAGTGGAGCTGGTTTACAGCTTGCTTTTTCCTGTTCCATCTGGGACTGATCTGTGTCTTTGCATTGTATATAGGAAATGTTCTCTGCGATTCTCTAAATGTAAGACACTGTAAGGCATTGGGGTGCAGGAGATTTTGACTGCACTTGACTCACACATAGACAGTTGTTTGCATGTATGTTTTTACAAGTAAGTTTTCTTTACCCTGTATTTTAAAAATATATATACTTATTTATGCCTAGATTGTCTCAGCTACTGCCAACGAGATAGTTATGAACACATTTACCCCCCTGTTATCCAAGGCTAAGTACACACTATATTATTTTCATTTTTGTGGTTTAATACTGAATGCAGTGCAGTGACAGAAATTATTTTGCTGGGAGCAGGAGTTATTTCAATAAATGTGTAGTGACTAGGAGACAGACACAAGGCTATGTGGTCATTTTTGTTTCAAGTTCCCTGTGATTGATAGCTAGGCTATCAAATGGATGGTGGTTTTGGAAGAAAGATCAAGGCAGTTGATGGTATCAGGCATTTGCAAGAGGGTTTTTCATATAGCTGGCTGGCAGCTGGTCTTTTGGGGTTTTGAATAGACTTGCCAGTTGTTAGCTGAGCTACATGTAACACAAAATTATTTTTGATGTACTGCTGTAATTTGCCTTAGGTAGGTCAATGTTTTGGCTTTTTAATTTCAAAAGTTCATCTTTCTTTAGGATGGGACTTTAGAGTGGCACTAAAGGCAGAGTTACAGCACTTCCCTTGGTAATTTTTAACATCAAAATAGACTTCTGTTACCTTTACCATTCTGAGACAGAGCTGAGAGTTGGCAATTAGATGCATATTATAAATATCGTTTCCCGGGCACTCAGCCTACTAGCTAAAAGTAAACCAGCCTCTAGATATGGTATGTGAGAGTATTCATAAGCACCATTCAGGGTCAGGCAACTATTTAGTTGGTTTTTTGTTTGTTTTTTTTTGTTTGGTTGTTTTTTTTTTTGGTGGGTGTTTTTTTTGTGTGTGTGTTTTTTTAATTATTTATTTTTTTTAAAGCTATTTTAGGAACCAGAAGAAAACTGCAAGTAGGCTTCTTGCTGACAAGATGCAGGTGTATACCACATGCCCATATTGGAAAAAAGATGCGGTTATGAAGGACCTGATGACAGACAAGGGTCTAAAATGCCTTCATCTCCAGGTTTTAGCTAGTCCATCTGTTTTTTATTTACATTTCCCCCAGCTAGCAGTGTTAGTATTTTCTAAACTCAGTATAACCATGCACAGGTCTGTATAAAATTGCTTTTCTGCATTGGAAGATCCTTAGTTTAGTAAGTTCTCCTCCAAGATAGGGAAGCCTTACTTTTAAGGTAACTGTATTATAAACTCTAAGTCTGTGTTCATGATTTCTTTCTGGAAAAATGAGGGAAAGGAGTGATGAGATTGAGGGGAGAGCCCTTTTGTTCTGCCTTGCTGAAATCAATAGAGTCCATTTATACCTTAAGAGTACCAAACGGGTGAGTGCTTGCATTTGTCTCTTATTGCTGCTCCTAGCTAAAAGATCTGGCCTTCTTTGATGCTCATCCTCGCGAGGATGAACTCAAGAGGAAATGTTTATTCTTAAGGGAGAAAAACTTACACATACATCAGGTTACTCCAGACAGCTGCACTCTGAAGTTATTCTTCAAAGATGTATATTCAGAGGGCAGAAGTAGTGGGCAGCAGCACTTGGGAGAAATACCCAGCCAGCAGCTTTGGTACTGTAAAGTAAATTTTGACAAAGAAAACTAATGAAATCACATGGGATATGGCATGATTCTGCCTCTCACTAATGCACTAGAGAAACTTGCTTGTGGTTTTTTCATAAGACCACTTGTTTCTTTGAATCTCAAAAGAACAGCAGAAAGATAGAGAAACAAGAAGTACTCTATCTAAAAGAACAATTTTCAGAGCAAATTCTCAATGGCCTCCAACTTTGTATTTTCTGAGAACAATATAATCAAGCTCTGATTTAAAATGTTATTAGAAACCTAATCAGCCTACATGGAAAATTAATCCATTGAGCATTTTGTTTGCGGTAAATAATTGCAAGAGTCACTTTGAAAACAGTAAAAGAAATACTTTTCATTTTAAAATGACAGAGAAAATTAGTTGAGGAAGTATAAACATGATTTTCCAGAAAGTGCCCAAATTTATTCTCATCTTTTTATCTAAACAAATTCCTCAAGTATAATTTTGAGGAATGAAAAAGATCTATGATTAATTTAATAGGCAGTAAAATTAGATGCAGACAGAGAGCATAGTTATAGCTGTGTGGGAGTCAGTGGAAACTATCCTGGAATGTGGCAGTGTGTTGTTTTGTCTCCATAAAGCATCATGTCTTTTCCTTTTGTAGGAATAAACTTTTCTTTCTTTATGGGACAATACAGTGCTTTCACACCCTTTTTTTAAGAGTCAGTTTTCATGTAAGGTAATGCTGGTTTTGATGAATGTAAGAGAATTGTATGTGTGCCTTTGCTTATAGGGAATTATATGTGCAAGACAGTTTATAATATATTTCATGCTGCATACCATAGGGTGTTGTTTAGCAGGTGACAAGTTTAAAGAGTATACTAAGCCCATAAATGAAGAAAAGGTTATCTAAGTGAAATGCTGACCAGTAATGTTTGTTCACTTCCAAGGAGTCCAACAGGTGTAAGTCAGTGGGGACTGGTGTAATTACAAAGGACCTTGTACCAATGTGGTGTAGATGCTCACAATGAGAACAGAGAACCTGTTATTCATCAGTATGCTTGACAACTATCAGAGGAAAACACCTTCTCAGAGTTTAAATTGTTGCATACTGGAGGGGTGTTTCAGGGTTTTTACTCACTGAGAGGAGTTTTCTGACTCTGCTTATACCTCACTTTGGAGTTCTAAGCTCTTGCCTAGGAAACAGAGGCCTGAACCCACAAAAATATGATGCCAACATATATTTGAGGCAAGAAAAGATGAAACCAAGAGGGAACTGGTTCTATTTCCCTGATTCTTTAACCAGATACATCTTCACTAGCAGCATGAGCTTAAAGACCGCTATATGGCTGCAGTGAAGCATTGCAACCTGCATCCCTTGGCCCCAGTGAATGGTATCCCAACCATTGGTTTCTTTGTTTGGGGTTTTGATGCTGTTTTTTGGTTGTTTTGTTTTTAAATAGGCTGCATACATGCCTTGTACTAAGGAGTGCTTCATTGTAAACCTTTATTTTACCCACCAGGCCTATCCTTGTACCAATGATAAGGAATGTGAAGTTGGGAGATACTGTCACAGTCCTCATCAAGCAACTTCTGCATGCATGATGTGCCGGAGGAAGAAGAAGCGTTGCCACAGAGATGGCATGTGCTGCCCTGGGAACCGCTGCAACAATGGTACAACCGGCATTTCTTTGTTTTCCTCCTTAAAATCAGCATTTTGATAGCATCTATTTCGCTGAGTGTTCCCAGCAACAGTATTTTTTTCCTGGGTGACTGAGCTTCTTTTTTCTAAACCTAGAAAACTTTATTTTCTTTTTTGTTCTATTCCATTTAGTTTACTAATATTTATATATTTAAGGCTTGTGTACTACCGGACCTTTTCCTGTTTTGGGATGGGGAAGCTCAAAAATGCTGCTGCTGACTGAAATCACAGCACTTCATTCAATATGGTTTGATTCGCTAGAAGACTGTGCAGAACCCAAGCAAAAGAGACTTAATCAGTCATCGATCTATTCTCCCTGGGAGTGGTTACAACCATACTGTTTATATTCCCATCCCTTCCCTGGAGACCGGAGAGAGAATAATTCTTCCTGTGTTCAGACCATAAAGCCAGAGTGACAGTGAGACTGTCTGACAGTGAGTGATGCAGAGATGTGGTGAAGTTGGGTTCTGGGGGTCAGCGACAGAGGAATCGTTATATCCGGGTTGTCACTAAGGCCAAGCCCCAGCACTTTCATGGTCCTGGTCCTGGTCCTGATCATAGTCTATGTATACGTGTCTGTAGCTTTTCCTCTTGTTCAAATCCTTGACTGACTGTTTTCATTGCAGGTATTTGCATACCAGTAACTGAAAGCATCCTTACCCCTCACATCCCTGCTCTAGAAGGGCCACGCAATAAGAAGAATGGTCATTATGCTAGCAAGGATTTGGGATGGCAAAACCTAGGAAGGCCACGCTCCAAGCTGTCACACATAAAAGGTAAGGTCACATTTGCTGTAAACTGTGTTTAGTTTGTTCCTTTGTGTTATGAATCATGTTGCTGTTAAGATACAGAAATGCAAACCAGAAATAGGCCATAATTTCACAGGGAGAGGATGTCTATCATGAGAATTCACAATATGACTCAAAAAGTGATGTAAGATCAACCAACAGTTCCTGTGTTTGAAATAGCATCTGCTTTCTTTTTCATTGACACAAAGTCAGAGGTGGCCAAAAAATGATTTTTTCAGTTGTGCAAAATTGCGCACATCCTCCTATATTAGCAGTCATGTAATTAAGCACTTGTAATTCTGCTTACAGTCCTGTAGATGAATTTCTCCTTATTAAGCCTCATGGCATGTCCCATTAATTACCCCATTGAATCTTCCTAATTTATATCTTCTCTTGTGTATGCATCCTTCAAATAGCCACAGATGGAAATATAATCTCTCCTATTTCTGAGCTTCGTTTGCATCAGTCTGCACTGAATCTGTGCTTTCATGTTTTCCCATGAGGTAAAATAGTTTGGTTTTTCTTTTTAGGACATGAAGGCGATCCCTGTCTACGGTCATCAGACTGTATTGAGGGACACTGCTGTGCTCGACATTTCTGGACCAAAATTTGCAAGCCTGTGTTGCATCAGGGGGAGGTGTGCACCAAACAGCGCAAGAAAGGGGCCCATGGGCTGGAGATTTTCCAACGATGTGACTGTGCCAAGGGGCTGTCTTGCAAAGTATGGAAAGATGCGACCTCCTCTTCTAAATCAAGACTTCATGTGTGCCAGAAAATCTGAATGAGGATTGTGAGGGTAGTATGAAGTGACTGTGGCTTTAGGTATTTAATGCATTATGGCACGGTGGGAAATAAGGACTGCAAATGAAAGCAGAATAGCTAAAGTAACAGGATAGGAGCAGAAGTCACCCCAAATGCATTTCTATTTGAGCTGCTCGTAAACACAAGTGCAGCTGGAGTTCTCCTACTGTGCAGCTTTTCTGTAAATAACTTCTACAGTTTGTGGGAAAGGCTAGTATGCAAACAAGTACAGTGGAAATTAATGTCACTTAACTTGCCACGTTGTCCTGTGATGTTTCAGGGGGTTAGTGTTAGGGCTACAACAGTGGGTTTCCAGTGTGGTAATAACTGCTAAATAAATTGTATACATTGTACTCCTATAGGAAGCAGTGCATGCCAGGAAGACTTATCTGTCAACAAATATTGGCCACATCGCAAGTGTGAGAAATGGAAATAAAGTTACTGTGAATGTTTGCATGCCCTTGTCATTCAGGGCTGATACTTCAGCAAAGAAAGCACTCCTGCAGGACAAGAGTGCTCTATGTTTTGCAGGCCCTTGTGAAAGAGGTGAAAACTTGCCATCTCAAGATTTCAAGAGAGCAGTAGTTTCTAAGAGGAGGCATTTAAACAGGGTTTTGTTTCCTATACATAGATAAATTAAAATGCTTTATGTAGATCCATATCATAGTATGGCACTTAATCGCTTGTATTTGCCTCAGTTTACTGCTAGTATACATTGGGTTGAACAGATGAAGCAAATATGTGCATGCTGAATCCAGAATTATATAAAGGCAGCTGCTCATTAGTCCTAAATATACTTTCCTTGCCTAAGCCTTACTTGCATTATAGATTTTTCCAAAAGAAATAGCAGTGTTGAAGTGCCTAAAATGAAGAGCTATGAAGTTGTTTCACTGTTGCTGTTAGATGTAGACAGTTGTTGAGGTGTTTAGAGCATACTGCTACGAACTCAAATTTTTACATTTTGTTAGTAGCAAGAGGCTACTGATGGCACTCTGCAGAAGTATAGCTGATTTGTTTCTTAGTGGCAGCAAAGAAAAAGGACTTGGCTCTTGTAAGCACCTCCTCTCCTGCAGAAAAGGTTGTAAGAAGATGGTACAACCTCAAATGACTTATTAAACATCATGCGATGCCACAGCATACCAGCCTCCAGCATGTATTCAGCCTGAACTTGATGTCCTCTGTCTGGACTGTTCTGCCAGGAATGATGGAAGTACATGGACTGTGGAAACAGCTGATAACTCTACATTGTTTGTGTACTGTTTAACAGTCTCTATCCCTTGACCTGTCTCCCAGGTCTTTTCAAACTTCTTTTGTTTTACTTATTTGCAAGTATTCCTTTGTATAGACATTGGTAAAGAGACTGATATTTCTTTAAAGAAGTCTGCTTCTATAATTGACCTACTGCTAAATTGTAATTACCCATTTATAATTACCCATTTTCATGTTTTGTAATACAAGGGACTTTTTTCTGTTTAATCAATCAGCTCTGAACAATGCGGGTAGACCAGTATGTAGTTTAACTTTGAAGACCATGTTACCCATACCCGACAACTTTTTCCACCAGTGGTTATTTTAAAGCTGTAGCTTAGGTACACCACCTGACTCTGACTTCTCATCTACATTGCCTTTCTCTTTCGTTGGAATCTAAGCAAGAAGAGATTTTCACACCCTTCTTTCCCTACTAGAGTTAGTTTTTATTGACCTAGAGTGATTGCTCTAGGTCAATAAAACTGTACTTTTTAATAGGCTTAGTCAGAGTTTTATCTTGAAATCCTACCACTGGAACTCTGCTTATTTCAGAGTTCAGTGTAGTTGAAATGGGAATAAAGCTCAGAAATTGCATAATTTCAAGATATTTAAAAAGTACAGGAACCAATTTTGCAACTGTTTGTTGTTTACAGTGACACAGCGCATAGCAGAAGAGCTCTACTGCTCTCGTTGTGACTACCTGTACAAGAAAATGATACCTAGTGTGTGAACAGCGAGGGTTGTGGAAATGGGCTATCAGCAGGTTTTAGTTCTTATCATTGGTCTACCCCCTTTCTCCTCTTGCAAAACATGGATAATTTATTTACAGCAAATGTTTTATGAGATGTATTTTCTTATAGAGATATTTCTTACACAAAGCTTTGTAGCAGAATATATTTGCAGCCTGATGACTTTAATGTAGAAAAATGTATAATAAGAGATAAGATTAAATATATTAAATGTCCTCTCCCATTCCTCTCCAAATATTTTACCCATATTCTTTTTCTTACCTGCTGCTTCAGAAGAGTAGTTCTTTCTGTAAAGATATGCAAATCTATTGGAATATTGGAACACACACACCCCACACACACCTCCTCCTCCTCCCCATATTTCAGCTGTACAAGAAAAAGCATCTGATTGTATTGTGCCTCAGAGCACTATGTAAGCTGAGTTTTGCTAAAACACATGAAGGCCATCTTAAAATCCCCATGTGTAATTTCTACAAAACTGGTTTAAGTAAGTGGCAACTGTCTATATGTTTCTCTTAGAACAGTTTATGCCTAAACATTCAGGAAAGAGTTCTGAAAATAATGTTCCTAATGTTCAACCAGGTTAAATAGGAAAGATGCCCAGACACATTCCCTGAATATTAATCCGTACCAGAGGCCCATCGTGGGTGAAGCTGGTATTTAAATTACACAGTATTTTGCTATAGGTTACATCAGACAAATGCACTGCTGCAAGATCTATAGCTAGCAATTCTGCAACGATAGCAGCATTCAGCTCTAATGGTATGAAACAAGCCATAAGACAAAACTTAAAATATTGTTACTAAAACCATCCAAGTTCTGCTCCCAGGAAACCCCCTGCAGAGCTCAACAAACATTGCAAAATCGTGGCTGTGGTTATTGAGCAATGCCTCAACACCCTTTTTACTTGTTTATGGTAACCCTTTGCTTGAACAGAAATACATTTGGAGGATGGAATGGTCTTCATGTCGCACTAGTGCTTGTACAAATTAAAAAGGTTTTCCTACTGTTACTTGCAGTATTTGGTGAGTAGGTCATTGAAAATTCTAACACCCTTAACAACAACATAATCAAGTTGTGAGCATCTTCAGAGACCCATGACTTCAACAGAGCTTGTGACTGCCAAAGCCCTCAGAGATTTAATCTGGGAACAAAAACAATAGACACAGGCCATTCGCTGCACACCACAAATAAATACTGAGCAACATAGTTGAACTGAATAGCATGCAAGCAGTTTCGCAAGACTGAAGTCTTGATTGTTTAGAAGCCATTCAGTTAATATTTGGGGGAAATAATATACATCAGTGTGAGAATAAAAGAACAGCTAAATTTGGGAATAATTGTTCTCATTCTGTGTGTCACTCATCAAGTGAATTAAGAGTGACTGACTCTGGCTCAGTAACATTTCAGAAATCTGCTGTCATAACACAAGTACTGAAAATATTATTGCTGAACAATTCAAATACTCTTCCTATTAGCGTAGAATAGCCACAGTAATGCAACATCTCTTTGGTAATCCATACTCACTTTCCTAAAAATAATGGATTTCTACACTATAACAGCATATATTTGATTTACAGTATAAATGTAGGTGTGTATCTATTACTGTACTATTTGCTTTGTCTTATGTTTTTTGTGACCTATAGTATTTATGATTTTAAACATTTTTTTTAATGAAAGCAATTAAAACAGATTTATGCGCTTACCTGTAGAACACTTTCAACAGCATGCCTCCAGCACCTGACACCTAAAACACCATTCAACAGAATTCAAGCTATCTTCTGCGTATTCTGGCTTTTCTGCTCATCGTCTCAAGGTTGCCCCAGCAAAAAAACCCCAAACCCTCTCCAAACACCATGAACCGTCTTGGGCTTTCACTTCAGAGCCCTGCATCATAACCCCCAGTAAGAAAAATTTAATAATTGATAACAAAGAAAATCTGTGGTTTTCATCTTTTCTAGTTTTCTTTCCTTCTAGGAAAGCCATTAAAAAGAGATATCCTGAAGGTCAAAGCCAGTAGAAACTCATATAACAGATACTCTAAGCCAAGGCTTTTAGAAGTTTTGAGAGATATCCTCAACCTTTCAAAAACTTTATTGCTAAGAGTGTTATGTAAAAAGACCCCATTTACAAAAAGTAGAACAACCCAAAACCCTAGCTCTTTGTATTGTCAGTCGAGTGGTCTGAAAATAACTGTCCACACTGTGTGGGGGAACCAAACTACCTACTCCAGAAACACCTTCACCTGTAGTCCCTGAACTAAGGGAATGCAGGGTTTGGTTTTTTTTTTTGCGCTAGGAACAGTTTCACTCCACACAAAGCCATCTTTAATTTTGTTTTTAAATCACACTAATAATGAGGTTATTCTTTCTTGCCTAGCTCACAAGTTTGATGTATATCATCTTTCTGATGCTGTATTAGACAAGAGTGAAAGAATAGTCAGTCTGGAGGTCTGTGCTCCCTCATTTAAACCATAATGTTTCACTGAGATTAACAGAAATTTTCTGCTCAAGTGCATTATTACCAAATAGTTTTTAACATGCACACCACTACCAGAGTGTTTACAGTTCGACAGAGACTCTACACCCATTCTTACCTTATATTTTGCCTTTCAACTTTATAGGACTGTTGTCAGTTGCTGAAATTTGGCAAATGTCTGCTGCACCCCCCTCTTACCTTCCTACTCTGCCAGTTTTCTTACAGACCTGCTTAAGGAAGCAATGGAGAAGTTAGTTAAGAAAAAAGCACAGAAAATGGCAGTGGTGGGAAGGGGGAGGGTGGACTTGAGAAAGCCAGCCAGAAGCTTAAAATGGTGGGAAGATTTCCCCATCTACTCCAAAGTTTAATTAGATGCTTTTGCAAAAACCGTGAATGTTCATCTTATCCCTCCCAGTAATGGAAGAAGGGTCAATGTGTTCTGTCTGTTCCTGAGCTGCATCCCCATAGCACCAACCCAAAGAGGGGAGGCGTGATCAAGTAATTCTAGTTCCTCAAAAGCTGAAGTGTTGACTCTATATTCCCCTGGCAGTAGCATGCCTTTCGCCTTGGTCCTCTGTGTATCCAACTCCCAGTAATTCCCAAGGCTTTGAATTTGCCACCAACCCGAAGACACAATTTTCAGACATCATTGCTGTAGCTCACAGCCTGCCTATGCCTAGTGATCCCAGTGGAAGGCTGTGGAGAAAGAAGGAAGGAAGAGACAAAAGCAGGAGACGGCTGCTTCATTGCAGAACTCCAGCTGGTCCCAGAGCTATTGTTTTGACCACCACTGATGGGACTGACCCTGATGGATATGCAGCATTGGATGGAGTTCATTGCAAACTTGTTTATTCTGGCAGCTGCCTGTTTTTTTTGGAATTGCTTATTGTTATAGCTTGAGTGTCAATTACTTATTTACAAATGTCTGGTACCAATAAACTCTTTGTTTTTACAGTACCGGCTTGCAGCTTGATTTAGAAGTGGTTTGCTGCGTGCCAACTTCCTGAAGCAGAGGAAATAATCTTTTAGAGGAAATTAACGCTTTAAGAAATTTAAAAAGCATAGGCCTCTTTATTTCTTCCTTTTTTTTTTTTCAGGAAAAAGATATTTAGATAAAGAAGAGGAAAAATAAAAAAAAAAATCAACACAAAAAGATTTCCTGACACAAATCTTAGTCTTTGAGTCCTTGACAAAATTCATACTGTAATTTTTTACTGCTATTATCAAAGTTGGCCAAAGAAAGAGTAGTCAACAAATCAGAAATGCATACTTGTGTGGCTGCTAGGATCTGTATATTGCTGTTTTCTATCCCTTATATTTTTTATTTCTGAGAGTATATTGTTTATCAATATTCACAAAATAAGCTTACAAATTTTTTTTTAGAAATCTACAATTAATAAAAAATATCAATAATTTAGTACAGTTGTAAGCATAGGAATCATAGATATTATTTCTTTCCTTAATGGCAGCAATTTTTAATGAGACTATCAGGTTATATACATCTGAAGTAATGAATAACATGTTTCTGGAAGAAATTTGCCAGGAATTTTTGCATCCATTACATAAATTAATCCAATGACCACCCAAAGCTTTAGCAAAATCCACCTGAAAATTAGTTGGGCAATGTCTTTGTCTCACTATCTAAGCAGTGATGGATATTGTAACAATGCTTCTTTAGAAAAACGGATGCTAAAAGAGAATCCTCATGTATATGCTCTCAAAGAACAGTAAACTTCTGTTTCAAATCACATTTAACTCTTCTATCATGTTAAAATCTGGAAAGGCTGATAACTTTCTTTCCCCACACAGCTCACTTTTAACTGGAAATATTGTGTTAAGTTTGGTGAACTACTGGATTTAGTTAGTTATTAAAACATTTTAATTGCTTGAAAGCTCTTTTTCTCAGTGCTTTCTTCTAACCTGTCTGGAGATCAGTGTTTATGAGACAGTCTGCAAATCATACATGAGCTCCATTGGAAATTCATGAGGATGACTCTAACCAACTGTGAAGCAAGAAGCTTTCTCTCTGCTACTACAGCATCCAGCGAGACCTCAGAATGTATCAAAACCTATAAATTTATCAGATTAACATTTCTCTGCACCTCTAGATATTTACTTCTGTCATAGTCAGATGTTGAAACATCAAAATACAATTCTCAGAGATGTCCAGGTTGACAACAAATAGAATCTTACAATAATAATTCCCATTGCAGACCCTGTTTTCATGGGATTTGCAGCTCAAAACATATATTTCAAAAGGTTCAGAAGCTCTGAAGCAGAATCCAAAATTCTTTCTGTTTATTCAAGTACCAACTCTCAAACATTTTGAGGTTCACTAATTAAAAGCTCTTGTAGAAGTGTGTGCTTATACAATTGCAATTATATACTATGTTGTGCAATGCACAGAATAAGTACATATTAAAAAAGCTGAAGAAATCAAATGAAGCAATTTTCCCTCTGAAGTTCAACGCTGAACACTAAAAGTCACCCATAACTGACTGCAATCATTTAACATTTGTAATTATTCAAACTAAAAGTACGTTAGTGCTTTAGTACAGCTTACCTGAATGCTTGAGTGGCAGCAAGGCTATAATATTGTTGTCAGAGTAAACATTGCACTGCTCTATGCCTTTCAGCATTTACAGACATAGGATTTCACCCTGGGTGTGTTGTGGTAACTACTTATTGGAAATAATTGCTTATAAAGAGGCAATTCCCAACATGGTTCCATAAATCTGGCCATATAATTTATATATTGACAGTCGTTATCACCACTGATGTCACAGCCTCTCTGAATAAATGAACAGGAAGTCACTCATAAGAAAAAATCTTGTGTGGCATCCAAACATTTTAACAAAAGATGAAATTACTTAAATTGCTTCTTACCTTTAATAAGGATCAACTGCCCTAGTGTTGTCTTCCCCATCTGAACAGAGGTTCACTTGTACATGACCAAAGATGTATTTAACAAGCTCTTCAGCTGTGTTATCAGAGTAATTTCACATGTCCTGAAAACAACACAGGAAATCATTTTCATCCAAGAGTTCAAATCCAATTTTATTTTTGGCTATTAATCCACATTTCTGCCTTTAAAAAAAAAAATAGACTGTTAGAATTTGCAGACTGTTTCCACCTCTAACTTCCCAGTTGCAGAATTTCAATCAAAGTAGTTGCATGAAATGTAGAAGAAAGCAGAACTGAGTGGTTGTTTCTAATATCTACTGAGCAATAACAAATTGAGTAGACAAACTGTCAAGGAAACGCGAGGTGAACTTCACAGCAGCTTAAAAGAAATGTTAAAATTCCTTTTTCTTTCAGTATAGTTTTTCCTAAAATATGCCTCTGAAACATAAACACTTGGAGAATAGAGAGTCTGATTTACCAGTGATCAAAAAGGGAGAAAGTCCTATAGAAAGAGGTCAGCAGCAGCAGCTGAGGTGTAGCACTTCAGTAATGTTGTCAAATGACCCTGTGTCACCATGCAGCACAGGTCACCTTTCCTGAAAAATAAAAGCAAAACCAGAAAACACACAAAATTGAAAACACTTCAGAGATCAACAGTAATAACATCACAGGGATGAATAAAACCGTTGCTGGAAAAGAATTACAGAGGAGAATACGGAGGATTGGTTCAGGGGTCAAGGATTTATCAATTGTATTAGAAATAAAATTACCATGAAGATGGTGATGTGTTATGAAGTAATGAGAGGCTAAGAGAAGGCAACCTGATGCAAGAATCTAAAATTCATCATATCAGAAAGAAACAGTAGGACATCATAATACTCTGTGTGTAGTAAGCTACTGTACTTTACCCACTTAGCTTTATAATACAGTGAAAACACTTTCCTAAAGCACAACTTGCACATGATGTCAGATAATATTTACCTCAAAGCCACCTCAGCTTGAAGTCATCAAGAGAGGAGGTGGCTTCTTCCATATTTAAATTAATCTGGCTTATCCTCATTTGTTTTAATTTGGATATTCTTTTTTTTTCCTGCCAAATGAAGGAGACACCTAGTACCTACTAATTTCTTCTCGTCAAGCTACTTCTATACTGAAAGCCACTTGCATTTCAATCTTCTTATCAGCTTTTGTACTGTGGTCTTTTTTTGCTGAAAGCACGTTAGCATTATAAAATAGCTGAAGAGAAGTAGTAGGAGGTTTTTGACAGCTGTACTGAGGACATCTGAGGCTTTTGCATATAGGGAAAATGGTGAGACTGTTGGGGATTTTGGGACAAGCACAGTAGCTGTTAAAATGATTAGCACTTAAATGCTCATGTCATCTTTGCTGACATTTAAATTAGTACCTATGGAGACACTCAAATAGATGCTGCAGTTTAAAACTCATCAGGACTGGAGCTGGTGGGAAAAATCTGTAGAAAAGATCAAAGATCTTTTAATTTTCTTTCACTACTTCCATTTGGGAGTAGAAAATATTTTGATCGTGGATTTTTACGTGGTTAGCTCTAGAGAAAAACTTCCACTGAATCTTTTTGCAAAAACTAATACTGCAACATTGATATTTAGAAAATCTCCTCAGGTCATAGCAAGAAATGTAAACTGCAGCCCTCTCTGTTTGAACTCCCATCATAGAAACGGCTTTCAGCTCTTGGGAGGGTAACATTGGCAATGGGAGGTGGATTGTAACTTTCCTTGTTCTATTTGATACAAGAGTCAGAAAATCTGTTATTTCTAGAAGCAGGAATTCTGAGTAACCCTGGGTACTTGAATAAATTTTTTATTTTTAATGTTTAAAAAATTTACAGCTACTTAATGAGGTATTTAGTGAAAGAGGAGACCTGGCACAGGATTCCCTTTCAGCTAATGTCCACCTGAGCATCTCTCCCTTCCTGTGCCTCTGACACCCTGCCTGGTGATGCCCCGCCCCCCCCCAAACTGCTCATTAAATTTTCAATCAGAGTTTCCACTGTCATTAACCCTTTGTTTCTGGAAGAGACTACCTGTAAACAACCAGGACACCCACATACATCTTTGACAGCAGCTGAACCACAAGCACGGCCTTATTGTTTTGTTTTACCCATGTACAGTTCACTCTTCCCAGTCTGCAGCCACCTCGCTGTACTTACAGTCTAAACTCTTTGGTGCTGGGACTGGCTTTTTGTTCTGAATTCATAAGCACTTAGCGCAAGAAGATCCTAGTTCACAGCTAAAGGTCTATTACCTTTACTATTTTTACTCTCACGTATAATTGGAAATACAAACATCAATGGGATTATTCTGTTAATGATTCCTAAAGCAAAATGAAAACACAGCACCCTCTGTCTCACACTACAGCAGTTTTCAACCTGTGGTCCATGAAACCCCCATGTCCGGAGAGCTTAAGCTAGAAAGCATGCCTATTGTCAGTAAGTTGGAAAAAAAATAGAAGTTTGGAAATCAAAGAGGCCAGGAAAAAAAGAAAACAAGAGTGAAGACCTCATACTCTGCATAAAGATGAGCCTGTTAAAGGCTCTAGGAAGTTATTACATCTTTTCAGCAAGAACGACTCAAACTCTGGGTATCTGGGAAGATACGCACCCTGCAAATGCAAGCAAATGCAAATGCACGGATGGCAGCGCTCCGGTGTTTTCTCCCAGGAAAGTAGAACTGCTCTTTCTGTGGCTGTATGTTTCCACCTACAACAATACTTTAAAGTGCATCTTGCCACTACACTTGCTAATTGTGTTAACTGCAGAAACCTATTATCTGCTGTTCTCATCCCATGAAAAACGTCTACCTCTGCTGCACTGGGATTACAAATTGCTCCTAAAGCAATGTGGTGATTTAAACTCCATTTCCCAGATGGGCAAGGGAAACAAGAAATAGATGGACCTTCCAGTTAATCTTTTTTTTGTTTTGTTTTGTTTTTAATAAATGATGTGTGACAGTCATATGCTAAACTCATTTGTCAATCTCATTTTTTTATCTATTGCCTGGAAAATGCAGCAACCTAACCCTGGACTGATGGAAGGGAGGCTTCAGGGCTGTAAATGAAGAACAGCCTGCCAGGGGGAGTGAGGACAGGTGCAGGCTTTGGCCAGCTAAGGAGGTAGAGGAGTTGATTGTGAGAAGGGTTTAGACAGAATCCCTAATTAGAAGAGCAGGGCACTTTGTCAAGCCAATTTTAAACCCATGATCTTTCACCCAAAGCACCCTGGTCCAGCTCCAGCCATGACCTAGGGGACTCCAGCTTGTCCTGATGATGTGATAGTAAAATGCTCTGCACACTTGGTGGTTGGTGGTCTTGGACCTATTCCCAGAGAAGTAGAGTTCCTAGCTTGGCTCTGCTTTGGTCCAACTGGCAATCCTTATTTTGTTATAATGAGGCCCAAGGTGGAAATAAGCTGGAGAGGCCCATTCTTTGTTTTTTCCTGACAGGTGTCTCTCTAAGGAGTTACTCACACACTCAGCTTGAGCTGCACCATGCTGAGGAAGGTGACACAGTCCAGCCACCACAGAGTCCATGAGGAGGGATCTCCTTGGGAAATGAAGAAGCTGTGTACTACACCTGTGGTTGTATAAGAAAAGGCCCCTAGAAGCACCATGCATCCCACATGGAAAGGCAGAGTGATTCATAGCCAGGTCAAGGTAGCCCTCAAGGTAGACATGATGGATAAGCTGAATGGTGCAGTCCAGTAAAGCTGTTCACTTCTCCTGGTGGGAGAAAAGCAAAATCCTGCTGAATGTAGAAGACGTTATGGATATATGTCTCCCTGCTCAAAGTGACAATTCTGGCACTGACAGACGTATATGTGATTCTGTGACCCTGCACAAGCCCATGGAGGTTGGGCACATCAGGCCCTGTTGACCAATGCCATTACACCTATGTGGTGCCCTGCGCAGCAGGCTGATTCATGTGGTTGTTAAAAGCCTTTCATTGTCAGCTCAGGGAAATCAAGTAAGTCAAAATAAGCTTTGCAATACAGGAACTTGGTACATTATATGAACTATAATGAGATCTAAAGTAAGCACTATATAGCTTTTGACCATAAAATGATGCCAGCCTTCAAAGAGGAAGGTTGGACATGGGAACATATTTTGTACATAATTGTCATGCTTTTTTTTTTTGCTTAAGTAGAAAAACTTCCCTCCCTTCTTCTTCATGCTATCAGTCTTTCCTTTAGCCAACACCAAACCATTAAAACCAGTGGAGTCTCATTGAAATATAGCATCACTCCTTCCTCTGAAGGGGCAAGTTTTCTGCTCAGGGTAAGTTTCTTGGACCTTTTTCCCTGAAATCACTTTACTCTTAATGTTTTGAAAGCTGCTGTAACTCAGGACAGGTTTTTTTTCTGCTGTTTGGTCGATTTCACAGTGGAAAAGGAAGAGGTGTTTAGACTCGTGAACTGGGAGGATCAGTGCTGGGATAGAAGGACCTTTCAGGTATTTTCTAGGAATTCAAACTGTATCTGCCCAGCAGCTTTTGTTTACTGCTATTTACTGACTGAGTCTGGAGCTATGGGACAGATGCTGGACTCAGCTATGCTTGGGCTGTAACAAGAGACTGAGCTTTTAAACATTATGCTTTACCTAGTTCTGAATTAACACAACTTTCCCTTTTCAAAGGCGTTTAGCAGAACTCTACATATCAGAGGAATGTGATATCAATGACTCACAACAAAGTTTATCTGAAAGCATCCTTTATGCTTTGCAGCCAAGCTAGAAGTCTATTAACTTCACTGTCTTCAAAACAATCCTAAAAGCCCTAGAAATATACAGAGGGACAAAATATATAGTTAGCTCAAATCCTGAGGTAATTCACCCAGTTCTGAAGATAAAAAACATCATGTCACAATGAATATTTTTCATTTTTTTAATCAGCTGTGCTGTCATTATGTCTGTATATATCACCCTTTCCACTGAAAAATCTAAACCCACTTTCCCTTTATATTTGCTTCTATTAACCAGCCCATTTTCCTCAAAAAAAAAAAATATAAGGACTGTGCTTCTATGTAATTTAAAAAAATTTCAACTGTCTTTGAAAATTGTTGAACATTGACATCATATTTCTAACAAAAAATGAATAGTTCTGCTTGTAGCAGTTGGTCCCTTAGAGCCCTTTTCATTGTTTTTCCGAATGCATCTGAGCTAGGAAAACTAAGGACAAATTTCAAAAATCTGTGTTTAGTGACACTGATTGTGAAACAGTATTTTGGAATTGGTTCTGATTGGTGGAGGGAAGGACATCCACTGTAACATACTGTATTAAAAAGCTTTTAGAATATACTAGACAATGCACAGGATGAAGAAAGATCTTTATACTACTTAGCTGTTCTCAAGCAAGGCATGTTCTTACACAGAATCTAAAAATACAGATTCAACAGTCTAATATCCATATTTTGAACTTGATAAAAAATCTTAAGCATTTAAATTAATTAAACCTTATATATCAAATGCCAAGGGCTAGATTTTGACTGTATTTTTTCCTGTATGAGCAGTAAGTTGAAGGAATTTTCCTGCCTCTGAATGAGATCACATTCATACGGCTATAATGATTTAACTGAATTTACAATAAGCAAAACAAACAAACATAAATAAACAAACTTCCCATTATTTGTTTCATGCATGAAAAGTGCTTGGCAGAGACAAAACACTTAGTTTCAGTCCTGAAATGCGGGGGACTTTTGATTTGTCATTTGACTGAGATGTCAAATGAGGACAAATCAAGTGAGATTTTCAGAAACACTGATTTTTAAAAATTTTCCTGGATTCTGAGTCAAACTTTTCAACGATTTTCATTAAAAAAATGCTTCTTATGACTTCTATAATTGTTACATTGGTCTTGCTACACTTGAACTTGTCATATCATTAGCAGACATACTTTCAGAATTGCAATTTGAATGTAAATCCTAGTGGTAAACTTCTAATACACTGGCTATAAAAAGAGTACTTTTACTTTTGTAACTCAAATCCTATGTATCACACTTTTTACTCAAGTGCAAGATACTTTCTGTACACTGAAAAACCTTGAGCTTTCTCATCGAAGCTGGAAGAGCTTTTCAAGAGCTCAGTCTGGAGGAAAGGAAAGGGTGAGAATCCTGGCTGCTGCAGCCTGTTCTCCTGCCCCTCAGTGTGCCTTGCAAGGGGCTTGGGCCACTCACTGTCAGAAGCAGTATATGTCTCACAGAGGTGACCTCCTCTGACTCAAGCCATATGAGCTTCGCAAAAGAAAATGCAGGAAAGCAATACCAGGCACTGAAGCCAGCTGAGCAGCCACAGAAAAAGCTAAAGCAGGGACTGCTGATACTGAACATATCATCTCAATTATGACTAGACTTAAACTGTGCTTGACAACAGGCTTCTTCATCCAAACTTGTTCTGTACTCAGCTCAGTCCCTTCATCTCTGCTGTGCTCCACAGCTGCCCTTCTCATCTTCCTCTCCTCCCGTATTGTTTCCCACAAATATTCCGTTTTCCTTGACTTTCTAATCCCTGAATAATATTCCTTTGCCTAAAGGGAAAATTAACGTGTCATTTATCACCATAACATTGACAGCTATGTACTACCCCTCTTCCCATTTTATCTGTATAGTATCTATATCTATATTTTATTTATATAGTATATCTTCATGATAGGGAGATTGTGTCTTACTCTTTCATTTGTACAGTGTCCAGCAAACTCTGCCTGGCTTTGGTTGGTCCCTCACAAATAACACAATCAGAGAAGTGCCTGCAAGAAGAAAAGCAATGACACTTCCTCTTCAGAACTTTTCATGGTGACAAGATACTTTCTCAAGCTGAACTTCGACAGAAAGTACCATGGTCTCACCATGTAGAAAATTCATACCTTCAATTCAAGATGCTTCTATTTCTGATGTTTACTACCTTTTCTCTTTGACTTTCTCCTTATTACTCAGATTGTACAGCTACAATACTTGGTTTCTTATAAAACTAAAAGTAGAACGAAACTCAGACTTCCATTTGTCCCAAACTTCTGCATGTTGTTGCTCTATAGTATTTTTAAACTGAATAATCACACCAAGTCAAGATAGTCTTTGTAACATAATTATAGCAACACCTCAGATGATCTCAGGTGTGCCAGGGGTATGCTTATCGACACATACTCTACTGCATAAACTTTAAAACCACCTACTTCTCAAGATATGTTGGGCAAAGTCAAAGATCTCTGAAGTGCTACAGAGCTTTTGCCCCAAAGACACCAGAGTTTGCCAGACTGTTGGAGAAATCTCTGGTTTATGTTCAGTTTATAAGTTAAAAAACAGAAAGATGCAAAATGAAAATTAGACAGTATGACAAGAGTACAGCATTCTGGAAACCTGGGAAACTTCCTTCAATAAAGCTATAAAACAAAAACATAGCACTCTTTGCCAGGTTTTGTAATGTTCTTACCCATTAGCTTTCTGAACAGGCACTTATGGCTTTTCCGGGCTTTCATTTGCACCAGCCATAATTCTTCTGCATGGTCCTAAGCAGCAATGACCAAGACGCCGAGATTGCAAGTCTCAGTGCAGATCCATTACTCAGCCATTGTGCCTCCCCTAAGCCATGACTGAAATGTGCAGCAAATCCTCTCATGCAAGACCCCTCCATCTGACTCCTCAGTCTTCTGGTTTCTTGACTTGCCCTTCCCTGAACCGTTTCTTTTACCCTCCTATGGACATCTCCCTTTGTTATTACCTGCAATAGCCACAAGTCCTCTGAGTTTTGTGCTCTTGGCCAGGTTTCAAGTTTCAGTGCTTCCCTTGCTTTGCTCCCTCTATGCATTAATTCAGGGGTTCCCTGGTGGAGCCTGGAATCTAGATGCCTGTTTAACTTCTGTCCTCAGCATTTCAAAACCATTAGTCAGGGCCTGGACTGTGGCCATCAGAAAATGAGTACTGTAAGGCAAACAGTAACTCCCTTATTTTCTTCACCCCCTGCATCTGGAAGACAAATAATGAGTCCCACAGTGTATTGCTTATTCTCATCCCACATTAATTTTAGATATAATAATAAGCTAATAGCTGCTTCCTGGAGCTATTAGGTGGAGCACAACACATGAAGATGGGTACCCTGAGATGAGAGGACGGCCTGTGCTTTCATACACACTTTGCTGTATTCTGAACTTTCTTTCCAATTAGCAAGCCTGGTCATTGTTACTCCAATGAGTTATGTGTGACAGTCTGTATTACCTGTAAGACACTTACTTGACACAGACCAACCTCTTGTCAGTGCAAACTTCTATGAGTAGAACCCCATTAAATCCCCACATGATCATGCCTCCAGGTGCATTGCTATAAATACACATCTAAGCTGTTAAGTAGCCCAAATGTTAAACTCATCTGCAAGTACTGTCCCTTCAGCTCATCAGTTAACTTATTCAGGTTCCCCAACTTTTTCATTTTAGATAATGTCAGGTTGCTTCTCCCTTGGATAAGATAATACTTTATTACTAACTCCCAATTTGTGGGAAGGACAGAAGACAAAATGAGCTTGTAGAAAACAGAGACAACCAGAGAAAACTTGAAGACAATTTGCAACTCTCCTGTCCATCTTGGGCTTGAGACACTGGGGTCTATTGGTTTGCTTAAATTTTCTTTCAGCAGCAGCTCTTTCCTAAGGTGTCCTTCATGTTTTCTGTTCATTGATCATATCACTTCACTTTTACATGTGCAAATCATAATGTTCTCCTTCATTTTAACTTGTCTCTTCACTTCCTACCGTTGAATTTCATTGCGGATCTGCTTTTTGCTCTGTATTGAACTCACATTTAGACTATATAGATTACATAAAATATACTATAATCTAATCAGCTATGTTAAACTCTAGACTGTTCAAATTCAATGCATTTTAATAAATATCCAACAAAGTTTTAAGGCTTCTTGTATTCATATGCATTTATCTAGCAAGCACATCCACCTTCTTTATCATAACCAACAAAATCTTGTCCTCAACAAGTGCCAGTGAGACCTAATTTCATGTAATTTGAGTGTATTTCATCAATATAATACCAAATTAAGTTCTGGTACACATTACCGGTGATCTTCATCACAAAAGAGTGTAAACATGCAAAAATGGAAACAGATGGTTTTTTAATAACCATAATAGAGAAGAACAATTTAGAGACTAGAAATATTTGTTTGCATGATCAACAGTGATGTTACAGATCATGTATTTTCTACCATATGTTACAAGCTCATGCCTCATTTCTTGCTTTATGATGAAATAAGGATCTTACCCAAATGGGTTGTTCAGTGAAGGAAATATGCAGAAGCAGGAAAGAGAAGATATCACACATCAAAGTGAAACCTATGAAGGGAGAGCAAGATGACAGTGTCTGCTTAGTCTTCATACACACAGACATTACATGGTCTGGCTCAGGAGTGGGCTTTTAAAGTTCTTTGACATGCTTCACACCCAAGAACAACTTGGACTCCTTCTAGATGGCAATAACGTGGCATATATACTCGAATAGCTAATGGGCAGTCAGTCTATAGCAGCAAATTAGAGTTTATCTAGAGTAACTCTGTGCTGCCTAAAATGTGGCCATAAGATCCTCAGCACTGTTTTATTCTACAAGTCCACTTCTACTGGATGCACTATTTGCCAGTGTGAGAAGACAGAGATGAGAGAAACCTGCAAGGGAGTAAGATAACAATTGGGTGAAACAGAGTTACTGAAGAGGCACTGTTCATTTTCGTGATTTCAAGTACAAATACATATCCATAAAGGAAACACACCTTTTCGTTAAGTCAAGGAATGTATCAGCATGCACTTAAGCATGATATAGATGTACAGTAATTTTGGTGAACGAAATATGAATACCAAATTTTCTGACCTAAAGCTTGCAAGTAGCAACTCAGAGCTATGTATCAATTTTAGATTATCCATGAAAAAGATATATATATTTTTTTAGTTGTATCCCTACTTTGTCTTCAATGTTATTGTCTTTGTCATCCACTTGAAAAGAAAAGCAAAAGCAAAATGCTACAGAGGAAGAAATAGTATTTTGACACCATCTATCACTATTACGAAGGCTATAGATCATAAAAATCTTGGATCTTGATCTGTGCCCATACACCACACTAAAGACTTCCTTTGATTGCAATGGAATCAATCCTTTCTTCGGCTAAAATTTCTCTGGATTGTGTGTTCATTTTCATCATGATTCGAGACTAAGGGCTGGAAGGGGAAATCTAAGGGATGGAAAATCTAAGAAATAAGAAATAAAAAGAGTTTCAGGATTCAGTGCTGTTAGGAGTTCTGCTTATGTCTGTGGATCATAAGCCCAACAATAAATTTAGCCTTGGTTGTAAACTACTCAGTCGACACTAGGGAACATCATCCAGAATCAAAACTGGTGCTGCGCTATGCTAATTTACAACACATGTAGGTCCACCAGTTTCAGATACAAACCTTCAGCTCAGAAATATTAGAGGAATCTATGTTTCCAACCAAACACATTTGGAAGCTGAGCTCCTGACAGCACTGTGAGGAAGCTAAGCCCTTAATTCAGGTAGTCTGAACCATCCCCTGGCATGTCCCCCACCCTGGAGGAAGCACCAGCACGAAGGCTCAGCTGCCCCTCCACTGCATCCCTGGAATGCCCTTTGCACAGCCATGGAGGTAGTAGAGCATGGTGTGGATGCCTTTGGTTTTCTTCTGAAGATTACTTTCGCACTTCACACCATAAAATTAAAGCTCATTAATGAAGAAGCCTACATAAATTAAAATGGATGAGAACTGCAGTCAGCTTTCAATTACACAGTTTGAGTGTTACGTAGCTTGTGCACCGAGCACGCAACAGCTCTGGCACAAATGTTTCATTGGATTTCATCCCCTAAGGAGCAGACTCTCCCCATCTCTCTACTCCCCCCAAATGTATGTAGTCATGAAATAAACTATCACAGGCCAGAAAAATGCAGATGCTTCTCTGCATGCTGTTGACACCCAACTCTTTGTCCACCAAGAAAGAAGCCAGAAATGTCTAGCACACCCAAGCCATCTCTGAAGAGTTAGACAGCTATGCCATTTCTTCACCAGATAAAAATATGTAAGAATTTCAGGTTTTGTCAACTGCTTGCTTTGATTTTCCTTTCTTCCCCTCTCAGCGTGTTTACCTGAATGAAGGCCTCACTGAACGTCTTTCTAATGAAAAATACTTCTTCTCAGAGACACTTAACATTTTTTTCTAACAATTTGTCCTGGGTTCAGCAGTAGCAGTCATGTTTCTCCTTCGTGGTAGCTGGTGCAGTGCTGCGTTTTGACTTCCAGCCTGGGAACAGTGCTGGTGATACCAATGTTTTTGGTTGTTGTTAAGTGATGTTTGTGAGGCTCATGCTCTGCCAGGGAGGAGGGGAAGCCATGAGGAAGCAGAGACGGGGCGCCTGACCCAGTCTAGCCAAAGAGGTATTCCATACCACAGGACGTCATGCCCAGGGTGGGGGGTAACTGGGAGTTACCCAGAAGGACACGGGCTTCCGGATAGGGAAGCGGGTGGTATTGTACTCTCTTCCCTTGTTATTTTCTCTTATCATTGTTGTTGTTGGTAATAGTGGTGGTGATTTGTATTGTCAAACTTGGTCTATTGCATGGGCCATCTTCTTAGAGTGAGCAAGAAATGACAACGAAATGACAATGGTTTTGGGAAAAGGAATGCTACAACAATAATAAGGAAAGAAGAAGTGACTTCCAGAAAGAAAAAGAAAACATTTCTTGAAGTACAAGTCCAGCCATTCCTCTTTGCTCCCTGTCCCTCCCTGCCTGCTTCCATCTCACACATGCACATACACTGTACTTAGGATAAATTGCAAAGGTTTGCAGGAAATAAAGAGCAGTTATTCTTACTGACAGTACTATATGGAGCTGGTGACTGGGGTCAGGCCCTTTGGGAAAATGGTCAGCAGCATTCCAGGGTATTTTTTCTTTCAGCACCAAGAAATCTAGGGGGGAGTCAAAATTTATTATTGTAACGGACTCATGCTTGAACCTATCAAATTTTTCTTCCAGGAACGTTGGTCCATGCATAAATTTAGACTAATGATATTCTTACATGCTGAAATGCTTGGCTTTTGTTTTTGCCACAGGCATTTAAATA
Organism: Pezoporus wallicus; assembly: GCF_028554395.1. Taxonomy (NCBI): domain Eukaryota; kingdom Metazoa; phylum Chordata; class Aves; order Psittaciformes; family Psittacidae; genus Pezoporus; species Pezoporus wallicus. The sequence continues at coordinate 1,737,732 of NW_026637266.1, forward strand.
TGGTCAGAAGAGAATGAACATGAGTAAGTATATATGGACAAGCAAGTTATATAGCAATATATATAGCGTGTATAAGACACAAACCTATGATATAAGTAAAGACATTTTTTAATAACCATGCGTAACAGAGCATGAACCTGATTTTACTGGGAAGTTACATTTATATAGTTGACATTTGCGTGCAGTATTATAAAATTAAACTAAGGTGGTAAAATACAGGCACAGGTTGCCCAGAGAGGTGGTGGACGCATCATCCCTAGAGACGTTCAGAGCCAGTCTGGGTATGGTTCTGAGCAACTTGATCTAGTTAATATGCCCCTGCTCATTGCAGTGGGTTGGACAAGATGACCTTTGAAGGTCCCTTCTAACCCAAACTATTCTATGATTATATGATTCTTTATAAAATAAGGATAATTACTCAGCCATAGGATTCTGTATAAACAGATTTTATGGAGACATGGGAGAAAAATCAAAGCTCTGCCTATAAGTGTGCACATGGTCAAAAAGCTAGAAATTACACACAGGGCTTCACTGATAGTAAAAAAATGTAGTAACAAAGTTAGCCTTCCTCTTTTACAGAACAGCAGCAGAAGGCAAAAGCTGAGCATTTGCTGAAACACCCAGAAAACAACTGCAACAACCTCACAAAAACAATGTTACAATGGAATGAGGCACCTAATTCCCCTGTGTACAGCTGCCCATCGGCTTTACTCTGTAACTCTTTTTTTACCCAAATGCTGAAACCTTCCTTCACAACGGAGTTGCTGGGAACACGAAAACTCAGAGATAGCTAATATATCCTCTCCTATTTTAAAACCAAATCAATATCCACAAACTTTCTCAAGTTCTGAAATACTCATTCTGAACCATGGGTTGGTCATTCGGCATCAATCCAGCAAAGCACTTATGCATGTAGTTAACTTTAAGCACATGAACAGTCCCATTGATTTCAGTGGGACTTCTCACAGGTTTGATGTTAAGCAAGGGCAAAAGTGACTTGCTGGACCAGTGCCATAGACTGAAAAGCCCTTACCTCAGAGACGGAATATTTTCATGCATGGAGTGCGTGTCCCATGTTGCGTGAATGGATACTTAAAGATAATGATAGTAATGACAAGAACCTCTGCTATTTCAGGTACATTAGGGAATGGGAGATTTCGTTGAACAGAAGAGAAAACAATCATCCATCCAAACTGGTATGACAGCCGCTATCAGGTGGTGTTTCTGTGTTTCCTAGGACAATGAAAATAACATTATTGTGTTTCCACAGCAACACAAATGTATGATGTCATGATGCAAAATACATTCACAGTATGCAAAGTAAAAAGAATTCTTGTCTATAATAACATTACAGATGAAAAATCCCTATCCAGCTCAAGCACAGTCTTTCTTCCCAGTAACCTGCATAATATAAAATCAATCTAGAATTTGCATTTCTCTGTTCCTGCACTGTGCCCTGTCACAGGTCTTCTTCATGTCAGGGAAGCAACCCACAATTTGCTGAGTTCTAAACATAGGTTCATTTTGCATGTATCATGGGGGTCAGCCAGAAACTGTCTTTCCTCTGCTTACTCATGCAGCTTGGAAATGCTTTTCTGACCCATTCATTGCTTGTTATTAGAGAAATGTGTAGTATTAGAGAATGGAAAAACAAATAAAGCTTAAAACTGGAGGCACATTGGTGATTGACTGGGTCTTGGCTCACCGTGGCTCATGCACGGGTAACCTGTAACACACAAAGAGTGTGGCATATACCAGGTTTGCTAAAATTCCTTGGTACACCAAAATCAACCCCACACAGTGTGCCATAGACTCAGTCCCAGGCTGAATTTGTTATACTCATTAGAACCACCTTGCAGGGATAATTTACATGTGCAAAGGCTGTGTCATGCATATGCAATAACTCTCAGATACACAAAGGTTGCAGTTCATGTCCCACGTACCACAAGTGCCCATATTTCTGTTCAGGATATTTTTGACAGAGATATAAAATACACCACAGATGAAAAAATAACAACAAAAATTGTTACTCAATCCTCAGCAAAGGTGCCAGTAACTGAAAGGGATGGAACTGAAAAAAAATATTTTCCCTACAAAAACACTGAGCTAGATGATGACTCCTGGAGTTGGGCCAGCCACTGTTACTCTAAAACCTGCAAAGACCAGGAGAAACTCTGTTCAGTACTACCAGTTCACCCTTGGGTGAACCTGTGCTCCGAAAGGATTTGACCAAGTGTGAGTGACATGTAACTGAACCAAATTTATATCTGCTTTCACAAAGTCACAGCCAGCATCTTGCTAGCGAAAGTCAATTCTTCATAGCTGTGTTTTTGATTTTACTATAAGATGTCAGCTTCAGATTACAGCAAAACTGAAATAGAACTGGCAGGACAATATAGTAAAGGTTGGCTGGCTGACCCATTTGTGAAATATAATTATTCCATTTTTGATGAGAAAAAAAGAGATCAGGGTCACAGACACAAGTACTTACAAGTGCAAGCTACTATCTTAAGAAATCTAGGATTTAGCTGGGGGAAAATACATTTACTGGAATGAACACTGACAAGTAAAATATTTAATCCCCAAAGTTTTATTTCCCCCAAACATAAAATAATATTACTTTGAATGGTCCATAAATAACATTAATGGAGAGATTTTGAATGGGAAATCTCTAATGATATATGAGAGAGGACTTAAATAGGCTTAACCGGGCTCTTTCTGAAACCTGGCAACTGTATTACAAATGGTCTTGTTTTTTTTTAAGCAACATTATAATCTGTTATCTGTTTGGAACAAATCCTAAAGCAGTTTTTTGCTCCAAATTTACAAACACCTCCAACGCAGAAGCAACTACAGGAAAAATACTTTTTACTGCCCTGCCAAGTTTAGAGAAAAGATTATTTTAGTGCTCTGTGCTGTGACATGAGCTCTCTCTGCACACCAATGGATGGTCATGCAGAGCCTCATTTGTGCTTCAACGTAATGTACATTAAGGAAAACTTCATAACAAAGTCCTGCCTGCAGAGCTGCTCACTGAGTCTACATTCAGTGGCCAAATGGATTAAATGCTGTGGGTTTTAGTTAATGTTACAATACAGTGCCTATTAAAAAAAAAATCAAGATAGCTGTGGGCTATCAATCACATTTTTGCAAGTTAAATAAGAGAAGCAGAAAGATGGACAAGATATTTGTCCAAATTAGCATAGGAATGTTTCCTGCACCTCCAGCTGAGGCCTTTCTAGCCTCAACTAGATGCCTCAAGCAAAAGTAGTAATACTGGGACATAAACCACAAGTCAAAATTTAAGCTCATGTAAATGGACAATAATCCCCCAACATGATAATTTTAAGCAAAATAGAAATTCCATCGATGATGAATCATCAGCAGAGGTTTAGTTTAGGATTAGAAACAGGACTAAAATTGCTGCTGGAGTGGGAAAAAAGACTAAAGCACTGACTTAGAAATAATAAAATGGATTTATGGGATAAAGATTTCAGCCATTCATGTTCACAGTAAATCTGTGCATTGATCTAACATTCTGTAGTCTGCGTGCTGAACAATTTTTAACTCAATGAAATAACTGTTAACTTTACTGAACTGATGCTAATTGTATGCCATACCTTACCCCATTGAAAATACAAAGCTGCATCTAATATAATTTAAACAAACAATTCGGAAAAAGCATGTAGGGTATAATAACAAATCTAAATCTCTCTAACTAGCAACCATTTAAGCATATACAAGAAGAAAATTGTTCAAGTATATAATTATGGAGGGAAATTTTGATTGTGTAATAAATAAACCAAATTATTTATATTTGCTTTTACAATGTATTATCTCAGTTAAAATGCCAAATACAGGATTTTACTAAGTCAACATCTAGATGTCTTCATTTCATCAGTAGTAAGAAACATTATAAAAAAATTTCCATGAGATTACTATTCTGCTATAAAATCTGAGTTATATTTTATACATAATATTTCAACACTGTTAATACAAATTAAGAAAAGAATCCACAAGCAGCAATTCCTCTGCTGCCTCTTCCGCTAAGTGCCCTTACACTTCCAAAGTAACTTTTTTTTAATCTTCAGCACATTTTGTACCTGATGTGTACCTGCCCTCCAGAAGACCAGCATTTCTTTAATGGCTTCTACAGAATGGTTCTCTAAACTGTGCATCATTCTCTTTGTATGAGTGTTTTTGCAGCAGTATTTACACATAAAAACTGAAAGTATCTTTGCTAATACATCCACAGAAAATGCACAGTAAGGAAGATGTTGATTTAAAAATGCCTGAGGATGCAAACGTATCCATATCAACTCAAAAAAAAAGCAAGCAATAAACATATAAACATAAAGAGACTATATAAAATAATCTTACATTTTGTCTTTGTATTTGAATGTATTTTGTGCCAAAGCTTGCTTAACTAATGAGATTTTGCCTGAGAACTGCAAGGTCTGATAATTTTATATTTGAATCCTCACTGTTGTGGAATTAATACAAAATGGTAACTGTGCACTTATAAACTGAAAATCTTTATTCTTATGACAATGTGCATCATTAAAGGCTGGACTCTGTGGATTGCTATTTTCACTAAGTCATAACAACATGTTTAGTGTGGTAACATAATGAGCTTACACAATCTACTATAGTTAACTATTTTAACTATAGTTAAAATCTTTTCCTACAGATCACATTTTCAGTGAAGTACATCGGTTTAGTGCAGCTAAGCATGGGCACTGCATTAAGCACGCTCCTTTCAAAATACAAGGAATGAGATATATATTTAAAATTCAATTACCCATTTGCATAATTGGGAAAACACAGAATTTCTGTACAGATCAAACTCCTGTGCAAGGTATTGTGTTACAGTAACCATAATAGTCAGCTTAAATGAGATCAACTTATACTTTCACTATGTAGATGTTTTTTTTACCCTCAATCAATAGTATTTATTCTTTTTCTATTTTAGTGTATTTAATCAACTAGATAAGCTAAATTCTGTCACCAGTGAAATCAGTTCTAGGGAATCAAAATATTTATCAGTAGATCTGTTTCTCCACATGTTTATGCTCACAAAACCTAAGAATTACTTCTCTGAATAGACTTATCTGGGTACCCTGTCTGCATTAAAAAAGAATTCAAACCCAGTGTCTGAACAGACTTCTTGCAGAACACACATTACTGCTGCTGATTTTCCTCACACCATGAAATGAAATTTGCAAGGTTCATTGTTCTCTAACACTGACCATAAAATACAATACCTTCAGCATCATGGTTTTTTTTTGTTATGTTTAATTGCTGAATGGAAGTGGAAAAAAAAAAAAAAGAGCCTTAAGTACAACTGTTAGCTATCATATAATTTCATATTCGTATATAATCTTCACCATACAAGATTTCATCAGTTGCTGAACTTCAAATAAAAAAGACAATAATTACTAAAAGAGTCTTAACACCCATCTCAAAACCAAAAAACTTCGGAAGCTGAATTAGAGTTACTGGAAATAATGTGTACTACAAATCCTCTATTAAAAAGAGAGAACTTCTACGTAAATTTTAAATATTCTTACAACTTCTCTACTATTCATAAAGTTTTGTATTTTCTTGCTTTCCCTAAAGTTCTTCCATTGATCTTGCTGTGCGCAATGATTGCTTTGCTTTCAGACAGGGAAAAGCATTAAGTGTTTTCAGAAAATTTCAGTCTCTAAACCAAAAATGTAGGCACATGTCCCACTCCTCCAAAAAGGTGCCTGTAACTTTGTATAGAGTGTTGGAGAAGGAACAAAAGAGAATGAGATTGCACATATTTTGAACAGCCTATGAAGGAAGAAAGCAGGCACAAAAAGAGAGCAAGCAGCACATTATGCTGAATGAAAGAGCAGTAAAGCTAAGGAAAAAGGTCATCTGCCATATTTCTCGTTCAGCCAAAGAAATTATGCATCCTATATTTGTTTAAAATCATCGATGTTACTTTAAAGCTCAATCTACTGCACAAACATTCTCTGCTACTTGAAGAACTTGTAATTCCTCCTATGTTTTATTAACTGAAAAGAAATTAAATCTCTAGAATTATTGTGTCCTAATCTCTTATGTTCAAATTCTGGCATTTTCATTCAGTCCCTTTTCGTGGAAAACACTGATTGTTCGATCAGGTATTTGAGGCAATGATCTTCCAAGCTAAGTACAATACACTTATTTTTGTTGCCATTTCAATGAAAATACTGAAAAAAATCTCTGAAAAATTACCTATACCTAAATGCTATCATGTTTGAACCTTTTGAACCACACTAAGGTGAGTCTTTTTGAATCTTTTCAAACCACTCTAAGTTATTACCCATCAAGTCCTGTGAATTATGCTTGTGAGACTGTCTACAATAATATGATTAAACAATATGATTAAAGCAGTTCCCAACCTTTTTGCAGAACAACTAAAATCTTGGTTCTAACTCTGAAAAATGCCCCTTTGTTTTGTGTGAAAGTTTTGATCAAATTTATGAAAAATTGTTATAATCCTGATGTTAACACCTTACTTTATTGAAAGCCTCATTAAAGTCGCTTTTCATGGAGTAAGGAAAACTGTCTGCCAGAGGAAAGACATCAGAATATAGTTCTTATTTTTCTCCCAGTAAAAAGCAACTGTAAAATGTTTGCTGAATGTTCAGTTTTGCAACACCTTATGCCTGATTCAGCTAAATTCAATGAAATTGTACCCGGTTAAGAGTTGGATCATATCCTGTCACAAGACAAATTATTCATTATAATTAGCACTTGGGAAACAGAGCTCTCTCACTGCCACAGGAAAAAAATTGTACAAAGGATTGAAATACAGTAAGAATACATTTAAGAAGTTGAATAAAAAATGAAGCTTCAAACAGGACAAAGACACTGTTGACCAAATATATTGTACAAAAAAATACCTTATTTTTATGTATTTGTTTTGATTATTCAGAAATACTGATCTGGTATCCCTGAAGATTAAAGTTTCCTTATGTCTAACAACAGCAATAAATCATCCGTATTTTTAACACATAAATGGTTTTTTTAAAGTGTTGAGTTCCCTGTGCCTCGGTCACAGAAGTTCAGAATTTTCCTGCATGTAAATTAAGATCTTTGTCATTTCCAGCATCCTTCAGGAATCTTCTCTCATAGGTCAGATTAAGATGTTTCTAGTGTGCCAGAATCATAATCTTCTTTGTTTGTTTGTTTAAATGAGCATTCCTGTAGGATTTCTGTAAAATATCAGTCTAAAAAAATTGATTTCTGTCCTTTGACTGGAACAGCCTGAAAATTCCTGAATTTGATTAGCTAGCAATTCTTTTCCTGTATTCCTTGATTTCACTTATTTTTAAGATGTTACAGCTGTTATATTAAGAACTATCTTCATAATTAATTTACAGGCATTTTGTGTTTCAGAATATTTTGCAGATATTGAATGAAAGAGGAGGAATTGATCTCAGAAGTTTCTCACATCTTCCTGCATATCTAACAACCCAAATATACTTTTGAACTATTTAACAGTGAAAAACAAACAACAAACACCACACCTTGCAATAGACTACAATATGACCAACTCACGCCTTATAAATCCTGCATAATGATACCAAAATTACTGTAGTAAAACTGATATCAATTCAGTTTGATAAAAGTGGACTCTTCGATTTACTTACTCTCCTTGCTTTTTTTAAGGCTTGCCTGTTAGCTGATTCAAATCATACTTTGCTGCTGAGTTGTCTTTCAGGAAATCAGCCTGCATCCCTTACTTGCTTTTATTGGCCATATTCATTTGTCTGTTAGCCTATTAAGCACAATGTAACTACTGGTATCGTTTGAGTGTGTTTTCAGTGGTGACTAACAATGTAGTGATGAAGTCCACACTGACTGCACTAGAGAGAGAAGCAGGGCTAATAATCCTGACTGAGGGAGCCTCAATTCAATGGCAGTGGTCTGCTCAAGCTGTTGATTTTTCAGTACCGGTCACATAGCTACAACATAACTGGCATGCTTACTCCAAACACAAACTATTTATACCTGCGCAGAACCGAAAGTCTTCACATCTGGTCTGAAAAGGTCAGCCCAGTAAGAAGTGCTGGAGAAAAAAGAGAGAGGAAAACAAAAAAACAATCAAACAAAAACAGAGAAAAAAAATAGGTGGAAGACGTTTTAAAGCGGGGGAAAAACGTAGGGTAGGGTGAAGAGGGTTAAAAAAGGGAAGAGGGGCTAACAGCATTCAGCTTTATATCCCAGTTTGCAGCAGCTGAGTTTGGACTCAAGATCACAGTTGCTCTGGCAGTGCTTCTCTCCCTGCTTAATCCCCATGCCTCAGATAACCACCTGTGCCTCAGGGGATGAATCTCCCTTCACGAATCAATAGGAATATTTCCTAAGGCATCAACAGGCACTGAATCGACCACTTAGGGAGGAAAACGACTAGATTTGCTAAAAACATCCTAAATTCTATCTCTAAATGAAAACACTCTACATTAAGGCACATTTTCTGCCTTGCAAAGGACTTACTCAAACTTGTATAAATCAGCACAGTCCTTGGCTCACACTATGTTAATAAGACCCATGTGTATTAAAACAGATTATATGACACATGTTAAGGTTCATGTTTGATATCAAATTAAGTATCTGGATGATTTATGGAAAAGAGTTCACCTCCCTTTCCCCCATGTGAGGTTTAAGACTAATCTTCAACCAGATCTTCCAACACTTTCTGCATTTAGGCCTTCCCCACTTGAAATTTTCAATGTTGTTTTTCTTATCACAAGAGACCAATACCCAGCCTAGCATCTGTTATTTTTCCCTTGCCTTCTCTCCCTGGGAGAATGCATGAACCTAGCATATATCACTGTGATTACTGGATGCTGCTAAATTCCTAGAAAAAAGAAGCATTGCTTTCCTCTGCCTCCTGGAAGGATTTAATTGCACTATTACTCTATGCACTAATGTGCTGCTTGGCTATAAAGGGAATTGAGTAGTTTCTTAAAAAAACAAAACAAAACAAAACAAAACAAACCCAAACGCGCAATAAAACCCCCACAAGTTCCATAAACTAAATGAACACCCACCATTAGCACTTACCCACAAGGATCAGCATGACAGCTGTATTGATAGTGACAGACATTTGGCTGGAATCACTTTGGGAGGCAAAAGTGTGTTACACCTCCCTCTGTCCACCAAGATGCTCCAAGTTAGCATCTGTTACTGAACACAAAGGCAGGTGATGCTATAGGTCATACACCCCCTCTCATCATTTCCGCTGACTGAGAAGTTTCACAGGTCACCAGGGATATTATCAGAAATTATCTCCTCAGGCTGAAACAAGAATTCACTACTTCATCAGACAACCCTCAGCCTGCCTGTTTTACTCTTCCCATATAATCAATGCTGTGCTTTGAAGTGCACTTATCCGTGGTTGCCCTAAAAACTCATTTCCACTTATTCTTCTTTTGGATGTTGGAGTAACCTAATTCCTGATGCCTTTATCTAGGGCTTCCACTGTAAATTCCAGTCCTGGCTCTTCTTTAACTGCTTTACTTCTTTTTGCAACATTCACCCTAGTCTTGGTTTGTTGTTTCTGTTTCTGTAGGTATTTAATCAATACCCTAATGAAATCTGATTTTGATTAAACAGTCTGTGCACATTTGGTTTTTCCACTGCTTCCCCTTTTCCTTCAGTGTGGAAACCCACCTGGTGAAGACTGTGATGTGTAACTTTCTTTCTTGCTTGGAACCTGGTATAAATGGGTACAGACAGGTGAGTTGCAAGCTCCCATAGGCAATGCTCCTGTTCAGAGAAACAGTTTCAAAACAATAAATACATCTGAATATAAATAAAGCTAAAGGTTTGTGTGACTAATTTGAATCAATGCATGGACCTGGCATAAATTAACCATGTGTTGTTAATTTCAACAGACCCTGTCCTCAGCAGCGGCCAGCAGCTCTAATTCTACTTATTGTCTGAGCTATTACAGGCTAAAAACTGTATTCCAAAGGGATTTACTGCCTGCATAGCCAGGCTGCACTGAAACCTGGGTATTTACACAGGATTTCAGTATGCACATATCACAGGGCTCATATCCCTCTTTTACAGATGGCTCTTCCAAAACAACCTGACAAGGGTTAAGGTGCTTGCATGCTGAGACCACTTGCTGTCCTGTAGACAAATATTCTTTTATTACTCTCCTCTACCGTGTACATACATTTTTCCTTGTCTTATGCATAGACAATAAATTCTTAGGGTCCCAGGCTATCTTTTTGTTTTGCATTTGCTGTACTTCAAGCAAGTACACTGAGTAACTAGGGCATACAGGTCAAAATAATTACTAACAGAGAATTCAAATTACTTGACTAAAAACATATCGAGAAAACCCAGAGTAAAGGTTGTGACAGCAAATCACCTTTACCTGTGTTGTATATGGACATAAACTATTCCTTTACTCAATGCACCTCAGAGATTTGCCTTCCTTCCTCTCTCCAGTATCTTAGAGTAAATTGGTCACAGACTGATTATATGGAAATTGTCTACTCCATGAGATATCAGCAGCCTTTCAACCTATGGAACCATTTAAAGTGGAATCTGATCCACTAAGTTTATCTGCTCTACAACTTTTATAAATACATTTCCTTAAAAAAAAGTTAGAAACAGCCCAACAAAATTCTAGGAATATTCATTATGTGATTCTTGCTTGCATATCTCCATTAAAAGCAGCTGCACAGTTAAATACTATCTATTTCTGGTCCTGCCTTCCATTTGACAGACAAAGCCATTTTAGAACAATGTTCTCCTACTGATAACAATTTTATTCTATATACTTTACTGATAAATCTTTAAACAGAAGATGATGGTGCATATTACAGGCAATATATCCAAAGAATTACAGATGACATTTTATCTGTTCGCAGAATGCTATGCACATTTCTTTAAACTGTCTTTGAGAATCTAGTCGTCATCATCTAAGTATTTTTCAAAATCTTATTTTAATGAAACACATTTAGAAGCTCATTTTAATGAAACACATTTTACCTTCACATGCACTGAGATAATGTAGGGGTTTGCCATATTTCATGCTCCCCTTAAAGGAATCAAAGGCAGAAGACAGTTTCATCACAAAAGCAGTAAAACCACCTGCACACTTCCAGTTGTCTATTTCATCCCTCTTTCATTTCCTCTGCCTGACAGCAGGCCACTTTATATGACCCCCTCCCAGATGAAAAGTAAAGGTAAACAGCTCTCATCCTTTGAGGTCAGGACTTAATCTTGCTTACACTCCTATATACTGGATATCACAAGACTGGTGCGATAATTCAAGGTCCCCTTTTTCCCTGGTGCCCTTCTACCCGACTGGGTAGTAATTAAGCTATACAAATTAAACAACAGTTCTATGATTTTTAAAGCATTGTTATGGCCACCTATCTCTTTCCAAGCCTGTCAGCCACAGACAGTTGGGAATTTCATATTTACTGAAACGTTCTTAATGAGTGGACTCTGCTTCTTAAAAAGCTAATCACACGTTACAAAGATACACTACAAGATAAAACTTAATCGGTTAATAAAAAATGAGGAGAGATACAGGATGACAAATAGTAACTTTACAGGATGCAATAAAAAGAAAATACATGCTGACACTGCTCAGACAGGACTTCCCCAAAGAGTGCACAATATTATCATTGATTTAAATGGGAACAAGATCAGACCAACATGCAGAATTTTACAGGTCCCACCCTCTGCAGGAATTTTTCAGAAACTTATTTGCTTCCTAGACAGAAAAGCAATTTCTAGTAAGTTGCATACAGCATGTCTCAATTTGGGACAGTTCTCTGGCATAATCTTTGTCTCCAGTCACCAAATACAAAACATAGGTAGACCTTATTTCTGAAGGTCATTATATTCATTGTACCAATATTTTATTATACGCACCCATTAGTTTTATAGCAAGAATATCATGGTTCTAACTCCACCAAACCTTCATTATAAAGTCTTTAGTTTTTCTTATTGTAGGTCCAGAGGACCCAATCAAACTCCAGGAAAGAAAGTTATCAAAATATTTCTGTAAAGAATTAAAGAAAATCCAAATCATCCAAAAGTTCACTGCTGAACACACCAAATGAACTAAATAATGGAAAACACATTTACAATGTCCTTTAATGGTAAGCCTATCCAATTTGTGATTTAAGAGGTCAAAGTATTGGTTGTTTTTGCGTTCCTGGTAATTTAAGAAGCAGCAGACTGGGAAATGTGTACTCACTGGCCTTATAAAACTGCTTTCCTTATTTTGAATAATAGACATCTATTGTGAAAAGCTCACTAGTGGAAAAACCCCCCTGCATGTTTACACGTTTTGACTGGAGAGACCGCTGCCCATGAGGCTCACAATGAAGAATGAGCATTTAAAGAGACAAAAGAAATCAGCCATAGAAAGTCCTGTCACCCATCTGTCTGGAAAATATGAATTGGTCCAAGAGTTGGGACAACAAGAATTGCTGACACCAGATGGTAATGTCCTCTGCCAGAGTACTGTGCCATGATCTTGAGCTGAGAATGAGAGTTTTTCTCAAGGGCCCAAGGCTAAGCCTAATAATCAGACCAGCAAGAGGAAGGAAAGGGTGAGACAGGAACACAGCTACAGCTCTCGGCCAGGACAGCCACAAAGACTTCTACCCACATTGTGCCAGCATAGGCTCCAGCCAGCCCACCCACAGAAACCACCTGCCTGGTCTTACTTGGGCTTAAGACTATTTTAGAAGAGTTGAGGGCCCTTGCATTAACTTCAGTGGATTATACCCTTCCATATAAAAAAAAAGAATTGAGGCAAATCACAACGTATCTATTAAATAAATGATATTTTAAAATTGTATGAAATGCGTCATTTCTTTTGCTACTCAAGGAGGACTACAAAAAAGCTCAGACAATATGCAAGCACACATGCTACATTCTAAAAAGGTAGTTGCAGACCCAAGAAAAATCTTGCACAAACCACTTAGTAGTTTTTAGGGAACGGAACTTGACTAGGGAAATCAGAGAGCAATTAACAGATTTTATTCACCTTTCCTTTGTCAGTTTAGGGACACAGCAAGCATTTAAGAATTTCATAATTTGGTTGCACAGCATTATTGTTCAATGAATAGCTGGAAAAAGTCTAATGAAATTTCATTTAGTCACAGTCAAATTGGGCATTGTTCATTCGAGGTTTTATATTCCAGCTTGAGTGGAATTTAATAGCCTGGTGGTTAGGACACTAACTTGAGGCATGGAACAGCAAATTTCAGCTCCATGCTCTGCCTTCTTAGGGTTGATCAAGCTGCAGAAGAAGCAATCTTCCTGAAGTTAGCCAGAAGAAGCAACAGCAGTAAACAGAGCTATGTTCACCCTGTATCTACACAGCTACACATTTAAAGTCAGTCTTATTCTTCAAAAAATAAAGCAAATGTATTCTGTGATCATCTTCTCAGCACAAGTATCAAGATAATCTTAATTTAATGGTTGGTAAAACTGAAATTTGAGCACAAGGTAATTTCAACAAATTCAGAATCGCCCAGACTCTGAAAACACACTGGGAATTCTGTCCATGAGAGCTAAACCAAAATACAACCCGTGTTTTCCCCTGCTTGCGGCAAGAGGAGGGGCAAATGGTATTACATCCTTAACTCAAATAAAAGCTAATGCTGCTTTCTGTGTGTTTTAAATCAGGATCAAAAAGGTGCTGCTCTTCAGGCAGTCATTTTTTACTTTTCTGCTTTAACCTTGACCTCTCTCATCAGCCTTGGCCTCTGAGAAGAGACTGTGCACCCAGGAGAACTGTTTGTTTCTTCCAACCTTATTAGCTCATCTAATGATACCTCCCCTTAGTAAAGTCAGACTTGCCAAAAGGCAAAAACTAAACCAAAAATCCAAATCCAAACCTCAGTGTTCTCTTAGGTGAACTCACATGGCTGTCTGTGGGGATCTACATCTGTGAATGTTGGGGAACAACATGTTGGGTTGTGCTTCTTTTAATTTTGGTAGAATACACAGAGGCTGAGCTCCCCAGCAGAGAAATAATGATGTACCCACTGCCTTTGCAAGGTCTAGGGTGATGTGTCCCTGCCCATGGCAGGGGGGTTGGAAACAGATGATCTTAAAGTCCTTTCCAACCCTAACCATTCTATGAACTGGGAATATCTCTTTCCTTGACTTTTCCCTTAAGCCTAACCAGAAAGCTGAGTGAGACGAGTAGCAAATTGTTGTGTTTATCAGGCAAACATTAATAAAGTATCTAAAGGCTTTTCAAGTATTTCATAATTATTTTAAGCTTTATTTTCACAATACTATTTTCTTGTATGCAGATGGTTATGCAGGTCTGAGATTTAGGCAACCAAAAGATTTCCCGAAGTGGTTAAACAATCTGTCATGGTGTAAAGAGATGCTATAATAACTTGATAGACACAAAATAACCTAAACAGATTATGAGATTAGAAATCCTTAAACTACTGAAATCAGAAGTAGATTTTTTTTTGTTGTACAGGAAGTGTGGATAGAGCAAAAAATGTTCACCCGTTGTTGCCCAACTAATGCACGAATTGTTCTTAGAGTAAAAGCCCACATCTAGGGAATTGGGTCTAGTGCAACCTTTTTTGTAGACTAAACTGCACCGGTTCCTTTCTGTGACCCCAAAAGAAAAGGAGGCTTAATTCTTTCTCTTCTTCACAGCACTGGCCAGGCTATGTCAAGCAGCATTGTAAAATAAGCTGAAGTTATACCCATTTTTTCCAATTACAAGGGCAGCAGGCAGAAGCAAAGTGTGCAAAACCCACACTACTCGTTCACTCGTAAAGCAGAGCTTCAATGCCAATGTGTCAGCTGCCCCAGGATAGGCAAAAAAAGAAATATACTCCAAGCATACTCCATGCCTGCTCAGTGGAGGTCTGACCACCATTCTGTGCTCTAGGTACACCTGATCTGTTCTAGTTCCCCTGACCCCACAAAAATTTGCAGTCAAATCCAGTACAAGTTGAGGCAAGATAACTTTCTGCAAGCTGCATCTGCAGAAATGAAATTAGCAGCAATATATCCTTCGCCTCAAAGGACTGCACTGAGCCTTCATTAGTCGAGTTTGTACAGGGTTAGAGATCACTGGATAGGAGCTCTGCACAAGTGCAAGGAGTTACAACATTACATACTGCAAAACTTTGTTGAGCTACATTTTTTGGTGGTAGCCTGGGGATTGTCGTGGTCAGAATCAATTATGTAGCTCTGTACTTTTGGTTACTAAGTGAAATAAACAGATCAAGCTATTCGGTGGTAGCAAGGTACATTAAGTTTTACTAGGCATTTTCTTCATCCCTTACTTGCTGACCCTCTCTATTCCACTGTCCTCATTTAAGATCAGAGAGCTTGAATCAGGCTGGAAAGGACTTTGGGAAGTCATCCACCCAGCACATTCTCTCACACAAAGCAGTCCCAAGTCTGAATTCACATCGCATTGCCCAAGGCTTCCTCCAACTCAGTGTCCTCCAAGGACGAAGACCACACAGTGTCTCTGGTCCAATGCGTGCTGCCATGGTAACAGCAGTTTTTCTGTGTCAAATGGGAACCTGCCCTGTTTCAATTTGTGTTCACTGCCTCTCCTCCTCCTGCACCTCCATAAGCAGGCTGGTGGCATTTCCTCAGTAACTTCCTTGTAGGCACTGGCTGCTGTGGGGTCCCCAGGGCTGCCTCTTTTCCTGGCTGAACAAGCCCAGGTCCCTCTGCTGCCATTCCCAGGGCACCTGCCTGTGTCCCAATCATCCTGGTGGCTCTCAGCTGAACTTGATCTAGTCTATTAGAACCTTTCTTCTCCTGAAGCCCCAAAGCAGACAGTACTCCAGATGTGGTCTAATGAGTGCTGAGTAAAGTTTTCTCTTTCGATCTTCACCTCAAAAGCAATCTAATATTTCCAATATTGACGGTTTCTAGCTTCTAATGAAGTTACCCCTGGAGAACTGTTTCAAACTTAATAGGAGGAATTTCAGCAAAAGATTATTTGGAGTTAATAATTAATTCTTTTTTCTTAAGAAGAAATCTAAACTTTTCTCTAAAGCCTGCTTGTTTCCCTGTACACAAGGCCACACAGGCACCATGACAACTATGCCATGAGTGGTGGAGTCACTTTTATGAAGGGCTTTTTACCAACTCACGTGCGCTTTGCTAAGTTTACCATCTAGAAGCACCGCTGCATGTTCTGATCCTTAAACAGCGTTAGTCAGACACCATTTCTCATATCCTGTCTGATTTATGGATTTCCTCCAGGGCAAAGACTTCAACAATTGACTTTGGGTTTGGGCCTACAATCTGACACATGTTAAACATTACCTAATTTTCAGGTGTTGTGGGGTATAGGAACTGTGCAAATAATTACTTTTTTGGATCTCTGACTGAAGTTATTTGCAATAAGACTTTGTTTGATTTCTCAGCATTTTGGACTGTTTGTTTTCATTATGCTTGTAATACATTTCTGGCAACTGCATATGCCTCCCAGTATATGACAGGAAAATTATGAATGGCTTGATCATACAGAATTATTTATAAATCTGTTAATTAGTAACATGGGTCACTTATTTTAATCCTAAGGCTTAGCTGAGCTACATATTGGCAGGGCGAACAAAGGGAACAAACATACCTCAAAATAGCAGTTACGTTATTTATTTAGTTTTAATATAAGATGAAATTAAATCCTTGCTTGTTCCCTTGACATAACTTTAAGACTAATCAGAATGGGACACAATTATGAATTGGAAGAAATTGCAAATACCTAAATAGCGTTGATTTCAAAGGGTATAGGTACCTTTTACAAGTCAACCTGAGCCTTCTTGTTCAGTGTCTCAGAACATCTTTTTAATTACACTAGATCCATTTGCAGAAGTAATTTATAACAGCAGGGGTAGTAAAGGCTTTCAATAGTGTGTTCTCACATTGATATCTTTACACAGCAGCCCCTTCCCCTTGCTGAATTACAAATGGACATTAACATTTCCTGCCATTTAAAAATAATCATTAGGAGGAATTGAAAGAATATTCTTACTATCCAGAGACTGTTTCTGTCTGCCCCCCAACTTTTCTGGGCTTCAGTACAGCAGTTTCCACCTTCTCTGCCAGACTGCCTGGGTGTCAGCAGAGAAAATGTTTGTCAGTTCTGCTTATGTTCAGCAGCTTCTCAAAAGATCACTCTTCTTGGCGGCTCAGTTGGCAGCTGAATCAATCATTTTAACAAAAGCAAATAGTGTGTTTTACCTTAATTCAACCTTGAAAAGATTCAGTCTTGAACGTCCTGAAATAAGTTTTGGAACAATTGCATTAATTTTCATGATTTTTCTTCTTGAGCAAGGAGGGTGGAAGGCCAGAAATGAGGAAAAGGCTGGGAACTTAAACTCAGAAGTCTCAGGCTTAGCAAAGAATCTCTGCTAAAAGGATTTTGTAACAGGAAACATTATACAGCTTTAAGCAGAACAGGTTATTTCCTCTTTACCTATACAAAATGAAATAGAACAGCAAGAAACTATTTAGGCTATTTAGGCTATTTACATGTTATATGGGTTTTTTTCTTCAGATTCTTTTCTTTCCTTCCCCTGAATCCAAAATACCTGTAGGATAAAAAGAAATTAATTTTCTTTGATGCACTAAATTTCAGATATGGCTGATACTGCAGTGTAACTTTAAAACCCCATTTTTTCATGTGGTTACTGTCTTGTGAGTAGGAACTAGATACAGACAGGCTATTTGGAACTGGTACATCTCCCTATTACTGTAAACATCACACTAGAATCATAGAATCATAGAACAGTTAGGGTTGGAAAGGACCTTAAGATCATCAAGTTCCAAACCCCCTGCAATGGGCAGGGACACCTCACACTAAACCATATCACCCAAGGCTTCGTCCAACCTGGTCTTGAACACTGACAGGGATGGAGCATTCACAACCTCCCTGGGCAACCCGTTCCAGTGCCTCACCACCCTCACAGGAAAGAACTTCCTTATATCCAATCTAAACTTCCCCTGTTTAAGTTTTAACCCCTTACCCCTTGTCCTATCACTGCAGTCCCTAGTGAAGAGTCCCTCTCCAGCATCCCTATAGGCCCCCTTCAGATACTGGAAGGCTGCTATGAGGTCTCCACGCAGCCTTCTCTTCTCCAGGCTGAGCAGCCCCAACTTCCTCAGCCTGTCTTCATACGGGAGGTGCTCCAGTCCCCTGATCATCCTCGTGGCCCTTCTCTGGACTTGTTCCAACAGTTCCATGTCCTATTTATGTTGAGGACACCAGAACTGCACACAATACTCCAAGTGAGGTCTCACAAGAGCAGAGGAGAGGGGCAGGATCACCTCCTTTGACCTGCTGGTCACGCTCCTTTTGATGCAGCCCAGGATACAGTTGGCTTTCTGGGCTGTGAGTACACCCTGAAGCAGGCTCATGTTCAGATTCTCATCAACCAGCACCCCCAAGTCCTTCTCCGCAGGGCTGCTCTGAATCTCTTCTCTGCCCAACCTTGCAGGACCTTGCACTTGGCATGGTTAAACTTCATGAGGTTGGCATCAGCCCACTTCACAAGCGTGTCGAGGTCCCTCTGGATGGCATTCCTTCCCTCCAGTGTATCAACCGAACCACGCAGCTTGGTGTCATCGGCAAACTTGATGAGGGTGCACTCAATCCCACTGTCCATGTCAGCGATGAAGATGTTGAACAAGACCGGTCCCAACACCGATCCCTGAGGGACACCACTCGTTACTGGTCTCCAGCTGGACATTGAGCCATTGACCACAACTCTTTGTGCGCGGCCATCCAGCCAGTTCTTTATCCACCGAGTGGTCCATCCATCAAATTGATGTCTCTCCAAGTTAGAGACAAGGATGTCGTGTGGGACAGTGTCGAACGCTTGGCACAAGTCCAGGCAGATGACATCAACTGCTCTACCCCTGTCCATCAGTTCTGTAACCCCATCATAGAAGGGCACCAAATTGGTCAGGCAGGATTTCCCCTTAGTGAAGCCCTGCTGGCTGTCACCAAGCACCTTGTTGATTTTCATGTGCCTTAGCATGCAATCCAGGAGAATCTGCTCCAAGATTTTGCCAGGCACAGAGGTGAGACTGACTGGTCTGTAGTCCCTGGGTCATCCATTTTCCCCCTCTTGAAAATGGGGGTTATATTTCCCTTTTTCCAGTCATCGGAACTTCACCTGACTGCCATGATTTCTCAAATATGATGGCCAGCAGCTTAGCAACTTCATTTGCCAGCTCCTTCAGGACCCGCAGATGGATTTCATCAGGACCCATGGACTTGTGCACGTTCAGATTAAGATGGTGTCAGATTTTTAAGATGGAATGTCAGGAGCAGAATTCTTTTGTACCTTTTGAAACTGCCTGTTTCCAAAATTAGAGGACCTGGTCATGGATTTTGATCATTAAAAAGTAATGTGGCATGCTGTATAATGTGTTCTACTGCTTTACTAGGGACCCACCTAGAAAGCACATCCTGCCTTAAGATTTCCTTGGGAAAAAAAAGTAGTGTAATGCATAGACTAGTGTTTTATCTAACAATAGTTTCATAGGCTTTACAATGTTGAAAGTTTTAATGACTTTATCTAGAGCTTAATGAAAGAAAAATATATTGTGAATGCTTGGTCTTACTCCCCAAATGAAACGGCTTTATTCATTGTCATTGCAAGTTTTCTTTGTAGCTGGGAGAGCTACTAAAGGGCTACAAACATTCACAAATAAAGTACAGAACATGATATTTGTACAGTCAGAAATTACACAGTCAAGCCAAAGAATGTGTCAATTATAACACTTGAAATATAACAAGTTTATTTTTTAACTCACTGCACCTGAAACCTCTTTACAGTGTGTTTCATATCACTACTTCTCATCCCAATTATCAAAAATCCTTTCTTTTCCTATTCATTATGAACATGAACACTATAAGGAAAACTGCATGTCTCTGCCAAAGAGGTTACTTAATTGTGGATATCAGTTCATAGTTTCAATATTAATATTTATTTTGGCTTGCCTTATGCTTTTGTATTTATTTGTACCCTGAACACTTAAGACTGACTTGTACAGAGTCACCTTGAGACAGGATGCAATGCTGGTCCTAAACTACAATGGAAAAAAAGAAAACCCCATCAACAGTAATTAGATTTGCTTTCTAAAGTGCTTTTGGGTTTTTGTCCTCTAACCTCCTCCTTCTCCCAGATCAATTACTGGGAGCTCTCATGGTACAGCTGGTTGTCAGCTTCAGCTATGTATTAAGAAGTGAAAGCTGAAGAAAACTCCTTGACTGATGATTACAGGGTGATCTTAAAATGAGTATATTCTGTTTGTTTGCTTATTTGGTGTGGGAATTGATAAACAGAATGGGAGTACACATAAAAGAAAATCATCAGGGTCTTCCTAACAGAGAAATGTTTTGAGTTTTTGCTTTCTTTTTTTTTTAATTCCTCAGACGATTTTATAGTCACAGCACCTAGAAATTATTAGTGACATCAACATGTTCTTAGTAATAATTTTGTGGCTTCTGGAAAATTATTTTCTTATCCTTAAAACACTTTAATTGCCAATTTATCAACTTTAATTTCACCAGCCACTTACTAAACTACCAAGGTACCTTTACAGCTAACAAATCACCTTTCACCCATATTTCCCTTAAATAGGTCAACTTGTTGGATACTACTGGTACATATAAATGCCCTTAGAGTAGATGAAACATTGGGTGAAACCACAGACAGCTGGAAAGAAGCAGGTATAGCTACATATCTAGCACCTGTCAGATACCTGACTAATCTGATAAGGCCTTTTGATCATACTCCTGCATGACAACACAAAGCGAGCCCCTCTTCCTGCATCATCACCAGAAATATTGTATTTGGTCATTAATAGCTCTCACACTAACACATGCAGCAAGTGCCCATGAGTGGTGGGCAAGGAGAGGGTTAAAATTAGTTTCCTTATGCATATGGTTCCTGTCTCAGTTGTGAGATCAGTTATAGGTCCCTGGCCAAAGATAACAGCTAAAATATAACAGATGCTGGTGCTTCCACAGCTGAGGTAAAGTATTTCCTTTCATCCTCACTAGTCACTGATAATGTCCCAATTCTCTATTCACTGGAAGCGTCAAGGGCACGAGCAGGTTATTACAATGTGAAATGAATGGACTGTTTAAATTGAGCTGAAGCCTGCGTGTGGTGTGATGTTTCTTCAGTCCTGAGAGACTAAAACTCAAAGTGGGGAAGACAGTGCTGCACTCACAAAGGTGGCCATCAGGCGCTGAAAGACAGGGTCCTGTCTAACAGGGTTCCAGTGGGGAAGATGAGGCTGGCCGTTGTCATCCAGGCCTTCCTCGCAGAGCATGAGTGCAGGGCTGATGTGCAAATACTTCCTCCCTGTGGCTATTGCCAGTCTGTCCAAGCCTGTCACATCTTCAGTGAAAAAAGTCAAAACACGAGTATTCAAGCAAGTAGCCACCCCATATGGGCAAAAATATTGTAAGAGGAGCTACATGAGCTTCATAGAATTTGTACTTTCCTAAATATTTCCAACACTTCATTCCACTACCTAGCACTCATTCATACTTTGCATTTTTACAGCCTTTTGAATACATCTTCAGCTGTAGGGTTGTGTGTTTTTACTGTACTTTAAACACAATCACAAAATGTTTACACATCTGAAACCTGGTGTATATGTAACGTTTTCCAAGAAAAGTTAATGATCTTAGGGATGTATTATGCCAGCAGTTAATTATACTGGCAATCACGCTGCTCTTTATCAGTATAGTTGAAATAACTTTATAAAATACAGTGCTGGCACTAGCAGCAAATGCTTTCTCCTTTGAAACAAACAAAACCAAAACAAAACCAACAAAAATATTCAGTATGCATGCACAAATATATTCACACATCAGAGGAGTTGGGATATACACAGCTATGCAAATTTGGATAGCAACATTTTTTGCTCTTTTCCTGCACAGAAGCTTGTATGAAGCCAGCTAGTCCTCCTCCCTTTCCCATAAAAAGAATCAAATCAAACTAGTAACTTTGCTACATCATTAAAAAGTTAAAAAAATAAAGAAGTTGTGTGGCAAACGCTGCATGGTAAACGGGGATGGAATGGGTATATACAAACCTGTAGCAACAATATCCTTGGAAAATGTGGTTTTCAGTTACGCTCATGCATGCAGCTCTACAATGTGATCATACAGAGCTGCTATGCCAGCAATCGAGTTGACATGAGAATAGTGAGGTAAATCAAGTTTCAGTAAAAATCACTTAAAGAGAAAAAGGAGAGCATAAAGAAACAAATAGAAACTAACAGGTTGTGGCGTCTATTTTTCTTGCATCAATGAAAGTGACTTTTTAGAGGAAATACACAAATTACAAAGCACAGATTTCAGCCTAAAGTGTTTTCCACTCTGAAACCACCTTGCTAAGAAACCACAGAGATGCAACAGCAGTGTGCACAGTCCTGTATTTCTAAATACCATCTGACCGCAAGTTTTGTAGGCATCTCAAGTTCTGTTTGTGTTACATATGCATCTTGATGGATAACCCAAACAAACGAAAAATGTGTATATCTAGATAAACCAAACAAAGTAACAAGAACACAAAAAGTCACTTAAAAATAAATCAGGAAAGTCTAACACTCACTAAACCTAAGAAAATCTTACATCAAATGTAATGTTTTGTTAGTTGGAGAAGGCTGTGTGAGCTACAGTTCAAGATGGATCTGTATAAGTAGTTGTCCTTATGCTTTCATCAGGACTACCTTTGTACGGAAGCTCCAACATAAAATGCAGCTATATCTACTTTGGCAACTGACTCCCAAAGACCAACATTTCCAATGGAAAAGCATTCATTCAGCCTTAAAATTCTTGCTGACAGAAGTTTGTTTTTCCAAGTAATGGACACATTTCTGCAAAACTATCAGCTTTCCATGGGAAAACACTGATGGGTCACTAGAAAAGATAAATGTAAACCTAGAATCTAATGTTGGTAGACAAGAAACTGAACATGAGCCTGCAGCGTATGCTCACAGCCTAGAAAGCTAGCCGTATGCTGGGCTGCATTAAGTGTGACCAGCAGGTTGAAGAAGGTGATCCTGCCCCTCTACTCTGCTCTTGTGAGTCCCCACTTGGAGTATTGTGTGCAGTTCTGGTGTCATCAACATAAGAAAGACATGGAGCTGCTTGAGCAAGTCCAGAGGAGGGCCAAGAGGATGATCAGGGGACTGGAGCACCTCCCATACAAAGACAGGCTGAGGAAGTTGGGGCTGTTCAGCATGAAGAAGAAAAGTCTGCGTGGAGACCTCATAGCAGCCTTCCAGTATCTGAAGGGGGCCTACAAGGATGCTGAAGAGGGACTCTTCACTAGGGACTGTAGTGGTATGACAAGCGGTAATGGGTTTAAACTTCAACAGGGTGTCGTGGTTTAAACCCAGTCAGGTAACTTGTTCACTCACTCCCAGTGAGTGGTGCCAAGCTGACAACAATCGAGGTCCGTGTCCCCCCCCCCCCACCGGGGTTCTCCCCCACTCCCAGAGGAACGGGGAGGAGGATCGAAAAAAAAGTGCAACTCCCATGGGTTGAGACAAGAACAGTCCAGCAACCAGTGTACACAAATCACCACCGCTACCACCACCGACAACAATGATAAGGGAAAATATCAAGGGAAGAGAATACGATACCACCGGCCAAGAAAACGAGTTCCACCTGGAAGCCCGTGTCCTTCCGGGTAACTCCCAGTTACCTCCCACCCCGGCCATGACGTGCTGTGGTATGGAATACCTCCCTGGCTAGCCTGCGTCAGGCGCCCCGTCTCTGCTTCCTCCCGGCTTCCCCTCCTCCCTGGCAGAGCATGAGGCTCACAGAGTCCTTGGTCAGGGTAAACATCACTTAGCAACAACCGAAAACATCGACTTCACCAACACTGTTCTCAGGCTGGAAGTCAAAACACAGCACTGCACCAGCTAGCACAAAGGAAAAAAAAAAACATGACTGCTACTGCTGAACCCAGGACACAGGGGAAGTTCAGGTTACATATAAGGAAGAAGTTCTTTACTGTGAGGGTGGTGAGGCACTGGAATAGGTTGCCCAAAGATGTGGTAAATGCTCCATCCCTGTCAGTGTTCAAGACCAGGTTGGATGAGGCCTTGGGTGATATGGTTTAGTGTGAGGTGTCCCTGCCCATTACAGGGGGGTCGGAACTAGGCGATCTTAAGATCCTTTCCAACCCCAAATATTCTATGATTTTATAAAACTGTATTGGTAAAATACTAGCTTTTACTCACTCATATGTAATTGTGCCTTGTGAAAGTTTCTAAGCATATTCCTCTCCAGGCTGGCTGTAGCTCTTATGGTACATCCGTTCCTCTTAGCAAGAATAGATGTTGTGATTTATTGTGAATATTGCAGAATGACCAAGAAACCCAATCCAAAGAGAGATTGAGACCATGAGGCCAGGAGACCACGAGGCCACAAAAGTACATTTTTCCACTTGAGATTTGGACATTATTTCAGAAAAAAAAAGATATGTATTAGTCAAAACATGAAATATTCTCATCTTTGTTACTTCATTTTTTCTTTTGGCAATAAAATTACAAACTTTTTTTTTTTTTTTGACAGTTTGAATTACTTTTTATAGTTCTAGATTGACTGTGTTGGAAGCCACGATATCTGAGCTGAAGGAAATCTTGATTCAGAAGAGTAGAATTTCACCTTTCTTTCACAAAAAGATTACCTTCAAGTTATTCATTAGAATTTAATCTGCAGGACAGGAAATATGCTTTAAAACTTAAAATTTCTTAAAACCATATCAAAATATAAGGAAGAGAACAGGAAAGAAACGCAAGTAAATATTAATGTCAAAAGATAAATACAATATCAAAAGCAAGTAAGGTCAGAAAAAGGTGGGTTTTTTTCTTCAATATCTAAGCCAGCATCTAGAAAAGAAGTTCCAAACCATTTTGCTTATAAAATATTACTCAAAGGAAAAATCTATGTTTGAACAGCTGCATTGGGTTTACCTGAATCTGTAGAAAAAATTAACAAGCTTTAACTACTTATTTGATGAATTTTAGCTAAGATGACCAATAACATAGAAGTCAACATTTTTATTTTACCTTTACTGGAGCAAGGGAAAATAACACCCTTTCAGCTCTAACAGTGTCGTTATATATGAAAAGCTGTTATATGCCACATATAATTACTGTGGCATTATAGCATGTTTTGTTGGTAGTATCCAGGTATCATGAATGGAAAAGTATTCAGAAATTGTTCAGAGGAGGTGACAATGACATGGCATTTTGCTTTAACAGACTGAGCAAAGCTGAGCAAGTTAAACATCACCAAGTCTGGAGGTGGCACTTGAAGTGGTAGGTATTTCAGAGTGAAAGGAGCACTGAACTGCCTTTTCAGCCACTTTGTGAATATTATCTATTGATCAAATAATTATATATAAGTATTTGATCACTATACCCCAGCAAGCACCAAATACAGTAATACCTAATGCTTCATCAGTGGCAATCACTGACAGGCAAAATGCAAAATCTTACATGCAAAGTATCTTTTCCATGTTTCTAGTGAAACCTTCTCTTTCCTCTTTGAGTGCCAGCTTGTTAGAATTTGATTCTCAGAGTGTCACTAGGCTCACTGAATATACTCAGAAGTGCTCATTAATACTTTATGGAAACTTCAAGGAAAATCATCTCTTTTCCAAAACTGGGAGAAAACTGGAGGCTTTCTAAATTTATTTTTGATAGAAGTCTGTTGTGGCAAACAGAGATGAACTGCCTTCCCTCTCTGTTTTTGGAGGTTTTTTTAAGCAACATGTGTTAAAGGTATTATTTCATAAAATATACGTTTATTATGCAGTTATCTCTGCCTGAAGGCTTATGGCTTTCCAGCATGTATAAAGCAGTACATAACTATAACCCATAGAGAGTCTGGGTTTATTTAAGTCTCTTGACTCTCAGCAAAATACCAAAATAGCACAAAATAAATAGAAAGCTGCCCGAATGTAATAATCTTAAAAATAAACAAACACACCTTGTAAGTAAGCACAGAACAGCAATGCTGTCTAATTTGAGTTCCAAAGCTTACTATCACTATCCAGATACTGGTAAGAGCTATTCACATAGTTGTAAACTTACTAGTTTCAACCATGCTCTCAGAATAAATCATCTAACCATATAAAGATATTTTAATAGCCAGATGTACTTGGTTCCTCAATCATCTAATGTACTAAGAAACATCTGGTAAGGAACCTGTCCAGAGAAGTACAGTTTGCCTCCCCACAACAAATGTACACATATGCAAAAGAAGATACCTTCCAGTCTCAGATATGCAGGTCTACCTCTAAATATTACATCTGCTCATGTTTAACGATTCTCTGCGGTTCAATATTTAACTATTTTAGCATTTAGTTATATGGACAAGTTCATGTGCTTTTGTATTCAGCAAACTACCACTAGGAATAAATGATAAAGAATGGTATTCTTTACTGATTTTATCTCAACCAAACAGTCAAGGAATCAAAACAGATGTCAGCTTCTGAATCTCAAGAGGTGGATGCAGAGGGAACCTTCTGCAAAAGCCAAATAGGTTTTCACACATAACATTTGCACAAGGACTTTTCAATGCTCCCATTGTTGAAGCTGATGCACATGGAGAGTTAAATGCTGTATTTTGAAGGAATAATTCTATTGCATTCAATTCCAGCTCTCTGCAAAAACCATTAGTGTTTTCTCATGAAATAGAGACTGTTACTCAAAAAAAAAAAAATGGGAAAGTTGTTGGAAAATCTGACAGTCTTTTGAAAGGGGATTTGGCAGCTTGGACAACACTATCCACTTCATTATGGTTGAAAAAAATGAGAGATGATCACTGAAATCTAATTTATCCAGACTAATTTTCATCAATATAACAACTGTCTCCATTCTTCAGAAAAGTCATAATTGAATCTTGCAACATTAGCAGTATCACAATGACTTTAACAACCATCAGCATTATTATATTTGTCACTGAAAACTCTTTATAATGACAAAGGTGGCTTTGTCAATTTGTGGTTTTATTGTGGTAAGAGATAATCTAGCTTGTCGCCATTTATTTACAGGAATTCTAATTTTGTTCACTTCAAATGTGATAGGATGCTTTCTGGGTTATTTTTGCATTGTCAGTCCCTTGAAGAAAGGATCAATATATTTGCAGTATTTCCTTTATTTGTATGCATTACACTGATACAACTCTGACCTTTATGAATAAATACTTGGTTTTCAAAGAATACGCAGTATGATACTTGGTTGCTGCCAAGTTGACAATTACACGCAACTACTAAAAAATCCCCCACACAGAGTGGAAATCGTTTCTTTTAATTTTTCAGTAGAATTTTGTCTTTGCTGCTGAGACTTAACAGACAGAAATTCCCTATTAAAAGACTGAGAGCAAAGACCATGGAGCCTTAAGACAAATAACTACTATGCCCCTTAATAAACACTTCAGTAGAAAATTGTGGGGTATCATTACTAGACCAGATGATGCAAAAGCTACAACACAGATCTTATTTTTAGAAAGGCTATCAGAGAAATTAATGACCAGAATGGTGCCAATTGGGTTTTAGTAGCTATTTTATAGTCCAAGTGATAATAGAGACTTTTCCCTACTGCACAGTAAACTAAACTCTTCTAACCATTTTGCATATTTTTCCTCCATTCATGCAGTAGTTACTATCATATTACCACTGCAGTAGACAAAACTCCATGAAAATGAACTCAAGTGGTTAACCAATGTTAGTAAGGGTAAAAATTTAACAATATCATAAAAGCAGATTACAGGTAACGTTTAGGCAAGAGCAACAAAAATGTAAAGTATTCTATTTGAGCACAACTCTCATCCTAAAATTAGTAACAAGTCTCCAAAATCAGTAAACCATAATCCCACAGATGGTAACACCATCCCTCAGCCAATCTCATAAACATGTTTCAGACAGCTCATGTATTTCATCTTATCTGATAAGGTAATTACTTTGCTAGACAAAAGAAACAGGAAATCTAGTCCACTGGACTTCACTGAAACGTTTGATACGGTGCCATATCGGAAGTTATTAATTCAGATTGTAAAAGTAGAGATTAGCACCAGGAGTGTAAAAGAGATAGTGGAAATGATTACTAATTGTGAGAAGTATTGAAACTATGGGGCTAAAAGAAGGTTGTTAGTGCAGCTTCTCAAGAGTTCAGTCTTAGAGTCAGTTATTTTCAGTTAGTGATATTTTCACAGACAGGAATAATCCGCTAGTGATTCTGCCAGCAGAATAAATGCAGTGAAGGGCTGGAGTATCCTGTGGGGAAAAAAACCTCAATGATCTTCAAGGTAGACATGATACCAAAAGAAATGATGCAAAAAAGCAGGAAATCAGGAACAGGATTACTAGATTTCTACTGTGAAAGCTCCACAGATGGAAACAGCAGAGGAAAGAATGATCTGACTACATTTTCCAGACACGGGGTGACTCGCACATGTTCATGCCATCTAACTCTGGATGTACCTTGAGGAATTTCTAGCAGGGACAAACATTTGTGTCTGGGTACAAGACACTAGCAAGGCCTCTTTTGGAAGACTTCATACACTTATGGTCAGCCAAGCTCATAAAACATTTATTTAAACCAGAGCAGAGCTACCAGAACAAATAAGAGAACAGAGGGTTAGGATGTTAAAAACCAGGGTGGTTTATTCAACCTATTTACGAAAAAGAAAAAGAAAAAAGAAAAAAAAAGTTTAAAGGGGCAGTTGCTCTGCATTCAGTCAGAGTGATTAACATTTTAACACTAGCAGGGGAGAAAAGCTATCCAGAACCCTGTTGGCATGGGCACAAACAGATGCAAATAGTCTTCTCCAGTTTATATTCATCCCACATGAATACCTCTCCTCCAGTACCCACAAGCGCTGTGCTAGCAAAACCTAGCCTCACCCTGATGGAGCAGCTAGCCCAGATCCTTCATGGGTGAAATGAAGACCTCATTTACTCATATCACCTGTAGGTTGCTGAAAGCTAGAAAACAGCTTGCCCAGAAAAAACAGGGAAAAGGTGCTCTTTCACAGACCCTCTGCTGAGAAGGCTTCTGAAGAAACTGTTGCCTTGTACCTGGTATTTACCTGTGTTCTTATATTTACAAAGGCAACAATATCCCAAGGGCAGGGACACCTTCCCAATAGACCCTGCTGCTCAAGGCCCCATCCAGCCTGGCCTTGAACACCGACAGGGATGGGGCAGCCACAACTTCTCAGGCAACCTATGCCAGTGCCTCACCATCCTCATTCTAAAAAACCTGTCTATGTAGTCATAGTCCAGGTAGTAAAGTGGTAGTGCTCCTGCTAAGAAAACTGTGCATCTTCCGGAAGTGCTCTGGGGTCTCCTCATGTTCAGTCTGTCTTTTTCACATCCAGCTAGCACAGCTAATGGCAAATTCACGAATCACCCTTACTTTCATTGCTTTTCTGTCATTCCAGGTTTTAGGCTCAGTAAACGTTATCCTGTCAAGTTCTAAGAAAATGCAAACTTTACTTTTTTTTTTTTTGACCATTGTATTCTACCCTCTTCCATTTTTTTTTTTTCTGTTCACTGTGTTTTATTCTTACTGTGTCTATCTAGCCTATGGAATCTTATTTTGCAATCCTTTGTCACACAATATCCTCCTTAGTTAGTAGCAGGTTCAGATGCCCAAAGATACATACTGGTACATACTGTTTCTCTATATGGCACCTGACAAAGCTGTGATTTTTTTCTTATTTTCAAAACAGAACAACAACTACACAAATTACTTTTGAGCCTTTACCCAAATGAATAAGTAAGCAGTTTCATTATAAACCCTGACTGTTTAAGCACTCATTAGAATAAAGAGTTAGTGAGTGAATCAGGACCTTAATATGCCAGTTTCTAAAAGAAGTCATTAGGGCCTACCAGTGCAGGATGATGGAAAGGCATGGCTAACTAATGCACTTTCAAGTCACTAATGTGTTCATGCATATTCGTAACTATCTAAAAGTTTGTTTTAACCTAGATGATACATATAAATCAACTTTAAAATAAAATCCCTCCAGATGCCAGAGCCACAGAGATTAAGAGATTTTCAAAATACTAGAAGTAAACTTAAATTAAATTTAGGTGTCTGACTAATCAACTATTCTAGTTGCTTTGAGGACAGCAAATAAAGACTGAGTGGTGACAATTAAATGAAAGTGAAAAGCCTTGTCATTAAAATCAATTCACCTTTTGTTCTACCTGCTTAAAACTGAGTTCAGATTTTTGATTTAACTGCTTAAAAATACCAAGCTTACACTACTACTGTGTTAGTTATACTACTAAATACCTGTCAGATCAGAGCAAATGTCAACATGGTTACATTTCACCAAAAAAACCCACCCCAAACCCCACAACAAATGGCTTTTATGGTCACTTTGTGTTAGATTCACCTAAAATAATTCACCATGCTTAATTTGCAGCATTTTGGAAACACAAGGCAGCCATAAACCTCTCTCAGCAAATCTGGCTATAGCAATCCAAAGAGCTGGTTTCCCAACACTGAGATCTCACAAATCAACCATACCACAGTAAAAAATCCAGCCTGGCAGCCTCTCCTACAGCATGATAATGCCACTCTTATGCACAATTTATTCCTACACCAAGGGAAAAAAAAACTTTGCAGCTCTTTTTATGTAATCATAAAGGAAGGAAGATCACCAAGAAATATATTTGGTCATAGGCTAGTTAAGGTGGAAGAAATGATTGTATAATCATACTCAGATCACCCAATGATTTTGTGGAGCATCTGGGTGCCATTAGGTTGGCTTCTTTGGGTCTGATTATATTGTCAGCCAAGAAGTTTCCACATAACCTGCATTAATGAAGTTCTTTTGCAAGATAATTGCCACAAACTAGACTCAAAGTATCAAAACCTGGCAAATAGTCTACTTTTTTTGCTCATCACACCACCCTGTTACTGACAACAACATAAAATCAAATAATGATCAAGTATCACGCCTTTATTATTTCATTACCACTGAGCCCTGGAGCCCCACCACTAGAGAGGACCCCACTGTGAAAGGCATTCCACTAACAGAGTAAAAATGGCTCTGGGTAGAAAACAGTGCTCTCAGAAAAACAGAAAGGGGAGTTAAACAATAATAATTTATATTGGGATAAAGCAGACACAAAGAGAGAGGCAAACTAAAGAAAAGAAGCAGCAAGGAAGAGGCTGTAGAATGAAAAAGAGATGTTCTACTGAAAGGAGATGTAGAGAAGGTGACTAAGGAAAGCCCAGAACTAGCACCTAGGAAGGCTTACAAATGTTTTTATTTTTGTCCATTAGTCCTAAATACTCTGCTGTTACTAGTTTAGTTCTACTCCTGTTTCTTTTAGACTGGACAGAGAAAGTTACTTGTATTTTGGGGTGAGCAGTCCTGCTCTGTGTGGGTCCAATTCCCTATAATGGCCTCTTCAAAGCAACATACCTTCCAGTAGGATATAGTAATCAGTGTGACTAACACCAGGCAGGCTCAGTTCATTCCCTCTTCCATCTTACTGCCAGGGGAACAAGTGAGTGTGCAGGATATGTTTTGCATTAACAGGATTTGGGTTTTCCCACCCCTGCACACAATGCAGAAGACAAATCCAGCTGAAGAAATGCATTTTAACTCTGCAGCAGAAACGCAAAAGTTTGTGAATGTTTTATGTTCCTGTGAAAGCATATTTGAAGCACACACAATAAAGTAAGTAAAAATCTCTAAAAATTCTGGTTTTGAAGATGGCTTGTTTGTTTAATTACGTGTCACTAGATTATCTCACCCTCTATATGTCTGAGAGATCTAGACCTACAGGGACATAACCATGGCAGATACTTAACAAGTAAACAGCAAGAAGACAGCATGTACTCTGTGTACATGTGTGCAAGGGATCTAACAAGATAAAAACATAGAATCATAGAATCAACTAAGTTGGAAAAGATCTTTAAGATCATCAAGTCCAACCTTTACTCTTGGACTGCCAATTCCCCTACTAAACCATGTTACTAAGGGCTACATCTACAAGTGTTTGAACACTTCCAGGAACAGTGATTCCACCACTTCCCTGGGCAGCCTGTTCCATCCTCTCAGTGGAGGGATTTTTCCTAATACTCAGTTTAAATCTCCCCTGTGGCAGCTTGAAGCTGGTACCTCTTGTCCTATCATCTGTCACCTGGGAGAAGAGAACAACCATCTCCTTGCTCCATCCTCCTTTCAGGTAGTTGTAGAGTGACAAGATCCCGCCTGAGCTTTCTCTTCTCCAGACTAAACACCTCCAGTTCCCTCAGCTGTTCGTCATCAGACTTGTGCTCCAGATCCTTCACCAGCTTTGTTGCCCTTCTCTGGACCCATTCCAGCTCCTCAATGTCTCTTTTGTAGTGAGGGGCCCAGAACTGAACACAAGATTTAAGGTGCGGCCTCACCACTGCTGAGTACAAGGGAATGATCACTTCCTTAATTCTGCCGGCCACTGTATTTCTGATGAAGCCCAGGGTGCTATTAGCCTTCTTGGCCACCTGACCACACTGCTGGCTCATGCTCAGCTCTATCAATCAGCATCCCCAGGTTCTTTTCCACCAAGCATCTTTCCAGCCATTCATCCCTAAGCCTGTATTGTTGCATGGGGTTGTTGTGCAGGGCACAAGTGCAGGACCTGGCACTTTGCCTTGTTGAATCTCATACCATTTGCCACAGCCTATCTATCCAGCCTGTCCGGATCCCTCTGCAGCGTCTTCCTATACTCCAGCAGATCAACATTCCCACCCAGCCTGGCCTTTTCTGCAAACTTACTGAGGGTGCACTCCATCCCCTCATCCAGATTGTCAGTAAAGGTGTTAAATAAGAATGAACTCAATATCAAGCCCCAACGGACACCACTAATGACCAGTCATCAACTAGATGCAACACCATTCACCACTAGTCTTTGGGCTCTGCCACCCAGCCAGTTTTCAACCAAGCAAAGAATCCACATACCCAGGCCATGAAGAACCAGTTTCTCCAGGAGAATGCTGTGGGAGACAGTGTCAAGTGCTTTACTCAAGTCCATATAGACAATGCCTACAACCTTTCCCTCATCAACCGGGCAGGGAAATCAGGTTGGTCAAGCAGAACCTGCCCAACATAAACCTGTGCTGACTGGGCCTTATCCCCAAGTTTCCCCCATATGCTGTGTGATCGCATTCCGGATGATATGCTCCATGATCTGAAAGCTATTTTTCATGCAGCCAGTAAAGAAAAAATGCCACAGAAATGAAACCAAGGGTATAGACAGACCCTTAAAACCCGCAGAAACACTGCTGGTTGCTTTCAGCAGATGACTAATGCTGCTACATCAATAAACAAATGCCTGCACTCTCAGGAGCCCCTGTGGCATTATAGAGTGATGTAGCCCACAGGCCCTTTGACTTTGCCTGTAGTAAGTGCCCTCCCCCTCAATGTCATAATGAACACCTGTGCAGAAGTAAAAGTGACACTTGTGCAGGCAACCATGGGCCATGGTATTTCTGACTGGTTCAGTAGTTTGGGATATTTGCTCAGGTAACATTTACATCACTATGCAACTCTATCCCTGTAAATCAATCTCCAAATTTGCATTGCTCTTGCTGTGATGAGCTAAGGATATAAGCAATACAAAGCATAAATAGAGAGAGGTACCAGCAACATTTTTATTAAACTAGTAGATGCAGCTGAATACCTTATCTTAGTCATTCTTTCATTTCCTGTTGTTCCCCTCTCACAGCCTGTTTTGATTTAATGCTATTCATGCAGGCAGGAGTACTTCACATAGGTAACACAAAGTTTATAAAACACAAAACGTGCATGTGCATCTACATTCACATTTGCCCGTTATTCCCACACCATCCATATCTGTAGTCTAGACAAAGCTACAAGAGCCAGAAGTGGGGAACAGGAAAGGGAAATAAAAGGTGAGGATTGCATCAGTGTCGCCAGAGCCTAAACTGGGAAAAAAAATCCAAAGTGAAAACTTGCATGTTTCTCACTGAGCTGGGATATGACCTTCCATCAACTCTGGTCCACATAGACTCAAAAGATATTAAATCACCTCTGTGGCAGGAGCCCAGTAATCAAGAGCCACAATCCCATGAGAATTAAGGGACTAATTTCCCTTTGGGCTGCAGAAGGGCATGCTTTCAACTACAGGGTCTGAGCAGCAGCTGATGCTGTGCCACAAACAGCTGCGATAAATCTAAACAAGAGGGGGTGCTAGCAGTAGTAAAAAAACTTCCAGAGAATGGTTTAGAGGCTGCAAAAATCAACCTCCCCTCATTTCTCTGTTCCTTAAAGAATGGGACAGAGCAGTAAACCACACAGGAGGTGGGTGGAGAGCATAGTATTAAGGCATGCTCATTAATTACTCTGAATATGACCTTGGTTATGGAAAATGAAATAAAAAAAAAATCACTTATTTTCTATTTATTTCTTTGATTTACCCTGCTGGAAAAATAAAATAGGCATTACAATTCCCTAAACCACAAGACTTCACCACAGACCATCTCATCTTTGTGCTGGTATCCAAACACAACAGGCATGGGATATACCCCTTCATCTCTTTGGGTGGTAAATTGTTACTCAGTTCATGGAAAATAAAAGGAACAGATGCGCAAAGAAAAATTGTGGTCCTCAGTTTTGCAGTTTGGATGAGGCAGTCCCATCCCCACAGCACCACTGCTAACCCTATGGAGCAAATCCTTGCCATGAGGGTGTTGGTGTGAATGATTGACAACTGCACTGCGGTAAATGCACATTAACACTTGTGGGTTGAAAGCAGCCAGGTTGACAAGAACCCCATAGCAACAGATGAGTCAGCTTTGAATGGATATTAATTGAAGACAGCAGCATGGCTGGACATTTTGCACCAATGTGCCGGCCACCTGCTTGCAGAGTAGGAGAAAAGCTAGGCATGGTTCTGTGCATCTTGAGAGGGCAATATTTTTGAACACTAAGCAAGTCCATGGACTGAATGACTTCAGCTAAGCACTGCCATAAGATCTCAGGCACGTTCTAGCAGAACATCACTAGAGTATAAAACGGTGATATTATTACAGAATACGTAATCTATTACGTATGGGCTTAAGCACAGGGGATACGGCTCTTTTAAAACCAATTTAAAATCAAGCAAACTCGTAGCTAAAAACTAGCTGTTATTCCAAATTTGGTTGTTTCAGTTTTAAATAGGATTTCAGAAACACTAATGACTTCAGGTTTTGGGTAGTTGTTCATTTAACAACAGTAGAAATTGGACTCAATTTGACACAGTACTTTACTGTCTTGTTCAGCCATTTGTAGCGGGGACGTGATTGGCGATAATCTAGACAGGTTCCAGATGGGAGAGAAATGTTCACTCATTTCTAAGATTCCTGTGTTATGCCAAATACATGCAAATAGAAATTCATACCAGAGGGCGCATTATTTATCATTTTCCAGTCCAAAAAGCAAGGAAAATAAAAGGCATCCATCTGACATCACCATATATATGGCTAAGAGGAAACAGATACAGCCATTTATCAGATCGCCCCAGTCCCATACAAAGACAAATGTAATGTTGGTGATTCTACCTACTGTAGAATTCATTTTCTATGAATTTAATTACTATATATACTGTAAGCATTGTTAGGCCTTGTCTTTTCAATTACACTGTCTTTGATTTCATTATTAATTTGAGTTTTGCAGTCATTTATTCATTAGCCAAACTCACTTATGTGCTGAAAACAACTAGGTTCATGTGTACAGGAAGAGTAACATAAGCAAATAAAAATGCAGTAGCACATTTATCTTCAATTATACAATCTCATTTAACAAACTATATAATAAGCATACTCAGCAAAACAGTAGCAAAACCAACTCCTTTTTACAAAAATCTTACAACTATTAATTTAATTTTTTTTTTTGCCCAACTCCCTATGCTGGTTGAAATGCAGTGCTTAAAAATGAACGCCAGAGTTTTTTTAGAGCTTTGCAAATTTCTTCCTATACAAGTGACATCCGACATATATTTCAATGATGCAGCTTCTACAGACAAATCAATCTGTTTTTCCTAATTCTTTCCTCAGCATCTTACCTGAACACTTTAAAAATTGTCATTCTCACCCACAGACAGAAAGCTACAGATCTGGAATTTGTTTGAGATAATGATAATTTGAAATATCCAAGGAAGATAAACCCAAAGATAACTCACTTCAGAGCTTTGCAATTACTGTGAACAGATTTTCAAAAACACTGTATTTAAAAAACTTACTTGAAAAAGAAAAGGTAGGGAGAGGGAGGAAAAAAAGGGGAAGGCAATGGATTTTCATTGAAGGACACAGAGTGGAGTTTTAATTTTATTTTAATTAAAGCTGGTAACTTTAATTAACTAGTTATGCTTTAAATACATAGATAATTTATTAGACTAAAGCCACAGTTGCATAATAGAGCATCATTTTGTACGCTAATACTGAAAGACTTCCTAATGTACTGAGCTTAAAGTCCACGCTAAATTGAATTTTCCTGTAAGTTTTCCAGGTAACAACTTTTCTCCCTCTTTCTTTCCCCCTATATCTGTGCAATTACTGCAAGAAACAAGACATTGACCGTTTGTTTTTGAAATGCAAGAAAAATCCTTTAAAAGATGATTGCAACAGTAATCATATCACAGATTTGCCCTAGGTACATTCTTTTACCAAATATAACTGGAAAATTTCCAGCCTTTTATAATGAAAATGTAACCATGGGCTGTTGATCCCAGATCCTCATCCATACCTCTGAAGCTACAAACTATTACCTGCAAATATAAGGTGAGGAATGTGCAGCGCTGCACTCAAACCCTGAACAGTAAGATGGAAATGGGAGTTGCTGTGGGAAGGTATCTGCTGTTCCAAATAGCTCAGGCATGCCAATTACCAAAAAGTTACTATGGCAAAACTAAAATCCAGTTAATAACTAATGAAACTTATTACTGAGACTTATTACTGATTCCCATGAGGTCATGCAATTTTGTTTAAATTGACAAAGTCAAATTGTCTAAATTTTTCGTAAATATCATGCTGAAATATCTCCAGAACCTATTTACCTAGATTTCAAGAATTATTGGACAACTGTTTTAAACAGGTGTAATTCAGAAGAGCAACACTATTGTCGCTGGATTTATCACAAAGGTTAAGCTGCTTATTGTATCAAGAAACAGGAACTCTCATTAGATGACCCTCATTAAACAAGTTACTTCAGCATTTGATTATTCTTTCTGTACAAGTGAGATGTAAGCTGTGGCTATCACAGAAGGCAAGGAGAGATCAACATGCAAGGCACTCTTGTTTGTGTATGCTAGGTATTACAAGATGTATACCCATGAAAACCCTAAAACAGCTTTGCAGCAGACAGCTTTCACTCCATACTCTTCCACAGATATTCAACAAAGCATAAGGAAAATATATAATGGGCAAAGGTCTCCAGAATGCTGATTCAAACATGTTGGGGTATGGTGGGTTTGCAGTTCCCACTTACTGCACTGGAATTATAGCTAAGTTCGAGGGTTTTCTCCAGATCTCCATCTACTGAAACCCAAAGAGCTGAAGTTGCCCTTCACAACAAGGTGATGGTTACCATCCCAGTGGGAACATCTACCTCCCAGATGTTTTGATGCTGTTCTAAGGTAGCTCACACAAGGAACACATTTTTTATCTCTTCTCTGCATTTGTAGAAGAGAATCTGGGATAATGCGCCCTGCTCCATTCCGCCTGATCACATCGGGTATTTAGTGAAAAGAGAAATTCGAATTTATAAGCACCTCTAAAACAAGGTCTTTAATTTAAAACTCCTTACAGCTTCACTAAACTGTGAACATTCAAGCTGAAATGGTATATAATTACTTTTAAAACACTAAAGGCCTGATTTGGATTTGCAATGCCGAGATGTAATTCCAGAGTACCAGTACTTGCACCAACACAAAACCAACATACATCCTATCAGAATGCACTTTCACAGACTGCATTCTTTAATTTGCTCTTTTTCCCGTCCCACACACACTGAAGTTATTATTTTAATAATTAGCATTAAAAAGCCCGAACTTTAAAAAATACAATAAGCATACAAGTAACACAATCCACATAAAAGATAAAAAGCATTTGTTCTTAGACTGACTTTTCCTTAGATGCATTTAAAATACCACATCATAAAATGTATGTGAGGAGACCATTTATTGCATGATTAATTAAACAGTTTTCTCTTTCTTCCTTTATTTGTATAGTCAATTGGCTACCCCACAAACCACTTGGCCAAACAACCTGTTGGACTACTTCCAGGGAGCATTGAGACATCCACCAAAATATCAAAGGCTGTAATTACACTTTCATCATATGTTCCAACTCATCCAAGAATAGTCAAGAAACATTAAAGACAACAATCTCATCTGAAGCTAATTACTGACAACTAGCTCAATACTGCCTATAGAACTCATCATCTTTGATTTTCTTCATTAAAGGACAGTCTCATCAGTTCCCATGTTTCTCAAAGTATTTCTTGAAAGGGTTATAATTCAGTGACGATGAATTCCAGGTCCTGGATTTCTTTAATTTTTCTACTCCACTGTCATACTAGGTTCTTCATTGTCGGTCCAACTTTGGTCGTGACTATATTGATGTACGGACTGCTTGAGGAGAAGGAAAGAAAAAGCAACCCCAAAACAACAACAAAGAACCCCAAAACAAACACAAAGAAGCACCGCTAAGTTCATAAAAAGTTGTGTGGGTTTTTTTTTTTCCAAAAAATAAAAGAAAGATTTTCCAATAAAGTTTGTTTTATGGCTTCTTTTCCCACACAAATTTTCACATTATTTAATAATTTTCTTTTTCCTCACAAAACATTGGTTGCAAACTAGTGCTGTTGCTCACATTTTACCTATAGGGAACTGTGGCAGTTTGGAAGTCTGTGACAGAATGGGGAGTTTTAGCCTGGCCTCCAAAATACCAAGCTGGTCTTCAAACTACTGACAAACCTTTCCTATTGCTGCTCTCAATAAACAGCTGCAATAACTTTAGGCTAACCACATTCTGGCTGAAGCTATGCTAGAAACCAGACTGATTAAGCCAGTGGAAACATTGCTGAAGAGTTTTCCCTAACCAACAGAGAGATGGTGGACAAGCTACTTCAAGTAAAAGTATTTCAACTTGCTACAAATATTTCACCAAGATTTCAATGTAATCAGTGTTCAAAATATAATAAAATTTTAAAAATAGATAGATAGCAATAATAGGCAGAGTTCGTATGGACCCACAGGACTTTTGAGACAAGTCTCACTTGTCCCTTTTAACTGCTTTAGTTAAAGTAATGCAATGGTAAAGCAAAGTGCGCTTTTTGGTATAACTGGTGGGACAGGAGCCACAGGGTTCACTCTTCTTACCCAGACGGGAGAAATTCTCAGCAGACCACAACCTGCTATTGTCTTCTACAGAAAACACAAAAAGGAGGCATTCCAAGAAGCACTGGGTGGCAGCACGGTCTGATGAAGACAGTCTTTAAAAACTTCTGGAACTGGCTGTTCATTAGTATTTGGTCTATATCCTGCTATCCCACAGTCCTGTAACTGAGACATATCAAACATCCTGTTTTCTAAAACTGAGGTCATACCAGTAAAGCTTCTACACTAAGATGATTCCCAATTACCTCCTTATACTTTCACATCTGAAGACATACAACAGCAAACTGAAGTGCATGCCTCATTTCTTTCCTCATGCTGTGCTTACCCCTCACACGTTGAATCAGCTGCACAGTTCTTCCTCACCTGCTCCAGCTTTCCCTCTCAATAACCCCAAACTCCTGGGGCTTCTGCTACTTGCCAACTCCCTACTGTAGCCCTCTTGTTCAGTGACATGGTGTTGCCATTGCTTGTAACAGGACAAGTATTACCCTTGGTTTTGCATTATGTTACCAGTGGAGGTCTCTGGCCATGTCAGCCTGGGCCTGCATGGAGCTCTGTTTGAGACTGTTTATCTGTAAGAGCTAACAACTATGAAACTAGATGACTGTTACCTCCTTTCTTTACATTTCACTTAGCTTCATATAACTGTATGGTGCTAGTCTTTACTTTTAGATAGCAGATGGCAATAACAAGCACTACTTGGGATCCTAAACCAAAAAGCAACCTGGAGGGCACAGGACAACAGTGTAGCCTTCTCAGAATGGACACAGGATGATCCTGGAGGTCACAGGGCTATAAACTACTGACAACCAATGGTCAGTGACTAGCCAAGAGAGGGATGAGTCATGGAAACTAGGTAAAACCAAATGTAAAGGTAACCAAGGGCAAAGAACAAGTCTCAAACGTATGTCAAACCCACCATATACAGCAAATTGAAATGTAATGTGGAATTACAGACCACTGAAAAACAAGATGGGTGCAGACCATGTTAACAAACCTGAAAGTGCCTGCAAGCAGATCCTAAACTGAGGAGACAGACTCCTCCCATGGATGCACTCAGAATACTCAGGATGCAGACCCCTCACCAGAAACTTCCCCTTCCATCAAGGGGGAAAACATTGACCTTCAGATCCAGAATGCCAGTGAAAGGCTAAATATAACATTAAAGAAAGGAGTCATACTAGAAAACGTGTGTATATGTCATTGTAACTGGAATAATAATAATCCTTTGATGCGATAATTGAGATTTTAATTATATTAACGGTAAATTCTTGGCTTTGCATGTAAGGTGTGTTCTTTTTGCCTATAACAAGAACGTTATGTGACAAACAATGTAAGAAATCTGTGGGAATTCAAGGAACCTATTCTCTCACTGGGATGCAAATATTTCCTAACACTAACATGTTCACTGGTTCATCAAATTCAGATTAATTCTTCCTTGGGAAAGGAGCAAGACTGTTTTTGAAGAGTCGGAGTATTTAATAGGCAACAGTACAAAGAACATGATGCTTAAAGGAGTAAAACTGTTAACGCCAACTTTTTTGTACTTTTACAGCCTCAGAAATGGTGATGTTTCAAAAGTGATAGATTTCAAATCAATACAAAGCAGCAACTCAAAAGCACTCAAATCCCAGGCAGATGACACATATCACGGAACACCATTAACATATGGCACTCATAAGCTGTACTACTGCCAGTTCATATTTGGAGAGGTTTATGGCTATGTTCTACATGGAGTTATCTTGTCTTAAGGTATCATACACATGGATCACAGTAACAAGATCCACACCTAAGAGAAACCACCAGTCTCCTCACCAGTTTTGATTGTGAGCAATGGTATAGAAATAATGCTTTTTCCAACATATTCAAGCTACAGAAGAAGGGGCCTCATGAATTCCTGAAGATTACATATTGGAACAAATGTCACAACCTGAAACAGAGCAATCAGCCTCATGGTTGGGTTGGGGGGGGGGGGGTGTGTGTGGTGGCATTACCTTTGCTTTGTTTTGGAGCTGAACTTGATTATTAGGTTTTTCCATCCCCCAGTCTCCCTCAAACAGGGTGGGCAGTCATCCCACACAGCACCTGTGAAATCACTTCAGCAAAAAACTCTGGCCAGATTTAGCACCTCAAACTGAGATCCTTCTCAGTAAGTCAAAGGAGGTTTGACATCTACCACATATCAAATGCTGCCAATTAAATTGAATTCCTGCAGTTACATAAATAAGAATATCATATGGAATAAAATAGATAAGAATAAAGAAGCTGAACCCAAAAGTAAGGTTGTTGGAAAAATTGAAAATATGGCTCTATAATCCCTGGAAACAATAAAATCTAATTTTGGTGGAAATCGATATCTAACATGAGCTTTAGTTCTGATTTCAGCATTCTAAACTTCAGAGGGTGGTGGGGTTTTTTGGATAAGACTTTATTAATTGAGAACAAAATTCTCTAGAAACCACTCATTTTGCTTTTACCCTTTTGTTTTATTGTTAGACTAAGACACAGCAAATTTTGCCAAGAAAGGGTAAGATCCTGTATAATATAGGGGCTCTAGGGATGGTAAAGACTATATAAATCCTCCCAAAGGAAGGGGTTTGTATTTTTTGTAGCACTATAAATATAAAGCAAATGGAATCGCTTAAGAGTTGCTATTTGCCCTGTTGGATCTTTTTCATCTTGTAAACTAAATGCAATAAAAGAACAAAGACTATTTTCCATTTGTAAGGATTGTTTCTCCATCAGAGCTGCTCAGACACAGCTTATTTTCCAGTTGGTGAATTCAGACTGAAGAGGTTTCTGTCCCTCATCCCTATACTTGGTGCAACTTCTCTATTTTTCAAAATTACAGTATCATGTCAATGCTTTACATCATAACTTCAATACAAGGTAAAGCCCTGAATTCTGCCTGCTGAGGAAAAGAAACAAAATATTCTTAGAAAATTGCTAGAGAAAACTACATAATTTATATTCTCCTTTATGGGCGTTCTTGAGAAGATATTTAAAAATAACAATACAGTGAAGAACTTTAGCATGTGCTTAACAACTCATTCCTAATTTACCTAAGACAGCAGATATACTTAAAGGAAATCAACAACCTACATGATGAATAATTTAGTAGCAGCTGCTGAATGTTTACTACCAGAAAAAAACAAACAAACAAACAAAAACCCCAACCAAACAAAACCTCCACCTATTTATTCACATATTGACTTGCATGTAAATGCGTGTATGTATTTCATATTTTGACTGGGATCCTTTGCAATCAGCCTATGATTATTTCAGACTGTTGCAAAAATATCTGCATAAATTTGTTAGACCTCCATCTACATTCTTTGTCTATGCATGGGGACAAAACAAAAGTGAAATTGATTTAGTGAGAATAACTTTATGATACTTCGTTGGTAACCCATTTCAGGTCTGAAAAAAATGGCAAATGTAAATCATGCAGTTCGTTCTCCTGGCTTCTCCTGGTTTATTTTTGCTAAGTAAATGTATTGATGACAATGCATGGTCTTTAGAGAAAGCAGGTACAAAATATGCAAGAGTAATCCATCATGCAAAAACTGGGAGGAAAGCAAAAATTTTTCTACTTATGAGAATTTTACTGCAAACACATTTTCCTCCCTACAGGTTGGACCATACAGGAGCCCTACTCTTCAGAAATACCCCTCTGAGAGAATTTGGATGAAAATACCCCAGATTCATCCTCGCTGGCATGCGCTATTTATCCTTGGTCTACTTTTAAAAACAATATCAGTGATGAAACTTAACAAAATGAAGTCTGTTGAAAATGGTTCTACACATAACCACTCAGGAAGGCTTTTGGCTGTTGCGAGTTCCACCTTATCTCTTTGCATCCTTTTGTGTCAAGCTCACACATCAATTTACATAACAGCAGGTACATAGTTAAGCCATCTGAATCGTGTATGCTAAGTGAGAAGTAGGAAGATTTTCACAATGCACACTACTGGAAGCAGTATGTTCATATACTTTTTAAGAAGAAATGTTGTGGCATGCTTTTCCCAGATATACCTTGAGAAAAGAGAACAATTTTTGATTGAACTATCTGCAGAAACATCTTGCAACCTCTTTGCAATAATTTGTTGTGACCTTTCGTAAATCAAAACAGATTTTTTTTAGCGGTCAATGAAAACATCTATACAGAGGACAAAGAAATTAGTCCACACTCACATGCAAAGACTATTAAAATCAAATTGAGACATCAATAATTGATCCTGGGTGTTTCTCTATTCTTTGACCCATAGCTGTCAGTTGTCACTGATGTAGTTAGATGGTTAGAAAGCTTTTTGTTTTTTTCCTCCAGGTAATTTGGCAAGTTTCTAAAAGCTTTTCCAAGTCAAATCTAGGAATTCATGCAATAAATATCATTACCGTAGAAGCCACAAAAGCGAAAACCTTTTTCCAAGAACCTTAAATCATCTTAATCTGAAGCATTATAGATCATGAAAACAGTGATGGTTTGGGGGTAAAAGTTGCTGCACTTTTCCTTTGGATCCCAGCCATAACAGCAAAGATTTTTGTGACAGTTTTGAAACAGACATTGGAAGTACATTGTGAAGTCAGCAATATACTTTCATCATTCCCATACTATGCAGATGTGCAAACACTTCAAGAAACCAAGCTTTTTTCTTTACATAAAGCATAGATGATTTAACAGTTAAAGGATAGTAACAACCAAGTTCACCAGCAAAGAAGCACTATAGGTTCATAACAGACTTTCTTAATGCTTCGGTCTATCCGCTTGTTTACTTTTACCATTTTTTCTTACTATATACAGAGTCGACTTAATACCTACACTTGAAATTTCCAAGGGCAACCCCCAACATACAGGACAGGGAAAAGAGTTTGTTTTAAATACATGTTTGCTAAGCCATAACAAATATTCTACCAAAACAGAAAGAAAACTGGTTACTATCAAAAGCCACGTTACATTAAGATATTCTGTTTAAAAGGGATTTGCTCATTAGATATTTAATCTCCATCCTTTGTTTTGCTACCAGGTTCTAGTTCTACATTCATGGGGGGTGCATAGCTGCAACAAGAATTTTGAGGTAATGTATTTAAACACTGCATGTCTGTACACCCTAAGCTAGACATTTTTGTTTGGTTTTGGATTTGATTTGGTTTTTCAAAGACTATGTTCTGCTACTAAGTACACAATTGTAAGTCTATTCTTGTCAGAGGTTTTCTTCAGGACTCCACAGTTGAAGCAAGTGCACCCAAAGCAAATGTAAGCAGTGATGACTTCTTGTTGTAAAGATCACTTGCTGTAATCACAAGCCTCAAGTAAATTTATAAGTCCAACATATGCACACATCTGATTTCTTACTTCAAAGTGGAGGCACAGGAGCAACTTTTCTCATTAGCTGTCTAATCAGCCAGAGAGCCTTTCTCAGCAGGTCTCTGTTGAAGAATAAAGGACTACAATTGAGCACTTCTCTTCACCTCTCCCAAATTC
Source organism: Pezoporus wallicus (assembly GCF_028554395.1). Lineage (NCBI taxonomy): Eukaryota > Metazoa > Chordata > Aves > Psittaciformes > Psittacidae > Pezoporus > Pezoporus wallicus. The sequence continues at coordinate 1,782,678 of NW_026637266.1, forward strand.
CTGGCTCCCCTTTTCTGCTCTAACCCTCACCCTAACACATAAGATGACCAAAACTTGAAAACTGAAGAAGAAAATAGAACAACAGTGGAGTTTCCGTGACTGTCAACGTCCAATCTTTATGCTTTGGCTTCTATCTCCTATCCCTCCCTTTTCCTGTTTGTCTCTCCCATTTTGGCTGTAAAACTCTTCAGAGAATAGAATGAATGCCTTCCTCTTAATTTTATGAAAATCTTAGAAAAATTCACAACTCTGGCATGCCAGGAGTTAGATCACCACCAAGATGCAACCATGTTCATTAAGAATCAAAATAATGTCCTTTATTACAACAAAGAAAAAGCTACAGAGGTCAGTACCATTGCAGCTAACCTAGCAAAGAGTTCGGGTACACATGGTAACCCTTGGGAAGATGCAGATCTGAGTTTTATTTTGCAGTGCATCTTCTATTCAGGGCATATTCTTGGTCCATAACTTAAGAGTCTGTAGAAAAGAGCATTAAAATGCTCATTCCCCTTTGTAAGGAAGTGTTGCAGTCTTCCCTGACACGAGAAAAGCACACATGTGGAAAACGACATCCAGTGAGACAAAAATTACTGCCCTCAACACACAGTGGCACTGCACTAAGACTTACCATCACATTGTACTTTCTCTCGTCATGTTGCCAGCTGAGGCAATCTGTAGTCTTTCCTATTTTTCCCAGAATTCTTCTCAGGGAACCTGCAATCCCCTATGCCTGGGAACAGCAGGCTGATCCTAGTCAAAATATGAAATTAATAATACTCCAAATTAACAGCCAAAGGCAAAAGAACCAGAGCTACTAAGCAGTAAAAAAATTTAAGTGAACTCACTGCCTTTTAACTTTGTAGTCTCAACCAAACTAGCAGGTTCCAGGCTCTTCTGCTTTTTAATATCCAGCTGGAACGTCATACAAAGAGGCAGATTTTCATGACGTAATTAAAATCTTGCTGGAAATTATAATTTTCACATACTTCATCAAGCTTAAAGGCAGAGGCATTGAAACAGATTGCATGTTTTTAATTCCTGGATAACGCACAGTCTTTTCTACCTGCTCTCATCATTGTCCATGCAGATGTCCCCTACAATTATCATTAAATTAGATGAAGTCCACTATCTTTATGCTATGGTCAAAGTAGGTGCAGATGTTGAGATTGTATGAGGCACAGGCTGTAAAAAAACAGGATGGGGCTGGAGGAAATCACAACATTACCAAGTAAACTGGGTTATTAGTAACCAAACCTAAAACAAAGAGTTTATCTGCTCTCAAGATATTATCATTTCTATCTAATTCACTCTTGATGAATCTTACAAAAGACAATATTGTAGGCCTCTTAAAAACATTTCTCACCATTTTTTGTCTTTGGAAAAATTCATACAAATATTTCTTTTTTAAGGCCATATTCTTCTAAGTAGTATCATCGAAACCAGATCTTTCCTTAACTTTTCCAGCTCTCTATGTCATTATCTAGGAGACCATCATCATGCTTTTCAGTAAGTGAGGACAGGATTTTTCCAGAAGCACCACTAGAGTACATGTTAGTCAGTTTTTAGGGTTGGTATTTTTTCAGTCTAGAAGATGCCTGCTATGCAGCATGGAACTATTTAACATGTACAGAAGAGTTAGGTAAGACTATTTTATCCTTTTTCCTTTTTAGTACCTAATTGTTTTCAAACTCCTGACAGAGTTAATTAGACAGAAAGAAAATTAAGAAAAAAAATTATACTGGCATTTGGTATTCTGAAAGCCCTGTTCTTAATTTCCTCCATTCTTTCATGTAATAATAGTTTTGGTTTAAGCCTCTGGATACATTGTAAATGGGACCGAGTTTGAATCCTTTCTCTTAATGGCTTTTCTTGTAAAAATGTCCAACGCAAATAAATATAATAGGTCCCATTAGTGCATAAGGTACTTGGAGGGGAAAAGCACAGAACAGAAATTGATTAAACTTTGCAAAAGATTTGTAGCTTTAGAGAAAAACTTCATTCAGTTCTCATCTCCCCTGTGATGCACTATGATGATTCAAACCCACCAAGGTGCGTACATGGAGCAGAGTGGTGCTGGTTCTCCTTGCTTTTGGCTCATTATATTCAAGAGGTAATTAACTCTTGAGCAGCCATGATTAGACAGGTGACTGGTTACATTGCCTGTCTTTTTAGAACAGGGCATGACTTTGCAGGACAGGTTAAAAACGAGAAACAGCTTCCCACAACTACCAAAGGGAGCAGGTAGACGGTAATGTAACTCCTAATCACAGTCAAATGTTGAGAAGTTGATCTGAAATTTGAGTTTTCAGATGACGACAGGAGCTAAACCTTACTGCGTTTCCAGTCAGACTCTAACTGGTTTCAATTATCATGCTAATTCAGACAACGTTAACATACCAAGTTTAAAAAAGAAAATAGATGCACATCTACAAAAAGTCAAGAACATCCAAATTCTCACGGGCTCAGGTGCTGTCTCTGCAGAGAACACACCAAAACCCCTCACCAAGAGAACATATTCTCCATTTTTAACATCTGTTTTCTTCCTTTAATGATTTTTCTTACCCCATCCCTCTTCTGCCTGCCCTAGCAACTGCTTACTCCTTAGAAATCCAGGCAGCTGCTGATCCATTTAGTTGCTTGGGTTTTCTTAGCAGCACTGCACCTGAAGAGGTTACTATCTTGTACAGCCTGCTGCTGCAAGAAATTATCCTTCCATTGACTGGCCTGTAGAAGCATTCTCCAGCTACTTTCAATCAACATGAGACAGATTACCAAAGGCATACAATTTGAAGTCATTAACCTAGCCTAGATCCTTTTTGCTTAACCAGGTGTGAGGTCATCCACATGACCATCTCAGCTGGCAGGTGTGAGAGGATGAAAACCTCTGGGAGAAAGAATGTGATAAGCAGCCAGTAACCATTGCACTTCCTCTTCCAGCTGCATCCACAGCTCTCCCTCTAAAAAACAGTCCTTATATCACTTACAGAGTGATATAAGTCACACTTTCCTCTGCAGGCTAACCAAACATGAACACGAAGTCATTACTAGCAGGCTGAAATCAGAGAAGAGCAACTCCAGCACAGCTCTTCCTTAAGCTGTCCCAACTGCTCTGACTAGTCTCTGAGGACCTCCTCTGGCTACTTGGCATGTGTAGGCTGTTTTCTCCCCTATTTGTGTACTATCAACATCATTTGATTGTTTCTCTTCCTGATGCCATGTCCTGTACAAGTTTCCATAACTCCACTCTCTTTATCTTCCTCCCTAGGTACTCCGGTCCTCCTTCCAGCCAAACTGTGTTAAGTAAATGAGATCATTTGGGTGTCTTCACAGAGCAGTGCTCGGTCACTCCGAGACAACATCTTTCACTTGTTCAATTAGATAAAGAATAACTTGAAATGAAACTCATGTTGAAAGTACTTCTAAAACACCAGCTGCTCCAAGGTCTGTGTAATTACTAGGCACCCCTGAGGCATTACCATGCCTATGTTGGCTGAAATATCCTTTGCAAATAGGCTCCCAGCAGTTTTCTTCTGTACCTTTGCAACATCATGTTTTATCCGTGTCGCAGTACTTAAATATATCATGCTTCAAAAAAGTCGTGCCAAATTTTTGATTAAAATTCCTTTTTTGCTACTTCCAATTAGATAGCAGAGCAAAAGTCTCCATTTCGAATTTATAGAACCCCCTAATTTTGCCTCTATTTTTACAATAAATACCAAAACATTGCAAAGTGTGCCCCAGATGTGTCATCATCCAGTAAAGTTCCACATGTGCAAAACCTGACAAAATTACAGGCAGCAAGATGAAACAAAAGGTTGTTACATACAACTTATGAATACTGTCACTAGCCACAGAAGGAGAGTCCAGGGTATCTTACAGAAGTTTGAGAATGAAATCTCCTAATCTATATCATAACAACATTCCCAAACACATCCAAACAAGTTTTTATATCGCCTTGAGGAAGCACTGTGATTGTGCCTCTTCAGGTCTCACTACAGGACTTTCAACATCATGTCTGTGAAAACCTTCCATTCTGCAAAACTGGGCAGGAAAGACCTGGAGTGCATCTGCAAGATACAAAGGCTAGGAAGAAACCCGAGCAAGGTGAGCTGTATAGGAAGAGCAAGCATATTCTGGTGCATTTTGAATTAGCACAGGTGTGGTGGCATCAGTTCCCAGTAGGATTTAGGCATGTGCAGTTAGGAAGATCTTAAGGAACCAAATTCAATTATCAAGTAGAGTAAAGGAAGACTGTTCCTCGAAGCACATAATTGCATAACCAGATACACTTCACAGCTGGTGAAAGAGTGCAGCACCTTGTCACAGACTTTGCTGAGCTAAAACCAAAATAAAGTAATCCTTTATGGTTCTGATGCACCATTTTTAATCCACTGCCAGAAGGGAGGACTAAAGCTTCTACAAAAAACAGTCCCAAACACATCCAAATGAGATACTGACATCACACTGGTAATTTTACCAGCTGAGGAGAAATCAAGTGCCTTCTAGTTAGTCCTGCTCACAGAAAAATCAGCTAAAGTGTTGCTGAGCAAGTGTGCTCTGAAGCCAAGCAAAGATTATAGTGTTCTAAAGCTAAAGACTCTTGGTACCGACAGGAATTATTTCAGATGGATGAGCAAGGAGGCAGTTAGATCTTTTTCTCCAAGCTTTCTACAATTTTCAAAGCAACATTGAAAAGTCTTCATTAGGTGAGAACTAGTAAGAAAAAGAATATAGACTAAACACACATTAGCATGTGGTGCAGCACAGTAGAAATACATCCACAGAGTGAAGCACTTGATGGTAAAAGGTCAGATATCCCCACTGCTGGGAATTCAGGGGCTTCTACATCTGACTCCCAGCAGTCTGGTCCTGCGGGCTGAAAGCCCACTATCAGACTGGAGCATATGTTTTGGTTTTATTGAAGCTCGGGGAAACCCAATTCACATGCTGTCAGATGGCTCCACACACCAATGGTTCTAAGCATGGTTGAATGGGTGATGTGTTTCAAAGCTTGCTAACACATTAATGGAAATGTTAAACACAGAGAAGCAGCAACCAAAGCCTTACTTGAGGACTTAAAGCCTCCAGGCCACAAGATACGCATCTTTCTTCTTCACGCTACGGGCCATCCTGGAAGGTTTAAGCATTTAAGTGGTAACTTCAGGAGTGCCTTCACTCTAACAACTAAGCCACTTTTATGGGTATCTAATTTTAGGACTTTATATCTGATAGTTTTTATTTACAAGTTTGAAAAAATGGGAAAGTGTAGCTGAGGTGAAGACATGTGGCAAGACTGTTCCAGATGGCCAGAGCTGTAGGGGAAGGAAACTGAATAACACTGGTGTGTTACAGACCCCACTGGGAAGAAATTAAAATGAATAAGTTAATGATAAATTATGAATGAAGTATGTGCCGTGAATATTAACCACACACACTGTGTACTCTGTGAAACTGTCTGTCTCCAGATGAATAGTTTTTTAGCCACAAGACAGCATCAGTTTATTTAGGGGACATGGGAACATTGTAGGGAGTAGGAATACCACAGAGCTAAAGAAACGTCCAGTGCTGTGAAAAACAGAAAATTATTCCTGACTTATACAGCACACTAAATAACAAAGACGTTAAAATTTTATGGCACTCCTAGGGATGCATGGGAGCCCATTTCAATAGCAGATTTAATTATCCCCAGCTATAAACCATCAAGATTTACATGAACTTGGGGAGGAGGGAAAGCCAGAGAGATACACAAGAAGCATCACATCCCAGAACAATATTCATTAATACATAATGGAAATGTCCCAAGACTCAAAAAATGCAGGTAGAATTAGTAACGTCAATAAGAGATATTTTTGGAAGGGATACCTGTGTGACTTCAGAATGGTGGTTACTTAAGCTTTGGAATGAAACTTCCACATGTCAACAGTAAAAATGAAAAATAAGTTGTCAGTTTCACTTTGCCTAGCAGGCAAGCTGCCTGTTGAGGGGACAGGAGGTCTGGAAGGGGAGAATCCTCTTTTTGAACTTTTGGGGGGCTCACAATAGTAAGCATAGGCAGTTCTATAGTTCCTTGTCCCCTGATAATTTTTTTACAACAGTATCAGATATGAAGACTGTGCTGGCACAGGAGTCTGAAAGCACAACTCTCCCATAACACTCTCTGAAGGCTCAAGTGTTTGTGGTCAAACACTTCATGTAAGCATATAACATCCCGGCTTTCCACCATTCTGGCACATACACACAGTAATTAGGAGAACAGAACTGGCCAAGGAAGAGCAAAGAAATCACCCATAAACATCTGGAAGTGACTGGATATGGAACAGGGTTATTAAATGCTTTTCCTCTTTGTTTTTACAGCAACAAAAAGGCTGAACCAACACTGTTCAGAGCACAAGGTGCCCACATTAGCTGTTGTGGGCAAGCATAATGAACTAGGCAACAAAGGGCACAACCAACACACACATGCTTTCTATCAGGACTTGGGCTGAGCTGCTGATGCTGTGCATGTGCAACAGGTAAGTGGCTGAGAGAGAACACAGGGCACAGATCTGAGAGTAGTAGCAGACAGGCTCCAGCAGCTAGAGAAATTAACCGCTTGTTACAGTGCTGCAAGTTCACTGAGGCAAGAATAAGGTTTAATTTTTACCCTTTGGCTTTAATTTTTAAAAGACTAATTTGCCTTGCTCTGAATTACATCAAGGCATCCAGAAGCCTCTACGCTTCAGCCTCGTGCCTGAAAACATCACATACAACCCTACTGTAAACATTTAATCTCCTCCAAAAGTGCAAGCAATGTCCCTTTTAAAAAAGAAATTGAAGCACAACCTGTTTCCAAATACATGGGACGTTATAGAAGTTATCTCGTTGGCATAAAGGGATATAAACATGAAGAATTAACATTTACTTTAAGAACTGAAAGCCTGAAGAAATCAGGACATGTATCATTTACAAAGTTGCCAGTCAAGCAAGAAAAGCCCATATAATGTACGAATATACTGGCAATAAAAATCACATGCAGTATTAAAGAAGTGAATTCCTCCTTACTTTAAAAAGAAAATTTTATCTATGTAGATTGGAAAAAAAACCCAAAACAGGTTAATTGGACATAAGCCACAAATTTTAATCCTCTTTGCAAACACCCAAAGTTGTTTGTTGTTGCTTTTGTTTGTGGGGGCTTTTTTGTAACTTACTTTTGGAAATGACTAGGCTAATCTGGCCTCAATTTATTCAAAATGTTTGCTTCAGCATACGAAGATAATCTATTTTACTGCTGTCTGTTATTGTCTATGCTAAAATACCTTTGCAGATATTTTATGGAGTTGCTGAGACTACTGCAACTCTTTGAAGAAGGACCTCAAATTTGGGAATGAAATGATGGTGGTAGGAAGGAAGGAACGTCATAACCATGTGATAATATGCTGTGTCTTTCTTGAATATTATCTTTTATTCCATATAAAGACAGAGAAATATGATTATAGAATTTGCTGTTATAATAACATGATCTAGCTAGCAGCAGCACAGACTACTTAGCATGGCTAAGCGTGGGCTTCAGTTCAGGGCTGTAAAGTCTTAGAAATCAGTGGTGCTGCACAAAGGCTTGGGTGGTTGGCAAGTAAAAGCTTCTGTCATAACATCCTGTCACCCTTATCTTCAGATTGATGTAGAGATGTAGAAGCCCTGGAGGAGACCCACTGGAATGCCAGCATGACATACTTTCTGAGCATCTGCTGTGTGGAACTGTTCTTATACCAGGAAAACACAATAAAGCTGAAAGCAAAGAAGGAAAGCAGATTACTAGGCTGGCAGTGTTTTACAACCACTACCTGCCTATCAGCCTGAAGCTGTGAAAGTGAAAACCAGCACAAATTCAGGCAGCTCTAAGTCAGGCAGCAGGGTCAGGGTGAGCAGTGGGGGAGGCTTGGCTGCATGACAGCCTAAACCTCACTGTGCTGTGTCTGGCCAGGGAACCTTCATCTGCAGCCTCCAGGGATGCAAGTACCTCAGAAGGCCACACATAGCTTTTAATGGTTAAAACACAGTGAGCTGTGCTCTCTATCCTGTTTTCCAGAGACATACATGCTCATTAACTATTTAACTTTTCACCTGTCCACTTGTCACCTCTCAAAAGAAGTCCTTAATGCTATCTGATCAGGTAGCAGATACTCAGAGTAGGTGTATCCTGGCAAGGATAAGTTAAGTGAGTTGAAACAAATGAGGTGTTGCAGTCTATGACACAGGAAAGGAAGCAAATGATTAATAGTCCAGTGAAAGATTATCCTCATCTGATATTTCCACACTTGTGAGAAATCCATCCCAGGTGCAATTTAATGCAACTGTTGTCTATTTAGAGTTCCTACCAACTCTGCCTCAAGTACTTTAATAATTATTCACATCTATTTTTCAGTAATATTGAAGAATTTGCATGCAAATACCTCAGGGACCTAAATATTTTAAGCTGAAATGTTTAAAGTATTTTGTTTTCCAAGTGTAGATACCACAGGCTGGATAACAAAACCCTCTACCCTGCAAGACCATGGAGTAACCTGCCAAAAGATAGCAAAGAGGAAGACTGTTGCTCAAGAAGCATGAAGATATACTTCAAGGCTAAAAACTTTTCTGTAGTCTATGAAAGCTGCCAATGGCAACACCAGTCAGACTGAGGAAGGGAAGAAAATGCCTTTCTTATTATCCATGCTCTACTTCCATAAGGATGGAAAAATATAACCAACAGGTTCATACCACTACAAAGTTCCCTACAGTAGAGTGATCCTCCTGACATGTTTTTAACTGCACATATTCTACTGGAGACACTGATAAACACCGTGCAGGAAACCAGTACACTGCATCGAGAAAGTTTTTCTTAAAAATATACATATAAATACCATGCAGAACAAGTTAGTGCCTATAAAATCAGGTAGTCAGATTCCGAAATGTTGCTCATATGTCTCCTGCTTTCTAAACGAGGCTTTCCGGAATCCTTCTCTTCAAGAATTTGCCACTACCACATTTATAGAGAGATTAAGGAAACATTCAGGATTGCACTTATCTTGGTATTAAGGACTATATTCCTAGGCAGGTTTTTGAGGATACAAAGCACAAGAACTAAGGATATTTTCCTTTCATAGCAGAGGTTAATCAAGAACATTTTCAAAAGGCTTGATTAATCAAAGGTTGATCAAGCTGAAAGAGGAATTAAACCTGCAAGTGGAGAGTGAAATGATGTATATTTTACTCAGAGACTGAAAAAAAAAAAAGAAAAAAGAAACCAAACAAAAAACCTACAAAAACCAAACCACCCAAAACGAAACAAAAGATCAAAAAACCAAACCAAAACAAACCCAAAGAAAGATATGAAGTTTACTCCTTGAAGGCAGCAGTTAATACCTAGCTTACAGATATTAAGGCTAAATTCCCCATGGCAGACCTCCCAGTGATCTAATCTCATCATCAAACATCAGAACTTTTGTGTAGGTGAGCAACGTCCAGTGTGAAACTGGTGATTGACTGGATTAATCATTAAGCATCATTTTCTCTTTTCACGTCTGCTCTGACCAAAGGTTACAGGAAATCTGTCCTAATATATCTTTCGCCATTTCTCACACTGTTTAGGTAAGCTTCCACAAATGAGTCAGGAACTCTTACTAAAATGAGGCAGATTTTTTGCAGTTCTGTATTATTATTAAGAGGAAAAAGGCACGAGGATTCACTGTAAAAATCCTCTCACAAAGGGAGTACTGTTGTGGTATAAAAGGAATAACTGGGGGGGAGGGGGGAGAAATTGTCATTATCAGGTCATCATAAGAGCACTGGATTCTTGTAAGATATATTACTTTTTTTACAAGTTTTTCCATGCCCACCTCTATTCCTCGAGTAAGAAGAGTTCTGTTACCTTCTGGTACTAAAGGGGGGGGGGGGGCTGTGGTGTGGGGAAAGAAAAATAAGCAAATTAAAGAGGAGACCCACAGGAAAGTGACAAGATCTGGTGAAGTTCATCTAGTCCAGGAAGTTTCAAAGGTTAGAGTTTATAGGGGCAAACAGTCCCTCTCCTACAGAAAGCCTTGTTTCTAGAGAGGGAAATCAACTGACCACTCTATCAGTTACCCAGGATGACAGATCAAATCTTCATTTCCTTCCTCTTTACATTACGCTTTGTGTACCTTCTGATATATGGCTGTTCTACGTAATAGCAGGTGTCCTACCTCACGGTAAACTTGCTAAGGAAAAGCCCAAGGAAAATGACAAACCTAAAGACATAACTTTTTTGGTGCATTTGGGGAGGAAATCTTGGGGGAAAACACTTTCAATCTGTGCCTCCCACTGCTTACTCGAGTGGAAAGACTCAAGGAGAAAAGACTTAAAGACAGGCTTCTCCAGGGAGCAGGAATACTGCACCTGCAGTGAGTGCAGAGAGAATGCTTTATGTCAGCGCAGTTACTAAGACCTTTGCAAACATTCTCATAACCACGGTCCTGGTAGGACTTTTTGATTTATTTTTTTTCTGTTGGGTTGTTGTTGCTTCTATTTTTTTCTCCTGCTTTCCCTTTGCCCTTTATTTTTCAGATTGAGTGGGCCATGGATGCAATAAAATAATTAGCTTGGTATTCACTGGATTTAAAGATAGGCTATTAACAGATAGAGGGGAGAAGGCTTGCTCTAAATACGAGACAGGAGGTACTGAAGAGGCATGTGATGTTATAGACACAAAGAAGGTGAGGCTCATTTAAAAAGCATTCCATATTGATCGTGTCTCTTATGGTTAAGGAAGTGGTAAGATTCTGCAAGCTAACCACTGAACCTAATCAACAAACTTTTATTCCTCTAATTTCTTTGTCTGACCTTTCAGAAACCCAATTGTATCATAAGAACACTGATGATGCACACTGTCAGAGAAGAAAGCAAGGACTGGTCCCCAGGGTCACTAATATTTTATTCACACACTATTTAGTAAATTAGTCTCTCTGGGTGGGAGGGACAAAAAAAGAAAAGTTATCTTACAATATCACAGCTTTTTCTTGGAAATTTTGTAACATTGTGTTTTCCAAGGTTTTGTATTAACTGTCAACAAAGTCAAATGCAGCAAAGTTAGCAAGTAAACACCTAAATAGTAAATTTGACCATTATTCCTTGGTTCTGTCTTATGGCTGGGTCAGTCTTCAGTTGTTACTTTTGTGGTACATTTTCAAAACGCCTCTTTCTGGTTTCCTTTAAGTAATCCAAGTTTTCTCTTCATTGTGGAAAACCAGTTTTTCTTAAGCAAGTCAACATGATCCTCCATTTTCCTCAAGCCTTTAAAGCTTTTCCCCCATCTAGGTCAGATAGAACTACCAGGTTTCCGGATCTGATTTCAGCAAACCTTGGGTTGGACATTTTCTGAACAGGGACTTTAACAGGTTGAACACAGCTGAGGAAAGGAAATTCTGTAGACTAATATTTCAGCTAATGCGTTCTTCATAAGGCACTCAGCCAAAACATTCATCTGCAGAATTTCCTTCCTAGTTATAGTGAGATTTACCCTGGAGTGTTTACAGTGATAGATGTAGCTTTCAAGAGACCAGCTCTCACTAACAGTCTCAAATGCAGGCAACAAGAACTACAAACAATATATAACCTGCACCATGACCATCTGTACCCAGTGTCTTTGCAAGTTTTCATCATTTTGTCTGACTGCTCATCTTTCTGAATCATTTTTCAGGAACCAGCCACCTCCCACTGGGGAATTTCCCTTCTTCTATAACTTGTAAAGACGTCAGCTACAGATGGCAATGACAACGTTTCAGTTCACCTGGGATTTTGATAGTGAGTGTTCACTGTTTTATCAAGCTTGAGGAAAACTTACTTAAGACTGTATTTCATCATCTTTTGGTGTTTATTTTAGGAATAATGACCCCTCAAAAACTGTTTTTCAACTCAGCTGACATTTATGACACAGAACAGTTTTCACTTCAAAAAAGGGCACTTGAGCCTTACCTCACCACACACAACTTAAACAAATTACTTCTAAAAGGTATCTTCTGATTTTGGGTGAAACATCTGAATTTCAACAGTTAAGGTCCAGTTTGAATCTTGCATCAAGTTTACACTGAAGCAGTTCTAATGATTTTGGTGGAATCGTTCAATTTATCAGTATATATGAGATCAGTGTTAGAACATGGAGAAAAACCCTTTTCATCAGGAATACAAATTTCTAGATATTTTTTTCTTTCATATAATTAAAGTCTATGTTAATAAATCAATTCTTTATTTTAAAAGTTATTCTACCTAGATCAGACCACAGGTGGTGTCTCTGTCTTAAACAGAGCATGTGTTCTGTAAGCAAAACATCTAATACTGTGGGTAAGACAGGATTATATTGGAGACACTGTTAATTTAAGTGTCGAATGCTTCTAAGAGTTGAAAGTGTTCACTTGTAACTGTTATGAATTGAGCAGATGTTATAAATTACATGCATATAATGTAAAAACCAGATGAAATCTGTCTAATATCTTTTTTCAATTAGAGATTAATTGGCCAACATGTTAAAAAAAAAGCCAAGATTAGGATAGGTAAGGCTGGTCTCTGGTAAAAAATTATTTAAAGGAATCAACCAAGGATTCCCTATTAAAATCAGTAGCTACTGGGGCAGGTGGGGTGTCAGTTCTTTGAAGCTTCAAAAAGTCATTTATAAATTACACTTGCACTGAATTTATTATTTTTTTTATTTACAGACACATAAATGCTGATATTCTTGGTAGTAGCTGAAAATCTCATATTCAGATGGAAAGCCACGATATTTCCTTCATGGAAGGGCTGGACAGGAACTGGATATTTTGTCTTAATACTTTTTACTATCCTTATACCTTAACCCTTTTTACTATCCCATGTGGGCTGTAAAACATTCAAAGCCCATGTAAAAAGGCAATGAATTTATAAGGCCTCCATTCTGCACCCATTTCTTACTGAAAAAAAAACCACAACAAACCAACCTAAAATCCAACGACAACTGGCTGGGAATATTGGCTGTATCAATTTTAATTATTTTTAGTTCCCAAGCAAAACATACAAACAGCAACCAAAAAACCCCACCCAATATTATATGAGAGAACTCTTCAACTGACCCATGCAGCTTTTCTGCAGCTACCAGGGTTTGGCAAAGACTGCACAGCAATCATGTTTCCTGGCAAAATTAAAGCTGGACAAGAAGAACTAACAGTGGGAAGTAGTACTTTATGATTCAGACACAGATAAATTGAATTACAAGTCTGGAACACCAAATAACAAAGAGCTGTAAATAAAGGTCATAAATGCTTCACATTAAGATATACACAAAGGAGCTGTAAAACATTGCTGTGCATGCATTCTATTCATGCGTACACCAAATAAGCACTAAGTCTTGTCACACGGGTTTCCAAAGTGTTACAAATACTGCATAAATAAAAAATTACAGACCCTTCAGCTAGTAGGATAAAGACTCTTCATCTAGCAATCAGACGAAATCTAAGAGATCGCCCTCTTCAACCTCCAAACCCCCAAAACACCAAAGGATCTTGTTCATCTTTTCCAGCCACTTTCAAGTGTTCATGGATTACTGTTTTACCCAAGAATTTGAAGTATAAATAAATCACAGAGGAAACTACCCCTTGTGTTACTGTTGACTTTATGGAAACCAGGAAACAATGAAATATTCACACTACGGCTTGGTCTCTTAAGATTTGGTAACTCTGCAAAGCACCTAGAACTATTACCTTCTTCTGTGGTATGCATCTCCCCATGAATAGACCCTTCAACAACCATTAGCAGTGAAACACCTTCTGGGAGTTGAGATTACTCCTTCTAGTCTTGCTAAACGCTTTCTAAGGATTTGAAAATTTCCTACTGAGGAGATCACAACAAAAATAAATTACCAGGGAAAAGGAAATACCATAAAAACAACTTTTGGTATAATAAGGTTAACACTTTATAATGTTTACCGGGGGGGAAACAAACTGAAGTTAACCTCTCCATAGGTCTAAAATAAGCAGTAAAACCTGAAACCAAAGTCCAGGTCTTCCAATTCTCATGCCCCCACCCAAGCTACTAAGTCTCAGTTGCCTTAATTAGATGCATAAAGAAAAGGTCAAAGTATGGACTACTTTTCACCTTCGTATATGCTGGAAAAGCGCTGAAGCAAATGTCAGCCTCACCACAAACACCGTAACAAATTGATGCATGAACTGAGGTTTTTGGACCCATATTTAATTGAATAGACCAAAAATATCTTTCAATGGGCTTTGAATGAAGTCTTTAGGGAGAAATCTTGGTTCTGCTGGAGTGAGTAGGAGCTTTGAGTTCCTTTAGCAACGAAGTCAATAGTTAAGCAATGAAGCACACTGTCCGGAATTTACCGCAGAAAATATTCAGGGCTTCTCACCTCCAAGTTCAGCTTTCACATTTAAATTCTACTGAGGATAACTACAGTAGTCTGCCAATTTCAATCTGCAAAAAGGCAAGCGGAGCCAGCCAGACTCCTTCTGTGCAATCTACTGGAGACAGCATCACAAAACTTCTGTGCCTCACTTCACATCCTCTGAAGTGGCAGACCACCACATCTGACTCACAGGCACGCACAGCACAGGAATCACTCCAGTCACATTGATGGAGGTGCTCAGACTGCTATGGTAAGGACCACAAAGAAACAAACAATGAGAAGAAAACGCTCCACACTTCACGTAAACAGGGGACACTCTCCTACTCCCAGGGAAGTTAATGATAAAACACTGACGTCAATGGGAGCACATTCAAGCCTCAATTTAGGTTAAATATGGGGAGCAGTGTTCAAGCAGTAGTTTTTGTCTTCCCCTTTGCCCTCTTTATAGAAGTGATCAACTCCATCCTCACTAAATCATTCTCATGTTTGTCAGCTTCCTGCCTCTCCCTGCTTGGTGGGATCCAAGCAGCCAAGCTGTTTATAGATACACACAGACTTGTGCATGATTTTAATTTTATTCGACTCCAGAGAAGACTTGCCAGTGTCGGTTTCTGACACTACAAGATTCACTCATTTTCTTCATTCTCCTCATATTTGCAAAAGCAGTGGCAATACTTTCAAATTGTAAGCCTCCCGTGGGTGTGGCAGGAGATACAGTCCATAAATATTTGTAAGAGCATCCATAGGCACCCCTTACAGTTTTAAAAACTTCATTCAAAGACTTCCAAAGACACTAAGACACCCATAGGTACAGGAAGGGACCTTGTCAGATCCTCAAAAAGCATTAAAGGACATGGATATATAATCCCCATTGATTTTGGAAGTACATAACCTCCTTGGGTGGAATTACAGAACTCTGTAAATCCTGCTAACATGTATTTGCATCAATACCTATTAGCTGCACTGAAAATAGGGATCTTTGCTCCCATAGACTTTTCCTGAAGCACAGATAGGCTTTTAAAAATTTGTCTTAGTGGTGACTAATAGCCCAAAAGGGATGATTTGAAGTGGACTGATGCTACTGAGATACTGAACACTACCATCAGTTAAGCTCACCTTCAAAGTTCAATTTCAGTTCAACAGTCACAGCTTCACAAGTGCCCGAGTCTCACATCCATTCACCTAGAGATTTCCAACCACTCAGCAAGGTTCCACTGAGCATCTTACTTCCTTTGATTTATGAGTCTCTCCAATAGGCAAGAGTTCAGGTAAAGCCTGAACCTCCTGGAGAAAGTCAGAGCAATATCATAAATATGCTTGTGTTTGTTTCAATGTGTGGCATTTGCTGCTTGTGAAGTGAAAGTCTCAAGGACTACAATAACTGGGAAATGAACTGGAAAAAGGAAGCATACAGGGAACAAGGCTCATAGTTGCTCATATTCACCAAGTATCACTTCTTCTTTCTCACATATGCACATTTGAGAATAATCAAAGGGAAAGTTTAGTGCATAAAAGGAAATTGAGTCTCTATCCAGTTTGTCTTTGCTGTAAAGTCATCTTTCTGCTCAGGGTGACACAGGTCTTTCAGAAGTTGCTTACTGAAAATTTCAATATTGTTTGAGCTTAATATTGAGACTAAGTGATCTAAAATATATTACTTCCTGAATAGCGACACATAGTTCTTTGACAGCATTTTTGCCTCACAGAGATGTTACAGGGGTGGGTTCTTCCTCTCCCCAGCTCCCACCCAGATATTTTCCTTATTGTGATCTGAACTTTAGAGAAAGATCCAGGAGAGTAGCAGTGCATCAGTCAGGCCTCATGCTGTCTCCTCAGGGGTGGGGAGCAGGCAGTCCAAAGCTATCCTGCATGGCAACTGGGGTCTGTCCTAATTACTAACAGTCTGACATAGCAGTCACCAAGCTATGTGGGGATCTGAAGATGATTAAGTCTCTCCTGACATCACTCCAAAAGACAGTTACTCACCCTCCTGCAGCTTCCCCCTTTTTATAGGTGAAGAAAGGCCACAGCTAACATCACTGCTTCTGCAGTAAGGCCAAAATCTAGAGGAGAAAGTGACGGCTAACCGCACAAGCTTCATGATACAAACTTTGTTCATGAATATAAAGCATTCCTAAAGTACAATTAACAGCCGCTGCTTCTGAAACTGCTAACATCTGATGATTTATCGTTTAGTTTACTTACCACCATTTCAAAGCCTTATCTTCAAGAAAACAGGGCAGATGAGCACAGACTGTTTGATGTCTCATTTTAGTACTTAGCTCTGGATGTTTTTTGCTTATTCTCTATTCAAATATAATGTGCCACGTAAAATAACACTGGTTTCAGTTTACGCTTTGGATGAGCTGGCTTGGTTTGTAAAGGTTCCCCGTACAGAAAATACTGCAGAAAAAAAGCAAGCTGGAATCCAAGCACTGCAGTCTTCTTGGATATTAGTTCAGCTTTGCTCTTAGTTCCATGAAATGGGCCTGTCTGATATGAGCAGACCATCACAGAATGTCTACAAAAGGCACCTGTTTAGCAGAGATGACTAGCAAAAGCTGAGCACGGAGAAGGCTTTGGCACACTGAACAAATTCTGTACAGTCACATCAAAGAACATTCACAGGCAACCCAAAGGAAGTCAGCAGAAACTCCAGTAACTTAAGGAGTGGGAGACCACAATATAAGCTGTTGGCATTTACGGAAATTGCAAACATAAATCAAATAGAGAAAATAGCACTTTAGAAAAGAATTTTATTTATTTATTAATAAACCATTCTTCCATAATCTAGACCATACACTGGCAGAGGCAGAAACCTATCAATTTTCACTTTCTCATTCAGGACAAATTTTGGCATCAAACTAAAAGAACATGAATTTAAGAAGAGCTTCTAGCGTGTGGACCATTTTCTTTAAAGAAAGAAATGTCAACAGATAAGTCTTAATAAAAATAATTAAGCAGAAGGCAATTCAGAGAGGTTTGTCAGAGGTCCGTAACACTGTCAGTGAATAGCTGGTTCTCAAACTTTACTGAACATTCTCCAGCAGTGTACTTAGCATGTGACCTTTCTGTGGCTCTACAGTTTCCCTAACTGTTTTCATAGCCCATAAAATGTTTAGGAAGTGTTTATAAAAACTGCTTGAGGAAACTATGCCACAAAGAACTTGAGCTTCATGTCTCAGCAGTCCAGCTTTGATTTAGTTCTCTTCGATGGGATTTCATTTTGCAAATGCCCCACTAACATCTGCATGCAGGTCCTCTTGGGATAGCATTGAGATATAGTCCAGTTTTATGTATATTACTTGGCCAAGTTCCTCCAGCATGTGATGGTTGACTTGCCTCCCTCATGAAATCGCACATGCAAGTGTTCCCCACACATACACTTACTGATGGCCACTTTCAGTGATCTGTGTTGGGAAGAAATATGATGTCATAAACACCACTGCAACATCTGCGATGGATCCTTTTGGAACCCGACACACAAACCACCAAGCCCAGAGAGTGCTCTTGCATCAGAAGTCCATGACTGACTGTGCTTGACCTACTGCCCTGCAAGCTCACCCCAGCTTTTTTATACATACTCAAGCAGCCTGTTTGAAAAACACAGCCAGAGAAGTGTCACAGATGAGCTCTCAGTATACAGCTCTCTGGAGAACGTTTGGAGAGCGCAGCAATGAAACATGATCATGCAAGAACAATGAGGTTTAAAACCAACATTTTACTACGCTTAATTAACTAAAACCAATATTCACAGTGTTCTGGTGTAACTCTAGTCTTCAGACAGACTCATGGCTTCCTGAGCCTTGGATATTAATTAGCAACTATCAGTAGCTTATGAATATGCTCAGGATAAAGGAGCTTCTCTCCCATAAAAAGACCCTCCACTGATTTTCTATACTGTAGCTGTGAAGTTAAACATCACCAAACCAAATAAAATAAGAGGTTGTTCAGTCATGTATTTTACTTACAAGAAGACAATTCTGCTGTTACATGTTTTAAATATAGCTATCTTTAAACTTTGTAAGTACAAAGGGAACATAAGCTTGCAAACTGATGGCCCTGTCCACTTTGCTAAACAGTCATGTATGTTTCATCATGATCTTCTTATAAGAGTTAGTTAAAGAACAAGCACTTTAAGCCTACTCATGTACCTACCTTCATACATCTAAACTAGTTACTAAGACAGCTTGTGAAGAAACACCAATGCTATGGCTGAAATAAAGTGACATCAATAACTGTGACAAATATTTTATTCCATTTTATTGGTAGAGATTCTGTGTTCTTAACAGAGTAACAGAAGCACTATTAGTAATAAAAATAAATTATGGTATACACATAAAACTTTTAGCACATACTTTTGACAAAAGAACTTTTCCAGTTCAAGGTCCCTTTTGACAAAAAAAAAAAAAACACTGTTATTCAAACCCAGGAATCACTTATGTGATTTTTGAATGTCTAGTCAAGTGTATGCATTCTCACCCCTGTTAATTAATTATCCACTCCTAAGCTGTAAATAAGAAGCAGTCATTACCCTGGAGGGAAAAGCATGACATGCATATCAGGTGTTAGACATAAAAACCAGCTTCAACCAGTTATTTGGTTCCCAGACTCAGGAATTAAAATGAAATAGTGGAAAACAACTACCCTGTTCCTAGCTCTGAGGACCACAAGGCACTTTAGGAGTTGCAATACAACATAATGGTGCATTTTTCTTTAGACTTCAAGTTACCACTAAGCTTGAACCATTTGGGTTTTGACTCCATCTAAACATCTGTGGAAGGGACAGAGGAAAAGTGAGTGCCCCTTCTACACATTCTTGATTGCGACTCATTTCTGAGTAATGAACAAATTGTGAGAAAAAATTGTAGCATGCCCCTCTGAATCTTTGTCTAAAATGAGTTCCACTAAATTTTCAGAAACCTTTTATTGCCTGCCTTTTTCAACAAAAGCCTCTCTGTAGGGCACGTACACCACATTGTATCACATGCTTTACTTCATTTTAATTCCCAATCAAAAACAGAAAGCCTTCAATAATGCTCTCATTCCCATCCACCTTGACTGGACGACCCAATCCAAGTATTTCTTATCATCTTTATAGCTAAACAGAAACACAAAAGGCACAAGCACTATAGATCTGAGAAATAAGGTCAAATGAAAGAAGTCTGACTTGTGGCAAAGTGTGACTTTTATTACTTATGATGGTTTGTAACTTTCTCCTTTGAGCAATTAGCCACATACTGTGCTGCAGGTGGTTACAGTATATATAGCTGAGTAAACTCCACAAATAGCTTATTTAGTTATAGGTTCTGAAAACCAAGTTTTGTATGTGCTTTGCTGCTGGTAAGGTTAACCATAAAAGCATGAAGGCTTATTTTGCAAGCATAGAGGAAAACAGAAAATATCATTCTGCAGCTATGAAAGAAGGCTTCAGAATATTGTCAAATCTCTGCTTATGGAAACCGTAAGAGAGAAAGGATGATGCATTAATATGTAAAAACATACATAGCTCATGCTCTATGTGCCTAAAATCCTTTGTTTCACAGCAAGCTGGTCTCAAGAGCCTTATTTCCTCATGGACATAAACGAGGTAAAAAATCACATCTGCCTTGTTCAATGGGTTAGACTAGAAAGACCCAATATTTTCCAGTAACTGAAAGTCTCAGGCACAATTTCTCTGGAGCAAAAGCCAACCTAGATATGTGAAAACAAAAACACTCCCCCCTTCCAATGCCCCAAAACTTTAAACAGCTATGGACAAAAACATTCAGCAAATTGCTATGTCTACAGTAACAGTACAAACCAGCACAAGCTGTATTTCCCATTAAAAAGAAGATGTCTCATTTGAGGTGGTTACTCAGTCTGCCCAGGGTCCATTGCATAGCCATTTCCCTTACTGTCCTCCTGTTTCCAGAGAGTAGTATAGTTGAGATGTGTGCACATAGTCATGCTCTGAAAGTCTGTGCTCACCACTTGTGTTGAGAAGGAATGCATTTTTTGCTACTTAAGTCACATAATTAAATCATAGGTGAAAACAATATACTACTAGCGTTAAAGAGGATACTTATCAAAGTTGCATAGCCCGATTTCTCATTGTTTAATTAAGAAAACGCCTATTGACATCTCTACTCTTCTTCCTTATAATCCACCTCTGTGCTTGGCAATCACAGGGGTAGACTGAACATTACCAATTCTACATCACCGTTCATTTTAATAAGGATAATAAAGCTATAATAGTATAGAAATAGATATCACTTTCAAGGACCTAGTTTCTCTAGATGCTTGATATTTGTCTTTGTGCTTCCTCAAAATAGACACTGTTTCATCAAAATAGAAGCCAACCTAAAACTGCTGGAAGGGATAAAATACATGAAGTACATGATTTAAATTTACTGTGCTTAAGGGGGCAATTCCTTCTTTGCTGAGCTAAGCGATAGTCCTTCAATCATCATTGTCAAGCAGGAATGAAAGAGGCAACCAACAAGAAACATTGCTAGATCTGGAAAGTGATTCACAGGAGAAAATGCTCTAAGGTGGCTCTTTGTTATATGACATGAGCCTTTATGGTCATCAAGAGATCTTTCTTTACTGCTCAGAAAGTTCCTCACCACACTAGGACAGATTGCTCGTATTTACCTTTCTTTTTTTTATCTTTGTATGAGAAAACTCAGGTGTATTTCATAAATCCCCCTTTAGTTAGCTTCACAACATTTTTACTTTATCACCATGCAGCTAATGCTGTAGACACACACATCTACAAAATTAATTCACTGTCACACGGTAACTGCACTAATGAGCTATAACTGAATAGCTTTCTTTTAGAGGTAAACCAGATAGAAGACTATTATTTAAAGCAAATCAAGTATGTGAATTATAAATAAAAGCTTCTACATGGATTTTTTTTCCAAGGGTTAAACTAGCATGGTTAAACAAAGATGGAAGGATGAGTACCTGAGCAGAACCAAGGCTGTCTAGGGTACCACTCACCAACCAACATTGCTGCAGAACCAGCAGGATGACCATGAACTCTGCTCACAGGAGCACATTCAATCCTGCAGTCCTTCCACTCCAACCTAGTTGGGGACCTGCATTGCCCCTTAACAACTGCTCTGGAACACATACCATTTCCCCCACCTAATTGAACTGGCAAGTAGAGCCATCCAGGTTATTTGCTTGTAATTTGCCCAAGAAAGGTGTTTGGTGTGTTAACTAGACCAAAAGCAAAATGCTTTCATACTACCTGAGCTGTGACAGAGTCAAAACTAGGACAAGCTAACAAAAGGACTGATATTGCATGCTTGAGCAGAATTCAAAGAGCTTTCTCATCATTAAACATGTCATTTCTCAGCTATGATGCATTTCTGTCATTAACTTGGAAATTGCGTTACAATTTTCTGTCCCATAAAAGTATGACATTTCAATTGATGTACAATGTCTTTAACTGGATGTCAGCCCACTACTTAAAAGGTATCTTGCTTTGTTGATGCAGTTATGTTTCTGCCAGCCTTGGAGCACAGACAGCCTGGTCTCATGTGGTTTTACTTGTACGTTTGTTTCCCCCTTTATTGCAGATTCCACACCTGAATATGTAATCTTCAATGGTGTTGTGCGTGCTTGGCCGGAACTGAAAAATTTTATGCTCTAGCCTTGCATTTCCCCATACATAGATGAATAAGAAGGATTTACACACACAGAGTACTTCTGACCTCCTGCTGCGAGTGGTATTTCAGCAAGACGTCTTTTTTTTGGCAGGAGTGGGGGAAAAGGGAAAGAGGGAATTCCCACCTTTTTGCAGTGGGTCTAGAACCTCAATAATTTAAGGTAAGGTGACCAAATAATCAACAGAAGTGTCTCATGTCCAATACTTCTGCAAAGCTACATCATCGTATCTCAAATTCTTCTTGCTACAGCTTCCACATGTTTCATTGTACAGTATCATCATGAAAGGATATCCAGTTTTTAAAAAATTACCATGTTTATTTCCTATGCTTAGAAAGTTCCTTACTGGTGTTTAAGAAAACATGAAATGTCACTGAAACTAGACATGTCATGCATACTATCTGCACACAATATCTAGCATCTCATTGTCTGTTTTTACCAGAACACATTTCTGCCCAAATAGTTACTGGCCTGACAGCTTAATATTTACTAAAAAATTAATTCTAAGACAAGTCCAGTTCCTATTCATGTTTACAATAGAATCAAAATAGATGAAAAATAACTTCAGCATGTACTCACTAATCACAAAAGCAAAACACCACTCATATCCTCTTTCTGCATTCCTCTGAGCTATTAAAACTGATTTTTTAATTATGCCATTGTATAATCAAAGAAACATCATGAAACCAATTTCAGTATTGTCAGCCCTAATTAATTCATATATCATTTTTATATTATATATATTACATATATTATGTATTTTATATTTCCTTTCTGAGGGACTATAGGCCAAGATAACACACTGCTCACACTTATTTGTATTCCTCGCACTCTATGTGGCAACTCTAAAAGGAAAACTTCTCAGGACTTTATGACCTAACCCTATGTAACACACAGAAATCTAAAGTCACCTTTTATGAGTCCTCTGCCTGTAGAGGAGAAACACTGAGCCATACTGGCTTACCATTGCTGCGGTAAAAGTCATTAACTCAAACCAAAAGCCATTAAAAGCTAGAACAAATAATAAGAGCTTTGAGAGAAGCTTCTTCCCAGTACAAAGAAGAGTTTTCTGATAAAATCTTCCATTGTCCTGGATAACAGAACAGTGCTACACCCAAAAGATTTACAGCATGAGCTTCAGTGGGAATATGGACAAGAAGTCCCAGTCCTGCAGTTATTAGCAAGCCTTCAAAAACATGATCCCACAGAGCAAGCTTGTTCAGGTACAGCCAGAAACTTGAGTGGCACACAACAGCCAATGCTTTGAACACCTGATCTCAGCATATTTGTGCATTCCAAACGTAGCAAGTTATTGCTTCCTGGCTGATTGCTAATACATCTGTATGTTTGCATTATGCCTGGGGGCTTATATGTCTCCAGCAGCATTTTAATAAGATATTTTATATGTATTTTTCTGAATTCTATTAAGAAATTTACCATGTAAGACACTCCCAGGAAATTAAAGGGGGGAAAAAATAATCCAGAAAACCAAAACCCAAACAAACCAACCAAAAAAAAACCCAGGTGCACCTCAGCCTCCTACTGTCAATATAGCATTAAGGTTACCTTAGATTAGATCACGCTCAGAAAGGCTGAAATATGCACCCAGGATAAACCTGCACACTGATGACAATTTGGTCACCTTACAGAGATTTTTGCAAGAATAAAAGCCACTTCAAGAGCTAAAAGCCATGGAAAGCTGAGACAGTGAAGTAGTTATATTTGTTTCCACAACTAGTTTGGCTGTTATTCCAAATGGCCTAGTTCATTATTTTCTAGGATCATATAGCTATAGGAGATGGCACCAATACACTCACTAGTGCTCCACTACTTCTGAATATTAGAGTCCTACTGGCCGAAAGGTACCTGTAGATTACAGCCAGGAGACCCTCATTTGCTAGGGAGAATTGTTCTTCTGCATTAATGCATGCTCATAGTGGCTATACCGACTCAAAGACTTCATGTGCCGCATGAAATGGAGAGAGTAAATAATTATGAAGGATTTAGGTATTAAAGACTGATTATTCTTTTCCTTAAATAACTAAAAAAACCCTCCAAAACAACCCTAAAGAGATAAAAAGCCCATTTATTTCCAAAGAAGTGAGAGTTCACCAAACGGTTAAAGACAAAAAGCTATGCAAAAAAGGGCTGTTGTATCTGTCAGCGTTAATACTCAGGTCCTGCTTATCACCTTGTGACAATTGTCTTTGCAGTCAAAAACTGCCCACATTTCATATAAGCCAATAGAAGGTTTTCAGTTTGAAAATTCAAACCAGACATTTCTGAGCTATTCTGGAAGACTATGGATGTATCTTCACTTCTATCTCCACCCTGAGCTCACTTGCAACATGCCAAACACATGGCAACATCTGAAACTTCACATGTGTCAGGCCTGTCTCCACCATCACAGCCTCACCTGTGAAGCAGTAGGTGAGCACCAACTGGATGTCCACAAACTGCACACAGCCTTCTCACCTGAACACATGCTAATTCCCTTGTGCATGTAAGACTTGCCAGGAAATCAGGGAGGCAACACAGAACTAATGTTTGGGATTTTTTGTTCTGGGTTCCTCCCCTCCTCCCCAGCAGAAACTTGGTGGCTGGAGTAAGGAATCAATCTGCAGTCTTAGCACAAAGATTATTATCTTGTTTGTTGAACAAAGTGGAAGATGTTTTCTTCATGTACTCAGAAGCATTCTGTTGCAGTGACATGATAGGAAAACACTGTGGTTAAGTAAATGTGACTTGTCTGATGAGGAGCAGGGCTCCTCTCACTGAGGAGAGGCAGCAGTGTTTCTAGATACACAATTTATTTACATGTTTTAGAGCTAGGACAATCTGTAAGTCACAGAAAACTGATGTGAAGTTCAACAAGGCCAAGCGCAAGCTCCTGCACTTGGATCAGGGCAATCCCAAGCACAACTGCAGCTGGGTGGAGAATGGATTGAAAGCAGCCCTGAGGAAAAAGACTTGAGGGTGCTGGATGAAGAGAAGCTCAACAAAAGCAGGCAGTGTGAGCTTGCAGCCCAAAAAGTCAACTGTATCCAGGGCTATATCAAAGGGAATATGGACAGCAGATAGAGGGAGGTAATTTTTCCCCTCTACTCCACTCTTGTGAGACCGCACCTTCAGTACTGCATTCAGCTCTAGGGCCCCCAACACAAGAGGGATGTGGACCTGTTGGAGCAAGTCCAGGGACAGTTATGAAGATTATCAGAGGCACCTCTCCTATGAGGATGGGCTGAGAGTTGGAGTGATTCAGCTGGGAGAAGAGAAGGCTCTTGGGGAGACCTTGAACAGTCTTCCAGTACATTAAAGAGGCCTAAAAGAATCTTGGAGAGGGATTTTTGCAAGGGCATGTCGTGATAGGACAAGGGGGGAATGGCTTTAAACTGAAAGAGGGGAGATTTAGGTTAGACATTAGGAAGAAATTCTTTACTATGAGAATGGTGAGGCACTGGAACAGGCTGCCCAGAGAAGTTGTGTATGTCCCATATAAGCGAGGCCAGGTTGGACAGGGCTTTAAGCAATCTGGTCTAGTGGAAGGTGCCTCTGCCCATGACAGGGAGCTTAGCATGAGATAATCTTTAAGGTCTCTTCCAACACAAAACAATCTGTGATTCTGTGAAATGGCATGTTTGTTATTTGTGAAGGGCTTCAAGTCCTTAAACTCAATTCAGAGTTCCTCCTAGTTAGAAGAAATGTATTAAGTGAGGGAAGACCCAACAGCACTGTTTTAAATTACTGAAGAGGGAGCTACGAACAAAAGACTAAAATTCATTCTAGGAATCTAACAATTCATCTGAGAAGACTGCAGTACTTTGAATTTGGCAAGGTTTACTGATTTCAGGAACTAATTATTAAAAAAAACCCAAACTCTAACTGGTAATGAAATTATCATAATTTCCCCAAGGAATTTCAGCTAACTCATTTCTTTCAGGATCATGTTGAGCATACACTTCTGAATAGCTTCCAGTTATTAAACACCAGGCTTTAAGATGGATAATTTTTATCCCTTTCCTTTGCACATGGACTACAAAACCGAAAACCTAACCTGCCTCCCATTCCTCTTCTGCCCTGCTCTTTTTACCTCTAGTCCTCACCCTTCCTGAGGTCTTTTGTTATCCTATTTTACTCATGAAAGAATCAAAGTAAAATAAAAACTAAATGGATAAGTGGACTGTTTACCGGGTAAGATCTTTAAAGTTACACAGTCTGGTTTCATGTTCACCCAAGGGTCTGAAGCAAAGGAAACCTGGTGGTCTAACCTAAATCCCATGGCAGGGACATGCTGTATTGCCAAAGGAAAATACGTGATCCCACAGAATCTGAAATATATCTGCTGCCTATTTGCAGACAAATGACATGTATTGAAATTAGATTAGCTTCTTCCCCTAGAGGCAGTTATCTTCCCGGGTCAGAAGTACGCAAATAAAAAAAAAAAAGAGTTCACATTTCATGGCTTGCACCATAGCTGTGACTAGACAAACAATATCTCCTAGTTTTTCTCTCAGTCCCCTCACCTTCCTGACTGAGAGTTTTCCAAATACCCCTCATAACAAAACTATGAGAATACAGAAGGGACAAAAAAACCCAAACAAGCAAATTTAAACAAAGCATTAGTTGTGGAAATGTGCTGAAATTGAAAATTGTGTGGTTTTGTATAAAGAGAATACTGTCACAAAACCTCACTGAAACATATGGTTTGCATTGATTCGCAAAAGCCATAAATAAACACTAGGAAAATCACTATGAAATTTTTAAGAAATTATTGGTGGGCATTGGAAGAGACATGGCAAAAGGAAATAGACTGTCAGATTTGTAATTGCAAGCCAGCTGAGAATAGATACCTTTTAAAACAAGTTTATGTTCCACAAACATTTACAGTAGATAAAAAGCCTAAAGGCATTAAAAAAAAAAAAAGGCAGAAAAACAGCACAGTTACATCATCAAGGCCACCGTGACAATTTCTGGACTTTAATGAATTAGCAAGACCTGCACAAGCCCCTTTCAGTGATCTAATCAGAATTCAAGTTTGGTATTAATACAGGTGAGTTCTATGACAGAGGTAATCTGTAAAAATACATGTAAAACAACAAATATTTTAATGCTTGAGATATCTAAAGAAGTTGACTTTTTTTTTCAACACTGAACAAATTATCTTCCAGATGACCAATATTTTGTCTTGAAATATGGATTCTATTTCATAAGCATTCAGAAGAGGAAAAGTTCCATGGTATACCACATTACTCTTTTAAATAGCATATTTTTAGTTCACTGAAATTGATATGAACAGGTTCATTAAATCATATGCTTGTTTTGCTGACTTGATCAAGGGAGATTATCCATATAAAATAAGACGTTAATAAGAAGTCAGTGTAAGGTAATTGAATTCCTCATCTTTCACAGCCCTATATTTAACTCTTTCAGCTGTATTTCTTATAGATGCAGCCCTGAGATCCATTTCCTTTCCTTTTTGGTGCTTTAAATCTTGTTACCGATCTTAGAAATACAGGAGTCTCAGAGGGTTTTACAGTAATCCTCACTGATCTTGCCAGGACTACCACCAACCTACTCTCCAGTTCTGCTCTGCATGATTGTATTTCCATCCTATCATTCAGGTTTTGTTTATTCCTATCCAGGACAATTTCCACTCTACATGCTGAAACTGTTACTGATTAGTC
The DNA here is from genome assembly GCF_028554395.1 of Pezoporus wallicus. NCBI lineage: Eukaryota > Metazoa > Chordata > Aves > Psittaciformes > Psittacidae > Pezoporus > Pezoporus wallicus. Next base: position 1,810,401 of record NW_026637266.1, read on the forward strand.
CAACACTTGATGGTAGATTTAGGTATATGCAAGCACATTTTTGCAGGAGTTGAGTACCAAGGACTTGTAAGTCAACAGGAAAATTAATATGGTAAAAGAAACATTTTCCAGAAAAAAGACACACATTTTAAAATGCTTGCTTCCCTGAATCCTTTCTGAAGTGTTCTTCATAGAAGCAGTGAAATGGAATTTTATTTTACTTTTTCTTAAGGACTGTTGGAGTGAGAAAAGTAACATGCTATCCATAACACTGAGCTCAGTTGCACGACAAGCTGCAGTAGGTTTGTGATCATATATGCAAACAGATCCAGTCTAACCACATCTGTCTTATCTCGGTCCTTCTACAGAGAGAAGCTGATGACAAGTCAGACAAATACATGCCGTTTCACTATGGACAAATCCTTTTGCGACACTCTTCTGCCATTAAAAAGCTAACTATAAAAATAATGCTCAATCTAACTGGAGCATTCCTAGGGAAAATAAGTAAATTGGCTCCTCCCTTCTGAAACAACCCCAAAACATGTCCAGGAACTACCTAGATTCTCCTCTGCTGCTGCAGCAGTATGGCTGTTGGTCATCATGATAGGTGGATCTTACCCATCTTATCCTGAATTTACTTTCTGGAATGGGTTCGTTGATCCCATGAGACTGGTTTTATGTTCAAAGCATTCTCAAAGCTTTGTTTCCTTTGTGGCACATTCTGTATCCATCAACATCAAGCCACAAGCTCCATTTTTTCCTTGTTAATTACGCCTATGTTGCTCTGCTCTGGCTTTGTTCATTGCAGAGCTTTGATAAATGAGCTCTCTGCCCTCATCATTCTGAGGACACAGAGAGAAGTCCCATCCAGTTCCAAATTAAATGATGAAAATAAGGAAACAGTTTGGTTTTCATATTAGAAATTGATGAAGTGTGCAGCGGGGAAGAAAAAAAAAAAAAAAAAGAAAAGAAATTCCAGAATTAGCTGGATTGGAACAGCAGCTTTGTCTTCCTGGAGCTGTTTGGTCATCCAGCTTTGGATATATTTCCAACAACTTTTTGTCTGATTTTTGCACCAGTTGGAAAAATAGTAAAGCTCCTCTGTTTTGGGTAGCTTTTCTTGTGAGTGCACCCTGTTTTCCTCCATTTAGTAACTGCACAAGTGCTGCATTAGTATCACGAGCCTACCAGGAGATGTCTTGGTTGTGTGACCAAGTGATCCATTCACATTTAAAATGAACTTTCTGCTCAGTACTGTACTTCAAATATTGCAGCAGGTTTCTATCAGCTCACTTTTACCTCTATGGAGCTTGACAGAAAAAAGCAGCCTATAGCTTAGTATTGCTTGCATAAACAGTACAGTGCCCTCTCCCTCCAACCCCACTGAAGGAGTAATACAGAAGGGTCCAGTGGGGTGGGAAAAGAGGGAGGTAGAGAAAGTAACAAAACCCCAGTCCTAAAAGCACAAGCTCACGGCTACTCAATTATAAACTAATGACGAGGTCTTTGTAGGGGCGCCAGCTCCTGCATCTCGTGGAAGAAGAAAACCACATACTGTACTGGTACTAACTAGTAAAATTACTGTGGCCTGCACAGATTGATCATAGACAGGAAAGCAAGAATACCATGAAGAAAAGTTCTTCCAAATTGCTTTGCATAACCAGCTAAGATTTCTAGCTTAAGCAGGTATAACATGATGACAAAACATGTTTGAACAGCAGCAGTCACTTCTTCATACCCCATCCTCTGACAGTGAGGCAGCAGCTCCCACCAAAACTCCATGATTAAAGGTCAGTTGTAAGAGAGTACAAAATAGCCTACTCTACCTCTTTGCTCACCAGAAGTAGCATTCATGAAGCAATGGTTTTCTGTGCTCTTTGCCCAGGGCATGCTCAGAACAGGGAACATCCTGCACTGCAACAGTTGCGTCCAGAGTGCAGTAGCCCAATACCATGGCTAAGAGGAAGCACGTTTCTTTCACTTATGATGTTAATTCCCTCTTTTGGTCTGTTTTCTATCAAACAAAACATCCTTCACTTTTAGTAGTAAATTACACTGAAATGTATCCACTGGTACCTAGAGGGATAACCAGCTGTATTGAAGTTCATGTAATTTCTTTGTTCTCATGAAAACTTGCGAGTTTCAGGCATAGCATGAATAAGGAAACAAAACAGACTTGATTCAGAACCAGAATCTCAGCGTTCCCATGAGCTGGAGCCTTTGTCCTTCTCCTATTTCTCTGCCTGTATCTGATTTTTCTGCAGCTCCCAGCAGCAGGATGGCAGGGTTTTTTTTTAATATTATTTTGCTAACTGCAAGTCATCACTGCACTGCATGAAACAAATACAGCTTTCCTCTGCATTCTAAGTTGCCAAGCACTTTTACCTGCTGGCTTCAGACTTAGATATCTATTGCAGGCAAAGCAGTAATGTCTTAAAAGTCCAAAACAGACATTTTAGAAATAAGCCTCATAGGACAAATTCTGCCCTGAAACAAATATTGTGCAATGTCCCAAGACTGAATGGGTTCACCTGCACAGAGCTTAAAATGGGATCCAATTTGTTTTGAAATAACCAAGAGGAAAATGCAGACTTCTGGGATGACCCAAATTGCTGCATCTACAAGCATCACTCCTGCTTGCCCAGATCACGCAGCCCCTTCTGTGAATGCACACTCTGGGCAGCAGGGCAATAAATAGTCCTTGTCTCTCTCCTGCTATTCCTCCGATAGTCACCAGTGGAGCAATTCAGATGGCAGGCTATTGTCATTCTCTGTCCCTTCAGCACACACATCAACATCCTCTGCATATGTGGACTTCTCTAACTTTATGGTTCACACACTTGGCATGCTTCTCCTGTTCTCACAAAAAGCCCCTCTCGTTCTACATGGTAGTCATTTAGACTAGCCATCATTCTGGGATACTCTTGTTTCACATCCACTGTTCAGTTTTACTAATCCAACATTTATTTCCATGTTGGTGTCACTCGGCTGTACTCAGTACTTTCTTCAGCTGCCATGAATGGGATACCTGAATGTCTAACTTTATGGAAATTAGCCAATTTAGGTGTTTTTTTTTAAAAAGGGGGGGTCAAAACCAGGCAGTAACAGACCAAGCTGATAAACATGGCGAGCACTCAGCAGTTACGTAGTTGCATAACATATCACAGGCCACCCTATCTCATCAGTTTTTTTCATTAGGTTATTGGATACCTGTGCCAGGTATGTATGTATTTGTACATAAAGCAAAACAATCTTATTTTCTCAGCTCTAAGTTCTCTCAATGATAGGAAGGAGGCAGGGAAGCAAAGCTGGATAGCCCTACCAAGACATTACCTGTGCTAATGTGTCTCCAAATTAGCGATTTTTTAGAGGCAGTGGATTAAGACTTACACTTATTTTTAAGGGTTAATAAATATGTTGATTTTTCAAATATTTATTTGGAGCTATAACATTTTACTTGAGTTTTCACTTTCCCGTACTGGAGAGAATGATTGAACAGTCCCTTACAGGAATCACCTTCATATGTTTAATGAAGAGTATAAAAATCAGCTAACCAGTCATTACACCTAATCCCAGAAACACAGGAAGACACATGAAAACTCAGGGTATTCATGTGTCTTTCCTGGTGCCTATGTCTTCTTTTCATACAGTTACCTCAGGAAAAGCCCTGGATTCACCCTGTGCCTAAGAAAAGAGAGTGGAAAAAGTTTTTATTTTGGTTGTTCCAAAATAAAAATAGATTTTGCAAAGTGTGGTGACTTGTGTAACATGCCTTGTTTCACTGACATGCAAACCAGGCACATCTGAGATTCAGCTGTTTGTTGGTTGGATTTTTTTGTTCGGGGTTTTGTAGTTGTTTTCACACAAGATAGTAGGATCATATCAGGCACTGTGTGGCTCACCACAGCAGAAAGAGGGGCGTGCCACGTGACTTTCGTTTGACCAACATGAATAAATATGTCATTAAAAGCTTTCTTAGGAAACATATTCGTCTTGAAATAAAAAACATATTTTGAAAGAGAGCCCACAACAGAAGTCAGGGAATCTTTGGCCTTTGCGTAACATGGAACATTTTCTGGGATAACCATCATGGTGCAACAGTCCTCAGGATTGCCTTATTGTTGGCCTTCAAATAAAAGTATACATGGGTTTCAGATGCTCCATGTTTGGCAGCTGGAATAATGTACCTTGAAATATCAAGGAAACTGAAGTCCAGATACAGTGACTAACTATTAGTTTTTGCGTTGGCAGTGGGCCAGACTGTGTTCATTTTACTCACAGGAGCCATCCAGCTAAGGTCAATGTGATGATTCACATGAGCAGAGTGCTCAGGACTTGGCACAATGTGCTGCAAAAGTGCAGATGTGGAAGCAACTCTACAGCCAGAGACAAACGATGAGATTCACAAGGCAAGAAAGGATTTGAGGTTGTGTCTGCTGATCTGTTTCACACACTGAGAACCCTAACGGTAGAGATTTTTGATAATACCTTATTTATGGTTTCAATAACCTCCATCTCAAGCTCTCGTCAGTTCAACAGGACCCACTGACATTTTTCTGAGCACCTACTGCAAGTTAGATAAAACTATGAGGCCTTGAATAGGGAATGTAATTAAAGATTCACAGTTCCCACAAGAGCACCTTAAGCTATTAGCATTTCCCTGCATCCAGCATACAGGAAAATAACTTTGCAAAGACTTAATGTGGAATTTCAGTTATGTTATTCAAAACTAACCTTCCAATGCTATTGGGATATTCCCCTCATAATATGAATTAGATCAGAGATTTTTTAAAGCTTAGTTTATTTTAAAAAGCAAAATTGTGGAAACACTGTGCAGCTATATTAATCTCCAATATTTTTCCAAATTCATGGATCTGTTCACTTTGAGTAGATACTCTCATATGGCTCAGTTTCATCTGGAATATGAAGGTCCTGGAATAACTGCGTGTAAAAAATATCTTAACAACTGCCATTTTACAAATTTGCTTTCTGTTTGGAATGACTCACAGACAGCAGGTTGGAAATCACCAGTTTTGACCTGTGGAAAGTTCCTGTGATTTTTTTCCCCAAGGGCATATTTGACTCTCCCCAAAGAGACCACGAGTTCCATCCTACAACTTCAGATGGACCCTTACATGCAAAGGTCACCTGTACTACAGCTTGCTACATCTGCCACTCTCATAAGCATACGCTCTGCTTAAGTACTCTTCCCAGGTTCTTCCTTGACTGTGTTTTTCAGAACACCCCTTCAAGGGGAAGTTCCAAACCACAGGATAGGAAAACATTACAAGCTATTGCTGACTGTGGATTGCACTATCAGTCTAGGAGAGGGAATGGAAGAGAAACAAAGAGAAGAAAAAGAGAAAGAAAGGGAAGATAATTTAGCAGAGTCCCATTCCCAATTTCTACATCATCAAAACTCTGGATATCAAATATGGAAAGAGCATGGGATTGGATTTGGGAAGACTGAATAAAGCATTTTTGGTATGAGGGGAAAGCTTTTTAACTAAACTAGAAGACTCAGTTGTAAATTAGATCAACCACATCTCATAGACATATTCTGATTTACTGCAGAGGTGATGTTTTATTCCATTCGGGGTTGTGTTAAATTTCATCCATACGTATAAAATATTGTCTTTGCTTTAGCAGAGGTGTGCTTAACAGCATAAAGATAAAAAAAAAAAATTGTTAAATGTGTTAGAATTTTCTTACAACTAGATCAATTCAGTGCAAATTCTGGGCTTTCTTCACAGTATTTAAATTCTACATCACTCTGGGAATGCACTGTTAACTTTGCACTTGCATCCTTGAATTGGTTAGTTTGGCCATTAGTTCTTCACAGTCATAGTGGCAACTTTAGCTGGCTTATATGATTAGGCACACATTCAGTGATGGGTTTGATATCTGAGGCACCGACACTTAAATGCTTCACTGTAAACCAGTAAACACTGATTGAACTTAAGTGGAAGCAATAATGTTTTCAGCAATCCAAGATACATATGTGATATAAATATGTGATATTGACTATGTCTCCGTTCTTATTTCTTCTTGATCCCCATTTCCCCTTTCAACTCCCTCTCAATGGCTGCATCCTCCCAGCTTCAGCAAGAACAAAACTAGGTTCCCAGCCTTTCTGCCTGACTCTTTCAACATTCCAGTTCTGAGTCTGTCCCTACACAAGGAGCAAACACAATCTGCTTATATGCAACCCTCTTGGGTACATACTTGCACACACCCCCCCCCCCCCCATTATCTTGCTCTTTTGTGTCAGAAATTAGTGGCACTAGAGGTGGAGACAAAACTCTGAAGACTGCTGCTGGTATGACAAACCCAGCTCACCCTGTCCAGGCTCTCAGTGGACAGTTTGTCACTGTATAAAGGCACTTCAGTGCAAGTGAAATACCCCGGAGTTTCACATTAGCACCAAGCAGTCCTGATGATTCTTTCACATCCCATCCTAGAATGGTGAAGCCTTTCTGTTCCTAGCCCACTGAGGCTGTATTCATAGATGACACAGGCCACCTGCTTCAACATACAGTAAGGGGCTGCTTTATGTGCTAATTGAAGTTAAAAGGAGATAAGAGTTCATGCATTAAGTGTGTCTGGAAGCATTTCTAATTCAGCACTTTGAAGGTGGATCACAGGTTTCCCTCCTTATCTCAGCCTAACAATATATTCAGGTATATAAAATAAGAGAGGGAAAATGCTTGCAAGATTTTCCTGAAAGGAGAACAATGAATAAAATACTCCCTATCCACCAAAGAAATATCTGTGCTTGTACAATTAATTTTAAATAGCTATTTTAAATAGCAGAGTACAGACTCCTCCCCACTTACACATGGAGAAACTCAGAAACTCTACTGCAATCAATCCTTGTTTAGTTTTGTAGTCCAAGTACAACAGTGTCTGCCTTCTGTCAGCTTCAGAAAGCCATATGTGACATTGGGCACTGGAAAGTCAACAAGTTTTGTGTTTTCAGAAGAAGTTACACCAAGTACTTCAAGACATCACAACTGAAGAGACAGGTTTGTTTCATGTTAATCATAGGCTGTGTTGTATTCAGTTACATCAGAAGTTTAAAGACTTGATTTAAGCCAGTCACGACAATACTGTCTCTGAAAGACTGACTCAGCTCCTTCAGTAACAGTACTTCTATTCAATGTTAATGAATAGAAACATAATAGAAGCACTAATGACTAGAAAGCTTGCTTTGAACATGCACAAGAATCTACCAAGAGTGACTTAAGCTTTTACTGGTCTGTTTTAGGAGTCTCTGTGACGCCTGAATCTTTCCCTTTGTGCATCTATGAAAGGAGGAGATAGCAAACACTTCTGTTACAATGGCAACATTATAGAATCATAGAATAGTTCGAGTTGGAAAGGACCTTAAGGATCATTTAGTTCCAAACACCCTGCTATGGGCAGGAACACCACACACTAGACCGTGTCACCCAAGGCTCCATCCAACCTGGCCTTGAATACTGACTGGGGTGGAGCATTCACCACTTCTCTGGGCAACCCATTCCAGTGCCTCACCACCCTCACAGGAAAGAACTTCTTCCTTATAGCTAACCTGAACTTCCCCTGCGTAAGTTTGAACCTGTTACCCCTTGTCCTATCAATGCCGTCCCTGATGAAGAGTCCCTCCCCAGCATCACATCTGCAGAACTGGCAAACATTTCATACAGAATGCAAGCATTTTGGAAGGTCTGAAGGACCAAAGTCCTGCCATTAACCATGCAAGCATTTGACAGCATGAGCCCTCACATTTCAGATCTTGGGTGACCCTGCTTGGCACTGCTGTTCCCTCTGTTTCTCCAGGAAAGTACAGTTTTGGTAAGATACCTCATTAGCTTTTGCAAGATAGTTCAAAAGTAGTTTAGGGAGAGCATTTCCAGCCAAGTTCAGCGTGGTCAAATCAGTTCTGCCCCACAACATTACCAGCTCACGTACAACCATCCTACGCCCATGCAGCTTTAGCTACATGGTTTCCAACAGCTGTACAACAATATACAGGCGCAATATCTCTTTACATGACTCTGCCCTTTCTAGTGCAGCCATAATTGTAACACTTCTTCTATGATCCAATATGTGACTCTGCTTGCTATTTTTTGTTTTCGTGTAAAAAGGTATCATTGCTTCTTCCACTAACTGCTCTAGCAGCATGGAAAGTTCTTGTTGTTGCTGGGGGTTTGGGGGTTTTTTGGTTTGGCTTTTGTTTGGTTGGGATATTTTATCTCCCAGGCATCTCCATCCTCTAAGACAGTTTACAAGAGCAAACCCTTATAATGGTTGCCTTTCATATTTATTCTCCTGTCTTAATTATTGTGTTCTTCCCACTATTTCAGGCACTCTGTATACCTCTCCTAACAGCAACACGCTGTTGCTGACATCAGCATATATTAAGTCTTCCTTGGTAAGAAATGATGCTACTTAGAAGGCAACAATAATAAATTCAAGGGAAAAATGCAAAAATTCTCCGTGACCTTCCTGACAAACTGCTGCAATGGTCTGAAAACTGCAGATGTTTTTCCACTAAGTTTTTACAGTGTTTGTTTTGAAAGGACTTTTTTTTTTTTTTTTAATGATGTTGTTTTCCCATTGTAGTTTCTGTAAAGCAGATGTGACATCTTGGGCTTAAGGGCTTTGAGCTGATTTTGATGGTTCAGTTTTGATGCTATTCATGCAGCACAGAAAGGCCTCTTGCAGTGGAAAAGGATCTGCTGTGTAAAGAACAAAGAATCACCTGGGAGGAAAGTGGTTGTCCTCACTGCGTCAGGGACAGGACTTGGCCCTTGGATTTAGGAAAAGGGTCCATCTACTGCCTAGTTGCAGGTGGCTAATTCCCAGCAACTGCAAGAACACAATGGGCCATATCAACTGGCTTCACACATCTCCATTTCAAGCAGAGTAAAGCCACATAAACACACACACACTAATGTTACAGCAAAATTGGATCCGAGAATGGCAGGGACATGGAGTCCATCCTTGAAAGCATTTAAGAGTTAATTCTTTCTCCTAAAATTAAAAAACCTGCAGAACAGTTATGAACTGGAACAGATAGATTAACCTCTTCTGTAGCTAAATTACAGTCAATGCAGAACTAAAGCTTTTCCCCATCATATTTCCTCAGAACAATAAGAGGAGAAAAGCTATTGTCTGAAAGTCCAGCTGGTGAGAGTGATCAACAACCTTAAATATCTTGTCTGCTTGCCAGTGAAGCTGCAAATGGTTTCAGTGAGGTGCTGAACGTACTCTTGTATTCTTTCCATGCTGCATTCCCATGTTTCACTGATGTCTACAGAACAGGCATGTCACACAAAACCAGGTGGATCACATGCAGTGCTAAGAGAATAATAAAGTAGCTGATTTTTCAATCTTCCTCATGGCTCTGCTCCTCTCCTCTTCCTCAAGACCCTCTCACAGATTCCCACTCTTCAGAAGAGCTTTCACTGGACAGGGAATTCTATTTGTGGCTGCTGTTCAAAACCTTTTGTGGTGACAATGGGTGTGATTCTAGAGTTAGCCATAGAGGTTCTAGCTATTATGTAAAAAGAACATTAGCAGAATTGACCCGTATTTTCCTGCCTCATCTGTGGCCCTTCAGGTTGCAAAACAGCACCATGCAAACCCACCCTCAATGAGACCCTTACTCATGTCAAGGGCATTCGATAGTTACACACTCTTGACTTGCTCAGCAGCTGAGAAATTCCTCATTTACCTGCAATCACGCCAGGAAATCTCTGTTTTCTCAGGAACCTGTGCCCCTGGACAAATGATAAACAAATATTTTTCTCCTGATTCTCAATAATGTCAGATTCTTTTGGAAAGTAACTTTCTGTACAGAATGATTCCCTGCAAGCCTACACATCCACAGAAAGTTTGCTTTCAGAAGTCCTAAGGGGGAAAACAATGCTGTATGCTACACATTTATGTATTTAAATGCAGAAGAAGACAGAAAAATGAATGTAAATACTTCAGAGCTCAGGAGTATGCTGTAATATCTTATAAGTGAAAGATGACAGACATTTAGTGCCAGTCAGATACTCACAAAGGTAAATGTGTTTTAAAAACACTCGTTAATCATTCCCAGCATGCTGGAAATCTTGAAACAGATGTTCATTGCAGGACAGATAATGTGGTTCATGTCCTCCTAGCAGTCATCTGCTTTGGCCTCTTAAGGGACAGTGTGTTGCTTTCTAGCATTACCTCAGAAAACTTGGGAAAGTGGAGTGAACATTACCACATATTAAACACAGTTCCAGAAACAGAGCAACATACCTTACACAGGCAAAAAGAAAGACAAATAATGATGGATATCTGTCTTAGGCCCTCAGGCACTCGTTACTATAGCATCTTATCACAACTAAGATAATGTATAGTACAGAAACATTAAAAATGGGATTTTTAGAGCTGCCAGGATTACTTAGATAGTCATTAATTTTCAAATATGTTTGACAGGTCAAATGCTGCCCTTAAACATCTAGTGATGGATCAAGAACCACACAGTTAATTCCTACAGCAAACTGTTATCGTAAGTAGGAACTGAAATAGTAAGCCAACCTAAGGTGTCAGGCAATACACCCAGAATGAATACTTACTTGATTTTTCAGTAAAGAATTAGCATTCAGTCTTTCGTTCCTCTTCTTACACGTGCTCACAAGGAAGCAGTACAATGTGGAATAATAAGACCATGCCTTCTGTTGTGAATATGGCTAAACACTGCTCATCAAATTCGTTGTTCAACAAAATACTCTTGTTGGTGTTTAGCTACTTTAACTCAAATCTGTATGTTAGTGTTTTATTTCTTTTGCACCTCAAATCAGAGAAAAATCAGCAAACAATGTAGTCCCATAAGGCATAAATAAGGCAGCTCTATAACCAGTCTGAGCCCTTCACCTCCCTGAAGATTGTCCTTTGCAAGCTGTTCAAATATTTAAAAACTCCAGAATATAATTACCCCTTATAGTCAATCATGTGCCAAAGTTAAACTAACCAAGAATTGTAATACAATATAGTTCCCTGAATCAGCTAAACTTTCACATTGTTTATCTCTCTGCCATATGTAAAAGGACCACCCAAACAGAATATTAGGTAAAGGTTAACGGCCCTGCTCAGTGAAAAGGAAGGTGCTAGAGAAGATGCTGTAAATGACACAGTAGTAAGCTGGTTTCCTGACACACAAAAGAGTTGGAAGATTTGTACTTTATTCCAAGTTTTAGCCTCTGACAGCTGCAAGGAAAGCAGTCACATAACTTGTTTGGCCATGACTCAGTATTTTCTTTGTAAATTGGAGGCAACTCCATTGAAATGTATCTGTTGTCTGAAGGGTTTCTTAGGCAGAAAGGAAATGCAACTCTAAAATAAACCTAGATTTTACTTTTTTACTTTCAGAAACTGGATTCCCCCCCAATCCAGCATCAAACATGACAAAAGGAGAACATGCTAATTCAAACAAATCACAGAAACTTCATTTGTCCAACACATAACATTTGGGGTTATGTTTAAAGTTTGAAAATTTCATTCATTAAATCTGACACTAGTAAATATCTCTCTATTTTATACCACTGAATTAAGTTTCATCAAGACATGTTATTTGAACCTGAGAATACCACCTGCTATTCAAGATTTTTTCCTTTCTAGGTAACCATTCAACTTTGAGACATGTAAAAGAAAACACTAAATAATCTGTTGAAACAAGAAAAAAAAAGTTACATTCATAGATACCTTTTTAGAAAGTGTTTCAAGACCATGTGGGGAACAGCTGATGAATTTAACAGGATATTTTTTTAATATGGGTCATATTAAGGACTAAGAATCTCTTTAAGAAAAAAAATGTCAGCGCCCACTAAGCTTAAAATATGGTATTTCCTGACTGTTTCAGTTCAGATAAGTATCAGAGTCCAATTTTCCTATATTTTCCACTCTGAAGTCTTTCCCCAGCCATTGTCTGGAACACAGAGTAAGACAAAGCATGAAATGGGTTTTCCATATGGAGTGAAAGAGACACCACCACTGCTCAGTTTAAGTGAGGGGAGAGATGTTATCATTTACTGTCAATAGACAAGGATGAATTGGAATCTCCCAAATTCTGACCCTGGTGCTATAGCAACACCGTCTTCAGACAGGTCACCCACATTGTGACTTTCAAAAGGTGGCTAAGTAGGTAGCAAACTTTCAGTGGAGTTTAGGGTTCACATCCCAATCCAGAGAAGTGCTTTGTTTTATTATGTCTTTTGCTGGACTGAGATTTTAAGTTACCTGCTTTACTTTCAGTCTGTAAAACTTGTACAGAAACATGCAACAAGAGACCAAGAAAAAATCCTACAAGATTTGGAATAGAGTTTCCCCAAATTCTCTTTTAGATGTATGAAGTGAAGTTCCTAAATAATTTTTGTACAACTCCAGCCTTAGTTTTTGTACAACTCCAGCCTTTTTAAACTGACAGAGTCAGAGCTTCATATGTGGCTCTACCCAATAATTAGTTTCTTTTCTGGCAGTGAAAAATACAATTATGACGCTTTCTAGAGATACTTGAACTATTAAGATTAGGACACCGATCCAAACGATAAACCAAAATGGCAGGTGAACTAACAGCAAAAAAAATCACCTGTAGAAAATGGGGGTGATGGAGTCTCTGCTCTTCGTTCGAAGCAGCACGATATACTTGGTACTTCTGTGCTGTACCTGTCAGCAGATTAGGAATTTGAAAAGCTTGTAAAATAGTATGACAAAATTGAGAGAGAAGTGAGAAGAACTCATGTAGATGTGTGTACACTAAAATGGCCTTACCACATTGGTACTACCAGGTATATTGCAGAAAGATCCCAGATCCAGAAGGAAAAGTAAGATAAAAATAAGATACATTTGTCAATACAAGCTATCAACCTATCTACAAGCCTGAGTACATCCACAGTGGAGAAGACATATTACTAGAATAAGGAGCCATCCCACTAAGACAGCTGATGAAGGGATACTGGACTGTGTTAAAGACAGGGAGGGATTACCCTACATTTTGCAGGCTTTTAAGTCATTAAAAGCACTTTATAAATTGCTCTGGCACCAGGAGCTACATAAGGAAAACATAAGTTGCTCTATATGAACATAAGGTTTTTTAAAGCTTTCAAGAAAAGCTCAAACTCAGTGCTTCTAATACGTTTTCAATGAAAGAGGAGATAAAAAGAGGAAAAGAGACTTTTGTATGAAATAGCCCGTACAACAATCCTCTCTAACAGCTCATTTCAAGCCAGCTGTACCTTCTGAAAGGATTTGCTATACTTAAACAGGCTATTTTTCACATGCTACATGACCAAGTTGAGGGTGATGGGACTGTCAGTGCAATTTCACATCAGTATGCTAAAAAAATTAACACACACCCCCACCCCCCCCAAAAAAAAACCAAACAACAACCAACCAGCTAAAAAGACCCCACACTTCTCTTTGCCCACTTACTTTGTGGTACTCAGCTGGGGGCTATGCAACACAGAACCTCAGGTTTTGATTCTACTTTCTATACAACCTCCTCAACTGACTGCGAAACCTTGAAGATCACGTCATCAGAGAGCTGACATATGCATTTCTGAAGTTTGTAAAAAAACCCTACAAAATAAAAATAAACTAGTTCCTTGGGTTTCTGCAGGGCAGTTCTAATCTGACATTTAGTTTCCTGCTTTTTGTCATAAAAAAACCCTCAGCTGCCACCACTGACTCCATGCAACATAAGAGAGGCTGCATTTTGCTTTGTTTAAACGCAGTTACACCAAACTGCTTTAAGCCACTGTAGAATTCAATAGCAATTATTCTCTCTGTGCCTCTTGAAAACACATTATCACCATAAGTAGGGCTAGTACATCACTTGCTACTCATTAGCTAAGAAAAACAGAAGCAAATTTGAATTGTACTTAAATTGACTGCTTGTTGTGTATTGAAGGTAAGCCAGCTATTCTCACCAGTGGGAAACAATCAAAGTATACAGACAGAAATAAATAGTCATAGAAATGTTTATTTATGAACAAAGGCATGGACCTTGAAACAGATATCTCAGAGAATGTTGCTGACAGGCAGTAAATATTCTTCTAACCCTGAAAGAATCAAACACTGTGGCCACAATGCTATTTTAAATTCTTAAAATCCATTTTCACCACTGGCCGCAAATAATATGTGTGTGTATAGATGTGATTAAGTTTAAAAATTAATAAGGAAGGTCGCTATCCATTAGAGTGAAAGCCTAAAAACTCTAAGTGAGAACCGAAGGTGACCTGAGACAATAGGGCTCTTCAAAACAATGGAAAGTATATATAAACATCAGTAACAATGTGGCAGTGATGGACACATCAGCCACAGTTGTTTTAGTATAAACATATTCTACTTAAAGAGTTGTTTGATTTCTACTTGGAAAAGAGCTATTTGTGGTACAAAGAGGTTTCAGATCACATGTGATTAAATTAAAATCAGCTACTAAACTGGAACATCTTCACTAAGAATGCAAAAAAAAACTTTAAGATGCAAGTAGGTCACCCTTCACTCCTGTTACAAATTTCTCAAGCTGTCATCCAACAGCACATAATCAGGAGGGCTCTGTTTCAGAAAAACACACTCCAAGAGGGAGGACACTGTAGCATTTAGGAAATTGGCCAAGACTTGCAAATATGGATTTGATTTCTTGCTCTCGCAAGGGTTTCCAGTGTATCTTGGATTACATTACCAAAGGGATTCCAACAATCTAAAAATCAAACTTGGTAACAAACTCAGCATCAAATTTGCATCAAAAAGAGTAGTTGCTTAACTTGGAAGCATCTAACTCCATCAGCATGTATGCTTTCTACCTTCCAGTTAATGAAATAAGAAACTCTGTTTTGGAGTACAGCAATCGCATATCAGCCTTAGCAATGCTGAACAACTCTATTCTACCTAGTGAGGTCCCCAAGGGACACATGAGGGAATCAGGGCAGCAGACTTCAGTGGCAGACTTCCATTACCTGTTCAAATGGTGCTTGGGTTTCTGATCTGCTTCCATACGCTGGGGATAGGACACACAGAGAACAGACTTTTTGTAGACATGCAATGAAAGCAAACTGTATCTAAATCTAGATTGCAGTTGTCACACCAGCTCTACAGTGTCCCTCACTTTCATGCTATTGTCTTTGAGAAAGCAGAAATGGTTCAGGTGAGATCCTTAGGCACTGCCATAATAAGGCCATGCTACACAGATGGAAAATATCCCCATTTAGGACTCTATATAGGTATGAAAAGGAATGGGGTGATGGATCTTGTGCAGCAACTGTTTAAGAACTTTTCTAGGTCATGGTCCAAGGGGAGATCAAGCCCTAGGGACAGCAGTGTTTTCTAGCAAAGGAAAGTTGCATAAAATGTCCCAACAGTTTGGCACACCTGTATTTAAGGTCTTTAGTGAATAACACAACAGCACAGTAAAATGTGTTTTCTATTGGGTTACATGAAGCCAATATTTAGATTAATTTTACTTGACATTTTCTACTTCAAATCATTACTTTTTCATAAAAATTGAAAAAAAAAAAGTAATAAGATAGATTCCCCTGAGAAACATTTTTCCAGTGTGAAGAATTTGTATCAGGGACTCTGGCCAATGTACAAATTTAGCATAAAACAATCAAATGCAATTTTACCTGTAGCTTTTTACCACCCCACCCTCAGCCTCCTGAAGGTAGTACTGGTTTTCCATTTTCTTCTCCTTTGTCTTACTTGGGATAGTACTGCAACCCACTGTGTTGTGAAAACAAATAGTTCCTGGTTTGTTTGGTTTTCCTTTATCTGTCCTTCAACTTCTGTGAGGTTTCAACTGCAGCTCACTTTAACAGAGAACACTATCACTACATATTCCCGTTTTACAGCTGAAGCACAAAATGAACAAACAACAGACAGAAGGACTATAATGAAAGAAGAAAAGAAAATATTCTTATCTTCAACTTTTATCTCTTCTTTTAGATATCTCCCTGATTTTATCGTCATCTCTCCCTGCTTCACTGACAGATGGGCTGTTGAAGCCTCTGTAGGACAACCAGTAGCCAACAGATTTTTCTTTAAAGGAAATGGCCCTTTCTAATCTTCCCCTGCTACATCAGAACCATACAAGAAAGAACCAGTTTTCTAGGCTGTTTTGAAGGTCCTAACACTGACGTTCAGTAGTAGTCAGGGACTCTTAACAATCTAGCAACAGAAATGCTGGTTAGAAACTAGCATTTGTTTTCTGAATCACTAAAAGTTCAATGCAACTGGCTTTCTTTTTTTTCTTTTTAATTTAGTTATTGATAACACAAATACAATTTCATGGAAAGGATACTTGGGATTTGTCTGGGCCCATGTGCCTAGACTGCTTTTTGGTGCAAAGGAAGGATGAGAGATGGTACCATGCCTCATTCTACCCCAAATGGGCTTGAAATGATCCAACTACACACTCTGGTAAGGTAGTTTGAAGGGACTCCAAAGTCTTGCAGTTTAGACATACTTTTAGCGCTGTAGGAGAATAGTTTCATCAATGAAGAAACTGTGCAGCCATAATGAGACACACTCAGCAGTGGCTATGGACACTACAAGTACAGCTCTTCGTCATCTGTTTATCCAGAGAGGTGAAAACCATAGATAAAACTGATAAAATTATCAACCTACTGCTTCGACACTTCAACTGAAGTGCTGCCAGCAGTTCCTCATTTGCACATTCAACTCCCACTGTTTTTATCCCATGAAATTTCATTCCTAAAGACAAGTTCATTTATTTTTTCTTTATACAATGATGACACATCCTTGTGCAAAATACCGGTATTATGCTTCAAAATAACATTACATATTTAGAATGGATTTGAGAAAAGGACTTACAGTTATTACAGGAACTGGAAACTGTCCTGCTTTAACATACACTAGAATTTCATGCATTGCCATTTCAGTCAGGTACTAGTCAAAAAAAAAGACATAATATTGGACTAGGGAGATCCAAGGTTTATTTCTAAATCAGGTGGCCATTTCTAAGCATGTCTGTGTGATAACTTTTGACAGTGAAAAAGGCATTTGGTCATAGCTCTGTACATACACGAATCATTAAGATTTTTACTCACACTTTATACATATTCATAAGTCACAAACAGTTCCACACAAGCCATGATCAGGAGCAGAATACTCACACATAAAAAAAAGATTCTCTTTTGAGCTATCAGCCACTCAAGACATACCAGGAAGTGGTTATTTAAAGACTTTTCTGATCTTCACCAAGGAGTTTGCTGCTAAATGAAAAAGAATGTACAAGCACAAAAGCAGCAGTTCTTTGTGCTACAGTCACTGAGGAAGAACAGACTTTCCCAATCCTTCCTTTCCAGTGAAGCATCTTCTACGTTCTGTGTAGTCGAGGAACATCTCGAACACTGATGTTTTAACGACCCTTTCCCACAGATTATTCCCTTACCTGATTAACCTTATTGTTGTAACACCATTTATGCTGATCTAATTTCATTTCCAATTTCAGGGAATTTTTCTGCCTGCCAAGAGTACTCATTACTCTGCAACACTATTTGAAACCCAGCCCCAACAAAACAAAGAGAGCTCTTAAAATAGTCCATGAGCTGTTGCAATTTAATGCCAGAATGAAATCAGATATTTGCCTTTGATCTTCCAGCTACTCTAACTGGTCTCTGACAAGACGACCCCAAAAGCTGTATTTTTTGTTTACTATACTTCATATAATGCCTGTCTGTAGAGTGACAGTCTTGATATATTAATCTGTGCTAATCTTACCTCTGAGTTCACAGAGGAGCAGATCTGAATGCTACTTTTAGGAATTGCTAGCCAACAGATTAGCGCACAGGAAAGTGCTACATAACATGAGAAAATAAATACACACTGCAACAAAGGTGAATGAAATAAGATCCAAAGCACAGTGTCCACAGTTGCATAGAGAACATCTAGAAAGAGCGAAAATAAGATTTTCCCGTTTAACTGAATAGATGGAAGGGTTTTTTGTTTGGTTGTTTTTTTGTAAACTGTGAAGATGTTCTGAAGCAAAGAACTCCGGAAAAAATTGGAATTACTTATGTATTCACATTTTACTCAAATAGTCTAAAGTCTATGCTTCAACGAAATTTAAGCAAACAAAGCTTTAGTAGCTTTTCACAGCCTTACTAAAATTCAGGAATACTGAATGCTGAATAAAGAAAACGTAAGCAAAGAAATGCCTGATGAAGAAACTGTGACTTATGCTCAGTAGGTATGATGTTATTCACAGTGTTTTAAACAACTTGCACAACCATAAAAAGGATTCAGAAAATGTGGTTTTTTGAAAAATGCAAAATCTGCTGTGGCTAATATTTGAGGGTCAGTGTTGTTAAATAAATAAATGCATACATACATAAATAGAAGACCACTGCATGAAGACAGCCCAACAATCCACAGTCTTTACTATCAGATGTTAAATTTGGACAATGTTTATTTCTTCAAATTAAAGTTTTTTCAGTTCTTGCTGAAGATACCTTTGGTAAAGGACATTACTCTATCACCACTCACTAAATGAAAATAAGCTGCATAATGGCAAGTTTCAGTTAATTTCTTTACCAAAAGTTTGCAAAGCTAACTTTTAAACAAGTGAGAAATTCCTTTCCAGGTCTTCACTTGAACTCTTGCTGCTTTTTGTTTCTCTAAAGATTTAAGAAAGGGGGATTGGCAGTGGAAGATGGAGGTAAAACTAACAGCAATGCAGTAATATGTTTCCTTCCAGCTAGGAAGGCTGCCTGGTGAATCTTTCAGCAATATAGGAATATTGGCAAAAGTTCTTCCTATCCCCTGAAAGAGTCATCTGGATTACATCCTCTCTAGCAGTGGGATTTAACCACTTGTCAAGAAAGACAGCCCTTTTCATTAGGCTTATTTATTTATTTAAAGAAAATAACTTTAAAACTAGTCCCATTTAAAAAAAAAAAAAAAAAAAGAAGAAAAAAAAAAAAGAAAGAGGAGGCACATTTGTGCAGGTTTCTCAAGACCCAGACTGAACTTCACAAGGTCTTCAGGAAGAGTAACTCGTGTTGGTTTATATATTCAGTGTGTTGCAAGAGTCCTGCTCATTCATGAGTCTGATCACAACATTCCTGTGGGGTGAAATTACTATAGGGTGACAACACTGATAACTTTACAAGTATGAGGATCGGAATAGGGGGGCCACCATCTACAGACAGAAGTATGTTTGCCTGCCAAAAACCTCTGCAGTTGAACAGACTGGAAAAGGGTCATAGCTGTAATCAGTATTTCCCCAGCACAAGAATTTTGAAGAAAGATACTAAACCAGGTAAGTAAATCACTATACTGTAGCTTTCTTCAACACTGATCCATTAACACTATCAAGGGAAAGGTTTTTTTCCATGTCTGCAACTCCAGCTGAAAAGTGATGATTTTGGTCACAGTTTAAGCACACCTTTGAGTAGGCTTTGGGATGTCTATAACCGTGGAAGACAGCAGTTCTGCTCCTGCTCTGGTCTCAGTGTTGGCTTTCACAGGGCCTGTGGGAGATCCTCTGACAGCAAGCAGGTTTGAAAGCAGCTGCGATTACAGTCACTCTGAGACTGCCAAATACCTCATGTGGGGTGAGACAATGCCCCATTAAAATTTTCAGCATGTTTGCTGCCACCAGAGATTTTACATTTTGATAAAGAAAGTGCAGGATTAAGACATCAGACAGTATGAGTGCTGGGGGGGGGGGAAGGAGAATGGGGGAGGAGGAACAACAAGAAAACAAACCAAACCAAGGCTGTCCAGCAGCAGCATAGTAAGAACTGAGGGCACATATGCTATGGAAAGATACAAGACATTTCAGGTACAAAAAATGGTTCAGTTATGGTGAGGGCTGGGAACCTAACAGTAATACAGGGATCCACATTTGCAGAGTATTTTAACTCCAAGTTTTACAGCAAACTTTCTGGAGAGGTTCAAATGCCCACTCTTCCCAAATGTGACATTTTCACATTTCGATCTTTCTGACAGTAGATATACCTCTGCACGCTTGCTCTGGTATACATGTCATTGCTTTCTCTGGTAGGCATGCCACTGCACACCCTCTCTGCCAGCATGCAATCCACAGCTACTAGTGCTTGGAGAGAAGTACACCATATCACACCAAGACCATCCACCCAAAAACCTCCACAGATCTGACACGTCACTTACAGCAGAGCCATGGGGGTGCTCTGAAATTAGCTCAGCCCTTTGCTCCCAGAGACATCTGTAAGCTCCATTTGGCGCAGTTCTCAGAGTACATGCAGACCACCTTCCCCACTGCTTTAGACCATCCTGACGTTTGATAAATTCATAACACAACTGTTTTATTAATCTCTTCTGCTATTATTTTAGTCATCACACATCTGCATGTCAGATAATTCAACACTTTCTTACGAGTTCCTCGTGAACTTTTCTCCAAAATTATTTCCTCTCATTTGAACTCATTCTGTTTACTCATACTGAGTAGATCAGCGAAATATTTTGGATCAGTGTCAACGAGTTAACAGTGGATGTTCAAATGGAAGAGTAGCTGATTTGATCTGCTGCTCATTTATCGAGATGGTGTTTTGTTTGTCAAAGGATGTTGAGTCAGTTTGGAAATCTTGAAGCAGTAATGCACATGCAAAATGGTATAAGAACAACAGTTTGGCCCCTATCGTTTAGTATTCTTTTAGTTTACCATAAAGTTTTAGGAAGGAATTCATGGTAACTTATGAAAACATAGTTCCATGAACAAACACTATCAAGGAATAAATCCAAAGGTCCCATAATGAAAATCAGGTTGCTAGACAGAGTGCTAGATAGAGAATCATAGAATCACAGACTAGTTAGGGCTGGAAAGGACCTTAAGATCATCCAGTTCCAACTCTCCTGCCATGGGCAGGGACACCTCACAGTAAACCATCTCACCCAAGGCTTCATCCAAACTGGCCTTGAACACCGCCAGGGGTGGAGTATTCACAGCCTTCCTGGGCAACCCATTCCAGTGCCTCACCACCCTTACAGGAAAGAACTTCTTCCTTATATCTAGTCTAAACTTCCCCTGTTTAAGTTTTAACCCGTTACCCCATGTCCTATCACTACAGTCCCTAATGAAGAGTCCCTCTCCAGCATCCCTGTAGGCCCCCTTCAGATACTGGAAGGCTGCTATGAGGTCTCCACGCAGCCTTCTCTTCTCCAGGCTGAACAGCCCCAACTTCCTCAGCCTGTCTTCATACGGGAGGTGCTCCAGTCCCCTGATCATCCTCGTGGCCCTCCTCTGGACTTGTTCCAACAGTGCCATGTCCTTTTTATGCTGAGGACACCAGAACTGCACACAATGCAATATACTCTAAGTCCATATCAGAGCCACTAAATCCTTTACTTCATTCTCAGATGTGAGTTACCCAGCAGTTTCTATTATCAAAACAATTTTATTTTAAGTACTATAGAGGTACAGGCAAAAGCAAAAGGAGGAAGGCATGCCTCAGTTCCAGCAAAGGCTGCTTTGGATGACATGTTCTCTTGTTACAAATAACCACAAACTTTTGGCATTGTCATATTGTCAATGAACTTGTGAAATGCACAGGA
The DNA here is from genome assembly GCF_028554395.1 of Pezoporus wallicus. Lineage (NCBI taxonomy): Eukaryota > Metazoa > Chordata > Aves > Psittaciformes > Psittacidae > Pezoporus > Pezoporus wallicus. The sequence goes on from NW_026637266.1 coordinate 1,831,953, forward strand.
AAGAGATTCTGCATTCACTATAGATGTCAAGCTTGCCTACTGACATTTTACTGGAAAAAGAGGAATAAGAGCTTATAATGCCATAGAATCACATCTCCTCCTCTGCGGAAAAGCCCCTCGTCATTCTTTGCTCATCATACACAATTCACTAACTGTAACGGAATTTGAAGACTTTGTGCAGGTTAAGAATTAGTGATGATGTGCTTTGGAAGAGTAAAAGGGAGCTGTGTTCTGATGTTTTGTCGGAATAACACAGCTACTATTCTCCAACAAAACAGCTCACTTCTTATATATGCCACTGTGCACAAAGCTGGATTTTCAAATGGCAATTCAGTAGTCTTAAATTATGGGATTAGTGAATTCCTAATACTTTTAAATAAGCAGAATACCTCCATTTCAGGGAATAAGTCCTCCTTCCTCTGAGAAAAATAGAAATTCCTCTTTGGCCAAAGCCTAGCCTCTACTCTCTCTGTCCACACTGATATATTAGTCTTCAGCCTTTGTACAGCTGACTACATTTTTACCTTAACACTATTCTACTCTGCCTTTGCTATCAGTTTAGAATTATGCATAAAATGGGTAAGCCTACTCAGCTCAAAGAGAAAACTCTTTGCTCGTCATTGCATCTCTCACTATCTCCCTCACTAACGGTATAATATACTGGATCATAATGAACTAAAAGGACTGGCAGCTACATTCAAGATGTTATGTATACTTGTCTAAAATTATCATATGCAGTTTTTCAAACAATTCATATAATGTGACAAGCTAATTAAAAAAGCTGTATTATAAAGGCAAGTTACACTTTAGATAAAAATGAAATACCAAAAATAAGTTTAACCATGCTACCTAAACATGCCTTTAACATAATCTTCATCTGGAACAACAATGAACATGGATAGTCTCAATTTTTACTATTTGTTTGGCAAAATCCTTCATTCTTTTACCTTAGTCATGAACGCTTTTGACAGCAGATACTTGGCTGAGAAGCTGGAAATCAAACTGTAAATACTGCTATAAAAAGCAACAAATGGCATCTTAATCTTTCACCAAAAGTGGATTCCAGCTTTACAGTGCAAGAACAGACCAGCCTCCGTGATCACATCTCATCCTTTTTGCTGGTTACTGTACGGTTTCAGGACCATTCCTTCCCTGGTGAACCCAAATTGTTTACAGGTGAAACAGAACTATAATCTGTAAAGTAAAACCAGCAGAGATATTGGTCCTTTTTCTTTCAGTATAATAGAAGCATCCACTTGAGTCATCAGGACAGACCTTACTTTTCCCTACTGTTAAAAGGTTGGACACCCATTTGAGCATGCACAGACGCAGGGAAGTCAAAAAGAAGCTTGAGGAATCCCAGATAAGATTTCTAAGGTTGCCAAATAAAATTGTGTTTTCTTGACATGAAAGCAGAAAGAACAAAATGTTCATGCACCTTATATGACAAATAAGAATTCTGCTAGTCAAATTTTCTTCTAATTCCACTTCCAAAGTCGTTCCCAGAATTTATCCTGTTGCACAAAAGCCAGCAAGCAGATTTTGTAATAATTGACACTTATAGACAATAAAGCATCAGCTTCTTGCCATCTTAGGAATGTCAGTTCTCCAGTGTTTGCAAGTATTTTTAAAATGTGGTTAACACCCCGACATTTTTGCCACTGAAGCAATCAGATCTAAGTACAGATGAAAAGCAAAATTTCCAGGATCTGCCAGGATTGCTATTAAAAGAGCTGAACCTCAGAAGCCCTCAACACTCAAAGGTCTGCTGAATTTCGAGGCAGAAACAGTGACACCCTTGAATGTGCTTACTTTTTCAGGCAAAAAAATAAAGAAGAAGAAATCTTTCTGTGCACCTTCCATGGCTAATCCAGGTTTATGACTGACAGCAAATGGTCTCTGATGCACAAGTTTCCACGGTCATCCTGAGATTAGGCGGCCATGTAATAAACTCGAAGTTCATTACAACTGCTCGCTGATGTTTAACTTCATTTGCAAAAAGAGGTTGAGGCACACAACAGAGCAATATATGCCTGAAAGTAGCTCTTTGAAGTAGTAGTAAAGAACTTGTTTAACATTCATTTCATAGCGATCTTCACTTTTGCATAGGAAAATACATTACAGCTGGCTACTCTTCTCCCTGAAATATTCAGGGTGTCTAACAATCTCTGTTAGAGCATGTTTGTCTAGCAAGGTCTCCAAGTAGTCTTAGAGCTCATTACAAGTTGATTAGAGAGGTTCATACATGAAAGCAATAAATCTCCCAAGTCTGACAATAAGCAAAACATCTCAGAAGGAATAAGAACACCCAGGCAGGCATGCATACGATACAGAAAAGCAACGTAACCTTTATTTGCTCTTTGCTATAATGTGGAAGGGCTCCAATTCTTTCTAGATATCACAGGGGCCTAATACCTCCTTCAGAAATAAAACCCAAGCCAGTTCATAACTATGGAGCCACAATCAGCACTCTTGTAACAACTTTGCTTGAATGCTGCAGTTATTCCTGACATTTTTAGTTCACTTTTCTCTTGATATATAATACATACTTCTGTTTCAGGCTGTCATACTGTGTTGGCTCTCCAAGTCTTGTATATATGGTATACTGCCAGCTATGAAGTCATGCTAAGATTGTGAAATACATCAAAGCAAAGACATTCAAAGTTTCTTCAGGCATTCCCATCTAATTTCCTCATTCTCTGCCTTAGCTGCAGTTTATGTTGCACTAAATTCAAGCATGAGCCTGAGATTCTGGTAATCCATCAGCAGAATAAGATGCAGACTTTAAAGACATTTTTCAGAAGTACTGTTAGTGGGTGAACCTCAAAGGCATTGCTGAAAACACCCAGTATATTCACTAAACCTCAAGTCTTTGCGACAGTCTTCTTGGAATCAGCTGGCATCATGCCTTTTCTTCTCCCAATACATATGAAATATTTCATGATTTTTGAAATTAAAACACAGTTTTAGGGATGGCTTTGTTTGGTTGGGTTTTTTTTTTAAACTCAAATGAAACTCCAAGTAGCTATATCTGCCTTGATTACTTGTAGTACGTATTTCTTGTGAAACTTGGATACGAGTAGATATGTCAACATGGTAAGGAGTAATTTTCAGAACTGGTAGCACCTCAGCATTTAGTTACCACTACAACTTTTTCATTTACAGGTCATATGCCCCTAAAGCAGATCTTTAGGTCATACTAACTGAACGGCCCAAGCAAGATCTGTCTGCCCACCACTTCGAAATTCTATATGTATTTTTAAACCTGTCTTTTTATTAGCATAAAGAAAAAATATTATTCCTAATAATAATTTGTTCTTTTGAGGTTCAGATGAAGGAGACATTAAAACATTAGGCCATATCTGTACTTATACTGTGAGCTGGCAAACTGATTCTTACTTCAACCTAGCTAAATGACCACTAGCTGTGAGGGATGCTGCTTTCTACTGACTGCAACTTCCCTTATCAGTTTGCTCCATTAAATGTTGTCTCAACAGCTGACACTGCTTTCACTCAGTGCTGAGCCAGCAAACACCAGCTAAAGCCATCTAATGTGCATAACAGAACAATTAAAGTGAAACTGAATATTTCTGATCCTGATAATGAACAAAATTGTTTGGATTTATATGAAGCCATCACTGTACACCAGAGTTAGCAGAAAAAGTTTACTGACAAATTCCTCTCAGAAAGCACTGGCAGACAGCCCAATGTATCCATACTAAGAGCATAATCTCACAACATTCTTCCATTGCTTTAAAAACATACATGCATTTACTTCAAACAGTTCAGGTTAGCAGCCTTACTGGAAAGACAATTTTATACTGCATCTGGCACAGTTTAAAGGCTCATTTTATATTCAAATTCAGTGACTGAAAAAAAGAATGCAACAGTGGCCAGACTTTCACTGACCTAATTGCTCATCAAATTTAAGAATGACAAGCCTCTTTTTCTTGCAATTATATTAAATTTTTCAGGAACTCAGTTTTCAGGAACTGGATGCATGTAAGTTACTGGGGGTGGGGTTTGGCTGGTTTTATGATTCCACAAATAAAATACAAAAGGAAGAGCTGTCTGTGGGTTTGGGGATTTTTTTTTTTTTTTTTTTGCCTCTAAATTCTTATTTAAAAAGTGTAATTTTTGGTCTTTATAAAGAGAGGAAGTTGATGGAACCATTACCCATGCTCCCATTCAGACAGGCTAACACTTCGCCTGTGGATTTTTGTCTGACAGGACTTTCCAAGAAATTGTCAAGGCACAATGCAAGTACAGTTAATATATAATTTTTCCCAATATTCTCTTGTCTTCTCTGTCTTTCTGTTCCCCAAGGAACCAGAGTCAAAAGTATTTCCAGGGCTCTGTACAGAGTTCCAAGACACCCTCATGCATTATGTCCAAGACAAAGCTCCCTTCAGGGTTCACTGTTGGTCTCTAAAATCCACTTAATTAAATGATTCTTGTCACTAACCTTCCAGGTGGCCAAACCAAACAATACAGTCTTCAAAAACATTAATCTGCCACATATTAAACCAAAATTACTTTGGAGCCAGTCTAGCCAGCAGCAAATCACGGTCTCCCCCATGCCTCTTGTTTATGACAATGTCAGGTCTACAATGTTGTCTCACATTGCACTCAGTAGTCCTACTCCACTTCCCAGCCACATGGACCCCTGCTCTTCAGGAACCCAGAATTAACAATTCTAGCTCTCCCTTGTTCAGCAACTGACTGCATTGGTTCTCTGTAGCAAGAGGGGACAGAACTTCTGTTTGCTTTCCAAGGGTAACATTGTACCTCACCCATTCTTAGGGTATTTCTCAACATGTGCTAAAGTAGTTTATCGTATTATGCATTGATTGCTTTCCTAATTTCCTATAAAAGCCAACATCCTGTTTTAATTATGCAATACAACCAAAGGCATGGGCATTTCAGAAGAAAGGCATGGAGGAGGTTGGCGGTTTGTTGGTTTTTCTTTTTTTACTTTCTTCTTCTCCCCTCCACCAACTTTTTTAGAATAAGATAACTAGACAGAGTTCTCATTCTCCTGCATCTATTTAGGGGAAAAAATATCTAGTAGAAATTGTTACTTTAAGAGACAGAAGAGCATAAGGAAAATGGTTTTCTACAGTGCATTGGAATGCAGAGTTAGGATAAATATTTAAACTCCATCTTTTCCGAATACTGAATGCGTGCTAACTTTTCCCATTATTTTTCACTCCTCTCTAAACACCAACCTGTTTGGATAGCTATACAACAACTCAAAAAACACGTAAACCAATGTCAAATGGAGAACAAAGACAATCAAGTTAACGTCAGATTTTGATGTTTTTCCAGCATTTTTTAAGCCAATTTAGAGAGCCACTGGAGTTCTTTGAACTATTTATAGCAGTGAACTGCATGAACCAAGCAAGAATGAATAAATACTTGCACAAACCAAGCGTCAGCAGATAGCTCACAGACAATTACCCCTGATTTCAGCTACTCTACTGCAGTATACCTAAGCTAGTAACAGCTGCAACAATTTTCAACAGCTTCCCTACCAGACAAAGCACTTGACACCATAAGGGTGCAGGAAGAAATATGTGTGGTAAACAAAGGGAACATAGGGCAAAAATCCAACAGCCACATTAGCATGAACCCTAACAGGTAGATGAATTGATGGAAAGACATGTTGAATACAGCTATTAACTAAAAAGATTCTTTCACACACTTTCAAAAAGCCTTATAGGGTTCTAAGTGGATGAACAAGGTCTCCAGAAGAGAAAAATTACCCAGCAATTCCATGACCATCATCAGTGATGACTGCAGTGTCTCCTTTGTCACATTTTCTATCCTAGATCAGTACTGGCTTTTTTTATTATCATTGCTCATTTACTGCTTGAAAACAAACACAGATGAAGATTTAATTAATTTGTGGAAAGTTGTCAGAGAAAAATATTTAAGTCCCACATTTCATTAAATTAATAGCACTGGACAATTAGTTTATGCCCAACCCCCCCTCAGCATCACTATCTAACCGAGCAATACATATCAGAGTTTGCACTAAATATATCACTGAAAGAGACAGGAACAGAAAACAGCATAGTTTTTGTATGATTTAAAAAAGTGGAAGGAAAAAACCCTTCAAACCAACTAATTTCCGCAATAACAACATCCCTGGATTAGTGTAGTAAATGAAGAAATGGGTTTTAAAGGCATTTCTGCTTCACCGGGTGGGAATCACATGCCATATCCTGTAGCAACATGAACTGTGAATTCCATATGATACGGTACAGTATTCTATATATATAGACTAGTTCCTAGCATATATATATAGCTATATATGCTATATTCTGTATATATTAGCATACAGAACAACCAGTATTTCACTATTAACCTGTGTCCTGAGTCTAGCTTTGTATTCAGACTAATCAAGGTCTTTATTTATTACTCAGTACAAGCATGTCCCCTTTCATGATCAGTTTTGGTGAGTCATGTATTCAAACGAAAACTTCAGCTGTAAGTGTTAAAATACAGAGAATCCCATAACAATGAGTCTTAGAAAAAACTATCTTGCCCCAGCGCATTGCACTTCTCTAGTGTCCTTCATTTAGAAAGCTTCAGAGCATTCCACAAGATTGTCTGCATTTTCATCCCATTTTCTCAGGTCTAGACTATACAGGCATTGCTTCTTACCTAAAAGCAATGGTGATGGAACCTGGCAACCTAGATCTGCTCTTAGAGATCTCCTCAGGAAAGAGCTGCACAGGGCCTGGAACAAGGATTGGCCACGTGGCTGGCAGTTCCACCGCAAGCCTGGGGTCCTGGTGGGCAGGAGGTTAAACATTAGTGACACACAACAAAGGCTAACAGCATATGCAGCCATACCAAGCAGAGCATTGCCGATTTTCTAAGAAAACGGTGATGTTTCCTTAATTCTGAATTCAGCGTTAGGCCACCTCCTAACATCCCTCCCAACCTGGCTGATTTTTATTACTGTCACTAGAACACCAGGATCATGATGGTAATTACAGAGACCACTTCTAGCAGCAGTGCAGCATCTCCCAAAATAAAAATCATCTGCTTCTGCAAACTGTTGTGTCCCAGGAAGTTTCACGTCCAAAAGCCATCCCACTTGGCCATACCTTGCTTTGAGATCAGACTCAATCTCTGTATTATCATTAGGTATGTTTCTTTAGTATAGCACCTTTCATACGAGCCAGGTCAGTCGGTCTTAATAAAACCCATGCCAGCATATTTGAAAGATTACATGTATGATTCACTCTTTTAATGCAATTACCGTGATGTTTTTATTGGAAAACTTTCACATTCTTCAGATTCTCAGTGCTATTCCTTGCAAAGAGACCTACAAGCACGGAACATTGTTTCTTTTGTTTCTCATCCCCAAAACGAGTACAATCAACCCAGTGAGATTTCAAGACATTTATCAAGAGGCAAGCCATGGCTACACAAGTTGTTTGGTAAAAAGCAAGAGTCACTGTTTATCATACATTTGATGGAAGAAAAAAAAGAAATTTAAAAGAAAAAAAAAGGGAAAAAGTTGTCCCCCCTTGTAGCAATGCTTTCTCTAAAAGCTACCAGCTGAACTGAGGAGAAAGTTACTCACTATATTGAACCATTGATTTATATTGGCCAAACATACGCATCCAGCTAAAACATTCTATTCAACCACCATTCGCACCAACAGGATTATATGTGATACAGTTGTACCTATGCCAGGGTTGCTGTAGAAACAGTACTGACAGTAGTGACTCCAGCCCAGGGAGGGGGTTGGGGGAGCAGAAGGAGGAGGGAAAATGACACTCAGGTATTTAATAGCAGCTCAAAAATTTGTTGAGTGTGATTAGTACATTGCAGGTAATAGATTAAAATTACTTCATACTTCAGGCATCTCAAAATGTTTAAAGGATTACAATAGGTAAGTATTGCTTTAAGGAAGCACCACATGGGATCACTTATTATGCAGTCAGGCCTCAAATTAAACACATGGAAAAGAGAAATGCTTTGGTAATTTACTCTACGCCTACCTCTAAAACTCCCTGTTTCATCTTCTGCGCTGCCTGTTCAGTTCTGTGTCAAATTGTCTCCTAATGTACTCATAAGTCCTGCCTGTCTCTTGTTACTGCACAGGCGTGTGCCAGGCAGCAAGCCAACTGGAGGCATACATCTTGATGGCTAACTGATACCAGCTGATTCTCTGCCTCCTACAGTTAGCATGATCCATTGAGGCAGCAGAACCACACTTCATGTCCATATTCTAATCATGAGCACACCTGCCTCACACAAGTTTCAGGCACTGGTCTTCAAGCTAGTGCAATTTCATCTGGAATAAAGACGCTGCAATAGTTGGACTAATTCACTCCAACCTAAAGTTTTCCCTATAAACTTCTCTTTTTGTTTTAAACCTGGTGAAATTCTTTCTTCTTCATGAGAAGGAGAAAAAAAAACCCAACAAAATTACTTATGTGGCTGACCTATTTGCATAAATTCAAATTTAACTGAATAGAGGAGTTAAAAAATGAAGTACTTTAACAATTTCCCACTCATATGTGACATTTTAAGGTCAGCGCGGACAGAAAAAGAGTAACTCTTTGAAAAGCATTAACCTCCACACACATATGTATAAGTTCCTTTTTGGTTTTGTGCTCCACCACCTCCATCTCCCCAAATACCCATTATGAACTGAGACAAGTAAGGACTACGGTGGCAGACATTAACTACTTTCCTCTAAACAACTCAGCCACAGCGTCACCAGCTTTCTCGTCCTTACACATCAGCAAACACAAAGCACTCTCCTCTTGGTACCTCCCGGACTGTATCCTTCTCTGGGATACTAAGACTCAGGATAAGGCATTTAACTACATTAGGTCACAGTTCAATACTATGGCAGCCATGCTCTCAGATAGACTAGCCTTTCCACAAAACATCAAAGTCTGCTTCTTGTGTCTTTCCTCCAGCTTTTGCCCAGAAAGCTGGCCATATATGCATTGGATACAGCTCCAGATGACGTGCATCTCTTCATAACAGCCCAACTGAAAACCAAATTGACAATTCCTTCCCCAGAAAGCTCACAAGTTAGAACAAACCTCAAGAGACTGAAGCTATCGGGGAGCAGAGAAGGAGATGAATTTTTTTAGACATGCACAGAAATGGCTTAATTGAAACGCTCCCAAGCCTAGGTGAGAATTTGCTTCGCTAATCAGATTTAGAGCCTCAGACACTCCTGAAAATGTTGCAAGATCTCTAAATCCCACCTCATCCAACAGAGTAACAAAAGGGTACAGACATATAAAGATAAACAAGCACAAGTGCCTCCTCCACAGGCAAAAAATACCAGAAATTTCCAAAATAACTATGAGAATACAGGGTTGCTCAGATCCTCTTGTGCACAGGAAACAGAATTTCATCCGCATATCCTCCACTTAATCTATCAAGCACCACCACTTCTCCACTGTCCCAATCCATCTCCTCTTTTTCCCCAGCCTACATTTAAATAACTCCCTCTTCTATACCTTAATAATTAATTCCAGCACCTCAACACCCACTTTGCTGCAGCAGTCACTTACCTCCATTATTCAATGCAGAGGTCAGCTTCTCTTTCAGTTTTGCAGTGTAAAAGAATTAACTGTAAATCAACAACTACTATGCCTCTTTGACCTATGCTCAAATAAGGGAACAAAGCCTTCCCATAGCATGCCAGCAGGTCACAGGTGCACCCCTTGTTTGGATGCCATCTCCTGTGTAGCACAAGTGGTAGGAATCAAAGCCTAAGTTACCACTCAGCCACATTTTTGCTGGTCTAGAAAGATAACAGCATCATATCAACAATGTCTTACAATTGCAATAAATGCCTCTGTGTGTGTTTCAAACCCAACCACATATTTACTTGGTACAATTTTATTCGCAAGAATACTAACAAAACTGTTTATTTTAAAAGTGAAGAGAGGGGCTTTCCTCCCAGAGCTGTCAGACTCTCCAGCTTTTCCTTGAATCCTTTCAGTGCATTATCCAAAGAAAAAAAAATGCAAGAAGACTATAGTTTTCCTTGTGGGAATCATGTTTCCTTCTCTGACAAATCTTCTACTGTCTCTCCACTGGTCTTAAGGATTAGCCCAAAAGAGCAAAGAGAATTAGTCTTCTTCCTGCACTTTAATTCCTATTCAACTTAGTCTGAGCCACTTTCTTTATACTTTTCCATGCTGTCTTATGTGAAAAACTATGGTTAAGTAAGAATTTGACATTTCCTTAAAATGCATGTTTTGGTGGCATTGATGCTTTTAGCAACAGGGTGAAGATGCCCCATTACTATAGTATTCATTGCTGCTCTACGATGAGCATGAAAACGCCGCCAAACCAGCAGCACTAGAGAAGGTGGCCAAGCACCATGTACCCCTTTGTCTGCAGTCCCCTCTGCATTAGAGAGGCTGGGCACATCTCCTTGCTTACATGCATGCAAGTGTGTACACTGTGTTAAGCTTGATGGATGTTTCACTGGAAATTGTCTCCTGGAGTGACCGAGAAGGTGCACCTTTAAGCTGATTGGGAATAGTCAGTGTTTTACAGCTCCAGAAGAAATTAACAGAGTCTAGCAGAAGTCAGCAGAGATATTTCCATTTGCAATCAGGAATGCCATTAATAACATTTTGAAAAGTAGGAGTGGAATCCCATCTTCATTACCTCAGTAATCCTGGAAGGAGGAGAAGCCAAGAAACTTGTATGTTTAAAATTTCAGTTACATAATTTCCTTCATGTTTCACAAGAGAGAAATCTGCTTGCCTTTTTCTGTGTAGAATGGGAGCCAAAGTTTTCCCATGCATTTCTTTCCAAGTTTGTTCTTTATTTTATACCTTCATTACTATATAACCTTTGTGGTTATATGTGGTTGTGCACTACAGTCCATTGCACTGAAATATGTCTTCTCACTTTCAAAATTACCATATGAAAAAAGATCAGGGATTTGTTTTAAAATAAAATGCAGAGCTGTGGATACAGACATGTGATACACAGTTTGCACAGCAGGCATTCTATGCTTTGTTAGCAAAACTCATCTTCAGTAGCAGTTCTGCTCCTTCAAACACAAAAAAGACTTTCTGAAGTTACCTCTTAATGTCTCCTTCTCTGTTAATGTCTATAAGCTTATCTCATTAATATAGAGGTTATATGGTTGTACATGCATTCGACTGTTTCACTTTTTTTTTTTTAATTAAAAAAAACAAGTTTCGATGCATGATATAGTAGGAGACATGGTGGAAAGGAGTTGTAGTTAGGCTGAAAAACAGTGGTGTTTGGACTGGCTTCATTTTTACACAGAGCATGGTTGGAAAGGTACTTAGGAAAGTGCCTCAGGTTGTGAAGCCTCCCAAGACCCCTCCTCTTCTCCATAGACTGAGCACCTCTTGTAGTGTTGCTACTTATATAAAAGGAACAGATCTATATCTGAAATACAGCAACCTACAGAGGGAACAAGGGCAGCCAGCTAGAATACAGCAATTCCTGATAGGATAAAAGCATTGGAACAAACCCTTCTGTGTTAGTGGTTTGTAAATGTTAAAGTTTAGCAAAATAGTAGATTTCATGTAGACATCTTTCAGTTGTACTTGATAAATTGTTACACAGACCTTGACTAGCATTCACAGCTATTTTGTCCTGCAACTCCTTTGATAGTGACTCACACCTTTCTGCTTTACCTCATTTGCTCTATTGTTTCCTACTATCACTGTGCCTTGTTCAACCAGTACCTAATTTGCCAGCAGAGCTCAGGGTCCATTTGCTTCTCCTGTGTATGCTTTTGTTCTACATGCCAAGGTTCCCTATAAACTTTATCAGTGTCCTTCAACAAGTAATCTGTTGCTCACCATCCCGTGGTTTGAAGTTCTGAAATTTCACCTTTTATTTCAGCAGAACTGAAATGAGAGAGATTACCACTGTCATGCCAGTACCACTTCTTTTCCAAACTAGCTTCACTCTTGAAGAATCCTTTTATTCTGGGAGCAATAACAGGAACTTGTTCAATTACAAGAAATTTCTCTACCATCAGATTAAATGTGAGTCTTCTACCACCAATATAAGTATTTACATTCTTTTGAAAACCACAGCTTCAGTTGTCCCTGAATTATGGTTTGACCTAGTGTATTTGCTTCATTTGTTTAATTCTTTTTTATTTTTTTAAACACTGCACCAAAACAGGATGTCCTACAAGAACTGGCAGTAAAACCTGTGATCATTAAAGATCCAGTACTACATTTTGCAACATTTTTGATGAATCACTGGATAAATATTTGGCCTGAGCATGATTTCTGCAAGCTTGAATTGACTTTTCTCACCCTATTTTCTTGTCTCTTGATGCTTTGATCTTGTGTGAAAGGAAGAACGGACCATAAAAACACTTAGACAGATATTCTGGCTTCACAGAACATGTTTTTTCCATTTTGACAATTTTTAATAAGGTTTCTGATTTCTTGAAGAACTGTAAAAAGAGAAACTGTGATTTCCACACACCCCCCCCCCGAAAAAAAAAAGAAAAAAGAAAAATAGAAGAAAGATATCCAAAATAGTTATAAAACAGATATAAGGATATTCCAGTTAAAGTTCACCAAAACAAGTATCTCAAGATGTACGTAATGAAATTGATATAAGCTCTATAAAGAATAGCTATAATTGTACCCTGAAAACAAAGGCATTTTTATGCTGTCATAAAACTACACACAGTAAAAAAGCTACAATTAATGAAGATAGATTTGCTGGAGGTGGCAAATATGAAATACATTAAACAGATATTAAGTAAGACAAACCCAGAAGTTAATTTTGAAGTTAAAAAATGTGGAACAGCAGCTGAAACTGAGAAGGAAAGCATTGTGCTGCTCGTAAATTGTAGAACTGTTAGTTTAGTGTTCTACTAATATAATTTTTATTCTGATTTTTCTCTGTAGAGTGCCAAAATTGTCAGTAGTCTTTACTGCTGTGTTATCAGAAGCTATATAGCCACATCACAACTAAAGCTGTTCACTAGAACCAAAACAACCAGGAGGAGCAAAATAAGTGTCTCAATATATATACAAGAAATGTACATATACCTTTTAAAAAGCCCCAAACTTCTCTCCAGGTACCCTAAGCTTTCTGTTTGCCAAGGTAATAGCTTTGATGAGGACCAGCAAGGCAATGAAAAAGAAAATTCTTGTTTGAGGCTTCTTCGGTTATTTCTTCTCTTACTGAGATACATTAAAAGGCACATTTCTAAGCCAACATCTTTTAAACTGTTCACACATTTCCACACTTTTCTGTAACGTAATTTGATAAAGCTAAATAGATCACTGTAGTATCAGAAAAAGTTCATACCCAACACTTGCAGGCAATTTTAGTTTGCAGGTTCACAGTTTACCTTTGTCAAGAAAGTTTCAGTTCTTGATGAAATAGTTCAGGCTTCAGGTTATGTCTTAGGGTCCTGCTTTTAATACATGTATTTGCAAAACAATCTTTAGAGAGAAGAATCAGATGCACACAGGGACCTGTGGTTTTTAGAAAAGCAGCAACTTTTCTCATGATGTGCACACATACCATATTCTGCATTTAAAAGTTGTATAGATACAATCCTAAAATGAAAACCATCGAGATAACTGTTCATATCTACCAGCTGCTGACTCCCTGTTCTGGCAGGTAAGAATCCATGGACTTCATAGCTGGAACTGTCTGCCAAGCAGCCTAACATCTTTCCTCATTGAATATCAAAGCTTCTGCAACGTGAAGCATTTCCTTTGGGCCTCAAGGTGCAACATCTGAAGTTGCTCCAACAGAGACCAAATGATCATTTGTAACAAGGAGTAACTCAATTTCTTTACACTAGTCTTAATGAGATATGAGCTAGGGATTGGACGGGCCAGTAGAAGACAGAAGCAACTTAAATTTGCAGTGAGAGAAACACCAGTATTCATCAATGCACAGAGGTCTCATGACACGAACAGCAATGCCTGATTTTGTTTAATGTTGAATGCAACTTTCAAATAAATGAAGTAGGAACATGGGAGAATTCCGTTGTTTGGGACCACCAACCTAAATCAAATCCCTGACCGGGAGTGATAGAACAAGAACTTGAGAAAGATGCTCTTTCATCAGCTTGAAAAAGATGTCTGATATTCTGTTACAGAATACCAACACTCCTTGTTCTTTTGTAGACAGAATATACGACCCAAGAGAAATGAGTATCAGAGAGGAGGAAAAGGTACTTAAAGATAGTGTCTTTTTATCAGTGACAAAACATCTCTCCCGTTTCTTGGAAAGTTTAGAAATGTGCTGCTTTTTATCCTTTCAAGAAATATTTTTCTCTCTCTCAATTCAGACTATTAAAAATAATAAGAGGAATGTAATACAACTTTAAATGAGAGTTTATACATTACATGTTTTATGGCAGCTGCTTTTATTTCACTTTAGATTAAGAACGCCTTTATGTTGAAGCTTTGGAGCTGACCTTACAAAGCAGCAATACCATTAGCCCTGAAGCACATGTTTCCCATTTAATGTTTCTGAGGTAACATTCTTTGTGAAAGTGAGAGAAATGAGAACACAAACTTGCAGGAAAAATAAAAGTCTGAGTGTCCTCGTTTGGAACAGAATTAAAGTCAGTTTGGACACTTGAAAATATGAAGTGAGAGGCCATGGCCTTACAAAGAGTTTCTCAATGTGATCCCAAGAGTTACAATGCTCAGCTTTCCTTTAGTATGCCATAGCTCATTGTCATTTCCTCTCAAGAGGCTGAACATATTTTGCCATCTCAATTTGAAGTGAAAGGTCTCGCTTACATCAATGTTATTTCAGTTTTAACCAGCATTACTCAAATGATTTATAAGCATGCCCAACCAAAAGAGCACAGTTGTAGTTCTAGCAAATGAACCCAATGGAGTTATTCTGGAGTACAGCAGAAAGGAATTTGACCTGCTGTATTTGCAAGAGTCATGAGTTACTGTTATGCATGGAAATTGAACTTATCTTCATGATGAAGCTTGGTCAGTATTGTTCAGCTACTGCTACAGTCATGATTTTATGCTTGAAAGTCTTTGCAGTTGGTGAATCTGAGAAGCTGCAGACTACAAGGTTCAAGG
Organism: Pezoporus wallicus; assembly: GCF_028554395.1. Taxonomy (NCBI): domain Eukaryota; kingdom Metazoa; phylum Chordata; class Aves; order Psittaciformes; family Psittacidae; genus Pezoporus; species Pezoporus wallicus. Next base: position 1,847,039 of record NW_026637266.1, read on the forward strand.
TGAACTCAAAATAGACTGACAAACACAGGAAAGAGCTGGACAAGGGCACTGTTTGGTAGCCACTGGATGCTCTTTATTTTGGAACCTTGCCAAAGAACAGAAAAACTGAATGCACAAGAAAAGGACATAAACTGTATGATTTTGAAGAAAAGCAGACAAATTCAGTGCTAAAATTCCCATCTATGCCAGTGAAAGCTGGATCCAGGTTCCTGTCAACATATGGCCTTTCACTCAAAGTAAGTCTCTTCTCTGAAACACACTTCTGCAAAGCCTTCCAACAGTAATGATGCAAGATTTGCTGGAGCTGAAGTCAGGTTCCCAAGCTCAGAGACTGCCCCCTGCACTGTTATCTAGGAACACCTTAAAAAGGAAGTCTCACGTCTCCATTCTGTTTTATTTTAAGGAGACAAAAAGGTTGTAACATTTGCATTTAAGCATTTAAATTCCCAATTCTGATTCAAAACTGCAACATTTTTCCCTTCCTACTAATTCAAATGAGAATTCTTGGATGCTGAGCACTTCTGGAAATTAGAGACCTTATTCAGGGAACAAGACAATCAAAGAGAAGGCTACTTGGAACATCCTTCTGTGACACTCTTACCCTAAGCCTCAGAAGTTCCACCTTTTCCTAATCTTGCAGATAGTCTGAATTTACATTCCCGATATCAGATGCAAAGAGACACACCTATTTAATACGGATTCCAAACAAAATAAAAAAAAAGTAATTATTTTAACACAAAGCTGTACAATCTTACCATTTGCTTCACCAAGTTCATTTCCTCACTCTTATATAGACTCAGATTAGCATACTGCAACCAAATAAATCAACCAACAAACAAACCAGTCATTCTCCTGCTTTGTCCAGTCTAATCTTATCTTCCTGTTCATAAATTTTGCCCCACTTTGTGGTGCCTTTTCTTCACTTGGGCAATAATTCATCTTTTTCTGCTGGGCCTGCAGATGTGTAGCACTCTCTCATATAAAAGGATGACATATACCTCCACTCTTCCCTTTCATTTTGGACAGGGCTTTTTCCTACTGCGCAACTGCAGTATTGGGGAAGAAGTAGTAACAACAGCACACTCCTATGACATTTTTGCCAAGAGTTAGCAGATATTCCTTGTCAATATTGCATGTAAAAATTTATCCTCTGCCTGTAAAATCCTTCAGTTTATTTTGATGTATTTAACTTCTTACTCTGAAACACAGCAAACCAACAGTTTACTGTTGACATAGCTGCAGTTAAGTGACTCCAGTGTCTAAATTTGCATTTCAATAAGGTTAGGCACATTCAGATCCAAGAAATCTGAAAGGTGAAACTATAAATGTCATGTGCAAGGGCAGACTTAAGTATCCAATATGTCTTATTCGAATTACAGTTTGAATTAATATATCATACTTGTACTAAGGTCCTAAAAGGCTATTTTCACCAGATTACAGTGCAAATTGCAATTCTGTTACAAGCTTTATGTCCATGATTAAATACAAACTGGGGGCAAATCCCCTCTTCCCTTTCTTTTTTCTTTTTGTTTTGTTCAATAACTGGTCTTGTTATCATGAAATGGGATGAAACAGGCCAATATTTAAATTTCTGCTCAGTTTTCTGTGTTTGGTCATTTTGACTTCATTCTCTTTGATGTCTAAAAAATAATATTTCTTCATGCTGCTTCTATTCAAAGGCAAGAAAGTATCTCTAATTATTTTGGTGTGCTATGAATAAGCATGGAGATGCTGGGACAGGAAACACATACATGACATTACAATTAAAAAAGACGAATTTGTTAGCAGTTCCGTAATATTCCCTAAATGCAGAAATTCTAAACACTGAAGTCATCTGCATAACTCCTCTTTTCAGTTGCCAGGGTCCACAAGCTGAATCTTCCATAACAGTTATTATCATGGGGTGTAAGACAGCGAGCCGAATTTTGTAGACTAATATTAAACAATGCAGCACAAGTCAGTATGATACAGGGCATACTTCAAGCAGCCACTGAATCTCTCATATACTAAAGCAGAGTCTTTTCATGTGAACTATTTCTGTGTTATGATTTCTCATGCTTTCTCAGCATGTTCTGGTAGATGTCTGCCTTTCCCAACAACATCTATTTGCAAAGCCTGTCAGCTCCACATGCAGCCTGTGGAACTTCGGTGCTAAAGGTAGGTTAAGAATTATGCCTTTAAGAAGCTACTTCTTACCATTTCTAAGAAAGCATCTATTTTATTTATTCATACAGTGAAGTTATGTGTTTGAAGGATAAAGAATATACAGCAGAAACACTGCATTTGGAGCTCTTACAGAATGACTGAAGTCTTCATCACACTCTCCCAGCCTCCAGTGAACTCTCCCACATCCTACCAGAAAACAGAAGCTATTTTATAACCAAACAATTTGAGTGATGGCATCAAAGGTGTGCCAGATCACTACACACAGACTTCTAATTAAAAGTAAGACTTCTCTACCATCTGTTTAAGGCTGTCTCTCTGTAGCAACCTACTTTACATTTCAGGGCTTTGCTACAGGCCTTCGGAGCTCCCTCAGGAAGCACCAAAACTCAACCAACTGTTGAATTTTGTCACAGATAATTTAGCCACTGAATCCTAATTGTATGCATGGTAAAGAGAGAGTACTTCCTTGAATAAGGATGGATTTATCTATGCTACAGTAAGAATTCTCAAAAACAGTTTAAAGTCCCAAACTTGCCAGAAAATAACACCTAAAAGGTGATCATGGGAAGGAATTTAAGATGCAGCTCTCTGACAGATGTTTAAACCAGCACATCTTCTGCACAAATGCAGTAAATTTATATATAATCATCCAGTTATTCAAATCTGAAACAGGAAAAACAAAGACATGTTTTCTCTTTACACCAACATTATAAATTAAGATGAAAATCGGGTCTTGTGAGGTTACGGAAATGCTGACAGCTGAAAGGTTTTGTTCCCGCATTACAGTTTCCATCGTTTTTGTTTTTTTTTCCTTAGAAAAAAACCTCAACAAATCTGTTCTCTTGCTTGAGACAAATACCATTTCTAAAGAAAGAGTTGTGGGTGTAAGACTTAAAAAATGAGTTCTCTTGTTTGTTTTTCATGATGATTTTGTGCTGACTCTAAAAAAAGGTTTTGTAAAACCTTAGCTGATGAGAATGGGCACGCACTGTTTGAGCTACAGTAAAGATAATGTAAAAATGTCAGTTCACTATATAAGCTTATTTTTTCCAATACAAAACTAAACTTCACTTGAAGCCCTAAATTATTCCTGCTGGTTCACTAAACAGGGAGACAGAAAATTTTGTTAACCTACTGGGAGTCATCATTTGGTCTCTGCTATACGTCTGTCCTCTGTGCACCTCTGTTCTGAGAAAAGACCTACTGAACATTGCATGACGGTAAGTTATAGCTGAGTTTTCACCAGCAGCACTGCATTTCCCTTGCGCTACAGATGGAATACTCCCATCTCTCCCACAGAGGTTACTCACAGCATGACACCACATTTTAAACTTGCCTCATGGTTTAGTGTACTGTATCATAAAATACATCACAGACTTTAACTATTTGGATAAAAAACATAGCTAACTACATGCAGGGGAAGCTATACTTCAACTTACTTTATCATAGTCCATGAACTTCATAGTGGGTTAGTGAAGTCGCACAATCATCATCCTTCCCTCCTGACCTGTTAGTCCCAGTCTGTACAGGGAACCCAGGCTCGCATCAGAACTGGAATTACTGGCAAGAAACAACTCATTCCAGGATGCCAGATGTCTGATAGAGGAGGAAAACCAAACCCAAATGAAACAACTAAATAACACCCTAGAAACTTTCTTTGAGGCACAGAGGCAACTGTCAACTAAGGAAACTAATGGATGGAAGTTGTACCTAGCTCTTCCTGGCTGGAAAGACAGTCACATGGAGAAGGAAACAAGCCATACCTAGATGGGGAAGGTGGCAAGCAGTCTCCTAATCAAGACTTTGATAACCTGAAGGAGCAGAGTGTATTCACTGAATTTGTACTGACAAACTGGTTTGCAGACCTCAAGGCACAGAAAAGAAAAAAAAAGACCTCTTCTCCCCTCTCCTAAAAAAAGCCCAAACACCAAAAATGCTCAGAACAATACACAATATAAACTGGCTTCTGAAAACTTCAGTCTGGTTCCTATTTGTTTCTTCATGTACTAGTAATACCCTTAAAATTTCCAGCCTTTAAATTTTGGGGACTTAAACAAGTAAAACGTCTGACATCAGAAGGAACTGGGTTCACAATTTCTGTGTGCCATGTGGAGTGCTAGACCTGAAGTTTTAACTGAAGATACTTGCAAGAAGGCTTTCACTGTGTGCAGATGTTTCAGTCTGCCAAGCACTGACATAACAAGCAAGACAAACACAGGATAAAATCCAATAGACCTGCAACTTCTCAGTCCTCTGCTGTTTCTGAAGCTCAAGTGTGACTTCCATTGCTCCTAGGTCCAGTGCTCACTGGAAGCAGGCTTCAGGTCTTTGGTGTTTGCACAGACTTTTATTTTTCTTGTCCGTACCAAAACTTTAATTTCAGGAGAGCAAGCAGGGATACAACTCTGTATTTTTATTAACAACAAGCAGATTTCCAGCCACTGAATAAGGTCTATCACACTTCAAGCCCTAAAGATCCTAGAAACTCTGCACACTTTACAGAAGTACCACATTCCTGAACACGGCACATTGCAGATGCTACAGCACACACAGCATTGAAGACCAGAAATATTCCAATTTCTTAAATCATTTCCACTGTCAAAGGAAGATATAGGCATTTTTGCCCCTTTTATCCCCTCTTGCAGAAAGGACACCGATTTAAAAAGCTCCAATCTCACAGTATTTTGTGACAGTTGATACTGGAAAGTTACAAGCATTGGGGTCAATTACTGAGTCTGAGGCGCACAGTCCCAAAACACACACCAGCTCTGTAACCGTGACTGTGTAACTTTGTAACTGCACTCTTTCCTTACACATACTATTCAGAATTTTAATAAACCATCTACAGCAAATCACTAAACAACCGCATTGCCAAAGCAAGCCACACTGGCTTGTAAGACAACTTTTACAGCGTAATCCTAGCATTACATGTTCAAGTGGCTTGACATCGCGAAGTATGTTGGAAGATGCCCTCAGATTCAGCTTGTTTGGAATGTTTTAAAATACGAAAAGCGCCTGTTCAGGCTTATGTCCACAAGGTATCATGATCATCAAAACAAATATACTTCTAATTAGCATTCCAGTTTCTTAAACTTGCATTTTTAAGAAATGCTCTTTGCAATTGAGCATATTGCTTCTAAAGCATAAGTATACAAAGAGAAGACAGAAAAGATTCATAATCAGAATTAAACATAAAAAATACCAGGTTGTTACTTATTGGGTATTTTAAAGCAAGTCCTCAACGTGTTATGTGCTTCCTTAGAAATACAAACACACTGCAAAAAATAAGAAAATGGAGGAACTGAGTACTAAATCTGCCCTGAACACATGCTATTGAGTAGAAAGCTGTCATTTTCACACATCCTTGAGTTCAAGCTTTATATGCTCTGTATTCCTGACATTCTATGAAACATCTCTTGATGATTAGAGTACGTAAGAGTAGCAGTGAGACCAGTTAAACCCTGTGTATCAGTGCAAGTTCTATGGTTATTAGTGTTACCCTTCCCAGGCATTGTGGGAATATTTTTGGAAAGTGATCTTAAGTCATTTAGGTCGCTATAGAGCAATCTCCAATATGATAAAAATACTTTTGTTAAAATGCAATCAGTGCTGTTACTGCCCTGCAGAAATCTGGTTTCCCTTCAGTTAAATCAATCCTACTATACATCTTCAAAAGAGGTGAATACTCCCCATACTATTCAGATGAGGAAACTGAGAAATTGTGCAGCTTCTCAGAATAAGGGAATGAGTGTTACAGAAACAGCAGCCAGATCTAGGTTTCCTGAACTTCCAGGTATGTTTGCCATTCGCAGGACTTTTGCCCCAGATGCAAAATATTTTTACACACATGGATGAATTTTGAGGCTAATCAGAAGAAGGTGAATGAGTATTATGCCAGTCACGGAGTTCATCCAACTAAGTACGTATAAAGGAAAAAGGGTTCTTCCTTAAGTCTGTATTTTCATACTTTCTGATTATTGTTTCTTTCTGAAATATATGCCTTTGAAATCAAGTTTATGACTTCAGGGTGGGAGAGGTGGGATATTGGGGCGGGGGTTATGTTATTTTTGTATGTATAGTCTTACTTGCAATATCAGCTTTATTTGGACATTTTGCATATGTCAGACCTGAAGCACAGTCCTATGGCTAAACCTGCACACTAGTGATTTATGCCCAACCGCTATATTAGAAATAACATATCCTGGCAACATGGATGAAAATAAGATAGTTTCAATATCTCTAATCTGCTCAAGAGACAGTATAGCACAATATATTAAAAAAAATCCTTTACATATAAAAAAAAAAAAAAAAAAGAAACAAAAGAAAGAAAAAAATGTCCCCAAAAATTATATGAGAAAATCATTACTTAAATTGGAGAATGTTTGAATTAGTAAGGGAATTAAGAAACTGGCAAGCTGTGACAGTGTGATGTGCTCTATTTTACAATGCATGCCCCAGCATTTTGAAAAGCCAGGTCACCCCAAACCATACTAACAGGAAACAAGAAAAAAACGTGCTCTTGTGGCTTATTACAGTGCTCTGTTCTTAGCGCACTCTGAAGCAGAGCGCTTCGAAGAATAACATTTGTGTCAACTGGAGAGACACAATACTTCCACAGCAGACTTACCAGATCAGCATGTACTGATACTGGTTTCGAGGATGAAGTTGCCTATTATTTGCAGAGGATGAAGGAAAAGGGTATCTTGTGGATCTTGATGACTGAGTGAATGGGGGAGAGGGAGGAGGAGGATGTCTGACTGATATCACTATGCTGATAGTCCTGCTCAATCTCCTTGTAAACACAAGGTGGGTCCTTGATCTGTCTTTCTGCCAGCAGTATCAGTGTGAGAAGTACAGTGGGAGCCTAGGGAACTGATTCCACAGTTGTACCAGCAGACCAGTTGTCTGACAGCTGATGCAACTGAAGCATTAGCCTGGAGCTATACCCCACCTGCCTTCCCCTTAGCAATGCCAACGTAGTAGCACATAACCTACACAGCCATCTACACTGCAAAGAGAAACATGGTAAGTGCTTACTTTTGTTAAAAAATACTAAGGATGTTGGGGATTGGTTTAAGCAAAGGGAAGGAAAAAAAAGGTCTGTTTTAAGAAAGTATTAGTGTATTTTGTGTGTGTGTTCCTTTAGGATCACCACAGACACTTTTGTTTTGAACACAGTCCAAAAGGAGTAGAGCCTCAGTAGATCTGTCTGTCCTATCTCTCATCAGTGATGTGCTTTATGTGTTTTAGAAATGACACATCTAACAGAATAAAGCCACACTGACTACATGGACTGCATACCTTTCTGGATTTCTCATGTTATTTGGGAAGGCTAAGAGCTTTCCTCTGTGTGTGGCAATACATAAAATGGCCTCACTGGGTTTTCTCTAAGTAATAGAAATTCATCAAAGCACATCTTAAATTACTTATTATGGCATCATCTTGAACTAAAATGAGAGCCCACATCAGGAAAGAAGCTGTAAGGGATGGGAAGGCGTGGGAACTGAAAGATGACACATGGTAAGACACGCCATGTGCCTAAGGAGAAACTATGCTATTTCAGTTTACAAGATCTAGCCTGCTCGGTATACCCTAACAAGCATCACAGAGAGCTTGTTTAGGGTGCATGCAAACCAGCTGGGTGATCACAGGGACTACAACAGAACAGCAGCTGACACAGTAATGCGACTAAGATGCATTGCAATTGCAGTTAACTCTAGATAAACACAAATCCAACAAGCACTTGCAAATGATTTTAGCTTTAGTTTTTCAAAGGCAACTAAAGAAGCTGGATACACACGCTGCTTATTTTCAGGGGCCCTACCACCTTAGATTCTTGACAATTCCTCACTAGACTTGCTTGGTATTTCTGTGGGAGCAGTACAAGGCTTTCTTTATCAGTTACAGGAAGCCTTCCTGCCTGCCAATGTGTAATAGGCTCAGTTTTGGTTTTCTCTTTGCCACTTCAATAATAAAGTTATACAAAACAAAGAAAATAAAATTAAAAGCTTACCCAATGGCAGTGAGCATTGCTAAAAAGCATCTAAAGCAATCTTGTACCCTGTACTTGTTCTTTGCAAATTCATACTGATAGTAGATTTTATGATCTCATATCCAAAGTCCCATAATAAATGTCCCCAACTCAAAAGCCAATGAAAACAAAGGTTTAGATTAGAAAAACAATCAAATAAGGGGCAGTAACATTTCCAGTTTCTTACCTGCTACCTTTCCACTACTGCTGCTCAAATTGGTTGAGGTGCTACGCTGTCTGCGTTTTACATATCAAATAAAAAATGTTTCCTGTGACAAAGGAGAGACAAATGCTTTTTACATTTCTTATTTCAAGACACACTTGAAGACTCCTGTAATTATTCTATATTTTCTGATGCTTTAGCTCATTTCTGACCTGGTATTGTATTTCAGCAGCGGACTCGAGCAGGGGGCCCCCAGCAGAGTTTTACAGTACCTGTGGTGCAGGCTGATACTGCCACCTTGGGGAAGACTTTTTCCACGTACGTTGAGGAGCCTAAGCAAGTGTCCTATAAATCAGCTTGATTTTTTTCCTTGTCATATAGTCCCAAGAAAGGCTTCTTAAAATCTTCCGCCCGTGCTGTTGTAAGATCTTCCAGATGCATCCCAACTGGGACTGTATTACATTCATAATAATGCTCTAAAGAAATGCCTTTTTCTGTGGAGACGTGTGCTTAGCCAAGTTATAGCCATCATTTAAGCAGTGCCTCATTTCCAGTACTCTTTATTTTACAGCCATCTTTCTTAGCATAAAAGTCCTGTTCTGCATGCAACTAAGCAAGCTATAATTTGCATACAACAGTCTGCTTCTGGGATTCTACCTTTCTTGGTAGTCTAAATCCTTGTCCAGGCACAGCCAAATTATCCCCTTGGCAGGCTATTAGCTCAGTTGGATGTGACTGCTAGGACATACCTCTGCTTCAGATGTCATAGAAGGCATTACTGTGCATAGGAACAGTCCAACAAAAAGTACAGAGCTACACTGTGACAATATAACCAAAATCAAGACTTCTAGGCAAATTAAAGAAAGCATGTGGATTTTATCTACAGGTTTATGAGGAAGACCTATCATTTTGCTTTACAAGTCACCCTCCATTCAGACTTGAGTTCATATCCATTAGCAAATGAAGGAACCTTGCTACTTTATATATAAATATAGGCTTGATACACAAAGACTGTGCACAGGATTGAGCCGCAAGCCTTTTCACAGTGGAAATAATCAGTGGTTGCCTTGGCTACACATGCAATACAGGAAAAGATTTAATGTTTCACCTCTCATCAGGTGAAGCTCAAGAGGAGGAAACTGTCTGAAAACAACTAACTTGTCTATCAATGTAGTCAAAACCACCAAGCAACAAAATTATTACACATCCATCTGGAGCCAAGTAACAAAACCAGTGAATTCTTTCATGATGAATGATGCAAATTTACACAAGGAGGATGTGAAGGCACCATTAACTCCTACCTTCTGCTAAAGCACTAGCTGTGCTTGTGGTACCACAGCGGAAGACAACAGGCTTCTAGAGCAATTCAAGTCTCTCTCCACTGCTGTGGCAGGCAGGAACAGCCCTAGCACTGCAGTAACCCAATACTTACCGATTCCCACAGAGAACTACATTTTGGATGACAATATCACCAGCTGGACTGGCCTATCAAAACACCTTCCTGTTTTCCTCCCACCACAGACAGCCTAGTACCAGATTCCTGTTCTTACTGTAATGGCGCATACCTTAATACCTCTGGAGTAAACATGTGCTTCCACCCATCTGGGATTTAGAGCCAGAGAGGAGGCTTATCTAAACCCTTCCTTGTGAACAGACAAGGGCTTATTCCAATCTTTCATTTTATTGCTACAACCTGATAATTAATGCACAAATTCGTATTAATTTCTTCATTAAGGCATAGAAGTTTAAATTAATGGCTTTCCCCCTTGTGCAAAATTGTCTAAAATGCAAGTGATAGGTTCTTACTGGACAGTCTTTTTATCCCTGGTTTTAATGCTACTATAGCATGGCAAAGAATTACGCTTGCAAGAGAAATCATGGAATCACAGAATGGTTTGGGTTGGAAGGGACCTTGAGATCATCTAGACCTAAAACCCCTGCCAAATGTTTCAAGCTAGCAAACCAACAGCTAACACATACGACTGGCAGTGGTGCAAGTCTTCAGTCTTCTTCCAGATTTCACAAATAATTTCTGTATTTTAATCCATTTTTTTTTATTATTTTAATCCGTATTTGTTAGGCAAACAGCTTTACATCTGCATATGCTTTACATGGTACTTTGAAAATATTGCAATTATTAATTCATTAAAATTATAAGAGAAAGTTCATCTGCTCTTCACATGCATATATGAACACCCATTCAAGAACATGCAACACAAAATAATCCCTGACCCTCCATTACCACTGTCACATTTAACTGATGGTAGAACAAAAGTAACTTAAAAAAAAAATAAAATTCAAATTCAACTTCATACAATCACTAAAGTGATTGCAAAAAACGCATCTGCAGCTAAGTTGCAAAAATTCATTGCCAATTACTGACCAAACCTATTAAATGGAGATCTATTAGTAACAGATTAACCAGGTTAATGTGTACGTATCAGTCTCAGCATGGTACACTGCTGCTGTTAGTTTCAAAGTTCACATATGAACTTCTTTTTACACTGCACACATGGTTCGTGAAGTCTGAATGAAAAAGGAATTTAAGGGAAAATAAGGTAAGTGATATAATATGAAATTAATGTCATTATTTAAGCATAGACTGCTTACTGGAAAAAAAAAATAAATCCTCGATCACAGGAGGATGGGGCCAGGAGGGGGCTGGTCTCTGCTCCCAGGGAACAAGGGACAGGACGAGAGGAAATGGCCTCAAGATGCACCAGGGGAGGTTTAGATGGAGATGAGGAACAATTCCTTTCCCAGAGGATGCTCAGGCATTGGAACAGGCTGCCCAGGGCAGTGGTGAAGTCACAGTCCCTGGAAGTGTTCACACACTGTTTAGATGAGGCCCTCAGTGCCATGGGTTAGTGGTGGCTTTGACAGTGCTGGGGAATGGTTGGACTTGATGATCTTAAAAGTCTTTTCCAACCTGGTTGATGTTTCTATGATTCTGTGATTTAAAAAAGGAATACAAAACATGCATGACCACCACATCATATTACTGTGCGACAGAAAAAGAATACAATGCATATCCAGACTGATGAATAACTGATGACAACCATTTCATAATGTGTCTTTTTTAAAAAGGTATTTTTAGTAAAAAAAAAAAAAGTAAATTGATCATTGAAAAATCCACAAAAACCTTACTTGAATTCAGTAGGGAAGATCATAATGCTACAAAATTAGTATGTTAACAGCTCTTTTATGTTTGGCTTTGTACTGAAGTTATTTCAGAAAGATTGATTTGGGCATGGGCTTAATATGAGGGAGAAAGCTGGAACTGCATGTGCAAGAATCTAAATAAACTAATCACAGGAAATCCCATTCTAAAATTATTCAGGATCTCTTTGAGTGCCTAAACATAGCATGTTAAAAAAAAAAAACAAAACCAAACCATAAACACCACAACAAAACAATAAACCACCAACAAAAAAACCCAAACTTTCTCAAGTTCAGGTGCCACTGACAACTTGAAACCAACTACTTCTTTGCCAATAGTTTTCCATATTAGAAACACCTCTGAATTTATTTAATCAGTCAGTATTCCTGTTAGACAATTAACGTGCACCAAAACCCCTTCAGATACTAGATTACAAAAAAGTACAAAGAGAACAAGAGTATGTATTTATAAACAATTACAGTAACCGTAAATTACACCCATCACTCATCCCCATCCACCAGTCTACGCTTTTATTTTCCACTAACTGCACTGCAAGTCTAGAGGTCTGTACAGTTGCAAAGTCTTGATTTCATGTGGGGTTAGAACCTGCAGCATTGGCTATTTCAGCCTTTTCATTAGGACATACTTCTAACATTTATCTACATCAGAAAGCACTTTCAAATTACCATCTATTTCAAAATTCAGTGGTAGCTGATCAAAGACATACTCTAAGCTGTTCTCTGCTGTGAAAAAGTGCTCCTTCCTTGACTATCCAATTTTTTTTCCTAAAAACTAAGTAAAGACTTACTTCTTGAAACATGGTCACTTAATAACAGCAGCAGATGTCACCATTCTCTCCTTCCTCCCCTAGCTTTCCTCCTTTTCATTACCAACTCTATCTGCATGCTGATCCTGTTTTCCATGGTTGTTTCCTAAGTCCTTCCTTCCTGTTGCTCTTCCTTAGCTTTATCTGCTTTACTTGTTCCCCACACACTTCTCACACCCAATTCTTTCCCAGCTCTTCAGTTTCTGCAAGTGTATGAGCGCAGCCTGTTAGGTTGGTCTTGTACCTGTGACACCTTCTGTGGGGTCTTGTTATTTTTAAGAAGCAGACTAAGAAGGGCAGCAAAGAGCTGTCTTTGGATCAGGCAGAGGTATACGTGCTGTACTTCATGTCTAGCTACGCCACACACTCCTTAAACATTTCAAGCAGGGCATGACACTCAAAAGATACTGAATTTTACAGTTTTTTGCTGGATCTTCTGAAACAGCTCATGTTATTTGTTCTTCACCTAATGACAGGTTTGGGGATAAAAGCACAGAAAATGCCAGGCAGCAATGAGATGACCATCAACCTTGTTGTCCTTGGAAGAACTCAGAGTGGTAAAAGTGCTGCTGGGAACAGCCTGCTGGGCAGCTCAGACTTTAAGAATTATTGCTCTCCAAGATCTGTGACTACATGCTGCAGCCTTGGCCGCAGCTGCTGTATTTTGGGAATTATACGAAGAAATGGCAGTGAGCTAGCTCTCCGTGTTCGAGTACTTGACACTCCAGGCTACCCTCACAGTAATCTGAGCAAAGAGCAGGTGAGAGACAGAGTGAGCTCAGCCCTGGCTCACCACTTCGGGGAGGAAGGCCTGCATCTCGCTCTCTTGGTCCTCAGGGCTGACTTGCCTCTGTGTCCGGATGAAAGCTATCATACAACTCAGTTCATCCAGGTAACAAATTAATAGTCACTGCCCTAATGGCAACTCTTCTATCTTCAGGTGACAATAGCTAGGAAAGAGTTGACTGTAAAAGTGAAATACAGAAGTGCAGCTGAAAACATTTCCTGAAACACAGCATTCACAACTCCCAACACCACAGCTACACTTACCACACTAAAACTGGAAATAGGCCAAAACTGTTCTCCCTGTGCATGGGCTTTTCTCCTTTTCAAAGAAAATTCTTCTCTCAGCAATCAGTTAAAACTTTATCATGAAAGTTCTAGCTGATTGAAAAGCTTTTAAAGCAAGCAAAAATCAGGTTACCTCACCCTCCTGCACTCTGTGTAGACAAAACGGAGCAACAGGTCCAAAATCCCACAGAAAATCTGACTGACCTGACACAAGGATGCTCAGCTCTGTCCTGCACTGTCACTACTGCTGTATCTGTAAGACAGAACAACTAGAAAGTTACCATGAATTTATTCATAAACGAAAAAAGATGCCAACAAATAGATAGTGCTCAGCTTATCTGTCTGATCAGATGAACTACTTTTGGACTATTAATGACAACAGAAAGGGTTTCAGTTGTTGCCAAAGTCACATTATGCTTTGCATCTGTCTTACACTAACGAACTTTATAAACATCTTTAGGACGAAAAGGACTTCCTGGTTCATCAAATCTTATCACCTGCTGTAACTGGTATTACCTAAATACATCTATAACATATATATGTAGTTAAAAATATATCAACATATACATATAGAGATAGAAAAACCGCTTTCAAGTGTTTCGATTTGCTCTTCTGTTACTTTCTGATTACTCTTTATTGCTAGGCTGCTCCTCAATTTTCCAGTAGTTTAAGAGTTGGTTCTAATTTCAACACTCTTACTCATTATCTGTTTACATATACTTGTTTTCAGTGTTACTCTTTTCCCTTATACAGTTCTCCATCTCTCTATACTCCATGGTATTAAAGAGCAGCATTTACTCAAACTATTTTTACTCTAAGCCAATGAAAAATTATCATGTTCCTCAGTTTCAGACTGTTCTGGATCAAGTCCATGTGGGCATTAAAAGCGTAAGAGATGCCACTATGCCTTTTCTCTTTAAACGGACCCTTAAAACCCATACTGGAAAGAAAGCATGTTTAAAAATGATGATAAAGCAACACTTCTGTTTCATGATTACAGCTTGCTCTCAGCACATATAATGGTCAGCTTTTTAGTTACTTTCCACTTAGCAGACCAGATGCTGTGATTTCCTCAGCCACAACCAGGGCAGGGCAGCTGCCCGGATGTCAGGAATAGGAACTCTGTACTTTTATTGGTTATGTTTCAGTATGTCATTCCAAAAAGACATTAGCCTGAAGACTACCTTTAGCAATCAGGAGTTTTCACAACGTTCCTCTGCAAATTACAGATGGCGTATCAGTGAAGATAACACAGCCTAATGAATTCAGAGTGGTGGATACTGACTTCAGAACATTAGCATTGAGTGTGAGTCCTCAGCAAATCAAGGCACTATCCTTTCTTTCCAAAACTGATAACGCATCACATCCTTAGACAGCTTACCTCAAAAATTTGTGTGGGTACAATTTTTTTTTACCCTAGTGTCTAAAACAGATTAATCACTATCAATACACAGTTTTTTCTAACTCCCTGCTTACCCTGGAAGTAGAAAGGTATACTTTAAATCAGTTTTATGCACCTTGGTATTTAGGCTACAGTTAAGACCTTTGCAAAGTGGACTTTATTCCAAGTAGGTTCCTTGTCACACACGGGCGTTAGCATGATTGCACTGAAGTTGTAATTTCATTTACGTCTGCAAATGAAAGCCTGAGCACTTATTGCCATTAAAATTTTCTATACTCATTGCAAAAAGCAGCTTGTTTTCTCCATTCCCCTCCATCAGATGAACCACAGTAGTTAGACAAACTCTCTGGCCCATAGCTCAGATTGATGCATTTGATTTGTGATTGTCCTGAATTGCTGAGAATAGCTCAATTTTACAGGATGTAGCTGGAACTGCAGTTGGTCCTATGTATAAATTCATCATTTATTTTTTCAACACAAGGTAATTTGGTGATTTTGAAACGCAAATTTCAAATACCTGTAAAAACTGTAGAAATATGGATATGAGGAAACTAAAGATTTAAACAAATGTGTGACACAGCTAAACAACCATTTTTCCTTATTTACATAGACATTTTTTAACTGGAGAAATATTATCCACATCTGTAGCAAGAGAACAAAGAACTGCTAGCACTGCACAAACACATATTTCTACTTAAAATGGATGTCAATGTCTTGGGAAGGTGAAAAACCCCAAGAATTTCAGCAACTCAGATAGCATGAACTGGATTACTGCCAGGAAAAGAACATGTAGCTGGTCTGTTAATGCCGAAGTATATGAGGTGGCAGCGGGTAAGAGGAACAAGGAAAGATAACTATTTAGGATTTGGTTTTTTATTACAGGAACTTCTGGGTCCCACATGGAAGGATTTCACTGCAGTTCTACTTACTCATGCAGACAAGGCAGAAGAGGCTGGATTCAGCGAGGAAGAATACTTGCACAGTGCCTCAAGTACCCTGTTGTCACTTTTGAGCTCAGTACAGCATAAATACCTCTTCCTAGACAACCATAAGAGCATAATTAAAGAGGAAAGAGCTACTGTCTTAAGAAAGCTCTTGAATTTTATAAAACAAAATAATTATCAAAAGCTTCCACTTAAACATAACAAAGCATAAAATTAGCTTTCAGGTGCTCATTTGTCTATTTGCTATAGCAGGTAATATTTAATAAAAGAGTACTGGAACTGGAAAAGCCAACACCCATACAAAATACCTCTGAACAGTTGGAGATGTCTCCTTAGATTACCAAACTACTTGTCCTTCAGAGTACCTCACACTAGTGCATCCACAATCGTAGCTTCAAACACAAAATTCAAACAAGCTAGTGCTCTAAATCACAGTCCTAATATACATGTAGTCACAAATCAGATTTTATTCTCCACCAAACTATATACTGCAGTTCTTACAGAACACTGATCTGGAAAATAAAAGTTAAAAATGAATATTCAGACTGCTTCTTCAAGTTTTCAGGAGTTTCTCTGAATTCCAAAGTTTGTGAAGAGCTTTCAAGTATTAAATGCTAAGTTTTAAATACTGTAAAAGTACTTCTTTACCCCGAGTAAGAACTAGTTAGAATTGAGATTCTGAACTCCAAGAAGTTTGTTTAATACGACATTACTGGCTATGTAGTTTACACAGCAGATAAAATAGCTCCTATGTGCTTAACACTATTCAGCACATTTAAAGAACCAATACTCTTGCTTATTCCCCGATGCATGAAAAATTAATACAGTTTACAGGCACATACAAAAATCATCTGAAAAATAAAACCATTCATCTCTTCTTTTGTGCCTGTTCCTTTTAATTTTAAGTTATTGTCATTTTGTTTTACCAACCAGTTTACTGGATGAAGTTCAAAGCCTACAAAATCAGAGTGGCTATATGTTTTTTATTTCAGTAGTTAAAAAAGCACTTACTGTTTCAGTGGTTAGAAAGTAAGCAGTTAATTAAATATTACATGCCAAAGTATCTGAACTATCTCTAAAGATTTACTTCAAAAGTTTATTGTAAATTGATCTAAAATAGTTATTTTCAGATTATTAAAAGGCAGGAATTAAAAGAAGCAATTTGAGGCTATTACCACAGCAACAATGGCTACTTGTACTACATTATTATGGAATAATTCTAATAGTAACAACTGAAGAAGCTATTTCTGTTTTATAAATAATTTTTTTATATATATATACATATATATATTTTTTATAAAATATCACTGCGTAAAAACACATTAAAACAAAACAAACCTAAAAAAATTCAACTCATTTTATACCTGTTGGGGCACTGGAAACAGATATTTTTATGATAGTGTTTGACTAGCTCTGGCAGTCCATCTGCTCTTCATTCTTTTGGAAGGAAATATGAAATGGACTAGATAGATAAGACAAATAACTGTTACAGCAAAATGACAGTTTTGATCTTACTAACATGGTAACTTAATTGTGGGACAAGAAATTACACCTATTTGTCTATTTAGGGCACAAAGGGTCATAGTTTAATCTTCCCCTTACAACTGTCTGCAGACTACTGAGACAACACAGCCAAGAACAAGTTTGCAGAAGTTTATAATATATGTGAAAACTGCTTACATAAAGACGAGAAAAACTATTAAAAGGTAACAAGAAGAATGAAGATAATCATGGTCTTTACTGACCAACTGCTAGTCCTGCACCTCTTGGAGAACAGTTAGCACAAAAGGAAGATGGCAGAAATTTTTCCTTATTGAGATGCTCTTGCTCCATAGAGCATCTAAACCTTTTAGCTGTCCAGAAAATATGCTTGCCTCCCTGTATTTCTACCATGAACAAGCTTTGTCAATGAAGTCTTGAGCACTAAGTGGTTAATGACCTTTGACAATACTTAACCTCAAGGACAGTAAGCATGGTGAATGTGTGAAGTGTGAAAGTGTTGAAGCATAACACATTCTGTACCCTCTGGAAGAGCAGTCAAACAAAAAGGGTATTAGCCATGCATTTCATGTTTTTTATTGTGCTTGCATTACTTTCCATCTCAACATCTAAAAAAAGTTTCTAACAACCATTTATTTATTTAATTCCGCTGTTTGCCATGGTCTCTGCCCTGCAGACTCCTTTTCCTTTCACTTCAAAAGGAACTCCTTTGTATGTAGCAACACACTGGTCATTGGTATGAAGATCAGGTTGAATCTGCTCCCAAATCTTCTTCTTGGGATTAAGTTCCTTCTCAGGATCTCCTGTTTCAAAACAAAGAATAACCTAATAGCACACAACACAGAAGGCAGAGCAAAAGATCTATTTATGCAGGCTGTCACAGATGTGTACATAACTTCAGCACATACACTTTTTTTTTGGGGGGGGGGGGGATGGGGGACAGGGCCAGAGGGAACCCACAGACATTACCAACAATTCTCAGAATGAATACTTCTAACTGGAACTAGGGATATTCTAGGAAATATCTCTAGAACATGTCTCTAAATGCTGTTTTTTCAGGAGGGAAGAAAGGTTTTAAGTAACAGACTACAAATACTGTCCAAAAGAAGAAATAAAATCATTGCTGGCTGTTGATTTACACAATTTACTAGAGACCAAAAGGGTTCCTAAGAATTAAGTAGATGTGGACCATAGAAATATACTACTCACCTGTGTTGACACAGGTTTGTCCACATCTTAAATTTATTAATTAATATTAAGTGCATTTGGCAGGTGCCCTTACAATTGAGAAATATTGAACTTTGTCAAAAATAGTCCAAAATTAGGATACTGACGCATAATCTTAGCCCCGAGTTTCAACACTGTTCTTACACTTCTTTTTGTACTATTTGATGGTGCTTAAAATAACAGCATTAGCAATCAGCTTGTATTTCAGCAATTATGGCCTCAGTCTCTGCAAGTTTCAGTTCCCTGTTGCTGTGTACACACCCTGGTAAGCTACAGAGCCCCTAGAGGTATCGACAGTCTAACTACATTACCAAATCTAATTATTTAAGAACCTCTAATGACCACAAGCCAACTATAAGGCTACATGGACTTCAATGTATGTGTTTCCAGTAGCGGTTTGAAGTTCATTATTGCTCGGTGTATTCCGGACTGGATGACCACAGGCAGTCAAATGAACTACTCTCCTTCCTCCTGTGTTATTGTTTTTCTCCTTCAGATATTTTCAATGGTTCAATCTACTCATTCTCAATGCTTCCAAAAGTAAGTTACTTCTGCCTGTAGAGAGGTCTAAGTTCTGTAACTTCTATATCTGTAACTGTGTAAGAGAAGTAGACCAGGCCAGATTTCTCCGTTAAGTAGGCTAGCCTTGCTAGAGCAAAATTCAATAATGCAGCTGAGTTATTTCACAACCACAGTGAAATTAATATTTAAAAGAAAAATCAGTAATACCATTAGTAAATTAAACATTTAGAGCTAACTGTGCATTTTAACAAAAGTAAAAATCCTGCTTAATGCTCAAGTTCATAAGCAGAGGCAGACTTGGACTTAGACTAAAGTGAATGCATACAAACTAATAAAATCATTAAACAGAATGTCAAATGATCTGCGCATTTCTTTCCCCCTCCTTAAATATAAAAAGCAAGCAAATTTTTTTAGTAAGAAAAAACCCTTGACTTTTATTATATAAACCATGCTTTGGATGTTTCATTGGAATCCTCTGTCAAGCTCCCTTGGGATCTGTGGTGAGCTCATATTAGATTAGCATAGGCACCAATTTTAAATATTACCAGAGCTTTAGGCTGTGCATTTGCCTATGAATTCTCCTCATTGCATTCCTTCTTCCCAGAAAATATTCTTTAGAAGGGTTTCCATAACTAAATTTAAACTTGTACAGGCTTAACAAGCTTCTCACTCTCTTTACACAAAAAGAAACAAATAAGAGGTCCCAAATTTTGTTACACGTCACTCAGTTTGGCAGTTTAAATATTACAAAAGAATTTCCCATAATAAACAAGAAACCTCTCTGCTTTGTAACAGCTCAATAAGTACTGAAAGAATGTGTAAGAAGGGGCAAAAAGTTGGGGTGATGTATGTGACCTTATGAAAAATTAATACCACTTAGCTGCTGTGTGTTATAACTATACAACTGAAGGAAAGCATCTGTCCTCCAAAGCTTTAATTAAAGAAACCTGTTAAATACAGACTAACCACTGCACTCCACTTCTAGCACTTTCTATTTTTTTAAAGAGATAATTATTACTAAATTGCCAAGGTTTCTTAGACCAGAATCATTACTTTATTACATAAATAAGTAACAGATATATGACTCCTGTGACATTTTTGCGTTGAAGAGTTTTGTCAAAGTGTCAGTTATACTGCTATTAGAAAGCAGATTTGCCAGTTAGCTGTGAAATCTCCAAGAATTATTGCTGCCTTACAGCAGTTACTGTGTGGGAGGGTGTAGTGTTTACAGACATATAATGGAATAATTTTTCAGTGGCTCATAAATTGGACCACTGAAGGAGGACAGAAATTTGGTGAAGTTCTTAATACAACAAAAAGTCCAACAGATCTTGAAGATTCATGTATTGGAGTATACAACAGTGTCAAGTCCACTTAAGGGCAATAACATAAAACAAATAGAAAGGAAGACTCCTCCAGACAACGGCATTCCTTACCAAATCATTTCCCTATGATACTCAAGATAGTTCTAGGAAAACCCTCAAGTCTGCAGAAAAAAGTCCAATTGCTTTGAATCAAGACGCCATGTGTTTACTTTGACTAAAAGGACCAAGGAATATTAGCCTGTATCTCATGAATACTTTTTTATGGTAGAAAGAGAAGGCTTAAAAATAACTTGACTCCAGGCTGCTTGATGGACAGCTGCATATGTTTTAGAGTTGCTTTATTGTTGCTGCTGCTGCTTCTGTTGCTTCATAGGCTTTCATACTTCAAACTAAAATAAGACCCAGCTGTCCTTTCAATTTTAATTTCAAGGACTCGAACCTTTATGCTTTAAAATAACTTGATCAGAATGTAAACGTTTAATTACAAATACTGAAATTAAATGACATCTGACATAGCAAGGATTTTACCCGCCTCATTACAGTACTATGAAGTGCTAGACTGCCTTCAAGGAGATATCAAACTGATCAGAAGTTGATAATTACTTGGACAAAAAGGTAAGTAGCATAAAACCTTAGTCTCTAGCTAAAAGAAATTAAAACCAAACCCCCCAGGTGACTATTTGCAATCCTTTATTTGTACAATATTAGTATACTAATAATAAAATAGTTCAAATATAACTAAACCAGAAAACTTCACCAACAAAAAAAAATGCAACCAGCTTTAAAATACTATTTTATCTGCTTCAGCACTGAGGTCAGCCATTTTCTCCACTTTCCCAGATACCTACTTACCAGGAAAACCATCAAAAGTGATTCTATCTCCAGGTACTGCCCCGGGTGGGGGAGCCAGAATTTCCACTTTTTCTGGGGAGCTGGCACACATCACCATTGCCTGAGATACTACTCCTCTCATCTTTGCGGGCTTCAAGTTACAGAGTAGTATTGCCATTCGATTCTGCATCTTGGGGAAGAAAACGGAAGGATGTGAGAAGTTAAATACCATATGCTTTTGGAGATTCCAAATATTTCATTACAGCAAAAGAACCACAATGAAGATACGTTAATATGGACAAGAAACACAGAAACAGATGTACAGTTTTAATGCCTGGACACCAGTAACAACAATTAAACCACTTGAGAGTTGGCCAGGGAATAATGGAGTAATTGCTGAATTGTGACATACTTATGGAAAAACAAAACGTGCAGTTCAGAAATCCCAAAACCAGGCAATGCATTTCACCCACATTCCATCTTTACTCGTTCTAGATCATCACTTCAGTCTACTTTCAATATAGGAAAATCAACCAAGCAATTTCCATTTAATATTAATAGTGAAAAAAACC
Source organism: Pezoporus wallicus (assembly GCF_028554395.1). Taxonomy (NCBI): domain Eukaryota; kingdom Metazoa; phylum Chordata; class Aves; order Psittaciformes; family Psittacidae; genus Pezoporus; species Pezoporus wallicus. The sequence continues at coordinate 1,868,779 of NW_026637266.1, forward strand.
AACCCAACAAACAAATGGACAACCAAAAAAACCAACACCAAACCCCATCCTACAAATTAGGCTAGCTCACAGTTAAAAATTTCAAAGTGTGTACTGGAAATATACAGGTGTTTCACATAATCAGTTCACTTGAATCTTAAATATTACTTGTTTAACCCAAATGGTTTGAATTACTTTTTTAGCCATTAAATATGGCTGCGTATACTGTGCACTGCAATTTGTTAAAACTGTAACACTAGTTATCTTCCTTTACTGTTTTATTTTAATAAAAATAATAAACCAGGGAAAACATACTTGGTTAGGGGAAACTGCCACACTTAGGCCTAAAAAACAACACGTTTTCAATAAAAATTAAATAAGAAATTGAGAGAGAGACAGAAAGTAAGAAGCCTTAATGCCCACACTCTTACTAAAGATCTATTTCTTGATTTTGGTCTTTCTGCATTACAAAATAAACTTAAAAAAAAAAAAACCTGCAATATTAATACTTGATCATATTGTGTTTTATTAAGTATTCTGATTATACCATATTTTCAAAGTAAAACAATTTAAAAGAAAAAATATCAATACCCAAAATGAAACAGTTACAATAACAAGCTGATCTTGCATAAACTTTAAGGAAGCCCATTGACTGAAACTTTCTTAAATTACTGCTACACAAGAAATGGCTGTAAGATGTCAGCGACACTGAAGTGCAAATTGTAGATATTATCTATCACTGAATAAAAATTGGCAAATAGATAAATAGAATAGAAGAAACAAGATTTCTGCATTTGGTACTCAACTTTAGTTTTGACTTACTGGAAAAAAATTCAGAATTCAGAGCATTGCTTTTTTATTACAGATTATACAACTGACAAAACCAGACTGTATTAATACAGAAATGGAGATCATCATCTTCAGCAAACTAACATGAGAAAAAAAAAACTAGCATCACATCACTCCCTCCTCTCCAATCAGTGGCCCAAATGTTTACATATATTGCATGATATTTTTGTATGAGAAGTAGATTACTATTACAAAATTAAGACGTACTTATAAACATTTCAAAGATACACATTATTCCACCACTTTTACCTCAAATGCTTTTGAAAAACTGCTCTAAACTAAGATTCACACTGATTTCACAAATTAATGGTAAAAAACCCACAAGGTTAATTTTTATAAAACAAAAAGAAAATCCCACCCCAAGATGGTCAGCCAAAACCATAACTCTGCTATTTGAAGGGTGGTTTTTTGCTCTTTATTATAAATGGCTCAATTTTTAAGCCTGTCTTCAGATAAATGACAATTCCTTAAGAACAGAGAAAAAAAGAAACTTGACCTGAACAAGTGCTTCCTGACTGCAAAAGTTTTCGGTTGTTGTGGGTTTCCAGAAAACACAGGACTGATTACAATAACAACAGCTCTGTGTTCAGGCATTCCTTCTGTCAAGGAAGCTGATGTTTGTGTGTCATTCTATCTGCACTGCTCTTAAGAGATCTTTATACAGTAAATGATAAATTAAACCCTGAAAAGCAACAGCTACAAAGGGTCATATCCTGTAATTCTACTGATGATCACTCTCTGTAACCACAAAAATTAGAGGAACATATAAGCAACCTAGTTTTTCAAAGCTAAGTGTAAAAGTAAATTTGGGAGTTTCCTGACAGATAGATAAGATTGGGCAGAAAAAAAAAATAAATCTGACTCCCATTATGTGAAAAGTTCTATCAGAAATACAGGGAGTTACTGAAAGCAGCTGAAGGTGACACAGATAGTGTGCTTCCTTCTGCATATCTCTTATTATCCAGTAAAGTAAAACTATAGGGTAAATCTCTACACTTAAAAGGAAACAAACAGAAGCAAGTCTTTGTCTACAGGGAACTGATAAGTCTTTGATAGCTCAGGACATGTTTGATACATAAATGACCTGAGACTCAGCAAAGGATATTCAAATGTTATCTCCTTGAAGAAATAGTAACAATCACTGTTGGCCTTCCAAAGAGCCTTTTGTTTCAGAAATCCAGGAACTCCAAAACTGACAACTAGTGATAAACTCATTTACTTTCAGCAAATATGTTAGTTGTGACAGTTTCTAAGGTTGTGCGCACAGCTACTTCACATTCAGAATAAAATAATGCAGTTTCCCAACATGAATGAAGCACAGGAACTAAACCAAGGAAAAGTTAATCCTGAAGTTTACCATACACAAACCCCAAGACTTTACCCATACCCGTCTAACTTGTTAATCGGGTAGCTATCCTGCTCTATCTCAAGATCAGACAGTGTGCCAGACTGCAATGGCTAGTAAATAAGAGTTAAAACCAACACACTGATTGCTTTAAAACTAGAGCAAGCTGCAATGCTAACACCAACAAAAAGCCCTCCTTAATCTATTACATGCTGGCCTGCATCTTAAATTTTCCAGGAAATGTAATTTTGCCAGCAAAAGTAAGAAGCTTGGTTATACAGATTTCTATTTGTTTCATATCTGAAAAGAAACACAGTAGCACTTAATATACTTGAAGCCTAATGCCACAAAAGCAGAGGAAAAATGGTTTAAGGAAGGTGTCTTCTATTACACAGAATGTGTCAATATGTTTACAATCATGCTGTAGCCACGGTTCTTTATAATTTATAGAAAAATGTTTTCCATGCAGACTAGACAAGGAAAATCAGAAGATCAAGAGTATGTACGAAGAACATAATTACCACTCTATTTAAGAAAAATAAATGTAAATTCCAGTACCATTTGCTAATTCCTGGGTGGACAACATTAACCCTTAAATAATGCTCTAGAAAGAAAAAAACATTAAGCCAATTTAAAAAGAAAGGAAAAGTTTATGGTATAAAAATGAGACTATACAGTTCCTAACAGATATAGCTGTAATGCATTCTCTCACAAAAAAACGGTTGCAGGATAGCGTTTCTGATGATGACCTCTTCTCTTCTTGCTAGGTTTTAAGATACATGCCCTGAATTCTCATCCTTCACTTTAGAACACTGACATGAGCATCTCCTAGGTTAAAGGGGATTTCAGGGGAGAAAAAAAAGCAATACTTGAGAATGGTCTGTACTTCAAGAATAATTGCCCGAGACAGGTATTGATGCTAGGAACACACAGAGATCCACTTCAAAAAGCCAGATGCAGTGGCAGAAAAGCTGTCTATTCCTGCTGGCATTTCAGAATGTTCTCCAGTTGTCCTCAGCTGCTGCTGAAAGAGCCAGTATTAGCATGGTCCATCTTGTGCTTCAGTTCCATATCCCTGTTACCATCTGTACAAGAGATACTTGGGACTGCAACTTTTGACTTGGCTTCACCACCAGCAGTGGTACACAAAAGCAGAATGTACAACACATGAAGTAGGCATGCAAGAAGTTTTCACACCCCTAAATAACTTGCACTGCATACCAAAATGTTAATGAAGATATACATTGTGCTTCTTAACCAAAAGTAAAATCAGATGGTACAAATACAACAAACACTGCTAAATTAGATCAATCATAAATAGCTGATTTTTTTTTGTGAATTACACCCCTAGCCCTTGATCTGACTGACATACTTATATAAAAATCTGTACGTAGTTTCATGGTAGGCCTTCACGTCTTTGAACACTTAAAAAAACCACAAAAGATGGAAACTTGCCCCTAAGAATTTACTCTCTAATACAGACTTGCTGAAAACCAAACCCTGACACACAAACTAGCTGTTCCCAAAGAACGTGCAAAAATGATCCCTAATTCTTTTTTAATGAGTACTTTGGATTATTTTTTTCCAGACAGAAAGCAGGTTCAAGAGAAAAGACTGGTACTGCCACTGCATTCTATACACTTCATGTTCCTAAGTTTATTTAGACAGGCTTTAAAGATGTTTTTCTACATACATACTTTGAGAGTTGACTTACAACTTGAGAGTTGACTGCTAGCAATTTGAATTTCTGTCCACTGCAAATCTAGTAACTGGACATTATCAGGTGTCAGCACAGAACAATTAGTGTATTTACTATTTTTTTTCAGTTCAGTAACTTTCTGCATCATAACAACAATCACAATTTTAATTGCTTTCTGTACTTGCAGTCTTAACACAGGGACAGGGCATTAATAAGGACTGAAAAGCCACTTGAGAAAATGCTGCTTTTCCACACTAAGATCAATTACTTCATGACCCGTTCCACAGTTGATCTATACAAAATCACTTTAACTGCCAAGACTGTATTTGAATTTAAAAGCAGCCTTCAGTAAATTCCTGCCTTCCATGAACCCTTTAGAAGGAAGGTTTCTCTAAAAGGAAAATGTAATCTTGAAGTATTAGATTGTTCCCAAGACATACACAAACACAAAATGTATCTACTAAAAAAAGCACAGAGGCAGACCCTATTCTGGACAAGAAAGTAAAAATACACATTTTGAATTCCTGTTGTTTAAGCCGCTCACTACCATCTAAGTCAAATTTACATGCGCTTTGCTTTACTGCATGCCAAACACTTCAACAGGCTATGAAGAAAATTGGATGGCAAAGGTTTCAAAAGTTTGGCTGATAGCAAAATAATTTATTATGGGTTCTCTATTACATACTAGGAAACCTGAAGGGAGAGTCACATCTGTTTGGTTTAGGAGCCCACTGTGTATTAACGGCATCACAGAGGAGTCAGGACATGATCCCAGGACGGAAGCAGAAAGGAGCTGATCAAGGGGAAGAGTACTCCTCTGTTTTCTGGCAAATGTTGTTAAGTGTTACTTGCGTTTGCATTTCACTTTTGTTTTCATGACCACAAAAATCTTTTAGCAGATGAAACGCATCCTATAAACAACATGTTTATGAAGCTCTTGAGATACTTGAGGAATGGAAAAGATATCAGTAAATAATTTTGTCAATACCTGATCCAGAGAAACATGTTTCACTAAACCGCTGACAACAGTCCTTGGGCTTGCTTCACCAACATCCACTTCTTCAACATACAGAGTGTCTGCATCTGGATGCTTTTTGGCAGTGATAATGCAGCCAACACGAAGATCCAGTCGAGAAACATCTACAGGTTTTGCATCACTACTTCCAGCAGCTGGCTGCTGTTTCTTCTCCTTCTTGTCACCTATTAAAGAAAGTTTAGTTCATGAAATAAACATTTAAAAAAGCATAAATAATGTATATGACTATTGCAAAGGAAAGCAAGGTACAATCTGAGAAACAAGTGTAAGTGCAAAACACAAATGAAGAGTAAAGAGTTAGCACCTTTATTACTAGTTTCCAGTAGAGATACAATCCTATCATAGCTTGGGTGTGATAGGACCTTAAAGATCATGGAGTTCCAACCCCCTGCCACAGGCAGGGCCACCTTCCACTAGACAAGGCTGCTCAAAGCCCCATCCAACCCGGACTTGAACGCTGCCAGGGATGGGGCAGCCACAACTTCTCTGGGCAACCTGTGCTAGGGTCTCACCACCCTCATAGTAAGTATTTTTTTCTTAATATCCAATCTACATCTCCCCTTTATCAGTTTAAACACATTCCCCTTCTCCTGTCATGACATGTCCTTGTAAAATCCTTCTCCAGATTTTTTGTAGGCTCCCTTTATGTACCAGAAGACTATTACAAGGTCTCCCCAGAGCCTTCTCTTCTCCAAATTTAACCACCCCAATTCTCTGAGCCTCTCTTCAAGAGCAGCCCTTCAAGATGACCTTAGCTAACATTCTCCACTATCCAAATATACTAGTGTGCGAAAATGCTCATGGCTTACGAGGTTCCACTGATGCAGAGTCTTTATTCTATGGCAACGCAAGGGTTTATTATTACCTACACATGCTGTACAGTATAAAACATCAATGAAGCAACACTCCTCATACTTAGCTGCTTTAGATATTCCTTTCAAGATGAGCAAGTTACATCTAGTTTGTATATAAGACTGTCCTGTTTAAAAGTTATTCAAATTTGCTTAACAACTATAATCTCCATGGGCCTAAGATACATCTAAGAAAACTTACTTAAAATAAGCATATTCTGTTATTCCTTTATGCAAGACAGTTTACTCGTAAACTAAATTCCCTTTCTTACAGAGCAAAAGAGGAAAAAGTGGACACAGCATATAATTTTTCATTACCCTTGCTCTATTAGAAGCTTGAAATTACACAATACATTCAGAAAAATACTGCTTTTTTATTATTAACATAAGTGGTAGCTCTTTAAAAACATTTCAGTTCATATACGATGAATAAAAAGCTCTGGTGTTTATTAATCAAATTGTAATGTAATTAAGATTAATAAAACCAGTCATATTCATAATAATTGAAGAGAAACTGAAAAAATATCATCAAAATACTTAACAATTAATGTCTGTAAGATAATTTCAAAAGACCTGCTATCTTTATCCTTGGTATCATTCTTCACTGTTCTCCACTTCATGACATTTCTCTATAATACACAACTGGGAGGAGTGGCTGACCCGCCAAAGGACCATGGTACCCTCCAGAGGTAACTGAGCAGGCTGGAGAAATGGGCTGACAGAAACCTCCCTAGAAAGTGCTCAAGGCCAGGTTGGACAGGTCCTTGAGCAAACTGGTCTAATGGGAGGTCTCCCTGCCCACGGCAGGGGTATTGGAACCGGATGATCTTAAGGTCCTTTCCAACCCAAACAATTCTACGATTCTATGATAATCATCTGGAGCCAAATAAATCAGTTTTTAGCACCCTATTTATTTCACTTCAGAGAAATGTAGTCTGTCACAAAATAAGGAAAAGAGCAAAGCATGTCTGTACACAGCATACGTAAGGATGTGCAGAAAACATCCACTTCAGTGTTGCAGGCTAAGGAGAGAACAGCACTTGTCTGGCCTGTATTGGCATCAGCCCAGGATCAATATCCAGAGACGCCTCACAGATGAGGTTTGCAAGCTGAACAAGGACAATGGCAATAACCAGAGAGGAAACATACGAGATGGGTGACAGAAAGCAAAGGGATTTGAGATAGTGCATAATTTCATCAATTTCAAGACTGAAAACCAAATTTTATTAGTTACTTTTTTAAATACTACACCTACAACAGATGTTTAACTGCCCAGAAATAACCTGTGTAGGGCTACTAGTTAATGCTCTTACCATATTTCACCTTTTCCCAAATACAGTCACTGGAAGGAAAAAGCCAAACAGACTGCTTTCCAAATTTAAGCTACTTATGCAAAATGAGAGGAAACAACACAAGAAAGTTTTATTTTTCCTTACCAATTACATGCTTGCTCTGCAGCCACTGAATACTTGAAGAAAATAGTTAATTGCCTGATATGACATATGGCCTCTGCTTTTATATTTACAGCCCTGAGGAATATTGATGTGTCAAAGGCTGCAGTACATCAAAAGAAACGAAGAAGCTTATAAGTCTGCATATAGCTCACTAGAAAAATCAGAGACACAGCGCCCTATCAGCATAATATCCAAACTGTGAAAAGCTGTACAAATCAATTCATAGCAAATAAATAATAACTTGCCTAAGAGAATGATTCCAAAACATCAGTTTAAATCACAAAGACATCTGTATTTTTGTGCAAGTGTAACAGACATCTATCTTTTCTTCTATTAAGAGAGTTGGTTTAAAAAAAGTCAATACAGACAGCTAAAAGAGAAAAGGAGGAGGAAAGGTGTTAGGAAGGCTACTATCCTTCTCCTACATTTACTCCCTGTTGACCAAACTAGATTATGTTATCTGCCTATGTGCTTACCCCAGTACACTTACTCTTAGCCACACAATTTCACCAATGATGACAGGGATGCATTTGATCTAAAGGAACTTCACTACCTGTAAGAATTTTCCAGGAATAATAAAGAAAAACAAAACAACCCAAAACTAACAACAACAAAACCCTTAAAAAAAAAAGAAAAAAAAAGAAAAAAAAACAAAAAAACAAACCTGCATACTTTTTTTGCAGAAAATGGCAATTTTGCACTCTTCCTTTAGTATTATGTGATGCTACCACTGTTTGCAATAGATTTTGCTGAGCTCATCTTCACCTTTTGCTTGCAGTGTTTCCATAGCAGAAAAAAATTCTAACTAAGCCTCAGAACAGAAAGCCAGTCTGCCAAACTTCTCTAAGTTTTGCATCCTCATCTTCATCCCACCTCCTTCCCCCTTTTTATCCCCCCCCCCCCCCCTTTTGTGTGCATATTCTGATTTTGCTTTTTTCTGCTGTGAGGTATTTGGGTGCTTTGTGGGAGGGTTTTTTCTTTTGTTATTGTTAAAAAAAAAAAAAAAGAGTTCAGTCACATTAGAAGAAATTCAGCATGTATCCCATGTAATTAAGAATCTGCAGCTTACCAGATAGCCTTCATTAACTTCAAGTACTTCCAAGTTTTAAGAGCTAGTGCATGAATCTTCCTATTATGGCTGTAGAAACTGTTTTTTTCCTGTACCCAAAATGATGTAAAAATGCTTGCATAAATTAAATGCCTCAACTGTCTCTCACAGCTAAGAAAACTTAATTACCTTTTTTTTCTGCTTTTTCCTTCTTTTTCTTTTCTTCATCTTCACCTTTATTTTCATCCTTGGAACCAGTAGATGATGTGACTGCTGTAGTTTGTGAAATATCATCTGAAACCGAAGCTGTAGAAACGGCTGTACCAGGAGGAACTGTGATCTGTTTTACTAAAATCAAAACCACAGAAGTTAGAAGGATTACCAGAACTTTGAACATTTAAAGTTTCTGACATAGATGAAACAGTAGAGAGAACTGAGAATTTTGCTTAAAATACCTACATTACAGCTGCTGAATAGTGAAGCACAACGTTGTGAAACACATTTCAGAACTCAATCTATATATGATCATTGTGATCAGTTAAGAACGCCTTTGACTGTGTTCATCTAATTTCTGTGTTCAACTACTTAAATCTGTCAGAGTAGCATACACTAATTTACTTAAAAGAAAAAACCAAACTCTTAATTTAGTCCTATCACCTTGTAGATAAAACAGCTAAATAAAGCTGGTTTCCATCTTGGAAAAAAATAATCCTTGAAACCTCTCTCAAACATAACAAATTCTGTGAAATATCCAACACCTGTCAAATATTGCTGCAAAGTAACAGACAATGGAAAAATATTTCTCTGCATTTATACAATGCTAATCTCTCTGAAAACGGAACGCGTTGTTTTACCAGAAAAAACATTCAATACAGTTGAAAGCTAGGATCCAGCTAAATTGGATACTATCTCTGACAGCATGGGTAAAAATAGTAATAGCTGTTGATGGCAGAAGAGGCTTTCTTTGAAAATAATTTTAAACAAAACATGCAGGATCTGAAACACTTCAGTTTTGTTTTTTTCTCCTTTCTTTTTACTACAAATTATATAAAGATGGTGCAAGATGAACAGAGCTACACAGAGGAGTGCAAAGAAGGAAAAAGTGCAATGAACGGCTGGTCTTACTAAAGCATGAAATCAGCAATTCAAAACACATTGTTTCTAATTTTACATTACCACAGATTTTCTAATAAGTCACTGCCTATCTGTACTTTGAACTATGGCTTGATTTTCCATAGGGATTTTTCAGTCATGACAGATTAAAACCTTGCGAGCATCACAAAGTGTTAGACATTCAGCAATCTAAGGTACTATAAGTAGTCACTGCCATCAGTCAAATTCATGGCTAATTATGAAAGTCATTGGACAAAATCATACAGAGAAGCAGTTCCATGTCTGATTAAGGTCTAGCATGTTAGTCTTGCACGTAATAAAATGTTGGAATTGAGTAACTTGTCATAGGCATGGAACCTAGGAAAATCCAGAATTTGTAAGAAATACCACAGAGTCACATAGAGAAAGATAAAAATCAAGACAGTTCAGATCATATTTTGTGCTAAGTAGATCTATGTTGGATGAAGATAGGACTCTTCCCCCACCTCCATTTCGAATTTCTGCCTGGATCAGCTCCTGTTTCAGCCCTTCAATTTCTTTCTTCAGTTTAGCGTTTTCCACACGGAGCTTCTTCTCTTCTCGGAGAGATGCCTGCAAGACTAGAGGTTTCAATCATTAGGGTTCAATCATTAGGGTTCAATCATTAGGGTTCATAATTTGGCAAACAGAGGTTTGGTTGTTTCTTTTTTTAAAGAAAAGTGAAACACAGTGAGCAAAACAAAAAAGTGGAAGCTTTCAAGGAGTATGTAATCAGGGATATTTTGTAATCCTTTTTTGTTGAAATAGCCATTTTTTACAATACTTATGTACTCACATTGCCTCTCAATATACTAGCTTCTCAGACCCCTAAACAGACTCACAAGAAATCTCTTTGAAAAAGCTTGTTCATGTTTATAATACAGAGCACCTTAATTCATTGATACCAATATAAAAGTTGAAGGTATGATACTCTTGAGAGAAACCCAGTGGTGAAAAAGCAGTAACACATTCAGGCAAATGCACAGCCTCACACTGCTCCTGACTCCCTTTCTCCCCCCAGGTAGGACTGTGTCCTACTGAATTTCCATTATCTGTTTGTGTCATTAATCCTTCCTCATTCATGCCTTTTCATCTTCAGAATAAGCAGCTTCAAAAAAACCCCACAAACCACTAGAAAGTGAAGTAGTGCTACTATTACAATCTTTATCTTGGAGATCTTATAAGGCTTATAAGGCTGACAACATCAGTGAAGTTGTCCATGTTCTCATTTTTTTCTACAAGGAGTTAATGTTAACCATCTGGTTAATGAGTTTATCATAAGATAGGTAATTCCTTACTAGCTTTCTCCTTGAGCAGAGCAACTTGTTGCTTGAGGTATTCAATAACTTGATCGGCCTCTGCACCCTTCTGCTCCAGTCTGTTCAGCACTGCATTGTTGGCTGCCATCTTTACCAAGAAACGGGCTGAAAACCTAGACAACAACAGACAGTCTAAAATTAATGACTTCTTAACATAATAATGCTGCCATCTCTCACCTAAATTCAGTTGCTGGATAAGGAAGTTTGATAAATGAAGAAGCTGGGCTCTCACCTCCTAATGCAAAGCCCAAACAAAAAGCAACGTTGAATAGAATCTATGTCTGACAGCTGCTTTCAAGTATTTTGGAAGAAAAGCTACCTTTCTTCCCAGCTGCAGAAAACATGTTCTTCCTTTATGAAACAAAAAATTCCACCTTCTCACAAAGGTCTGAATAAATCAGGGGAGGGGGAAGAAGGAAATAAAAGAGAAAAGGCTGGACAGCAGAATACCATGTCCTGGTTTCAGCTGAATAATTTATTAAATGTATGCAGAATTTTATTGAGACTAAGAAAATAGAAACATCCCACAAAAAATTCCAAACTTTTCTAATAAATTTATTAAAAATATACTGAATACTTCACACACTGTGGTTGTGCCTACATTAAGAATTCCTGTTATTTTATTTTTAAGCAGAATTTATCAGAATTTTTACTCAGGTTGATACAACTTTTATTCCAGGTTTACACCTTCAGAGTTATTTTGTTTCCAGTAAAATGGAAGGCTGGGCACAGAGTTAACAAATTAAAGAAGAAGGAAAAACAGAAGATCAGTAAATGCAAGAGCACAAATAAATGCTGTTCAACCTTCTTTTAGCATGTTCAACTCCTTTTATTGGGTTTCTGTAATGTTCCAGAAACTAGCTATACCTTGTGTATAGCCCATATTTCTTGAAAGCTACCATATTTGGCTACTTCCTTCTCTGCAACATTTGTGTCTGACCACAAAAGCTTGTATAGTATCAACAGAATGATGAAATACAGTCACTCATATCTGCAGCAGATCCTTTATCAGTATCTGGATGAACAAAGAAACTGTACTAAAAGCTGGCACATCTTTAAATCAAGAAAACTGATTATAGGTGGGAAGAAAAGACACCTTGCAGATCTTCACAAATAACAGTGATACAATTCCAGTGAATTTCCCCATCAACTGCAACAAAGGGAAGAACTGGTAAGAAAATGGTAATTCAGATGCATGCATTGGCTCCTCAACCTTATCAAAGCCCAAAAACGCCTTTTCCCACATCAAAGCAGAAGAAAACTTTCCATTTTATTGCAAGATTATTCTGACACTATGACCTAAATCTGTTTTTAACATACCAATATGCTCTGTTAGTATTTGCAACAAAAGCCATGCTGAAAACAAAACAGGTTTAGAAATAACTCAAAGGTGAACAGATAGAATCACACTCATGCCAGTGTTAAAGTATCACCTTACTGCGCTCTCGGTATCAACTTATATTTGATATCTGATCTTCTATTACAAAGAACTTAATTCTCCATAGCTATAGATCTTTAAAAAAAAAACGGCAAAAGACAATGAATAAAACTCAGTCTAATTAAAAGTTCCCAAAGTAAAATTCACAATGCCAGTGAGATATACAGTAGTCAGATGATACATGTGGTATACTGCTCCTGCACAAAGATGAATGAACCAACATCTTGACTCCTTTGCAATCTAATAAGATCACAGTCTGCTTTACACACACTGCTTCACTTAAAGATGCAAGAGCATTACTGCCATCACACCTTCTGACCATCCACAACAGATTTTTCTTTTAAAAGAAAGGGATTCTCATGGACAGAAAAGCTGCAAAATAATCTCCTTGGAACAGCTAAATTAATTTGAATATTCAAATTAATCTCTGCTATTAAGAAAATAATTTCTGCTTTATGCGCAATTTGAAAACAGAGGGTTTTAAAAAGGAAAGTTATTCCAATAAATTACTGATTTAGTTGTCAAATTGAAATAGACATAAAAACTATTATGGCACAAACCAGCATAATACAAAGTCTGGGGTATTACTGTCTGCATACCAGTAAGATTTCCTGCAAGCTACATATTCTCTCAGGGAAACACAATACTAACAGTGGAAACTTTGCCAATAACAACAGAAATGCTACAAATACTTCAAAGTGAATAGAACTGGTACATTTTATAGGTTTTAGCCAAGTTGGCTAATGAACTGAAGATCAGGAAATGAAGTTACATGATTACAACAGGTAGGCATTTTCCCAGTTGTCAAATAAATTTCTGTAAACCTAGTATTATAACAGTAACACATAGGAACAGGTATTTCCAATAGTAATATAAAGAGCCAACAGGCTGAAATGAACTGCTGCACATACAACAGAGTGATAAAACTGTATCTAAAAGGGGTACATAAAAAAACAGTTAAGCCCCATCCTTTATTACAAAACACAAAGCACATTAAAAAATTTAGCACTGCAACAATAAAAAGTTACAGTCAATTCATTATTTTTTTAAGCTTTTCCCCATTTCTTTTGTCTTCTATTATGCTAATAGCCCCCCCACTCCACAGGAAAAAAAAGCCCTCAAAGCACCAACTCCTATTGGCAATACACAAAGAAAGAAATAATATAGCTTAAAAAACCTGAATTGTATCTTGTTACAGACACATTCTGAGCTGTGTTGCAGAAAACATTCCAGAGGCCAACTGACAATACTGTCACTTCATACAGTGTGCCTAATGATATGCTTTCTCTTCAAACAAAAAAACAGTTCTGAAAAAAAAAACCCAAGTAAGGAGTAGCTATATTCATACCTTCTGAAAAGGTTAACTTCTTCAAGTTAGCTGGTTAAACAGTTTCCCTTAGCTAAGAAATATTAGACCTCTGAGGACTTCGTTACCTACAAGACATTCAGAACCACTCCAAAACTGACTTGCTCCACTACAATGGAACTCAATCTTCAAATGAAAGACTCAAGTCCTGCAGTTATTATTAAGTTACATATCAAGACATAAAAGTTGCTAATTTCTCATCATTCTACTTGCTGATTGAGTTGCCTATCTTTTTGAGTTGCCTATCTTTTTTAAACAGAACACATTGCCTCCTGCGGTCTTCTAAGTAGCTGCAGTAACCTTAGAGGAGAAAACAAGCATTATTCTACTTTGTTTCTCTAGAACATAACACGAAAGGGTCCCCAAAATGACAAACTGTAATAAATCAAGACTTCTCATATAGTACAAATTACCCCCAAATTTCAATGTTTTACGAATACTGGTTTATCAACATTGGCCTTGACCTTAAAATATATCCAGATCAAAAACTGATGGCTTGGCTTCGTGAGCGAAGATTTGGGAAGGGCTTTAACCATGCTTGCTACAAGCATGATGACCAAGGGCAAGTGGGATATGCAAATCTGGTCGGAAAAAAGGGTGCTTAGGCAATCAGGAAGTATCTGACCAGGACTGTTATCTCCTGAGCGATTTCGAGCTACCCATGCGCTGGTCCGGCCGCATGCAAGGTTGGATCTGAAGCTTCCCATGCACCTTGTCACCTACTGTTTCAACCCTCGCCTGTCCATACAGACAAGTGAGAGTAAGCCCTTCCCCCCTGAGCAGTGGATTTTTTAGGTGAGGCGCAGCTTGTGCAGAACTGGCCCCATCCTTTAAACCTGAGGTTTAACTGCCACAGCCCAGTTAGCTAGGACGGTGACAGCAAAGTCCACAGGTCGTAGGTTTTGTAAGAGTGTCCTTTGACGGAAGGCCATACAAGGCTAGACGAGCTCCATCAGCCCGGGTTTGAAGATAGGAGTTTTCCTTCTCCTATGAGGAAGGCCTGTCTTCGCTAACGAAGATTCAGGAAGACCTTCACCCACGCATTCTGAACAAGACTGTCATCTCCAAGGTCAATCACAAGCAACTGATGACACAGTAGCACAAGAGGCATCTAAGCGGGATACTTAGAGGTGTTCAGTCATAAGCCTGCAGATGGTAGCCTCGCACCAAGAAGATGCTGAAAACATAAAACTTGTTATAGTTCCCCCGGCAACATTAGTATATTTTTTTTGTTTGTTTTACAAGCAATGAAAAGCCAAATACCCATAAAATTAATGACAAGATTTAAAACTCAAACTCTAAAAACTTCGTCTGGAATCTAGCCATAGTCTGAACACATAATCAATTACTTTTCACTATTAGAAAAGAAATCATTTAACAACAACAACAACAACAAAAATACACAAAACCACAACCCAGAAATTAGAAGTCAACTTATTCCCAAAACCTAAAATAATCAGCTCTAAGCATTCCTTTTTTCCAGCTGGGGGCTTAAAAAAAGTTCAGTACTTTAACGTTCTCAGCTTTTTCTTGCAATGCTTTGTTAATGTCAACACACAAGACTAGTAAACACGAGATCTAACACACAGGCTGCTTATTAAGACCTACTGCCTACAGATCAACATGTTCTCCATGTATGTGTCGGGTACATCTGTGACAGTGATGAAGCTTTATTTCAGCATTTTCAACACAGTAGATTTTTATGCTGCTCACTTAGGTAACAGGCATCTTATTGTTCTCAATTTTTCCCCATGGGCCTTAATGCAACACAACCAAACACCATGTGCATTTCCGTTGGTCACGCTGAGCATATGTACAGACAAAAAGTACATAAATTTCCTCTCAAACTATGTAAAATGAAATAAAATTACCACAACTCCTCTCTTCTTCTCTCACATAAACACTAACTCCTCCACAATACCAGGGTAAACTTCAACATCATTCTGACTCATTATTGCTCTTCACTTTGTGCTAGCTATGGAGGAATCAAGTGTTTTCACATCAAAGCCAATCCTACTGATCTATATCAAAGAGCAGACAGCAATAAGAAGATGACCCAGACAGCATAAACATATGCCTTACAGAGAGTACCATGTTTATGAATAGCCATCAACCAAGACCTAAGGCAAGGAACCACTACAGGAGAAAGTAAAAGCCTGAAAAAAAGTTGTTTGCTTTTCAGTTGAGAATTGCAATTCTCAACTGAAAAGAAAAAAATTAGAAGTTTGTCTCATGAAGCAGAACCGGTGGGATCAGCATTATTTTAAAAGCTATCAATGACACAAAGGTAGTACCTCCAATGTTAAATAAAGATCATTAATTTAAACTATAGAAAAACATTTAATAGCATTCCTCTTCCTAAGCTTTTGGTATTAAGTCTCAAGCAGCTTTCAAATTAAACTCCTTTTCTTCTTCCATGAGATGTTTCAAGATGCTTTATTGTGGCCAACTTCTATAGCAAAGTATTCTACGTTCTGTAAGATAGAAAGTATAAACGATCGCTTTGTTTCTTTAAGAAGTGTGTTCAAAGACTTCTATCTGAGCATCCTTTTTGAGTATGGTAATTTCTGGCAGACAATCTTACAAAACCCCATAAACAGAATGTGCCAGCTGTTTGCCAGATTCTGCTTTCCTGTGCTTTGCACTTCTATGTACTGTCATGACACAGTGAATCAGATTTAAGAACCTCACATCACACCTTTTTATCCTTCAAAGTAAGGAACAGTAGCAAGCAGATCAAAACAGAAGGGAAAAAGAGTGCAACTGTTAACTTTCATTAAACCAAAGTATCAGTGCAACTAGGAAACTGTAACTCATCCCCATCTTCTCCTGTCCCAGAGAATCAGGGTTCATGCTTTCCCTATTTCACTTTTTTGGTAATAAAACTTCAGATTAAGATTTCAAAATTATGAAAATTTAATCTATTAAACATGCACACCACACCCCCCCTCCCCACACATAAAAAAAAACGCAAACAAGAAAAAAACAACCCCCAAACAAAATAAAAAAAAAAAGAAAAACAAAACATCAAAACTGAGGAGAGTTAACAACTGATTAGCTTTGAGATCAAATCTTAGATTTGACTATCATCTCCCTACTTTATTCTAATTAAAGCACAGAAGATCAGCAGCAGCTCTCCATTTCTCATCAGGGAGGCAACAGTCTGTAACATTTAGTTACAACTTTGCAGTAATTAGTTCTGCTGCTAGGACATTTTGGAAATCATAATTCCTTAATTGCATAATAAAGGAAAACAGGAAGTTGTTCACAAACGTGTTTCAAAAAACTTTCCTTTTAAACCCGTATACAAATAGGCTAAGGTATCAGTAGGCAGCAGTGTAATGCTGAGAAAGAAAACAGAAGTATTTCAGATATATTAGATATAACTTCTGCATTGCTTGACACTATTTTGTCACAATCAAAGCACTACTTCCCTTGTAATACTAGAGGAAAAAGATCTACTGCACTCCATTACACTTAAGTATCATTTCACCCACACTGAAAACACAAACACACATCAGCTATATAACTACCAGAACTAAGTATACTGTTAGCACAGTAAGGGAAAAAATGTAAGTTTCCCAAATCTCACATTGTTGAAGCAAGTTTACATAATTAAAAATACAGCTTAAGGCTCTAAGTAAATATGTGTAAATGATGAAAATGTAGATGCTCACCTGGGTCCTCCTCTGCATACAGCAAAGTGGACCTACCAAAATATTTTGGCAATGGCTAAAACACTTGAAAGCAATAACTATCAATGATAGAACAATTAAAAGCAAGCAAATGAACAAACAAAAGAAAAAAAAAAATCCCAACACACAACCTCACCATATATTTCTCAATCAAGATTTTGAACAATACTGATAAATTACTGTGTATAAGCTCAAAATGTAGAACTTATTATTAAATAAATCATCATGAAAACTCATTTTTGACTCTCAGTACTAGACCAATGACCTGCTACCAGGTACTAGAAATGTGGCATTATAAAAGGCAAAGGTAGTTTTAGCTATGACCTTTGTATTTTGCTAAACAAAGAATGCTCTTTTTAAATGAGTAAAATGGAATTACAGCCTAAAATGTAAGACAGTATTGTAAAGTATGGCAATACAATTTTGAAGACTTATAATTGCAAAATGACATAAGAATTCCATCTTTCTCATCTCCCCAAACACATGATTGAGTGATTGCTGTAACTGGGGCTTTAAATAGTTGAACAGCCTTGGCTGTTTTTCTTTAGCACTTAAATACAATTTTTAAAGTATTCATTAACTATAAACTCCCATGTAGTCAGCACTGAAAGCAATTTGCCAAGCAGCAAACTGTACAAAGTTGAACATTTCTCCCATATGTTATTTCAACTCACATCTTTTGCACTGCTAGAGTCAGAATAATTGCGTTGCAGATCTCCAAACAACTAACATGTATAACACAGATCATCCAAATAGCTGTGCCAGCCCAAAGGAATGATTTGCTAGCTCTAGAGACCACAGTCCAACCCTTTTGGCTGCCAGATAAATCAGGCTCAAACCCAGCTGCAGACAGATCTTTTAGTAGTCCTGAGAGCCTACCCCTCCCTATTTTAAAGGGCTGTGAATAGTAAAAACACACACAACCCAACCTTTTCATATTGAAAAACACTGCAACATGAAAGAAGTTGTTTTTTTAAAAAAATTGATGGAACACTGAACACACACACACACAAAAAAAAGGCCCATCCACTGGTACCAATTTTGACACAATAGAAGCTACTCAGTAATGATTACTTTTGAAAATGAAGACAAAGCTGTCTTGGAAGGGAATGATTTATCAAAGTCACAAGCAAGTCACAGCATTAATGAAACGGGCAAAAATCAAATCTATGAGAAACAATGAATGAAGAAGACAGACATATGTTAGAACAAAGGTAGAAGCAAGAAATTTTTACTTTAAGAGTATTATGACAGGCTTACTTTGAATGAAAATGAATCACTTTGATCTATATGGTAGAGATCATTAGAAACTAAACAGTCAGAAGTAAAAATTATTTTAGTATTTTGTTCAAGTTTGCCTTTCAAGAGTTAGTAGATGCCATGACTTATTAATTAACCTCATCATATCTTAACAGACCACAGCTGCAACATTCAAAAAGTTAAGAGTACTTTCAATTTCATTCCTGTCCTGGCTGTAAGACTGTGCTAAATTTGTATTCAGGGAGAAGTTTTACTAGTGCTTGTCTCAGTCCAATTATGAATTAACTTTGTACTCTTTCTCAGTTCTAAGCAGACACCCCAAGGACTAAACAAAGCATAGACTACATGGAGCTATGTCCAGGTTAAGGTAAGTCAAGCGATTTGGATGAGGCCTGTCACAAAGACTACATATAAAGTTGTACATAATTTATTAATCCAAGATGACTGCTCAGTAATTCAGAAGACATGGATGGCTCAAAACATGGCTCAAGAAAAGCAACTTCTTTGCACTGCTTGACTTAAGCCTTAACAGGTTACACACCCACTGCATTTGCCGGGTCCCTTGGCAGTAGAGATTCAGCTGGCTGTGCTTTATAGTGCCGTCTGAAATTTAAGTAGCAGCTCATACGCCAAAACAGTTGGACAGCTGTATGTATTTTTTTCAGCACTGTGTAACTTTTGGATCCTACTGCATTAATACTTTAATGGTAATATCAGAATCTTACAGTAAATGATCACCACGTGCAGAAGGAATTCTCACATAAATCCCATGGTGGAAAAGATGCAACACCCACAAAATGCTACCTTATTTCTTTGATCTTAAGCACCAATTTCCAAACATAAAATATATCCAATTATTTGGATCAGAAAGCTGACATTAACAAGTTTTGTTGTGGCTTTTTGGTTGGTTTGGGGGGTTTTGTGGTTGTTTATTTTTGTTTGGTTTCGGTGGTTTTTTTGTTGTGGGCTTTTCTGTTTGTTTGGGATTTTTTTTTTTTTTAGTTAGAAAAGCTTAATTTTCTGGAACTAGGTGTATCCAGTGGCTATCACTGAATACAAAATAAAATAAGTAGCTGCTACTCATGCTTCCAAGTAACCTCACAAAATGCAAAGGCTCAATGTCCACACAGAGACCACTAACAAGTGGTGCTCCTCAGGGATTGGTGTTAGGACCAATCCTGTTCTTTGTCAGCAACATGGACAATGGGACTGAGCACGCCCTCAGCAAGCTTGCTGATGACATCAAGCTGTGTGGTGTGGTGTGGTTAACACACTGAAGATAAGGGATGCTATCCAGAGGGAACCTGACACACTTGAGACGTAGACCAGTGCAAACCTCATGAAGCTCAACAAAACGAAGTGTAAGGTCCTACACCTGGCTCAGGAAAAACCCAAGCACAGCTACAGGTTGAGCAGAGAAGTGATTCACAGCAGCCCTGAAGAGAAGGACTTGGGGTGTTGGTTGCTGAAAAGCTCAACATGAGATGGCAGTGTGTGCTCGTAGCCCAGAAACCAACCATGTCCTGGGCTGCATCAAAAGAAGCGTGATCAGCAGGTCGAAGGAAGTGATCCTGCCCCTCTACTCCACTCTCATAAGACCCCACCTGGAGTACTTTGTGCAGTTCTGGTGTCCCCAGCATAGAAGAACATGGAACTGTTGGAGTAAGTGCAGAGGAAGGCCACGAGAATAATAAAAAGGCTGGACTTGATGATCTTAAAGGTCTTTTCCAACCTAGCTAATTCTATGTTAAGGGGCCTAGAGCACCTCCCATCCAAAGACAGGCTAAGAAAAATTGGGGCTGCTCAGCCTGGAGAAGAGAAGGGTGCATGGAGACTGCATAACAGCCTTCCAGTATCTGAAGGGGGCTTATAAGGATGCTGGGGAGGGACTCTTCCTCAGGAACTGCAGTGACAGGACAATGGGCTCAAACTTAAACAGGAGATACTTGAGTTAGATATAAGGAAGTTATTTACTGTGAGGGTGGTGAGGCACTGGAACAGGTTGCCCAAGAAAGCAGTAAATGCTCCATCCCTCGCAGTGTTCAAGGCCAGGCTGGACAGGGCCTTGAGCAACCTGGCCTAGTGGGGGTGGTAGAACTAGATAATCTCTAAGGTCACAGTATCACAGTATGTTAGAGATTGGAAGGGACCTCAAAAGATCATCTAGTCCAATCCCCCTGCCGGAGCAGGAACACCTAGATAAGGTTACACAGGAATGTGTCCAGGCGGGTTTTGAATGTCTCCAGGGAAGGAGACTCCACAACCTCCCTGGGCAGCCTGTTCCAGTGTTCTGTCACCCTCACTGAGAAGAAGTTTCTTCTCAAGTTTAAGTGGAACCTCTTGTGTTCCAGTTTGTATCCATTACCCCTTGTCCTACCATTGTTTGCCACTGAGTAGAGCCTGGCTCCATCCTCGTGACACTCCCCCTTTATATATTTATATACACTAATAAGGTCACCCTTCAGTCTCCTCTTTTCCAAACTATAGAGACCCAGCTCCCTCAGTCTTTCCTCATAAGGGAGATACTCCACTCCCTTAATCATCTTCGTTGCCCTGCGCTGGACTCTCTCCAGCAGGTCCCCGTCCTTCTTGAACTGAGGGGCCCAGAGCTAGACGCAATATTCCAGATGCGGTCTCACCAGGGCAGAGTAGAGGGGAAGGAGGACCTCTCTCGACCTACTAACCACCCCCCTTCTAATACACCCCAGGATGCCATTGGCCTTCTTGGCCACAAGGGCACAGTGTTGGCTCATGGTCATCCTGTTGTCCACTAGGACCCCCAGGTCCCTCTCCCCTACACTGCTCTCTAACAGGTCGTTCCCCAACCTATACTGGAACCTGGGGTTGTTCCTGCCCAGGTCCCTTCCAATCAAAACCATTCTGTGATTCTATGACAGGTGATGGACTTTACAATTACAGACACATATATATGCCTATAAAATAAAAAATATAAGCAAACTCGGCTGCATCTGGACATGTCTACAAGGTCAGCATATGTCACAGGAACTCAAAGAATCTGTAGAGCAGTTTAACCTCTAGGGTTTTACTGGGGAGCAAAAGCTTTAGATTACTGTCATAACTACATGGTAAAAAAAAAAAACATAAATCAGATAGCAGAAAATTAACCAGAACTGCTCTGAAATCTACCTGTTGATATCAAGCAGAAAACTGTTTCTTAGGTATTTCACTTATTTTTGTAACTTTATCCTCAAAAGGTAAGCATTCATACTACCTCCTTAATTAAGAGCAGGCACAGCAGTTATAAAAACATAAAGAAGAAAAATATTTACCCTCTCTCCCTAAGACAGGCCTCACTCCAGAACAAAAATGTATTTTAAAAGTCTCTCTCAAAAACCAATCTTTTTTCTTTTGGGTCTGTCAGAGCAGTAAGGATAATAACCCTTGCTGAAAATCCCAGCTGCTAAAAGGACATTTTAAAGACACCTTCTCCTCAAAAAATGTGAGGAGTTTGAAAATAAGAATACTGTTAAGCAATGCATTTTGTGTCAGCAACAGTCTGCAAAATAATGGCACTTGTTAGGTAGTTCACAGCAACAACGATCCCCCTTTTCAGTTTTAATTCACAATACTCTTCACATCCAAAACCTGCCTATTAGTTACCTTATTTAGTTAAACTGTGAAATTTATTACTTTTTACATTAGTTTCAGCTTTTCTATATATAAAAGTAGCATCTTGTAGCACAGCTAAAGGAAAACAGGATTTAACCATTCAGTTAAAGCAAGTGCTAAGATTAAAAATAACCATTATGTATTCAGGAAAACATTCAGCAGACATCATGCAGATGTACAACAAAAGAATTAGCGTTCTCTAACAACCATGGTTGCTGGTACTGGTTACGGTTACTGCTGGTACTTACTGAGGAAGAAACTTGACATATCCTTTTATGTGGACCAAGCAAAAGGTGAAGAAAATTAAACCTGAAAATGTGCAGGTTTATGTGTGCATGTGTCTGTGTGTAATCAATGAAAGAATGGCAAACATCTCTTAACCAGGGACAACAAAGCTCTGAGGGGAAAACTACTAGCTGAACTGCAGCTACAGCATCTTATTTACATAGCCAAAACCCTCCCACACATACTCAACACACCAGTCTCATCGCACAAATAACTGTACTTTCCAGTACTGAATTTATTCACATACAATATACAAAAATACTAATTTACCCTGTGAAGAGAAAATTATTTATTCAGCTGTGCAGTGAAAAGTCTAACTTGACTTTTAAGTCTAAAGCTGGCTGACAACAACTAATTCTCAGCAGCCAGAAGCAGTTACATGTCATTTCAAACCGCATGCCAGCAGTATTCATAACTGCATATTCCTGGCATCAGCCTCAAAACTCTTTGTCAATGTAGACTGAATAGAGTTAAAATTCCTAGCAAGCATCTCATGTATTTAGAAAATCTTCAGATATAACTATTAATTATTGTAACCAACTACCTTTTAGATCAATGGTTTAAACTTGTGTAGTAGAAATATGCAGAATATTTTTCCCCCTTTGGAAGTAAAAGAAAGGAACTACTAAGAAAAAAAGTTTTCAGTAGATTTGCATTTCGCAGATGAAGACTTCACTATTCTCAGCAGGAAAACAAACCAACCAACTTCTGAAGCAAAGACTGTACAATAACTACCTGTCAATCATTTCCAAATAAAGTGCAAAAAGTAAAAATTCAAAGGATGCTTGAAATAAAAATGCCAGCTTCTGCTCAGACATGGATACCCACCAAAGGGTTTATTACAACACACCTATTTCAGATCTTCTACTGATGTGAAACAATTTTTTCCAGAAGAGTATCCTTCAAATTAAAAAAAAAAAGAAAAAAAAAACAAAACCAAACCAACAAAAACCCCCACCAAAACCAAACCACACCACATTTTCCTGCAACAGGTTTATATTTAACACAGGTCTTTTTCTTTTTAAAATTAGGATAATTTCTTATTAACAGAGAATCATCACTCAGATTTTATATGCTTCTTTCACATTTTGAAAAGCAAAAAAGCTTTCCAAGACTAATGTAAGCCCCATGCAAACAAATACACTATTGCAGTTATTCTAGTTGACACACAGTAACTACCTTCCCAAACCATTTTGAAAAGGTTACTTTCAGCCCGACTTGTTTTCTGTATTCTAAAACCAGAGAGGAACACCAAGAGTATTTTGGATTACCTTTTAGCATCCTTGAAAAACTCAAGCTCTTACTTCCCTTGTTAATTTAATATTGCATAGTTTACTGAGTAAATTCTCACTAAAATGTTCATGCACTGGTGCTGAAAAGAACTAAATTAGGAACATCACTGCTACTAAATACCTCTTTATGAGCACTTGATCACCCAATTTAAAAGTAAATATACTCACTAGTCCTTTGGGCACAGTCCAGAACAGCAACACCATTATTGAATTTGCAGTATGTTAGTTCAAGTAAAACTTCTGGACCACATCTTCTATAAATACTTAAGTACTGCTTGAGAGAAAGCACACCAATATTGTATATTCTAATGGCACTAAAAAGGTAGACAATCTTGTAATTGCCTTTCAAAACCTTCTTTGTAACTGTATGTAGAGAGAAGCATTTGAGGCTTGCAGCTTTTACAGCTTCTAGGACGAAAATTATTTTCCCCTCTTTCAATACGGAGTCTGTGCAGAGAAAAGAACAAACAAAACCCTCGTGCATTCATCTTGGACACTGAGAAGGCTGATGTCAGCTGTACGACTGACAGCATCTGACAGAAAAATTCTCCAAGCAGCTTTTGGGCAACAGCCATATTTCACCCATGGATTCAAAGCTTCTTTTGTTTCCATAGTTTAAAACTGAGCTAAATTCTAATTTTGCTCAGTTTCAAATTATCCTATTATAAATCCAACCATTTAAAGCCAATTATTTTCAATTAAAATACCTTGGGGTTTATCACCTTCAAAACCTGCAAATTTGCTGGCAAGTTCTCAGTAAACTCTAAATTTCTAAGCTATATGTAAAGGGTAAAAAAAAAAAAAAATAATCTGTGCCTAGTTCTTATCATTTTATAGATGGTCATACGGATGTGAAATGACTTACCCACTGTGTCGTACCAGGGTAAATCAGACCCTAAGAAAGATTCATTTCCCTGGTGTACAATTTAGTGTCATATCCCAGCTGGCAACAGTGACTTCCTTAGTGTGACTCTTACCAGTTACTGGAGCACTTGACACAAAAGTAGCTCTTACAGTAGGACAAGCACAAATGTGAACTTACGGCCTTCACTCCAGAGCAGCTGCTACCAAACCAAATGCAGTACCTCTTGCATGCCATGTGCAAGCCTGTGCACTCTGTGGGAAGAGCAGTCCCTGGTTGCCCTGGCCAAATGAGCTGCTGAAATATCTGCTCACTTATCTTCAGTCAGAAACAAGATCCTGCTACAAAGCTGTATATTAAACTGTAATTGAGAGACACTCTGGGATAGAAGCCAGATCCAAAAGCCATGGATCGTTTCTGACAGAGGGTCCTGAAGTCAGAGACTAATCTTTAAACTATTAATTTATACTCAGTTGAAGTTACATTAGGAAAGCTCCTGATGAGAAGGAAATGGAAATAAAAGTCTTCTATAATGGGTAGTTTTACGCCAAAAGATTGCACCAGATGATCTTTAGAAGAGATCTGCTAACTCAAAGCGACTTTTGACAATGTTTTATGGATTGCAAACTGCTTTCAAATGTAAAAAGCATCTCAGAATCTGCCTGCTTTCTGATAATTAGGATATGAGACAATGCATCAGAGAAGCAGTTATAAGAGGAACTCATTTTTTTTTTCTAATCCATCATAGAATCTGTCAGTTTTTTTGCCAGCATTCTGAGAAAAGAAGAATGGGTTCTTCTACATGAATTGTATTTAATGGATGACGGTTAAATACAGTATATATTGCTTTCTACTATGAGCGCTAGTTTAAGCTTCCATTTCTAGAGTTTTTGAAGTCAAGGAACAGTTTCTAGGCTGTTACTATAAAGTGGTATAAGAACTTAAGAATTGTACATAAAAGTTGTGCAGCGCAACAAAAATTACAAAAGCTAGGTCAGCAGAAGGCATTTCTTTTCTGGAATTTCTCTCTGAAAATTGTACATAGCAAAGAGGACTTTATCTAATTCTCATTTCAGTAAGGTATCAGTCATTTTCTTTAGAAACAACAAGTGTCAACAAGTTATGACAACTGCTGTTACAGACTCCCAACTGAGGTATTTAATCACTAAATTGGATCAATTTCAGACTATCATGGCTCTAGGCTTTAAATGTAACTGAAGAGAAACCTTATCTTTCACCTTGGTAGCCAGAGATGATTCCCTCACTTTATTAATAAAGATAGGAATTACTTTTATAGGCATAAAACTTTCACTCTACACGAGCAATAAGATTTTTTTGGAAAAACATCCCCTCGTCAGTTTCTGTAGACAGAACGGGTGACCTACCCCTACCAGAAGTCCGCTGATCGATTGACAATATTCTGACAAAACAGAATGAAGCAAAACAAACCACAAAATTGAACAATTGGAAGGTTCAGAAAGTTACTCAGATATTCAGATGTGGACTCATTCACCCAGTTAATTCTATCCCCCCAGTCCTGTTCTGATCCCATGGTAGGACATGAGAATTTTTGAGTAATAGAAGAGGAACAGTCATGGACATTCAAGAAGAACACATGACTCAGACACTGATTGTTTGGTGGTTACACACTACTGCTAATGCAGCTCAATGTTAGCCAGTAAGCAGCAGCATTAGATTTACTAGGATAGACTAATTACCATAGTAAATAAATAACATACAGAGGAATAAACAAGTGATTGAATTGCTCCTCTTATTTCCATTTGAACCAGCCAGTTATTTAAAATGCAGTATTGAAAACCAAAATTGCAAACTACTTTACAAGCTCACAATAAGAAAATAAGAGGATACTAACAGTTGCCATCTGCCAGTCCTGAAAGGCATGACATTTTTGAGATAGCTTATTTAGAGGGAAAAATAAAAACTCAAAACTGACATTCAGAAAAAAATCCTACAAATCAAACTGATTTCTTTTTGTGTTGGCCAGTCACCTGATACAAAATATCACCTGGGAGCAGGTCATGACTTGTATGTCTCCTAGAAAGCTGAACAGGGATCTGGCACACTGAATTTTATAATCAGGGATGCCAGCGACTGCCATGCCTAAACCACAGTTATAATTACTTACAAATTTCTAACCATGCTAAATTTATAAGCATTTGTCAGTAGCACAGAGCATGTTCAAACAACAAACTTTCCTTATTTAACTATAAACTTGAACAATTTAGAAACAGTCAAATGAATATAGTGATCATCTCAAAATATTTGAAGCCACCACACTAACCAAGCAAACTAGCTTATATTTCTTAAATTCAGTAAGTGCTTTCCCTTGTTCTGTCTATCAGATCTATTCAATAGACCAGAGCTACAGAGACTACAGTTTTAGGCAGTGAAATATACCTGCTTGCAGAACGCGTCATACGTGTTACAGACTTCACCATTAGAAGGCTTTATGGCTCAAAAATGTAAAGGCAACTAAATAATTAACACAACACAAACAGTATAGAGAAGAACAACTTTTCACCTGAAAATTTACCTTGCCATGCCTCTCCCCTCCGGTTTAAAAGAAAAAAAAAAAGGAGTGGGGAAATCAGCTCAAACTTGTCTTTTCTATAGACAAGAAGTACGAGGGATACAGGAGGAAATATAGGAGAGGCAAGTCAGGAAAGGCCTGACTAGCCACATTTTATTACAGGCAAACTGCCTCAGCTGCTCAGAAGGTTTCCCAAGCAATGTTCACATTGCACTCATGCATACTCAAGACCCCTCCCCGCAACTGCTACAGAGATTTGCTTTTGTCCAGGTTCTCCTTTCCCGTCTCTCAGCTTTTTAAAGACACTTCAAAGAAGATCAAAAAGCTTGAAAGAAATGCAGTTGTTTAGTCTACAGAAGAGAAGATAGATGGAAGGCTTGGCCTCGTTCTTCAAATGCAAAGGAAGTTGGTATGGGAATGGGACTAGACTGTTCACCAGGTTTACTGCAGACAGGAAAAAACAAGGAAGATTTAAGTTAGACATTTGAAAACCTTTCAATTAAAAGTAATTGACTGACCAGGCTACCTATGGAGGTTGTGGAATATCAATCACTGGAAGATTTTAAGAAGAGGTTATGCAAACACCTGTCAGAAGTGATTAAGGTATAATAGATTAGAGTGAATTTGAGATCTTTTGCTCCTCTTCCACTAAGGTCACCCAGCATTACAAACTTCCTCCTTTCACACCCCTGCACTTTACTGAACTTTAAAAAACACATAGTAAAACCTATCCCTTTAAATGTGACATTTCCACATATTCAAGTGTGATTATTTGGTAGAGCAAAACACACATCAAAGATTTGCTAACTGTGAAAGCAGGATAAAGAAATCACCTGTGAAGTAAAATACCAATGCATTAGGTTTACACTCATACTGAAGAAATTGTCCTCTAATGTCATAATGCAGACAGTACTATATTTTCTTGTTTTCCAAGAGAAATTTGTGAAAATTTTAACTGATGACTTACTGATTTGCAGTCACAAAGCCTAGCCAGCCATTTTTCAGTTTTTGCTTATTTTTTTTTTAAAGGAAAGCACTTTTTCCCAAGCATCAAAAAACCCACAAGCCAAAACAACAAAACAAACAAACCCAACAAAAAAACCCAAACCAAAACAAAACCCAAACAATGAAAGCAGAAAAATGCTTTGAGAAGTATCCAAATCTTTTTGAAACCCTATTAAATTATGAGTAAGGATGGCTTCCACCACACTAGGGGATAAGAGCCATATGAGACTTCCCTCCAACACTGTTTAATACTAACATAACCATGGAAATACTTCCCCCCTACTGTTTAACACTAATGTAACCATGGAAATGAAAACTAAATATCAATTTCTTCCTCACCACCAGGATGCCAGGATATCTAACATGGGAAATATTTCTGGGTGATGATAATAAGAACCATACAGGTAACTGTTTAGTAGGAAAATAAACAGGGGTTTCCAGGGGTCTCTGCTGGACTGACATCATATAATTAGTATCACTATACAAGAAACAAGAGATGCTATTTATTTTACTCACATCTGATATTCCTAGCAGCCACCCTCTATGCGGACCCTTCAGTTTACTTGTGTTGTCTAGCACTTGACATTCTTTAAGTTTTAGGAAACATTTCCTTTGAAGAGACAAATGTGAATTCATTCACATGGGAGCTTCAACACACAGCAACCAAACATAATCAGAAAAGTTCAAAAGTGTTATGGTAGATAGCAGATTTGTCTTCCTGCACACTTGATAATCTTCTGCTGACAACTGCTTTCCATTATTTTTATTATAGAGACATCTTCCCAGAATGCTTCTGAGGACTTGTAAAGTAGGTGGGATTTATACACACCTGAGAGCTCAATTTTTTCTTTTCATTCTTGGTCTAGAGAGGTCATGAATAACACTTATCTCCTATTTTGCATCTCAATACATTTTTTTTCTTGCAATTCAAGATCCACTCTTCATTCTGATGCCATTATTTGGGTTCTTGTCCTCCAGAATGTACAAGCTACCTCTGCTGCTGCTGCTTCAGGCTTTTTCAGAAATGAACATGACAGACATAAAATTATTTATTCTACTTTCATGTTGGTGGGAGGGAAGCTGAGAGACCAGCACTTTTCTAATTTTATTCTACTGGTAGTTAGTAAATTTACACAAAGCAACAATTTCAGAAGTGGTCTGTTGACTCAGAAAGCAAGCCCACAAATCACTACAGCTGATTATTACCTTATGTTATGACTTACTATCTTATAATACAACCTAGCAGAGTTCTATAGTATTAAGTGTGCTGTGTATAGAAGTACTTTGAGGTATTTTTACAGTATTTCCAGAAACTGTTTTTAAAGCTTCACGCCAACTGAGTGCACTGTATCTCAATATATTACAGATTAAAATAAAAGCAAAGTTTTTTACTTTCTACTTTAGTCCTAATTTAAGAAACACCACCACACAACACATTATGGAGCTTATGGAAGAAAAACAACAAAAGGTTGAGAGAATTTGGAAACACTGATCAAATTATTGTGATGTTTCATCTGAATTAGGAATTCAGTGTGTCAAGCACATTACGTGAAATTTCAGTGATAAACATTACAGTAAATATATATATTTCAACATTCTCTAAATTATGACTGTTCTTCAAAAACATGATTTTATCAAGGGTATTAAGCAGGCAACTTTAGGAAGAACAAGAGCAGGGAGGAATGCCACCAATAAGCTCTGCCTGACGGAGCATTACTCACATGACATTTTATAGTTCCCTTTTCATGAAAGCACAGTATTGTGAAACTTCCAGGTCAGTAGAAAGTCAAGGACTGTAGTAACTAGAATCCCTTGAGTGATTTGCAGGAATAACTTTAAAGAAAAGCCATGAATTAAAGGATTTTGCAAAGCATGCAAGGTCCCGGAGGGTTGCTTGCTTCCTCCGGGAAGTTAACTTCATTGCTAGTCTTCTTGGATAACACATGTAATTGAAATAACAGTACTGTATTAAACAGACTTCAGTAAAATACATTTAGGAGAAATTTCAGAGAACATCTCCAAAATCAGAAGGATGAAAACCCCCACTCTACTGACTATTTGATAAAATGTCAATGTTCTACCTTTTAATTATTTCTAAAGTCTTATCTCTTTCAATAATATTCAGTATTAAAAATTCTGTTTCAGGACTTCAGTTTTATTTTTACAGATGTTAGGTTTACTTTTGCAGAGGTCTGCCAAATAACATATTATTATTTAAACATAACTTGAGAATAATGTCGTAAGAGAACAATAACGACATACTAAAATGGGATGCTATATTTAATGACCATTGCCTCACCTTACTACAAATTTCACGTAAGCATCCCGAATTGCAAAACTACCCGTGAAAAGTAATAACTGTATTAAAAAAATAATAAAATAAAAATCTGAGTTAAAGAAACAGAAAGATCAGGAAATGCATGGATATTTTGTAGCAGTATTTTCTTCATTTTGCTAGCTGCTAAACCC
Source organism: Pezoporus wallicus (assembly GCF_028554395.1). Classification (NCBI taxonomy): domain Eukaryota; kingdom Metazoa; phylum Chordata; class Aves; order Psittaciformes; family Psittacidae; genus Pezoporus; species Pezoporus wallicus. Next base: position 1,899,343 of record NW_026637266.1, read on the forward strand.
AACACAAAACCGCTTATTAAGATATATAGTACTTCAGTTACATTGCCATATGCTGCTTAGCTCTGGACTTGTAACATAATCTAACAAGGATTATCCAATCCATGCATCCCTGTACAGAATGTCCTGCATATTAAATCTTGCAAGTATCTCTACTGAGAAATGAGCAAATACTTAGCTAAAACTGGTTTTCACTCACTGAAGTCTATGCAAAAGCATAACAAACACATATACCATTTACCAAAACAGAAAAAGCAGCTGTTTTTCAGTAAGTAACAGCCTGCCCTATGCAAAGCTCAAGTCCGTACACACATACTTCCCAGGCTATTACAGCATTTTCTTCAACGCCCACCACACTATGCCGCTTCCAGTCGATGGGCTAAATAAAGGAACTCAACTAATTTCAGAAGAACCACTTCAAGTGTATGCTTCTTCCCCGCAAAATGTGGTATCTGTATCTGTAGTGCCACCCTACAGCTACAATGCACACTACGCCCCGTGATTAAATCCCATATACAAATTAAACAACAACAAACACGGTTTCCTCTATTTTAAAACCCCTCAGCCCACTTCCCCGCTGCAGAATTGCCCTCAGAGGGATAGCAGCAGCCTCCCTCAACCACCGCCGCAGCACACAGCCCGCAGGGACATCCCGCCCTCAGTTGTCTCCGAAGCAAACAGAGCCCTGTCCGGCTCCTCAGAGAGCTCGGCCCGACCCGAGGGAGGGCCCCAGGGCAGACCACCACGACACAAGCCCCCAGCAGCGAGGGGCATCAGAACCAAGTCACCCACAGGCGCTCTAGGAGCAGGCTGAGGGGGCACAGCCACGGCCCCGCCGTGTCGGGCCCCACCGGGACGCACTCACATGAACCGAGCCGCCGCCACACACCTCCGCCCGCTGAGGATAAAAAAGGACCCCCTTTCCCTAGACTGCCAGCGTGAGCGCCTGAAGCTTGTAAAGAAAGCGCCTAGGAAAGCTTCAGTACCAGCAGCAAGCATTGCTTTTACGGCCAAGATGCTCAACATGTCGTTGTCAGAGTACCGATAGAGCACACACACAAGTGGCGTTAGGGGAACTATTAAACTCTTCTTTTTTAAAAGGCCCGAAAAGGAGAAAGGTCAGGCACCCCAGAAGACACTCTTATGCCGGGGTCCTTCTGGCTCTGTCTGCGAGGAGTGACGCCACGGAGCAGAGAGGGCGGTGCTGCCGCGCTCAGGGGAGGGGCGCGCGGCAGGAGCGGCGGCGCTCGGGGAGGTACCTCCTTGTCCAGGTCCCGGCCCTCCTCCCTTTCCCTCTTCTCCTCTCTCCTTCCTTTCTCCTACCTGGCTGTGCTTAGGGCGGCAGCCCTCGCCCGTGGTCGCTGGGAGACAGAGGCGCCGAGGGAGTGGTGTGTGGGGCGGGGGCGCGGGGCGAGCGCTGCCTTGCAGCGCCGTGAGGTGTGCTGGGCCGGAGGGAAAGGCGGCCCCGCCGGGTCGCGCCTTTTCGAGCTGCGAAGTGACGTGGGTGTAGCGCCTGAGGGCGCGGGGGGCTCTGCTCGCGTTTCCATAGGGCGTTGGGGGTTACTGGAGCGGCTCGGGGTTACCGGCACTTTCAGCAGTCCTTCAGCAACCTGGTTAAATCTGACTTCCACTGAATTCCTGAGCAGCCGTGGATAATGTGTGCAGTATCAAGTGCTAACATAACACCTTTATGTGTATAACGACGCCGATGTAGCGGAACAGGCAGGCTGGCAGTAACCAAGACACTGATAAACAGCTAAAAGAACAGGTTTATAAAACAGAGAGTCAATTAGACTATTAGAATCTATCCACATTAGCCTATAATTTCTTCATGCTATCCAAGTGTTCTTATTTTTCCCCACTAGCTAAACGTCCTAGCTGCAGATACAAAACTTGAGATGTCTGTAAGTTTCGCTAACCCTTAGGCCTGGCTTTCAGAGCAGCAGCTCTTTATTCTATGCAGTAATGTTGTAAATGCTGCAAACAACACCAGGAACTCTACTTATGCAAGCACCTGTATGGGATAAGGATGCTTTAATGTACTTGTCACAAAATTCTCCAAATACTAGTGAGATAGAGTGTTTTTTAATCTTTGCTGTTGTCTTACATTTCACTTAAGTGCTGCTTTATTATCCCCACAACAGTAGGGAAAGGAATTACCATTTAGTATTTTCATGAAATAACGCCTCAAATATTTGTTAGCCACATATGCCAAAGCCACTATGATACTTCTATGGGTTTTGTGTTTTTTTCTTTTGAAATTTGTGTATTGAAGACAAAATAATGACATTGGAACCTTTTCAAAATCTGGTTTTCATTTTCTGTTGATCTCAAGTAATAGCATTATAATGAAAATTCTGGCATGGTTATTTATCTATTACAAAATTTGTATAACTGTGATCTGAAGTGTTTCTTTCCTGCACTGAATGTATTAGTTTGGACAAAACAACAATTTGTTTACTTGTTTTTAAAGTATGCCTGACGTGCATATAGCCTGTAATTACCTGCCCATGACTCCCTAGTTATTCTTTTTTTATAGGTAGAGTACCTCTTACTTCAATGAATGTTAGAAAAATTAGAAAATTTTGTAAAAGAAAATTTGATGTTTTACCACAGGACAAAACATTTGATTAAACACAATTCTGATTACATTTAGATTGTTATGCCACCTTATGGTGTTTGTAGTAGGTGTTTATACTGCAGATGAAAAAAAAGATTTGTGAGGTAAACTAAATTTAACCCAGAGTTCCATCACCCCCTGCAAAAATTAAGCTGATAAATTAATACTTTTTATTATGAAGTGAGTATGTCCCAACTCACTGTTTGTGGTTGTCCTAACAAATACTTACTTTCTATGCTCCATTCCATAGGAATCTGAATTCATCTTTTCAATTTCTTTTCTGCATTTTAATAAACTTTATGAATAGTTGTGATGCTGCACAGTGAGAGGCAAATCACACAGTTTTGTGTTTTTCTGAAGTAGCAACACTGTAGCTAAAATTGCACCTTTTATTTCAGTTACTTTGTCAAATTAGTATTCCTGCTGCAACAGGAATATTTGAAGAAGAAGAAAAGATATTTTGTGAAAGAATTTCTTCATATAAAATAGCTCACTTTGTTGAAAATACTGTGATTTAATGAAAACCAGGGTAAGCATAGGATGTTCAGGCCACCTGCTCTCCTGAAATTGTTCTTAATTGCTTTAAAAATAATTCAATAGCAGTACTGATTATAATTATGCTTTAATTCTGAAAAATTGCCTTCATTAGGCAAGGGATATTTACACCTGGATACTCAGGAGGCATTTAAATAACTAGCCATTTAAAATGGCTATCAGGTATTAGCACATGGCTAGTTGTCTTTATTTCTGCATGTGGATCCTTTATAAACCACAGATGTGTTTCACAGAATGGATTCATACAGGTTGGCCTGTGCAATGTTTGCTTCTGAGAGCCAAATTTATGTTTTGGTTTTTTTTAATGGCAAAGTTCTTAGTGCCCAGTGACTACTGCCTTAACGCAGGGCAGTGAAAAAGTTGTAAATGATGGCTATAAAATGCTGAATTCTGAAGAAAAAATATTTGTTCTTTGAGAGGAGTAGGTATTCAGAGAAGCAAATAAATTGCTCTGTAGATGACAGGTTTTTGTATTTTGTTTTTCAGTGCTGGGCATGGAAAAGCTATCAAATAGGAGATTGCTGAAGTAGAGCTAATCTGAATGTTAACTAGGAATTTGTAAAGTTCTTCTGCTTACAGTGGATTTTGTTGAGAATGTTGGTTAGTGGCTTTGTGTACTGTAAAGGTTGCTAAGGGAGATTTGGATGGAGGCAGTGGGCTAGAGAAGATCATTGAGAGGTTGGATGCAAAACAGGCCACTTCTGGACTTCTGATCTTTGTCAGACCTATTTTGCAGATGTGATAGACATATATGGAATAAATGGTACTTTGGAAACAACAGCTCAGTAATTTTAGTTGACAGTAATAAGACGAGTTTTTGTTTGCTCTTCCATCCTCACTGTTCCAGATTATCAGAATTGAATTTTCAGTATTCAGTCCCAAAATTGAATTTACCTTATCTGTTTCTGGTGTCAGTTTAAAATAACAAACGTTTCTCTTCCTCTTTTTATTCCAAAGTAATAAGGAAGTTCTACAGGCCATAATTCATTCCTCCAAATCATAAAATTAATGCAATATGTATCTTTTGTGTATAGAAAAGGTGACTTTAAGGTGTGAAATTGCATGCCTTGAACATGAGGAGAATGTGCAGCATTCTGTCTGTTTATAGTTGTGCCAGACTTTGATGTGGATTAAAAAAAGGAAAAAAAAAGAAAAAAAAACGATTTAAAAATAGTTAGATGAGCTTTTTTTTCAGATGAAATTTTAAAATACGTGTAACACTTCTGTTTGAACTTAGAAATGTCAGTAAGGTACTGGATAAATGACTAGACTGAAATAATTTCATTAAAACAACGCCTTTCACTTTAGCTGTAATATATGTCCCTTTTTAAAGGTGTTGGAGGGATTAAGTTTGGTGGGTTTTTTTTTTATTACTTGGTTTATTTTTGAAGTCAGCCCCTGGGATTTGTAGAAGTTGAGAGTTAAGGACAGAGATCAGAGTTAAGTTGTGAAGGTGGGTATTGACAGAACTAGCTGTTCTCCATCATCAGAGAGGGTTTTTTTTCATTGCTTTAGCAGATTGCACAAAATGAACACTATACTAAGAGAACTTGTTTTAATGCATATATATTAAAATTCTTTATTGGTTCCTTTAGGTGGCTGACAGGATATATTGTTTGCTTATATCATGTCTTCCTTTTTGTCTGTGTGCTTCCTAACCAAGGGAAGTAAATGATAAATCTGTGGTTGTCTAGTTGAAGGCATTGCAGGTGGTCTAATTCATTATTGTAGGCCAAGTGCTCAACAGTACAAGAAAAGTTTAATAGAATAGTTATTGACTTGATACTTAACATTTTGAATAAAAATTCCTTTCTAAATGTCCACTGAATGCGGATGCAGTGTATTAGAGAAGTATTATCTAGAAGATTATTTTTCTGTAGTAAAAATGAAAACATTTCTTCTCTGAGTAAATATTGCACCCTACATATTTTACTTTTCAGAGACATAATGCATCTCACTGTTTGGCATAATTTTACTCTTCCTCTCCTCAACTGTGATCACATTAACATTCTTTTATTTTAGAGCAATTATTTGAGAACTGTTGTGCCAAGCAAGATTATAATTCATTCTTTAAATCAAGATTTTTTTTTTCCTGATTAATATATATTTTCTTTCTGAAGCCAGGTAGTTCATTTGGCAGACATGATGTTTTTATAAGAATATGAGTCTTAATACAAATAGTTAAAGTTTTCCAGTTGGAACTTGCTGCATGCCAGTAAGTCTTTGTGCTTGCATTCAGTCCAATATACGTCTTTCCAATGGAACATTCTAACTCAAAATTGCATTGTTGGCATCCTAAAATAAATCCTTTCCAGAAGATATTAAATATTCATGAGATATGAAAGCATTGTATCTTTACAAATGAGACCTTTAATACAAAAAATACTACTAGAAAACTCCAATGCTCAATGCTGTTTCAGATTTTCTTCCTTTAAGTTTGATTGCTTAATACTGTGCATTTATATTTAAAGTGATAATGTATATTAGCATTTAAATGGGTATATCTCATGTTTGTATTCGGAGGGAAAAATACAGATGAGAGTCTTATATTTGCTTTGTATTTTAAATTGGACTGTAATAGTTAAAGCAGAGGGTACATTCCATAATTTACATTTTCATAAACTTGGTAAATATGTTTCGTATCTGGGCATCTGTGTGCAACTTGTCATGGGGTCATTCAAGAGTAACAGAAAAAACTTTTTAGGTTTTTTATTGGGAATTTTCTGCTGCAAACAAGGTATTTTAAAAGAGTTTGTTTCATGTCTTTACTGCTTTTTAATCAATAGCCTATTGTATTACAGTAGTCACCTGAAGACTGTATGAAAACTTTTATCTGCTTTTAAAATAGTTTTATTTGGTTCTTAGATCTGTTCTTAAAACTATCACTGTTTCTTGATCTTCAAATGTAGTGCTTATGATGCAGCAGCATTGTATTGTTATTGCTGTTTTTATTATGCAAAAAGTCTCATTTCCCCAAGCCTTTTAAATTGTGTTATTTAGTAAGCAGCTAGTAAGCTCAGTCACTAATAGATAGAGTCTATCTATTTTGCAGATAAATCTTTACTCTCTGTTCTCTTTTTAAGGAACGCAAATTGCTCCGAAGGGCTTAAGACTGTGCGAAAAAGATGTTTCCTTTAAAAGACACTGAGATGGGTGCCTCCACCTTTTTTGCCTCTGCTCTGCCACATGATGTTTGTGGAAGTAATGGCCTTCCTCTGACACCTAACTCCATCAAAATTTTGGGGAGATTTCAAATCCTTAAAACAATCACCCATCCCAGACTTTGCCAGTATGTTGACATTACCAGAGGCAAACATGGTGAGTATTGGTTTAGTAAGGAAATTTTATGTATGGTTACAGTGATGTTTTTGTGATAGCATATCTAAAGGTGACCTAGCAGTATATTGCCTTTATAGCACCAGAAAGTGGCTGGCTTTTAGCCTCAAAATGACTGTATACCTTTGCTGTGACTGGTGGTACTGGTGCTTTTGTTTCTTCTATACAGAATCAAAGCAGGGATTAATTGTCCGTCCTCTTTTGTTCTATGATATGCTAAGTGATAAAAGCCAAGAACTTTCTTCTTTTTATACCTCACTAAAATTCTTATATTCAGCTGCTGTGCCATGTTTTTTGTGTAGGACGTTGAAATACATGTATTTTTGACACTGACCTCCTACACCCATGTTCTAATATTGTGAACATTTTCATGTCATAGTTACTTTTCTTGTACATTGCAGCTGATCTTGCTGTTGCAGTTATTTTGTGTCTTGGCTGCAAGCTTCCGTTATTTATTTATTTTCTGTTCTAGCTCTTTAAGATCTCTCCCCCTAGCAATTACTTAATTCTGTACGTTTTTGTTTTTTTTTTTCCTTAGTAACTGTTATCACACTTATAGTTAACTCAAATAGGCTTTAGTTGTTTGGGGTTTTTTTTCTACTCCAGATGATTTTATTCTGTTGCAAGCTCAGCAGGAATACAGCAGTTGTCACAAAAAGGCTGGAACACCTGTGACAATTTAAGTGGTTGCCATCTTTAACTTTTAAATCGCAATGTTCCCACATGAAACTGGATTGTATGTATTTGATTAGCTACAAGGTCTCATAAAGTAGAGAAAGTAATTTTTTCCCTTTTAGGATGTAGTATGAGAGGATGTTTCAAATCTTTAGGATATTGCTGACTCCAAACATGGAAGTATTCTGGGGGGTGGGGGTTCTTTGTGTTTTTATTTGCTCTCAAACTTGCATATTTTTCATTTTCTGCCATCAGGAGATCTAGAAAGTTTATTCATTTTCATCTTGTTTTTTCTAGTACCTTTTGAAACAGGAACTGGGATTTTCTTACAACATTCTTTGGGATGAAAGGTTAAGAAACATTAGCTAACATTTTATAAGTAAAAGATACAGTTAAATGGGAAAACACAGCCTTTTTGGCAGTGAAGAGCCAATGACATGAAAGTTTGAGTGTGTATAAATATGAAGGAGAAACGATCTTCTCATAATTGAAGTAACTTGAAGGATGGCAAATAAAATGTCTAACCCTGAAGTCAGGAGACCATTTTCTTTCCAGTGGTTAAGCAGCAGTTAATCACTTTCAAATAATGTGGCAGATTTTGTGCAAATTTCATCATTCTGACACTGACAAAGTTTTCGTCAACCCTATGCATAGTAATTTATTGTTATTTCTCTTGTAAATGTCAGTATTCAGAGACAGCCCATCAATCTATGGAACATGTGGGATCCCTGCCAGTCCTATCACTATTTGTTGGGTAAAAGATACTAGAGCTAGTAATGTGCTAGTTGGTTCATCAGGACTAAAACTCCTGTGCTCACTCCAAGCCCCTTTTCTCAAAGCTAATGTTACTTTGAGTCTATCTCTCAACAACCCATTCACAGGTTCCTGCAAATATGTAGATGTTTATCTTCTTCGAGACCTCAAATCTTAAGTCAGATTTGATTGACATTGGTTGGGGGATTCAGCATTTGTTAGGGGGTTACTGGATAGATGGATTGACAGTGCTTTGCATGAGGAAGGAGGAAAGATAATCTTCTGTATCCCATGAATGAAAATGGTGGTGATATCCAGAAGTTGTACATCTTCGACATTTAATTATGTGTAATTTTCCATGCAATATATGAAACATTTTATATCTGCCAAATAGGTAGACTGAGAAGTCTGTACTCCCACTGTCTTCTTTGGATTCTACTCCTCTTATACTTTTTTCAATTAGAGAGACTGGTGGTGGCTGCTGAGCACTGTGAAGAGAGTCTGGAAGATTTGCTACGAGAAGGAAAGCCAGTCAGGTAAGGTATCAATCTAAACTCAGATCCATTCACCATAATTTCACGTCATCTATGGCAAAATCCCAGACTTTTGTCTAACTTTTACTGGTTTATATAAATTTTACTCTGTTAATGTTTAACCTACAGACATTGTTTTTCAGACAAAACACATGCCTGTAAGAGAGAGTACTTATTTCCATACGATTCTAAAAGCCAGAAGGATTATGGGGAACTTGCTTAAAACTGAAACTTTTGTAACTCATGCTGTCTGTCTTGTAATACAAGTTTTGGGTTTTCTTTAAAATAAAATCAGACCTATGACTGGATAAATACCTTCCTAAGAATTAATTTGAAGACTGTATGCCTGCCAGATGCTGAAATACAACTTTTCACTAGAACGCACAGAATTTGTGTGTGTTTTTCATACGCAAAAATGTATTTTATTTATTAACTAGAAAGTGGACAGGCTGTCAGATACATATGCCAGGGTGCTAGTCAGTGATTTACATTTGAGTCAATACAGTCAGTTCAGCAAGGCTTTGGTCAAAACAAGGTCCAAAGGCCGGATGTCAAGAATATTTGCTTTCATACTGGGATGTATGGAACTGTTGAGCTGTATCTTTAAAGACTCAAACAAACAAAATTCCCATTAGACTTGTTGCTAAAAGTGTTAACTGCAGTTTTAAGTCTGTCACTAGCATCTTAGGAGCAAAGAAGTGGCATCTTGTCCTAAAGATTATGTAATGCAGAAAATGAAAAGAGTGGAAGAAGAGTAATATGATTTCAGTTTGGAATAGCAAGACATCAGACATCATAGGCTAACTGGTTATTTCCAGAGGACACAAATATATAAATACAAAGCACATTTAGAGAAATCCTAAGTCTCTTCATTCTAGTTTCTGAAAAGTTTATAGCAAACATTAGATTTCATCTCTCGTGATGTTCATGAAGGCATTGAGATGATGATTACTCAGTAAAATAGCGGGTTTTTATGTGTCTTCCCAGGGTCTTCCCAGTTAACATTGGGCATCTCAGGTGGGCTGATTTTGATCAGGAACTATACAGATATATTTCATGTGACTCATCCCAAGTTCGATTTGTATAAAAGGAGTAATACTGGATCTGTAGCCTTTTGAGCCTTGCAACTCCTCAATAGGATGCTAACAGTGTTGTCTTGCAGAGGTAAATCTAAATGTGAAATGGCCCATACCTGCTTGTTAGCTTTTTGTGAACTTAAGCTTGTATGATGGTATGTGTTGAAGAGGAATGTTAGGCAAATACGGCTTCCATTTTTCCTTAAGGTAGAAGGGTATTCAGGTGCAAAGGGCTTTTCATGTGTGGTATAGATTACAGCCCTTCACACAGTTTTGCATGAGGTTACTGTTATAGAAAGTTCCAGAAATAGTTAAAGCCTCATAAGCTCTTTGCTTTCCTTTTTCACTCAGTTCTCACACTGTTCTTTGAACATGTGCATCCTGGTGTCAGATGAGAAGCAACCCAGGCTGCCTGCTGCCTCTTGACTGTTTTGAGAAAGCATGCATGGAGCTGTTTTAATTTGCTTTGAATTGCTTGATATAGTATACTTATGTAGATACTCTTGACAACGTCTGTTGTGATTTAGTCCTGCAGCTTTAGTATTTTAAGGGGCAAGATAACCTTTCCGAGGGGGAAAAAAAAATTATCTGTAATTCTATAAACAAAATTTTCTCAAATAACAGTTGTGGTTATATGCATATCCATTATTTCCCTCTGTACTAGGATGTGTTTTGTGTCATCCAGAAAGATTTTTGAAACCTTTCTAGCTAGTTTGCTAGGGTATGCGGTTTTGGGGTTTTTTAGGTGCTAAAAGAAGTTACTTAGTTTGTGACAGTTTCCTCAGCTATTTGGGCTGTGGCTTTGTTGACAGTAGATGCCTAAAGCTCGGCTTTATTTTTTCCTCTTGGCTTGTGAAAGTTTTTACTAAAATAAGTTGTTCTGGTATCTGATTTTTCTTTTTAATGAGCCAATTGTGATTTCTTCAGGAAGCTGTAACACCTAAAGCATAGGGCTAAAATATAGCCTGTATGAATATTCATAGCTTTAAGAGACATTAGTCATTCATCTACTGTAAATTACAGCTTTTGCAGTAGTAGCTAAAAGATAAATTATTTTCATTTCAGATGAAGCTTCTTGCAAGACTGATGTTTTTCCTCTTTTTTTTTTTTATAAAAACAGGCATTTTTGTTCTTATGTGAGACCCATTAATTTCCAGAAATAACTTGGATGTGCCAATTCCCAGTACTGGTTATATGATCTGTCTGTATCAATTACCTTTGGAGGGAAATATTTGCCTTTTTCCATGTATTCTGATTGTATTGGTCAATGATAGCATAGCTGGTTACACATCAGGAGTTGATGTGTATGCTATTGCAATTAATTTTATAAACTGTTTCTGGAATGTGAGAAGCTGCTCTTCTGGTTTCTAGATTAATTTTCCTTATGCTTGCCAGTAACCTAAGTCCTTTGCACCTGTACCACAAGCTGATGTAAAGTCAGCAGGAAACCTTCTATTATATTAGTGCTGAAATTCAAGACATTACATTATGGACTGTCTGTCTTTCCATACGTACTGGAAAACAGGCCATACATCTGTTTGCTAGTTATTTGCAGTTAATCTTTCCTGAAGTCATGCATCAAGCATAGCACACATTCCTTAATATATGAATTATATTTAGAAAAAAGAAATCCAAGGAAGTTACTTGTTCTATTAACCTGAGTCTCACCAAGTTTTCTAATTCTAATGAATCAGTTGCCCATAGGGGCTGAATACTGGAAATCAGAGCTCTAACCATTTACCTTATCTGTTGTGTCACAGCACAGCAAATAATTTTACTAAGCATACCACCAAAATTTTTCTAGAACTTGGATTTATGATTATTTACGATATTCAAGAATTCATTCATTACCTAACAATACTGTGACAGCAGTCTCCAGTAATTACAAAGACAGTGTGTCATTGTCCTCAAAGTTAACATGTTCCACTTCACTTTCAAAGGGTAATGAAAGTGTTTGGTAATTTATGGGCAGATTATTTTCTCTTTTAAGCAATGCATATTTGGGATCCTTGAAGCAGTATGTGCTGCAGTTAGAACTCTTTATCAGGTAAATTTCAAGAACTCTCAAATGGATGAAATGCGTGGGCTCTTTGCAATTCTTACCATAGGTAACCAGATGCAGAGAAGGAACCCTCGGTTCTTGAGTGTTTTCTGTGTTTTATGCCATATGGACATCATAACTGCAGTTAATGCTTCTAAAAGTGACATTAACTCCAAATCTCTTTTACTGTGCTTCCACAGGGCATCACAATAACAGCAGGGAAACTCTTTTGGAGTTCTGTGCCACAGGGAACTCAGGCTACAACCATGGAGAAGAGTTTTAGGATAGGATAGGGTAGGATAAAACTTCAGTCACTGATGTCCCATTTTTTACTAGACCAGTCTCCATTGTCCTCTGTGTGAGAGATTAGTGTCTGGGTCATTGTTTCCTGTTTAATTCCCAATTTATTATTCTGTCTGTTGTTACTCTGGGTTAGAGAAAGTATGCACTTAATTTTAGTTTATAACAGTCACATTAGTGTAAAATCGGCATGTTTAGGAGTCAGTTAAATTTTAAAGGGCTAGGAATTCATTTAGGTAGTCAAGCAAAAAACAGTAAATATCCGATTTAAGCTCAAAATAGTTTGATGCTGTTCAGAGATTTGAAAACATGTCTTGGTCCAGCTGGCTTCTTCTGTATTGCCTTATGCATGCAAGGATATTTTCTTGTGAATGAATTGAAAATAAGTCACAAAAAGTTATGAGAAGGAGTTTTGTACTTCAGCAACCTCACTAAGGGTAGTTTTCATGCTTGTGGCAGTCAAAATTTTACGAGCTTTTCGAAGTTGCTAGTTATTTTAGTACTGTTGATGCCGCAGACCTGAATGTAAGATGTGTCTTTATATTTTAAGCTTCTCCACCTTTTAAACACATCTAAGACTACTCCTTTGGGATACCATTTCCAGACAGCGGTAAAGGAGTTATTTTCTCTGCTCTTGTGCTGTGATAGAAGGAGTTGAGAGCTTTTCCTTCTCTGTCACGCTTGAAGTGTGTTTCTGCTTTGAAGAAGTTGATCTGCACTTGTATTCATAATAATAAAAATGCTGGCAAATACTGACATTCAGCAGACGTTTGGCATCTACACTAGAGTTTCTGGATGGGTCTTCAACTTGTGGCTTGAGCAGTCTGAGTTCTTCAGTAAAACATAGTTGTCGTATGCTTTGAAAGTCATGGTTTTGAAAAATTACTAGTGAACCGTCAGAGATACAAGGTATAGTTTTGTTATACACGGAACGTTTGATAGGAAACAGACTGTGTCTGCAGCTGTTTACTAGTTTGGAGAAAACATGATCTGACTGATTTGGATGAGTACATTTTATTTGACTGCATTACACAGTTGTCTGCTCAGTGATTGGATTAGATTTCTTTATGCCATACTTCCTGTTGGTGTGTTTTTGGCAAACTTGAAGTAAAACTATGTTGCAGAAGAGATTTTTAGATGGGGGAGAAGCAATTTCTGGGTAGCCAGGGATTCTTAAAAGATATTGTAAGACAGGTGCAAGTCATCAAAAGGCTGAAGGTTTTACATGATTTGACTTAAAGAGCTGTGTATGAGCAGAACTTCAAGGGCTGAGCGTATTCTGCTTTGAATCAAGTCTGCGTTGGAATTTCACATGAGAAAACCATATGTCATAATGAGGCTGCATTTATCAAGGATAAATGATGTAGTAAAATGAAGTAGCATTAATAAACAAACTTTTTTTTTTTTTCTAAGTATGTGTGAGAGTCTCTAGTTTGGGCATTTAGTGTTTGAAGAGTTTTCCTTTAGTTTCTTGCCAATGCTTTACTTCCAAAGCTATGACGGAAGATTAGCCATTTGTCCAGACTTGTTTATATATTGTCCAATGATGCTTTTCTTCATATAGGAGTATTTTTATTCCTGTAAGTAATCTTTAGTCTGACTGCAAGTCTTTTCATAGTGTTCCTTTTAGCATAAATTGTCTCCTGTGACTGCCTTTCCCCTCACAGAAACAAAATAATCGTTTGAAATAGAAAAGGGGTGTAACTTTCAAGAGCTAGTTGAGGTGAACATTGTTGATCTTGATGGCTGAGGGACCTTTTTCAGGTATGAAACCAAATTCTTTGTGTAGTTAGCTGCAGTGTTGGTGGCAGCACATGACATCCCAGAACACATGCCTGTGTCTCTCTTATATGTGAAACATAGCAGTGGGTACACGCTTATTTCTTAGTTTACTCTCTTCCAGGAAAAAAAGAAAACAGAGGAATCCTACTCTTTGAGGATATGATAGTCTATTTCTTGCTATTAAAAAGTAGGTATGATGGCTGCATGCAATATAAAATCTGTAGATGTGGAAAAAGGGTGTAGTAATATTTCAACATTTTGCTCTACTATGCTGCTTCTGTAGTTTCTTGTAGATACTTCATACGGATTTCCATGCTAAAAGCAGTATTAAAGATCTTGAGCTAAATATGAGTTATGCTGAGTTAATTGAGAACAAAAGTAGCAGAGAGTTTTGAGTCTTCAGTATCTAGTGAAAGAGGATGATGAGTTTCTTCCAAACAGATCAAATGCCATCCTCAGTGGGAGGGTGGCTTCATCCTGCGGAGACATTTCTACAAGGAACTGTTAAAGGATCAGTGTTAAGATTCCATTCTGCATTAACGGGCAAACTACTACAAATGAGCTAATGGCTGAAAAAAACAAATGTCAAATTCTTTCTGTGCAAATCTTTCTGGATTTGAGGCACATTACTAATATTAACGTTGATTTATTATAGCTGTGTTTAGAATGAAAATTGCCTGTAAACTTGTGAGAGCAAGGTGTGATTAGTATAGGGCTATTCTAACTTAATACAGTGTTTGACACTTCATCCTCCTTCTATGAAGGAAAAAAAGGAAGAGCTAACACTCATTAAACTTGCTATATAGTATGTGCTTCTAGAAAGGGATTATAATTTAAAAGTGCAAGTTGTTGCATTTGGGACCACTGAGTAATGTTTTCAGGAGAGCATTTGTCACCAATTAGTGATGAGGCAGCTGGCTTATACATTGATATGCTTGCAAACGTTTCTAACGTCATTGTGGTTTGAGATCATTTCTTTTGTGCATGGATGCTCTCTCTTTCAAGTTCCTTTCTATAGCGCAAATAGACCCAGACCCAAGCTAGCTGCTTTCCTGCCTAGAAGCTGTGTTAGTTCCATATTGTCCCTACATCAGTGTTGTGCCAGACTTAAAATAATAGATTCACAGAATATAATGTTATGGGAAACATAGCCATTTTTTCCCACCCTGCAATTGTTTTGGGCACCATACCATGGGCACAGCACTAAGTTGACTGAATTGCTCGGCTCCTAAACCAACAGGACCTTCAGATGCACAGATACATGTGCAGACGGAAGAAACTTGTGTTGGGACTGAATATATGCACTTGCATGTGTGTTTATAGGTGGATAGATGCCATGGAATTGGAGAGTGCTGTGATAGGAGTGTTTAGAAGGTTAGAAGGCTGGCAGATCAGGCTAGTTGCAAAGTTTAAAACTGTTAATTTCATTCATTCACAGCACACATCTCGCTAGAGGTTAACTCATGCATGTTATTAATCATCACTGTGTACCCCAAATTGTTAGTCTTTAACACATACTGTAAATTAGATGTGAGCATACAATACCACAGAACTGATGCTGTACAGTTAACAGTGGTAGTGATGGCCCTTGGTGGTTCTTGGAATTCAAGGTCATCATGCTTGAGAGCTCTGTGAGTGAAGTAAGAACCAGTATGAACCAGTATTTCTTCTAGTGTTACTTAAAGCCCAGTGTTTTTTATCACCATGCTCCAGCCCCCACTAGTGGTGGTCTCCTGTACTCCCAGTACTGCTTGTTTTGTTTTATGTTTTGACAGATATCCTTCTTAGGTATTTGGGAGTATGTCTTGCATATTTACAGTTTGCTGTGCTTCTCTTGTGCTTTTGTCTGGCAACTTTTGGTGATAGATTTCTCCTACATGCAGCTGTATCTATCTCTACTTGCCTCTTTGGTGATCACATTTTTCATATCGCTTTCAAGGAGATTTAATATTAATTATGTGTCAATTTCTAATTTATAGTTACAGGCATCTCCTTTTGGCTACACTTAAGTTTATTGTTACCTCTCTAGGTAGGTGTTTCCTGCCTGTTGTGATGACACGTATTGGGATATAGATCAAAGTGATGCACTTCTAATGCCTCTTGGAATATTAGTTGCTAGTGATGAAATTCCTAAGCACTATTGCTTATTGGCCTAGTTACAAAGTCCCTTTGATCACCTGCATTTGAGACTGTTCTTGGAACTTTCCATTCTGTTTCACTTTTGAGTAGCATCTGTACCATTGATACAGGAGTCCAGATTTTTTGAGCTAAACACTAAACTGTCCCAAAGTACAGCTTTTAATATTACATATTTAGAGGTTTGGGAGTTTCTTTAATTGTGGTATAGCCAAGTTGTTTATTAAAAGAACACCGTTGCAAAGTCTACTGATCTGCAGGAAATGCCTGGCTTTAGGAGAAGAGCTGTGCATTGTTGCATTTTGTTCATAGCTTTAAAAATTCTCTTGTGTCTTTATAAAATGGGGACAGGGGGGCAGGACTTCAATTAGTAATGTGGCTTGTTGCTAATGCTTAATCCTCTCATGCAGAGTTGCCTGCATTCTTTCTCAAAGGCTGAGAAATTTGTAAAAAGATTGCTTTAGTGCAGTTACAAAAAGTTCTAGCTGCTTTTCCTGCTACCCTGTAACTCAGAAAAGAGAAAACATGCTTTGTTATCATTCCTACTCATATCTGTACTTACTGGAGTTAGTGGTTATATTTGTGTCTTTGAAATTACTTTCCTTTTTAAATTTTTTTAAAAGTTAATTATCTTCTAGTGTGTTAGCTCTGCAGCTACTCTGTTGTGAAGTAGCCAACAGGCCTGCCCTGCTCCTTTTTTCCCTTTTTTTTTTAAACTGGCAGCGCTTCACAGAACTGCAGAAATTAGTAACAAAAAATCAATCCTGTCTTGCTGCAAGGACAGCATTATTTATTGTTAGCTAGTCACGATTTCTAGAGCTGTCAGTTCAGTTCATACTGCCACACAGCTGCAGTAATGTTAACTGCATTAATAACTACACTTCAGCTTTTCTTTTAAAAGTTTTCATTGATAGATTGTTAATGAGATTTTTCTAGTCCACCTGGGGCACCACAGAAAGAATGAGAGTATCCATCTCCTTGTATAGTGAAGTTAGGGACCCATCACTTCTGTTGCAGTGGGAAGGAAAAAGACTGGCTAATGTTAAGCAAAACTATTCTCATGCCATAAGATATATGTCTTCATTAAAAATAAAGTCAAATATGCAGTTACAGTTGACTGTTGTAACCTTCAATGGGAGAAAGCACCCCTATGACCTTAAAGTGTCTGCTCAATTCCTGGCTCTCAGTTGCAGTAGGGCAAGAGCCCTCCACTCTGAGAAGCTAACCATGTATGCTCCCTGGCTGCAGTGGAAGAAGCTGTGGACAGCTGCAGCTGAGATTTCCGCCCCTGCTTGTGCCCTGCTGGTGCTGTGGGTAGGAGTTCATAAAGGAAATGCTGTCTTTCTGAGCTAGATTGGCAGCTATCTCAGTCATGGGGATGACTTGTATGTAGTCTGGCTGTACTCCCCTTTGCCCACAGTGCTAGTGTGTCTTTGTGGCACCCAAGAGCATATTTTTAACCACAGATGAGGTTAAAAAAGCCTTGGATGACCTGTGCTGAGAAGGAGACTTTTCTCAGGCTATCTCTTTATTACAAAGTAATGTGATCTAATAGGAACAGATGTGTACAGCAAATACATATTTTAGGGGTGCTTATTCCATGCTATACACTTTTAGGGGTGCTGATTCCATGTATTTCCCTTCAGTCTGCTCAAGACCAAATATCCATTGGCAGAGCAGTAGGCAGGTTCTGGATCCTACCGTCTGGTTAATCTAGAAGGAATCCAGTTTGTGCTCTGAAACCACTCTCAGAATCAAGCATGGTAGGAGGGTATGCTTCAAAAGTGTGCTCTGATCCAAACTCAAGTCTTAATGTTTGAACTCCTTAGGTTGCCTTGAGCTCTTTGCTGCAAACACAAAACTGAAGGTTGCTGTTCTCATTTGTTTAACTTAATAAAGCTCAGTTTTGCATAAACTGCAGAAAAGCTTTTATGTATGCCTGTTTATGTATCCCATTTGCTGATTAGCAAAGTAACTTGTAAATAGAGCCAAGCTTCTCCTTTCTTCTTAGTTGCTCAGAGTTCTTCACAGATATGATTAATTTTCAAGGATGGAATACTTACCATGTTTTGGTACAGAGTGAAACAAGAGAAGCTAGAAGTTGTGGGACATAGTTCTGGCTTTACTTTATATTAGTAAAATTACAGGTAAGATGCTGAAGATAGATGAGAACTGTTGGTTCTTGTACAACTTTGTGTTTGTTTGTGTGCACTTCTTGGGGGAAAAGGTAATTATTTTTCCCCGTATGTCCTCAGTAATCTCTATGTATTCTTAAGTTTTCAATGTAGTACCTGTGAGGTTGCTCACTTTTGTGTTCTGTGCCACTATAGTGAGATGGTATAACATTTATAGCCCTCATGCAAGTTCTTAAAATTCCAAATGTTTGTTCATGTGTTATTTTCTTGACCCTTTGCTACCATAGAAAAACTTTTTCTGTTTGGTTTCTTTAAACAGAATGATAATGCCTACTTTCAATGTATTTCAGTGCATTTCAGTGATAATGTCTACCTTTTTTCCTTTTCCCCACCTAATGAATCTCATGCAGTAGTTACAAGGTCATCTTTAATCTCGTCAGAAGATTATTCCTTGGCTGCTGCTTGCACTAAATTATGTGTGCAGGCTGACTCTTGTGTGTAGAGAAGCTAAACTCTTAAAGGGAGCTCAGTTTTTTGACTGTTAGGTCTTTGAAGAAGAGAAGCTCTCTATTTTTTTATGGTCTGAGTGTTTTGAGAATTCTGTTAACTTTTTGTGCATTTGAGTGATTTGGGACTTTTTTTTTTTTTAAGCCCAAAAACAAGGGCAAAAAAAGTTGGATTTTTGCAGAAGACATGATGTTTAGAATCCCATTGCTACTATCTCTTTCTTAACCATAATATACAATCTTTAAATTCAGGCAATATTTTAATGGTTGGTAGCCTCTTGCTTTGGGTGCCTGAATATGAAAGCTGTATTTCCAGGAGCTCGTCTATTTTGTTTTCTTCCAGCATAGTGAAGAGTGGCACATCTGTCCAAGCTGGGAGAGGTTCAAAGATAAGGAAGACACTTGATTGTGCTGTACCTGCTTGCTCTGTGATTAATTTATGCTTGACTTCCAGACATAGCTGAAGTTTGTGCAAGTTTATGATAAAATATAAAGGCAGACATGTGAACCCTTTCTTGTCTGCTATTAATAATATTTTGTAGTCTCTAGAAGTCATCCAGGTTTAAATCTCACTAAAGGAAATCTAGGCATTAGGTTGTTGGGGTTTTTATTTATTTGTTTGGGTTTTATTTTAACTCTTCAGACACTTTGATCTTCAGAGATCTGCAGACTTAATATGGTGATGAAAAACTGGTTGAGCATTGGAGACATGTTTTTTTCCTGTACTTCCGTTATGGCTAGTCATTTCCTTTCTGTACAAAATTTCCATCAAATCCTGAACAAACAACTTTATCTTGATTTTATTTTCTAGTGCTTTCTGAAATCTCATTTTTCTTCTGCTCTCATAATTTTATCAAAAATGATAAACAATTTGTACAAGCCACGTTCAGCTGTTTTGCTAGTGTGGCTATAACAAAAGTAATAAAACATTGGGTTTGCTTTTCTTTATGGAGAAAGTTTTTAGCTCCGTAAAACCACTGTTACAGTCCACTATGTGTGCATAGGCTTGTTTATATACGCAGAGAAGCTGACGTGCAAACAAATTGGCATAAGGAAAGAAAATGGATTGACTTCTTTTTTTTTAATAAAGAATGCTTAAAGCAAACTTGTAATTCTATGGGTATCCCCCACTTTTATTTCAATGTATAGATTTGCTACAGACCAAGAACTATGTAATATAGGAGTGAAAGCCCCTTCTGAAAGACTCAACCAAAAGTATAGTTTCCAAATAAAGTATCTTAACTTTTTTGTCTTATGAATAACGTCACTCTAAGCAAAAACTTCTTGGAAAGCTTCCTCTTACTAGTGATCTCAAAATAATCCCATTGCTCACAGTTGAAAGTATGACAGGACTTTTAGTTTCATAGTGACATGGTTGCAGATTTGCTTCTAAGAGCAAATGCAGATTATGACCCACTCCCCATCAAAATGAAAACTTCAAAATTTTGCTGCCTTGGTGTTTGTTTCTGAAGAAATATTGCTGTGAGACTGATCTTTGTAGCAGAGAATCCTTAGTGATACTAAAAGCAGAGTTATCTTTAAGAAGTGGATATAAGGTTACAGATTCCAGTTTATAAGGTTTGAGTTCTGCCTGGATAAAGACAGTGGTGGCAGGAGAAGAATGCTCTGGAGGTAGGCCTGCAGGGTATAGGAGTTCAGGGTGAAAAGAGGCTATTTTAGTATCTCACAATAACATACCTTAAACATATGAACATTTGTTTTGAGACAGTTCTTCAAACGTGCAGTCTAAGGTGGCCCACTGATACTGTTCTTTCATATGTACATGGCTATGCCTTTGATTAAGAAAATATTTTCCTTCTGGCCTTGGCATGTAAAAAGAAGCTGCACTAAGTTAACTGTAGCACAGAAAGGCAGTTCTGGTAATATCCTCCTATCCACCCCACTTCCCTTTTTTCCTGGCAAAGACCATGCTAGCGAACTCTGTGCAGTATTACCTCTTTTCTTAATGGGAGGAGGCAGAAAAGCAGTGATGAAATTAATTAGCAGTATCCTGTCAGCAAACCTTTGAAGCAGTAATTTTGAGTGAGTAATGCAAAATAGTACTGAGACTTGCTGGCTTTACAGAATCGCTGCTGAGCAAGCACATGGTAATGTCTATTTTAAGTGTAGTATTGAAAGCTTTGAGTAACTTTTGGATATTGTTTGGGTATGCTAACAACACAGGATGGGCAGTTTTGGTTAGTTACTGACCAGACTGAGTTTCTGACAACTCTGGTTCAATTAAAATTTAATGCATGGTCATTAAACACTGTTTTTGTTTCTTGCTGTGGATTCAGCAATCATTAAAGATATCAATTGACTATAAACAGGGAGAGTGGAAATCATATTTTTTTAAACCTTTATAGTGAATGATTGTGATGACTGTAAAAAATTATCCTGGTCTTCTTGAGAGAATACTTTAAACAGACTTGAGGTCAACATAGTGTTGCCGTAATTGATGTTAGGTCAACATTTATATTTAAAAATTAGACTTTTTTTTTTCTTAACCAAAAAAGCTTACATTACACTATGTAATAGATAGGTAATAAGCAATACATAATGTGATGTAAGCTTTTTTTAAAGCATAATTTCTTAAGCAATACATAATGTAATGTAAGCTTTTTTAAAGCATAATTTCCTCTTAAATCATTAATACGTCCTTGAGGGAAAAAAACGAAAATGTGGGAGGATGGTGTTCTGTATATTTAGTCCAGTTGAAGTCATCATTTTATGTCAGTAATAATTCAAAACATCAGATAAGTGTCTTCAAAAGCGTAGGGTCTGAGTCAGGCATTGATCTATCATTGCCAGTTGGCTTTTCAGCATGCAAGCAGCAATTATTTTTCAGGTGCATCTTTTACTTTAACATGGAGAAAGTTTAGGAATTAGATTTTGCCTACTGCGTGACCATACATCATGTATCTTTAGAAAGTCACTTTTTTTTTTTTTCAATGACTGTGTGGTTTAAGGCTCTGATACTACTGCTACTTGTACCATTTACTGTGTAGTAAATGTTTACTAAGCAAATGTCAAGGCCTCTGTACTTCAGAGAGCTGAAACTTAACATACCTTATGCCAAGAAGTTTAGATGCTGATCCATTCAGATACAAAGGAATTATAATCCTTGCCTAGAGCATGGGTTTTGATACCTGGTTTGGTATCAAACCCGTGATCAGACCCACCTGAGCAACAGAAGGTCCAATTAATTGCCTTCTATTGTAAAGGAATAGTATCCTAGCTGAGGTTAATTCCCTTATTTGCTTTTTAAATATCATCTGATTGATTTCCTGAGTCTTTCAGATTGTAATAGACCTTGCCAGAACTGTTGATCACGAAATGTATGCCCTTTTAAAGGTACATGTATATGTTTAGATGAAGTCTGAAAGAAAGCACAATAAAGATTTTTTTTTGAGATCTGACTTCATTTGATCTTAATTCTACTCCTGTATTTTACCAGTTTACTCTTTTTGGAGAAGGAGAGAAGAATGTGAGATGTGTTTTTTCCTTTAATGAAATGTGGGCAGTGTGACGTATGGTGCATGTATATAACACTATTGAAGCTCAGTTCTTTTTTTGTGTATTTTGAGGTCACTGTCTTGGTTTTCATCCCATTAGCTTTTGTTCTGCTATTGTCACTGTCTAGTTATGTTAGTTACCTCAGAATGTCAGTGATAAGAATGCAAAGTCTGTGATCCTGTTTTATATGAGGGCTACTTAACCTAATCTTTACATGTGGTGACTGAAATTTTGTTTATTTCATTGCACTTTCTGGTTCAATTAAAAGTATCATTATTATACCTTTTATATATGAGTAAGCTGAGGCTAAGATTCAAAAGATTACTTCTTAGGAGTTAATCAGTGGCATGATCAAAAACTGGGATTATGGCTGTGTCTATCCCCTTCCATGCTTTAAACCAGATGGCACTAGAGGTTTCATTAAGATGATGCTTTATAAGGTGTGCTTACTTTTTAAAAGGACTTTGTTCATTTGCTCCTCCAGTTTATGGGAGGGATGCTGAACGTCTTAAAGGAATTCAAGATGCAATGTTTTCAAAATATTTGCTTTATGAGGAGCAGATACATTTAAATCATTCAGAGTGAGAATGATCTGAAAAATCACCTATTGAAGGTCTTTGTGTGAAATCTGCTCTACATATGAAGTTGTTCTTTATCTGTGCCTTCATCCATTGTTTTATGGTCTTTTTTATTGTACATTACAAGTTGAGACCTTCATAAAAATGTAACATCATTTGTATTGCTTTTAAAATTGTGCTTTCAGCTTAGACCTTTAAAAAAGGAATGGAAGGACTTTTTAAGTTTCCTCAGGTGGGAATGTGAACTTGTTGAAGATATCCTGTGTGAAATACCTCTGTGCATGAGTTAGAGACTTCCTGAGGACTCTGTGTATAAAAATTCACATTTTTGTCTTGTATTCTCTGCTTGTTCCATTCCCTTCCAGTTCATTTCATTCTGATAATGTGAATGTATTTTGAAGTAAATTGGCAGTGTTTATAATCTCAGTCCCCAGTGCCATTTTTTAATCAAACACATAATAAAGTGCTAAATAAACCATTCCCACCTGCATCAAACTCTTTATGTTCTGTGTAGGGTATTTTGTAATTTATTTACCCAGGAAGACCCAATTTATCTGCACATCTGGTTTTCAACCCAGTCCTGCTTTTTATCCAGTTTTCCAGCTGGTTGATTGAGGCATAAGGAGGTCAGATGGCTTTCTTGAGGTCAGTGTAGTGATTGTCTCAGCTGGGATTATACCCAAACTTTATCCTTTGCTATAAGCACTTGACCACACCACCCTGAACCAGTCTGTCCACATTGTTGGCAGTAATGGAACTAACTGCAAGTGTCATTTGCTTTGGTTTATAGTTTTGCTTGTATTGATATATTGTCACTTTTATGAGTTCAGAGACATTACATCTGTTCACAACCTGGTTCCATTCCACTTTGAGCAGACACAATTTTTTTGTGATGAATCTCTTTCCTGAATTCCAAATGCGTGTTAGTTTCACAAGTTCTGGGGGAGTGATTGATGACATTCCTGGTTTGTGTTGCTCTGGTATGCTTCCTCAGGGCAGACTCTGACACTTCTTTTTGGAAGAGGAACCCCTGTTTTTGCTCCTGTGTATCAGTGCCATAAGCTTCTTAAGACTCCTGGCTGCTGAGATTGTCTTCCTCCAGAGTTTACTTGTTTTCAGCAATAGTACAATGTTAGAACAAGATGCACAGATTTGATAAAGGGTTTCCTTAGGCATGCATTTCTGTGTATGTACTTATGAGTTGTAAGTCTGAGGAAAGAGAAGCTCTGGAAGATGGTACCATCAGCATAATCTTATCCCATTTGGTCTTGATCTGCCTTCCTGAGGGAAGTCAAAATAGTTGTTCCAGTTTTTGTTATCAACTTCCTCTTGCCTGAAGTTGCCACTGCGTTGGAGAATCATGACTTAACACTAATCCACATTTTTGTCTCCAGTAGGTACAAAACTCACAGGGCTCTCTACAGTTATGTAGATGATGAGGATTGTTTTCTGGTGCCAGTCCTGCGTTGAGTGTCCAGCGGGGCTTCTGTTCATTTCAATAGATGAACCACTCTTACTCAAAATAGCCCAGTGAGTGTTGATTGTCCTGTCAGTACTTCCCAGGCACAGCTTGCTTTCTTCTACAAAATGGATTAGGTACTCCATGTAGACTGTTACAAGAGCATAAATAGCAAGTGTAATTTGCAGCTGGCCATAACCATTTAAAAATACCACATAGAGAAATAATTCTCCTCTCCTCAAGATTTTTTGCTGCTGTTGCCACTTTGCCTCTATCCTGTCCTGGGATAGAGTTAAGTTTCTCCCTAATAGCTGGTACAGCATTGTGTTTTGGCTTTAGTCTGAGAACAGTGCTGACAACACACTGATATTTTAGTTGTTGCCAAGTATCACTTACCCTGATCAAGGACTTTTCAGTCTCTCATGCTCTGCCAGTAAGGAGGGGCACAAGAATCCAGGAGGGAGCAGAGATAGGACACCCGACCCAAACTAGCCAAAGGGGTATTCCATACCACAGCATGTCATGCCCAATATATTAATGTGGCGAAGCTGCCTGGAAGGCCCAGATCGCTGCTCGGGTTGGGCTGGGTATTGGTCGGCAGGTGATGAGAAATTGCACTGTGTATCACTGCTGGGTTTTTTTCTTTCATTTTGGACAGTTTGGTTGTTTTTTGGGAGAGGTGTTTTGGGGGTGGTGGTGTTCCCTTTTAGTTTTAGATCTTTCTCCTTGTCATTTCCCTTTTCATTATTACTAGTAGTAGTATTGTGTTGTGCTTTATTTTAATTATGAAACTGTTGTTATCTCAACCTACAGGTTTTCCTTTCTTTTCCAGTCTTCCTCCGCATCCCACTGGGGGTGGGAGGAATAAGTGAGCAGCTGTGTGGTACTTAATTGCCAGCTGGGGTTAAACCAGGATGCAGCCCCAGTACTACCGTCCAGGTACATCTGTGTGTTCTGGTTAACTCCACTGTAATAGCTACAGCTGTCTTGTGTCAAAGTTATCAAAAAGGGAGACTGCTTTCTCTAGAACAAGGTAGGACTGGAGAGTACTCTCACTCTTAGCTCTCCATTCCACTAATTATTTTGGGAGCTTATTGTCTTTACTTGGTTCCTGATAAATCCTTCTTTCTTCCTCTCCCTGTTTGTTAATATCAGATCCTTTTGAAGAAAGGTAGGGCTCTTGGTATGCTGTTTTCTTCTAGTACAACTTTTCCCTTTCAACTTCACCTAGAATATGTTCTTAGTCAGATGGAAGATTGTATTGGGTGCATTAAGATGATTCTTCATTTTAACTCTGCCTCAATCAGAAAAGTGACAAAAGTATCCTAAGCAATCATATTAGTTCATCAGTGGGTTTGCAGCACCATGAGAGTTTGAAACTCTGCTAAAACATCTGTTTCCTGACAGGTTAGATTCATTGTTCTTGAAGTTAACTTCCGGAGTACAGCTTTGTGCCCTTAACAGCAAGAATTCAACAGGCTGGAGATCAGGCTGACTGCTAAGTGGAAAAGTTAGTGTTTTTTATGAAGGCACAATGCAGCACCTGCGTACTATTACAGTGTGGAAATTAGTCATTTGTCTGGTATAGCTTTTGGTCTGACAAATTCTGGAGGTAATAAAACAATCCTCATTTTTGTGGGTTTCTAAGTCATCTTCCCTTCTCTCTCCACCCACAAATGCCATGCACATGCCTTTCTTAACCATGCTGGGTTTGTAATGTTGGCTGAACTTGCTCCTATCAATTTGTACAGAGGTTTTTTCCCCTCCTACTTACAGATGAATTTTCTGAAGGAGGAATTCAGTTATCCTTTGTGTTTCCTTTACTGTGGCTCTATACAGTCAAGTTACAGACCTAAACCTGGTATAGGTTTTAATCTTATATTCTTTTAGTTCTTCATTTCTAGAATGAAGGCACACAAAATATCCCCTTTCCATGGTTACATTTCTTCTTCTTCAAACCAGGAAAAAAGCAATGATTTTATATCAGTGTAATCCTTTCACTTGAAGAGAACTCCTTTTCAAAAGCCTAGCTGAGTAGGCTACAACTGTAAATTTTTTGGTAACTAGACCAAGGATTAAAATGAAGCCTGTTCCTTGAAAATGTGCTGATAGTTGTAGAGAGATTATGCTCTTTTTTGTATTTGTGAAATGTTCCTTTTACAGAGAAAGTCATGTTGCTTTTCCGTTTCTCCCACTGGTGGAGAGAAGAACCTTAAAACAAGTCTTGTTAGGAGAGTTAGGAAACGAGACAACTAGTGCCCCTTCAGATCTGCCAGTTGTTAAAGTGTATCACAGTCGTACTTTTACTTACTGCCTCCTACCCTATTTGCCTTGAGCAGCGGATTGATTTGCTTCGCAATAGCCTAAAATCACAGCCATGATCATCAGCTGCTGAGATGAACAGGGTATATCATGCCACACAATTGTCACTAGGTCAGTGGTATAACATGGTTGGTGTTTGAACCTGCCACACCTCCATTTTGCTGCCTTTTTTCCTGTATTTTTTTCTGGTGCTTTTCCTGGGGTTTATTTGTTTTGTTTTGGTTTGGTTTTCTGTCACCTCCTGTTAAATCAGAGCGTTGAAACCTCTGTGGTTCAGGAACCCCAGTGGCTAAACCAGTTCTCAAGGTCTGTCCTGTTGGACCTTAGCTAGCCTACTGGAAAACAAACTTCCAGATAATCAGGAAAAAGTTTCTGAATCTGCTTAGACCTTGCCACCAGCATTGGTTGTAGAAACTGGGGGAGAGCTGAGCCACTGAAGTCAGGGGGACAGCTGTGGTAGGTCCAGTGAGACAAGTGAATGCTGTTGAACTTGTCCTTCGGGGGTTTAAATCAGAGGTATCTCTTGTGCTTAGTAACAGCAAAGACTGTTGTCATCCCTTTTGCAATTAAATGCAAATCTCATGGGTAATAACCACAAACAGCATGATTTACCTAATAAATAAAGTAACAACTAGATAATGTGCAACAGCACTATGAAGAGCTTGTTATACAGGGTTCCCTCTCTCCTGGGGAGGTGGTGTACATGCTTCAGCATGAGGGTACTTGGTGGAAAACTTCTGCCAAGCAGGGTAACAAGAGTTTAAGAACACTGAGAATTATGTGCAGTGGAAACTACATATCATACATGTGCTGCTGGTTGTTGTAACACCATGGAGGTTTTATCTTAAATAGCAAAGAACCTAAAAACAGTATTTTCAGGCATTTGCCCAGGTTCTGGTTTTATGAATTTCTAGAGAAGCTGGAGAATAAATGGGTGACTGAAGCCCCCTAGTGCCACCAGAGCACACTTACTCCTTCCAAAATTGCGCTTTAATTTTTAATACAAAGAAACACTTTTTAAGCTAAAATACCTTGTGATGTACTCATTTTACACATGCAGTTGTTCACTTACTAGAAACCTGAATTCTCCATTATTTATTTTTCATGTCATCTTTAGCAAAGCTGTGCAAAAACCAAAAGGATTCTGTTTGCAACTGTTATCATTAAT
This sequence comes from Pezoporus wallicus, assembly GCF_028554395.1. Classification (NCBI taxonomy): domain Eukaryota; kingdom Metazoa; phylum Chordata; class Aves; order Psittaciformes; family Psittacidae; genus Pezoporus; species Pezoporus wallicus. Next base: position 1,926,831 of record NW_026637266.1, read on the forward strand.
ATTTGCTTTACCTTCAGCCTCCCTGTGTAGTTTTTTGCCTGCTAGTAAGGTAGGTTTTTTACCATAGTTATATCTCTACCCAAGAATGACTGGGGGGAAATACTACACAGCTAGTGATGTCTGATGCTGTGGTGTATTATATAACTTGGGAGTGGGAGGGATGGGGAAGAAAAAGTGCCAGTGAGGGAGGAGTGAGATTTGTGGAGTTTTGGGTTGGTTTTGAGGTTATTAGGTATGCGATGACCTAGGTACAGCAGTGTGGCTTACGGCTCATGTGGCTTAAAGGGAATTTATCCTAGCATAAATTTCCTTTGTGCTTAAAATTTGACTTAAAAGTGTATATTCACAACTAGCATGAAGCAGTACAGAGTTCTCCTCCTAGGGAAAGGTTAGAGTCTGGAAAATGGCACCATGTAAGGTAACTTAAAGGTGGCCTTAGACTATTATTGAAACAGCTATTTTCAGTATTTCTGTGTTGCCCTAGTCTCAGAATTTACTGGACCTGTGGCTTTTGTCCAAATGTATCTGTTTACTCTTGTGGCAAAGTTTTGGCATTCTATCAGGTATGAATAGCAGCTAATAAAGCCGTAATAAATTAATGTTGGTGTTTAGTGAGTTGGTTGGCTTATCACTCTTGCCAGTCTGTAATGCTCTCCCTCATTTTGCTGTTGCACAGATTTTTAATAAGTAAGAGATGGTGTTGAGCATTGTCCAGAATGTTATTTTATGTTACTCTTTAACAATGAAAAAAAAAAAATAAGAAGGGGGGAGATGTTAAGTTAGGCCTTTAGAAGTAAATATGCTTTGTTTTCATGATATTTTGTAAACCGGTGTTTTCAAAGTTGCCAAACAGACCTGAAATGTGCTCTCTGAGGGTAAAAAGTTGAATCTTTTTGGTTAGCATTAGATTGTACCTTTTGATCTTATTTTGAGTGTACTTTGAAAGCCTAGTACTGGTGGTCTCTGTACAAATTCCTGTTCTCTTCTTCACAGGAACTGCTCTTTAGGGCTATCAGTTCTTATAGTAAATGATAAATTTTGTCAAAATACATGGTTATGTCAGAATGGTTTGGGTGGTAAACTTCATTGTTTTTTTTTTCTCCAGTTAGTAAAGGCATATCTCACAGTTTGTATTACAGAGAATATTTTATATTTTGTCTCAATTCTGTGCTGTTTTGGAGGACCGGTTGAGGGGAAGAAACCTAGTTTTGGGATTTTAAGTTGTGTGTGGCACTGAACATATCCTACCATATTCAGTGTTAATTCCTTAAACTGTTTTGGAATTGTAAATGTTTGTGTTTGGAATTGCTGTGGAATTTTTACAAATTAAAAAGGGAAACATATTGTTTTATCTCTTTTTTTACCTGCAGTCCTTCAAGGATCTTATGCATAGCATATGAAGTTTTGCAAGGTTTGCAATATATGAACAAACATGGAATGGTCCACCGAGCACTCTCCCCTTGCAATATTCTTTTGGATCGAAAGGTACAATTACATGAATAAATCTATGGGTTTGTTTTGTTTGTTTGTTTTTCTCTTGCTGCCAATAAGTAGCATGCTATATATATATGTATATCTCCATATATATATATGTATATGGAGATTGGGCAGTCACAGTCCTTCTGATGGGGGAAAAAATGCATGTCTGAAAACATGTTGGTTTGCCTTTGGGTTTTTTGGGTAGGGGGCTGTTGGTTTGTTTTTGGGGGTTTGTTTGTTTTAACCTAGTTTCCCCCCCATTTCCTAAATTTCAAATGTATTTCAGATTTTATTTTTCTCCTTTGCCATTTTCTTGTATCCCAAACCACTTTTTTCACCCTTTTCTTCTGAAAGTGGTATTCTAAGCGTACTTATCATCATAATTAGTTACAAGACCTTCCTACTTGTTTAAATAGGGAAGTATTTTTCCTGGCTAACTAGCTGTTAATATTTTCTTCGTTTCATGGTGATCTGATACTTGACTTTTAAGATATCAACATATTTGTTTATTCATGTTGGATTATTAAAATTCTAATGTGAGTTCTGTCACAGACTGTTCAGTTGGCAGTGTGGCATAGGTTATGCTAATAAAGGCTGAGAGGAACTGATAGCTGCTGTTGTACTCAAAGTAGTTGCTTTATCTGAACTTGACAGATAAAGAGCTTAACCTGTCTGTGTAACCTCTCTCTCCTTCCCCTTCTTACTGAGTTTAGCCGGAATAGCTAGAGCCTTCCTTTGGAAGACAGAAAGAAAAGAGAGGAAGAAGGAAGGAAGAAACACTATTTTTCATATACTTTTAAATAAATGAAAATCATAGTAATGTTCTCACAGCAAAAGTACTTTAGGATTTGAAGATATTCCTAAAATCTATAAAAGAACAAAATATGGGCCATGAAACAATAAACTTGAAACCTTTCCCCCTGCACTTTGAATAGGTTGCTGATGTAGTTGCACCATCTACAGGCTGGATGAGTATAATCAAAAACCCAGCAAAAATAATACCTCACTTTAACTTCTGAGCCTATTTTTTGCTGTTTCGGTGTTAACTCACTGCCTCCACAGAATAAAAACAAACACCTGGAAAACTTGTTTCTTTTATATATATGTTGATACAGTTAATGAGAGCAAAATAGTAATAAGTTGATTGAAAGAACTGGAGAATCAAAGCTGGGTAAATGAAAAAGGTGAGGTAGTAGTGGCGATGCTTAGGGAGTTCTAATATTCAAACAGTATTTTGAACAGTTTTCAAACAGGAAAGCCTTTGTAATTTACTGAAAATATACTGTAACTTACAAAGTTCTGATTTTCTTGTGTGGTCTGAACAAGGTGATTACTTAATGTGTTTGGAAAGTAAAAGCATTAGAAATAAGCATCTTACTAACTTTCAGTGCAGTTCTGCATAACAGATGACACAGGTGACTTTTTATCTGTCTTCTGACAGCTAAAGCAATTTCAAATGTTAGTGTTGTTTGTGGGTTTTTTTGTTGTTTTGGTTTGTTTGGGTTTTTATTGGTTTCTTTTTTTATTGGTTTGTTGTTGTTTTTTTTAACTTAAAACCGGGTTCTTCCAATGTCAAATTTTGCTGCTCTTAATTTTATTTATTTTTTTTTTTTTCCTTTTTCAGGGACATGTGAAATTGGCTAAATTTGGGCTCTACCATATGACTGCTCAAGGTGTTGATGTTGATTTTCCTATAGGGTAAGGATGTAGCTACACAGTAAAATTTAGCAGGGATTTTTTTTTTTTCAGGAAATATATTTGTGTTTTGAGGCATCATCTTCAAAAGTGTGTTGTATGCACAGGTTATAGGTTGTTGTTTCAATTCCTATATGGTGCATATAGCCCTTACACAAAGGCTTCTAGTCATGTGACTGAAGTGGCTCTCACCTGACTAGGTGAAATTAATGAAAGACAGAGAACAGGTGCCACACAAGCATGTTACTGTAATTGTGCTACAAGTTCTTACTGCCTAGATTTACCTTCAAATGCTAGCAATTCCTTATCAAATTCTGGAGGGACAGTCTAATTTCAAATTTAGGAAAAAGCCAACTTAAAGCTCTTGCACATCACTGTAGGCCTCTCTTCTTTTTATCAGTCTGTGATTTATTTTCAAGTGATCTTACTGTCTAGCCAAAGTGATATGCTTTATTGCAGTGTTTCCTTGCCACTTTTTAGTTTCTTTTGAGGTATCATGCTGTTTACAATTGAAATACTAAATTGATTCTTAAAAGATGCCTGAAAAAAGTAATGCTGTTTCCCTTCGAAGGGTGATTTCAGATTATTTTTTTAAGTATTATAATGAATTGTTGACACCAAAAGCAATAATGTTATTTGAAAATGACCTAGCAGAAGGTACAATAAGTCCTGAACACATTTTCTTACTTGTTTTACAAATTCAATTTGGTGGGAACACTGTCAATAAGAGGGGGAATACTGCCACCACCCCCAGATATGGCTCTAGAATACATTTATTTATTGTCCTAGTGTTGGAACTCAATATATGTTTCTTTTGAGATATGTAGGCATATAGTTTTGAAAGCTGCTGTTAGTTCCTCTCACAAAAAAGGCAGAGCTAGTGATTAAGATCTGACCTTTTATACAGTAGGGACTATGTATTTTGCAATTGGAGTGAAACTTTGCTGCAATGTGTAGATTTTGACTGAATAGAGTAGAACAATCTGCATTGCAATGAATTCCAGTTTCTCAGAATACAAAATTATTTTGATTACTGTAACTGAAATGTAGTTTTTATGGACAGACAGGGTATTACTTAATGTCGCTGTATCTTTCTAGGCACCCATCATATCTGGCACCTGAAGTAATTGCACAGGGAATAGTCAAACCAAATGATCATACTCAGTGTGAGAAGCCTCTGCCTTCTGGCCCTAAATCAGATCTGTGGTCTCTTGGTATAATATTATTTGAGCTTTGCATGGTAAGTTAGAGGATAATTCTCTTGATTGTGACTCTTGAAGAATAGTTACATTAACTTGATTGCTCTTGAGTATGGGGTTAATAACACTTTGACCTACACCAAAATCCAAATATCAGAATACATTAGCATTCCTACATGTACAGATTTGGTGGTGGTTCAGGTAATCGGGTGCATATTGGCTTGGTCTGTGTATATGTATGAACCATGAAGGACAGCTGTGAATGCATGATTGAAGTCCTAGAGAGTAATACCTTCTGAACCAAGAAGTGTCTCTGGATATTTTTTGTTGTTGTTTTAATTGTGCTTTTAAGCATAAAATAACCATTGCACTCATGCCCTCATCCTTCTTGGAAAGGATGACAAACTACTAAAAGTTTCATGGAAAGGAAGAGAAGGGAAAATCTGTCTTATCACCAGAGTTTAAGGAACTTGTGAACAGAATTCAGTGTTTGTTTGGAAAATTCTTATTTGACTCTTATCAGTTGAAATAAATTATGACAGTATAGTCTTTACTATTAATATATGTTAAACTGGACTTTTTTCATTCAAAGACAACAACATTCTATAGGAATATATATGATCTAACAAATAATATTGATATTTAGTCTCATATAAGACAACTAAATTGTCAGACAATTGCATGGTTAAGAACGTGTTTTAGATGCTAATTGGATCAGGACACTGGAAATAGTCTTCTTTGGCATACTCTACTTTTCTATAAATTCACGTAGTGTTTATAGATCATTATTTATTGTTTTGAATAACACATTTTCTGAAAGCAATAATGATATTTTTTGAAATACTTTTAGAGGGGTTTTTCAGATGACTTTTCAAAAGCACTGAGCAGTAATGCAAGCTATGATGATTACCATGTTTATTAAGTAATTACCTTTGTTCATGCTCAGACTGGGAAAAAATATGGTTTTTGAGAGCCTGATACTGAATTAATAATAGACCTGGAGGTTTTCTAAGGCAGTTTGGGGCTTTGGTTTTTTTTTTGGTTTTTTTTGTTGTTTTCTTTGGGGGGGGGGGGGGGGGGGGGGGAATTGCATTTGTTCCAGTTAAGAGATGTTATAAATTACATATTTCTTTTCATTATGGTGACATGAAACTGTTTCTGCTATAGTTGGGGTAAGTAATGTTTTCTGTTCTAGCAAATAGTTTTCCTAAATCTAAAAATTCAGGTGTAGAAACTTATTTCACTGTGTTTGTATATGGATGGGTGTGCATGCTATCTAATTTTTTTGGTGTAATAGCATTCAGCTATTGACTTGATTTTGTTATTTATTTAGGGGAGAAAATTATTCCAGAGTTTGGAGATAGCAGAAAGATTGAAATTTATAATTACGTTAGGTAAGTAGCACAAAATCAATATTTCAAGTTTCCAAGCAGTTTTATAATTAGAGCTTTACAGACTGTTCAGCTCCTCAGAGCTAAAGCAGTTTGCCTTTTGTCAACTTTCATTTCCAAAATTAAAGAGGCATTTGAAGCGTGGCTGCTTGTCTAGGGAAGGTACACAGGTGGATGATAGAAAAAATAACTTATCAGGAGAGCTATGAGTATGTTAGAGTAAAAGCAAGCTATAAAAAAGCAACCAACTGAAAAAGAAAAAAAAAACCACCATGCTCTGGAAATGTTGTCATTTTGATGGTTATTTGTTGTTTCTGGAGGTTTATGAAACGAGTTAGGAATTACATGACACTAAAAAAGACTTCCCCTGAACTAGCAGTGCTTGTGAACCAGATCCCGATCAGGGAGAAGCAGGACTGAAAGAGGAAGACAGAAAATAAAAAGAGAGCTCAGAAGTGTACTACTGGATCCATGCCTTTGTTTCTGGTGTCACCTACAAACTATAAAACATTACTGTAGACATGGACTTTTTTCTTAATGCAAATAATCCTGAAAGTGGTACTGTTTTGTGGCTTTTGAAATTTGATTTCTTGGGTTCATGTATAAACCCTGAGGAAGAGAAGGGCATGAATTTGCAATTTGAAGCTTTATCAGGAAGTTGTTATTATCCAGAACAAATAATAATACAGTTAAAGTTAGTTACTGTTAGTAGAAATATTCAGCAGTTAGTGCTCAGATGCCGAAATTCTGACTGTTCTAGTAAGCGATTGAAGCATTTCAGTCCCCTTCAAGCTGAATGCAAGTTACTGGTAACCTTTACCCACTAGAAAACATTCATGTCCTGTCTTGGGAATTATTTTCTCAATAAAGTGTTGAAAACAAGTTATAAAATACTGCTAGTATTGTCTGCAAGTAGCAACAAAATGAAATTACTTCAAGATTCTATATGCAGGTATTTTTAAGTTCTTTCAGGTTGTTTTTTGTTTTCTGGGGTGGTTTTTTTAAGTAGAAAGACTATTTTAGTTTATTTGCTGGAGGCTAACAATCTGGATTTACTAAGCCTGCAAAAAGTTTTTCGCTGTTAAATTAGATGTGCTGCTTAACTTTCTTAGGCTTCAGTTTTCTGTCTGCATAGATGATATAATAATTTTCATTTCTAACTTTGAGAATTCATTTTCAGATGATGTGACAATGTCAATAAAAAGCCAAAGTTAAGTGCTTTTTATTGGGGTGGGATTTTATCTGATATCCTATGTAACTGGGATCAATTTTTTTTATAGTCTTTAACTTTTTATTGTCCCATTTGTCTTTCAAAGGCTGCGTAGATGATATTGTAACTGTATTGGCAGAAGAACATGGTTGCCTTGATATTGTTAAGGTTTGTAGAACTAGCTTGCTCTTCTATGCTGTCTTATCCAAAACATTTTATTATTATTGTATTTCACACATTCAAACTTTTTTTTTAAACTTATTTGGTCACTCAATGTATTGCAGTATGAGAAAAAATAAACTACTTATTTAAGATCCTTTCAAATAGCCATACTGGTAATACTTACTGTTTCCCAAATTACTGTCAATTTCAGTAAATATTAATGCTCTCTGGATAGTTCACTAAGTTGTGAACTTTATTTGAATTGTCGGGGTTAAATGTTTTTTTCTAGATATTTAGTCTTCAAGATAGAAGTTCACTTTGCACATTCTGATAGCATAGGTTTATACTGTTCAACTCCTTCCCACCCACCCCCCCACCCCCCCCCAGTTAATCACTGAATTGTAGTGTCTGTATGTTTTGAGATATTCTGTTAGCAGAAGATAGTTCCCAGGTACTGTGTTTTTTCAAGCTGGGTACAGAATATCTAAATTAAAAATAAAAAGCTGTGCTGCAAACATTGCAAATTTTTCAGGTTCTCTCGCCACCCACCACCCCCCTCCCCAAACAAATGCAGGTGAGAATTGCTTCCCCAGCATTTTGGTCCAACACAGCTAACCTCATAGTGTAGGTGTGAAATTTTATTGGCCTCAAAGGAGGGCAGTGTATGTTAAAAGTTAGGTATGAGCTAAGTGGCCTGCTGAATTAAGACCATAATAGAGATGTCCATATTTTTTTTATGTTCCAGGACCTTTCTGAAAATATCATAGCTTTACTGAAGAAATGTCTTACATTCCAACCTTCTAAGAGGCAAGTATTCAGTCCAAGTCCTAGTAAACTTTGCTGAGATATTGTGAAATTAGAAGACCTATTGCTGAGCCTTTTTTGGAAGACTGATGATTTATGGTGCTGATAGGAGATTCTTGGGTTTGTTGCTTTTCAGTTGCAGGGGTTGTGTGTGCAGGAATCAATTGTGCAAAACTTTGAGATAAAATCTGAGTGTTGTGGGGGTATTTGTAGTCCTAAATTCACAGGTTTTACTTCCATGTCTGGAAGTTGGTGGTGGTTACTGTAGCTCTGAAATAGCTAGAATTAGGGCTATTTTCTTCACATCTCTTAAAAGTACTTTTCATTATGTCAGTCTACCACAACTTTCTTCTGAAAACTGAAGTATGCTTTTGTTCTTCAGTCAAAGCTTTGCATTTGCATTTTTTCATTTCTGCTTAAAGGAATTAAAGGGAAATTAATAAAATGGTTGTGGTGTGCATTAAATGAAGGTGAGATCTGAACTTGGGCTGTAAACAGACTGTGTAGTGTGTTATGCATCAGGAATTAATCAAAACTGGTAGATGTTTTTGCTACTAAAATTTCTGAAATCCATTATAATTTAAAATAACTTGCCAGTATTTGTTCTTAGGGACATTTCACACTGAAATGTAACATTTCTGGAAGCATTTTAATGTTTTATTCTCTTAATTCAAGGCCAACTCCAGAAGAATTGCTGCATGACAGTTTGTTCAGTGAGATATCCTCATTATATCCTCTCTTCCACAAACCTGCTGGTCTGTTCTCATCTTCTCCAAGATGTGCTGATTTAACACTTCCTGAAGACATAAGTCAATTATGTAAAGGTAAAAGCAGGTATTGTGATAAATGTCATTGCAGGGGGAAGGAAAATAAAATGTAACTGTGTTTTCTTTTAATAATTTGTTGGAGGGGAACTGATTAAATATTACAACACTACATTATTGTAGGAAGTTGTTTGATGGGCAGCAATATGGGCAAGCATGTTTTGAGAGATATGTGCGTGTCAAAAGAGGGCATCTTGATTTTGCGCAACAATCTTGGGGAATAAATAGTTATCAATATTTTTACCTTTGGAATTTGGACATGTGCGTGTACAGGGGTTTGTTTTGTTAGTTTTTGGTTTGGGGTTTTTGGGGGGTTTGGTTGTTGTTTTGGTGGTTTTTTTTCACTAAATTGTGTTGTGATTTGGTAAGAGGATTCTGCTGGGTCACAGCATGATTTTTTGGAAGTATTGGAAATCCTTGTGAAAAAGGTCACATTCTAGAATAAAAGACAACATTTCTAAGTTTAAAACTGCATATGCTGAAAGTGTTACCACTGTGAAGTCCTCATTAACTTTTTCTGAATTCTTCAGAGTTTTCTACTTTTTCAGAAACTGTCATTAAACAGTTTTGGGAGACTAAGACAGTGTTTGGGTTTAGGCTCTTTTGTTTGTTTGCGGTGGTGGTTGTTTTTGTAAAGACACACAGGAAGGGAAAGTCCACATTTCAGTGTATTTATACAATTGGTGCTATTTTCTGGCACTGAGGCTAACTGCACAAATATTTGGGTTTGTTTTTTTTTTGACTTTTACCCATCTGCTCTTTCTGAAAATCTTCCTAAAGAGCACTTGCAAAGGGAAGATCACTTTTCTGCTAACTTCACATTAAGGTCTAGGACCTTTAAAGCATGGGTGTTTGTTGTTTGTTTTTTTTTTTTTTTACAGTATGTGTTTGGAGTGGTAGGAAGAAATACAGGTTGCCTAAAAAGCTCTAATTAATTTTTGTGTGATTTCTTCTAATAGATGAAGATAATGATTACCTAGCAGAAAGATCAATTGAAGAGGTTTATTACCTGTGGTGTTTGGCTGGAGGAGACTTGGAGAAAGAACTTGTCAACAAGGAAATCATTCGATCAAAGCCACCTGTCTGCACGCTTCCCAAGTAAGGAAGGAGAAGCTCTTTAAGGGAAAGAAGAATGGATGGAGAAGGCTAGTGTTCTGAGAAAACATTTTGGTTTGGTTTTTAGTTTCAAGACCTGTATTCATGAAAAATATTGAAAATAGCATTCTTGAACAGCAGGAAATCATGTCACTTCCCCTTTTGCCCAATTCATGGCATTATTTGAGTGCCTTATATATGTTGCCTGCCTGCACTTCATAGTTCTTTCTGAAATCTGAAGAAATGTAGGTGAAGTGCAAAACACTGAAATATAAGTCCCTAAATTTAGCTCACTTTACAATACCATTAAGTTTTAGTAAAAATGTCTCACTGTGCTTCAACAGTGTATTTGTAATTGTAATTTAATTCAATACATTCTGTAGCAAATTCTCACGTTCTGAATCCCTTTCGCAGGGTAGCAGAGCTGAATGGACAACCCAGTTATTCATCAGATTGGCTAATTTACTTTTTCAAAAAAATGTAGGTTTATGACTTACAGTTCTGTGAGAGCATTTTAGTCATTACTGCCTTTATCTTACTGCTACATGTGTTGCAATTTTATGTAGTATATTCATGTTTTATCTTAGAAGCTGATCTTAATAAGCATGATTATGTGTCCATATAGATCAGTTTGCTGGTTCTGGGTTTTAAAAACACAGGAAGTCAATGTACAGCCAAAATGTGGTAACTGGAAAAAAAACAGGTGGAGCTAGATTTTATGTGAAATTTGGTGGCAGAATTAGTGTGGATTTCAAGGGATTGCCTATTTCTGTACCCACAGGTGTATATGCATGTCCTTTTGAATTGTGAGGGGAAAATACTTTCGTCACACTATCTGTGTTGAAAATTAGGTGTTCATTTCAAAAGTACAATCTAACTCCATCTTCTAAGTGGTACTGAGAATGCTAGCTTAATTTTTGGAAAACTTCATGTGATTGGCTTTAAAAATATCATAAAATAGACAATTTGTGTGTGCCGTGTTGTATGCATTTGTATTCTTCGACAGACTGCAACAGGAAAGGTCTGTGTCAGACTTTTGTTTGGGTTTTTTGTCATGGTGGGAAATGGCTTTCAGATTACAATAATGTCTTATTTTTGCTTTTCACAATAAATGGCAGTCCTGGTCTGTGCCAGGCCAAGGAATAAAAGGGAATATTAATCCCATATCTCATTACTGTTCTTTTGTGTGCAAACAAAAGTTATAGAAAATCTGAGATGTGCCTTTTTTACTCCAAAACCTGTTTGAATAATTTGAAGCAATTATACATTCCCTTGATAGCAGGCTTCATGCCATGCAGAGTCGATACAGTATACTTCTAAGCACAAGTATTTTGTTTTAAAGAGGAAACTGATACATGTAAAAGTGTTTTTTGTTGTTTTTTTTAATTCAAGTTTTGTGTTTTAAAATTACCTAATTTTTTTTTCCTCCCTTTTGAAGCTTTTTGTTAGAAGATGGTGAGAGCTTTGGGCAAGGACGAGATAGAAGTTCCCTCCTAGATGACACAACTGTGACTTTGTCTCTGTGCCAGCTCCGAAACGTAAGAATAATATTGTGTACTTGTTCTTGTCTTCACTGTAGAAACATTTGTTTGAAGGGAATATGTAGCAGCAGCTCCTACTGCTGTTCCTTCCAATGACAAATGGTCCTGAAGGAGCTGGCAAATGAAGTTGCGAAGCCGCTGGCCATCATATTTGAGAAATCATGGCAGTCAGGTGAAGTTCCCAATGACTGGAAAAAGGGAAATATAACCCCCATTTTCAAGAGGGGGAAAATGGATGACCCGGGAAATTACAGACCAGTCAGTCTCACCTCTGTGCCTGGCAAAATCTTGGAGCAGATTCTCCTGGAAGGCATGCTAAGGCACATGAAAAACAACAAGGTGCTTGGTGACAGCCAGCATGGCTTCACTAAGGGGAAATCCTCCCTGACCAATTTGGTGGCCTTCTATGATGGGGCTACAGAACTGATGGACAGGGGTAGAGCAGTTGATGTCATCTACCTGGACTTGTGTAAAGCGTTCGACACTGTCCCACACGACATCCTTGTCTCTAAATTGGAGAGACATCAATTTGATGGATGGACCACTCGGTGGATAAAGAACTGGCTGGATGGCCGCACACAAAGAATTGTGGCCAATGACTCAATGTCTGGCTGGAGACCAGTAACGAGTGGTGTCCCTCAGGGATCGGTGTTGGGACCGGTCTTGTTCAACACCTTTGTTGGTGACATGGACAGTGGGATTGAGTGTGCCCTCAGCAAGTTTGCCGATGACACCAAGCTGTGTGGTTCGGTTGATACCCTGGAGGGAAGGAATGCCATCCAGAGGGACCTTGGCACGCTTGTGAGGTGGGCTGATGCCAACCTCATGAAGTTTAACCATGCCAAGTGCAAGGTCCTACACCTGGGTCGGAGCAATCCCAGGCACAGCTACAGGTTGGGCAGAGAAGAGATTCAGAGCAGCCCTGCGGAGAAGGACTTGGGGGTGTTGGTTGATGAGAAAATGAGCATGGGCCAGCTTCAGTGTGCGCTTGCAGCCCAGAAAGCCAACTGTATCCTGGGCTGCATCAAAAGGAGCGTGACCAGCAGGTCGAAGGAGGTGATCCTGCCCCTCTACTCTGCTCTTGTGAGACCTCACCTGGAGTATTGTGTGCAGTTCTGGTGTCCTCAATATAAAAAGGACATGGAACTGTTGGAACAAGTCCAGAGAAGGGCAACGAGGATGATCAGGGGACTGGAGCACCTCCCGTATGAAGACAGGCTGAGGAAGCTGGGGCTGCTCAGCCTGGAGAAGAGAAGGCTGCATGGAGACCTCATAGCAGCCTCCCAGTATCTGAAGGGGGCCTATAGTGATGCTGGAGAGGGACTCTTCATTAGAGACTGTAGTGACAGGACAAGGGGTAACGGGTTAAAACTTCAACAGGGGAAGTTTAGGTTGGATATAAGAAGGAAATTCTTTCCTGTTAGGGTGGTAAGGCACTGGAATGGGTTGCCCAGGGAGGTTGTGAATGCTCCATCTCTGGCAGTGTTCAAGGCCAGGTTGGACAAGGCCTTGATATGATATGATTTAGCGTGAGGTGTCCCTGCCCGTTGCAGGGGGGTTGGAACTTGATGATCTTAAGGTCCTTTCCAACCCTAACGATTCTATGATTCTATGACAGTGTTGTTGATTCTAAGAGAATACTTCTTAGTGTCCAATTAGATTCTGATTTATGCTTGTAGATTGCTTTGTCTGCAGAAGCTTACTAAATATGATTTATCTTCTGTTCCTCAATCCCCTCATATGTCCTTCCCTTTCCCTGTTTTTGTTACCTGCTTTGTTCTGGTGAAGCCCAAATAGTTCTGTGGTACCTGATATTCTCCAGTATCTCTAAATTAATTGGACAGTGTAATCTTGCATTGTTTAATTCCTCTCTGTAGGTGGCACACAAGATCCAAAAGAAAGATAAACTTGATTCAGTTGCAGTTCCTGAAAGCCTTTATACCAAGTTTCTAGTCGCTAATTACTAATCTTTGGAATATATAGTTATGAAACAACTAGTTCAAAAGATTACTTCAGAGCATTTTGCCTGAATGCAGTAGTGCAATTTTCATCTTCAGTGGAAAAATCAACATGAGATAACTCATAATTTTGTGTGATGTCATGATCAGTTACAAGATTTACTGCATATATTACTGAAATGTGGTAATTGTTCATGTCTCTGCACATGTAGAGCTGCATTGCTGTATAATTAAAAATTTACACTGTACTATTTGCAGCTTGCTTTTTATAGCAGTGGATGCAATTCTGTCACAGTCTTTAGAAAGAACCTTTCCATATGATTACAGGGGTTAATACAGAAAGAAAGGTGACTCCTGAAGTCTTAATCTTTGCCACTGTTATCTTAATTTTAATGGCAATGTGGCAAATACTGTATAAACATATTTCTTTGGTAGAACTTTGCATTGCTTCACACAAATGCATGAAAAGAGACCAAATAACTGGATTATTTTGTTGCTTGGTTGGTGGGATTTGAGGGGGCAAGCAAAAGAGGTTAAGAATATGCAACAGCTATTTTGAAGGTGACATGCTCTGCACCTCCTACTGTTGTTCCTAAAAAAAGGGGTAGCTTTTAAGGCATTTTTTAAAACTTTTTAATCAGTAATTTTGGGTATCACCCCCTACTTCTATAAATGCAGCAACAAATAAGTATATACTGAAATCTGATTTTGGGGGAATATGCAAGCTTGAACCTTGCAGTGTTAGCTGAAATTAATTTTTGAACTTATGCATTTCTTTAAACACCTTATATAGAGCAGAGCATGATGCTTATAATCAAAAGAGGATAAGTATTGAATGAACTAAGAATGAACTGTACTGTCAATCCCAGGAGGCACAGGCAGTGTGCTGTATGCCTTTAAGTTAGGGATTGAACTGCGAAACAGAATACTGCAGGGAAGGTGGTATTAAACATTTATCATGGTGCATCAAAGATACCTGAAAACTTCAGGCAAAAGTCTGTGCATATTTGCCTGTTTACCTTTCCAGAGAGTGTCTGTATTTGTGTGTGACTTCCAGATGCTGAGAGGAACTCAAATTTGTGTAACTCCTGAACTGATTAAAAATATAAAACCAAGTTGTTCAGCTGCTTTGCAGCTACTTGGATAGGAAGTCCATGTAGAAAAATGAGGAAAAGAAAAAGAACTATGTAATAGAATTGAACTTCCCGTTTAATTATCCATTTAATCCGTGGCTCATAGAAGTATGTTTTGTCTGTAAGCAGATATATGAATGAGTATTATCTTCAGGCAGAACAACTTCTATCAACTCAAAAGCCTTTATTAGCAAAAGTTTATAGTGTACAATGCTGTATGTTTCTTTGCTGATGGAGGACTGAGCTAATGCTTAGGTCTCAAGGCAAGCTATGAAGTTTTGCAAATAAATTGCTAAGTGATCTTTATTCCACTAAATATTTCCACTTGAATTCTGAGCAGCTTTCTGATAATGAATTATTTTTATTCTTCTTTTCAGAGACTGAAAGACGTTGGTGGGGAAGCATTTTATCCATTGCTTGAAGATGAGTAAGTTTGTGTGTAAGCTTATATGTATATGAGGGACTGAATTTTGAACCAGTAGTTTTATTTGAGTGGCACACTGCACAGCTAGACACAGCTGTCTTCCAAAAGCAAGCCTAACATGTACTTGTTTTGGCTCTTAGACTTAAGAGCTGATAAACACTGTAGTGGTGGATTTAGGGCCCTGATACCAAACCGAGGATCCTGGCCTGTTTCTCTGTTCTGGAAATCAACTGTTTCGTTAGTTGATTTCCAGAACAGAGTATTCAAAAGTGTCCATTTAAGCTTACTTATGACTCAGAAATGCATCACAGGATACCAATTTTTTTTATGGTGATTTGTATTTCTTGCTGTTCACTGCTACTATCCTAACTCTTTTTCCAGACAGTCAACTTTACCTCATTCAAACAGTAGTAATGAGCTGTCTGCAGCTGCAAGTCTTCCTCTCATCATCCGGGAGAGGGACACAGAATACCAGCTAAATAGAATTGTACTGTTTGACAGGCTGTTGAAGGTATGGAACCTTTCTGATGCTGGATAATTAGATTTGATCTGTTAATTTGAGGATTTTTAAAGAACCAAATAATTGAAAAAGGGAGCAGAGATCAAGAGACCACCATGGGAAAGCACAAGAATACATTAATGAGAAGAAATGGGTATTTTAACATCAGAGTTCCTCCATCTAGGCCTTCCAGTTAGCAATGAAATTAACTTGTAAAACTGGCATTCTCTGTTTTGGCTGACAGCATTTGTCTTTTGGAGGAAACACCATCCCAGAACTGGGATTTGAATTGTTTCAATTACATAGTAACATTTTTTTTGCTATTAATTTCTTCTCTTTGAAGGCCTACCCATATAAGAAAAACCAAATTTGGAAAGAAGCCAGGGTTGACATCCCTCCTCTTCTGAGAGGCGTAACCTGGGCTGCCCTGTTGGGTGTTGAGGTAAGGGTAGTGGGAGGGCATTACTTACTGGGAGGGAATGGGATAGCAATGGGATTTGACAGGGAAGATGGAATGGATTTGAAGATTTGTCAGGTACAATTACTGGAATTTCAAACAAAATGAGTCATGAAATTGTGTGAATGGAGACAATGATCAGACTTGCTTTTTGTTTCTTAAGATTATTTGATTCCAGAGAATGTATGAAAATTTGGCTGCCTTTAATTTTGATTATGGGATGGAAAAATACTACAGAATCAAACTTGGATTGTTTAAATACAATTGGTTGTTAACAGTTGTTTTTTTTTTCTTTTTGCTTTGATTTTAACTATTTTTTTGCTTTAGTGTTTGCTTTAATATTTTAAATTTCTTTTTGCTTTGATTTGAAATATTTTTGACAAATGCAGTTAGAAATCTTCTGCTCCAGTCAGCAATAGTTGGGTAAAACAGGATGAAACATACCAAATGTATTTTTCTCACCAACATATTTTCTCCAAAGACTAGAGAATAAATAAATGCAACACTTTTGGACAAAGGACTAGAAAGGAATATCCCAGCAGTGACAGCTCCTCACAGAGATTGCTTGACTACCCTCTTCTTGCATCTACTCTGCTTGCAATTTGCTTGTAGTGCAGCAAAGAGGTTCTCTTAGATAACACATCCAGGTTATTTAGGATATTTAGCTTAGGAAGTGATCTGCTGAGTGCTATCTAATAAGACCAAAAAATAGCTGTAATGTAAATAACAATTATTGCTCAGGGTTGTGGCCTGGGTCTTGGGAGTTGAGGCAGTTCTCATGCTTCATAAGCTTATCATCTGTACAATGCAGATAGTGTTTCCCTGCGCCATAGTAGTAAGATGGACTTGTCAGCATGCCTGTCTTGGGATTCGTGCATGGGCAGGCTATGTAAGAGTAGTATATATTGGATGTGTATAGCTGGATTCAGTGCCTTCAGAGGTATGTTGCTGAAAGCCACTTGCTTGTGGTTTAGATAAGCACTGATTTCAAACTGAAGAGCATTTTTTAACTTGAAAATGGAAAACTGTATCAAGTACACAATTTTCTGCATAAACAACTGAAAATTGTTGAAGATTGCACTGAGGAGGTCATAAAAAGGTTTATATGTCCTGATAACAGAATAAAGATGGCTTTGTTTGAAATTCAGATGTCAGAATTTTCTGTATTTTGGGAAAAATTTTCAGGGGAAAAAAAAGTTGCTAACTAAAGCACCTAATGAAAACAGTCAACTTCTGTACATCAGTGTGTACACTGTCATATGCATTTATGTTAGTAATGACTTTCTAAATTTGGTTGTTGTTCTTCCACATTTAGGGTGCCATACAAGCAAAATATGATGCCATTGATAAAGACACACCGATTCCTACGGACAGACAAGTAAGACTTGTGGTGTTACCAAATATTGCCACTTGAAGAAATGCAGAGATCTTTTCCATGAGCTACAGACATTTGCCTGTTACAATAGATACGGCCAATAGTACTAAAAGGGTTCCCCCTGGCCTCTAAACCTACTGGAGCATGAATCTTGCAAAACAGAGGAATGGATAGTTTAACTCAAATTATAATATGTGGAAAGCAAAATCTTCTTCTACTTCAGAATCACTGTTTCTGTAACAGTAACAGAGTGTAGTAAGCAATATTACTGATGTACTGCTAAATCCTGTTTTTAGTGAATGTTTGTTGTGCATGTTGGACCTTGTACCAGATAGTGCAGAGTACCTGGAGATCCTGTGAAGTGAGCTGTGCTTGAGCAATTTGGTTCTCCAGGAAGTCTTGCCAGACATAAAAAGACATCACAAGCAACAGCTGTTCCTTTTGGCTGGCTGAAGAAATATTTTACATCAAATTGGGTACAACTTTCCGCGAACTCTGATTTGATTATCCTTTAGAGCAAAGGGATCATAGCATCTGGAATGAGTCCAAAAGTTGGGTCATAAAAAACACTGTAGTAGTAGTCTGCATTCTGCCTTTTTCAAGGCATTTTAAAAATATGAATCTGGAAAAAGAAAAAAAAGAAATCCCTCTTTTTAATCTTGAACAGGGCTATTAGAGTCCCAAGTCCCCTTTCAGTGTTGATTTTGAGTGTGATAGAGAAAGCCGATTGTGTTTATGATGGTGGTCTGACTTATATTCTTTGGCTCACTTCCACCTCTAGTGTTGCAAGATTGCTGTAGTACTACCTCACTTATCCTGATTTCTCTTTATATTATATGCCTGGCTGTGGTGCAGATTGAAGTTGATATTCCTCGTTGCCATCAGTATGATGAGTTGCTGTCATCACCAGAGGGTCATGCGAAGTTTAGACGTGTATTGAAGGCCTGGGTTGTTTCCCATCCTGATTTGGTGTACTGGCAAGGTGAGTTTGAGTGGTTGGCTAGGTCAGATAATTAACTGGAAAGCTATGGCTGACTTAAAAATACATCCACCTTTTTCCCTACCCCCAATGTAAGCTCTTTTTTTGAGTACTTTCTTTTCTGTTTCTTTTGAAGGAGGAATCTATGGGTTATTACAAATTTAGATTCTAATAATTTATAGTTAATTCATAATGAAAAATCACCCCACTCTTTCTTAAATATTTACTTCCCTAAGCTTCAGTCACTTAAAAAAAAAAAAAGTCTGTTGCTTATTGTTCAGCTCCAAGGTGAAACTGCTGAAGTTACCAAGCAAGTTCTTGGGATAGTAAATTGCATTTCTTAGTAGCCTTGGCAGAATAATCATTTCAGCATTATAGTTCAACATCTTGTTTCATGCATTGATTTCACAGTTGTTTTCAGCATTACGCGTAAAGCCTGTGGTTGCAGAATTATAATGCAAATTTATTTTCTGCATTGCTGTAAATGAGCTCTTTATGCTATTTTTTTGTGGCTTTTCTCTCCAGGTCTTGACTCTCTTTGTGCACCATTTCTGTACTTGAATTTTAACAATGAAGGTGAGTACCCTTTTCTGCTGGGGGTGAAGGGGAAGCATAATCTGTCATCTCTGTCTAGTTGTAGATGGATACATGTGCACCCACTTATAGATGGAAACTTTCTGTAGCTACAGAGGAATTTTAAAGTTCTTGTTGGCACAAGTCAAAAGAAACGGTTGGGTTTTGAAACATGTATGTGGGGTGCTACTCTTCAAGCAGGGGTTCAAATCCTGCATTTATTGAATACAGTAATGAATACATAATGCATAATTGTTCAGTAGAATAATGAGTATATAATAAAAAGCACAAATAACTTTGTTTATAGAAAAGCAAAAAAAGCTTCTCTAGTATGTCTTTTTCAGTGAAGCTGTAGTTCAGCCTTTTTTAACGTGAGTGTGTAATTTCTAACCTTTTAACCTCTCCAGACTACCTTTATTCAGAAAAGCTGATGATTGTTTTAAATGCCTAAAAGCTTATCCGACCAGCTTTGGATATGTTGCCTTTATCAGCTTAGAATGTGATTTGTTCAGAATAGGCGTAGTCCAGTCTTCTGTTCCCTTGCACCTGGCTTTCTTTATGTAAGGCCTGGGCCGGGGGCGGGGGGGAACTAGTTTCTTAGGAAAATGATTCCTGTTATGCCTACTGTGCATACAATCATTTTTGTGTATAGATGGATTTAAGAATAATAATAAGCATAAGCTTATTACCTGCTTGATAATGAACTTTTAGGTATACTTACTTATGTTTCTCTGTAGGTGCATTTATTTTTCTGTTTCTTTCAGCTCTAGCATATGCCTGCATGTCTGCTTTTATCCCCAAATATTTGTATAACTTCTTTTTGAAGGATAATTCTCATGTTATTCAAGGTAAGTCTGTCCCTTAATTTTTTTTGGTTTTGGTTTTTTTTTCAGAAAAGTGGAATTATTTCTGGATTATAAATGCACTTTTTCAAGTTGCAAAATTGAAACACAATTAGACTCTCACTGTAGAAATACCCACGTATTTATTTCAAAAGGTTTATTTTAGGTAAGTAAGAACAACAGCTGTGCAAGAAAAATAGGATCAAACTAAACGGGTAATTCAGACAGGAGAAAAAAAAACAAATGCTCTGTATAAGCTTTTTGAAAGCCATTAATAGTTTAAAAAAATAGGTGGTAATGAATGTTTTTAATTGCAAGCAGTTATGAGTATTTATTGAATACTGGCTTTCAGCATGGCTTCCTGTCCTTCTGTTTCTTTTAAAGAAATTTTTCTGTATAGAACTTGTGAAAGTCCTCAACTTAGGAACAATGTCTGTAATTTTTTTTCTGAAAAAAAAAAAATTAAGACCTGATCAACAACATATAATTAGACATAAAAGCAGTTATGTACTGGATAATAGGGAGGGAGCTAACATAAGGAATTGTTAGGAGAGACAATTAGTAAGAAGTGTTATGAACTGAATATGTAAAATAAATAGTTTGGAAAAACTATTCAATAGAACTCATTTGCATCCTTTTGTCTGTAAAGAAAGAGCGCTTGGTAAATAAAAGGGGCAATAGAGGTCTAAAGATGAACAGAGTAAATATATCATATGCTCCTGTGGTGACAATCTGTTTAGACTTCAAGACTAATATCTTGATAAAGATTTTTCTCAGAGGAGTATATTCTTCCATAAAATAATACTTTTGCTGTCTAGAGTTCCCTGATGTTATCCCTAAGGGGCTTTATAAAAAGTCAGAAATACAGGTCAGTAGGATTCTGTGAACCAAAGTGGCAACTCAGGCATTCCTGAGTTCCTGTGCAATGTCTGGCATCATCAGGGACTCAGGGAGACCTTTTAGGCATCATTCAGTATTCTGATTTAATCCTTTCTTGGGTTGTATGTCAAATGCCCATGTGTAAATGGCAGTTTTAAGTGAAAATCCTGTGTAATTTCCCTGCTTTGTTGGGTTTGAAGAAAGTGTTAAGAATGTGTCATTTAACTGCCTACTGCAATTTTAGCTTCTGAGCTTCTTTGTGTCTTCCATGTAGAGGTGGACAGGAAGAGTCTTTTGAACTGCAGAGTTTAACACATACCTCATTTCTGAACTTGTCCTACATTATGAAGACGGGTGTTTTTTCTAAGCTTGTCAGATGTATTTCCTCACATGAAATAGAAAATGAGCAGTTAAAGAGGTTTGGGTATGGAATGCCAAATTACATAAAACAGAAAAATCATACAATGAAATTCCAGCCAGCAACAATTGGCTGGACCTGAGTGGTACATTTTTGTGAAGATTTGTGTGTTTTTAAAAACCTAATTAACCATGTAATCGCATGCACTAATTATATTTCATAAGACTGGCTAGTCAAATAAAGATGGTTTTTATCAACCTTTATTATATCTGTAGAGAACCATCATGGGCACGAATCTTTATTTTTAAAATAAATGTGCTTCAGAGAAGCTAATTGTGAAATCATTTTCATCAATATACAGCTGAATACGTAGGGTTGTGTAGAATTTCTGGTTTGCTGTACCTGACTTGTGATTACTGGCTGTTTCATGAAATAAAACTGATGTGAAATGCACTTAAAAAAAAAAATAATAATAATGCAGTTTGGTATGCATTTAAGGCATAGATTCAGTTATGTCCCAAACTTGTATGCATGTGAATAACTTTGGCTTGAAACTGAGAAAACGTGATCTGTGAGTAGCTCCAAAGCAGTCTCACCTTGGTGACACAAAATTTGGTATTGGGTCTGTTTACCCACTTACCTCCTCATCTGAGTGCTGCCAAGCTATCAGTGGCGTAAGAGAGGTGCAGTATCAGAGGGGAGAGGCTGGCACTCATAAGATGCCAGGTACCTCTTAAGAGGTTTAGTGCAGGGGCTTTGTCATTGCAGCTAGAAGCAAAAGTTACAAAATTTCTGAAGGAGGCTCAAGAGGTCTTAATTTCTAATTGTAACTTACATTGGAGAATTACGCATCCTTTCAAGGATAATTTCCAGTAGGACTGTGGTTTATTTCCCTCATGCTGTTACAATGAGAGCATTGTTGATCAGTCCTCCTGAGGCGGAATCAGCTTTTAAAATTTCTGGTCCATACAGAATTATTTTACAGAGTGATTGATCTTAACTTGCCAGCTTAACCTGAAAGGAGTTAACTTGAATACAGATAATGAAGATTTGAGTGAAATAGAAGCCTGTAAACAAGTAGATGTTTAGGCCCATTTCTGTTTTTAAAGATGTCTAAGCATGGAATTATCTCAGCAGAACCACTTCTGTGCTTCTTAGCAGTGGAATTGGAATTTGAATTTGTCCCTTCAGGGATGAAGTCAAACTGAGAAATAGGGAATTATTTGCTCTCCCCAAGAGAGACAGGAGTAGGCATCTAGTCCTTAACAGTAGACTAACCATCCAGAGTTGCCACTGTTTTTTTAATTTGTGGAATTGTGTGGACTTGATCTTTGGGGCCTTATATTCGGGGGATGCACTGAGATGTCAGCATATTCTGACGTGGGAGGAGGGTTCGCATTCTTTGTCTCTCTTCTCCCCCTCAACTAGCTGTCTGGGCCCTAATTACTCTCTTCTTGGGAGCATAGAGGAAAAGGAATTGCCATCTGTTACAAAACTACAATGTTATTGCCTTTTCATCTTCCTTATAACAAAGCATATGACAGTGTGGATGAAACTGAAAGAAGGGCAGAACAGAGAGAAAGAAACCTGTCAGTGTCTGTGTTTTGCTGTCTGCTTCTCTTCCAATTAAAAGCATTATTTAGATAATTAAATTGTGCCCATTGGCCTAATGTGCCATGCTGAGAATGTAAGACATTTTATCTTTTACAATAAATATATCTTCTTATCTATTAAAAAAAAAAATTGAAGTGTTACTACTGGTCATGGAAATGGTAACCTTAAAGCCCCACTTTAACTTCTGGGTTACAAAATTTAACTTTGTAGAAAAGAAACCACATGGGATATAATTTAAAGAGTATAAACTTTGTCTATCATTAAAACAATTTGGGGCTAAAAAATCCTTGAAACAGTCCTATTCTGATTTGCTTCCATGAATATCTTGTGGCTCGTAGTCGTATTGGAAATTCTTTAACTTTGCATGTCGAGCAACCATAACAACCTGAGTATGAACCAAGTAAACCGTTCTTGAAAATCCAGATTTTGAAGTACTAAGGAAGAGAAATTGAACATTCCTTCCTCTGTATTGAATATAATGCTGACAAAGAGGGCAGCAGTAGTATTCACTTGTTGGTTAATTGTAGGTTGAAAAAAAATTATTAAAAAAAAATAGTGTTATTCCTTTTCTACAGCTCAGTTGTGAGCTAACAGCATGTGGTGGCTTGTGTTTTTGTCAATGATCTTGAATTTGCTTGTTGTTTCAGAATACCTGACAGTGTTTTCCCAGATGATTGCATTCCATGATCCAGAGCTGAGTAACCACCTTAATGAAATTGGTTTTATTCCAGATGTAAGTGCTAAGCATTTTTATAAGTATTGTTCAAAGGAAGTAAAAAATGGAAAATGAGGGCAACTTGGAGAAGATGCCTTTCTAGATTATTTCAGTAGCAGTTTGACATAAGTGAAACTTTCTTATTAATGGACTTTTTTGAGTATGCTGATAAAATGATAAAGTTTTGATTGTTGTTTTACATACCTCAGTCCTTCCTGTTCCGTTAGCATGGTAAATAAAAAAAAGTACTAATTGTCAGTTATAACTTGAAGATTCATCTTAAAACATATAATTTTATGAAATGTAATTTTATTTATAAAGCATGGATTAATATATAGAAATTAATATGTCCATAAATAACTAAAAGCTAAATTTCTCCAAATGAGTTAAATGCCATTGGTTAACACAAAAGACACACAAATCTGCAAATAATATAGAAAAATGTGTGTGAATGATGGTTAATCTGTAGGTATGTCATACTTTGGAAGAGGCATAGCAGTCATTTGTTAGAATCTATCAGAAGCATTGGATGAGTGCATAACTTGTATTCAAGTTTTATGCTTTTCATTGGAAGAAGTCTGTAAGGTAGAAGAAAATGAAAACTGAGAACTCAGTCAAAATGTAATAGAGGGAGGGGTATGTTGGAAAAGGCAAAAGAAGGCTTTCTTTAAAAGGCTCGCTTTTTAGCTATCACTGCAAATCGTGAAGCTTTCCTCTTTTGTTTAGAGAGGTATATATAGTCCAGAAAGCCAAGATAACGCTATAAAAATGTTTGTCTATCTACTATAGCATGACTGAAGTTTGATTGATGTTTCTGAAAAATAGATGTAGGCAAGGCTATGGAGAGAACATTATTAATTGATATTGTCTATGTCATTAAGCTTGACATTTAGAAATTTGGTAATAACAAGAAGAGATGATGACTGAGAGGTCAAAATGGAAGATGGAAATTGAAGTCAAGTGATGCTGATGTAGAAATATAAAATTTATTAAGAAATTTATATGCATTTCTTCTGTAAGCAGTATAAAGCTTTATGCTTATTAGGAAATAATTTAAGTTGAAACAGCAAAGCTAAGCCTCTGAAAGTCATTTGTTGTACATATTCACTAGTTCTGGGGTGGATTTGTGTATGTCTTTGGGACTAACAGATACTCATTATCACTGTTTAGAAAGATTGTAATGGAAAAGCAGATACATGTTTTGATTTGTAGAGTTGGTTTTAATGTAATAATGTTGTTTATGAGTGATACAAATTTAAAAGATACTGTGGCATTAAAATGAGCAGAAGAAAAAGCCAGAGTATTGCATTATAAAGAGATGTTTGAGAAGACCACACGTGTTGCTGATAGCCCATATCTGAACAGGATAGGTGGGAGGAAGATGAAGGAAAGGTGGGAAGAAGGGAGAACATTGATCTCTAGAAAGTCTAAGTATTTTGGGGGTTGAAGAGCATAGGTAGCAGCAAGGTTTAAGTTCCTGATGGAGAATCAGGTTTGCAGCATCACTATGTAAATGCACTTGATATTTATTTGGAAAAGGCTGTGGATGACCAGAGCAATTCCTCTATGTATTTTGTCCAGGACAGTTCCAACTGAAGAAGCAGGGATGTAATTTTCCCTGACCATCTTACAGGTTCCTGTTTTTGCTATTAACCTACATGAGAGCTCTGTGGCAACCTCTCTTGGGTGTTAACTTGATCTTTCAGCAGCTCCTAGCGTCTTCTTGTACATTTAAAATTCTCCACTGAAAACCTCTAAGGTGCAAGTCAAATGGAATTGTTTAAAATCACATGTTTTTTTTATATTTTAGGGTTTGTGTTGTGCTAGCCAATGGACAATGCATAGTGAAATTTGGGAGTCAAATGTCTCTTAAGTGTTGAAGTCTAGAGATGATTAGGTAATGTACTAAGTAATTACAAAATAGAGGTGTATTAAAAAAAAACATATTAAAAAAAACAACTTTCATTAGATACATATGATAGTTCTAAAATTAACACTAGCCTCTGAAGAGAGGTTGTCCTTTCTAAATCATCTTTTTTTGTTTTTAACAAGTAAAAGTTGTTCTGCCTTTTAGATTAGTGAGAAGTGATTTTTTGTACCTGTAACAAGATAGCACAGGATCCATCAAGGTGAAGGATATGCACTGTAGTAATGAGACCTGAACTAGAGTTCCGTGCTTGAGTACTAATCCTATCAGAGTAAACCCTGATTAGTGTTTCATCATTGAAGGGCAGGCTCTGCTGCAGGAAAGATTGTGTTTCCTGGCACCCTTCTCATTTGCTTCAGGTCACGTAGCTCTCAGAATATTGAATATTGCTGAAGCTTGAATCGCTGATGCAGGGCTTGGATTAAGTACATTGCTGTGGCTATGTGATTTCCATGTAAATAGAGGGATATATATGGTGAATCTTACAGTTCTTTGCTCACTTTCCTGAAGTTTATAATTTCTCCTCTTTCTCCCCCCATATAATGCTTTAGAACTCATTCTATGTTTTACTGAATAATGCTAACATCAACAGCAGGCGATTTTGAACTGAAGGAAAACAAGGAAGTATGCTACATTACTAAAAGGGTAACTATAGCTATAAATTAATCTGAAGAGCTTTCAGCTGCAAATTATGGAAGCTAGACACAGCTGACAGATGGCCATGAATAGAGATGACAAAGTATGGATGCAGTTACTAATATCATTGTGCTGGAACTGCTGTCATAGGTAGATACCTTAGCTTGGTTTTGGCGATATGCAAGAGGTGTTAGTAATAGGTCTGCATCCGAGAATTAAAAATCCCACAATTGAAGTACTTTATCTCTGTTTGTTCTGTTACCCTTTTACCTGCTGGTGAATCCTGGGGAGAGATTTCTTGCTGGTGTATTTATTTTGTGAGGAAAGTGATTATTCTTCATATTTTGTTTGTGTAGCTGCATATAGGTGGGTAGATTCTCTTTGCATCCCCAATCATGAAAACATTTTTGCACCTTCCTGTAGCATTTAAAGTTCTGACTAATTGTCTAGGCACCATATAGGCTTGAGGCTAAGTATGTGTGTATGTATTTTGAAGACAGAACATAAAGGTGCAAGATGGGGGGTTTATAGAATAGACTACTGCAGTTGGAAGGGACCTGCGATGATAATATGGTGCAACTGCCTGACCAGTTCAGGGTCAACCAAGCTAAAGCATGTTAAGGGCATTGTCCAAATGCCTCTTAAATACTGACAGGCTTGGGGCATCAACTACCTTCCAAGGAAGCTGGTTCCAGTGTCTGACCACCTTCTCAGTAAAGGATTGCTTCTTAATGTTCAGTCTAAATGTCTTCTGGTGCAGCTTTGAACCATTCCTGTATGTCCTGTCACTGGATAAAAGGGAGAAGAGATCAACACCTTCATCTCCACTTCCCCACTTCAGGAAGCTGTAGAGGGCAAAAATGTTTTTTTCTTCACAAATGAAAATTGAAACAAAAAGCAGTAGCTGGGAGGCAGCCTTGTTAGGACAATTCCAGCTTATTGTTGGACAACATTGTTTCACACATACATCAATCAGGCAAAACAGAACACCAACAAACAAAAAACCCCAAACAAAATAAAACCAAAACCCCAAACCAACCCCAAACAAATAAACTGCAGCAACTTCATAGACAGAAAATTTTGTTCCTCCTAAAGCAAATGAGGTACTCACTGCTGGAGATAGAATGTTTGCCCAGTTGCCATTGATTGTGGTAATTCCTATATTCCTGTGTGACTTCAGCCTTGAGAAAGAAAGGCTCCAAGCCTTCCAGTATCTGAAGGGGACCTATAGGGATGCTGGGGAGGGACTCTTCATTAGGGACTGTAGTGACAGGACAAGGGGTAATGGGTTAAAACAGGGGAAGTTTAGATTGCATATAAGAAGGAAATTCTTTCCTGTTAGAGTGGTGAGGCACTGGAATAGGTTGCCCAGGGAGGCTGTGAATGCTCCATCCCTGGCAGTGTTCAAGACCAGGTTGGACGAGGCCTTGGGTGATATGATTTAGCGTGAGGTGTCCCTGCCCATTGCAGGGGGGTTGGAACTAGATGATCTTAAGGTCCTTTCCAATCCTAACGATTCTATGATTCTATGAAAAAGTCTTGAGCACTGAAAACAGTGTGAAATACTTGCCTTAGCATGTATTTGGTTTTTTTTAATCCATCTATAAATATTTTTAAGATGGTGAAGACTCAACAGTTTACCAGTTTAACATAACACACTGCACTGAATGACAGATTGTGAGAAGATTCTTCTACGAAAGACTGCAAGAATAATGATTACTCCTATTGTGTTTGTTATCTTTAAAACTGTTGGTATTTAACCTTGATCTCAGCTCTATAATTCTCTGAGGTGTAGGAGGTGAACTTTCTTAGAGATTTCTGAATTTTCTTAGTTTTTTGGGAAACTCAAGTGTTATATACATGCATAACAAACAAGAACTTGTGAAAAATGTTGGCGTTTTTGATGTTTTGAAAACTCAAACGTTCAGTTTTAAATAATTAATTTTCATTATCCTGCAGACAGGTACATAGCTTCACTGTAAGTGTCTTATAATGTTCATAAGGTACACTTGAATCATACGGGACAGACACTTAATTCTTACAGACTTTTCAGAGTACAAGAAGCTTGTTTGTGCCTTTTAATACTCTCTACCATCCCCAACAACAAACATTAACACTCATTTTCACCTTGCTATTTCTTCTGAAATATCTTTAGAATCAAAATCCCCTGAGCCTAGTTTTCTTTAAAACTACTGTCTTTGCAACTGGAATCTCAATCTGCTGTAGACACAAGTGTATAAAGCTCTCATCTTCTGGAGGAATGGTCAAATAATGAAAAAAAAAAACAGACAGTAATAGCAGGGAATTAAGGAAATGCTCATAGAAAAACTTTCATCAAGATTTGAACCAGTATCTCTAAGATCTTTTAATGTCTAATGAGAGATGCACTCTTTTAAAAATATGCCCATCTAACTATGGACAAGTAAAACATTTTCACCCTGTTGAAGAGCAGTGAACTGCATCTCCAATCTCAGGTACTGATCAGAATTTGTTATAGCAGAGCACTCTTGGAAAGGAAGCTTTAGATAGGAATAATGAGGTAGGGAAAGATGGAGAAGGAAAGCAAGCCTAAGGACAAATGTAACTAAAAAAAACCCTGTGGATTTATTCAGATTGTTTGATTGGGAACTTGTGTTAGGGGACTGCTTATTTCTTCATGTATAAGAAATATCAAAAAAAGGAGCTTGAATTTTGCTAGCAAATCAAAATGATAAGTACGGCGCTGCTGATCTCAAGTTCACTCTAAAAAAATATTGAGTATTAGTTTTACAGGCTCTCATTTTAATGTGACTTATTCTCAGGCTGTTCCAGGAGTTAAAACGCTGCCTTGATTAAACATTAGGTATGTTTTCTAGCTACGAAGAGTTAAGTTTCAGTGAAACCCACAACCCCATTATGTTTCAGGGCTCAGTAGTGAGAGCTTGGAAACCTCTTTAGCAGCTGGTTAGTACGGAAGTACGGCCCGATGCTGTTCCAGCCGGTGATTGCTAGAGGGCAGCATTTACTAATAATATGTTAACAGTACAGTCATTTCACTAAGAGTTTGGTAGCTTACTCATTTAAGGACTTCAAGTCAGTGCAATTCTTTTTGTCTGTGTTTTTCAGTTTGACTTGTATGGTGGAATAATACGACCAGTGTTGTGGCTTTTCTTTGCTTGCTTATTAATAATAATCATAACCTTTCCAGGTTTACCAAGACCTCCTTGTCTTAGAACATCAGGAAAATTAGATGGAAAAATCCCTTCAATAAAAAACTTGCCTGATACTTTATACTTAAATACTTTGACCTATATTTTCATGTAATCGTTGTTGAGTTTGTAATGATGGTTTAGAGCAAAGTGATGCTTTGCCTTGCGGTTACATCTTAATAATCTGCCTAATGTGAAAAATTTAGTGTATTTTCTTGTATATTTCTATGTAGATGCATACAAAATTAGAGGTGTTTGTGAAATTAGGAGAACGTGTGGATCTGGGTTAAACATATTAATCAAATGTATGAAAAGGAGGAAGTAATTGCTTTTAAATACCAGGGAAGTAATATAGTTCAAAATTACTTCTGCATAATATGTACCTCCGAGCAAAGAGGAGCCTCAGGCTTTTAGGAGTGCTTGATTTTATAGTGCATTGAAAGCAAGCAGGTAAACAGGTATTGGCTGATCATGACCGCTGTAGAAGGTATTTCAGGGAACAGGGTATGTTGTTATTGAGCAGAGAGCCATCTATTGAAGGCATACAAAGATATACTCAGTGAAATAGTATGAATGCATTAGAAGATGAAAATAGTAATATAAATATCACAATTTTTAGGGGTTTTAAGGGGGTTTGAACCCTTAAAACCAATTGGCTGATTGGAGGCCAAGCTTTGTTAAGGACTCTTGAATACTGAAAGTGGTGAACGGTCTGTTTTATGGACAGTGTGGTTCAGATATTATCAGATGCTCACATGAAGACATAGAAGTAAAACTTAGAGCTGTGCTAAAGAGCTTTTCAGCAAATGTGTGCATTGTTTAGCCAGTGCCATAATCCAGTTAAGGGCTTATGGAATAAGTAGTAATTTATTAACATAATATCAATTAGGCTTTCTAGTTCTCATTTGCTTGCTTCCAGGGAAAGCTTAATGGGAGACTAATTTGCACTTTATGAGCTAAAACGTAATATATTAAGCTTTATGTCTAACTGTAAATCTTCAGAAGTAGAAAACAGAGCACGTGAGCTATGCAACTGAGTAAAATTTAACAATGATCATCTTGCTCTTGTATCCCTAATTTGTGGTGACTTTCTGTGCCGTTCAGTGTTTCAGGAAAGTAGATTCTGTTGCCTTCAACTTGCTAAATAATTAATTGAAAATTAAGAAACTCTTCAGGTAACAAATACTTAGCTTTTCTAATGCATACTGAAATTTTCTCTATATGGTATTACCAGAATGAAAGTTGACAGAAACTAAAGGTTTTCTGTGGCCACTGCAGCAGCAGAAGTTCTAATAGTTGTATAAGTGCTGAAGCAGCCTCAAATCAGATGACACCTGCCTTTAAAGGTCACAGTAGAACAACATGAATACTTTAGGTTTTAGTAACTGGCACTATATGGTTCTGAGAATGAAACTGTTCTTACTGCTGTTCAATGCCAAGTATACGTTTTAATAAATAGCAACATAGGAGAAAAAGATAGATATGATTAATTTTTCTGTTGGAAATTGTGATTTGCACTTTTAGTTATTTATATAGAATCAAGGTTTTTTTTCCATACTCAAAAAGATATATTGAATCAACTTGGTTTATGCTTGTTATCACTTAACAGTATATATATATATATGTAAGGTGAGAACAGTGACAGTTTAATAGAGCAGGTTTCTGAGTTCTTTAAGACTTTGGGGATTATTTTTTGCAAACCTAAGCCTAGTGAGAGTGATGGTTGTTTTTGTTACTGTTTTCAGTACAGTATCACAAACTAGTAACTTGAAAGAAATGCAAATGGAAACTTGGGGGAGGAAAGATCATCTCTGAGGGGCTAAAAGTTGTGTGATAGTTGTTCTGCCACTCCTGTTATTTCCTATTTTAGATACATTTATGCCAAGTTAGGCAATTTTTAATGTAGTAGATAATTGTCACAGATAACTTCAACTCTTAAAACATTTTTTTGTTCTCTTTCCTCATCACCACCTTCTTCAGCTTTATGCTATTCCTTGGTTTCTTACAATGTTTACACGTGAGTATGCACCCTTTTTCTTTGATTAAAAGTTCTTAAATTTCTTCAGCATAATTTTTCTCACACTTTCAGCTAACATCCTCCTAATTGCTGGGGTGTGTCTATCATTTAGTAGGTCACTTTTAATTTGCAAGGATGTGTGTTGTGGTGTAGTTTGAGTCTCAACAGTGCCTCACATACTTTTTGCCCTGATTTTACAATAATTATTTTCTTTGCTTTTTTCTTTTTTTTGAAGAAGAAGAATTTTATTAAGTTTGACCTGGATTATTTTACACATGCAGGATTTAGGGAGTGTGCAGAGGAAGCTGTTATCTACTGGAAAAAAAAAGATACAGTTAAAAAAAACAAAAAAACACACAACAAACCTCACCAGCTTCCCCTGCCCTTACCCAAATAATGTAAGAAAGAGAGTAACTTTGTTTTTAAAGATCAATGAAACAAGGGGTTTTTTCATTGTCATTTTACTAGCACTAGTTTACTGTGATATTTGCACATGTATGTTAGGAACTAAAAGAGCTTTCTAATTTGGTGAGCTTTTAATGAAGGACAAAGTTAATACAGCAGGTCTAGAAAGCAATTAAAAACCTTTCCTCAAAGATCTCTGTGATTTTTTTTTTTTTTTTAATGTCATGTCAACATTGACAGACTTTGAATTAAAAAAAAAAATTGGCAGCTCTGAAAAGAGCTGATGGATTATTTCTGTGATGAAATATCAAAGAATTTAATGTGAGATTCTTGACGGCAGTTTCTAAAGATCCTGACTGTAAAGCACTGGTTCTTGCAGTTGTCCATTCTTTAATAAGAGCTTTCATAAGAATCACTACCTTTGGAAAACCAAGGAGATGGTTTCCTTAGCAATGAATTGCCATAGAATGTTAGGACTGTTTTGCTGGAAGATGACTTATTTTAGGAGAGCCAGCTTCAGCTTTGTATGTAAGATGTTGCTACATTTTACAGGCCTTTCTCCTTGTCTTTCCTTTATTCTGCAAATTTTTGCTGTGCTTTGCTCATTTTCTTGTCAAGTTTTAAGTGGTTGAGCTTATTGGTTAACTCATTAATGAATTCATACTGTTGGAAAAACTGATATGCGTGTCCTAATGCATAACTGTACTGTGCCAAAAGAGAAATAAATTGGCTAACTTTGTGTGTGTTTGAAATATGAAAACCTGCACATTTCTAAATATTTAATAATGAAGATACTGATGATTTCCAGAATAATCAAACTGCATATGAAGATAAACCTGTTTCTGAACAGTTTGAGTCCTTTTTGCTGCCAAATAAAAAACCCTAAAATGGGAGAGGAAAAATTATATAGACTGTGTGTGTATATGGTTTTAATATCTTATATGCCTATAGCTTCTTTTTTTTTCTTTTTTTTATTGTGCTTGTTCATCATGCAGATGTCTTTCCTTTGCACAAAATTTTTCACTTGTGGGATACGTTACTGCTTGGAAATTCCTCTTTCCCGTTCTGTATTGGAGTTGCAATACTTCAGCAGCTGAGGGATCGTCTTCTGGCTAATGGATTCAATGAATGCATTCTTCTTTTTTCAGACTTGCCAGGTACAGAAAAAATACTACTTCTCTCTTCCTCTGTCCTCCCCAGTGTGTTGCTGAAGAAAGTATGTGCTTGTATGTGAATATATACTACAAATCATGTATGTATGTGGAAATCATGGTAGATTTAGGCCACTCACTGTCAGAATATGTAGGTCTTAACTACAGCTTGATGAAATCGGAAGTCTTTTTGCTATATCAGTAAGAATTGGGTGAGCTTGTTATTATTTCCAGGGGTAGGTTGGTATACTGACATGTGAAATCTAGAACAATATTGAATAATTCCTAAGCAACTGTTTGTAGATATGCTATATATAGAAACAATCCAGTTGATAGGGATTTCTTAGTGGAAAAAGAAATAAAAATCAGTGTTGTTGTGAACTGAGCAGTGCTTTTCCACTTTGATGCCGGTACTAGCCTGTTTTACTTTCAAAAATGATTAAACTTTTGCTGTGGATACAATTAATGTAAAAGTATTAGAGAAAGCAGTATGGAAGCCGTTGGAATTGCTCTGTGTTAAAACAGTTTCCATTTGGAATATGAAGCTTTCAGAAGAAACCTAAAAGAAACCCCAAACCTCAATGAGAGAATGAAGTTTGGAAGAGCATTTAAGTTTGAAAGGTCTTAAGTGTGGCAGTCTCCACAACTGCAGAGTTTACAGAGGTTAGCAGTAGTCTAGGATATGGCAGCAAGCAGGCTGAAGCTAAGTGCATAGTTGCGTAAATCAGTCTGTCAAGAGTTCAGTGAGTTGTCAGGGTTGAAGCTCTGCAATTTCTCTAAATATTATTGTCGCAAATTCTGTCTCCCACTGTATACCCTTGACCACATGTCCAGATTTCAAAATTTTGCTTTTCTGCTGCCTTTCAGTTCAGTGTGTAACAATGCAATTGCTGCTGTATTTTTCAATAGATAAGAAATTGATTAGGCCATTCCTTATGGTGTGGGATTTTTCAGTTTCAGTCTATATGCTTAGTCGTTTCAAATGCTCTTATTAAATTTAACTGGATATTTTCAGATGGTCCAAAAGGTGAGAGCTAAACTGTAAGATTGTCTCTCTCCTCCTTTCCTACCCCCCATCTATTAGCTGCATGTCTTAGTTAAATATAGATTCATTAATATTTAACTTAGTTTCTTGCCTAAGGTAGTTTCTCCCTATTTTTCTTTTTTCCTTGAGTGGTTCTAAATCATATATTCCAATTTATCTTGAACCTGCTGATTTACTGACAATTGAAGTACTTTATGCTGAGGTCATGTGTAAGAATATATTGGTTCTCATAATATATGACTGTTTATAAAATAATTCAATTGCTAAAATCTGTAGGGTTATAATGTACATGCTTTCTGTTGATTATGACAGCTTTGCTGATACTCTGGTAGGAAATGTTTTGGTAGAATGGTGTTTCTGAAAAGAAATTTCTGAAAAGATTTATTTATTGTAAATTTGGTGATGTCTGCAGTATTTTTGGATGTCAACAGTAGCACAGTTGAATATTGTGAGATTAATCCAAAGCATATCATAAACCAACTAGTAAGGGAAAAAAGAATCAGGATGGAATACAATCCTAGTATGACTTAAAAGATAAATGTTATTCAACTAGCTGAGATTTCTGGAATCAGTAACTTCTTTTAACATACAATCATGATAGCTTGTGCCTTCTCTTTCTGACCTGAGTCTTATTTCCGGTTAAGGAGTATTGACTTTTTGTCACGTATGTCTTCCAAATGGGACTTCTGTTATTTTGGTTAAAATAAATTGTGTGCCATGTCTGAGAATTTTTCTGAAAGCAATTTATGAACAACCTTCACCTGAAACTGGGTCACCCTGAGGAAGAGATTATGTTCTTCAAAACATCTGTGATAATTTCAATCTAAAATCAATTGTTGCTCAATCTGAAACTCCTGTGGTTTTTAAGCTTTCTGTGCACTGGAACAGCTTATCTCAGGCTGCCAGTGAAAGTGACTTGCTTTCCAGACTGATAAGGCTATTCTACTGCAGTCATGCAACTTTGTGGAACACTTTAGTTTACTGTAGTTATTTCTAAAAAAGTATATTTAAAAAGTAAAAAAAATAAACCAACCAACCAAACAAAAACACACCAAAACAAAACAAACCCAAGAAGCCTGGTTTATTTCCATTTCACTGAAAACACATGTAACACAGTTTCAATTACTGTTTAAAAAAGTTAATGATGTGAAGAAAAAGGACACAGTGCCATTATTGATTACTTAAATAGAATTAGATTGTTTAGGAAATTGCCACACTAAGGTGGTTGTTTTATTCTCTTTTATTTGTTCTTTCATAGGAATTTTTTCTCTTGTGTCTGAGGAGCTTTGTTATGTATAAATTTGATTTAAACATATCAATACCAGATATTTAGGAGTTACTATTTGAGACAAAACCAAGCCTGGAGTCGTTGCTAATTCTTTATGTGTAGTTTTGTGATTTGGTAAACTTTATCTTATTCAGGTGATGCAAGAGAGCAGTTGCAGCATGCATTACCTTTGGTTTTCTGTTATCTGATACATATCAGGAGAATGTGGCAGGAAAACGAGGATGATAAAACTGCACTACTATGATGTGGTTCCTGAAGTACCAGCAACAGACTCAGGACTCTGCTTTCAGACAAATACTGACTTGTACTAAGCCAATTTGGATAGTTTTCATCTTGTGTATTAGCGAGTCTTCAACCCAGAAGACTCTTTCATGCATTGAGGGCCAGCTATATAGGTAGCTTTACTTTAAAACTTGCAGGTTTTCTTATAGCTTAGTCTTTAGCATCTTGCTCAAACTTTGTGGATAATGTACATTATGCCACTCAAAAATTATGATTACTGATTACTGTAGCTGGATTTGATTACTAAGTTCCTTAGCCTCTGTACAAGTAGTACAGAGTCACCAGCACCTTTTGTTAGGAAACAAACCCAGGAAGGACGCATCTGGATGTGTGTAGCTCTTTGCAAACAGTTGAAGGATCCCATAGACCACCTCACTCTCACCTGGAATATGATGCCACATAGGGCCTGGTTGATAGATCTTCCTTTAGAGATCTATGCCAATACCATCACTGACATACAGAGATTATTTATGGACTACAGAAGGCATAGGGCAACTAACAAAAAGATGGGGATGGATGCTATTAGAGAATAGGGAAACACTAACCCTAGAAGTGAGATAAAACATAGTTTCAAATAAGCCTTTTAGGTTAGTTCACATAATAAGCTGATCTTTTGTAAATTTAGAACGCAAGGGAGGTTCGTTCTTTTGACACTGCTCGCCTTAGAAAGGTGTAGTTTTGCTGACTCTAGGCTAGTCAGTGCTTACAAAGAAAGAACCTTGGCCTTGGATGAGAAGTGCAGAAGTGCAGAAAGTCTAGCTGTGGAAAAGCAATCCAGTGCAATGGAGATCTACAGTAAAATGCTTGAAGTGGAAAACATAGGATTCTATTTTGTAGGACACAGGCATGTAACTTTAAGATGTGACATGTAGTCAAGGAGCTAGGTATTGCCAAACCACAAAAATAAATGATTCTCCAAGGAACAGAGTTCCTCTAATGTGGAAGAAATAATTTTATCTGTTGCCACTATAGTGACATGCCAAAATGTTGAGTCCCATGATGATGGAAACCAAATAAATAATTAGAAGGATTACATCCACCTCAGAAATGGACTAAAGATTAAAAACTAGTATAATTCTACACTAAGATTGTATGGTGCAGTTTTGAATGATACGTTTGTGCTGACAGCAGCAGAATTGGGCACACATCAGAGGACTCTATTTTAGATACTTGTCTGACCCTAGACTGCTACCATTTTTCTTTCTGTTGTTTTTCTTCCTGAAAATCCTTTGTCTGCCCACGTCTGTGATTCATACACTTTTATTGTGCCAGGATTTCTGGTGGTTCAGCATATAGTTAATTACGATTTGGTAGGAGGAAGAAATGGCAGTTGGCCACCTTAGCCCATGCTGTTTGTGGGTGTTTGGTGCATGTTCCCATTGTTTCGTTCACTTCTTGAATGAAAGTGTAAACTCTGAGGTCAAAACATTAACTTTGAAGAGACTGAAAGAGATACAGTGGGGTCTTCCATGTGCCAGTGAGCAGTAGAAAAGTAAAGGTAATAGAGTGATTTGATTAGGGTTCAACGTTTAATCATACAGTTTTGAAAATGTCCTATTGCTTAGATGAAGGCTCTGAGGAACACAAGTTATAATAGTCTTCCTTTAAAGGGAAACTTTTTGTAACTTCAGCTGCGAAATTTTGACATGTGGCTTTGTTGTAGCTTGCCCAAGTTCAAAACTATTGTCACTCACGGAAGATGACACTGCAAGGTGATTTATCATGGAGTAAGCAGAGCAGGACTACTTTCTCAAATTCCAGTATAGCAGAAGAAAAGCATCAACTTAGTCTCTGTCACATGATGTACATGATAATGACACTATAACTATGACATGAAAAATGGATTGGAAAGAGAAAAAATACCAGAATTAAAAAAGAAATCATGTTTCCAGTTTTCATTTCCTGAAAGATGTAGGTCAGGTTGATACTTAGAGAAACATCTCTTTCTGGACATATTCCTCATCTTTGCTGTGTTAGATGGTTTTCTGTAGAGACAGGTGTATCTTGCAATGTATTCCTGAAGATTTTCATTGCTAAATAAGGGCATTTATGAAGTATAAACTGAGTGTAGCTGCTATTAAGTAAGCTTTTTTATTTTTTTCCTTCTTTTCTCCACTCCTCCCCCTTCTCACCCACTAGCCTGCCATTTGTCTCTGTGTGTGTGTGTGTGTTGTTGTTTGGTTTGGTTTTTATGGCTTACAGCCACTGGGTTGGGACCTGGCAGAGCAATTTGTTGGGGCACACCTGCTCACCAAGGCTGTTTAGTAGTGTCAAATTATGTAAGATTGGTGTCAATTTACCTGAAGCTGTGAATTCCTTAATTATTCGCATTTTCCGCTTGTAGTGACGTGAGCAAAATGCAGTTCTATTTATAGATTATATCCTCTTGAGACTAAAGAGAAATGCTGTGGTGGGTGACACACTAAAGAATATATACCAAAATCCTTTATTCATATTAGTGGTTTGCTAGTCTGTAGTTGTCACTGGCGGAAGACAATCAAATACCCTTTAGCAAAAGACTGTCTCAAGAGATGGTATTTCATAAAAAGGGTAAAAAGTGAGTTCATCAGTAGAACTTTCCAAATGCATCACTTAAACACCGATACACAGCTTATGTCTCCTGTTTCTTGATAGAGCCTCTATGTACTCTTCATAAGGAAAGGGGACATAAGAGAATAAAATACTAGCATTTCTAGGCATGGAAAGACAGAATTCAGGCCACTCTTATCTGAGCTTTGCTCCATGATGTGGCATATGTTTTTTCTCTACAATATTGGGAAAATATTTCCTTCCTTTTTCTTTTATTTTTTTTTCCCTGTTAAAGTTATGAGCATAACAACTGGTTCAGGATCAGACTAGTGCTTAGGAAGCAAAAATGTGCACTAGACACCAGGACATGGACCATCTTACTTTTGGTATTCTAACACTCCTTTTGGGCATTCAGGCTCAGCTGTTGCTGTTTTGTTCAACAAAACCAGCAATATCATCCAGAGGTAGTAAACAAGATTGGCTGTGGAGAACCATCTGGAGATTTTTTTTTATTTCAAGATAGTGAAAGAATTTTAATGTGCTCTCAGACAAGGTAGTCTATCAATGGAGCATTAAAATTTTGATCCTTATTACATGCAATTTGCAGTCTGTCTGAAGACATAGTATATAGTTTGTTCCTTTGCTTCTGTATCCAGTCATTTTTCTAGCTACATGCAACTTCTGTACGCCTGCCGCATTTCATAAAACATAGGATGGCTCCTTGATTGACAGCACTTGTCCTCTCAGCAGCTCTTTAAAGAAGCACACTTTGCATCCATGTTGAAAGAACGTATTAGCTGAAGAGTTATAAACTAATGACTGATATTTATGTTGCCTTTGAAATTTTGTCCCAAGATGCACTGAAAAGGATGCTGATGTGTGTAAGAGCAAATCAGTATCCACAAAATGAAGTAACACCACTATCCTGTAATGTATGAAATAAATTATATAAAGAGAATAATTTTGCTTTGACTTTTCTGTTTGTATCTATTATCACTAGGGGGTTACTATATAGTTGTTGGACAGAAATGTCAATTCCCTTCCTAGAGTTGTCCTTTTAAATATCTAGGCTTAATGTATCTTTTTGTGTGTCATCAGACAAGATGCTTCTCTGATGTGTCTTCTGTTATGGCCTTCCACCACTCACTCTCTTCTGAGAGCAGAAATTGGGAGATTGAACTGTCTGACTTATTCAGCTTCCCAGCTTTTATAGCGCAGAAGTTTTCTGGCCTATTTATGTGGCTGTGTGGTGAAGCTGATGTTGCCTGGGAGGGTGGTAATAAAGTATTTGTGATGGAGAGGTCAAACCAGGCCCATAAATCTGAGCTGTTTCCAAAATGCAGAAGCAGTTTATTTTGGCCAAATTTCTTAACTGGTGTCCTGTTACTCAAGGAAAAGGCTCTGGATTTGATTAACTGCACACAAAGACTTGGTCTGTGTACATTTTCAATAACAAAGAATCATTTGAGTTAGGTTTTTCTCCATTACTTGCTTTCACTTGCTGAGAAAAATGTGTGCATATCCAGTTTTGCAGTAAAACTAAAAAATTCTGTGTGCTTTTGTCACAGGTGTACTGCCTTTAAACTGATGCTTCTTTCTAACATCTCATCAAAGTGCTGTCTATTTCTCTTCTGTATCTTTAATTAATAATAAACACTATATGTATGTAGCTTAAAAAGCAAATATGTCAGGCTGAGCCATCCTTTTCAGTTGGGTTGTTGACAGAGGAAGGTGGCAAACTGATAGGGAATGATAATTCAGCACAAAGAGAGAAAAATTAAGAACATCTTAGAGCAACCAGGAAGTTTAGTTCAAAAAAGGAATAATACATTTCCATAGGCTTAATATTAGAATGGGGGCATGGCAAACCCAAGATATTACTGTTAGATCACTTATTTACTTCTCCACCCCCACCTTTTTCAATTCCTGTATTATTTGCGTGTTTAGAAATCTCAGGAAAAGTCTTTTGATGCCCAGTAATGGAGGAATGAGCCAATGCCATAGAATTGTTTCTTACAAGGTCTGATTGCTGCCTGGCTATGAAATAGTTAAGCTTTGCTGAGCCAGAACTCCTAACACCAATGTTTTAAAATGGAACTTGTGATTTTTAGTTCCTAGGTACTCAGGTGCCAGCTTTGGCTTTTGAAAAGTGCTCTGCACTTTTTGAAAACCAGACTGCATAAAGACATACTAAATTTTGAAATGAGAACTTATTTTTTTGGTATTCATATTATGTTTAAAGTTAGGCTTACTTTTTTTTAGTGCATGCTTCACAGTTAGTGACATTATATTATGTCAGCATGTTATTGTTACGGATTTTCAAGCAAAATAATTTGTATGAATAAAACCAGAAGACAAAGGATAAAAACAGGCTTGAAGGTTACCCAAGTGCAAAGGCTCTTCATGTAATGTGACTAATAAATATTTACACCAGTTTAATGTAGTAACTCCAGTATTCTAAAACCAATTGTTTTGGTTGTGTTTTTTTTTTTTAAAAAAAAAAAAAAAAAAGAATGTGAGTACATTCTTTCATTACCAATAGCTTCGTCTCCCTTCTGGGTAATAAATGTTGACCATTCCCATATACAAGCATACGTGTGCCTATGTGCATGCGTTGTTATTTGTTTTATTATTTGTGGAAACCACAATCTCCTTGTTATATTTTTATTCTATACTACTTAGAAGCAGGTTAATTAATCAGCAGACTGTAAATTGGTGTTAGGCTTTTGATCACCTCCCTCACAAACCATTTAAAATTCCCTCTTGTTCCATGGAATGTCATTTTCAGCTGTGGCCACTGTCCTCCTGAAATGCTGCTTAGAAGAAATGAGAAAGCAAACAGCTAATAATCACAGAACAAGAGACTCCTGCATTTTTTTCACTTGCACTCTGATGTGTGAGAACTGGATATTGTTTTTAGGGAAACCCATTGCTGCATTTTCCAATTCTCTAAATTGATTCCTTTTGCAATTAGAGAGCTTGTTCCTAGGTAAAATATTTTGATAGTCTGTCTCAATGTTTAACTCTGTCAATCTCAATTTCTGCTTTTGGCTTTTTCACAACTTTCTACTGCACATAGTGTTTCTATTCCATCCCCCAGTTCTCTGTTTTCAATTTCAGATATTTGTAGGCTGTTATGCCCTCTCACAACCAAATGTTGTTCAGAATTTATTTTTTTTTTCACTGGCTAAATTCTGCTTTGATCTCACATATTACAAAAGTACTGCTGACATTTCGTTAGCTAAGAATCTCAGGAGACAGGGCTATAACCCACAGTTATAGCTGTCCCTTTACAGGAAAAAAAAAAACAAAAGCCATAAGTGTACTACAGTCTTGAACTGAAATTCTCAACTTTATAAATAAAATGTGTCTTCAGAAATTTAGAGAAAGCAACTGTAATTACCATGATTCGGAATGTATTCTAAGCTCTAGGAATAACAACCAGTGAAAGTCGACTGCTGTCTTTACCTGAATTTAGAAACTGTGTCAGATCCTCCAGTTACATGGAATGATGCTAAATAGCACTCTGCCTTTACAGTATATTCAAAATGAAAAATCTCAGAAGTTTTCATCACAGAATGAAAAATAGTTGCTGTTGAGACACCACATTATTTGTCTCTGGCAAGTGTTATTCCAATGATACTTGGGAATCTGATATGGTTAAGGAAAACTGTGGTCTACCTTTGCAGCCACAGAAAGGTTTTAGAGCTGGAATTTTAATTCTAGCTAGAATTTTAATTCTAGCTCTAGCTCTAGCTAGAATTTTAGTTCTAGCTCTAAATTAAAATTGGGTAAACCACAGTTTTAGTCACAGATTTTTCAGAAGGAAGCACGTAAGCATGTTGTCTTCAGTGGAATTAAAGCATATGCTGGAAGTTATATCTTACCTGAATACAGTCAGCTTTTTGAATGGGAAATTAATAGATCACATCATTCAGATTTTAAGCAAAATAAATAATCTTATCCAACTAGAATATTCTGCCCTAAGCTTCAATTTTAGCTTCTTTCACTCACCCACCCTGCAGATGACTGAGGTTTCTGGAGGAACTGCTTGATTGATGTCAAGTCATCAAGTCTGTTGATGGCAATGAATGGTCAATGGCAATTCAGCATATACATTTGAGATATGTAAAGCTTGGCTACAGTTCCACTATTTTCTTCGTAGAAGCTGATGCTTACATCTTCTTAACTCTGAGTGCTGTAATGAATCATCCCAGGATTCTTGGGACAGACACAAGAAGTGCTAATATTCCTGTTGTTTGTCTGGTGCACTACACTAGGTTTGTCGTTAAATGCAAGCTAGGATAAGTGTTCCTTTCATGAGACAGCAGACGGGAGATGCAGAACTAACAAGTCCTTTTATAGTGATAGAAAAATAAATGAGTTTTATGTTACATATTGCTAGAAGACAGACGCATGCAGGATGCTTAGTTTTGCAAAAAATTATAATAATTATAATTATAAAATTATAATAACTTTTTTCTTTTGCATGTTTTTTCAGTATGCTTTGGTAATTTTAATTTGATCACAGCTTATTTTAGGATGCATCCTGTTTGGTGGGTATCTACTTTCCTTCCAGGTTGAGTAATACTTTTGTCACACACAGCACTTTACTCTTTGAAACAGAATGTTTCACTGTGAATGTCTGATTGGTGTTTAGACTGTTTTTTTTTTTTTTACTTTGTTTGTTGTTTTGGGTTGGCTTTTTAATAAAGCTCTAAAACAAATCATTGTGTTTGCTGTCAAACACAAGTTAGTGCTGAGAACTCCTTTTTTCCACCCAGTAACATGTAGCTTTGTCAGAATGGCAGACCATACGTTTGATAGCCAATAGCTTTCAGTATGGCTCTAGCACTGATGAATACGACACTTGGTTGATCCAAAATTCCTGATGTCCATATACTGCATGAAATGTACTTTTGATGGACTGCAGATACTTACGTACTTACAAGAGTCAATAGCCTGGCTCGCAAAAACATTCAATGAAGGTGCCTTACAGTGGACTAGG
The DNA here is from genome assembly GCF_028554395.1 of Pezoporus wallicus. Classification (NCBI taxonomy): domain Eukaryota; kingdom Metazoa; phylum Chordata; class Aves; order Psittaciformes; family Psittacidae; genus Pezoporus; species Pezoporus wallicus. The sequence continues at coordinate 1,969,513 of NW_026637266.1, forward strand.
CTTCTGTTATATTCTGTCTTTGCACTGATCAAAATTCTGTTACACTTCCCATACATAACTAGAGATAATGCTTAAAATGTCTGCGCTAGTTTTTCATTAAAAATTCTAAGTGTTTTTTAATAGAAAAATGGTTTTGAAAATTATGAGCCCTTAAACAGACAGACACTGAGGTATAGATGGATATATGTATGTTTAGCAATATCATAGATAGGCTAATTGGCTTTATTGATTTTTTTCATGCTTGCATTTCTTGTTTTCTCTTTAAATCCCGGATCAGAGATTGATATTGAGCGTTGTGTTCGTGAGTCAATCAACCTGTTTCGCTGGACACCGAAGAGTGCTACATACAGGCAATATGCACAGCCTCCACGGCAAAGCAATGAGAGCAACGGCACAAGAAGTTCCATGTCCTGCTTTTCAGCAGACTATCAGGAAGCACCTCGAAGTGACCTAGTAAGTGACCTGGGAATTGGAGGGGGTAGAATTGTTCAGACTACATGTTTCTCCCGCTCCAGGTGGGTTTGGGGTTTTTTTATCTCTTTAAAATTTAGACAGAAAGAAAATACCCATCAAATCTCAGTTATTGGCATTTATGTTGTCTCTTCCCAGCACAGGGGTTTCACACGTTCATCACATGTTCTGATTTGTTTGTCAGTAAGTGCATAGTGTTAGAGCCTATACCATAATATTAATTTTAATGAAAGTACAGCGAATGAAAATTAACTGAAAGGTTGTTGGGGTTTGTTTTTTCTGAACTTTAATTGCTTTGAACTTCAGCTTCTTTGATGTATATGCCAATAAAATTGTTTCTTCTTGTGCTGTATTTCTGCCTCTCCCAACTCCTGCTCCTTTGCCTCTGTGGTGTTTGTTACCACAGCAGACCAATGTCTACAACTCATCTGTAAAACTGCAAACAGGCTTTATCTTTGGAGAAAAATAGTAAAAACAACAATTTGCCAATGAGAAATAGCTAACTGGAAAGTGATGCAGGCAACTCTGGCTGCTTTTTCAGTCTTAGCATGAAAAGGTTAAAGGTATGACTAAAGTATTATGAGAGGTAGTATATGTTATATGAGTTTGTCTATGTTTGACTTAGCAAAGAATATCTAGTGGCTAACAGATACGTTAAATAGATACTCAGTTTAGCAAAAATATTTTTCCTTCTCTCCAGTAAAATCTGATGGTTGTTTCTCTTGTCAAATACACCATCTTAAGAATGGTGATTTGAAATGACTGCTTCCCTTCCTCTCAGGAGTATAAATCTAGTCATTCTCTTAAACAGTTTTATTTGTTTTTTTTACCTCCATGTTCTCCTACAATTGGAATTCACTCACAAGTACATTGTAATACTAGGGGTAGTATATATAGACCTGACATATCTATTTGGTCAATTGCATTAGGCTTTAGTCTTTCCATCTGTTTTCCCAACTGCTAAGAAACTAAGTAGCGTATTGGCACTCAAGTATATCTTAATTTTTAAGTAGTACTTAAACCTGAATCTGATATTCAGTAATTTTCATGTTTTTTAGTTTTGATTTTATTTGTATAGTTGTATGTTCTGGAAGCTTTGACCACAAATCTAGGGCTCCGAGTGTTAGACGTGCAAATGCAGAACAAATGGAAATTCAAAGCACTTAGAGTGATTTAAGAACTAGGTGGATCTAGGAAAGCATCTGGGAAGAAAAATGAGAGGAGAATATTGGTTATCATCAAACAGGAATTATAGCCAACACAACTGCTGCTGTGCTGTTCTAGAGAGATGTAGAGATTTTCTGAAGGAGCTAAGGGCTGCACATTCATAGAATAATTCAGATAGGACCTTAGGAAGTCATCTGGTACAAATTCCTGCAGAAAACAAGCGCAATACTGAATTCAGATGGGATTGCCCATGGGTTTGTTATGTCAGATCATGAAAACTTCCAGGGAAAGAGATTATGCAGTCATTCTTGACAGCCTGGCCTGATGCCTGAAGGTACTAATGGTGGAAATGGTTTTGTATATGTGCTAACTTTCCTTAACGATATGACAGCAAGAGACTAAAAAGGCAAGTCTCCTCAGTCCTAAGGATGTGCTGTGCCAAGCAGGATGAACAGAGTTGGAAATAGCAAGGAGAGAAATGGGAGAAAGCAGCAATAGTCTGCTGAACTGGTAAATAGAACCAAGGTTTAGATTTGTAGCAAAGATAAAAATTCATAATTTTGGGTCAAGCAAAGTTTCTTTCTGTATTCCCAATAAATTTGTTTGGTATTTTTTTACTGGTAGTCATTTTATTTTCATTCCAGAAGATGTGTTTGTTTATAATGCCAGTAACTAGGCTCATCTATTCCACCATTTCCAAGAAATTAAGCTAATGGTTTTGGTATGTTATAGAGAAGAAAAATAAATACTATAACCTCTGTTTTGATTTCTACTGAACAACACAGCACTTTTAATTTACTGCCGTGTAACTGATGGTTTAACTTCTTTTAAAGATCAAGTGTATTGGATCTTTTGGGTAGAGCTTTAGTTTTTTTTTCATAGAATCACAAAATCAAAGAATCAAAGAATGGTTAGGTTTGGAAAGGACCTGAAGATCATCTAGTTCCACCCCGCCTGCCATGCACAGGGACACCTCACACAGCACACTACTTGTTTTGCTTTGGTTTTGGTTTTGGGTTTTTGTTTCGTGGTGGGGGTTTTGGGGGCAGGGAGGTTAGCTTATCATATGGTGCAACACTATGAAATTTATATAGAAATGGAGAATGTATTTAGGCTTTTTCTGTATCAAAGAGGAAGCTAATCTCATGGATACCAGAATGAGAAAGAAGACGATTCACATGTTAAGTTACAGTCTACTACTGAGAGCAGTATTTGCTCTCATTGCTATATTTCTGTGTGCTAGATTTTGAGACACATACATATAAGCTGTTATGGTTCTGTCAGTAGACATGATACACATTTTAAAAATACTGTGTAACGTGTGCCATTAGCAAGCTACCTCTCAGCTGTGACCAGTTCTGTACTTCTGGATATTTGTCTTTGTGAGATGACACTTCTCAGGGTTTTGAGCAACACTGCTCAAATAAAAAAATGAAATTCTTAGTGAAATACACTGTTTACACCCAAAAGTGTTTGGTCTTTTGGTTTTGGGTTGGGTTTTGGTTGGGGTTTTTTTGGTGGTTAGTAGGGGTTTTTTACCCTTAATCCTGGACATGTCCTCTAATTGTTGTTTGTTGCCATGAGGAAGCTTATTTCCTACTTGAAAGCAGTGGAATCTGAGATCAATCTTTAATATGCACAGTAGCCTTTAATGCATTTTCTAAAACACCATTGTGCCTTTGCTGGTCAGTCTAGCTCTTAAAAAATTACTTTGCTGTGTCTCTGCCTTTTTCATTGGTCATTATTTTGACAAGCATTTTACATTACTTTTGTATCTCCGGCTTTATATTTGTGGGTCACCTCTGTATTTGAGTGAGGGTGGGTAAGGTAAGAAACAATTCCTTTTAGAAAGAAAGCTGTGGGTTTGCTTCTGAAGGTAATTTATGATTTCTTGAAACATTAAGTATTTAGTGTATTTAATTCTGAACACCAGCTGTCTTCTACTCCTATACCTGTATCTTCTTTCTAAGATGCTTCAGTTAGTTTCTTAAGTGCTTTTTATTGGCTACTCATGTATATGTGTATATCTGCATTTTATGATGCTTTGGTTAATAATAACATGAGAAATATTTGCCCCTGGGTGAACCCTTTTTCTGCCTAAATAAGCAGTCAGCAAAACAAAATTGTTTTGACTCTTTTCTCACTAGTGTGACTTAGTTTTTATTTTAGTGGCATCTGCAGCTTTGTAAGTAGGCTTGGGTACTCTCTTCCCTCCTGGACTTCTTGTGATGCTTAACCATTTACTCTTTTAGCCAGGAAGCATAATTCTACTGAGATAAAATCTCAAGGAGGAAATAGTTTCAGGGAAAATGAATGTACATCTTAAGTGGGTTTGCATATTTATTTTGAGAAAGATAAAGTATCAAGAATGGAAAAAAAACATCAAATTCCATAATTTTAGTAGCAGTCTGTTCAGCTTTATGTGTGTCATTTTTTCTTGAGCAGTACACAGTTTGGTTTGGTTTTTTCTTCCTAAAAAACTTTTTCCCATGGAAACTTCCAAAGTGTTTTCAAAGTATTTTTCTTGAATATCCAGGCCTCACAGAGCCAAATAACACTTGCCATGAAGCAATTTTCTTCTATGCCCCTTTCTCCATTGTTACAGACATGGTAGATGTACACTCTTTCCGGCTACCTGTATATTTCTAAATAAAAGCAAGAGTGATGCAATTTCTTTATTGATGACTGCTCAAATGTGGCAGGTGGACTCCCAGAAATCCCGAAGCAGATAGAATTATGCCTTTGTCTTGGTCTTTGACTACCAATCCAGTTTTCAAGTGTAAGAGTACCTGTTGAATGTTGGGGAATTAAAGCTTTCAGCCAGAGAAAAGTCTACCAGATGACTGTTGTTCTTTGCACTGATGTGAATGCCAACAGTCCAGTTTAGCTTTTGATTTGGTAAAGAGTAGGAGAAATACCTAAGTGGGAAGATGAATTAATGGCTTTATGAAACAGTACAAACATGAAAAACACTTGTTTTCATCAAAAGGTAGTATCAGCAAATTTTCCTGGTGGTTGACTTTCTTTGCAGATAATCAAGGGTAGCTTGCATGACTGACTTCTTATAGATGGGAATTTGGACCTATTGGCAATAAATATACCAGCACTCAGTTGCTTCTAACTTCCCCTTTGCACCTAGAGTATATTTGTCCATATAAAAAACATATTGCCGGGGTTTATATCGAGTCCTTTAATAACTGGTGTGTAAAGTCCATTTATTCTTCTAAAAGAAGCATGATGAGTAGTGTATACTCACATTTCTCTTTCAGTGTATAAGCTAGGAGATGTTCAAGTTCCTGCCCCTCTACTCTGCTCTCATGAGACCTCACTTGGAGTATTGTGTACAGTTCTGGTGTCCTCAATATAAAAAGGACATGGAACTGTTGGAGCAAGTCCAGAGGAGGGCCACGAGGATGATCAGGGGGCTGGAGCACCTCCCATATGAAGACAGGCTGAGAAAGTTGGGGCTGTTCAGCATGGAGAAGAAAAACAGAACTTACAAATTGCTAGTCTCAGTACATAATTTCCTTCCAAATTCAGAATATCAGAGATGACAATGCTTTATAATCAGAAAAATGCTTGATTTTCTGGATAATGTGTTCTCCTGTGGAGAAGGACTTGGGGGTGTTGGTTGATGAGAAACTTAACTTGAGCTGGCAGTGTGCACTTGCAGCCCAGAAAGCCAACCATGTTCTGGGCTGCATCAAAAGGAGCGTGACCAGCAGGTTGAAGGAGGTGATCCTGCCCCTCTACTCTGCTCTTGTGAGACCTCACCTGGAGTATTGTGTGCAGTTCTGGTGTCCTCAACATAAAAAGGACATGGAACTGTTGGAACAAGTCCAGAGAAGGGCCACGAGGATGATCAGAGGGCTGGAGCACCTCACGTATGAAGACAGGCTGAGAAAGTTGGGGCTGTTCAGCCTGGAGAAGAGAAGGCTGCGTGGAGACCTCATAGCAGCCTCCCAGTATCTGAAGGGGGCCTATAGGGATGCTGGAGAGGGACTCTTCATTAGGAACTGCAGTGACAGGACAAAGGGTAATGGGTTAAAACTTAAACAGGGGAAGTTTAGATTGGATATAAGGAAGAAGTTATTTCCTGTGAGGGTGGTGAGGCACTGGAATGGGTTGTCCAAGAAAGTTGTGAATGCTCCATCCCTGGCAGTGTTCAAGGCCAGGCTGGACAGAGCCTTGGGTGATATGGTTTAGTGGGAGGTGTCCCTGCCCATGGCAGGGGGGTTGGAACTTGATGATCTTACGGTCCTTTCCAACCCTAACTATTCTATGATTCTATGATGGTGAAGTGTTTGTGCTGTTCATAATGGTGATTACATATCTTCTGCCTCAAGTGTCTTCTGACTGCCTTGACCTATTTCAAGTTTGGTTTGTGTTCTGTTTTTGTAGGGAACTTGTTTTTGTTTTCTTCTTTCATTGTTCTACTACTCAACAGAAAGCTGTTCCTCAAATTTGCCTTTAGTTCTTTGTGCAAGGCATTAACCAATCAAGACCTGCGTTAATGCTTCTAATTTATTTTGCAAGTGCCTTTGATACTTCTGGTTTTGTGACTTGAGTGAGAAGTTGGGTTTATTTGTCATTTTTGAGATGAGCTGGTTAAAATTTTTATGTTTCTTTCCTGTGAGCGAATAAACAATTCACTATTTAGGCATGTCATAAGTTCATCATATTCTGGCAAATATTTTCAGGAATTATTGAAAGCTTCAGAACTTTTTTTGTGTATATGTTAACTTTTCCAAGTTTTTTTTCATACTTCTACCATTAGGCAGACAGCAACCAAGAAGTGGGGAGTGTAAGGAAACCTCTTGCTTCCAGCGCTTTGTTTCTGTAGATTAAATTAGGTTAAGGAAGCCTTTTTAGGATTTTCTTCACTCCACTTGGTTTTAAGAGTATGAATGTATTTTCTAATGTTTCGAACTTTTTCTGATAGAAGATAAGGCATTAAATCAACTGGCAGAGTGGATAAAACAAGAAATATATGACTTAAGAAATAACCGATGTTAAATGTTAATTTATGAGTCTGTAATGAAAGTTGCCGGATTTTAAGGCTGTAATGCAAATAGCAATTATTTTAATTGAATGTAAACTCATTGAAACAAATGGGCTGTGTTTTTTATTAGTTGAGGCAGAATTAAAGGAGTATGTTTATAATCTAAATGTTATTTATGTGAGATTTTAATAGTTTATTAGACAGTCACTTAGATCGTATTTAAGGGTTGTAAACATACTTTGTGCAGACTTAGTTTCCGAGTCTCCCTGAGACATGTTTGTCTGCTGTGAATGTAAATAGAGCATTTGGAGCAGCCAGAGCACTCTCTACTGCAGCCTTAGGCTCAGGTTCTGGATTCATTGATCGTCTCTCTAGTCCTGCCTCACAAACCTTTGTGATTATACCCACTTTGAAGTTGAAAGCTGGGTGTATCTGACCTTTTTGACCTCACAAAATTGGGATTCCATGACTGATTAACAAATGTGCTGGGGATGGGGAGGTAATTATACCTGTAAAATTAATTAGAAAAAGAGAAAAATAAAATATCTACCCACTTCTCTCACTCTGCGAGAGAACATAACATAATATGTTACAAATATGTTATAAATAACATAAAAAATGTTATTTTTTTTTTTTTCTAATTTTGAAAATGGTTTAAATTCAAGTAATAATAACATATATGTTACATATATATAGCATAAATACATATTTATAGTATAAATACATATATAATATTTATAATAAATATAATGTAAATAAATGATATATAAATAAATAATAAATAAAGTAATATGTAAATATAGAATATAACGTGTTATAAATATGTTATAAATAACATAAAAATGTTGGGGTTTTTTTTTTCTAATTTTGAAAATGTTTTAAAATCAAATTCTGTGTTTGTTACCCTTTGATCTATGATAAGTTAGGGATCTTAGTAGTTTATCACACACACTAATATGCTTTCACAGACATAGCTACCTCCTGCCACTCACAGCAACTAACTCATTCCAGCATGCACTAACTCCTCCATATATACGCCATATATTTATTACTGCTGTGAAAGTTATGTCTTAGAACACAGTGCTGTGCAACAGTGCTATTGAGAAAATGTAATAGAAATTAATTTCATTACATGGGGAGGGGGTGTACTGTGTCAGAGATACTTCTTTCAAAGGCCTATAGTGTTTTCTTTCCTCTGCTCCCCAGTCCTCTACCCTATTTCTTGTCTCTACATAGGTCTGTATGGGACCCCTCCTTAGGCTAACCTGGAATCCAGGATTCCATCACATCCCTTTCTTAATGCACCTTAGGCCAGGCTATATGCTGTGTGAGTCAGGATGCAGTGTCATTATGATCTAATTTTATTAGGAAGTTCAGAGAGGATGAAAAAGACTTTCCTGAATGCTGCTCTCTTGCTTGGTGCTGTTGCTGCATTATTGCAGTTAATAGCCTAGTACAGATTGTCCAGTGGTTTGTGTGATTGTGTCAACATCATCTTAATCTACTAGTAAAATTGTTTCAGCTGTGTATATTTTTTTTCTCATCTGTCATTTTTACCAATGGAAAATCTGATTTTCAAGTATGTGTGACAGCGTAACTAGAAGAAAGAGCGTGTACTGATTGCAAAGTTGAACTTGCAGCAAAAGTTAGCTACAGAGCCCATCCTGCAAACTGAAAATGCCACAGATCAATGTTGCCATTGTAAATGCCAGTTCAGAGAACAGAAATTGTGGATAAATAACAACTACAGTTGAATCCTAAAAAAAAAACATGGATTGCCTAAACCCAAGGTCTCTAACACCAAGAAACATATGAGATCACATTGCAAGGGAAATTCCTCTTCCAGTTACAGTTTGCATTGAGATGTGATATAAAATTCCCGTTGATTTTGGTTTTAAAGAGGGCAAGGAAATCTGATAGTTTAAGATTCTGTAGGTTTTGGTTTTTTTTTCTCAAGGCAAAGTGATACAATTTCTTGTCGAGAGAGCATCTGTCGAGTCAAAAAAGAGGCTCTGATGGAAATTGGGGAAGGCTTGCAAGATCATTCTTGCTGCTACTTCAAGTTTTATTTCATGTTAAAGCATCTTGTGGGTATTTTCAGGCATGACTGGATTATGGCTCAGCTTTTTATTTTAAAATGGTTCCCTGCAGTGGTGAGAAGTGTTTACCTGTTTTATCACATCAGAGACATTAATGAGACTTCCCAGCATGTCTGCCTAGCTGCATGCAGGGAGTAACTTGTCTTTCTGCTCTGCTGACTCAGCTTACTCACTCAATTATGTTATTCCAGGGAGAGCGAGAGGTTTCCTTAATAATGAGCTACTTTGGCAAGCACACTTCACTTACATTTCTACAGACTGCCTACAGTGGTATATGAAGACATTTGGAGAATGCTTATGGATTACAGTTGGCTAGAAGTTGCTGTTGGCACACCCCTTTTTAAGGTGTGGGTTCTGGAGCTGGAACCTTTGTGGGGAATCAGGGTGGTGGAGAAGAGGTGGAGAAGTACAGCTTGCAAACTAAACGGAGCAAACTTTAGGAATAGGAAGTAGAAGGAGGGTAGCAATAAGATGGCAAGGAAGGACTGAATCTGAAGTGTGAGTTTGCTAGAGAGGTTGTATTGAGAACAGTGACTTTATAGTGTTTAGAAAATTTTCGAGAACGTTTCCTAAAATCTGCACTTTTGTTTGTTTCTCTTTTAGAAGTAATTCTCATTCAACATCAAAAACATTGAAACTGTTTTGTATACCATTTGCTAATAATGGTTATCAAAAAATGGTGGGGATGGAGGGGGAGGAAATAGGGAGTGTATCAAAACTTGTATTCCTTTTTATTTATTTATGATCATTAGAATTCCTGCCTGTTTAGGTTTCATTCTGTCAGTAACAGTGGATTTAGGCATCAATGTTTCTCAGTTGGTACAGGACTTAAGTATTTCCCGGGCCATCAGAGTTAGATGTAGTCATTCTATTTGTTTAAAAACAAAACACCCCACCAAAGATAAACATGCAAAGGAAAATGGTCTAAGGGGACTAAGTACTGCCTTTATCTACTTAATTACGAAGGATATAGACAAAAACATTTGCATGGAAAATACTAAGTGCAAACATACTAGTAATGATTGGTTTCAGTTATAAAATACTTTTGGATAATGCAGCTAAAATCCAGTGTTCTTATTTAATTGGCTTTGTTCTTAGATGCTTCCTGAAAACTGACTTTGCGTGTCTTGAAAATTCTTTTTTGGATAAGAACATGATAGCGGTGGCTTTGCTTATAAATTTGTGCTGAAGTGTCCTGTTCTTGCTTATTCTCCCTCTTCTACCAGTTGTTTTCTTCTGACAGTTATGTTTTAGTTGGTATAAAATAGTGCTATTATATATAATTTTTTTTTATCTCAAAGTTTATGTGATGGCACCATGGGATTAGCTGGCAGACAGCAGCTGGAACACTGTTGTGGAGGGTAGTAGGAAGGGTGTTAAAGGTTCAGGAGAATCTGCAAGGTTTAGGTGCTATGGGGCCGTGACAGCTTCAATCACTTAAGTCCAGTGCCAGACTATAGGTATCCCTAGCAGAATGGTGGTATGAAGAGGAGAAGTGTGAGGTGGACTGGGTAGAAGGATTGACAGTTTATTGTTAGCTGTGTTTAGCTTGTGCTGAGTGACAGTTCATTAGAAAATTCCTGTGAAGGACATGCCTCACATGAAATACAGTTGTTATCAGATACAGCAGATAAAGTCAATTTTTAAAATATAATTAGGAAAGATGGTCTTATAAATGCATGTATATATTTCACTGTGCATTTGAAGGAAATAAATTCATCTGATAAAACAGTTGCTAAAAAAGAAAATTCAGCAATTCTATTTCCCGCAAGTCTGTTGAGGAGCTTTCAGCTGCAGCTTTGTTCAAAGCCTACATAGAGATAATGTATCGCTAAATATGCTGTTGAAGAAGATCTGGACATACTAGGTCAAAGCAAGGATGATTGTAAAACTCACGGTTGAATGTGTTTCTCCTTATTTTCAACCCAGTTAAAGTAAAAAAAATGTCCTGGTTATTGAAACCTGTGCACAGGGCAGATAAAGTTTACCTGTGGAGCACTTCTTGTGGCGTTATACTTTCAGATGAGGAGAAAATGTTTTTTTATCAGTATAGGAAAAATTTGACTAGTTTGTTTTCTGCTGTAGACTTCATGCTTGCCTCTTAAACTTTTATTCTTTCCTGAGGCATTCATCCCGTCTGCTGAATTAGACAAGAATTACATAAATAAAAGTAGGAAGTGGTTGTGTAATTGGTCTCCATCATAATGTAAATATTTCTCCATAAGCCTTAATTTGGTTCATCTCAGCCAGCTTCACTGGCATGGTCCACATTTATAATGCCTGACTTTGCTGCCAGGATTATTGTTACCTGTAATCTGACCCTACTTTAAGGATAAACTCTTTGCAGTGGACTTACAACCCTTCCCACCTCAGTGTTGCTCCACAGATGTTCTCCTGAGGAAGAAGTGTCACTTGAGGAGGGTGTAGTGACGTCTGCAAGTTTAAGTCATCAGGCAAATTAAGCTGTCTCAGCTAAATGTGTATTTATGTCTCCACTACTCTTTTTACATTGATACCTTTCTTGGATACTGCAGACTTGTGTCTGCTCTGAATCCCCTAGACATGAACTGCTGAATTTTTTTTTGGCAAGTCTGAAGTTTGTGAGAAGAGTTTGATTTTTTTTTTCTTCCTCCTCCCCTTTGATGCAGTTCATTTCCATGGACTCTTCTTGGGGAAATCCAGCTACTTGACTAGGGGGTTGCTTTAGACATCAACTGGGAGTTGGCCATGTCATCTGTCACACTGTTATTTTTATGGAAACAGGTCTCCCTTGAGTATTGGCTATTCTGTTGAAACAAATCATAGAATCACGGAATACTTAGGGTTGGAAAGGACGTTAAGATCATCTAGTTCCAACCCCCCTGCCATGGGCAAGGACACCTCACACTAAACCATGTCACCCAAGGCTCTGTCCAACCTGGCCTTGAACACCTTGAACCTCTTATGCTGAGGACACCAGAACTGCACACAATACTCCAGGTGAGGTCTCACAAGAGCAGAGTAGAGGGGCAGGATCATCTCCTTCAACCTGCTGGTCACGCTCCTTTTGATGCAGCCCAGAATATGGTTGGCTTCCACAGGAGAACACATTATCCAGAAAATCAAGCATTTTTCTGATTATAAAGCATTGTCACCTCTGATATTCTGAATTTGGAAGGAAATTATGTACTGAGACTAGCAATTTGTAAGTTCTGTTTTGAATACTGTCACATACATTGGAAAAGGTGGGCTAGTGCATTCCCTGAAGTACAGTTACGGATTTTGTGAGTAATTTTGACTGCTTTTTGGTAACATACTTTACAACAAAGGCATTTCTAACTGCAAAAGGACTAAGAAATCTTTTTTTTTTCTGAGACATAACTCAGGAAAATATGTGTATGCACCTCTGTTCTCTCTGGCATGTTCTCTAAACTTGGACTAGTCCTCAGGTTAAATGAGAAACTAGCATGTTTAGAAAACAAAACATGTTTTGTTTTCTTAACATGATGGTGTTCACCTTAACATGATGGTGCATGCCAATGTATTTTTAATTACATAGTGCATGAAAATTTAAAAAAAATAAAAATAAGCACTTTCAACATTTACTTAAAGTGAAAAAAACCTTTTAGTGAAGATACAGTTCTGAAGGTCCCACCATGGTAGCTGGGAGATTAAAGAAAAAAGTCTCATGTTTGCATATATAATAATAGGAAAGGTGACTGTAGCAGTCCTTCAGCTTTTAGATCTTAACATAGGATTTTCAAACCTGATGTTCCCAAGGACAGAACCCTAGGGCATGTCTATTGCTTGCAAAGAATCCAAGTGTGACCCTCTTAAACAAGCTGGAAGTTTCCCTTGTGTTTTATTTTGTGTGAAGCAAGCTAATTCTTTTGGGTGAAACTAGTTGTAATGGCACTTAAAAGTTTCAGCAATGTAAAACAACCGTTGAAGGTAGGTGGAGACATATGGCTTTCACAACTGTCTAATGGTGGCCATACTTCATTATTTTCTTCTGCAGTTCAGAGATTTATGTGTGTTGGTAATTAATGAAAATACAGGATTTCTGCATTGTTATTCACAAAAATAAGGAGGGTTAGACGTTTGGGTTTTTTACTTTATTTAGATATGCATGATCCTTCAAGAATTTAAAGTGAAGAAATGCCAGCACTTAGAAATAGTTCTGAGATAATTCACAATGAAGGCTCTCTTATGAAAAACAGTTCTCTCCCCCAATCTCCTCATCCCCCAAAACTAAGGAACAAATTTTCTGGGTCATAATACAGGATTGTTTTCTTACACTTCTAGTGTCCTGATTTGTGCCTGGTCTTTGGCTGGGGTGATACCTGGTGTTTAGATAGCTTTGTATCTTACAGAGGCATCCCTGCAGCTTTTGTGCGAAGTCTACAGTTGCTACCCTTTTTTCCCCACTCCAAGGATGAGGCCTTTCAGCTTCTTCTTTCAGAGTGTACGTCCTAGCCAATTTATGTAACTTCTGGTGCTGAGAAACTTCTTGTGTGTTTTGTGACCCCCTCGGCCACAGTGAATAATTCATTAACAAATCACAAACTGAAATAGTTTGCACAGATTGTCAAGCAATTTTAGTTTTTAACAACTTCAACAGAATAATTGGCAGATGGGCATTTGGCACTGCTCTGGAGCTTTTCTGTCCTGATGGTTTTAACACAGACTATTTCAGAGTTATAAGGAAAAGATCTGTTTCTGTCTAACTGGGTTGTTACACTTTGAGGTTGTAAAATAAATAGAAGTTTCAAAGAACACCATGTATTCTATCACCTTTAATTTTCTTCTTTTAAAGTCTAGGGATTCCATCAAGTTGGATGACCTGAAGGCAGAGGTGTCACCACGAATTTCAGCAGAAGATCTGATTGATTTGTGTGAGTTGACAGGACCTAATCATTCCAAAACACCTGTAAAGAAGACAAAGTCTAGCAAGCCAAAGTTGCTGGTGGTGGACATCCGTAACAGTGAAGAGTATCCTTCAGATCTGAGTGCCAGCCTTGCCAAATCATGCTTGTGTTAATTACTTCCTCATTGTCTGCAGGCAGTGAAATGTTAGAATGGTAAATAATGGAAGGGATGTGGTAGAGGTACAGTGCAAGGACTGATGGTAGACTTTGTCATGGGCAGACTGAGTTTGCAGAGAAGAGGACAAATATATTTTTGCCTTCCATTTTAAGCTGTGGGTCTAGTTAAACCGCGTTTTTTTATCACAGGTGTTGTCAGTAGACCTTCCTTGTTTAGTATTTTGGAAGGGTGTGGGGCTTTCCAATTAAGTAGAGAGGAGATAAAGAGGAGTTAATAGCTCATGTGCTTTGCCAGTCCCTCAGTGGAAAATCAATTCCTATTGAATGCCTTCTTGGTACTGTCAGGAAATGCAGCCATATGGCTGCCTAACATATCTTCTAGTTATCTTTAAGACTTTTCTGATTATAAGCTATCTTGAAGCTATACTTTTATCAGCAACTTACTTATTTGTTCTTTTTCAAATACATATTTTTTTGTGTCTGAAATATTTTTTAAAATTGTTTTCCTGAAGTAGCATAGTTATAGGGCTGGGTTTGTTTGGGATTTGGAAAGGGGAGCCCTTCTTTGGGGAGGGGAGCCCTGTGCTTTGCCAGGAACACAGATCTTCATCAACATCCATCTAAAAGTGGGATAATGGTAAGATTTCATTCGAGGTAACTGTTAACATTATGCCGAGTATTTGGGAATAGACTTGGTTTGGTTTTGGCTTGTTGTTTTTTTTTTAAGTATTGCTCCTTTCGTAATAGCAAAGGTGATGTAGAATTTGGTTTTGTGGTAGGTGTACTCTTAGCTTGCTGTGTCACAAGCTTAAAAACAACTTATTTACATATCTATATTTGTCCATTAAGAACTAATGGTTTTAGCTTAATGGGCAAACAGCACTCAATGGAAAAATAGCAAAAGAATCATGAGATTTAGTCCACCTTTTACTTTCAGAAAGGAAGTTCATTCCTTTTATGTACATCTGGCTTGTTCTTAGAGATCTCCAGTAAGAGAGATTCAACCAGCACCCAAACCCTTATGATTAGAAAAGGTCTTCCAGTGTCTAACAAATGCAGTAACATACTGCATGCTTACTAGAAAAGTGTAAATTCAAGACAGTGAAATGAATGATGGATTGGTGCCAATATTTGGACTAAAATATATAGTAAAAAAGTAAATAAATAAAGTTTCAACTTCATCTTTTTCATCTAGCTTGTTAAAATACCACTTTAGAGGTAATTGTATATGCAGAAAAACACTGCTACTAACATTTTTCTCTATTAAATGTTTAGCAATATTTGTGGCAAAGTCAGGTGAAGTAGAAAAGTAAGTCTTGTTTTTACTATGTAGAGGTAAATTTACTATTTATGTAGTAAATAGAATAGTATAACTGGACTATTCCAAATTAAAACTGTTTATTTTTAAGGAATTACAATTTTATTGTAGGCCAAACTTGAATCTGTAATGTGATCCTCTGTGTAGTTAAGACAGAATGGTCAAAGGAACACAAAATGTAGTTTTTCTTGCATGTATTAATTTCATGCATCAGTTAAGTATTCCAGTTAAGCAGAGATACATGTGTCTGAGTAGTTTGACTCTTTATTTTCTGGATTTCAGCAGCTTCTTTACTCCTGGATATCTAGTGTGTTGAAAACATGGTCTTCTTTATTCAGAAAACAGTAAACATGCAGGCTATTTTATGAGAGATAATTTCCTCATCAAGAGAGAATACTTTTCAGATTCAGTTTAAGGGAGAATTCCCTGGAATTAGAAGCTTATTGTTACTGCGTAGAAAGCGTTGATACAACCAAGTTAAATAATGTTTCTATTTCTACATGCATCATTCTGTTATTAATTATTTAAGCTAGAAATCATCAAGGAGAATGCAGAAGGAGAGCAAGTAATATAAAATGCCTGGACTACAGTTGTTGCACTGAAAGGCAACTTTCAGTGTATCTGTGTGTAGTAATAAATTTATTTACGTTATAATCAGGATCAAAGTCAAGGTGTTTGTTAGATTAGCTTTCCTAATAGCTTGATAGTAGGTTTTACTGTACTGTTGTACTAATCTTATTCTATTCTAGCAGAGTAGATTCAAAATTTCAATTATTTTGAAATCATTTGACTGCTATGATGTGAGGGGTTTTATGAGGCTGCCTTTCATGTGACAGACCACTGTGAGGTGTTTCAAAAATATGGTCATTTCATATGTTTTAGTGTTACTCATCTTCATTATCTACGCCTGTCATGCTAAACTTCACCCTCACTTTGTTTTCAGTGTGATTTGAAAAAAGCATGAGAGGACTTTCAACAAGTATCAAACATGTTTCATTTTTCATACTAGGATGCACTTGAAAGCTCAGGCATGGTTTTGTAATAAAGCTCACATTCCAAGGCCAAGAGCTATTGGCCCTTTTTCCCTAGTAGACAGCTTTGTATCAGAAGACTTTCTAATGAAAAGGTAATAAACTCAAAGCAGTGCCTATATTGGCCAGCAATTCATCTAAGACTCATTTCTTTTAGCATGTTAGCAGAAATACTGGCAGCTTTCCATTCCTGATACAAAAATTGTAACTGCATAATTACAGTCTCTCAGTCTGTAGCATAAAATCTTGGCCTTTTTTTTGTCTTAGTACTGGAATGCTTGAAATGATCACATAAGGTTAGGGAGCATGTGAATGACAAAAAAAAAAAGGCATTTTGGATCTGTCTAGTTTGGTACTAATGTTGATATCGAATGTATTTATGTTTTAACAGATTAGGTCAAGTTTCTCTGAGCAGTTAAGCATAGTTGTAAGTGTGAGCAACTAAATCTGTCCAAAATAATTTTTTGTCTAACTGATGATTGTTTCAGAACTTTTACTGTGTTCAGTAGCAACGAGGGTAGTGTGGTTATACATGGGATTGAGGAAAGGGGGTTGGCACAAATTAGTAAAGGAGAGATGTCATAATTTTCCCCTTCAAAATAGAAACAAACTGACAACACTAATGAATGGTACGTGATGATCTTTTGTTCTTTCAAATGTTTTTATGTAGCCATGTTTATCCCAAACTATAACAATGATAATCATAAAGCTGAAAGTGTTACACAAATCACAAGAAACGCATGCTAATATTAATCGAAGTCATTTAAATTTTATCTCCATTTAAGGCACCTCCTTTATTAAAAATTATTCTGGAATTTAATTATAAACTGAACTAGCTTTCTGCAAGTACAGTTATAAAGAGTGACTAATTGGATATTTGATATTGTGAATGTTTTTGCAGAACTTTTCTGTTTTCTGTTTCCCATCTTGTCAAAGCTGTTCTTTCAAATTGTTGGGGAAAGGGAGTGTTCCCAGGCTTGTGTGTACAGTCCATGAAAGTAATTCAGAGATTTGTCAAGGTCATAGTGCATTTTCAAATTCATAAAAAGTAATGTAGTAGTGGTCCAGCTTAATTTTATGGAAGAGACTTTCACATTCAGTATTTGATCATAAAATCTCATTGAATGATCATCCTTTGGGAGTGAAGCACAGCTGGCTATATCTCAGTGTTGCTTGCACTTGCATGTTGTTTTCTTTTCAATACCAAATACAAACTTACTGGGACTGCAGATAATATATATGATGCTCATTGTCTGGGAATCTGAGTGCATGTGCATTAGAATTTCAGTTTGGATGAAAATTGCAGGGGACTCATGGGGCTTGTCAGAAGTCTTTAGGAAATTTTCCAATAATCCCCATTTAGTTTTGGTTCTCATTTCAAGTACTTCGGTTTGCATAAAGCATCTCTGGAAGAGGTGCTCCTGCTGCTTGTTGGTAATTGGCTCCTGTTATCAGACTAGAGCTGATTTGAAGTAAAATCCACGAAAATATGTATGCTGTGGATAGTGGTTCTGTAGCACAAAGTGTTTCATTTAGCAGATCAGTTTCTGTAGTGCTGTGCGATGTCCTTCATGGAGAAACAACTCTTCATTCCATCCTTTTTTTAATAGGTAGTGTCAGAAGTTGTTTTCTTCATAAGAGTAAATAATCAAGGAAGTTAGTCAAAATACACCAGCATAAAAGACCAGCACTGTTGTATCATGACAGCCAGCATGACGAGTAGGTTCCTCCTACAGCTTTGCATGTACCACAGATTTCTCTGCTTTTCAGATGTCCTTAACTGATCTTCCTAAGCTTTAACCGTGGCCACATTTCAGGCAGCATCAATGTCCCATTTGCATCAGCATTTACTGCAGAAGGCGATCTTGTCCAGTGTCCAGCAACTGCCACACTCCAGAGCTTTAAAGGAAGAGTTGTGGTGATTGTAGGAAATGCAATGAAGAACACAGCTGCTGTAAGTATATTACTATAACGTGTATATTTATACTTAAGAATACATCAATGGCATGAGTTCAGACAGTAGTAAATAAATGCTGGAGTCTGGGTAATTCTAATTAGTAACTTTGGGTATGATGACAGGATTTGGAGTGATTTTTCTGTTACTGTTTATTTCTGCTTCTGGACCAAGACATATTTAGAATCATAGAATCATAGAATAGTTAGGGTTGGAAAGGACCTTAAGATCATCTAGTTCCAACCCCCCTGCCGTGGGCAGGGACACCTTAACGCTAAATCATATCACCCAAGGCCTCGTCCAACCTGGTCTTGAACACTGCCAGGGATGGAGCATTCACAACCTCCCTGGGCAAGTGTATAAAATGCCAAGAGCCAAACGGAGATTATTTCAATGACACCTTACATGTTTAATGGTGGGTTATGCAGCTTTCAACAATTACACTGTAAAACACCAAACATCCTAATTTACCTCAGTAGGATCCTAGCCATTCACTAACCTCCTGAGGAATAGGAACAAGAAAAAGAAAGTGCTTTGATATTCACTAATGAGTGTCTATGGGAGATAATCCCACATACTACCAAATAGTTTTCCAGGACCAGTCAGAATGTTTTCTCTGAAACAAAGGAAAACCGCAAGTATTCTGTTTAAAACAGAGCAAAGGAACAACCTGAAACAACTGTGTGACGGACAGAAAGGACAGAGGCTTTTACAGTGCAGATTGTGGATTACACCATAGTTAAGAAGGTACAATTTTCTCCTGTAATGTAGTGACACTTCTTATGCAAACTTAGAAATGTTTTTTAAATGAAAATTGAATCTTTCCTTTGCAGTGCAGCTAAAGAAAACTTTCAGTGTGCTTAGTAAGTGCAGGTACTTCAGTCATGTGAAAGGGTGCTGCCTTATCCTCTAAACCCTGACTTTCTGCAGCTGAGACAATGTTGACCCAGTTTAACTGGGATTGTCAATATTGTATCATTTCCATAGAAGAGAAATACTGCTTTGCCTTTAGAGTTCTTGAAAGTCTAACTAAAGAGTGTAGAGTTTTAAATAGCAACAAAATACTGGATTGACCAGTTTGACCAGAAATTAATTAAATACTGGAACCTAAATACTGGTAGGGACTTGCCACCTCTATCATGTCCTTAAAGTACATATAAAACCAGCCTCAATTTGACTGCATTGCTAAGACTTGGAATGCCTTCCTTTTGTGGATTTTTTTTTTAAGGCCAGTTTCAGTTTTACTCTGCATGACTGCACAGAGCTGTTTGCCGCTATTCACAAATTTAATCATTCCAAAACTGTATAGCTTGAGGCTTGACAAGAACAATAGCTGATACTTTTTGAATTTTACTAGTTAATCTAATCATACGAAAAATTGCAGTTGTGAATGCTTGGAAACAAAACAATTTTGTACAAAGAAATGCAAGATGTTCAGCTTAAAATGTACTTTTTCTAAACAGTTACGTTATTTCCAGCTGAAAAGGAATGAGCCACAAATTATACCCTCCACCATAGAGGAGAATTTTTCAGAAGCATTCACTGATATTTACTCCATTAAAAATATGGAGATTGGCACTGTAAGATGTTTGGTTTAAATATATGCAGGAAGGAGAGAGGTAAAAAAAAAACACTGAGTTTTTTAGGGGCTATTTGTAATTAGAAGGTTGAATCTTTCTGTTGTGTTTAATATCAGTAACCTACTTGGCATCATTAAATAAATAATAAATTAAAAAAAAAAAAAAAGTTGAGTGTACTGAGCAGATATGCAGAAAAAGCCTTTTTCCCCTTTTCATCCTTTTGTGTTTGTATCTTTTGTATTTGATTTAGTGCCAGATGATGAAACATTTAAATTGGAAATAAAATGCTGTCTAGAACTTGGTAGACTAGAGGGAAACCTGAAAACTTCATCACAGCACTGTTCCAGCAGGAGGCAAAGGAAGCCAGGAGTGCCACAGACTTAAGTGTAGCTCTGGCTCTAGTTGAATTCTTGTTAAACCATTTAATTTACTCACCCTAAATAATAGATTGGTTGATGTACAAGAGCCTTACTGAATGTGCCATTAGCAGCATAAAGGTATTGTAAAGAGGAGCTTGCACTGGACATTGTGTTGTGCTGCTTGGCTCATGCTTCTCTGCGGAATACTTCCATTAGGCTGGTTCTCACTTCATGCCAGCCTTTCTTCTCCTAAGGGATTCTGGGCACTTGGTAACAGAGCAGATACTTGTTTGTCTCTGAAAATAGCATGAAATCTCTACATAAAAGGCATTATGCTGGAGTTAATCAACCAGATTCTATTTTGCTTTTTAACTTTTAAGTGGTAGCATCTCTTAAGTGAATTAATTCCCCTTTTCCCACGTCCATTGATAGATAAGTACCTTGTAAATTCCAGTATAGGCAAGGGATCATTACAGCTGGGAGAATGATACTTAAATAGGCAATGAGTGCTGAACTGTAGCTTCTTTTTTTTGGTGTATGGCAAGTAGCATGTCTTCTGATTTTTGTCACTTTCAAAGTCTGAGATACAGCAAGTACAAAAGCAGATGGTAGTTATGCATATGTAGGATGGGAATTGGTTTTTTGGTCTTTTTTTGAAGAGTGACATTAATTCTTCATCTCCCGGTCTTTAATCAACTCTGAGGTCCTAAGCTATTATCTGTTTTCATTTCCAACTTTTTGCCTCTATTACCACAGTATTGACTGAAATTAGAACAAGAAAATACCTTGCCTGTTACTAAATCATACTCCAGCAACTCAATTTTCACAGTAACACACTTCTGCTTGTGTGATGTGGAGGTTTAATGTATATGTGTTTCCTGCTGGTTTGATAAATGCTTAAAAAACATGTGTCTTTATAGCAGGGAAGTAAATTCTAAACCATAATGTCTGATTGTTACATTAATTATTTTTTGTCTAGATAAGTTATGCTGCTATAAATATGTTGTCTAGACAATTTCTGCAAGTTACTGAAGCAAGTAGTCATTCTTATTGCATCACAATAGCTAATAGATAAAATGTATGAATTATCTCCAAAGCAAAGATAAGCATTCCTGATTTTCCATGAGATCTTTCTGACCCTTTTCAAGGCAAGAGGGAGAGGGTCAAGTTCAAGATTCTTCCTGTATAACATGTTCCTAGCCTGAAAAAAACTGTATTTTCTACACACTTTAAAAAACCACATTTCTTGTTATAAGAAATCTGAGACACATAGGTTAAAGTGTCCAGTTACCACTGAATTTGTGTGATTTTGTTGTCATCTTCCTCAGGCTTATGAAAAAGGCCTTGCCAGAGAAGCAAGTCCCTGCATGCTGAAGTTGGTTTCTTGTTACAAACCTGTCTTAAAACCACAAATGGATACCCATTAAACTTCATAGGGCGATCTGAAGATCAGGTGTTGCATACAATACCAAAGAGCCGGTGCATTCATGCTTCTAAAGACAGATACATTTAGTTAGAAGGGTCCAGTGAAATCTCTGGAGTGAAAGTAAATAGAAATTGGGAGAAAAATTTCTTGAGATATTTCCACTGTACATCTTTTACATTCTACATTTCCTTGTAAGTATTCTCTGCAGAAAAGTGATTGAACAAGGTGAATGAAAAACTGAAGGTACTTTCTCTTTGCGGGGATGGAGGGGTTCCTTATGATTCCCAGAATGTCTTTTTCATGTTTGTTTTATCAAGGCATCACCCCCTCTTCTGCACTCAGACTCAGAGACTACTGGAATCATCAGGTGCTTCTCTGTTGCCTTTAAAGATGAAGAAATTAACTAAGACTGAAAGACTTAATCAGCAACAATCCTGCTGATTGTAACTCTACCCCAAACATGGTTAAGTCTTCATTATTTTATTCTGTAAAGTTTGTATTATTGTAAAATGCATAGTGAATGCATGTTTTCCTTCATCAACAGAAAGTAGCCCAGCTGCTGTTGCCAGTACGTTGCTCTTCACACAGCCTGGGAAAGATACTTGGTTTGCCAGCCAGGAGTGGTGTTCTGCTTTTGAAATTCTGTCTGTCAGTGGCTTGGATTAGTTTGCTCTGAATGCCTATGGTACAACAGAGTGACCTAAATATTCCGCCATCCAGCTAGATATGAAAGAGGAAAGGGGGAAAATGGAAGATGGAGTCTCAGGAGCAGAATCTGTTCCTTTTCCTCTTCCGAAGTAGGTGCAAGGAAAGTAGGCTACTTCTAAACCTCCAAATAGGTTCCCTCTCTTAATTTTTATTGAGACCAGTGGCTACAGTTACCATAAATTTTAGTTGTAGTCATTGTTTGGCACATCTGGGTGCCTTATTTCACAGAGGTTTGGATGTTCCCAAGATGAAGGATTGCAGAGCCCTCCACTTTACCTATCGAAAATATCTGACTTCTGAGATGCTGGCAAGCAGGATCTCAGCTCTTCTCAATCATCTGGACAGGAAAGATGAGAAGTGATGAATCCTGAATCCTGGAGTGGTGCTGTCAGGGTCCAGAGTTTCATTCAGGCATGTCAGCCTTGGGTTATACTGTCTTTGTGGGCTGCATCTCTGAAAGAGCACCCTTGTCCTTGTATGAGCTTGCATGGTTTAGGTTGTATCTGTATCACTCAGGGGTACTGCATTGTAACATAGAATTATCACTTTCTGCGGCTGTTTTTCAGCTCTAGAGTGTTCCCTAAACTGAATCAGCTTTTGAAGGGGACTGACCAACTGCTTCAGGAGGGAATGTATCCATTGTATGGGAAGTCCAGTGACTTTTGTCCTAATGTTTAAGAAGAAATAGGACAAAACTGGCAGTTTGAGTGGTGTTAGTAAAAAGTACTGAAAATCACAAAGGTTTTACGCTAACAAGTATTCCTTTGAACGATTTTCAAGATACAGGGCAATTTTTAGACCTAGTGGGGTAGTATAATCTTTCAGGAAGACTCCTGCTTTTGTTTTTATATTTTAGTCAGCTGCTATGCATCTTTATAAAATTACATATTTCTGTTCACTAGCAGCTTTTTTTATTTTCTGTTGAATCAAAAATAGAATAGGTTTGCTTTCTGCATTTTAAGTTTACAATCCATGCAACTGTATTGTGTGAACTGAACATATTTTGGTCAGTATAAGTTAGCTGCATTACAACTAAATCTCTACAATTGAGTTTTCATTTTCAAGTGCTCACTGTCAGCCTGGTGGGTTTTTTTAATAAATTTTTTAAATGGAAAAGTAAAAATGCAGGTGTTTAAAATTTATAACTTGGAGAAATGTGTTTATTCTCACTTTAATTCTTGGTAAAATTTATTCTGAAACTAGCTATTAAATACTTGTTTGTGTAGGCCTGTTTTCAAATCTTTGCATGTAAGTATGTAAGTTACCTCTAAGTGACTGCTGTATTTTTGTACTGATGGAATAGAAAGTGCTGCTTTTCAGCCAGGTCTGCCCGTGAGGATTTTTCCTTCATATTGTTAGAGTAGGTTGCCTTTTTTTTTTTTTTTTTTTTAAAGTGTGTGTTTGCACAAAATTGTGCTTTTTGTATTTCCGTTCAGTTTATGCTACTGAACATTAACTAGGCACTGTTTCTTTGATATGGGAGGCTTTAGGGGCCTATTTTTCCATTGGTGTTAAAGTGGCATTTCATTTCTCTGGAACCCTTTAAGATAAGAAGTAAAAAAAGTAGCTCAGTAAAACAATCTTGTGTGCTGGGTCTGCATTGTGGCATGGAAAGTATTGTTTAAAAAGCTCTAGACTTTGATTATGCTGTGCTTTCAAAGTGGTGACTGAAGTCATACAGCAAAACAGTTTGCAGTCCTTAAGTGGTTTGTATAGCGTGTGCTTATTAGTGAAAACCTACTAAAAATCTTGTGGCAATGGATGAGTACTACAAAATTGGGTTGATATTTCTCCTCCAGCTTTTAAAGTCTCTCTTTTCCTTCTGACTCTTTCAGAATATGATATTAACATTTATACCCTGGTAACATTTGTCGCAGCAGTCTTTTTTTTGGTATTCTGGTACAGTATGATAGATACTCCTCCTTCCCTCCCAACTTGCCCTTTAATTACAACCTGTCACAAGAATGTCTGAAGGTGAATAATGTTTACATAGCAACCCTGATGGCTAGCCTGAAGGGTGCTGGGAGCGATGCCACTCAAGCTGTTGTGTTATTAGACTCCTTGCTGTAGACAGTCTGAAAATGTGATATGCCTGGTGTAATACATTTGACATACTTGAAAGCTGTGATTTCACTGCTTGGAACGGGGTAGTAGGAACATTTTGATAAATGCTCCAGTGTTCAGATTATTAAGGTTCTTGATGATACTTAAAGAAGCAGTCCTGTTATGCTGTTTGTATTGACAGCAACACCAATACAGGGTAAAATGTTTAATATTTGTCCAGATTTTGATATGGATTTGCTGTGATCTTGTCTGTCTTTAAAAGCCTGACTTCTTGTATCTGCATGAAAGAGTCTTAGCTGACTGCTTTCAAACATAAATTACGAATGTCTGGCTCAGTTATGCTCACCAGGAAAGCTGTTTTATCTAGAATAGATTGATGCATTACTTAATAGAGGAACAGCGTTTCCATAGTTTTCACCAAAGCCATCACATAGTAGTCATTAAACAAGTTGTTCACATATTCATCTTTTCATATGTAATATTTGCTGTGAAAGTAGGAGGAGTAAGTTCAATTGAAACACTAGATGCAGCCAGTAAAAACATTGTAAGTAACTGAACTTTCTTGGAAAGTGCATTTTGAGGAAAGGCCACATGAGGCAGAAAGGGAAAAAGCCTTAATCTTGTAGCATCCCTCTAATCCTCTGCCTCAGACAAGCATAACTCATTTCGTCCAACTAGTGGTGTTGTCTAGATGGAAACAGAAGCCCTGCAGAGGACTGTCATCTTGGTGGTGGTATGGGGAAACAGATATATCTCAGAAGTAATGTCAACACAAACATTTGATAAATTTGAGAAAGTATAATCAATATACAAATGACATAAGGTCCATTTCTATTTAAAATTAGCCTGAATGTGGAAATGTTATTGTGCACTAATTTTACAGGTTTCAATAAATCTCTCTCTAAAATGTAGGTGGTTTACAGGTTACTGAGGGTGATGTAACCTATTTGCTTATCTCCTCACCATGTTATCTTCTGTTTTAAAAGCACCTCTGTAAATTGTTTAGTGGACTACAAATTACATATTCACATAGCTGTTATTAAACTTCTAGTTGACAATTTATGATAGCATTTGGAAAGGAAATAGAGCCCATGTGGGAAGTGTAAGGTGGCAGTTCCTGCTGTAAAAAGTCTGTGGCATTAATTAAAAAAAACACCTTGAGCTTTTTTTGTGGACCACTGATTTTTTTCAACTTTTTAGGATTTCTTTTTTTATTTCTTGGGTTTAAGTTACTGACATTTGAACGTTAATGAAGGTCACATTGTGGAAGAAAACTGTGTAGCTATTTCAAATAGTCTGTCCTCTCATGGCAGTCCATCAGTACACATGCCAGAAATAACACTTTTCATGTGTTTTGAAAATATGGCTTCATACAGTGTATTTTGGCAGGCAAAGTTACCAGGTGGTGCTGGAACATTTCAGAAACATTGTGAACAAGTTCCCGTTCTTGTCTGTGGCAGAGGTACTCCTCTGTCGGGGAGAGGAAGGCACAAACATGTACTGAGGAACAGAACTATAAAAAGTCAAAGCTTTAACTAGGAAGACTGCAGTACTAGTTAGCAACTACTTCTAAATCTACTCTTCACTGAAAGTTACTGTTTGTACTTTCAGTGATACAGTGTAAGAAGGCGGAAGGTAAAACTAGGAATGTCTTTAATCGGATCAAATTCTATTACCCTATGATTTAAGCCTTGACACTTTGCAGTTGTGGAGACAGGTGTATGTGCAAAGCTCTTGGAGGCTGATATTTGAAGCATGATGGCAGCTCTCAGCTTATGGCAATATACATGCCTTTGGGCTCCTCACTTGCAAATAGTTCCCACAGTGTTGGGGTACCAGTAGTAGTACTCTGTATTTTCCCTGGCTGTATGTTGAGATGCAGTATTTTGAGCTGTATTTGGAGCCTTTTTCACCGAAGATATGTAAACAACTGCAGACTGTCCTGTGACAACTTACAAGAAAAAGTCAGTTCATCTTGTGGTGGTATATCATCTCATTGTGCTCTTGTGCCTTCTGCCTGTCATTTGCTAACAGCCACAGACTCTGCAGTTGCATGCTTCAAGGAGGCCCTGCAAGAAGTGAGAGATTCCTCACAGTAAGATTATAAAGGAACCTCTTATCGTACGTAGTGAAGAAAATTTATTTCCAGCCAAGGTTACTAAAGCTGTTCTAAAATACAGAAGGACACGGGGCTTAATGCTCAACCCCAAAATGCAAAGCATTTGTTTGCATATTTTCATATTTTCTAATATTACAAGGAATATTAGTTTTATTATGGCTAGGGCATACAAACACTTGGAGCAGAGTTTACAATTTATTGTCTGAATTGTAAAGTTATCAGTAGACAGAGAGTGGAATCTCTCTGCTGACACATGGGACACTGTACTTGCCAAATAACATTCTGCTTTCTCTCAGTCTGAACGTTTGTGGCCGTTTTTCACTTCTGCCAGTTATGAGCAGCATTAGTGTCTGATACAGAGCACCATCCATTAGTCACAGGTGGAGAGCACTGTGAGGTGACAGATGAGAGCACTGTGAGGTGACAGATAAGTACGTATGAAGTAGAGATGTCTGGTAGGAGTATTTCGCTAGGAATGTATGCTATTTTTGTACCTCATGGTATGCACAGCTGAGCGCTGTTTTTGACAAACAGAAATGTCTTTGTCTCTGTTTTACTATATACCATAACTTCATGGACTGTGATTATAGCAAGAGGTTGTTGGACTCTCCCAGTGAGAGGACCTCCATGCATATTACACCACCTCTGCATCAGAAAGCCTTTCTAAAAGCCTGGCATTTACTTTTCTCATGAAAAGTGGCATCCACATATAGTCTAACTTTACTATTAGCTGGTTTGATTGTTTGATTATGGGTATTTTTTCATTTGATCCTTTGAATCCTGTACTGACTTGACCCAAACTAATGGGAGAAGAGATTATTGAACTTCTTTTTGGTCTTCCTTAGGCAAGTAACTGAAGCAAACGTAACAGTCAAAATGTCTTGACTGATCACTATGACCTCTTACTCTGTCTCAACAAGTCCTCTGTGGTTACAGGTTGTGTACTAGTTGCTCATGCCCTGGTTAAATCTATCCTGAAACACAGAGAAAGGAATGAAGTAGCTATGTCTGACACATAGTGAACAGAAATAAATTCCTTGCATATACAAAATACCTTCAGTGTGAAGCAAAAGTTCTCGCTTGGAAGGAGTTTAAAACTTTGCTCCTGTGAACTGTTACCTGGTAAAGAGTTTATTTCAGGATTTGTACTTGATCAGGTAATCATGTAGTACATCTTGTTCTGCCTTAGTATCTGTTATACTATCACAGGTAATTAGAAGGAATGTAAACGTAAAAAGAAATCCCGTGCACTGTTTGGCTGGTGTGTCTACTGCTGTTCTAGAGTTGGTAATTTAGTTCTTTGTGCAAAGTTAGTTCTTTGTGCAGAGTTAGTTATTTGCACATCATACTTGCACAGGATTCTGGAATAATGTTACAAATTATTTTAAAGAGTCAAAAAGGGAATTAAAAGTATTTTACATACCCCTTTTGGATGCACTCAGTAATTTTATAAATTGTACTAATTTTTCAACCATCTCAAAGACTGGCATGGCAGGGCAGTTTTTTTCACAGCTATTACAAATAAAGTAAAAGTACTATAGTTTCTCTGATTAATCCATTTTGGTGGCTTGCTTTTTAATGTATTGCAGTCATTATTTAAAAGGCAAGTTTGACATGTGATACACAAAATGTTCCTTTTTTATTTTAATATTTTAAAACTTTTGTAATTTTAATTTTTTAATTATTATTGTTATTTTGATACACAAAATATTGTTCCTTCATCAGTATAGCAACTGATGTGTAATGGGTTTATTGAGGAGAAAGGCTTTCAGGGATTGGGGAGGGAGGAGGGAGATGTGCTTGCACTGTGTAAGCTGCCTATGGGCCGACTAGGAGCAGGGGAAGTGCAGCTGTTAGACCCCAAATTTATATTTGACATCTGTGAAATTAAGTCATGTGAAACAAGTTTGACAGGTAAGCAGATACTATGCCATCGAACTGTGATGCTTGTATATTTGGGATTCTACAGAAAACAGTTGGGATTTAGACTAATGCAGAGAAAAATACCTGTTTCCAGCAGTTACCTGAATATTAGAAAATCCTGTTAGGATGAGGTAAAGTCCTGCCTAAGCAGAGATAAATAAATTTCAGAGTTATCAGTGACGCTTTCATGACCACCAAATTAATTCCAGCTGTTTCAACACAGGCCTGGGTTCCTGTGTTGGACTAGTTGGTGCAAAGAAGGAACTTCTAGGGCCCAATAATTTTTTCTTTTGCTTAACTTGCCACACTGAATACGAAGTTATTTTTATTTAAGGACTGTAACGTACAGCATGCTAATGATGTATCTGTTTCAGTTTGCAGCTCATCTAGTGAAAAACAAATATCCAAGGGTATGCATCCTAGATGGAGGAATCAACAAGATCAAGCCAACTGGTCTCCTCACTGTTCCTTCTCCACAAATTTAAGTGACTTTAAACATTCAGGACAATATGTCTGAATAGGGAAATCTTAACCTGAACCCAAAGGGCATTATGGCATCTTCACTATACAAGCTATCATGATGATCATGTCTTATCCTGCAGATCTTGATCACAGGGGCTTTGTGTTTATTCTTTGGTATAGAGCTTCGGTTGGAAGAGATGAAGACTGTGAAGCTTCAAGCTTTCCAAGAAACCTCTTTCAGCATTGATGTAGTGCACAACTAGTTGAGCAAGTCTGGACACAAAAAGAGTAACTCAGCTGACATTTGGTATCTTATAAAGATTTATGCAGAACAAAGTAAACTAGCACTGGATGGCTCTAAGCTGCGTTTAAATAGATTTTTCAAAAGTATTTTACTGTGAATGTTGAAACTGACAAGCTGAAACTGTACCCTCTGTGTATCCTGTGAAAAAAGTGTGTTCTTGAATATTTTAAAGAGTAATTGCTGCATCTTGTAACCTACTTTCTTTTTGAGAAAGCATTTTTTATCTGGATTAGAAATAAAGATGTGTCCCAGATTGGAAGTCACTGTAAGAGCTGCTGCTGAGTCAATTCAGACTGTATCATATCCTACAGAAGTGGAGAAGGCCTGCTCCTCCTTGGAGAATTTAACATTCTATTTCCACAAACACAGCAAATGCAACAATTTCTAAAACAGTTACATTGCTGGAAGGTTAGGCTGTTGACAATACTATGACTTATGACTATAGATCAGATGCTTCATGAATAATAGTGCTTTCCCATTTTAGAATCTCATGCCTTAAAAAGAAACACTGCAATTTTAATTTTCATATGAAAACATTTGACAGTAATCACTCTTGTATGAAGTGGAGGTGCAAAGTTCTGTTTGGTTTTCTGCTCTTTCAGCTAGTGGTGTCAATTCTGTCTTTTTAAAAAAAAAAAAATCCTGCTTCTTAGCAGATTAAAACTGACAAATTGAGACAATAAACCTGTTTCTAAACTAAGCCTGTTTCTAAACTTCCACTCATCTACACCAAATGCTGTAGATGAGTGAAAGCAGGCTTCTGCAAAGGGCATAAGGTGACTGTGCACTAGAGATGTGGAAATTGCTTTGCAATAAGCCAAAAGTATTGAAATCACAGACAGAAACGGGAATTGGCATCTCTCTGTTGCTCAAAAGCTAAATATAAATTTGATTCAGACAAGTACCATCTTTCTAGATATGTACAAACAAACCCACTCTTAATTTCTCCACATCAGAATCCCAGGTTAGCTTTGTTAGCATGTCAGGTCCATAATTCTAAAAATAATGTGGGAGAAAAAAGGCTAGGAAAAGAAAATAATTTGTCTTCAAGAATGCCACTTGAAAATAGTACCCTTAATCCAGCAAAACCAGGTGTGATGAGACTGACAGTATGGCTCTGAAATTAAATGGGAATTTGAAATAATTTATTGTAGAAGACAAGAAACTTTAGATTTCTTTTTCTACAATTTTAAAGTTTAAAAAACACTGGTGAGACATGATGCTTAATGATCACTTAGATGTATGGATTAAAATGTATTTCGTAAAATGAACAACATTACACCAAAGATCTCTTTACATGGTTATAGTTGCCTGCTAGTTTGTGAACTTGACACCATACTGTTTATTAGATCATTATTCAGGACACAGCAGTTTATATGATACAACCTCACTGTTAGGGTAATGAGGATTTGCTCTGAAAGGTATGGTTATCTTACACCTTAGCTGAGGATTTTATAGCATGAATAGTTTCTAGTTTGGCAAATGGAACATTGCAGCAGCTAACATTATTTCATTTTTCTTCTGTCATAAGTGAATTTCGAAACAGTTGTAAGGGAGAGGGTCAGTGAGAAAGCTGTGAATAGTTTCTATAAATAATTGGCAAAATGATCACTTGTTCTGTGGGGTTTTGTTTGGGTTTGGTTTTTTTTGGGGGGGAGGGGGAGAGGGGTTAGTTGGGCTGGTTTGTTTTAACTGAAACCATGGAACACAAGACCTTTAAGAAGATGCTGAAAGAGGACGTCTTTGTTCTCACCTGTTCGATGATCAGATTTTATCCTGAATCTACAGAAGCTAGTCATTAGCATCATGTGCTGTCTCCAGGGAGGTTTAGTCTTGCCACAGCTTTGGTTTGAGAATTTTATTGAAAAAGTATGATGAGTAAAAAACAATATGGGGGAAGGAAAGCACCTTTTAGCTCTCTATCTTGGCAGTGATTTGTCTAAAACAACTCTGTGCAATTAGAACATGCTGATACGTATACAGGCTTTCTTTGGTCTAAGGTCAGCATAATTTTACTGAAGCTTTCGAGAAGTTTTTGACTTTAAAAATCCAAGATACCTGACCAGAGAGTGGTCAGAAATGAAACTTAGGGACAGATCATCATGTTCCTCTGTTAGCAGAGCTACAGAAGTTTCTGGTGAGGCCCTAACTTTAAATTTATCTGGAGACAAGAGAGGAGCAGTGTGGTTACTAACAAGCTTCCTGATACTACAAAATCATCCACTGATCCAAATTGTGTCTGGCTGCATGTAGAATGAGAAAGACCTTGTGGTACTCGGTGTCAGAGAGATTCACTATGAAAGAGTACACATGAGGCCCTGGAGAACAAGTTTAAATCATATTCAACAGTGAATTTGTTGACAGATGAGATATCATTGCAAATGCAGCAGCCAGAAAGCCACACAGGTTATTATTCTGTTTGTGAGGAAATAAATTAACAAAACAAGTTGTGCCATCAGAAAATTAACTCCTATGGTACATTTTGAACACAGCATAGACGCGATACACAGTGTTAGAGTGGGCCAGAATAAGATGTTAGTTACGTTGACTGAAACTCTTCAGTTTGGAAAAAGAGGCAACCAAAATAGAACATCCTATCTTTTGTGGAAAGTACATCCTCAAAACCTGAAATTTGTCACCAGAAGAGGCCAACAGTTTATAAAAATACCCCTAAAGAAGGATTAGGCAGCTTTATGGAAGAGCTCTCTTTCTCACTGTTAACCACAATGGTTGAGAAACAGTATTCAACTTGGGGTTTTCCTGGTCTGTTAATTAAGAGATGCTGAGAGAGTAGAACTGCCTGGCAAGTTCTGTAGCTAACAGCTGGTTATGGCTGCCAGTTGCTGGTGTACCTGCACTTACTACTTTAGTCAGCATTTTTGAAACTGTTCCTATCAATAGGCATGCTATGCCAACTTACTTTAATTCAGTTATGCAGGACAAGCACTTGGTCACAAAATTGGCTTCTGATTTCTTTTTCAACAGAGAAGGAAGATTCTTGCATTTTGTGGAAATTTATCATTAAAAAATTTCATCTAGTTTTTGAGGTATTTACCAAGTTTAAAAGCATCAAAATGTATTTGCTCTGTAACCCCACCATTTTTGGCACTGCTATAGTGGAGCAAGCAATTGTCAAGTTTCGTAGAGCTCTTGAAAGATTTCTGGAGGTCAGGTTTTCTAAACATGTACATTTCTAGCACTTTATTTATTCCAGCTGTACCATTGACATTATCTTTTAGACTGCAACTGGATACCATAAGGTCTAGTAAGAGGGGGAAAATATACGTATGTGTTCTATGCTGATGTCTTCTACTGATAGCAGAAAAATGTCCTAACTATTTCCCACTGTTTGGCCTGGAAACGGAAGCCTCTCCTAGTCTGTTTTTTTCCTACCATTTGTAAACATCCTGAATCTGTTCTAGCCACCTGGGCTGACAGCTTCGTGCCAGGACATGCAAATTCCCCACAGGAATTCCAGGTGGGCATCTAAGGAGAACAGCAAAGGAGCAAAAAGAGCAAATCCCTCTTTTGGCAGTCTTAGACAGTCAGAGGACTGTTCTCCTTTAGACAAGACATAGTCCTTTGAGATTTTATTACACTTTAAAACTTAAGTTTTACGGTTGTTGGGTTGGGTTTTTATTTGCTTGGGGTTTGGTTTGGTTTGGTTTTGGGGGTAGGAATGTTACAGGTGGATATTTGTCCTATTTGGTCCGCTTTTTTGAGCAAAGACTAAGGCTATCTGTTCTTATCCTAGGAACCTCCCTTCCTGGACCTGTCTTGTTTCTCTTTGTCATCCTGGTTTCTCTAAATCTAGGGCATCTATGACCATGGTATCTTCCCAATTCAGGATGGGAACAACTTGCCTTGTGTAGCAGAAGGGAGGAACTTGTGATGTTTAGTTCACTTTAGCTTTCATTAATCTGGTTCACTTCAGGTACTTCTGGTTTGTTGTTTGGGTTTTGTTTGTTGTTGTGTTGTTTTTCTTTTTATTTATCATGAGTTTTTGCTTTTGATTTATATTCTCTCCACTGGTAGTCTAAGTTATTTGCTAGTCAGTCTTTCTGATATTTCTGGAGTAGAAACAGTAACCATAGCAGCTCTGGAGAGACAGGTATGTATTCTTTCACTTAAGTGATTTATTTTTCCAATGTCCTGAATAATCTCTAGAAGTGTGAAGGGCTAAATAATTTATCAGACTGGGTAAAGGGTTTCAATACCATCCTTTCTTTGTTTGTTTTTCCAGGCTTTAATCTACTATTAGGCTAACTGACAAGACCACTACGCCTCCTTTTTGCTATCCCTCTATGCCTTTGTGTAGACATAATCTGTATGGGCATAATACAGTGATTCAATGTTCTTTCTATGACCTTCTGGATATCACTATCTAGTCTTCCCTTTCTGTTCTAGCCAGCTAAGGAAGATACCCCAAAATATAGGAGTACCTCTGAGCTGGACTTCAGAGCTGCACCACACAAAACTCAAAAAACCAAACAAACCCAAACTCAAATAATATGAGCTCTTCAGCAGCTCTATCACTCATTTTACTATTCAGGGAGGTACTATGAGAGCCTGTTAGTTTTATGACCTGAGACATACTTGCTACTCCCATTTGCAGAGCGTGAATGTTGTCCAGAATATCCCTTCCAGAGATTTAATTTACATTTGCAGTTTTGGTATCTTACCAAGTTTCTTCAGTTAATATAAAAACTTTATTTACATTTCATAGCATTCATATTGAGTTACTAGGAGGTCTGGGAATTGTGTGGGAATGAGTGTGCCCTTTTAATCTCCCATTTCCAGTTATCTTTTCTTTGCTGATGAGTCAGACTGGCCCCTCACTTTTATGTTAGAAACTTAACTACTGCCATCAGTATTATCTTGCTATTTTTAATTCTTTTTTCTGGGCCCAGCTTGTGAAGATTGGCTGAAAGTTATTCCTCCCAAAAGAGTGTTTCTTTCCAGGACAAGTAGTGAAACTTGATCTGTGCTGACTGAGAGAACATCTGATTTGTGTATTAGACTAGCAAAACTACAGTTTTTCCTTTTCTTTGAATCCCAAGCTATAATGCTAATATTGTCATTAGTTTAGATTCCCAGCCTCAGTAGAGAGCTGATGCCAGAAACTGCTTTCTGATTTAGAAATAGTGTTTCATTTGCCTTTCAAGTAACCATGAAGCTCAAAGTTTGCTGCTGGTGTGGTGCCTTTTAAGTAGTTATACTAAAATACCTATTGGACAACAGTTCATGTCCTATGACAACAGCGTCTGTATTCCACTAATTTAGGTTGACAGATTCATCACGTACTACCATAAGCATGTGCTCAAACATAATTCAATATTGCGGTGTGTCTGTTGTCTTCTGTTAGCATTTAGTAAACCAATGTTATGTCGAGTTTAAAGAAACTGGTCAAAAAAAAAACCAAAATTGAATGAGTTTCATTACCATGGAATCAATTTGTAAATTTCTTGTAAAACTTTTTTTCCCAAAATGTGTTTAAGCATAATGTAAATCCGTGTTCAGATTAACCTCAGGTCGTGATCTTGCACAGGAAAGTAAAGGGACCCTGGTGCATGCGCTCTTGTAATTCATATATTTTACTTTGCTGGTGATAGGTCCTTATGTGTTTTAGGAGCTATATTCTATAATGCACAGGCACCAAGTTTCCAGACGCAGTAATCTGTGTGAAAAACTTGATACAGTAGAGAAACTCAGATACCAATGTGTTAATCATTGTATTCAATGGGAACAATCTGGAGAAAAGTTGTAGACTGCTGTTTTAATTAATATTTCCTAACTGAAGCAGTTTTAAATTCGTCTCTTCTTTATCTATCTAGGGTTATGTGGCATTACATCATTCTAGAGTCATAGCATCTGGTGGTATCAGCTCTTGCCAGCTGAGCTGGCCAAAGGAGTGAAAGTCCTGTGAGTACAAAACAGTTAAATGAAATAACTGGGGGGATTTAAGAGATCCAGTGCTTATGGCAGTAGCTTGAGTTACCATGCTATTATTGCCTGCCTTGCTACAAACTTTTGGTATGCCTTGCATAATCTGGGTGGCTCAGTTCTGAGGCTGATAACACTTCCCAATTCTACTCAGTGTAGAAAAAAATAATGTAGTGAGTACTGTGACCACTTAAAATGTGTGAGTTTGAGGACAACATAGACACTAAAGACTAAATACTTCTCTCCTAGGAACAAGCTGTTTTCTTGGGAAGCCAAACATAGATAACGTGAGTTCTCCATCACTAATTTTGTAAACAATCCTTTCACTTGTAAGTACTATTAATGAATGAATTTCAGCGTTCCCACATACAATTCACAGCATCTATCACGTATATAGTACTAGTGATGAAGCAGCTCTCGTATTACAAAGCTTGTTATAAATTTTGGTTAGCTAGATCCAGCAATCATGGTAACAGTGTATAATAAACACTTTGGTGCAGTTAGGCCATAATAAATTATGATGTGTTTTCAATGATGACAATACTTAGATTTTTCTTTGATGTTTATCAAGATTGGCACCTTCTGTAAAACTAATGGAATACCAGGCTTTGTAACCCTAGAATGTCAGCAATAAAATCATAGTCTGCCTTATAAAGCAGAGGTCAGAGCATAGTAAGAAAGTACTTTTATTTTTGATTTTCTTTTCTTTTTCTCTCTTAGCAGTTTAAGTGGGTTTGTGTTATGTGCACAGAAGTTATGTGTAGAAGAGGAGAAGCATATCAGTTTGCATAGTACTTTTGTGTCCTTCTGTGGCTTGTTAAGGCATAAAAACTCTGCCTCAGCAGTAGTAAACCACCAAATTCTTTTTGCTAATAGTTTTCTCACAGCTTCTCAATAGGGAAATACAGGCACTGAGGCCTGCATGTAGGTATAGCAGGGGGGTCTAATCTCACTGACATGTTTATATGATACACTAAAATATCACAAGCTAGGAAGTGTCAAGCTTTTTGGATGGATCTCTTTCTTCCTATACCATCCACTCTTCTTCACTTCAGATCTCTATTAAAAGGACTCAATAAGGAGCAAATAATTTGTGTTAACAGACAAATTTAGACCAGAATTTAGAACTAAATGTCATGGACTCCACCATATGATACTTAGCCTTTGCTAGTAGTCATAATTTTAGATAAATTAGCATGTGATATCCTGCCATTACTCAGTTTTCCGTTGTCTCAGGCTGTCAGTGTTCTTATACAAATTGAACACATTCATCCTCTGAGTATTCCTGACTTATTCTAGAAGCTTTGAAGGACAGTTTTTTAGCCTTAAACATTTCTCACTTGGCATTCTCATAGCAAGTTGATTAAAAACAAGTCAGAGCTGTTCTTTCTTCTTTTTTTTTTTTCAGTTACATCCACAGAAAGAACTTTATCCTTTTGGGGAGCTTAGCGTGCAGTTCCAGCACCAGTGAGCAAAAGAGTAGCACAGTCTGTGTTCTGCTGTATAATTATAATTACTTGAAAAGTATTGTACAAACCTGAAGTTTCAGAAACATACTTTTAGTGAGCACACAACATGCAGCTTCTACAAAAGGTTGACTTTCTGGCCATTGCGTCAATTAATTTGATTTGCCTTGGTTTCATTCCTACCCTAAATGCATTTTTTTTCTCAAACGCTTCAAAACTTGCATGAGCTGATATCTCTGATTTTAAATTTTCATTCCAAGTAAAGCTGATTTTTTAAGAAACATTGTTTCTCCCGCCTCCACGATAGGTAACGTCAGGTGTAGGATGATGTCCTCAAGAGAGGAACTTAGTGGCTCTCTAGGGTATTGCATTTCCTAAGTGTAGAACCAATTTTCAATGCTCTCTAATGGCGGCTCATCAACTGGGACACTCCTACTCCAGGTCTAGAAAGATGCCCTAGTTGCAATATGTACCTAGAAGAATGAACAAGACTTTAGTTTAGCATGTAACTCTATGTATTATACATATATATAATAAATGCATCTATAACAGTATAGTTACCAAACAGAATTTTTTAAACTGACAGTGCTGTTAAAAAGTGCCAGCTCTTTTTGGAAGATCCTCTGAACCCAGCTAGAACAGCTCAAAGGAGTTGGAATAATGACAAATCCTCCTTTGCAGTATTTGCATAGAAATGTAGAGCATGCACATAAACATGATCTGAGTGCTTTACTAAAATAAGTCCTCTTGCCATTTCATGCGGAGAGAAATTTTGCAATTAGTTTTGAAGAAGAAAGCAGCAAAATGGGCAGTTAGAACCCAGTGCTGATGCAATCTATCTGAGCTCAGTTGTTCCAAATATCCTTACTGCTTTTGAAATGCTTTGTGCCTCTTTGTACTATATGTGCAAATATATGTTTACCCTTCTTTTCTTCTCAAAGTCCTGTACGTAAACCAGTATTTGCCCAAGCTTCTTTGCTGTCTTTCATCCTGCCTGATAGTGCTTTTACTGTGTACTTTACAGGCCCTCCCATCCTCCACCCAGGATTTCATTCAGCTTTCCACAGGCCCTTACCGTTTGCTCACCTGCCCTATCATAAACATGTAATGAGATTTCTTTCTCAGAAGATTTTCTTAATGCACACTTTGTGTCTTCTGCTTGTTCCTTATTAGCAGATGCCAAAGCCACAGACATTAGGATCCTGGGTTTGTAATGAAATGAGATTGCTGCTGTGCACAGGGGGAGAGAGAAGTGGAAAATTCCTCAGTGCCTCCCTTGAAAAGGCAGCCCTCTCTTAATGAATCACTGAGTGAAGTCTTCCTGATGATGGATGAAAATCAGTGGGGGTGGCAGGAGTCAGTTGAAGGCAACAGGGAGGCAATCTCTAATTACTCTTTCCTGACAAGGTAGAATAAACTGACACCTAGGACTGTGCTTCAAACTACTGCCTCTTGCTCACTGCTTGTTACAGGAGCACTAACGTACCTCATGGACTAGGGCTGCTCTTGGGTTATCACATCCT
This sequence comes from Pezoporus wallicus, assembly GCF_028554395.1. Lineage (NCBI taxonomy): Eukaryota > Metazoa > Chordata > Aves > Psittaciformes > Psittacidae > Pezoporus > Pezoporus wallicus. The sequence goes on from NW_026637266.1 coordinate 2,007,456, forward strand.
GAGACAGTGGCATGAACTGTCACCTCCTGTTGCTGCAAAGACAACCTGGCTGCCTTTATTTTTTTTCTTCTCTTTTACCTTTTTTGGGGTTTGGGTTTGTTTTTTGGGGTGTTTGGGTTTTTTTTTGAGAAAAAGCAGGAGAAAAAACAGGCAGTGAAAAAAGCCAAGCAGCCTTACTATGTGTGCTGCACATAAAAGTTGTGCAATAAATGGTCACAGTGGCAAGTAATCTAAACATATGAGTATTAGGAATTTATTATACTGAACTTGAAGATACCTAGTGGTCATCTGCTGAATACCAAAAGAAAGAAGGAACCTTAGCCTTCCATCACTTCCTGCTTCATTCAAGCTGCTTCCCATTTTGTCTCATCTCTTCTCTGTGATACCCATCCACGTGAAACCAGGACTGGATGAATTCTGTTAAGCATGCAGTAGGACAGACCTTGTGTGCTCAACAAACTTGCTGAGAATTTGGAGTACTTAAGGCTGAATACATGTGTACTCTGGCTGTGACAGACTGGTCACTCTCATGCCATGTTACAAAATGGAATTCTAATGCTTTGGCAAACAGCAGTTCTGTTGGTTACAGAGCCCTAGAAGTTTTTTACCTTTGGGTCTCGTACAAATACAAATAGGTATGTAAGCTTCTCATTTTTACACCTTACCTGCATTAGATGTGTGTGTGTCCAAGGAGGGAGAGGGATGCTGAAGTACAGAAAGAGAAGTGATTTTCCAGGAAAAGTCACAACATCCCCTCTGCCAGTTTTTTTAAAGCCAGGACTGCCCTTTCTTCCAGGGATGGAGAGGTTGTTCTAGAAGCAGCATTGGGTATCTTTTGTCCTCTGGGGAAGTGGGTTGGGCAGGCCTGGCTCTCCTGGAGCCTTTCTGAGGTCAGCTTTCCATTGCAGCTCCAACCTTTCTTCTCCAGTTTCTGTGACAGTGGTCCCCAACCAGGCTTTTCATCCTTCAAGGTGACAGGATTGAATTTTCCAGGAGGACACATGCCAGCACCTTGAGGTGGTAAATGTAGTGCAGTGCATGTATTTATCTCGTTCTCTATAAATATTATATGCATGCACATAGTCAGTGGGAAGTCCCTAAGAATGAGGTGAGGTCATTAGTCCTTTAGATTGCAGTCCTTTAATTGTTTGTTTGCTTGTTTTAAGGATTTATAAGGAACTGATGATGGAACACAGAATAATTGCAGGAACTGAAGCTTAAGTCCATTGTTAAACAGGCTGTAAAAAAGGTAAGAGTTTCTGAGTTTTTCAGAACTATTGTTAACATCAGTCAGGAGCTTAGACAGATCAATGCAGAAAGATGATGGGTGGATAATACACTGCTAGGAAGCTCTTATCTACAAATAATACTGTTAGGGTGTACCCTCCCTGACCCTTTGCCACTAGCACATGGGACCCTAATTAGTAGACCTCCGACTACTACTGTAGCTGTAGCAGTACTACTGTAGTTGTCGTTGTACTACCACTGTAGTTGAAGCAATAGAAGCATCTAATAGTTCCAAGTTAACAAATTACCGAAGAACACACTCAGCAATCTTCCTCAGAGTTTGGCTTGGTGTTTTCAGGATTTTGGTTTCGTAGCACAGGCAAACATATATCGGTAGAAAAAAATTGTGCTTGAGAAGCCCCTAAGCATTATGTTGTACACAGTTTTTGAGGGTGGTTGGTCATCCATAGAAAGCAACTTAGAAGTACAGCAGTGAATGGGTCACCAATTTGAAGGGGAATGTGGGCAGAAGGGACTGGGAGTTTTGACTCAGTGGGATGGAGTTCAGGGCTATGTTATGTTTTACTCTCTGCATAAGTTCACATCTAAAACTTGAGTCAAGCGAACTGTCCAGGGATAAGAAAGTAATGATTCCCCAGCTCTTATGCTGAGCTAGGCTTAAGACTAGATTTGCTTAAGGTGCAAGGAGGACTTCACCTTATTGCAAATTTTAGCATAGCTGGCTGTCATTACTGATGTACGGAGCAGATGAAAAGGACTGAATGTTTGCCCAGCCAGCTGTTGGGAATAATTGCATGTTTACTCCATTGTTCAACTACATTAAGGGTTAGAGTAATCGCCACTGTACACCTGATCACTTGCTGTAATGTGTTGTCCTGTTGTAGAGCCTTACCTGTTCATGATGTACAACATCTTGATAGATTAGTACAGCATTGGACTCTCACTGTTTTGTGTGGAAACATATCTGTGCTACTAGGTATGAACCAGGTTAAGTAGAGATTATTCCATGCAACAGAAACTGCTTCTTGTAACACAGCAAATTTTCAGAAGTCTTCAATTACTTCACAAAGGACTTGCAAAAATCTGAACCTGTTGTTAAATGTCTAAATGGGACCCAAGTTCCTGCAAATCTGGCCTCCACACTCGCTGCTGCACACTTAAAAATTTGGACTTGAGCTTGGAAAATTTGTCCTCATAAGGGTTAGGATTTACACGAATGGTTTCAGCGAGAAATGCTGGCAGAGCCATCCTTCTAGTGTTTATTATTAACCTGTTTTGCAGACCACCCATTCTGCCTGTGCAGTAGAACAAGCCTAAATGGGGTTTTCATTGCTGAGATTTGTCCTTACTGATTTCATTTGGTTAATTAAAAACAAAAAAAATATTTTTCTCTTGCATTTATTTTCCTCGTGAAATCTTAGGCTGACTACAAAATCCTCCTAAAGTCTCTGCTGAGCCTGTTTCAGATTTCATTTTCAGGGGAGTGCTTTTTGTTAAGAGACCTTAAGGAGTTCATATACTAGCATGCATGCAGTTTACTTTCCTGGACTGTTTTGTTTTTCTTGCTGACTGACTCAGCAAGACATTATGCAGATGATCAGATGCACTGTCAGGTTGAAGCTAACGTCATGACTCCTAGTTTGAAGTCAGGTGCAGGCTTAAATACCTTAAATGTTTTATTCTGATCTGGCTAGAAACAATTAGCAGGGATGATCAAAATGTCAAGCTTTGCATGAATCTGCTGAAAGACCTGAGGGTTCTCTGCTGCGTTGTTTTGTTTTATTAAACCAAAATTAAAAATACCTCCTATAGTAAGAGAAGTCCTTAATCAGGCTAAGGAATAGTAATTAGAAGAATAATAATGATGGTATTTGAGGGAAAGAGCAGGGGGTAGAAACAATCAAAAAACAGAGAAAGACCACCTATCAAAGATGTGTTGAAGGGATGTAAACATCCTTGAGAGTATGCACACAGATCCTGCAGGTTCTCACATTCAAATAATACATCCCACTTAAGAGCAGTTGCTGTCAGAGACAGGAGGAGACTTTCTTGGCTGTTGCTTTTGAGTAGCAGCCTACAATTAGGTAATGTTTTGTTTCAGGGGCCTGCTCAATGGGAGGTACTGCTTGTGCAAAGGCTGCCTTTACTCATGGATTTAGCAGTGACATAACCTCCAAGGAGAGAAATTATCTCATTAACTCTTGGCGAGGAGACAGTGTGCAGCCAGAATACTCCACATGTGCACAGCATGGTCTTCGTCACACAATACAATCTGTAATTGCTGATTGCTTTTTGGCTGATGTTGAAAGCCTGCCTGTCAGTCCCCACCTAGAGTGCAAAACAGTAAGTAATCATCCTCCCCCAACTCCAGTCTAGTTCAGTGTGAGCTTCACAGAAGAGACAGTCAAGTTTTGCTGCAAGACAGACCCATGAACTTTGGTCATATACAGCTTTCCAAAGCTATAAATGAAATTCCTGAAGGATCATACTGTAGGTAGGTTTTGTGTACGAGTGTACATGTACTTAATGCATTTCAGAAGTGTTTTTCCCCTCACTCTTTCTTTTTCATTACCACCTATTTGAGTGGCTGGGGGGGGTTGTGGTTTTGGGTGTTTTTTTTTTAATTATAACCATGTGGCTTCTTAAACCATGGAATTTCTAATGCATAGATACATCCAATATAGGGTTGTTCTTGCTTGCAGTCAAGCAGAAACAATTATCCCAGCACATTTTTGAATATTTAAAAGAAAACAGTATTTAAACTAAAAGCTGTTTTTTATGGCAGCTTTAAAAAGCTGCCATAAAAATTCAGGAAGTTGAAATTATGCTGTTTTCATTGAGGTGATTAAAGGTTTGGAAAGCTCGTGTGAGTGAAAACAATTAAGTGTGCAGAAGACAGGCATATTGAGCATCATAGATGTTCTACCCAGATTTGTCAATCAGTCAGTCAAAATCTTGTGACTTGGAAAAGAATTAGCATTCGGCAAGTGCTCAGCTACTAACTGGCTCTTTCTCAGGTCTGTTCTGCTCATTCCCAGTCTCCTCCTTGTATGTGAACATAGGCTGTCTTTTCCTTCGTACTTCCCCTGCCTCGTGTCCCAGCTGCACATATGCTCCTGAAAGCAGAGGCAATGCATAGAGTCTGCATAGGCCATTGTGTTATCTGTTATTCCAAGTGGATAACTTACTTTTTTTAAAGTGGATGGTTCCAGACATAATGACATAACAATTAACAACAAATGATAAATTCTCTGAAATAGAATGACAATTTGAAAGTTTCATGCAGGAGAATGAGAGGCAGAATCTGAACTTCCTATTCCCTGCTTTTCTTCAGGATTGTCCCCTTAATGCTGGAACTCCATTTCCTGGGGGAACTGAAGAGTATGAACCTGCTGATCTCCGGTGTGCTGTTGTCCTTGCCCAACCAGGTAACTGTGCATAAAACTATTTCTGTACCTTTCCTAATGCAGCTGCCCCTGTGTTATACCAGCACATCTGTGGATGACACGCTGTTGCCCTTCTCCAAAAGTGATGAGCCTTACACACAAATTCCTGCCAAAAGATGCTGCTCTCACCTATACAAATGGCAGCTAGTAAATACTGACCAAATAAAAAGCAATTACTATGCTTCTTTGGAGTACAAATTCTACAGGGAATAGTTATTCCATTATGCCGCTTTGCCCTACAAGATAAACTAGACTTATTTGTGGGAAGATGGTATAGGGTTATTCAGAACTTGTGACTGATAAGTCAAGAAGTACAAACAAAGCATTTCAGCACAGACCAAGGTTCATTTCCATTTATCCAAAAAAAAACATCTTTCTTTGAGGGGTCTGTCCAGCCCACAACCCATACAGATTAGCTGCTGGGGAAAAGTTGCTTGTGACACTGTGATGGTATCTTGTGTGCATCTGCTCAGCTTTGACTGTACCATAGAGACAACCTAAAAATGTAGGGTGTCCAGTATGGGCTCAAGGCCTGAGATGTGTTCTTCCTTTCAGTTTTAAATACTTCCTTCTGAACTGTCCTCCATTTCTGGGGTAATTATTCTCAACACGACAGTGGGACTGAGAGGGTGGGTGAGGGCTATTGATCCTGTATGAAATGAATCCCCAAGCTGCTATCACGATGGAATACTTCTTCCCTCCTCCAAGGCAAATTAACAAAGCTGGTTAATGGGCATCTCTGCACACACTGGGCTGCACATCTCTAAGTACATGAGGCAAAATCCTGAGCAGTATCAATAAAAATGGAAGACAGCCTTGATTTTGGTAGATAAGAACAGGACTTTAGGGAACATTCTTCCAGAGATGGCAAGCCTGGGAAACGAGACTGCCTAGTCACTGGAGTTGTGGTTTGAGTTGGCTCAAACTGTTGATTCCTGGGCTGCTGACATATGTGAAACACCAGAACTGTGAATGGATAGAGCCTCGGTGGTGCTGACAGATTTGCTCTACGAGAGTCTTGTGGCACAGTTTGTTTTTGCTGAAGGCTGGAATTCCTGTGCATGCTGTGTAAGGCAGCATTTCTGTTTTGATTAAGATGAGTTTGTGGGAAGCTCTTTGTACTTGCAGGCTGCGTTATTAAGGTACAGTGATTTATAGTGATAAATGTCGGGATCGCCTGAACTGTAAAGTTTTTTCTCTGGGGAAATTTGAGATAGCAAGAAAAATTAATGCTTTCTGTGCAGATTAATTATATAAAATGATGCTTAATTAAAAGGAATATTTTGCTTTAGCTTGATACAAAAGACCCAGAGTCTTCATTCTTCCAATAGGCCTCTGGAGGTATCAGTAGGGCTGGTGAATACCAGCAGTGCAGGTGGGAGTTACAGTTGCATGTTACTGAAAGAGTCTGAGCTTCAGACCCATTCAGAGGGGAAAGAAGGGCTGTGGGAAACCTGGAAAACCTGCAGTCAAGTAAAATGTTTGTGTAGGCATTCATCATGTACTGTCAGCACAGAAGATTTTTTACCATTAGAAAAAGTACAAATTGTGCTTTTTCTTCAACATTTTGAGTACTTGCAGGTAACAGACAGCTCCCCAGAGTCCATCTGTTAACAACAGAAAACATATGGGAACAACTTAATATGTACAGAGAACAAAGGGATTAATATCAAGTGTTGCTGAACAAATTTGTTACCCAGGAGCTCTCAACTGAGTGCAAGTCTGGAATGCATCCATTCTCCCAGTATTGTTCTCAGTGTAATTATTTGTTTAGGAGGTATTCACGTGTTTACTGCCTTTACTGAAGCTGGTGTTTGCTTTGCAGAGACCCATAGGTAGCCCCGGCCTCTTTGTGAAATCTCAGGCACAATCATGAGTGAATGAGGTACACTTTTCATTCAGTGAGCCAACGGCTCGGATTCTCAGAAGACATTCAAACCATGACATGCAGAACATTTCATGCAAAAGAAAAGATTATCAGATATACACTTATGTCTTGTGGACAGTCATTTAACGTGAGAAGTGCACCATAGCACACTCATGACATGCAGATTTCCTGAGAAATAAGCGATTTATTTGATACAATAGAGCAGATTCTCTCTTCCAATTGCTTTGCTGCCCTTTTTGCAACCGTCAGCTATTTCAGTTATTATTTACCAGATTTATCATTGATGGCAGCATTGTGTTGTTTTTTTCATGCTTAGGGTTTTTGGGTTTAGCCAACTTTCATACCCTGCTGTTTCCCCTGTTGTCTTTAGGATTTGTATACAACTACTGATAGAGACTGCGGTATCTTCCACTGGCAATGCATTCAGCTTGGAGCTGACAGGCAGGGTGCTAAGTAGAATCCAGGGGCATGCAAGTCTCCAGTTTTGCCTGTAACACATATTCTGTTTCATGCCAGTTATTTTCTCTTCTCTCTTTCCTTTTACCATTTCTGGGGATATAAATGTTATCCTCACTCAGCCTGTGATCAGGCCCAATTGTTTCCTTACAGTTAATATTGAACACAGGAAATCTTCTCACGTTTATGCAGCAAGCTTGCTAGTAAATAGCTGCAAAAAAATTATTACATTTACAGTAGCAGCTTGGTTGCTCAGTTGAAACAGTAGAGCAAATCTGATGGTCATACTCAGCGAAGATCATTATGCGTTTTTAGCTGAGAACCAAGCTGGTCACTGTCTCCTGTTGGTAAATGCATCTGCCAAGAGCAGCAATGTAGATGTGGAACCAGAAGGAGAAAAGTGAAATGAAGCAGCTCAGACTGCTTTTTTTCTGGATGTGTCTCATTCCCTGTTTCTCTTACTAGGATTCATGGTGAGTAAAAAATTATCAGATCTGCCCCGAATGAACACTGAGATGAGGTACTGAAGCTGGTAGCAAATTACATTGTTTTGGCCATAAAATTCCATACTGAACCATAGGAGGAAACCTGACTATGTGTTCCAGTGTTTGCCTGTCCTTCCTGCTTTTTAATACAGTGATAGCAGTCATATTTGATCTGCATGACTTCGGTACGTCATGTCAGGACTTGATTTTGTGTCATTGTTCTGATACGCTGCTGCTCCTGCAATGAATTCTGCTATTGTTACCTCCTTTTTTTGTTTCCTGGGGCTATTATTTTTGCAGCTTCTGGGTGTGTGCTTTTATGCATTTCAGGGAGTGTATTCCAGTGCAAGTCAATGGGATGACATGATAACGTGTCATTTGATACCAGGATTTTGGTAGAGTTATCTGAGCGTGAAACTTTTAACAGACTGGGCATTGCAGAACAATGTTTAAGTTTCCTCATGTGCTATTAATTGATGCGTGTGTGAGCTGTGAGAATCATATTGCTCAAGCTGTGCAATGGCATGCTTCACTGCTGTTTCTTTTAACCACCAGTGAGATAACATGAACGCATGGATACAAAACTGGTTTGGGAAGACTGAAAGTTTATTCTTGCTTCTGCCACTCAGTTGAGGTTGCTCAATTAACGTGATTACAACTTTGGATTTTTCCAGTGTGTGCCTGACCTGACTGACTCTTTAGAGCGTATATCATTTGCGAATGGATGTGTTCTCCTATACACTTATGTAAGGTCCTACTGCAGTTGTTTTTCTGGATGCTATTGTAGTTTGAATGATGAATATATTACAGTTTCAAAGTAATTAATACCAATACTTTAAAGCCTTCATTGAATTCTTTTTCTGGGATAAACACTGAAGCAAGCATAACCCAGGCTGTCTTCCCAGTGAATTCTTTATGTGCACCACAGGAACTTTGTGCCCCTCTACGGTACATAAAAGTTCTGATTGGGCTGGGCCAGCCCTGTTGGCAGATCCCCTAGTGCTGACACCTAATATCTCCAGCAAATGAAGGGTAGGAGGACTGTCTACCTTAGTACTGCGTCAGTATTGTGGTTTCTATGCAGAGAGATAAAGTATTGCTAATTCAATCACCCTTTGGTGTGTATGGGAATCCAGAACTAAACATTTACCTGTTTGTTACAATACTTAGAATATAAACCCAGTAGCTGCCATTGTAACAGTCACAGCATTAGATCCTGCGTGTGTGCTCCCCTGGAACACCTTCCTTCAAGGCTCAGGGATGAAAGGTGTAGACAAAGTATAGCTCTTCATCTAATAATGTTAAGCCCCGCTAACTTGGATTTCCCTGAGGAAGATTTTACTTCACAAAATGTGTTCACAATGTATCCAAGGTTTCAACCCTCTTTCCTTTTCATGCTACAGAAGGAATCCTGTTGGTATATTTTTTAAAATAACCATGTCTGAATGTCTGAAGTCTTTTGGACAGTTTTTGGTAAGCCGAGAACATTATAAGGTACTTCCAAAAAGCAACCACCTTTTAAAATTAGTTTGGGGATGAGAAGATGCTGCCTCTGAGCTCAGTAAATGTACGAGGTGGAGGGGTTGCTTATTGTGCAGTACAGGCATTGTACTGTCTGGACAGAGGACTGATAGCTTGCATGTTGTCTCGGTGGCAGGTCTGTGATGAGCTCATATGTTCAAAGAACCAGAGCTGGGAAACTGTATACAATGACTGACGGCTTTTTAGTTGCCTTTTGTCTGTTTTAAGATATTCTTAATTGAATTAACATTTTCTGAATGAGAGACTGCAGTGCTGTGCAGTCAGAGCAGCATTCAGCGAGCAGCCGTGCTTCCCACTGGTAAGTGGCAGCAGTGTCAAATGATGTTTGGATGGGAGAGAGCTTGTGCTGGCCACCTGATTTCCCACATATGAAAATAATAACTAATTTATTCAGCTTTTGCTTAAATCAGGCATTAGGGTGGAAGTGTGGTGATAAGTACCTTTCCTTTGTAGTTGTGCCAGTACTTTCTCATGGAAAACACACCCTCTTGATTGTAACAAGGAAGCATCGTGAAGCAGAATTAGAGTTAAAGCAAAACTGAGTTTAATTTGGCTGAGAGAGAGGATGCAGTGGTTTTAATCAAACGGAGAGCTTTCCTATGAGAGGCTGAGTTACTCTGTGCCAGAAAATGCCTTGATTTATTTGGGTTTTTTATTTTTGGTGTGGATGGTTAAGAAGTGGAGCCCTAGCCAGCTATACCACTTCTGTCAGATCCATGGATTTAGTTTCCTTTGTCTCTTGCTCCTTTAAAGCGTACTTGTTTTCTGTTGTTTTGCTTTCAGCTTTCTGTCATTTATGAAATGTTTTCTATGTAGGGATTAACTTCCTGTGAAATGTTTTTTTTTGGGGGGAAAAAGCCTTCATTAATTACAGCAGAACAAGCAAAACTGCATCTCTCTTTAAACTGAAAGAGGTAAAGCGGCCACCCAAGTCCATGAACTCAGCCCAGTGAAGAGCTCTCTCAAAACTGAAAACAATGTATCTATCTATCTATCCGGTTTCTATTTTGCCAGAAACCTGCCGTCAGAGAGGGCCAAGTGCGCACGCTGCAGAGGTGGGAAATGCTGTAACCTTCTCTGTCATGCTGGATTACCAACCTGATCCCTGCGATTGCACTGCCCTTGTCTGCTGGAGCTGTGAAATAGCTGAGCAGAAGAATGGAAATTAATAGGTGATAAATTTATTTTGACGTGGATGAGCTGTGTGATTCAGAGAGGGAAAATTGCAGGCATAATGCATACAGGAAATACAGTAAAGCAGTCAAAACTCAGAAGTTGGTGAACCATATTTAGATGTCAGTATCTCTGACAAGTCGCAGTAGCTCGTACTGTTGCTGAAAATGAAAATGGGCAAGTTTTTCCTTAATTGGAGGTTTGTTGGACACATTGGGGGCAGGATTCGGAGTTAACCAGACTTAATTAGTCTGTTCTAGCTTGGTAGTGCAGACAGCAGTAGCCGTGCTGACAGTGAAACTCTGCAGATTGGCACTACTCTACAGACAGAGTAGATAAACTCACACCGTCTTTTCATGCAGGTCTTGGTGTGTGTCCTCTGGCATGGATTTTCTGCTCTGAGTTTTCCTGGCTTAACAGGTTATTTCTATGAATGCCTTCTCTTTCTCTGTGAGGATTTCTGAATTACAAACTGTTTCCAGAAGGAGATTCTACATTTTTGTCAGATGAAATGTACAGTAGTTACATTTTAGTGAGATGTCATTGCACTTTATCAGGGCACATATTTATTCCAGGCCAACCACCATAAAAACTATGAGCATTTATGGGTTTGTTTGGAGAAAAGATTAACTATACAAAGTGGCCTGGGGTTTCACTGGCAAAGTGGTAACAAAATTAAATACTGATAATGTTGATATTGAAGATATATATACATTTTTAAGGGAAAAAATGATTCTTAAGGAAGATATTTTGAAAATGATTTTTAAATGGATGTGTTGGGGGGGGGGGGGGGGTACTGGTGTTCTCTCTCCCTTTTTCTCCTTTTCCTCAGTTCCTGTCACGTAAGAGGTTGGTGGGACAGCTCTTGTTCAGCTAAAGCTCTGCTCACAGCAATCCTTATAAGAAATACTGGTATCTTTTTTCTCGTGTTGTAAGTCAAAGTGTCTCAGATTTACAGAGGATCACTTATTTTCAGTATCTGAGGAGGTTAAGGACAGGGTAGCTGAAGTAAAATCCTCCTTGCATTTTGGAGTCTGACATAATTTATCATATGAGATGTTGATTATCGTATTTTCCTAGGTATTGCACAGCAAACTTGAGGTGCTTAAGAGAGCTCCCACTAGGCCATAAGTGCAGGGAGTATTTATCCTGCATATTAGCCTTGGCAGGACCTAAAGTGAAACTCTTACACTCAGAAGACAATCAGTTTTATAATGCTGAATGAAAAGAGCAATGCCTCACGTGCTGTCAGCAGGGTATGCAGAGTTCATCTGGGAGGGAGATTATTGCACTGTACCACTGTCATGAGAGTATTGCAAGGGTTGCCATTTTTTATAGAACACTTTACCTGAAAGGAGTCTGTTCAGATGAAAAATATCCTAGAGAAGAGATAAAAACACCATTTTGGGGTGGGTTTTTTTGGTTTGTTTAAGCAAATGACATAGTAGGTGGGATTCCGTGAATAGAAATCTCTGGTTTTGTACAGCATTTAGTGTAAGATCTCTCATGGATTACTGTGGCACAGTATAAAAGGTTATTAATTATTGTAGCATCCCCTATTTGGGTATTATTGATGTTCCAAAAGTAATCTTTCTATTACAGTGGCACAGGATTTTTTCCATCAATTCTTTACATGTTTTCTAGTCTGAGAGCCTGATGCCTCCTTTCCTGCAACTTTGTGGCCTCACTTCTGCATCAGCACCAAGGTAGCATGAAATACCCACTGACCCAAAACTTGGCCTTTGGCATTCAGAGCGTGCTGATGTTAACAGTAGGACAGTGATGAATTGCGTGGTGGGAAGAGCAGCCTAGAGGCATTGCTGAGAGGCAGTAATCCACGGCTGCTGTCAGGATCTGGCGCAGTTTCAAAAGCTCCTGCATGACAGGAAGCCTCATTCCTGCCTGGTTGCAGTCTGTAACCTCCTCTTATTTTATTGGTGAGACAGTTTACATTATTTTTTATATAAGCTGCCACTGTGTAACTGTTCAGTGTTAGGGAAAATCTGGGATGTGGAATTTGCCGGGCAAGGAGCCGGAATACTGGTGGTGGTGGTGGTGGTTTACCTGCGTTACCTGGGTGTTGTTATTTTTCATGTTTTTCTTGGTAATTTTTTCCTCTCTCTGTAGCATTCCCTGGGTCTGATTACCCCAGGCTGTGGGAAACAGATTGATGCTGGACTGAAAGAGGAGCAATAGCTGTAACTGAATGGATTGGCAGTGGGCTTTGGGTATGCTTAAGCCCTCTGACACTGAAAGTTGCTGTAGAAGCAGTTGCAGGGAGATGTTGTCTGTGCCACAGACGAAGCAGGCAGACAACTGTGAGCTGATGTTAGGGAGTGGATTTGGTAAGAAAACAGTGCATCCATGCTGCAAAACAGCACAGACAGACCTTATTTCGTTCCAATCTCAAAAGTAGTCTGGCAATAGCAACAGGGCATGGGCTCCTGTGCTGCACTGGTAAGCCTGTCTGAGCCTTGCTGTGAGCTCTGGGAATGTGCTACTGTCTGCAGTTATTCTGCTGCCTGCCTCTGTCTGAAGTAGGAGGGGATGTGAGAAGTATCCTGAAAGCAGCACTGACAAGTGCAAACCGACCAAGAAGTTCATTAACCAGGAAAGATCAAACGTGCTGCAGGACTCAGTCTTGTCCAGGTGATGAAGGCACAACCTGAGCTGTACAGAGATGCTTTGGGTGGCCTCCCAAGAGAGGGAGTTTCAAATTAGCTGTAGCAAAAATCCTGGCTGGAGGTCAGGCAGAGTACTGCAGCGTGAGCTCTCCAGCCTCTGTTTACATCAGGTACCTCCTGGATGTGCCCGGCTCGGCTCAGAGCCTCTGTGTGCCAGGCACAGCATGGGCCGACACAGGGGTGCAGGCTGCTGTGAAGAGGGGCTCACCTGGGGCTGTCAAAGCACACCAGGCAAGGGCACAGAGCAGGTGTTGTTTCAGAGGAGTCCTGCAGGAGAGGGGAGGTAGGCAGCTGTTAGGCTGTATACGCTTTGCGTTCTGTGAGTTTCTGGCTTAGAGCAGGGTGGGTGTGTATTTTTAACTAGCTCCTGTTATGTTCCTTTGAGCCCTTTTGAAGTGCCAGGAGGCTGAAGGGTTCTACAACAAGCAGAGCCTGACAAACTGCTGAGGATTTGCACCTGTGAGACGGGGAAAAACTGGCGCTAGGGGAGATTGTTCCTTCTTTGGTAATGCCCGCTCCTCCAGCAAGCCCCAGGGAAGGCTTCGGGAGGTCTTGCCTGCTCATCATGGACCAGCCTTGGCAGCGCTTCTCAAGCAAACTTTGTTATTTTGCCTGAATGCATAAATAGGCATATATTTTTATATTTATATGCAGTATGCGTATTAAGAATGTCTGTATATATGTGCTGTTTCTCCTATATAAATAAAGGTGCCGTGTTGGAAATGGCTGCCTGTTAGAGCAGCTTGTTCAGAGGGCGTGAAAGGTGATTTTACTTTTTATTTCCAATGTCTGGGAGAACAAATAAAGAGTCTAGAAATGTAGATAAACCCCTGGAATTATTGTAAGCAATATTGACTGGAGGAAAAAATGCTTAATTTTTTCTCATGGGATTTTGCTTTTCTTCTTGTTGGATGAAGTTCTTCCCTTCTGCGCTCTGAAATTCACCAGAAGTTGTTGATAACTTCGGTGTTGTTTTCTCATCCAGTGATTATTTATTAGTGTTCAGCTTTAGAGAGCTCTGCAACCCATCACCTATTGTTTTCCTTGAGTTTGATGTGGAAGAAGCAAAGTAAATTTTGTGATTCTGACATGCATGAGAATTAAATATTATTTCTGATTAAACGAATGATGCTGGAATTCATAGGCCAGAAAATCAGCTGATGGAATAACAGCATAGCACCATTTGAACTAAAACCTTTATTATAATTTTGCTATCACCTGAATTCATATAAATGTACTTTCATAGTGTAGCAGTAACATAAGCTTAGCCTCTGAAGTCAGTAGCTGAGCTCCAGGAAGGAGGTGGTGCAGCCGGGCTGTGCTAATGGGTGAAGCTTTGACCTGCATGTATCTCACACTCTTCTTGTCACCACCTTGCTAGGACAGAGCTTGAAGACAGATTCATCAAGAAGAGGGGACAAAGCGTTAACATGCAGGGGAAATTCTTAGTTTCAAAATCCACTGATACCAGCTGCTTGGCTCATTGTGTGTCAGTCAGTCAGTGAGGTTTTGACTTGAAAGAGGCTTCTGGCTCAGAGTGCAGGAGCAGGATGAGTGTGACAAGATGCAAACTAGAGCCATGAGAGGTTGCTCCAGAGAGTGCCGCATCTTGTGGCCATACAAGTGTTGCTGAGGGCAGCAGCAAAAGAGTGGTTTAGGGTGAGGAGGACAGACAGCTGCAGACTTGCTCTGGCAGGTAGAAAACATGGCAAGAGACAATTTCTTCATCATAAGGGCATGTTGCCACTGCCTCTTCTCTTGGCTCATGCAGCAAAAAGCTGTTTTTACCGTTAGGAGGCTGCCAGAAGGCTGAAAATGTAAAAGGATGGGAGAAAAGAAATGGGGTCAGGAGCTGGGAGTGAAAGGTTGATTGCTTGGGAGTGCTCTCCCCAGGCATGGACCATGGGCAAGCAGAAACAAATTGTGTGTATGAACAGAAAATAGATGAGGTCTGACCTTGCTAACAGGAGTTTAATGACGGTTCAGACAATGAAATCAGGGGAAAGAGATGTTTGCCCTACTTTTAATCTTTGTTTATCTTTACACAGTCTTAGAAAAAATGTTCTGTATTTTAAACCAGGGAACAAGTACAGAGGAGAGAAAACAGCTAAACCACTCTGTGCCTCTGAATGCCGTTTTACCAAGAGGCCCCTAAGCTGATACAGGTCTGTATCATCGTTTGCTATGGGCTTCATGCTTTTACTGGAATTACTAGCAGAGTCACAAACTCAATTTACCTGTCATCTGCTGAGATGGAGGGAACAGAATGGTTGTTGGAATGGCTGATGTTGGGGCCCCTTTGTCATTTGAAGTTACCGATGTTACTTTTTCAGGTATAGAAAGTGGTGTTATTACATGGACGGGCAACAGCACTTCACTTGGGGTTTGGATCACTGGTTTTGCTTGTTAAAACTTTGGCAGGAGGTACAGGTTTTTCTTTTCTAAGTGTTCAGAAAGTCCATGTTGCAACATTCAGGACTTGGACATTTCCAAGATGTGACGGAGTAATGGGGCAGGAACTAAAAGATAGTTTCCTGCCAGGTCTGAGCTGCTGCCCAGGGAAAACAAGCAATAGAGGAAAGGTTTGAAAAGAGAAGGATTTCTTCTTTATCTTTTCCTTTTTTTCTTGTGACAGCTGGTTAATCTTTCTTAATTTGGAAGACCACAGTCATGAGGCACAGACGAAGTCAAGAATAGCAAAGCATGTCTATGAGTATGCTCTGCTGCTTTATGGCTATTAGGAAAACACCACAGGAATTAATCTTTTAAAAATAGCTCAGCGTTGCAGGCACAAGGGGTGTGACTGTGGCTGCAGGAAAAAGTTCTGGCTTCTTAGTTCCTGCAGTCAAAGCAATCCTGTTTCTTTAATATTCATCTCAAGGAGTGAATTGGCCTCTCGTGCCAGGGAAAACAGTCTTTGGGTTCAGCAGGTCCTGAGGCAAAGAAACTTTATTATTGCTTGGGGAGGATCTGGCAAACCCTGCCAGGTGCAGTGCTTTATACCTGATGTGAATCTTCCTGGTAGATGGTGGGAGCTAAACTTAAAAGTATGCAGCTGAGGACAGAGGCTTTGATGGCCTGTTTCTCATCAAAAGCTAGAGACTGCAGCAGCAGCACAGAGCGGAAGGTGGAGGGGAAAAAAGTTGAGGTACTGTAACAAACAGGAAGGTAAGAGAAAAAGTGCAGTTGGGAACCTTTGAGAGCTACAAGAGGAGGAGAAAAAGACAGGGAGGAGAGAGGATGGGGAGATGTGCCACCCTCCA
This sequence comes from Pezoporus wallicus, assembly GCF_028554395.1. Lineage (NCBI taxonomy): Eukaryota > Metazoa > Chordata > Aves > Psittaciformes > Psittacidae > Pezoporus > Pezoporus wallicus. The sequence goes on from NW_026637266.1 coordinate 2,023,641, forward strand.
TGCAGAGGATGGGGAGCTGTACCTCCATATGGTGAGTGCTGCAGCGGGTGCATCCAGCTCCAAAGCACACGTATCTACCATGGGCAAGCCTTAGCCGCTTGCTGTATAGTTGAAGATTTGGTTAGAAGCAACACTAGTGCCCTCTCTCCTGCAGTTGGCTGAGGGTACTCATCAGTATCCTGCTGTGAGGGCTGCCCCAGCTCTGTGGGCTGGGTAGTGCAGGCCTGATGGGCTGTATATAGTCAGGGGGTTGTTCTTTGTGGTCTGCCCAACTATGAAGGCTCAGGGGCAAATGGGGCTTCCAGTTTGATTTGCAGAGGCTTGGTTCGAATCTGTTCACACTGGGGACATCAGCCCTTACTGAAGCTACAGGCAGTGGCAGCGGGATCAGGTCCTGCCAGGAGTTAGAACCCGCACTGTGGCAAAGCATGTTGTGATGCCCATGGCTGCTGCCATGCCATGCATGGACACCTGAATGTGTGTGTGCAGAGGGCAGCACAGCTTGGATAACACAGGCTGTGCCTATGTGTGGTTTATCCCACTGGGGGAAAATGGCACATCTAGGGCCCATCCAGAGTGGTGTTGGCAGAAGCACCGTTGGCTGTGGCACTGCAGCTGGGCAGCGGGCATTGCCTTTGCACTCTGCCCAAGGATTAAAGCCCTCACCTTGGATAATTACAAGCAGCACCACCTCTTCACCAGAGGGTTCTGATGGCTGGAACCAGAGAAAAGAGCCTAAGGGTTTGCATTTTGCAGGTGAGAGTGCCAGTATTTCAAGCATAGTGCTTATAAAATTGCTGGTAGATCTGCCGAAGAGCTTCTGGTTGTTGTCACTGTGGGCTAGACTGGAAGCTCTGCAGCAAAACTGTAGTGTGCTGAAACGTGAGGCTGCAAGAGCTCTCTCTCCCTTTGTCTTGCCCTGATGCTGCCCTGCTTTACTGTGGGTGCAAACGCACTTTGTAAAAGACTTTGAATGGTAGTAGCTGTTGCTTAATTAAGGAATCCACTTTGTAGAGTGCTCTGTGTGAGGGGAATGACATGTCGGACTTAGTTAGGAAGAAAAACAGCTGTAGCACAAAACAAATATGGTGTGTGTGGGGGGGTTATTGCATTTCAGTTCTTTGATGTAGGAAAAAGAGTTTGTTTCTTTTCAGATACAGGAAAATGGGATTTTAAACAACATTTGTTACTTGGACTAAGAACTCCATTTACTACATCCACTTTGAAATGTGGCTTGGATGTTTGTTACTGGAGCACATGCGGCTCTTCTGCAGTGAGTTTGCCAACTGCTTGGCAAGCGATAGGGGAAATGCCTGTTAAAGAATAACTAGTAGATGAGATTAATCACATATGAGCAGCTCAGAGAGCGTGGTGGTTTCGTCAGTGTCTGATCTGCTTGCTTGTCCCATGGCTGCCCAAGTTCCTTTGTAACATGTTTTTTGTTTCCTTGGCGTTCTAGATGCCCTGTTCAGCCATTCCTTCCAGAGAGAAAGTCAGATGTGTTTCTCTGAGCAGCCAAGAGGACTCATTTTAATCAGAAGCAAGGTGTTTTGTTTGATATACAGGAAGGACCTGATCTTGTGCCACACAAGCCAATGGCAGCAGGGTCCAAAGTGTCTACCTGACTGAGTCTGGCAGTGGCAAAATGACCAGTTGGAGGTCCAGGCTTCTGGAAGTTACAAACTTGTGTGTAAGCTCCAACCCCCCCCCCCCCCCCCCCTTCAATAATAATGGAGGCTTTTAATTGTGGTGCTGCTTTTAACTAACTGCTCTTGCGGTTTGATACACAACCAGAGAGACTGGTCAAGTAGCCCAAAGAGGACAATGTGTGGCAGTAGGATTTGTGAGTAGGTTCAAGTAAATGGCATTTACCTCCCTCTGGGTGCATGATACAAGCAGTTGCCCACTTCCCTTATCTGCCACACGGATAAGTTTACTCTCCTTATTTACAGCATTACAAGTAGGGATGGGGAGGTGTGCTGAGAAAATTCCTACCAGTCCCTTCAGTATGTCTGGGGAGCTCCGGGGCAGCCTCACCCCTCAGTTGAAAGGCTGGTGCAGCCTGTGCCCCATCCTGCTGCAGCTCTGTACAGCTCCCTTATGGGTGCAAGACTTTTATCTTCCTAAAAGTGCAGTCATCAAAGGATAGAGCTTGTTTGTGCAGTCCATACCCATCCCTAAAGGGAGTTTTTGGCCCATCGCTGAGACGTAAAGCCCAGGTGCACGGCATTGTGCGTATTGAGTGTCGGCACACAGTCTTCATTCTGAGGATGGTTTTCATAGCCAGGTTTGAAAATCCCCCTTGCACAATATTTTGCATGCTGCAAGATTACCTTGTTGTCACTGTTGGCAGCCTCGTGTGGTTGGGGGATGCTGTGTTCCCAGGCTGTTCCCGTCAGATCGGACATTGGAAAGCTCACCATTTCAGGTGTGTGTCAGCGCATTTCAGGGCCAGAAATGGATTCCAGTTGTTTTGCAGTCCCATACTGGTGAGTGCAGTTGCAGGATTGCTTGTGTTTCCTGTGGTTTCACCTGTAGTCACCTGTTGAAGGGTCATAGTTCAGATCTGTTTGCCACATGCTTGGGATATTCCCCTGTTTGGGTTTCTTGTGCAGTTTGCTACCTGTGTGCTAGGACCTCATTGCAGTAAGCAGGGGATTTCAGTCGGAGCAGCTGGTGCAGAGGGTGGTACTGAATGGGTCTCCTCTGTTGAGGGTCCCTTGTTAGGAAGGAAGTAGACTTGCCCGTCAGGGAAGGAAAATCTCCTCCTTACCTACCTCAGGGAACAAGAGTTTGAATTTGCCCAGTGTCTTTAGCAGCACAGCTTATGCCTCTGACAAAACCATGATCAAAGGCCATATGGTGATGAAGGCACCCCTTGATCTACCACATACTTTCTCTGTCTATTTTTTATATTAACGAAATACTCTTTTTCAAGCCCCAGTCACACATCTTTATTTGGCAAATGAATTGCTCCAACAAAAGCTGGCAGAGTAGCCCACAGGGAGTTCTCCAGCGAGCGTGTGAGCGGGCCAGAGCTGCTTGCTGATACACAGACAAGCTGCCAGGATGCCAAGGTCTCCTAACACCCCACAAAACTGCCTGAGGTACCTGGTGGGTAATGAAACATCACTCAGTTTTAGCAATCAGCCTTCGGTAACGGAGTTCAGCCGATTGTTATCCTTTTATAATCAGGATAGAACCAGTGGCATATCACAGGAGGGTGAGTGAATTGCTGACAGTTTAATAACACCTCTATGCAGTAAAGATGCCTGGTTTCTATGTAAATTGATGTACCCTGTAGGGTTGTGTACATATGTGATTAATATTAGTTTCAGTGTCTTCGAGACCTGTTTATACACTCCAAGGCACAATAACTAAAGGGATCCCCCTAGACTATTAACAAGAATCATGTGTATTTTATATTTAAGAGAGAACACAAAATGTCCTATCTGAGCATGGAAACTTTGAAGAGCCCCATGAGATCACAACTTCTTCTGTCCTCCAACTGGTCCAAGAAGCTGAGGTAGGATGACACCACTTCCTGAGATAACTCAGAACTTCAGAAGGATGGAATTCAAAGTGTCTCCCTTGGGCACCCCTCTGAATCAAATCTCTTACCTCAGACAGTCTTCTAGGTGCTTTCCTCATTTAACAGCGTAACTGGCACTGCTCAGTGCTTTTTTGGGTTTGGTTCTCTACTCGCATTGGGGTGGACGTCAAGATGCTGAAGACTCTTGAGCTGTCATCACCAGCTGAGGTGGCACATGCTGTGGGAGCTCCCAGATGAGGAGCTCTTGCTCTTGTGCTAGACCTGAACCCAGGGATGTGAGAGTACGTTTCACTGTGCCATTCTTATTATTTGTATCTGCATGAAAAGGTCTGGAAAAGGGGAGAAAGTTGACTTATACCTGGCATCCCAACATACTGGTAACAGGATCCAATGAGTGAAGTAATAGGCAAGAGATTTGTTCCTTTAAGTCAGCCAGCTTTTTTCTCCTCGATTCAAAACTTGGATGCTGTCTTTGATCTGTTACCAATCATATATCAGGGTATACGTCTGGCTGCTTATCTTGCTGAGCACACATGTATTAATGTGCTCATTTGGGAATGGAATCATGTAAAAACATACCTCAAATTGGCGGTGAGTCCTTCTTTTTGGCAGAACCACCGTGGAGCAGCTGTGTGACAACCTAAGACACAGGATCTGAGGAAAATGTGGTTTAGGACTGCAGTGTGGCAGGAGGGCGCATCTCTCGTGGACGTGTGAAATGGAGCTGTGGCTGGGCTCCCCCTTCTGCCAGGGTACCAGAGCAATGATGGTATCTCCCTGAAATCCCACGTAAGTGGCAATCTCAAACTTCGGCACTGGTGTTGCATGCAAACGCAATGAACTCATTCTCTGAGTACACGCTTTCCAGTCTTTTGTCAAACTCAAAATGAGTATCAAAAGGATTCTGGATGAGAGTCTGGAATGAGAACGTGGGCTGTTGAAATGTACAAGGAAAAACCCGGGAGAAGAGTGTGGAGGGTGATTATTCCTGGCCTGGCCTGAAGGTAAAATATCAAGTAGGTTAACATATATTACTGGAGAAGTGCTGCACTACCTTGTGGTCAGAGGAAGGCAGGATTCCGCTGTGTCACAGAGAGAGGAGAATCCTTATTCCATGTCCTAGATAAATACTTGGCTTCCTTGCTCAAACACATAAGACTCGCCTCAGCCTATTGGGCACAATACACGTGTATGCACACACAGACAGTATATGCATTTATACACCATGTTTCCTGGTACGCTGAGCACAGAGAGGCTGTAGGCATGGCCCTTTTGCTCTAGAGATGTGGTGTCTGAGATACCTGCAGAGAACGGTTTGGTTGCAGTGTGGCTTGTTCCTTGGTCTGGTGGAGTCCTTTAACAGCTGGATTACAGGAAAACAGTTAAGTGGCAAAAATCTGCCCATGTACTACAGAATGAAGCTGAAGAAAGAATTGATTGACTCTTAAGAGCTATTGAGAAGTAACCTGAAGAAAAAGAGTGATGGAGAACCTTATCTATAGAGCAGGGAATTATTTCTGTAGATAGATCTATACTTTGGATGTGTATTGAGCATGTGTAAGCATAATATCCCATTTGACTCTCTGGAGTTAAATTAGAGATTCCTTAGGAGAAAAAGGGCAACCTAACATGAACAGTCCAGTGAACACTCACATCCAGTAACTGCAGCAACTATCTTGATGTAAGTAATGCTACCCAGGCTGATTGTCAAGTTTAAGAAGAGAAAGAAATAAAGAAGAAATCATTTATTTCCAAAGAGTAGGCTGTCTCAGCCCAAAGCAACCAGCAAGAGCACTGACTAAAGGACAATTTGTTTCAAAACAATGAAAAAGGTTTGGGCTTGGAAGAGGTCATACAAGTGCATAGGGAGAATTGATTAAAGCAGAGCAGCTAGAATGGGATTAGATTAATTTCGGCTTTACAGTCTTGAAAACCTACATGGAGCTCCTGTCTGAACTCTATAGGTGCTTTAGGCTGTGCTGTTAAAGTAGTCTTTGCGGTCTGCGAAGATCTTCAGTCCATTGGCTTCTTCCTCTCAACCAAATAAAGCATTCCAGACATTGCAGATGCATTCCCTCACTTTCCACTGGGTCAGCCTGATACGGGTGTGCTCTGAGAATGCTTTAACTTTCAAAGCTTGAAGAGCTTTCTGTGTTCTTTCAAACCACTAGTGGAACTTGCCACTGGAATATCTTGCATTTCATTCTGAAATTGCAGGTGTACACCAATGTATCACTTACCTCCATTTTATCGGTGTGGAAAATCTGAAGTCATAAACCTTACATGACTACAGGGCACCAGGATGCACAGCAAGGAAGAAAGTATTTAAACTACCAGAACACCTTTGACAATTTGGTGTTTGAGGTATAGATCAAAATAAGTTAAAATGGAATAGGATTTAACTGGGCCTCAGTTGACAATGAGCGACTCTCACAGTCACAATTAAACTCTGAAGATAGACAGCCGTAGTGCATCTTGTTGCATATCTTGCAGTGTCTTTGTGACAGTTACTGTGCCTCATTTTCAGGGAGGCTTAGCCTGTAATGGGGTGTGTATAGAGAGGCCTGGCACTTGCATTAGAGGCAGGTGCTGCTGTTGCATCTTTTCTCCATGGGATAGTGTAGGATGGCTGTGGCTGCTGTCATGAACATTCTTCTGCTTAGGCTTGTCTTCTCATGATTAATCTGATTCTCATTAGGGTGGTTATTGCAGTCTTCAACTATGCTAAAACGAATGCTGTGGCCTCCAAGTGCAATGCAGTTTATTTATTGAAGGAAACCTAGGGCAGCTTTTCTCCAGAATGAGCAGGCTCTATTGAAAGTACTCACTGGAGACTCAATGACACGGCTCTGGTGGAAACAAAAGTTTGTATTGGTCCCTTCCATTGAACTCGCATTGATGTCAGCAAATGCAGTAAGTGCACACACTGCTGCTGGTCATGGTACTTGTAACTTATGAAGGAATGCTATTTTAAGGTTTGGGGGGGGGGGGGGGATAAAAGTTTAACATGTCATTAAAAACATTAAATTCTAAGCTAGCAAGAGGCTATACAGTACATTTCATAAGCAGTTTCATGCTAATTTACTGTAATTTCTTCTGCTTGCCTAAGTATTTAAGCAGGAATTTATTTTGGCGTAATCACCTATTTAGAAAACCCAAAGCAGGAAGGGCAGTTAGAACCTACATTGCAGGAAGACCCCGGGCCATATTCCCATCTCTTCCCTGGGGCTCACGCAAAGACAGCAGTTTGTCTGCTCTGTCCTGGCTGAACTGTGTGGCTGGATGGAGCTGCCTGGAAGGGCAGGAGCAGCAGGAGCTGGAGAAGGATCATCACAGCAGAACCACTGACGTGACCTGGCCTTGACTCTTCAGAGACATTGAAAAAAGGTGACACATAGAGCACCAAGGCACAACCAGCTGCAGAGGTGAGTGACTTACAGCCAGAGCGGCTCCTGGAGAGCCAGACTCGGGCTGATCACTGTCAGCAGAGGCTTCAGTGGTCACAAGGATTTACAGTGTTACTTTTTGACCATAAGGATGAAGTAGAACAGAGACCCCAAGTCCTCCCCGTGTCAGCTGAGCACTTATTTCTATTCAACTTCTGAATTCATTCAAATTTGTGATTCTAAGGGCTATTTCTAAAGCAGCAAAAAACCCATGAAGCGTGATAGATGCCAAAGAATGGAACAGTTTGTGGAGCAGTGTGTGGAACTATGATAGCTGCTGCTTCTTCTAAAATGGAAAATCTGTATTGCAGAAGCTCTTAAATTACTTGTGAGACTGTTCCTAAAAAAAAGGTAGGTTGAAATTTGTCATTCTTCCTCTTGGATAATACTTATAATACTACATATAATGCTTTTTTTGTATTACAGTGAAAACAGTGAAATACACTTTTATTTTTAAATCTGGTAACAAGAGCTACTTGTCGTCTGTTGGTTCATTTCACTGCAGTAAAAACGAGAGTTCTGACCCAGAAACGAAAACAAGATTGCCAGTTAGTAACAAGTAACAGCCTCCTTTACTGATTACTTTATAATAAGAACAAGGTATTTCAACTATTCACAAATATTTCTGACATATTACAAAGTAACATAAGAAAAAGATCACAATCAATCATATTTGAAGCAAAACAGTTCAAAAATGTTTACAGATGTATTGTTTTTTTCCTTTTCAAAATGTTTGCTGGTACACTGTTGCAGGCTGTTTGGTCAAAGAAACTTCTGCTGTACATACCGTGCTTTGTCCTAGGGGACAAACTGCAGTATTCCTTTCAGAACAGTACTTAGGGGCTGGGAATACAACCTCTAACAGCCTTGCAGTTTTGTCTCTGTGGACTTTGTGCAAGGCTTAACATGAATATTTATTCATTATGATTTTAAAACATGATATGAAAGTGGTATTTACTTTATATAGTATTTAAGTATTTAAAAGATTTGAGACTCATTCCTTCTATATATACAATATGAATCACAGAATAGTTAGGGTTGGGAAGGACCCTAAGATCACCTAGTTCTGAAGCTTTAAGGCTGCACCACTAAACAACATTTTATCAATCTTTCATCATTTTCTTCAATGTTACAATTACTTTGTCAAATTTCAATTGTTAGCAGCAATGATTGATAGTGATGATCCTCATTTAAAAATATCCCAAACCAAACAGCGGAATACCCTGGGAAACTGCACACCACATGCATGATACATAACTAAAAAATTAGTCCAAAGTTCTGGTAAATATTTAGTCCCAGCTAGGTATAATAACTATTCTAGTTCTAAAGTGTTTATTATGTACAGAAGGGTTGGGTGGAATACGGATGTTTAACAAAGATCACTGAAGGCATTTCATGGTCTGAATTGTTCACGGAGTGTTTGTTAATGTGGCTGCCCTTTTGGCTTGTGTCACCTATGGGAAAGGAACATTTCTGGTGGGGTCAACAGGCGAGGACTTATAAGCCGCAGCACATTATCTTCTCCAGGCTGCTCAGTTTTCAACTGAGCCAGGAGTTTCTTGCAGGCTTGAGAGCCCTTTGTGACTTGCCACTGAGCTAAATGCAAACCTGTACAGCATTAATCAGATGCTGGTTTACACCTAAGGGTTTGGTCTTTTTGCCTTCAGCATATTACATGAAAAACTGCACCAGCGTTTTTCAATGAGCACCATTAACTGACTTTGGTAACGTAACTATTGGCATGACCAGTGGGATCAAAGAACATGCTGAACTCCCGTCTTGTACAATAAGAAAGCACAGCTGCCAATTACCTTGCAACTAGAGTCTGTAAATATTAAAACCATAAATATGTTTTGACCATACACATATACACAAAACACAGCAGTAGCAATATTACAGGACGCAGAGCCTACTCTCTATAACCGGTTCTTGTTAATACCGATGCAACACCAAAATATATGCTATTAAATATGAAGCAAACCCTTCTTCAAAGGTCGGTGGCAGTAAGCCAAAGTTCAGGTCCAAGCCCCCATTAATCTGAGGTAACTCCGAAGCTAGATCAATCCCACTGTGCCAAATCTAATCAATGAAAGAGCAGCACTGAGGGAAGATAAAGACTATCAGTTAACACTAAAACTTGCTGAGCAGGAGCTTTCTTTCACCACCATTTGTAATTCTCCCTTTTTCACAAGTGCTCTTTGCGTGAGTGCTCACCAGGCTTAACAGATGATAAAGTTATTACATATAAAATATGATTTAGGGGTAAGGATTAATAGAAACAACCAGATGGGAATGGAGTTCCTGAATCCTGGGAGATGCTTCTCCATGTTTTTCAGTGAGACTGCACTTAGCAGACCACTGTGAAATTGTCAACTCTTCAACTTTTTCTTCTCTTTCATGCAGTTCTGTTTCAAAGCCTGGTAGGAATAGCACAAGAAGGGCTAGAGGAGAACGACTACTGGTCCATTGTCTTTGCTAATGATCTTCAGAGCAGCGTCCTCTCCTCAAGACCACATCATCTAGTCCAATATCCCCAATTCTTCCTCCCCCTTTCTCCCCTTTGAAGATAACCTGGGAAGAGAAATAGAACGATTTGAATGCAAAAATAAATTAAAATGAAAGTAGCTTTGGTCAAGATAAGTCTCAACAGCAAGGAAGCCCAGGCAATCAGAACTGACTCACAAAAGCCCATTCATTTTGCTTAGAATTTTGCCTGGTTTTTCTGTTTCTTTGTAATGATTGCTAAGGTGAAGTTTTTAGAAAATTATCTGTGGTAATTACAGCCCTAATATAAATTCTGGAGCTAAATAGTGTGTGTTGTAGCCTGCTCCTACAGTGAACATTATGATGTGTGAGCTTTTTAGAGCACCTCATATATAAGTCAGAGCAAACCAGTTCCTGAAGCACCCAAGTCCCTTCTTCAGATCTGAAATAGAAACTACCTTCAAAACTGAGCAGAGGTTGAAGAAAAATGCTAAGGTTTTGATATTGGTTTATCGCCCAGTGTTTCTAAGCTTTCCATGTATTATAAGATTCTCCATGATATAAGACACACACAAGAGACAGCTTCATTTGATTGCTGCAGGTATATTGAAGAGCAAAAAACTGGGAGATTGCACATGTAACCTCCCAGCATTATCAAAATTGACATTTTCAGTATCTTTGCCCTGGTTTGGCCAGTTACAACTCCACAGGGGATGATTTTTCCTGTTTCATGGTGCTGCATTATTTAAAGCATTGTTCATGAGGAACATTAATCCAGGCCATTATCCTTAGACTGCTCTTCCCTACATGGCAAATACCTTAAAACCAACTTCATGAGGTAGATCAATACAGATAATTTGTCATTTCCCATATGTCTATTGCTACAGGTAGGACATTTTTTTTCTGCATAAAGCTTATTTGAAAAATGCACGACTCTCTTATGCTTCATGTGATTACATTGGCAGGGATTAAAGGCTGAAATTGGATCCAGAAGACAAACAGTCAAGTGCTACACCCATCTTAAGTGTCTTCAGCTTCTCACGTAAAAAATCAAAAGGCAGCTCCTGCATTGGTACTCACGCTCTTGATGCCTTGTCCTCGTAAAGTTATGTGTGTCTGTCTCCAGCCATGGCCACCATTCCTTCCCCAGACAGCTGGTCCGTGAGCACCGTTTTTCCTTACAAAGACTTGGAGGGTGCCAGAATGCAGCCCAGACACTTTATGCCGGAACGACAGGCACAAGTCGCTGGTCTGAGCCATGTGTCCCAATGGCAGGATAAGACGCGCTACTCTTCCTTCTTTGCCTTTGGGGTCAGAGATGGTAAGGTACTGCCCCCCTGCAAAAGAAAAAGCAGTTAGCTGTGGTGAGTGGAGGGTTTTAATTCTACTGTGTTGCGGGACCAAATGCACAAGAGTCACTAAAAAAAGCAAAACATTGAAAAAGGGCTCCACAAGGTCCAGTGAGCCTTAAACAGGCAGAGAGTTTCTGGAACACGAACCAGAAGTGATGCACCTGCCTTCTGCAGGGTAAGGCTTTTACAGAGCTGCTCTTCCGTTTACATTAGTATCAGGTTAGGTCTTACCAATCTAATTTCTGTTTTGCAAAGCAAGTAAAACCTCTTTTGAAAATGGAAACTTCACTTCTGACAACAACTTGGTGACTGCATGGTTTCAAACCCACAGTGACATTAAAGCTACTGTGAACTTTTACGCACCTTGTAAACTGCAGTTTTTTGCTACGGGATAGATGAATGAGGCAGCCAGCATAAAGGATACCATGTAATTGAGCTATGGTTCTGTCCCTTTTTTTGGGAAGTGTATTAACAAGTTAAGTCTCAAAGCATATCCATTTGCAAACACAGATAGCTTTTTTGTTTAACCATAATTTAAACTCCTAATCTGGATTACGTACAGAAAGATAGAAATAACATTGATTTCCAAATGGCTGTTAACTTGATACACTCCCTGAAGTCTTCTCTAACAGTAAGTTGTCACGGAACATCCATACTTATTCAAAACTATATTATTATCTCTGATCATGTATGAAATAAAGATGCCTTCATAAAAACACCTAGAACATGAACATGAAAATTAGAAGATCCTAGGAATGGCAGCATCCAACAAACCTAAGGTTAATGAACTTAAGTTAAAGTTTGCAGTTAGGCTCCTTAGTTGAAACTAATGACATAGAAATCCTGGGGGGGGCTGTAATAGTATTGCTATACACAGTCTTAATTATAGGATAGAAAAATATTTTTCATTTAAATTGTCACCCTGCTACTACTCAACCAGAGCTTTATGGTTTTGAAAACTTCTTTTTGAAAGCCACCTCACACCTCAGGTGTGATTTAATGACACTGAACCAAGGGCTTGTTGCACACCGAAAAGGAGAGCCAACCTTGTCTCCAATTCCCTACTACTACATAGGGTTTTAAGTTCTTCAGTCTTTGTGAGATTTAATAAAGCAAAGTATTATAGTGCTGTCTGAGCCCCCAGATCTGTATTTGGGCATGAAATGGGATCCATTTGCCCAAGGAGCTGTTACAGTTTTTGGCGGTGGGTTGTTTTTTGTGGGTATTTTTAATATGCATTGGTTTTGCCTCAAGGTCACTAACTGCTAAAATAAGCATAATAGAGTTTAAATAACTGCACCTGTTTGTTGTAGATACTATTCTATCACTACAAAACTACTGCCTTAACTCATTAACTGCATCTGTTTCAGATAGTTACAGTGACCAAACCCAATCAATGGGAAACAGATTTAGGTAAGCACAAAGCCAACATACGCCTGCAGGAAAAGGTCCCCTCACATCAGCATTTTCTGCATGCAAGATAAGCTTGTAAGGCTTCATTCAGCATGGCACCTTTCAAAATGCATTCTGATAAACCAATAAATAGCAAACTTTGAAAGGTGAAAGCAAACACTCAGGAACAAGCTGTGAAAATAAATCCTTGCAACAAGGTATTGCAGACAGGAGGGTGTGGGTGGGTGACTTCAAGGGACTAGTTTTAACAGGTTATGTCAACAGCAGCAGAACATACACAGGAAACAAAAAGCTGGGATTGTCCCTGGCTGGGAAGCAGCGCAGGAGGGAAAAAAAAAAAAAAAAGGCTAAAAAAAAAGCCAGTTAAAAATCATACTTCTGGGACTGTATTAACAGCAACTTTTGAGCACAGGTAATGTATATGCTTTGAGTGACCTTCTCAAAGTGGTTTTAAATCCATTTACCAAGAAGATGTTTGGATTACATGTGATCTTTACAAATGCCAGCCTGCACGCAGGAGACAGCTGCCTGTTCTCTCATCTGCAGGAGGAAGGAGCTCTGCTCTCTGAGCCATTCCTGAGACTTTATAAGTGTTGTAAGCAGCACAGGAGACACTAGAGCATGCCTGTGATGGGGCGGGGGCCTGCCCAGTCAGTGAAGACAGCACTCCCACTTAGCCAGCTAAACAGCCTGGAAAAGGTGCCAGGTCACCTGCTGCGGTGGCAAATGACTGCCATCAAGGGCACTGTAAGGCAGACATCTGTGATGAGGTGCTGCGTAAGGAAATGGCTCTCAGTGCCCTCACCCTCCCTCAACTTAACCTGTAACGTTTTACCGCCTGAGAGCACGTTTCCTTCCGAAGTCCGCCATCCCCTCGCATAATGTAAGCATTGTGCACTTCAAAGGCTGCTCTTCTGGGTATGAAGTAATCCCATCATTATGGGGAGCCAGAGATGTGTGTCTAATCCCCAGCACTATGGGGCAAGCTCTGCTGGGGGGAGGGTTCACAGGCAGGGACAACCAACCTCTCAGTGCCATACAGTAAAATCAGCAGGGGACAAAGTACAACCAGCTTCCAGCAGTGCAGGTGTGCAGTTCTGCTCAGCTACAGTGGCAGAGGTGAGTGATTACAAGTGGTTGCTGCTTTGGCTTCACCTATACTGCAAGTGGCAAGTACGCACTCCCTCTGATATTCATTGCAAGGTCCCTTTTTACCATCCCAAACATACCCAGTCTCTGCATGTTAGCACCTAACTTGTCTTCATTCCAGTTACTCAACAGTTTTCCTATATACATGTTGTTGTAACTTGGAGTAAAATTCAATAAAATCAAACTGAGAGGTTGAAGTAGAACATTATATTTGGCAGCAGAACAAAGACTATTCCCAGCACATTCTGGGATTTTGTTCGTAATACGGAAATAATTCTGTTTGCGTGGTGGTTTGAAAAATAAGCTTTGTTTCACCGTAAATAAAAGTTGTTCTCTAGTCCACATTTTTGTTCTTTTTGATTCTTTTAAGACAGAAAACCTCTTACTGAATACATTTTCTATTCCTTCAGAGGCATTTCTGTTGTGAAGATACCAGGTATGATAAAAGTGTAAATTCTCAATTACTCTTTCATGTTGGGAATCCTCAGTTCCGATTTTCACACACAGAAGAGGTGGGAATGTGAAATATGTCCTAGAATTAAAGGGAACAGAAGCTGTGTGAACTCATCATAATGCGAGAGTTGTCATCAGCCCAAGCCTAGGTGGTTCTTCACTACAGGATGTGATTGTACAAAGATATCTTACCTGACGCATCTCTCACTGGCTCCCAGTGCAAATCATCCTCTTTATCCCTGATCCATCCACACAGTCCGCTGTCAAAATTACAGCTGTGTATCAGCACACCTAGGCACAACAGAGAAATGAGTCAAAAACACCCTAAAAATCCCCAAAACACAACGATTTGGACTGTTTTGCTTGGGGAACTACAGCAATTTCATTTGTGGTTGACACCAGCAATGAAAATTAAATGCAGCAGAAATAAAACTAAAACAGTAAAAAGGATGTTAGTGTTGTTATTAACAATTCACACTATTTTTGTGCTAAATCTGTTAGGAAATAAAACTACAAAGGTTCATGTACGTGGTGGGTTTTTTCTTTTTATTAAAGCATAGTTTAAACAAGTGGCATAAGACGTGGGAGTCCTGTAAAATCATACAAAACCCCAAGAAACCTCAACAAATCCTAAACCCTAGGCCCTGAACACAAGACATGATCTTTACCTGGGTCATCGTTTGCTTCAAATTCATCGGCAGTAATCCCTCTTTCAATTTCAAGTATTTCAAACAGATTATTGCTCACTCCAGGCTGGCGTGGAACTGTGAGAAAAGTAGGTTTTCAGAAATGAATGAGATAAAGGACGTTAGTAACCTACTGCCTTATCTTCAATAAAAAACAGCAGAGCAGCTCTGGGCATTGTGCTTCTCATGGAGAATTCAATACATTTAATTATATTTGACATGAAGATTCATAAACTTTCTGCCTATGTGATTTATGATATACATTCTAACATTTACCTTGGCACTGTTAAAGGTGATTCCAAACCGGCTAAAGGCTCTTCAAATGAGAGCGGCTTTTTAACGGGGGAAAAAAGAAGAAGAAAGGAAAAAGCTTTTTAACCTTGAAGCACACTATTCCTCTGCAAATGCTCCTTTAAATATAGTGATTTCTCAATAAAATAAAGCCATACTAAAGGCCTTATTCAAACTTCTGATCCACTCACCTTCCACAGGTGTTTACAGGAGAATCTCAACAAAAGGCTTGTACTTAGAGGGGCCCACATGTACACCGCTGAAGGTACACCCATCTAGCTGCAAAGAATTAGAGCTCCCTAAATCCTGGTCAGGATTGCACTGAGAGCTGAGGAGGAGGGGCTGTAGTGGAAGCTGGAATTCAACTGTAATCATTCTTTGTGCTTTCCAGCACAGCCTCTTCAGCTGCTGTTCTCAAGCTTCTAGGAGAAGGAACCTCTCCATGGTTAACAAGCCCAGCATTCAGCAGCCAGGACAGCCTGAAATTTAAGAGGTCTTTCTGGGAACAATGGCTGCCAAAGTCAGATGATTGCAAAGACTTCCACTTACTTCTGAAGACCCTGTATCAGGCTACGTCTCCAGAAACAACAAACTGATGTCATGCCTGATGGACAGCTGTCAACTAGAGACAAACAGATAGCACTGGATAGAGCTGTCTTGGAAATTCCTCTTTTAGAGGCAGGTCTAGTGCATAATTAACAACCGTAGTAATTGAGGCATGTCCTTAGATGTTACGAACACCTCTGGCACCTACAGTATTTGTAAGTGACATATATATTAAAAACTTGACACATTTTCCATTTGCATTGCTAAACTAAGTCTCTTCATGTCTTTATAGGCTCCTTAGGCAAGTGAGAACAAGAATTGAGATGATTTACAATTCCAAGCTGAAATAAAAGACTTGTTTTCAGGAAATCAAATCAAAGGTAAGAAGGAGCTTCTTTTGCACCAGGAGAACATGAAATACCACCACTGCAAGAGCTCTTCTACAGGTAGGAGACAGAGGAAAGCAAAAAATAAGAATTGAGGACCTTCTTGCTTTCTGGAATTAGGACAAAATAAGCAGCCTGATAAAAAGGTTGACTAAATGCTAATGTATTTTAGAAGTAATACTACAGGCTACAGAGCTTGGATGGAAATTTTGTATAATTAAATAAATAAAATGCTTGAAGTCTGTAGGAAACCGTTTAACACCTTAATATTATAGTAGTTTTAAGAATCAGTACATCTCCTTTTTTAATCCTTTGTGGATTTTGGATTATGTCTGTTTGCAGTCTAGGATATTGATGCTCACACAGCCTCAAGGACTTCAGGCTGGCTTGGGTAGTAACGGCCTGTTAATTGTTTGCAATAGTATTTTTGCTGCTTTGTTTAATGTGATTTGGTTTTGTTTTTGCTTAAAGGATTAGAATTTTGAAATCAACATGAAGAAACCTTACACGTGTGCAGTACCTTCATGCACAAACACTATCTTCATTTCTAATACACTGCTATTTTATACATCCATGCACACACACCAGCATTCTCCAAATGAAAGCTGATACATTTGCCTATAATTAAAGCTCCACAAAAAATATTTCTTCAAAACTTTTCCCTAAATTCCTCCCCAAACACTGTTGTTATGAACTTCTAGAAGAATGTGTTGCAAAGCTTTAAAGCACTCATTTCAGTGCTCGGACCCAATTAAAGGAACGTGCGCTCGATACGAAACAAGAATTACCATGAGAGATGCAGGACTCTACATACAACTCATGTGCACACTTCTTTTTTGCTGCAATAACTAATATGTTGAGTGGCTATCGTGGGAGAGAGTATTTGGCTCAATTATTTTCTGCAAGCTTTCCAAGCCGTTTCTGTGTACTTTATATAGCATATCAGTGTGCTTTTCACTTAACTTCAATGGTTTGATAAAGCTTGTTAAATATAAACTTGGCCTCTTTTTCTTGGAGAATTTTATAAGCTTTGAGTGAGCCAACACATCAACACTACCATATTCTCAAAGTTCATGAGCTAAATTCTTCGCAGACACATGAATGCGGGGGGGAGAACACTTAATAACTGCATAAGACTGCTTTCTTTTCAGTTTCTTAATCCTTTGGGAAAACAGTAGGACTTTCTTGTTTCATTTCCTTGCTAATTGCTCAGTTTGGGGGTATAAGAGACAGTGTGTATGTGTCAGGTTATTTGCAAATACAGAATAAGCACTGTTTTGGTGTTACAAACCCAGAACAAAATGTGCAGTGCAGCTTCATGTTAGTAATAATTATTATTAATTAACTATTAAGAATGCAGTGTTCTGCCTTACAACAATCACTGTGTTCTTACGCAATTCCATTCCACGCAAGAATCATGACAAGCTTCCCATTTGTTAAAAACAAGCAAAAAAAAGGACAAAGATTTCTGAATAGTTACAATTAAAAGTTTTTAAATTTCACTTTCCAAAAAAAAAATCCCACAAGGGATGAGATGTCACATGGAACTAACAGAAAATAGCTAAAAGGAAGGGTAGTCCAGAGGTCAGTCAGACTTGGTAAACAAGAATACATCCTGTGTTCCTCCAAGGAAGACACTGAGATATGCTGGGCTAAAAAAAAGGGCAACAGAGTTACACTTCACCCATTTTATCTGGACACCCGCAGCGTCCAGGATATGTTGCCTAAAACTCCACAGGCTCTAATTCTGCAGTGGGAATTATTTCAGGAAGGGCTTTTGTGGACTGACTCACCCTTTACAGTACCATTTGCACATAAGGGGAGATGTGCTAGCGTGCGACCACTCTGCTGTCCAATTTACCATTTCTCAGGCAGTTACAAGGCTCATTAACTTTACCTAAACCAAACATCTTATGACTTATCTTTCCAGAAGATTTTCCGAAAAGTAACCTGTGTGCTTTTCTATGAGCAGCTATTCAGGAGGTGTGAAAGTGCCAACTGAGTTCCAAGGTAACACAGCTAAAATAAGTAGTCTACAGAAGCTTGAGTATCAGATCTAGCTGCAAGATTGACAGAAGGTGTCATTTGTATGACTCCTAGATCTTATGGTTTAGGTCCAGATTACAAATAGGAGCAAAGTACCTATCATCTTAAATGGTTAAATATTAAGACAAATACATTTTATTAGATGTATTATTTATTTCATAAATATCTTCTTTAATAGAAGACAAATAAAATACTATTGTAAAATGATGCTACTCTAATGGTATCATTGAATAAAAACCTCCTCACATTCTTTGCTTTTAGCATTTCCCTTTTTTTCAACAGGTTCAAGAATCACATAACTGTATTTACTGTACTAAGGACTTTTCAGTTATTGAAAGGGGATCAGAAAGAATCAAGTTTTAATCCAATCTTTAATTTTTTAATAGCTGTTATGAGAAAAGTCTCCTAATTCCAACCTTTTTAGCTCCTTCTTAGCTTTTAGTAGCTAAGAAGGAAAGCTGCCAAACCATGATAAGGGGTTTTGTTCTTGGTCTGCTGATATCTCATATTATGCTTTAAGTTATGCTTTTCAATCTTCTCAAGCAAATCCTGATGGCAGCAGAAATTCATAGTCTTATTGAGCAGTTTGTTCTATTTGTTAGAGACTTTATCTATCTGAGTAACCAGGAAAGATTCTTCTGTACCTCACTGTAGTTTCTGTCAGCCCTCAAATAGTTAAATATTAAGCTGTTGCTGCATTCCTCCCTCATTGCCATTCCCCCCATATTCATATCAGGAGAAGATTATCCTTGGTGCCAGATTCCACTGTCTGCATCTGACTAAGTGGTTCAAAGGCCAAGTGTAAGAATTCAATTTTCAAAAATACTCATTTTTTTGTTCTCTAAAAAGGAGCTCCCCAAAGTCACTGCAGATTCATTAGAAAAGGGGTAAAGCATCTAAAGAAAAGCAACAACCCAGTAACTTTCAAAAACTGCAAAGGCATTTAGATAACATTATCGGTATTATTATAATTTGTGCTCTTTGCAGCCACTAAACAGACCAATTTCAACTGATTTCAAGCTGAGCAGCACATTCAAGAGTGCTCTGAAGTGAATGCTTAGGACAGGTTTACTCAGCGTGTGGGAATGCAGGTCAAATAGCAAAGGAGAAAATAAGGAGTCACCAAGGGTAAGCTCAGAAAAAAGGTTAAATAATGAAAAGTCAAGGTTTGAGAGATTTGATGTGGATCAGTCCTAGATCACCAAGTACATTTGCAGGATTTGGTTTACTGTGCTAGTAGACCTGTGCTAATGCACAGTGCACGAACAACCCCTTTACCATGGATTACCTAACAGAAGTAGCACCTATTCAGATCGCTACACAACGCAGCATTTACTGTCCTGCTGCTTTATCAAAGTCTGGCTAAGACTTCAGAGCCTGGGGGAGAAAAAAAAGGAAGGAATAAGTCCATGCATCATAAGATAACCTGGTTTAAAACCACAACGTCAAATACTGAGGTCCTCAGCAGATACTGAGAGCTGGGATCAGAACTGCTGGTGGTTGCTGGCTACAGTACTCTCTGTGCTGGGTTTTGCCCATCCTTATGTGATAAAATGCTACTGTTTGTGATACAACAACTCTGTATCTCTGGGACACAACAGCCCTTGGCAACACATGAGGAAGCAGCCATAATTCTTCTGAATATTGTACAAAACTGAAGTCCTACTTCTCTTCCCCACAAACTCCTACAGTAACAGGATTCAGTGGACGAATTAATACCTTACTCTACAAGCAATGCTTTCCTTGACATGGTAGCACATTCTTTTGGAACAGAACTGGTTTGCAACCAGCTGTAGGTTTCACATCCTAAACAAAGGATTTTATGCACTCACTATATAAATACCAGCAAGAAAGTGGGAGGGGACTAAGTGACTACCTAGATGATACTTTCAAAGTGGCCAGGAGTTAAAAGAGGGGGAAAAAGAGCAGAAAGAAGAGAATAAGAGATAAAAGGGAGAGGAGGAAAGGCATCAGCTTCATTAAGGATCACATTACTACATCATGCAAACTCCTATAATCTAGAGCACAAGTGGAGTATGCCTTTAGTCACACAGTTATGTCACACATATGTTTGTATCATATATATCTTTAGCAGGGAATAGCAAAAATAATATGGGATTAATGATACGTATCTACTGACTTGATCTGAGGAGCTGCCTGTCCCTGTATTACCTACTGAGGCCAGTAACAGTTGCTGGAGCTTGACCTGATGAAATCCTTCTGTATTGTGCATGAAAGCCTTTGAAGCTATGTATATCACCAGCCTCAAAGGGTGGCAGCTGACCTAATTAAATAGTTGATAAACACTTTGCAAAGATTATTTTTGCCATGTTTGTTATATATACCATAATGTAAACTTACAGTCAGAAACCAAACTTAAAACACTTCCACTTTCCTACTTCCCAAGCCCCTGTATTTGAAGCATATGTGCTGAAAGCATTAGCTTTAAAATCTAGCCTCTAGGGACAATCCAGAAAGACTAATTGTACATGATAAGCTTTATACAGGGGATTGTTATAACTCCATGAAAATAGCTTAAAACTATCCCTCTGATTAAGAATTCAAGATAACACTTGCAATGTGAGACACCTGGGAAGCGTAACACTAGAGTCGAGAATAATTGCCACATAATTCTGTATTTTTAATGACTGGTTCCCATTATGTTGAGTTTTAGGAGTCTTTACTATGTTTCTTTTTAGAATCTTTCATAAACATGTTTTTATACTTCTAACTGCATATAGATTGTTTAACAAATAACCTTGAAAAAAACAAAAGCACACTCCTATGAGTAGTAGGAGGATTTATCTTCCCAAATTCTACATCAGCTTCTGTCTCTGTTTTAAATTTACCAAACTGTCTGCAATAGATAAATGTCAACAGGGAAAACAAACTGTTTCTCACAAGGAACAAAAAAATCTACAAGAACATAGCCCAAGAAGTTACTGCACAGATGCCAAAACAACCGGAAAAACACTCCCACATTGCTAGTACACCTGCTCTGAGACAGCAAACTTTTCCTCCTACTACATCACTTCAGCAGCTTTATTGTACAACAAGCTGAAGGAGAAGGACTGATCCAGCCACCCTCCCTGGCTCTAAAATTAGAGGCAGAAATCGGGTGTTGAGTATTTCTTGGCAGATATGTGTAGCTCTTGCATATGTCAGCAATGTCTTCTGTGGTATGCACTGAAGCTGGAGTAGAAATGGTGCTGCTGATTTCAGAGAAGCTCTTAAAATGCTATGTGTTCATGCTATGAAAAGCTTTACTATCTTCAGCTTTTCATGTTTCTGTTTTCATAGCTGGGGTCTATAAAATTAGCCTCTGTTATTTTTACGCAATTTTCCCATTGCCTAGTCATAAACATTCAAACCTATTTGAATTTATACACTACAGGTGATATAACAGTCTTTAGATAATCAAATACGCTCTCACTTCTTACCATTCTTAAAGGTAAGGAAATATGTCAAGAGTGACTCCCAATCCCTGAATTTTAATCCATTTACCATTTACGAGTTATGTTGCATTTCAATACTCTTCAGTAAGACGTCTTTAATTTCTCCAAAACTTGTGTCTGCAGGCATAATCAGGTTAACTGCTTATACAAGAAAATATACTCACAAATAATCATAGGAAGAAAAGAAAAATGAAAGTTTTGGTTGAACTGATTCAGAACTTTCTTCCCACATTTTTGCCAGGTAATGAAATCATTTGTGCAGCTTTACCTTATGACCATTTTCAGTTTCATGTCTTTGTTCTCACTGATAAAGTGTTCCAAAAACCTCAAACAGTATATGCATGCTTTCACCTCACCTCATCTACAATTATGATAAATGAAAGGATATGTAAAATTACTTACTGAACACATCTCCTCGGGGTTTCTGGGGATCTACCTGGATCCTGTTATCATCTGTAATTCCTTGGGAAGATGTAGTTTCAATGGGAATATGTGAAGGCTCTTCAGCTGTTATCAAGGGAGTTGTTTGTGCTGGTAGTGTAGGTCTTGATGTTGGAGGTTGAGGTGCTGTTGGAGGTGGAGGCCTTGTCACTGGCCTTGTTGTCACCGGCACATACCTAGTGGTTGGCCTTGCTGTCAGCTGAGTCGTTGGCCTGGGTGTAGGTCGAGTCGTTGGCCTGGGTGTAGGTCGAGTCGTTGGCCTGGGCGTAGGTCGAGTCGTTGGCCTGGGCGTAGGTCGAGTCGTTGGCCTGGGCGTAGGTCGAGTCGTTGGCCTGGGCGTAGGTCGAGTCGTTGGCCGGGGTGTAGGTCGAGTCGTTGGCCGGGGTGTAGGTCGAGTCGGTCTAATCACCGGTCTTTCTGTAACAACAGCAGGTACATATGGTGGTCTGAGGGGTTGCCTTGTGCCTCCAACATCAGGAATCCTATTGGTTATACCACTGTCTCCCTTAGGGAGCGTGCTGTTGCCCTTGATTATATGATATGGATCAAGTGGTTCAATCATAACATTAGGAATAACTGCAAAAAGAATCAAAATGGGACCAAAATGGACATCTGAGTCTCTCGCTTTGGAAACTCAGCAATATGTTTCATTATGACACAAGAGTCTTTGCTGAAATAATTTCTCTTCTTCTGAATGTTTCCACTACTTAGAAACATACTTTGGCATCAGCACTGCTGAATTATCACATCTGTTTAGAAAGCACTTCTCATTACACCAGTTTAGGATGATTTAGAATGGCTGAAAGCCATCCCCACCTCCTCCCAAGCATCAACTCTCTGGAAATGTTGGCAAAACTTACCCAGAAGCACTGTTAGTAAAAACGCATGGACAGGAAGATGTGTCTTAGGCAGCCCTCTAAACTGGACAAGTTTGTACTCAGGAGCAGAGGCAAGTTTAGTAAGACTCCAGTGTTACAACTACTTCAGTCATGGATGGGCATAGGTTTGGCTTAAGAAAGTTATCTTTCAGATCCCCCCACCTCTTCTAAACTTTTCTCCTTGTCAGTAAGCATTAATCATTTTACAGAGATTAAACCTAACCCAATAGCCTTCATTTAGATCCTTCCATTTGCCAAACACCAGGAGACTAAGTAAATGACACTTTTTTAACCTCCACAAAGCAGAGGTGAACTGAATACAACCTACACAGCAGTGACAATGCCTAAAGTACCATCTCACCAGCGTTTCATAAAGAAAGGACAAAAAATTTTAACTTGGTTTCACAAGAGCAGTTTCTGCAGACATGAAACACAAGAACATCTGTTTTGTTATTTATCATTTTCTATTTGCTTATAAGCCTTTATGCCTCACCGGAGATCTTAAAAGCCCCAGTAAGAACTCCAGTCACGTATTTTGTGTACAAGTGTTTCAAGTATAACCCACAGCTAAAATGATGAAATACTGTTTGTGAACGATTAATTGTTTGATGATAGCAGGTTAAAAGGTTTTCTCTCTGGCCACCTGTTTATTACCATTCTTTTGAATACCCTGCAGGTTTTACATTATGGTACATTAAAATATAAAATGCATCTTGAGATTGCGTCCAGTAACACATGTGAAGTGTCTCCACATACGATTGCAAGCACTCAGGTTGGGAAAAATCACCTTAGCCAGAACACATCACCATAACACAGCTATAGCTAAAAGAAACAAGTCTGCAGTGGTACTGCTCTTCAAAGAGATCAGTGAGTCACCAAAGACCAAAACCCTGGTATGAACCCAGGGTTCTCAAAAAGATTAAGCAGATATCATAGAGCTGCACAGTCTGGAGGGATATCAAATGTGGGGGAGCTGTACAAAAGGGGTGGTTGCTTCTCCCAAGAGAAAGGTGAGGAAGGGAATTTTCCAACAGGGAATTCATCCAGAGAAATCCTCCCTCTCAGCTCTGCTCACATCTGGGGAGCAATGAGGTGTGGATGGAGTGAGCAGCTGAAATGGGCCAGTTGCAGAGTGCACCTAACAACAAAGTATGAGTAATATGTACTGTTTGACCAGACCTACCCTGCTTACCCAGTTGCTCTCATCCTGAAGCAATCTCTAGAATCCAGCTGTGAACAGGGAGAGGTTAATTTCTTTCTAATTATGAAAATGTCTCAGGGAAAGGTATTTTTAACACAGCATGCTAAGACTCAGAAAACCCTGACTACATTCCCTGGCCCCTTATCAAGTATTAAGAATAGTTAAGAGAAACTGAGCCTGATAGCGCTGTATCTCAAGAATTACAACATGGGACACATTTACTCTCAGAATTCCTTTCTTTTCAAAGGAGCATTACGTACGTATGCAGCTTGTTCCGTTGTCTCTGTACCCTTCTTTACACTTGCATTTGTAGGATCCTGGGATATTGTAACATCGTGAAAAACTACCACACTGATGGAGGCCAAGGGAACATTCATCTATATCTGCAACAGAAAGTTATATACAAAATCATCTACATCAAAGAAACTTGACTTCCCCTGCAGAAACACAGACAGTAGTATGGTCATTAGGAATATAGTATTACTTTTGAGAAGTTTAATAAAACTGAATTGCCAGTGGGAAAAGGAAGACCGTCACAAACCAATGTGGTG
The DNA here is from genome assembly GCF_028554395.1 of Pezoporus wallicus. Lineage (NCBI taxonomy): Eukaryota > Metazoa > Chordata > Aves > Psittaciformes > Psittacidae > Pezoporus > Pezoporus wallicus. The sequence goes on from NW_026637266.1 coordinate 2,047,972, forward strand.
ATACAAATGTGAGGGTAAAAGGGACTATTGTGCAACTCTGGCATTGCTCAGCTTATATCTAAGCATCAGTTTCAGTTATGTGGGTAGACTGCAGTTGAGATCATGAAGATCATGATTTTAATAAACACTTTACAGGTGACATAGAAAAACTGAGTATAAGAATTTGTATGTTCTTAATCACACAGGCATCAAACTGTTTTTTCATTAAATGCTTCCTCTTTTTACATCTGTGCAGATATTTCTACATCAAGTAGAAACTACTGGAAATATCTCATATGGCATTTCCATGTTTGTTGTTGGTGATGAAAGCAAAATCCCCAAATTCCAGTCCTCTGCACTGAGATTTCTCTTGAAAAAATAAATTTAAACAAATATAAAGCAATGCCTCATTGTCTCCACACAATCTTTTTTTCAGTGAAAGGATCATAACCAGTTGAGGCACTGGGTAACTAAGACAATGGGATCTAGGAACATCTTTGTTGAAGGTCATACACCAACTGCATTCCAGTCTCATGTCCAAAGACAGGTTGTTTCCCAGCCCCTGCCTCTTCCCCACCTGTGTTCAGGGGAATGAAAGTTGGGCAGCCAGGTTTGGAAGGAGGTGGGTTCTGCTCTAGCCACCTCATCTTATCTTAGATCTTGGGGCATGTTAACAGTGTACATACCTAGACATAGCCTAAGCTCATACGCTGCTTCAGACCCAGAACTGCCTGTGCACAGTGAAACTTGAGGGGACAAAGCCTTTGGAAAGGAATTCCTGAGGTCATCAGCTCTGCTCTCCCACTAGTTTCCACAGGAGAACCAGTTACAAGAATACACAGGCCAAATACATGCTTTCTGTTTCATGGACTATTTCTATAATCCACCCATTCCTAAAATAAGGTGCAATGCAAACTAAAAGAACCTGCTTCAACATTTCAAACATAGTAAGTAAACATTCTATTTCAGTTTAGAATATGCAGCTCTATTACATGCACATAATAAGTTGTGAGTACCATGGCATTGGTATTTGCCTCCGATGTACATTAGATCAAAGCCTTTATAACACCTGCAAATGTAGCTTCCAAAAGTATTGACACAGTGCCTAAATTGTGGACAGATGACTCTCCCAGTAGCACATTCATCAATATCTGTGGAAAGAAAGGAACTGAATTATTTTTAATAGCAGTAAAAGTACAATCTATACTGTCTAAATTAAACTGGTTTCACATAATGAAAACCTAAAGAATAGGCGAAGTATTTTTTATAAGGTCTTTTTGGCTACACAGTGGCCAGCCAGCAGGGATATCTCACCACTTCCTCTGGCTGTGCCATCTCAGTTTAGCTCTTGGTCACATGCTCAAATTTTTATGCCTCCAGTGCCACAAGCCTTTACAAATACTGTGAGTGACAAGAGATACACTGGTATAACAAGCATTGCTACTGAATTTGGAATGCTTGCTCTATGTTCTTGCCATCTTGGTACACTTCTCCTTGGAGAGGAGGCATTCTCCAATTCCCCACAGAATGCACAAAAGCTTCTTCAAAGCCTCTAAACACTCTTCCTTGAAACTTTTATGGTATTTGTCTGAAGAAAAGCTATTTTTTTTTATTTCTATAGCTTTCTTTTGTCCCACCAAGCCCTGCCCAGTTATAAAGGCAGCACCTGGATTTACAGGCAAGGAATAATAACTACCCCAGTAATTCATTTTCTGAAACATGCCTGGAATATTGTTCCTGTTGCACAGATCATACAGGCATATTCAAAGTACATCACCCTGCAGCAGGAAGTTGTTCGTGTTTTTAAAATCTCAGGTGTCCGTAATCCATGACCTGCCTATCAGGAAATCTTCATCTGCTCAGGACTTGCTCTAAACAGAGAGTTCAAACTAACGCCAGGGGTGCAGTATTTCTGAGTCTCCTACCAATTACCTGCCACAGGCAAAATGCTTTTTGAGTACATGCTTTTTGCAATCTCTTACCCTGCACACTGCCTGAGCTGTAGTGGACCCCTCTCTCACAGAGAAGTTGGCTAAGTGACCTTAATACCTCTCTGAGGTGCTGAGATACATAGCTCCCCTTCGCCCTGTCAGTGGGTCCCAGCAGGACCTGAAGCAGTGCTTCAGCAAGCAACGTCCAGGCAAGGACAGAGGAGTGGGAAGACACAGGTGATGCTCAGTAAAAGTTTGGTGCCCTTCATCTCCCAGAAGCCGCTGCTCTTCATGCTGACTAACAAGCCAAGCAGAGGCCCACAGAACAGCTGATGCTCACCAAGTGCTGCTTTCACCATCTAGGAAACTCTCAGATGAGGTCAGGCTGATAGACAAAAGCTGCTTGAGCTACCACTCACTTTGTAACGCTTGTACATTGAGCTGAAGCCTGCTGAGTGCTTAAATTCTAATTCTTCACTGAGGCAGAGACCTGACATGCACGGCTGCCTCTGATGCATGCCATTCCTGACATCTGTTGGTTATCTACAGGGCACAGTTCAAGCTTTTGCTCTGCAGCTCTATCAGGCTCTTGATCTATGCGGAAGCAAGGTTTTCTCCATGCAATTCTTTTCCCAAAAGGAGCACTTCAGCTGCAGGTGTCAAGAGTGCAAAACAAAGCTGAGTGATTGATGCCCTGCTACTTGTTTAAGAGGCCTGAACAAAGCAGAGAGAAGCCTGAGTTTCTTTCACTGCAGAGAAAAAAACATTACCACAAACCTGCCAGTTGCTTAGGGGTAGCTACTCAAGACAGGGGAGATGTAGCTTCAAAATTTCCAAAGCTGTGTTTCCCACAGCCAAGAGAAGTGACCTAAAGCCATGAATCACTGGCTAGATGGGCTCGCCCAGTGGCTCCTGCTGGCACTGTCCCACTTTTCATGAAGAATTACAGAGTACAGCAAGGATTTATTCCCTGAGCTCCCATGCTCCTGGCCTAGCAGGGTGCTTTGACATAGTAGCTCTCCTTTACTCTCCATAGAGAGTACTTCTGCAATGCTGTGGTAGAGGCCTGAATGAGAAAGAAAACAAGGCCAATACTGGGCATCTCTCCACATGCCTGAATGTCCCTATAAAACTGCCTCTTGATTTGAATTTATTATTAACGGTTTAGTCTTCGAGTACATTATTAAGTTGTACAAATCCTACGATGTTTCTCAGTGCCATTTGATTTACAAGCCACGATTTTCTACCCTTTATTAAAATGTTACTTCAAGGCTGCAAATTTCAGACTCGTGATTACTGTTTAGTTGGGGTTCTTTGTTGGGGCTTTTGTTTTCTTTAAACCACAGGTTCAAAAACAATCTAGTAAGAAAAAGATTAGCTGCTGAATAGACCTCATCATGGCAGGGATTATGTTCTTTCAAACCAAATGTAGCTTGTCTGTCTTCCCTCTGTACATACTCACGCTTCTGCAAATTCCCATAGGGCAAGAGGTATGTTAGATGCTAAGAGCACTTTAGCGGTACTGTTTAATTTTCTCAGCAGTTACACATCCTAAAGATACAAGGCTGAACAGCTAACCAATACACTGTTGAAAACTGACACAAAAAATAGTGGAAAACAGAACAGTCTACCACTTGTATTTATTATGAGAGGTGTGTGGATGCTCGTTACTAGTGGAAAAAAAAACTTTTCAATCATTAGCTAGAAGATGGTATTCAAGTGTTTACAAATTGGTCTCCTGCAGTTCTCAGATACTCAGATACTCTCAGATACAGTGACTGTAGCTTCTTTCAAGTCAATGGACCCATGCCAGTTCACACCTGGACACAAATGGTGTAAGGCTGTTTTGTCTGCTGCAACATGCTGTGGCTCGTACCTGCTTCCTAAGAAAACCAGGGCATGAAGGAGTGATTTGTATTCTCATCATCTCAGCCTGGTCTACCACAGACGTGCACGCCCAGACTTAGAGCCAGGGAACCATTCCAAAGGCACATAATACAGGCAGCACCTAATGATGTGATGGTCAGTGTTCAACAAAGAAGCCAAATTGCAAAGTCTTGCTTCTCTTTTGCTGTGACTATGACCATATTACCAACACTAATATTAAACAACTATGAGATTGATTTTAATATAGTAATTTAAAGCCATATTTTTGTCTTTACACCAACAAAACAACTAGTAAGAATTTATTTTACAGTAAAAATAATTATTTTCAGTCCTCAGATAATCTCAGACCTTCTGAAAATGTGTAAACTGCTTAATTTCATTAAATGAAAATCCCAATCCAAAAAGCTGACAACACTGACTGATTTGTTGATTCAAGTGTCAATTAGTCAGTTAATCCATTTTCTTAAATCAACACTTCGCTGGATTATTTTTCAATTAATTACTTAGTTTATATGACTTACCTTCATAGTTATGTTGTTTTGTGGCTTTTTACTGATTGTCTCGAGGGAACATGTCAACAAGAGAAAGATCAGCACGGGTTAAACTAAGAATAGAATAATGCCTAGAGGAATTTCCACCTGTGCTAAAAATAAGCATTGCATTCCCAGCTGTCTTTCAGACTCTCCTCAAACAAGGATTTTATGAGCTGCAGCCAATGCATACTTCAGGTTTTTTACCATCATCTACACTTCTGTTTATATTGCAGCAATAGCCAGATCCTCGCTGGAGCTGACAACCTCCCCAACAGGGATGGGCTTGTACATATGTGAGGAAAAGGCACAGTTAATAGTCCCAGATAGCTTCAACTCCTGGTGGTATTTACTACAACTCAAACTTGAGAGAGAACAAAAAGGGAGCATGTCATGGTGGCTTCTTACCAAAAAAGGGGAGTAGATCATGTTATGACCCGTGAAGAGCAGTCAGACATCTCTTGCTGTGACTACTTTCTCTGCCTTGTACAAAGCTGCTCTGAAGCTTTTTTTGGAACTTTTAAAAACAAGTTTATGCGCTCAATCTGAATGATGCACACCCAACTAAATGTGGATACACTGGTTCTTCACCTTTCTGGGGGAAAAAAAGTATTCTTTTAAAAACTACACTGAAGAAATGAAAGAGCTTCACATGACTGGTTTGAGTGGCAGTCTTCAGCACTGAAAGCACACTTTATTTCAAAGTATGAAGTTAGCCTGAATATAAAAATGAGAAAAAGGATCTTGCAAGTATTTTTCTGGTAAATTCCTGTACTTGATATAATTTCCTCGAGTTTGTAGTTAAATCATTCATCTCGCTATGGCCTCTTCAAAAATCTCTGCCATAATGTGTACAGTGATTAACCACAATTCTATCCCTTCAGCATGTTACGATGATGGTTTTTTTCTCCTGTTTATCCCTTTCTTTTGCATAGACAGACGTGCCAAACATGCACTTCAGAAAGCCTCTGACTTAGAGCTGAACCTGCTCCTAACATCAGAAGATCTAGAACTGGTCCCTTGCTCTGCCAACAAATTCTTGGTCAGCATGCATCAGCCACTTGGCGAACCACCACCTCCCCTACAGACAGCCATGATATCGACATAGATGATTAGGGCATCCACATTCTCTTATATTCTTTCAGTCCAAATGTTGTTACTGGCTATGGAACTGTAGAACTGCATAAGATATAAATAATAAAATCACTGGAGCATCATATTCACTCAACGATGTATAGTTAATGACTAATTAAATCACATCACACCGTTCTTCAGACCATAGTACAGTGTGGCGCAATACACTCTGATTAATCATAAACACCTTTTCCATGTTCATGAACGTGGGAACAAAACATTTCACTTTCAGACAGTCTGAATTCCTGAGTTTATTTTAATCTGGAGTTTTCACAGTACGGAAGAAAGACAGCAGCTTCAATCCCATTCATACTGGGAGTGCGCATGGACCTTCACCTTATCCAAGAATAATCTCAATGATTAACACAAATCCGTTCACTCCCTGAGCCTAGGCACCACCCTGTTGGGTATGAGGGAGAAATGACCTCCCCATTCCTCTTTTTTTTTTAATGCAGGCTGGTATTTTGGAGTCTCTGTTAGAAACAGTTTAAAATGACCCAGTGATAAGAGTGGTAAGGGCCGACAGCTTGGATACCAAGCAGCCTGTGTGGGTTTTAAGCAGTCAGTGAAACTTGTAGAACTGTAGGCAAGCACTGGTGATCCCTGACACAGACCACCTGAGAGCACCTGAGCAACATACCTGTCCCAGTTCTCATTAATAGTATCTTTAAACTGCATGTATGATGCATGCTAAATATATTTATCTGATAAACTCTCTTGAACTGCATTCAGTGTAAGGATAAAAACATTCTGGAGAAAAAAAAGAAAGTTAATCTACATTAGATCACCTACCTATGCAAGTCCTGCCATCAGGCCCTAGCTGTAGTCCTGGAGATGGACAGCGGCAGCGCACTTCCCCTTTCAGCACATCACAGCCATACTGACAGTTTGCCATCAAGCAAGAAAGGGCATCTGGGGGAAAATGTATTTAGATAAGGGCTCTGATCAGTACCAGAAAATGACTGAAAACTCTGGAGAATTAAGACATCGTTTAATTACGACAGAAGTGGGAAAATGCTTGTTGAATGTAACAGGTATCCGTTTGGGCTCTAAAGAGCAAACACATACTTAGTAAATTTCTACTTCCCACAAATTGCATCTCTAGGGGGAAGAAATAAAATTAATAAAATCACCACAATTGTAGCATATTCCTCATGGAATGCATCCCCCATAAGGAACATGAAGCCTCCTGGACCACACTGCCATTTTAAAATAAGAGTATTCCTACCGAAAAATAATTTCCCTCCCCTTCTCTCTGTCCAAACACTCAAAATATCCACTTTCATGGGAGCAAGTAGGAACCTGATCTCCAGTGAGACGATAGTATAATATTATAGTCAAACAACCAACATCTGCAGCTTTAATAATTTTACATTCATAAGAGCATAGTACAGCAGAGCTGCAGATGTCTTGCCGCAATGAAAACTGCAAGCACTTGTCCCTGAAGGCCAATTAACATGATTTACAGCACTAATACTACACCCGGAAGAATGCTGCTGGGGAAACTTGTAATAAAACTAATAAAATCAAAATATTTGCTCTTGTTTTGTTCAGCCTAATTTCATTAGAAAAAAAAAAAAAGAGGTTCATCTTGTGCAACCACCTAATTTCCAGCAAGATTAGTCTTTTACTCATCTTCATTTCATAAAAGTTTCCCAGGGAAACTCAAGCAGGGGTCTTGAGGAGCTCGGAAAAAAGCAAGCAACAAGCCTTGCCGTACTCGAGCACGTTCCATCTGGCATAAGCATGTAGCCGTTCAGACAGTAGCACTTGTAGCTGCCGTAGGTATTCATACACCGGTGTTTGCACGGCCGTGGCTTTAGTCCACACTCATTTAGATCTAAAATGAAGGGTACAAGGGGAAGGGTGGGAAAAGAAAACATACAAAGTATGTGTGACAAAACTACTAGTTCAAATTCCTGAGGAAAGAATTAAAAACATGGCAATGAGCTTTTTATATGCAGTCCATCTGGTAGTAAGTGTCCAGAACATCCTGCAAGAAGCACTTTGCAGCCCTCCTGCTAAGTAGTGTATTTTCTATTTCACAGATACCCTTTAAAAAATGGCAGTATATGCATTAGATTAAACACCAACAGAAGTGTCATTAAGGAACGCGCAAGCTCAGGCTGCCAGCATCTTGCCACTATTTACATTGATGCCATGTTCAGGACCAGACAGAACTGTGAAAAAGAGGAAGGAGAAAGCAAATGTCACTGCCGCAATCACTATCAGTGACTCTGATAGTGCTTCAGTGATTCTCTATCATGTTTCAAAATTAGTCGCAGAGGAAGGTAGGAAAGCTGATGCTAACCTCCTTTAAATGATCTTACAGCGAAAATTTATTCCTTACCATCAAGAAGATACTGAAAAAAACCACCTGGTATCAATGATATTTGTCAAGGAGGCTATTACAATTTAATACAGAGTTCACAACTTAAATTGAAAATATTCAGCCTACAATTTTCCTATTAGTAGACAAGGCTTCTAACAAGAAGTAAAGATTGAGTGAGGATTTCCTTCAGAATTCTCTTCCAAGAATACATGCTGGGTTTCTCTAAATAAACCAGAATAATTTGTTACTTGTATGCTGTTATTTGTGTGCTGATGAGTAAAGATGCCAAAAGAGGTGAAAATAATAAATCTGCTTATAAATCCAGCCAGCAAGTACTTAAACAACTGCTTTACCACCCCTCATCTCCAATATTGCACAATGCAGTCTGGAGGTCTGTTACAGTAAGGGAGTCTCTGTTACTTCCAGGAATTTTCCAGAGAGCCATCTCCACTGTTAAGCACTTTCTCACCAAGTGATACTTTACAAACTAAATGTGTAACAGAGCTAAGTATAAAATACTTAACTAAAAGCAGGGACAGAGTGAGGAAAGGGACTGACAGAGCAGGAATTTAACAGTGCCTGGGCTAATTTCTAGTGCTTATATCCCACTGCATGTAAGCTCCTAAGTTTAGATACTCTTGAAGACTTTACCCTTAAGAACTGTCTTGTGCTTATTTCCAGAGCCACAATCACAGATCCAAAGTTGACACTGATAAGAATTTATGACTGTTCTCAATGTGCTGTCTTGCATATAGTATAGATTGCATTATGAGCCTTAAATAATTGGGTCTTTCTATAGAACTCTGGATACTACACCACCATCTGGTATGAAATATTCTTAGTACAGAAATGAAAGCTGTGGAACTGACAAATAGACACCTATTAGTAACATATTCTGAAAATAACCTGATATTAAAGAGTATCAGGATACCTCATTACATGCTTTCTGTTCATGGCATTTTGACTGAATTATTTCTATTGCCTTCGTTTCATTCTATTTCTGCCTGCGAACAAATGCCGTTACCTCAGCTTTTGACTCTGATTCACATCTTCAAAAACATGCTGAAAATAAAACGCCTGTGCCATGAAAAAGTCAAAAAGTTTTAACCTTGGCTGAGGTAACGGAAAGCTGAGGTCGCAAGGCAGCAGAAATAGGCTGTTAGCACAACACCACTTAAACCTAAACCTCGTGGGTCATGGGTTTTCAATTTTGCCTTTGAAATGAGCTATTGAGAGAATGCTGGTTTTAACCTTACAGAGTGAAATGAATGCTACTGTTTAGGAAAACAAATACTGGCAGTGCTGTGGCTGCTTAAAAGAGAAGCCAGCCTGCAAATAGGTGTGTTAAGAGCATACTGCTCAGCCCATCTTATTTTCCCCAAAATGCAATTTTTCTTCTTTTCACCAGCACAGATAGGTACATACTTGGAAACTGCATGACAAGTATCACTCAGTTTCCTAGGAGGCACATTGTATGATTAGGTCCTACCAGTTCTATGTAAAGGCCTGTATGAAAATGCTGACAGCTCTCTTGATCCACCCCCATGCACCCATAATCTTTAACAGCGTGCTTCCCTAAGAATCAGGATGCACTGCATGTGGACTGGGGGAGTGCTGAAACATTCCTGCTATGTATGTACTCTATTAGTTTGTGTGTTTCCCATACCTTAAGTAAGGTCTGTTTTTTCAAGAACAGGTTCAGGCTAATGTTAGCCGTCAAAAAAATGAGCCGTAGCAACATACCTCTTGAACACTCTGTTCACTTATCAATTAGGTATTTCAAGCAATGTCTATAAAGACACCTCAGTATAAATGTCTGTCTGCCAAAAGAGGAAATAAGAAAAGAACAGAAGTTGCCTCAAAAAAACCCTGAAATCTAAAATGTATACACTCAAAGGGTAATAACATTTTTACATCATTTTTCTCTTAAATAAAATACAACTTTTAAGTCCCTCATCTTCACACTGGAAATTAAAATATAAGGCCCAGCACTAGTAGAAGTTTAACCAAATCATTTAATTTCCTTGCAGGAATGTCCACTCACTGTACCACATTTGAGAATTTTATCGTTCAGCCACTTAAATTCCCATGTTGCCCACAGGTTTACAGTCAATGCAAAACCAGCATAAGACAGTACATAAAAGTAACCTGACTGTTGTGGGCACTATGGAAAGCAGGTCTACAGCATAAGTGCATGCTGCTGAGCACAAGTATTTTAGTTTTAAAGAAATTAAATGAAAATGTGAATGCAGAGAAAGGACAAGACTGCTGTGCTGGCAAATTTCGATGCGACTTCTTTGACTACTGTGTGGCACCACACATGATCTCTGATAATGAGTGACTTCAGTGCACACCTAACAATGGGGGGCTTATTCTTAGGAAGATGCAATACACTCAGCTGTCTTCTTTAATTAGTTTCTGCAGAAGACTCCAGCACTTGGATCTTTTCTTCTTTTCTGCCTAGCTAACTTGGATTGGACAACATAGAAGTCAAATGTTCAATATGAAACTCACTCAGACTTTGAAAATAGAAAAACGGGTATGAAAAACCAAGTTAAAAAATTGAACTGTTATCACCATACTATAAACAGTATGGCTTTCATTTCCAGTGACTATCATTACACTACCATGTCAAACTTTTGAGAGACTTGTATCACCCTGAGAGAGTTTTGTTCACATCATTTAGTCTGCTTAATCAACAGCTGCCAAATGCAGAGGTTAACAAACCTTGTTTCTTCAACTTCCAGCTTTATGTAAATCACAGCTTTGTGTTTATCTAACCTGACAAACAATCTCCATCACTCTCTCTTTACAGAGGAACTCAAAAAAAAACCAAAAAGTACAGCCCCTGAAAGAAGAGCAGAGGAGAGAAACAAAAGCAAGTTACAACCACGAGTATGGTGGAGAGTCAAGCCTTTGCAGAACACAGGCACACAGCATCAAGGAAATACAGTTATTTGCTCTGCATGCCAATGACGCTACAGGTTCAGCTTCTGCATCACAGCCATCGGTTTATTAGCGTCCAACCCCTTTGCAAGAAATTGTACTAGTGTCTCAAGCCGTGCAGGTAGAAGGAGCACGCCGCCTGAAATACAGCACCATCTCACCCCTTGATCCTATATTTCTTGCATCGTGATCCAGGGGGTGGAACAGACGTGCCTCACTGCTGTGACCAGGTGGACTTGTATACAGCTGCTCATCTTTACAGGATGGGAAGAAGGCATAATAAAAATGAAATTACCAGATCTTTGTAATATGCAGTATTTCACCATTAAGAAGGAAAAAAAACAATCAAACAAAAAAATCCTCACCCCGTCCTCAATAAAATATATATATATATGTATGTATGAAAATCTCAAATGCTAACTTCTGAGTGACCTAAAGGGAGGTCTAGATTGCCACAGCAGCATCATCACCATTAGGGCTCAACAGTTCTGTGAGGCTGGGTTCTTCTCTTGGATTGACCCCTGGAATACAGCTTGATCCATGAGGCCCATGAACAGATGAGATGTAAAGCTTGTTCATCAGTGCTTGCACTCTATGAATGCATTTCACCAAGAACGTGAGCATACTTCACAGCCCAGCGCCATTCACACAGCTTAGAAAGCCTCACATGTCTGCAGGGAAACTCCAACATTTCCTCTGCCAACACCATTACTTTCTCTTATTGCTAATTATTATTCTAGAACAGAAATGGCCCATGGACTGAACAGAATAGGTACAACATAACAACATAGGTCATGCTTACCATGTGCAATTTGAACTTCCCCCCGGAAAGAGCAAATTCTGCATCCATTACTGCACTTTCAGGTCTCATCCTAACATGGAACTGGCACACAGCAAGAACACATACCCTGACCCCAGGCACAGCTCAAAGGTCTCACTAGATAATATAAGAGCTATAGGCCATAGCCACCTGAACTGATGTATATTTGGGACACCACAGTCAGCAGGCACCTCAGAAACTTCATGCACATCTACTAGGGCAACTTTGCCACCACTACCATGCAAGCATATTTGATCAACAGTGCCTAAAAGGCTTCCTTTAATCATTTATCACCATGTTCTTTTCCCTCCTTATCATTTAGTGGAAAGCAAAGAGTTTAGTTCAAGACCATAGCTTCCAGCAATTTTTACAGCATCCTGTTGATATTGTTAAAATAATTAGTACATATTCAAAACTCTTTCTTGGACATCATTTTCTTACCTTGGTTGCAGGTTTTTCCAGTGTATCCCGGGTGGCACTTACACTTGTTTGGCCCAACACAATCACCATGTTTGCATCCTGGCTGGCATATAGCTGTGAACAGAGGAAGACTCATTATTTGTCCACTCCAGTCATGGCTGACAGTGCTTTAGTTTGAAACAAATGGCAACGACCTAACGAATCATACCATTTATGTTCCTCCGTTCAGCATCATTATATGATCTTTAAATACCACTGTTCAAACATCAGGTGCTCTTTCAAAAATAACCACTACCCCAATACACATGGGAAGAGCAAGATACTTGCTAGTAGTCTATTTTGTACAATACTACATCGCGCTGTTTCTGGGATATTAAACCCTTTTAATATCTTATCAGCAAGCAGGCACTGTGCCTTCACTTGCACTCTCTTGTATGTATATACTATGACTCATGCCATTAAATTTGGTAAACCTGGAATATACCCCACCTATATAGAAAATGTGTGTATCAATGTCAGGCAACATACAAACAAAGCCATAGTTCAGTCACTGACAGGCAGTAGTAGCACAGATTCCAGGATTCACCGTTTTCTTCTATGACTACAAGGCAACACTCTTTACCCCCTTACTAAGCAAGTTTTGCCTGAATTTCTCCCTTTTGTGTGTTTGGATTCATGCATGGGAATGACTTTTTTCTTTTGGAGTCAAAAAGGTCTGGGTAAAAGTGAAAGCAACACTGACTGTAATATGCTGCTTTATCACGGCACACATCCAAGTCACTTCTCAGAACATTTTAAGCCTCTATTACCCAACCTGCTGTAGAGATCTAGTCTCAGACTGTGAAGTTATGGTCTCTGCTGCTTCCAGAATCAAGTTTGCCAGGCAACTTCTAATTCCCCAAATGGAGCATAAATACAGAACTTCAACAAATAATAATTAGGAAGCCATTTTTTGATATCTCTTCCAATAGAACACAAAAATTCAAACCAAACTTTTAAAACTTTAATGATAAAACAATCATTGCTTTTAAATAAATACAATTCATGTAAAAATGTATTTATAGATGCAGGATTAGATAACAGGAATAATTTCAGAGTGCAACGAATCCTGCATAACTCCGGAAACTATTTTAGAGCTGAAAATTTTAAACAACATTTCCAAGTCTTTTTTATTAGAAATATCTTTCTATTGCTAAATGTACTGTTTCATCTTACTGGAAAATGAAAGCATTTACTGTGCTGTAGAATGTTGTTTATCACTAGATGACAAAATACAGATGCAAAATTCTGGTGAGCTTACTATTTAAGCAAGATGGACATGAATTAGACAGAAATCAGAGGGTGGCATAACTTGAATGCCCTGTAATCAGGACTTACCATTTACCCTGGCTTTAAGTTCATTTTCTAAACTAAGAGTATCATTTGAAATTTGCAAAGTAACTAACTAGATCCAGCTGTAATATTAATTAACCTGACAAGAGGCTGTATCATATAACTGGATGTATTAAGGATGTCATTTAACAGAAAACTGCCAGAAGGCACTCAAAAATGTAGCTTGCATTCTAGCCAAGTTGTTCAACAGGGTTGAATTAAACAAAATTAAAACACAAAGAAGAAATTAGTTCTCGTTGTGGAAGAACTATGCAAACACATCTCTGATGGTCTAAAATCTTTTCCATAAAATTCAAAGCATCCAGAATCAGCAGTTCCCACAAACACATGCATGGAAGCATCTATTAGCATAGGCGTTTGCTCCAGTTTTCAGATTGCATGTGCCCTTTATTATCAGGGCATTTCTTTATTTAAACATTACAGATATATATATATATATATATATATATATATATATATATATGGCCAGGTTTATCCCCTGAGGAAAGAAAACCTTGTTTTAAATCTATAGCACTGCTCTTGATGCATCTTCATAACACAATGGTGCAGTCTTTTTCTGAAAACTATCTTAAGGGAACATCTTAAAAGATAGAGGGGGATGTTTCTAGTTAATGCAAGAAATTTATTTTTCTCCAATAAACACTGTCCAGAAGTAAAGAAACAGGATTCAGTTTCAGAAACACCTCTCAGTTTAAGGGTTAGGGAAAGGGGCTGCTTACACTAGTAAAATGTATGTTTCAAAAAGTATCCCCTTGGGTAACACACAGATTTGACTGAAGAGCAACTGACACATCATGAAAAACTTCTAGAACATTGTACTTGGAAACAATTACTGCTTTTTTTAATCAACAGTTATAAACAATAAAACAAAGATCTTTGTGTAAGAGCTCATCATCACTGATGTCTTCCTCACGTCACAGACTCAAGTCTAATTAGAATTGATGGCAGCAAAATTAAGACTATGAAGACCCAACTTCACAACTTTGAAGTCACTGGGGGAAAAGAAAAAGATGTGATCTCAAGTACAGAGAAACACAAATTACTGCAATGTGTTTTTGAATGCTTCCATGAAATTTCAACTGCGCTTTAGAGAAAACACATATTGTGGAGCTGGATACAGTTAGGTAATAACTACTCTTTCCAAAAACACGTAGCACCATGGGATCAACTTGGTGTGAAGTGTTACAATTCAGTAGCTGACCCTGTGGCAATTTTAGTTTAGAGTTGACTTCAACATCTTGGTCCCTCCCTCAATTGCACAGATTGTAAATTAGCAGCAGATCAGAGAGAAAAAAATCCCATACTTGAAGATGAAAAACCTATAGAATTCAGTAATGAAATAAAGACTTTCATTTCATTTAGAAATGAAAATGTTCCACTAATTCAGAAGGTCAAATAGGTTTGTACTGGGAATCTGATGTTTTGCTTAATTCTTTTGGTTAACCAAGTAAGTCAGATACTGTATCAGAACAAAAACTACATATTAGCATTTGTCAAACAGTATACCAACTGTCTACAGATATAAAATTTGTACTATAGACCATGTTATTAAGTCAAGCATTCTACAGGATCTTCAACCGATCATCTAGTCCAATACATCTCAACATAGCTCCAGACTGTGCAATATTTAATGTCATGTATGACACGTAGATGGCTAAATCCTCATCTAGTTTACCTCCTAGTCTCAAAAGATAATGAAGAAATGCACTTAAATCATAACAGATCTCTCTTTTCTGTTTAAAAGTCTCCATTAAAGAAGATCTCAGCCCTTCAGCAGTCTACAGCTCAAGAATCTCCACTGCCACAAGGAAGAATTTCCTAATGATTGGCAACCACTATTCATAAAGCCAAAGTAATCTCAAAATGCCTTTTTTTTTTGGCACATTAAACAGGCATTCAGAAACCTATGCTTGCTGCCAAACACCATACTTGAAGAAATCCTGTTTATTAGAGTACATTCTGCGCACTTTGGCTACTTAAGCATTAGGCATCTTATTTATACACAGCTGCTGAAACGCAATACAGTGTTACAACTGAAGGATTTCCATACAGAAGAGACAAGCAATCTGCAGTAAGCTTAGCAACATCTGTAGCTCTGCCAACACCACAGGCTTTTCTAATCAGGAACCAAGCCACCCTCACCAAACTATGTATCTTCCCATCAACTTGTACAGGGCTTTGCAGGGTGCTTGGGACTTAAGAAGCATTCAGACAAGTCCGCACACCTGGCTGTGGTTCCACCAGGAACATTGATATGCCCTTCCTGCTGGCCTCTACCAGAGCCACCAGGCCAGAGAGGTGGGCTGGCTAAGGCTCTGCTGCCTGCAAGTAACCCCATCTCGACAGGAGGCTGCCCTTGCACGGCAGCAGAGATACGCATACTCACTGACTCTTGAAGGACTCAGTTTGAACATGGTCAACAATGAGATCCAGGTACAAAAATAAAGTAGAGCCCAACTTTCAGCATTTCTTTTAATAGCAGGCAGTTATTTCAGCTGTTTGGTATGAGTCTCAGCATACACTATGTGTGCTGATGTGACTGGGTATTTTTCTTTCAATTTTCCACTTTACTTATTTTGTTGCAAAAATCCAGATACAGTATTTTAGTTGCTCTGCTCACATGGAGTTTATCCATTTCTTTAACACAACTGGACTCATAAGTAGTTGGGAAAAAAGTCTGTCAAGTAATATCCTCTGCATCTTGACAATTTAAATATTTCCCTAGAACCAACCACAACAACCAATGGAACATCACTTCCCTGTAATCAACCCGCATTTACAATGACTGAAATAAGCCACATCCATGGACTTGAGTCTGCTACGTAACACTCACTTAAAGAACCAGGAAATGTAGACAGTGGAGAGTTACACCAGGATGAGAAAGTACCCTTCTTACACACTTAGGGCAATGAAGTCTAGAAGATAGGAGTCTGAAAAGCTTACCAAAAAAGAAGCAAAACCATTCGGCTCTTTATAATAGTAATTGCTTTAAAAAAAAAATTAAAAGTACACTTGTATAGACAAGTGCCATTAAACCTGCATTGCTAATTTATTGTTGAATCAGTATCAACAAAGACCTACCATTCCTCCAAGGATTTCTCCCTGAAAGCATTTAAACTGGCACTCCCATCAGACAGTAATGCAGACTGAGATAAACAGAAAGAAATCCTAAGCACAACTATTTTCATCTTTAGTCAACCGCTGCTTATTCATCTAGGCCACAGAATAAACTACAACTAAACTTTCCGTTTAGTTTTGTTACCCAATTCATTCAAGAAACATCAGCAAATAAACTCTGGTCTCATAATTACGCATTTCAGTTTGATTATTTAAAATTATTTTTTTGAGCCAGATATGAAGACTTGCTCTCTCTCAGTTCCCACCAACTTCAATGGAATCAAGCAGGTATCCTAAAGCCTTTATTTGACCATAACTCTAACAGAGTTCTTTTTTTTTAAGGTTGACTTTTTCCTCCAAAATAAGATAAATACCCCATTTTAAGTCTCACTTAAGCTTCAGGACAAACTAAATTGCCTGTAAAAAATACACAAGGAATTGAAACATGAATGGGCAGTTTGGTTTAGGGTTGGGTTTTTGTTTTTTTTTTTTTCAAGTGTGGGAGAGAGGAAGAAAGAACTTCTGGTGAAACACATGTTGGCTGTTAGCACACATTATGCTTGCGTAAAAGCCAGAAGCCACCAGTCTTCCTAGCCCCTGCTAGCTGCTGGTGGTGTCTGAGAATGACTCAACCTTTCTGAATTATTAGTTTTTAATTGTTACACAAATACAACAAATGAAAAACACATTCAATCAATTCATTTTGGGTCTATAATGCTGAGTTTTTAAATTTCACCTGTATTTTCTCCCTGCACACAGTTCCATTACAATTGCTTATTTCTTATTCCTTGCATTTTCTCTCTTGCACAATGCCCTCAAGAGGGCTTCATTAACAGAAGCTTTCCTCAAAGTCTAATTGCTTTTTCTGCATCTCTCTGCTCAAAACTGCCTCAAAATTCCAGAGTGCAGATGTCCAACCTGCCTCTGAACTTCCATTTTCACCCCGCTGAAGTCTAAAAATATGCATAAGAGTACCTGTATTTTAAACAAATTATGCTGACCCTCTGCCTGAATGGCCTTGCTTCTGCCCTCTCTTCCCAAGCAACATATAGTCCCTTACTTACTCTGACACTAAATCCCAGCTCTTTAAAATTCAGTTTGCCCAAACACAGAAAGTAATTTATGCGTTAGCTCAGAGATGATTACATACTATTCAGCTTCACAAACATTTACTGGATCCTCTTACACTGCTGAATGCAGAACAGACTTCCAATCTTAAACTCACTACTTACATTCCCCCAGTGCCAACTTTATAACAAGACTTGCATGTTGGTGAAACAAGCTTTCCTCTGCGCTTCCTCTTTCACCTGAAACTGGGTTCCTTTTTCCTGTAGTGCTAACAGACCACAGCCTCCAGTTCTATACTTCTATTCCACAGCTCCCTTCAGCTCGTATCTGTCTCTATTTAATTTTTGCCATTCTTTGCAAATTATGCAATTGCATAAACATACTCAGGAAAGTAAATCTGCCTTATTCACAGTGATTTTGATCTACAATCCCAAAGGTATGAGCTAATCTGTAAAATAAATCATTGCAGCTCTTTCAGAGTTACATATTTCTTTTTGTTCAACTACATACAAACACAGGAGAATGCATGAAGCTTAACCTACCACAGTTATCGGTAGGTGGTAAAACCATGTCATACCCATAACACACGTTACAGAATTACTTTTGAAAAAAATAACTTTGCTTCCCAAATAAATGTACCAGCAGTCACAGCACACATCTCTGTAGAGCTTCATAAGCCTGACTAGGGCAACAGAGTATTAATTTTCAGATAATTTCATATGCAAAACATTCTTTACTCCATTTTCTGAAAGACAGTAAATGTCCTTAACCAACTTCTGTAACTAGAGACCGATAATATTATCAGATAAAATGGCAGTATCTATTGCCTGTATCTTTCTTCATAAATTACTTCTACTTATTTGTAACATTCATGATAACAAATGTTGCTAAAATGCATGCCTGAGCTTCCATCTAAAAGGTACAGATCTGTTAAATAAGTGGCTCTCAGTTTTTCATGCATAACTTTGACTGGGTAAATCAGTTAACTCAGTTTGCACACGATTCTGGTAACAGCACTTTAACAGGACAAACTGCAGTCAGTGTGGGCTATTCAGTGCAGTGAATTCTTTGCTTGTCTATGACTGCTGCCAAATGTGTTTCTAAACTGCACAGACCATGGTTCATGAATGCCTTGCTATTCAGAACAGCACTTGAAAGCATGCATAACTTAAGCATGGGTAACACTGAAATCAATAGGTCTTAATGAAGCCAGTGAAAGTTAATCTTACGCTTATGCACTTAAATACTCTTTAAAAATCAGTGAAAATTCGATCTAACAGAATGCAAAATTAGAAAAGCAAGTAGTATTTCATGCTTCGCCAACCTTTTAATGTTTGCATTTCAAATGCTTCATGATATTTGCTTAAAGAATGGTACTCTATCATCTCAAATGCATGTTTGTTACCCACATCTTTCTGTGTGTCTACTGAATTCCAACAGGTAGAAGCAGCCTGGCATGAATGTCTCTGTGTGGTGGTAGAAGACAAACTGGGCACTACTGCTCTTTTGTTTATTAGAATATAACACCCACTGGCTTCAGCAGAGTAACTTCCATATCATAATAACAAAGCTGACTTTCAGGGACAGTTGAACAGCTGATTGCTTTGCTCCCTTTCTGAAGACTGGTACTCCCACCACAGGGGTATGTAAACAAGACATAAGACAATTCCTAAGCAGCAGCAAACCACAGCCCTGGGTACCAATGTAAGCTAGTGCTGATTTCATTTTGCTTTAACATGCCAGTTGGTACACTGCTGTAGAGCAGGGGCTGTAAAGTTTCCCTGTTGTGGAAATGACAGCCTGCAGCGGAGGTGCAAAAAAGACAGTGGGGGGCAATAAGTGCTTCAGTCATCTCAAACTGGCCTCCCACTGCATATGATCCAATACTATGAAAGCATATTGGGTCCCCTAAGTGTGACAGGTTGTAAATACGATGATGGGAGTATAAACAGTTTTCAGGAAGGAAAAAATATTGCCTGGGACTTGATGATAAAATAAAGAAAAAAGGAAGAGAGTGAAAAGGGGAAAGTGCAAATTAGAAAGTATCTAACTGGATAGGTGACTGGGATAAAACAGTCCTGTTGATTTCCTTCCCCCATCTCATATTCCCCAAATCAAATGTTTAAAAAAGGAAGAAAAAAAAAAAGAGAAAGAACAAAAGAACATCTACATCTTCTTGTCACATATTATAGTTCTCATGTAAACTTACGACTTAGAGGCCATAACTCCAAGTCACAATCTTGCCAAAATTATTTGAAGAAATATGTTCAGCTAACCTTTGGGCTGGCACCTTAGGCTGGCTATTCTCTGCCTTAAGACGTAGAACGCTGCAAAACAAATATCCAAAAAAAGAAATTCCAGCTTTTTTTTTTTTATTATTATTCTGGAAGGAGGATGGACTTGGCTGGGGTTTTTATCAACTTGTTACATTCCTGGAGACTTACACACATTCAACATTCAGAGCTTTTCTGAAATAAAGAAAATTCTGATACACATTTAAAAATGGAAATACCTTACATCAGTATTTCATCGTGAGATTTAACAAACACATTCTGATACAGAAGAGAAATTAAACATAATGACGTGATGCTATTCTTATTCAATCAACTATGGAGTTACACTTTGTCATGTTTCATTTGGTACATAGTTGTAAAAATTCTCATGTTTCATGGCTTAGGTTCAATGTTTCCATCAACCAAACATAAATGCTTTTCTTAAAGAGACAGTATCCTTTAATGTAAATACAGGTATATATTAGTGCTGCATCTCCACACAGCAAACATAAAGGGTTAGCATCTGGATGCTAACTTGAGAGTAATTAAAATTACACCCATTTATAAGTGTCTGAACATCTGCAACCAATAAACATGCTGGCATATAAATTTACTGGCCATTTTTATAATGTTTAAATTGTGAAAGTCACCTAAATTATAACTAATGCTTAGAGACCTCTTCAGCTGTTATTACCATATGAAACTGGATACGCTACAAAAGTTAAATAAGATTGAAACATGGATTTATGTTTTGGGCTTATTTTTAATCAATTTATATGCCAATAAAATTAATGTTAGCAGCATAGCTCATTACGCTATACAGCCTTATTATAAAAGGCTGGAACTTAATCAACAGTATCTCTTTGTAATTTAAGTAGTATGTAACCAACACTTAGCAGTTTGCTATGCTTGCAACTTATATTGGTTTAAATAAGTTTTAACCAGAAGTACATTAGCATTTGCTATAGGGGAGAGAGGCTTCCCAGGTTGTTGCAGGGCTTTGAGAGAAGCATCAAATACAAATACACTACAGCTGGGAACAGTCAAATCATGTTACGGCTGAGATTTCTTTGGAAAAAAATGGACTGTAAAACTATTATTCTACGTATGCAGTGCAGGAGAGATGCAGTAGGGAAGTGAAAAAGGATACTGTATCTTTAACGTAGTAAAGTCATAACTGCTTTAAAAGCATAAAGCTGTAAACTGAAAAAAAGAAAGAAAACAAAGAAAAACTGAATAAAAATAGCAAAACCTCATTTTCTTGCATAGCAGTATTGCAATTTTGTATAAAATATCTTTTCTTTGAAAAGTACCAGTGATGCACAAAAATATTGGTAATTTTATAAAGAAGCAGACATGCGGTATATCAATATTAATTAAACACTGGCAACATGATGCATTAATACAGACTGCATTCTTAAACCACAAATTCAGTAACAAAAACTTATTCGGTAACAAAATCTTACTGACTTTAAGGAGGTTTCTGCTACTGAGCCAGCCTCCTGGTTTTGTGATAGCCAGTGTTTTCATTGCTCCTTATTGACAAAATAATGGTTTATCTTTGTGCATCTTGGACTATACAGAATTGCCATTTCCACTGAAAGCATTGTTACGTGCAAGAAACAGAAGTCCTAAGCAGCTCATGGCCTCTCCTCCCATTGATGTATGGGATGATTTATATGGGTAAATTCCCATCAACATTGGCCAAAATCTTTTCCTAGGCATCAGTGAGAGCACAGCCACCTCTTCCTCCCCCTCCCACCACCTTGCATCTCTGTAAACAGCTCTGCACAGTACAGATATATAGTCTTTAAGCTCACTAGGAGAGGAGCAGCAGCATAGACACTGTAAGTTTCTTCACAAGTGTTGTAAGAAGGCAGCAGCATGCACAGTTCCCAGCAAAGCATTTGGTTATGCCTGCATTTGCTTTATCAGCTTGTACAAGCTCCCCTGTCCCTCTTGTAAGTCCTATTACAAACTTCCTGAAATCACGTGCTTCCCACTAGGTTCACCTAAATCTAAATGTTAACCTGACACCCTTCAATTTACACTTTTTAATGATGCACTGCCAAGAGGAGCCGTAACCTGACGGCTTGATTTCCACTTTTACTAATAGGCTATTTTACTGTATACCTTCTTGAATGCTCTATCCTTGGGCTTTTAAGCCAATTGTCATCGTTTAAACTGCCAGGAAACTACTTAGCTGACCTACTCTGGTTTGGCTCCCCTAGGTCAAACTTCAGTACAGGGGGATAACCAGATTGAGTTACAACAGATGGATGCTCTGATAAGAGCGCACTCATCTTCACAATTCCCTCTCAAGACAGACTTTATTGACTTTGCTATTGTTTAATGAGAATTCAATATTGAAATAAGTAATCAAGTAACATCACTACTTGTAAAATCCATGTTCAGTGGGATTTCATTCCCATTAAGCATCTTCTGTTGGTTGAACTTTCTATCCACCAGACAAAACCTCAAAGTACCCTCTGCTAACTGAGGATCTGACAGTAGACCTGCATTCGTTTAAAACCACTGCAGATCCAACCTTGTATTTTGTACATACGTGAAAACAGCAAAAGGAACCCTTTTTGTCATCACCTCTAGCAAAGGAGTTGTCCAAACTGTAACACAGAATGAGAATTCAAGATGGTTTATATTGCTTTTCTGCAAAAAATTTTGCTTGACCTTTTAAATCTACATTAAACTACTATCTCTTTCTACAGTTCTTGGCTGTTAAACTGCAGCTAAAATTTTGAAGCAAAAGGCACCTACATCTTTGTACCTTGACAACATATAACTAGCATACAAATCAATTAAAAACAGACATGCAGCCAAGTGCAAAGCAGGTGTATTTCGTATATGAAAGACAAACACATGTGGAAACCATTTTTATAGTTTTTGAGAGAACTACAGAGATATTTGTAAGCCAGCTAAAAGCAAGACAGGTGGACCATTAGTTCTAAGAACACCTTTCAGGAAACCAAGATGGATTAGCAGAAAAATGTCCACAAAGCCCCATTTTTCAGATAACCCCTAGCATGGTCTGTTGGAAACTAAAGGAAGGACTTCCACTTTCATGCTGAAGAATGAAAAGCATCACACTACTTCTCACATAAGTCTCTGCATGAAATGGGTGTATCTCTTATCCCTTCTGTTAGTGTTCTGATAGGCTAACAAAGTTCCAGAGCTCACTATGTGGGTATATATTCACAGCTCATTTCTGTACACTGGATTACCAGTGAGGGTAG
Organism: Pezoporus wallicus; assembly: GCF_028554395.1. Lineage (NCBI taxonomy): Eukaryota > Metazoa > Chordata > Aves > Psittaciformes > Psittacidae > Pezoporus > Pezoporus wallicus. Next base: position 2,071,052 of record NW_026637266.1, read on the forward strand.
GTCAGCAGTGGTCCCAAGGGCTTCCCTACTGCTTGGCACACCTCTGACCAAGCAGAGACACTTGGACAGCAAGGCCCAGATTATCCTTTCCTTGAGAAACACTCCAGAAAACAGCCATCCCTGACAGTGGAATGCTGTAAAAGACATCTCATTAGGGGGGAGGACATGACAGGCTTCAGCAGGTCTCCTAGACTATGGTAGCTAGAACACAGGAATGGACACAACTGTTTTCTGTTCTGCAGTTGACATTTCTCATCCAGCCCTACCACTGCAGGAAGTGCAGATATTTCAAATCACGACAATTAATGCTGAATAACATATTTAAAGAAAAAAAAAAAAAAGATAAAAATGGTTGAATGCACTCCCTAAGGCAATTTTTTTTTTTCTGCTGGCACACAGAAATGTGTATTTATGCAAGATGTGTGCAATGATGCAGGCCCCAATTTGGGTTTCCCTGTATGCTTTAAAATCCATTGACTGGGTACCGGGTTACGCAGTACGCAGATGCAGTTGCCTTACAATGCAAAAGGAATTATGAATTAAAATTGTACCGTTGATATTCTGCTCTTACCAAAAAACGTTCTGTCACAAGAAGTCAAAACCCCCTACTCAGAAAGAAGAAATCCAGAAGAAATTTTCTACCCTCACTTCTGCTCTGGGTTATAGTCTTGCTGTGTGCACAACAATAGCACATAAAAAACAGAAGTCAACAGCCCTATTTTTACATATGTCTCTACTTTATCAACATAACATTTTTCACAGAAGCAGGCTTTTGTGTGATTACTCTCACCCACACGTATTATTCCCACTACCACTTATTAAGGTGCAAGTAAATCCCAGAATCTGGACTACAACATGCGATTTTGGATTGATTTCAACTGGGATATTGAATATCTAACTTTAAAGGACTGATACTGTGAGTCCACCAATGTAAAGGATCAGCTCTACTGATGAGCAGGGTACTTTACATAAACTAAGAGTTGTTGCTATTAACATTTCTGCTACTTCCAAATTAGACTTTTTACACTCAGGGTTTAACCAATAAACCTGGTTTACACACCAGATCAAAACCTCAGAAAAGCTACTTTGTTACATTAGTGATGAGATATATCCACAGTTCTAAATCTAGATTCGGCCATTAAACAAGTGTGGATGGATTTTCAATTTACAGGGACTAAGAAATGCCAATGAATTTGAGTTAGGTTTGTTCAGCCCCTTTGAGAATATGCCTATTTTTAAATCAAAGTGGATCTAGTTGTCTAAAACTTGGATCCCACTTTGGTGTTCATAACATGCAAGAAATAAAGAATTAAAAAAACCACCTCATCCAACCTCCTTCAAAGTTCTTGATTATTTCAGTTGGAAGGACACCTAAGTGCATTTGCTGGAACTGGAAAGGGCATTTGGGAAGTCAATTTCATCTCGCAGAAGAGAGAATATTTGTACTAGCTGAGATGTTACAGCTGACGCTGACAGTTTACAGACAGATCAGACCTATATGCACTTCCTTACATGTACAGGTCTTGGTGTAATTTATCAACAGGACACAGAGAATGTTTTAAAGGAAGAGCATAAATTAAAGGAGAAGCCTGATCTCAACTTCTTCCTACATGTTTATAAGAGTGAAAAGATAGCTGAGTTATGCTGACTTGCGTTACCAAGCAGCAGTAAGCATGATTATGGTCTATGTGCACTCCTTTGTCAGTCAAACTGACACAGAAGGAATTGCTCCACATTTCACAAAAGCAAGTTTAGATAACACGGTTCATTTTCCATTTGCAACTGTATGGATGGATTATGGATGGAGGATGAGGAGCAATGAGTTACCAATGTTTAATGAGTTACCACGTCAGCTGTGCCACACTGCTACCCTGTGAAGAGCTGACATATACAGGCTTAAACGTCTGTCACATTTTACCTTAAATCTCACAGTTGGTTTAAACTAACACACCTTTTTCTCAATAAAGGTGGGCAGAAGGCATGCCCACACATGTTTAGTGGAGCAGCTCAGCTGGACAGCAGAGTCTGTATTCAGGTATGTTAACAATCACCACCCCATGGCTCATTGTGGTTCTAAACTGGGACAAACCTATCACGTACCAGAGCCTGTGTTCTTGCTACACTCTGGCTCCAGCATGGCTCTTACCTTACATTTGTTGTCAGAAAGATAAATTCAGAGGTAATTAGTGCCTACATAGTAAATTATGCTTGAGTAAGCAGGTGAGAGTCCAAAGGTGCTGTAGCACTTGGAGGCATACCAAGGATGGCTCAAACTAGTTTGAGAAAAGCAGTTCAAGCTTACTAATGAAGAGCTCAGCATTATTGCTTGAGTATTTACAGCTTCTCTTTTAGACTCACTTGTAAACTGAGTCTCATCACTAATATTTAGACCTGACTTTATACGTTTTCATTGTGCAAGTACAGTTTACTCTAGAAATGGCAAAGAAAAGATACATTTAGTAAAGAAAGTCTGACGTGTATTTATGTCACCAATTCAGGGACAGGACTAGGAGGTATGCCTTTCTCCATAGAGAAAATGGGAGAACTAATTGTGTACTTGGCCCTTTGTAAAAGCACTCGAGTTTTCCTTTGAGGCCAGGAATGCTGTGTTCTGTGCCAGGTTAATCTTTTATACTGAATGCCACATTCCCAAGGTGGAGAGTTGACTACAGGTTTTCTGTTTGGCTGGAAGCACTAGAAAGATTCATTTCAAGCACTAAAGAGATTCACTTTCATTTAGTGTAATCTCCCGCTCTGTGATATGACTGGAATTCTCACCACCCACAACTGGGGAAGATTTTCTTGCTTTATTTTGACAAGTTTGGCTGCCATCTGAAAACTAGAAGGAGCTTCTAAGTTTTTGATAAAGTCTTTGCCCAAATATCTGAGACTCTTCTGAGCTAGTGATTCAAAAATGATCAGCACCCATTATGGGAAAAAAAAGATAGGAAAAAAATGCATTCAGACACCTAAGTGATAACCATATTCTTTTGAAAGTCTGGTCTTAGCTACTGGAGATGACCATGTAAAATCCGTCTCTGCAATTCTTCGAAATGTGCATAGAAAGCAAATCTGTGAATAATGGACTAAAATGCAGTGGAAGGAGGTGAGAATTCACCCAGCTTTAACCTTAAAAAACAAAAAGAGCATTTATGATACCTAAAAAAGTTTGCACTAGAAATGACCCCATTGACAAAATTCAAAGAATAAAATATACTTTTTGTGTAGTATTACTTGTCTTGTTTTCAACTTTTAATTATGAATCTTTTGCTTGCATCACTTTTGCTGTTGCTGTCTCCCAAGATCATAAAAAATGCAACCTCAAATCAGACTTGGTAATAGCGAGAAATTGACTTCCAGCTGCAATTTATGGTCACAACACAGGCAACGACTTGTGTAACAAAAGGGCCACAGGGAGACTCTTTTAATGTTTTGAGGATTTGGTCTTGTTTTTAAACAATGTGAATTTTTGATACTTGCCAATTAAGCTTTTGTAGCCTCAAACATTTAAATGCTCAATGATTTTCAAATAAAACTGCATTACAAAAGATGGACATATATGCTATCAGCTCTGGAGCAGCCTCAATAAACCTACTTCACATTCTCCTTCTTTCTCTATAATCATTCAGCCCAAGGAACCAACTACTTGGTACCAATCAGAGCCCTAAAAATCAAAGCGATTCATGGTATGGCCTGAGAGATACCAACCTGAGAACTCTGCATCAAAAAACAGTATCAGGTATGTTATGTTCCAGAAGTACTTTATTTACATAGCTTTTTTTAGCAGTCATCTGATATACCTATTAAACATTGTAGGCTTTTAACACACTTGGGAAGAAAAAAGCCAGTCTTGCTGTTTACAGATTTGAACAAAACCTTTGCTGAGAGTCCACAGTTGAATTGCCAATGCTATTTCTATCTTTTGCCTAATATTTGGCACCTGCAGTCACTGCCCTGCAGATTAAGCAATGACAGTATTTAATACCTGGTTTATTTAAAAAACGACTTGTCAGAAAATTATCTACTTTTCAGACATTTGCATCTCAATAAAATAAAAAAGAACAGTATTTATAGGTTCACTCCTGCAAAAATTTAGGGGATATCACTCATATGTGCACTGTTAAACACATGAGCAAGTGTTCCCATATCAAAGGCTATAATTTTAACAAGCTGAGCTCTCTATGACACTCCTAACAACTTTAAGTTCCACACAGTGCTAGCTGCCACCACAGAACACCTTTTGAAGATATAGTTAATGATGAAGACTTATCTCCTTAGTTATGCTGCAATCATATCAAGGGTTCTAGACAGATGTGAGAATCTCAGAGATGTTTCTCTTCACGTGTGACCCAGTAAAAGGATGCTGTCAGTTGGATTTATTCCCTTAATTTAGGGTTACTGAAAGAATGCTTGAACTTAATACTAACTGAAACATTTCCATGGACTTTCTCAGTGAAATATCAACAGCTTGGTTTCCTTCTTGGACACAAGTATTCTTGCCCTGCAGTGCTTGTAACATGACACAGTGTAGTGTTACGTCAGGCTACTAGACCAGAGCACGAAATGAAGCGGAAACCAAACAGAAATCCCCAAATTCTCATTGCCCCAGCTAAAGTTTACCTTACTCAAACACAATGATTTTCAGTACTGCTGTTAATCATAGACAGAATTTTAACATGACAACATCCTTCTAAGTCAGTCAGGCTCAGACGTGAAAAGCCTAAGCCCTGTGTTGCAAGGATGTATGTGAACACGTGAAAGAGGTGATGGGATGTGTACAAGCCTTCTCTACAAGTGACTAAAAGCCCCAGCAACAGTGATACTCACGTTGGCATTGTCCCCAGGACAACCGGGCCCAGCCCCAGCAGCAGTCAATTCTACTCCCAAACCGACACAGTCCTGTGGAGGAGACTATTTGCCTGGGCCACCTGAGCGAGACAGTTCAAAAGTCTAGTGAAACATTTTCAAAGTAGCTAAAATTATTTTAGATTTAAAAAAAAAAAAACAAAAGACAAACAGCAGCAAAAACCTCTCCTGCATAGAGACATATAAAAGTTAAAAAAAAAACAAAAACAAAATAGAAACTGCTTTAAGCTGAGCATATGATATTTCTATTGTTAATAGTTTAGTGTAGAAAATGTAAACGACGATAGGCAAAAGAGAGAAAAAGCCTGAAATCACCGACGTGCTCTGCAGTGTGCTCACTGCTGCCGCTTCCAGGCTGGTATTGAATAATTCCAGAAGTCTGAAAGGATTTGTAAACTGGAATAAACCATCATCAGAAAGTTTCAGCACTGGCTTATTTTGCAACACACGGCCAACTTTTCTCACTGAAACATTAAAGGGAAAAAAAAAGCAAAACAAAAAGTTTCCTGAACTGTTGAACAGAAATTAAATACAACAGAAGAGCCGAGTCTTCCCTTGTTCCAAGGAAATGACTCCACGGTCCCAAGCAATTACAAAGTATTGCCATAAATCGTTAATGTTTTTTAACGACAAGCTGAAACCCACTGCCTTTGAACGAAGCCCAAAGGGAATGAATCCTTGAGGGGGGATCTCGCTGCCCGATCTGTCCGCACACAGAACCGCCGCGCCAGCTCCCCGCAGCACCATGCGGGGTTCTCCCGCTCGCTCCCCGGCCCGCCTCGCAGCCGCTCCCTACACCTGACACGCTCGGCACGACCCATGAGGCACCCGCTCTCCGAGCATCCATTTTCACCTCGCTTCATGTTAAAACTTGAGTTGTGATCTTCACCGTATTCTGTTTCAGTGCCTCGAGGCGTCAATAAACTGATTTTATTTTCACAGCACGCAAAGTACTTCGGTTTTAATCCTTGCAGGACGCCACCCCACCGGAGTAATAAACGCTCCGTACCTCAGCCCGTACTTGAGCTGCCGAGTAACGCGCGGGGAGGACCGGCCGGAGGGCGCGGGGCCGAAACAGCCCATCGGGGAGCCCCGGGAGCGGCTCCAGGTCCCGCCGGACCCGCGCCTCCACCTTGGCCGGGGGCGGTTTGGCCGTGCGGCTGGGCCCCCTCAGCCAGCCGGCCGCGGGCACCGCTCCTGGGCCGGGAGGGGGGACTGGGGTCCCGGGACCTGTAACGAGCCCCCCGCCGCCATTTCACTCCCCGGCGGTCAGGAGCCCGCGTGCCGTTACTACCGACGGCGCCCCTCGCCCCGCCGGGGGTGATCCCGGGCTCCCTCCGCTCGCCCCGCGGGGCTCCAACCTGCCCGAAGCAGCACCAAGCGCGCGTCCAGCCCCGAGCAGCGCCCGCGGAAGCCGGCGCCTACCTCCTGTCAAACTCGCCAGCCACCCCCAGGGAGAGGCAGGATGCCAGGAGCAGCCGCAGAGAGAGCTCCATGGCCGGTAGCGGAGGCGCTCCCCACCGCCGCCCTCAAGGCGGGCCGTGGGGTCCGGCTGCGCTGCCACAGCTCCGAAGCGGCGGCGGCGGCGAGCTCCCGTCCCTCTGCCCGCCCGCCGCGCTGCCGGGCTGAGGAGGCGCCGCACAGGGAGCGGCAGCACCGGCCGCCCCCAGCAGAGGCGCCCGCGGTCGAGCCTCCCGCCTTCCCGCTGAGGGGCACCCAGCGGCGCGGGTGAGCTGCCGGGGCAGGAGGTGGTGGGGATGAGCTCCCGCTCCTGCCGACACTGGCCGGGGAAGCAGACCTGCGGTCTGAAGACACGAAGATGGGTGGGCTTTGTTCTTATAAGCACTTCGAGCTGCGACTTCTCATCAAGTAGGGCGGCCACCCACTGCTCTCTGCGAGCAGTCCACAACCAAAGCCAAGAGCATTAAGATCTGACTTTCCTGTGCCAACCGAACTTCCCCCAGAAAAAAGCTTTTCGAAATAATGACAAGGTGTATGTTGTGTTTTTTCTGGCTCAAACACTCCTATTAATAGCTCTCAGATGCGTGACAAAAGGTGTCCCAAGCCTCTGTCCAGAACAAAGAATCAACAAGTTTAAACATGACCTACACGCAATGTGTAACGAAATCCTCACGCTGCTGCCAATAGTGACAACCACATCTGTACTCAACATGCAAACATACAGCAGTTACCTTTGTTTTATTTCTATGAACTACAGCTCTCAGGACTTACTGAGGGACACTTCTAATAACATCCTGTCACCAATTTAGTGTCAGAACTGCTTTGAGATCCCTCTGATTACAGACAGATGGGGCCACAACTTGGACGAGCACTGCATTTGATTTGTGCCTGTATCAAGGCTAAAGCTCACCAGCTGTACTTACAAGGGTCTAGCTGCAGCTTCGAAGCAGAAAACAAAGATCTTCTGGGTTGTGCTGTAACACAAAGCCAATGCCTTTGGGAGGGAGCATCTGGATGCCAAACGCAACTTCAGGCTTTAGATTTGAGCTGGTAGTTCTGTACAGAGCATCTTCCACCTTCAAAATGCTTCACAGATAATTCAAGTAACACAACTCAAAGGGAACTACAAATAGTGCCAGCAGGCTTTTGAAAAATCACAGCCTTTCCCAGAGTGGTTTTACCACTTTCTACAGCAGAAAGACCCTTTCAATACTCCTTCCCCTCTTTTTGTCACCTTTTCAGAACCATGAATTCCCCAAGCTTTCTGTCCACAGCCTCAACCAAGCACTTTTCAGACAGAGAGAAAAAACAACTGTTAAGAGCTACAAGGTGCTGATTCTGCAAGGTACTCGTTACCTATGCTTAGATAACAAGCAAGCCCCCTCAGAGGTTTGCACCAAGGACCAAACCTGACTCCCTTCATTCACATGAGAAGCTGATAGCCAAACGGTGAAGACAACCACGAAGTGGCATTTGGGAAAGACAGGAGAGCACCTGGCTCAGGTTAGATTCCTGCTGAAATACAGAGCCAATTTCCAGCTCCTGACTGATTAATCACTTTTTTCCTATTGGTAAGTGTGATGTGGGATAACAGACCATGCAGAATGCTGTCAAGATTTTATGGGCAAAAGGGGAGAAATACTATTTGTGATAACCACAGGGGTTTCTTTCTGATAACAGCACCTGCCTGCATCTCCCCAGCTTGCAGGAAAAAATTATACCACTGCCAAGTTCAGGACAGGTGCCAAAAGCAACATTTGAACATCACTGTGAATTAAGGTCTAGGGCAACCTGACACTCTCCCTCTGATGTCCAAAAGGACATGTCATAAAATCAATCCCTTTCACAAAGCTGCACAGTGGTACTTACGCACACAGCAACTTTAAAGCATAAACTGCTCCTTTAAAACATCTACACTTATAAATGATAGCAAGATTGTTTAATCTCTCCAGGCTGCACTCAGTATTTAGGATTTCCTCAGCAGCCTGTTTGGCACTCTTGTACATTAATATTAGTGCACTGGTTAGATGTGGTGCCTACCCCAATTATGATTGTCTGCTCTTGGTTAAACTTCTGCCTTTACAATTTGTTTTGGAACATTCAGCCTGAAAAAAACAGTTAACCAGCCATTGAAAGATCATGTATTGCACTTCCATGCTCATCTATGGGATTGAACATCCAGTCATTTCTGAAATCAGTTATTTTAACAACATTTATCAATGCCAGTAGTGTTTTCTAAATGAGGTAGTTTCTCATACTCAGGACACTAGAAGGATTACTGAGTAAGCTGGCAAAGAACCAGATCTCTTGACAAGTTAAATGTGTATAAAACTGTCTTCCATACCCCAGTGTTGTGGGGGTATGCATCAAGGTAACACATAGAAGACAGAGATGGAGAAGTTGTTGGAAACATTACTAGAAGCACTTTTGTGCCTTATGTTTTGTGAAGCAGTATGAGAACCTGGCACATTTTGAAGCCACATCATGGGCTGAGCTGATGTTCAGCAAGACATTAGTAATAAAAGTCTAGCAGCTGTGCATCAAGCACTTGGATGAATGACTACCATGTACCCAGCTCCCAAGCAGAGCATGGAGTGGAGCATGGGCAAAAAAAACAAGCATCCAAGAAAACTTTTTCAAAGACACTGGTGAAACAGCAGGTTGAGCGTGACACGACAGTCAGGTTTTTAGCTGCAAATTAGCAACAGTGAAGCAGAAACACAGAGGAAGACATAGTATTTTGAAAATGCTGTGCCCTTGTGTATGAAAGTCAAAAAGCACGCAGCAATTGCGGGTAGGAAAGTAAATTCTGCCTGAAAAGTTGCTTATTTCATGCAAACATAGTGACCCTTTCCACTATGCTTATTTACTCTTCTCCATCCCCATACTGCTCGGTTCAACATACCACTTGGCACAGTACTCTTATTTTTCCAAAAGAACAATACAGAGCAGTGCTAAACTCCATTAAAGAACCAATATCATGAGTAACATATGTAACTGTTGATAAAAGTATCATCAACTAAAAAAAGCACGAAAAGAACAGGACACCCAGTTCTGTTGAAATGAAGCTTACTTGTTTTCTCCAGTGAAATAAACCTTTTGTGTATGCATGGGATCTGTTCCTCTTTAACAGTAATACTTTACTTCACTTGCGGTAGACTGTACCCAGTGGTCTTAGTATTTAAAACTTGACCTGCAGGGCTAAATACAGGTTTATAATATACATTTTGTGGCTACAACCATTCGTGTGGGGAAAAAGACAACAGAAAAAAAAACCACTTTCTGGAATACTCCCTGGCATCAACTGGACAGGCAATATTAAGGAAAAAAAGAGCTGAAAAGATACAAGTGGCAGATATGCCAGGCTGGCAGATAATAGTAGAGATGGTAGATGATAAAATATGGCAGATATGACAGAAATCCCCCAGAAACAACTATAAATTTACCTTCATCATTACAGGTACCTATGAATTGGACATAATCACACCAGTAAAACATGTTTCTGTGAGGGCAATCTACTGCCATTTAACTTTTGAGAGAGGCATTAAATAACTTCTTCCAAGTCCAATTTTTTTGATGTTAACTTCCTCCCTCTGGTCTTAAAACACATTACAAATATTAATGAATTAAGTCCCCTATTCAGCAGAATCAGGCAATACTTTTTGTAACTCTCCCATTTACATAAGCAGAAATTAAGGAACAGAAAAGGATTTTCCCACAAAACAAATCATCTGTCATCAAATCAGAAACAGATCTCCTATTTTCCAATTTCATACTTAAACCACAAATTTATCCTTCCTCTCTTCTTTCACCCTCACTGAGGCTAAGAAAGTTAACCACAAATACCACACAATTGCAAGTCTCTAAATCACACTATGATGTATGTAAAAGATACTTGTACTTAACGGCATGCATGATCTTATTCTGCATTAGCATTAGTGATGCTACTGTAACATGTATACTTCTTGCAAAATGGAATAGAAGAATCCAAGTCCAAATTATCCTCAAAACTTTCAATCATTACTTTTTTCCCTGCAGCTACTCAATCCTGCTTTTCCACCAAGTTTATATCTGGTATATTTAAAAGTAGTATTTAGTGAGTAAATACTACCTCTGTCATATGCTAGGTAACAATCTCTGTCAGTCCCATTCTAATAAGAAAACTCTGAGGCATCAAGAAAATCCAGCAATTCAATCAGCTAAATCAATCTTGGTACTCCACTTTCCTCTTAGTAAACCTACCTGAAAGAGAAAGAAAGTAATCAAAACTATCAGACACTGTAGTATCAAATTACCTTCTGCACAGATAAACACTGTTCTGTGGAAATACAAACTCAAAAGCTTCCAAATGTTTTTTTTCTGCATCAGGCCTTCCAAATTAATTTGCCTTTACAGTATTTCTTTTCCACACATACTTAATACTTCTTTTAAAACTGTGACTAGCATTTGTGTTGAAGTTTCCTGTATTTCATTACAGTGTAAAGAATTTATTTTCCTCCATAAACAATATTTTACCCTTCAAAGCTCAGTAAAATTTCCCTTCTGCATGTCTTTTAAACAGATTCCTAACTGTCTATGCTACCAATTTCTGTACCAAAGGTATTTTGCATCAAGGGGATCAGAACGATAACCCCCAAATTTTTAACATTAGGGAGTAAGTCTACTTGGCCTCACTTGTAACACAATCACTGAATGCAGTAAAAGATGTGATGACAGCACAGCCAACTTCAAAAAATAGTGCAAAACTGCCTGCACTAATCCCAGCCTTGCACATCCTGCACCTCTCTGTTATGCCAGCAACAAAAAAGATACCAACTGCTGGAAAACATAAGCTTAAGGAATTTCTTTGTAGACAGGACTGAAAACTACACTGCATTGATCCCCATTTGCAGGCAGGCAGCAGGGTGTAACTGGGAAGAGTTCCTCATGCGAGTGAAATCTGCTTTCACAGACTGAGCAGAAAAACACGCATATGGCCTCCGACTCTGAAAAAGGGAGAAAGTTTTAGGAACCTCTTGAATTAATGACTGACAAACTATTTTATGCAATCAGATTGTCAGCACTGAACAGAATGCCTCCAGAACACATTAGCATCCTTGTTATCTGCTCCAGGTTCCAGCCAGTAAGCTCTCAGCAGTCACTGCTCTAGTGTGCAAAAAGCCTTTGGGGAAGCTTCACAACAAACCAGCTAAGTTTGGTGAAAAGCAGGGCTAAGTTTCCTAAGGAGCCTGGCTTAGTCATACTTCTGTAACAGTGTTACCCACATAATCCTTGTAAGGTCCTACTGTTCTAATAATATACTGAGTCCAGTACAACTCCAGTAGCTTTATGGCATGTGTTTTGCAGATAGCACTACAGCTCTTCATGTCCAGTTTTACATCATGCAGCAAATGTCCGAGGCTGTCTCCTTTCCTCAGGAAACCAAACACTTGAACACAAGAAAACCGTTCTATGCATCACCAATACATTGTCACCAAAATCATTATCATCTCCATGATACACGCACACACACTTTGCTGTCAGAGTCAAGAGACCAGAGCCGAGACATAAGCAAGACACTTAGCCTGAGTGGAAATTACCAATGGAATACTACTTATATGGCAACAAAATACACATAACTTGGCAACACGCAAAGCCAACAATGCACTGTGTTCGTCATGGAAAGAAAAGAAATGCATAAAAACCTTCTGTTCAACAGTATTAAAGGCTGATGACAGATTCTTTATAAAAAAAAAGAGGTAAAAATCAAATCCCCAGACTACTATCTACAACTAAAAGAAAATATGAAGAAAACAAACCAGGAAAAAAAAGCCACATATGTCATACAGTATAAAAAAAAATTGTTAAGAATCAAAAAACACAAAAACGTGAGCTGAAACCAAACTTAACCTCATGCTTTCAGGTATAACTTTTAACAAAAGGAAACGGCAACATTAATGGAGGAGATCTCCATGAAGACACATTCTTGACCACAGTTCTAATGTAAACTGATTTGAATCAAGCAGGCCAACTCTTTTGTGTATTACCTGAAAATATTTACAAACTTTACAGTTTTCCTTTTCATGAGCCCAGACTGAAAGCTAGGACTTCTTGGCCTATGCAAGAATTTTAACATGCAAGAAACAGCCATAAGTCAGCCTGAAAAGTGACCAGAACTGTCTTTAGGACAAAAGCAGCAAATAATCTGGTGCAGCATGGATTCAATTGTGTCTGCTCATGAAAGACAGTCCTTACAGTAAGAAATACCCTGGGAGATGCAGAACCAGAAGGAAATGATTTACAGTAGCCTAAGATATCAGCCTTGACTATCACACAGTTTTAACTTTGTTCTCCCTCGTGCTTTGGGCTCATTGCCAATAACAGACAAAAAAAGAGTGGGTATACTGCTCAGACTACCTACGTAACTTATAATTTATAATTTATGACTTTCCAGAGAGAAATGATCAAGCACTACCTTAACCTGATTCTGCAGACTATTCTTCCTTTTTCATACCGAACCTGAATTGCTACATAAATTCTGGCAAAGATGGAATAAATTAGCTCAAAATATATAAATCACTCAGGGTCCTGATTTTCCCCGTTTCCTTTGGTTTCAGGTGCTGTAACTTTACTTGCCTGAGCTGAGCTACATCTGTGTAATGAGATGGATCCTCTAGTACTGGTTGTTGATAAATTGACATAGAACTGCTTACAGAAATGAGTTTAAATTGCTATTCTCAAGGGGAAAATGGGCATGTCTAATTGACTGAATTCCTTATTTAATTTCCATCTTGCTTTGACATATAGAAAATTCTTAGTATGTTCTGAGATGCCAGGCGAACTTGTAGGCAGGAAAACCTACTATGGATGGTCTGAAGGAGAGTTTTCACATAGTTGTGGTACTGCTGACTCGGCTCCTGTGTTCAATTCTACAGAACTGCAATCTCTGACAGAACTTTCAGAACTTAGAACATGGAGATGGAGTATGGATAGCTGATTATTTCCATCATTGTTTCACAGAATCAAAGAATGGTTGAGGTTGGAAGGGATCTCTATAGGTCATGTGGTCAAACCCCCTCTTCAAGCAGGGTCGCCTACAGCTGGTTGCCCAGGACCAGGTCCAGGCAGCTTCTGCATAGGTCCAAGGAGACTCCACAAACTCTCTTGGCAATCCGTACCAGTGGTCAGCCACCTTCGCAGTGAAAAAGTGTTTCCTGATGTTCAGATGGACCTCCTGTTTGTGTCCATTACCTCTTGCCACTGGACACCACTGAAAGCACCTGGCCCCATCTTGTCTACACCTTCCTACCAGATACTTGTCCACACTGATGAAATTCTCTCCAAATCTTCTCTTCAGGCTGAACGGTTCCAGCTTTTCTTCAGAGAATAGATGCTCTTGCCCCTTATTCACGCTTGTGGCCCTTTGCTGGACTGTCTCCAGTAGCTTTTTCTCTCTCTTGCACTGGGAAGCTCAGAACTGGACACAACACTCCAAGTATTGCCTTACCAGTGCTGAGGGGAATGATCACCTCCCTTTACCTGCTGGCAACAGTCCTCCTAATCCAACCCAGGATACCAGCAGCTGCCTTTGCAGCAAGAGCACATTGCTGGCCCATATCAAACTTGGTGTCCACCAGGACCCCCTGGCTCTTTTCTGCACAGCTGCCTTCCAGCCAAGCGGATGTGAGCATGGGGCTGTTCTTCCCCAGGTGCAGGACTTTGTTGAACTGCATGAGGTTCTTGTCAGCTCATTACTCCAGCCTGACACAGTCCGGATGGCAGCATGACCCTCTGGCATATCAGTCACTCCTCCCAGCCGTGTGTCATCAGTAAACTTTGCTGAGGGTACACTAGGACCATCACCCAGATCACTAACGAAGATGTTAAACAGAACTGGATGCAGTACTGACCTGTGTGAAATAATTTATACCAACAAAGTATCATCAAACACAAAAAAGATCTCACACAAGTATCGTGTAGTAACAGTTAAATAGAGCACACAACTGGTATGATTGCACAGGTAGCTGCTTGTGAGCCTTGCAGTGCCTTTCAGCAGTATAGATTTCATTTGTGGTTTTCATTAGGTAGGATCTGAGAGACTGAAACATGCATGAAAATCACATCTTCAGAATACATTCGGAGAGACAAGAGGAAGGAAAAGATTTAAGATGGGTTTAAGTGCTCAGTATGAAAGGAAATGAAGCAGTTTTGGGATTATCTACCAGTTTTGGTAGACAGTTACCGATTCTTCCATGTTCTACTAAAATAATGCAGTAACATTCAATTTTAATTTGTACAATTCTCTTCTTGAAGCTGTACGTTCAGATATGGTACATAAATCCAAACAACACTTCTAAACACTTCTGTGGGTTTTCATAGCTACCTTTTGAGAGAAGACAAGAAATTTGGGATTCTGCTTTAAAATGCAATTTAACCCATGCCTGAATTGTTGAAATAAATCAGAATTCTCCTGAACTCTGATTTTCATAATGTAGAGAAATACAATAGCTCTAGCTGCGACAGACTGGGAGCACCAGACTAGAAGCTTCTTCCACTAGTAATGAAGATACTCTGCAGAAGAAAAAGTGACAAATTTCAGGAATAGAAAACAAACCGTAACATCTAGCATGAAAGGAGAGGGGAAACCTAAGAATGAGACCAGAGCAACTGCTGACAATTTAAAACCTAGTTGGCAGACATGAAAATGTTCTAGGACAAATGAAAAACAGTCCAAATTTTAAAGGGCTCTGTAGAGCTTTAAATAGCAGAATCCACAAGTGAAAGAATTAATGGCAGAATTAACAAACAGTTGTATGGACAGACAGAAGATGCAACCAGGGCAAAGAGACAAAAGTTGGTTCACGTCACATTTCAGAAAGTACATTTTATTCTTCTCTTTTTAGTTCTAACACATAAATAACCATGATTGATAACTAATGCTTGGTCAAGTAGGGGAAGCATTTGATTTGAAAAAGACAGACAGGGGAATGTCTACAAAAAGCTCTGTCTTCTTTCAAGAACTACAGCCTGAACTACTCTAAAATATTTTGCAGTAATCTGAACAGTGTAAAAACTGCACCTTTAAATTGACAAACTGTCAGGTCTCAAAAAGACAGAGGGAAGCTATCCAGATAAACGAGGTGTCATTTTTCCTTCAAGTGCAGTTAAAAAATGTCAGCTGCCCACCAGAAAATTACGCTGTCAAGCTTGCATAGCACTCAGTTTCTACTTTTATGGAAGCTATATAATTAATGAACATTTAAGGAAAAAGGAATACACTTTAAATATGTTAAAACAGGAAGCTATCCAACAAAGTTCACTGGAAGTGTCAGGTTTATACTGTAAATTACATTGAAGATGCTCATCTCTGATTCCTGGCTCCCAGAAGCTTAAGATTTTGGGATTCAAACCAACAACCAACTGAAACCAAACCTAGCTGTACTGAACTTGGTAGTTCATTTAGTTTATGAATCATTTACCCCACATGAATATAATTTCTAAAATGAATAAAAAGTTAGGTGTGCACACATGTAGGGCAACTCTCTGTATTATGTGCAATCCTAAAGAACACTGCATCAGTGTGCATTAGGGATTTATTTCATTAAGCTGATGGGTCATAGAAATCCGTACAGATTCCTCCTGTATGTCAAAACCTGACTGATTTTCTTACTCTTCACAGAGTGACAGCAGGGTTGGAAGTATAGCTTAGAATTAAACTAGTCCCTTCTGGGATTTACTGCTTTTAGTCATTTCTTCCTGTTTGGCTTCATGGATGTTGACTTCAGCTTTGGCTTTCATGGTTCAAACCAGAAAATTAAGGAATAAAGAAGTATTTTCTATTCTTTTTCAATGTGCAGAAGGTGCATACAATTAGGAGAGCACTTTCAACCTTTATATAAGGTACACTTGGTCACCCAGGCATAAAGTGTTACTGTTCAAACACAGCTTGAGAGCAACAGCTAAAAACTTTGTCTTACAGTTTTCTGCACTGACTCTTCCCTGTACACGAAGGCAGATATTAAGTCACAGCAATTCTGTACATGTAAGCCTGCATTTTCATGGTCAGAAAATGACCTTCACAAAGACACTAACTTCAGGATGAGACCCACAAGACTATCCTGAAAAGGATGGTAGACATAGAATGTGCTGTGTTATCCTCAGAACTTGAATGTTCCCACTGCTTTTAAGCAAGGTAGGTGCTAACAGCAAATTAATTAGATGATTTATGTCCGTCAGGTTGACAGAATACTTGTCAATAGCATTTATTCTTGTAACAGTAGCTATCATATATACCTATAGCATACAGACACCCATTATCAAGAGCTAAAAACAACTGCAGTTGCAAATTCTCTCAGTATTACTCAGCTGGAACGTGTTTTACTTTAGAGAGCTTTTTGGTATTTATTACAAAGCATATAAAAAGTAATCCAATTGCACCAAAGATTCACAAACTAACTGAGGGTTTCAAATTGCATAATTGCTTTAAATCATTTTCCAGAATCCTCCTTTGAACATGAAATGTTACTCCAGCATGGACAAGGTATCTATTTATAACCAAATGTTTGTGTGTAATGGTCAAATGCAAAAAAGAGGAATTGAATGTTTATTTTAGTCTTGATTTTCATCCAATACCTTGTGTAATTTATCCTGAATTCTACTGCCCTATATATAAGCCCTGCAAATACGAGAGAGAAAAATCTATTTGCTAGAGCTTTTTTCCTCCACTTCTTCCAAAGTAAAGAGATTCTTGTGGTCAAATTACTTAATGAAAAGAATTCAATGTGTCAGCAATCATCCCAACAAAGAAAACATCTCCATTTACAGCATTGTTTAACTATTTCTATAGTTGGTGACCACATTAAATGGGTATTTGCATGGGAAAAAGCCAGATGAATAAAAACAACCTTCATGGGTGCCAAATATTAGCTACTTTACAGAATTAGCTAAAAGCATGCAAAAGCAATGTGCAAAATTACACACACCTACTGGCCTCTCAGGCAAAACCCCTAGTCTACAGTTGATGTGAATTTGGTTAAGAAAGCAAGGTTGATAAAACACACCAGTAGTTATTACCAGTTCATTATGTCATTATCTAAACTTATACTGAACCACAGCAATATATATGCATTATAGCTTAACAGCTTTAGCACAGCAGGGCATGAAAATGATTGTCTACAGAAATCTACGGTTTATGCTGAAGTACATGAAAATAATGTTAGCTGGACAAAAACTGTAATAACAAGAAGCTGAACAGCCTTCTAGTAGTTAAAGATCAAAATTAACTCTTATTCAATTTTATTAAGTCAGCCACTGCAGCCATCAATTAAAGGAAGGCATCCGGGATTTGCAACAGTGAATCAGAACATTGATTCTTCTGGTTGCCAACAGCCCTCCAGACTGGAGGCCTCTGAGAAAGGAGAGACAACATTTTAATGAACAGGAGTTGGCTCAAAGTTCTTGGACTAAGTTCTAAAACATGAGGCTTCCAGCCTCCATGATCCTTCCTGATCATCTATTTTAACTACAGATAACTTCATTACCCTTATTTTAAAAACTTGTATTTGAAAACCTCTCTTTAAAACCCCAGTTTAAAACCTGGCAGACTAATAGCTTGTCATGGAGAATTCCACTAGCTAAATACAGATGCCACAAAGAAACATGCATATTATAAACAGGATGAATTACCTTTAAGTTTGCAAACTTACTGGCACCCCCAGAGTTCTACTGTAAGTCAATTATGTTATTCCAGGCCACCACTTTTGTATTTTCTCTGCAAAATTACAGGGTACTTCGTATACAAGCTATTAAAATCATAATTTTCTTCACCTTATGTTTGTGGTTTGGTATGTATTTTTATAGAGACTGAATGCAACCAAATAGGAGGTCAGCTTGTTTCAAGAAAACATATGAGCAGCTCTTGCATTTATAAATTCAAATAGCCATAGACAACCCAGAATTGGTCCACAGTCCAGGAAATACCAGATGAAAAATGTCCCTGCAAACATATGGGGGGTAAGGAAAAGAAACTGCTAGAGGGAGTGAGTTCCACAGCTGGAGTATCTCAAATAACCATCCTCCATGCAACTAACCCTTCCCTCTCCACATTTACACCCCACTGCTTCCATTCACATGCCTGCACTGAAAGCATCCCAGCTGTCTTGAAAATATTAGGCTAAGCTATCTGATAAAAGTCAGATGTTCCTTGGTGGAATAGTGAGTGTGGCTTTTTTTTTTTTAAACAAGTTAATTTTAAGTTAATTTTAGACTTGTTCATGTTTATTTTATAGGCAAGAAAACTTAGCTATTTCCTCCATGCTTTATATTTTCCATCATACCATAGCCCCAACATGTTCCCCTTACTTGGACTCTCTCTTGGCCACAGTCCTCTACCTCATCCAAGTATGGTACATCCCCCCACTTGGATGCAGTTCTCTTCCTCAAGTCCATAGAAATAGATAGGACACATGTGAGAGCGCAGGAAGAGGTGGCTGGCATCAGGAGGCTGTCCTTTATTGTCTTTCAAAGGCTGTGAAGCCTGGGGAAGTTCCCTAATGACTTCAGAAAGGTAACTACATGCAGGTCACTTCCATCCCTGGGAAAATCACAGATCCAGGCCTCCTGAAAGCCCTTCAACCCAATACATCTATGATTTCCATCTAACTTTGCAGCATCCTTCAGAAACAGGTATCACCTCCCTACATAAGCTTTAAAACGGCAAAAAATTCTCACTCCTTTTTCTTACCTGCAACATTTTAGGAACATTTGTTCTGGCAGATCAATCAAAAATGATGCCTCTCTAGCTGAAGTCATGCCAAGGCCTTTTGATATGTTACTGTTTGGGGATGAACAAAATTACAGAAATCCAAAGGAAGAAAAGACTAAGAAACACATCAGAAGCTGGACATCAAAGCGATGCTGGAGATAAAGGAAAGTTAAGTTTTGAGTTTCCTGGTCCATGGTGCAGATGAGTTTATCATTGCATTGTTTACCTTAAATATGTCTTTTCCTCTAAATTACTTTCACATAACAGAGGTGATTTCCCTTTGTCTCTTGCATCCATGACTGGACAATTGCATTTCTCTTGAATATAACTTAGAATTGTATTGCTATAATTGCAGGTGTGCAAGCTACAACGCAGTTGCACAGGTAACAGTTCAAAACACAGTAACTTACTCTATCTTCACACATTCAAAAATACATTCCTTCCAGAAACCTTCAAATCCTAAATATAACATTAAGTAAAACGTTACAACACTAAATGCAGCAAAAGCAACCAAATACTAACAAAAATGTTAAAAATTACAACGACATATTAGAATGAAGGGCACAATAAGTACACTGGCACGTTATTTTAAATTGACACAATGCTCAGAAAAAGCCATTAGCAATTAAAAATATGCATGAAATACTTTGGGCGTGTTGGAACAGCAATGACCTGGGTTGGAAAACTAACACTGGAAGAAGGGAAAGCAAAAAAAATGAGAGCTATAACAACACACTAATAGAAAGTTAAATAAAATTACTTAGGACTGACAGAAATATTAGAATTTTAATGTGAACTAATGTTTTTGATGAATTAAAGTCCACAAAAATATTAAAACAGTTCCTGAAATTAGACTTTGGCTTTGTCGTATTAAGGGAACACAGCTAAGAAGCACAAATGCCTTTTTTTCTGTACAACGTATCTAATTCTTTCACAACTAGCAAATGGTTTATCCAAGTGTTACAACTATATAACTATATAACACAATTATTGACATTACTTTAGTTCTCACATACGGAAGTTTTTTCTGACTCCAACATTCATTTAATTGTACCCCGATTCAGAAGGCAGTCAAAACAGAGATTTCTAAGCTTCAAGAAATGTAACTCAATCCTCACCAACACATAAATACCATACTGGGTACTGGTGCTGATGAATGGTTTCCAAACTCAGAAAGACATCCACTGAAAATAAAGGGGGAGTAATTAAAAAAAACCCCAAACAAACAGTATTAGCAGTAATATGATCAGCAATAAATTATTTCTGTACTTCCTGTGAACTAACCAAACCATAAGTGGCAGAGAAGTGTTTAGGTACAGCAGATCCAAAAAGCTGAAAGCATCTGTATGTTTTGTACTGTACTGGGCACACGTGACACACCTTCTGTGCTACCACTGCACTGTTACACTTCGGTACTTACATACCCCATGGATTGTCTCACTTCCATATCTGCTCCACTCAGCAACTACCAGCTGTACCCCTCTGGGAAAGTACAAAGAGCTCACCCCAGGTATTTCTTTTTCTAGCTCTGCATTGCGTATCCATTTTCCATTCTGCTGCAGGCATGTCTACCATAGCGAGCTAGAGAAGATTTCTGCCATTGCTCAAGTCCAATATAAAACAGTTGAAGAGCTTTTCATCAGGTCACAACTCCAATATGGTATTACAGCTTCTATTAGCCAAAGTGCACACAACCTCTCAAAAGGTCAATTTAACACCCCCAAAAAAATTAGTATTTGAAGCTAATGAAGATGTTTTTAAAAAAGAAGCCACGTAAAATTTTTCAAACACCCACAAGCAATGGAGTCAAAAAAATGATGTTTCATGTCTTTGAAAGTCAGTGCATGAAAACCTCTTGGCCTCAGTATCATGGATCTCTTGCCATCTTGCCTGATTAAGTGTATCCTGAGTAAGTGCTCTTTAATTCATAAAGCTCAAGGCAAATCCTTTACTGTCACAAGGAATGCGACATTAAAGCTGATACAGGCACATTTCAATTCACGTAACAGGTTCATATTTTTCAATCATACTGGAACATGTCTTTGGGCTTTTTGTGGATTTTGTTTGGTTTTCTTTAATAAAAGATTAGCATTAAAATTAGTTATATTCAATATTAGTAAAACTGTAACTTTAGCAAACCTGTTTCAAGGACTCCGTAAGAGCTGATGCTGTGCAAACTTATGAAAGATCAGCAATAATCAAATAAAATATAGTCTGAAGGGGAGAAAGCATAGAATTAGTCAATAATTTAATTCCTAGAATCAGTGATTACTTAATTAACAAGAATACTCAAAAAATACCACTCACTTCCCATAAAACGAACACTTCTGCTAGCACCTTAAACCAAACCAAACCAAACCAAAACAACTCAAACTATGCAAAGAACTCAAACACTGAAGTAAAATAATTTCAAATTACAAGTTAGGAAATACACCACTTGACACATAAAAAAATTAAAAACTGTTCTGTTTTCACTCAGAAATTACCAGAGTGATTTATTATAAAACTACCCTAAACACTCTGCCTTACCCATAAGGCGTTACTGGGGGAAATTTGAGAATATAGCCATTTTCTTAAATTCACTTTGAGGAGAAGAATGCAAACCAGAACATTTCATTAATCATTTTATTTCTGAGTAAATAAAAGCTACAAGCAAAGAGAAATTTTGTTTGGTTCTAGTTTTACTGTTTGTATGTAATCTTATTAAGTCAGGAAATTGAATTTCTTTTAACGATAGTTGTAATAAGCTGAAACACGCTAAGGACAAGCTACTGAGCTGAAACCCGGATAGCCAGGTAGTTTCAGTGCAAGTCTGAGCATGGAAAGTTCTTAGGTTTTCTTCATTTTATTAAAGAGACAGGTAAGTAATGTTTTTGATAGCAGTCATACAGGCAGGTACCTGTATCATATCAAGATCTTCACTTTGAAAGAGGAAAAAAAAATTAGTAATAAAATCACAGGAACTTGGACTGAGATTGTCCATCAGAAGTTCATTACGACAGGCAAATGCTCCCAGGCAAAACCACTGAAAGTAGTACTTGTCCTAGGAAGACAGCTATTTGAAAAGACATTTCTGCTTATTATCCTTGCCCTTTGAAAGAACAGATCCACCAGGTAGCTGAAAGTCAAGCAATAATCAGAAACAGAAAACATCAGTCTAAGATTTATGGCATCTCTATGAATGAGGTATTTTATATGTGTCTTTGTGAGAACAATCAATAGATTGCTTTAGCAGAGTAATACTAACATCTCTAACTTTTTCTATTAAGATCAAGCCAAAGGAAAATCAGGGGACAATGTACCTACTAGGAGCCTCCCTTGTAGATTACTACCCCTTCCTAAATATGGCAGTACTTAAACCTCTTAAAATAGGCGTGAGGAAGCAGATAATTAACACAGTAAAGGCAAAAATAAAGATATATGGTACATACAGATAACTAACACACAGAAGAGCTCAGTTCAGTTGGGTCATCTGTTTCCTGTTACTTTTTTCCAGTATTATTGCCTACAAGGGTAATACAAAGGCAGACTGGCAAGACCACAGAAAATTATGACTGTGTTAGGACAACATTTCGTTCATCGTACAGCTGGTGCAGTGGGGCCAGACACATAAAACAATAACAGTATTTAGGTCTGCATCTGGGACATCAAGCTAGCTCCTTGCATAACAAGCTACTAGAAAAACAACAACAGTTGTTCACTTACCAGGACCACAATGTCCACTCACCTTGTTCAGGGAATTCCAGGCTCTATTAGTTCCACACCATTTATGCATATGGAAACATTAAACAAATTAACATACCAAAAATTAATATAATTGAGCTCACACTTCTAGAAATACATGGCACAGAGTGGCAATTTAATCTACGGTCACTTAGCTATTATCAGCTGTTGAAAATACTTTCTCTTTTTTATGCTTTTTTCATCTCCTTTTCTTTAGTTTTCAACAAACATCAGTTCACCTCACTTATAGTTCGGGCTTTACTTTTCATTGTAAGATAACTCTACCCTTAGACAAGAGGAAGATTCTGTTCTCCCAAGAAGAAACCTAAGCAAACTGATGCCATGTGTGACAAGGTCACAAAGCAGTATTACAAATGGGATGCAGTCTCACTATCCCGTAAGGTATCAAGATGATAGATATTATGAGATGCCATCAAAATATGTCTAGAGCACAGCATTGTGAAAATACTTACTGTAAACAGTATCAAAGCTTGCATCAGATGTCTCACCTTGATGGGTTCTTTCTTCAGCACAAAATGGTAATGAAGAGACATTTTCTCACTCCAGATGTAGTATCTGGAGTTCTAAAGAAAGTAATTTAACATGAATAATGCTCAGACTTGACACACTGCTAAAAACTGAAATCTTTGGGCAAGTACAACAGAAAATCTCGGAGGCAACTCGTATTGCCGTGTCTCTTGTATTTACTACATATCTTTCCAACCTCCAGTTATTCCTGTAACTATAGAAAGCTGCAGAGAAAGTACTCAATCATTATATACCAAAGAACTCAGGCTAAAGGTATTAATCCATACCTACCTGCTAACATTTGTGCTTCCAGGCAAGTTGCAGTTTCCTTCAGTCTTCGCATTAAAACATACCCAACTATTTGGATCTTTTAGAGATGTAAGTTTCATGAAGAATAAATTATTTCAGGAACCTTTTCTTCTGCTTACCACATGCACTGAAGGTATGTTCACGATGACCAAAAATCAGTTATAGTTAAATTAAACCATGGCAGAATTCATAAATGTATCAAATCCATAAACATGCAGTAAAATCTCATTAGGAGCTATTTTCCACTGTGCTAGTGTCAACAGATGATTTTAAATTAGGGTAGAAGACTGCCTACTAATCAGAGCATAGAACATTTATTTTCACTGTACAGTACATGACTGTGTTTGATCTTTTCAAACTGTTGCACAACTGCAATTTTGTTCAAATTTTAAACTGAATATAAAATCAATGAAGGTGATGTACACAGACACATAAACTGTCCTTAAAAATTTCTTCTGACAGCAAGGTTCTTAAGAATGGGAAGCTATACACTTTGTTTGGCAGAGGCGGCAGTGAACTATCCATTCACTGACATCCTTGCTAGCTCAACAGATAATTATGGGTTTGCTTTCTCTAATTAAACACATTTTCCAATGCCTTGTTATAGAATACATGTGTAATACTTAAAGATAAATTTTAAGTCTTTTTAAAAAGACTGGTAAGTTAGAATACAATAAGCAGAACAATGCCCAAAGTATTCCAATGAACTTTTATTAAAAATAATCTTCCTATAGAAGTTTGGCATTCTTTAGCAAAGTCAAGCCACCACCTGTTGCACAGTCTTCTTCACTGACACCATAAATTTGATCTTTTTTGTTCCTCTAACGATCTGCATTATTGGCTGATAACTGCTCTGCTTATGAACACAAATGCAGTTTTGACCACGGATGTAATTTTGAAGCAGCCAAGACAGCTGTACTAAAAAGGAAATCACCTTCTCTTCAACAAGACCAACTGTTTTTTAAACCTTTACAGATGGATATGATTCCACACCAGTCATTAGATCCAGAAGCTTCTCAGGAAGCGAACCAAAAGTTGCTTAATGACACATTACAAGTGTGATTTGTGATGCTCTGCATGCAGCTCACTTTTTAAGACTTTCTATGCTGCTTCCTTTTTCAAATGCAATGGGTCCAACGTCTGGTTCCCAGCTATGCTTGTATCTGCTGGATGTCATTATGCACTGAAGATTGATGTTCAACTTCAAATCAAATGCAAGTTTTGCACTCTAAGTAGGGATGCCCACAATCATATTGTTCTTTGGAGAACAACTCTCTGGCTCCATAGATATAACTTGGACAGAGTATTTCTGCTCTTCTGCAGCCAATGCCCGATCCAAATCCACGAGCCCCATACACTGCTTTCCTAAAAAGAGAGCAAAGGAGAGCATGCAAAACAAAAACGTAGAAACTATCAGAAATATGCACTTCAATATTTAATGTTACGAAAACACATCAGTAAGTCATCTAAAAAATAAGTTCCAAATTTACTTTAAAAACTATCTTCATCTGGTTTACTTCAAACAGACAATCATTAATAGTTCTAAATCACATCTGTGACTTGTAACCCTCATTTAGCATTTCTTGAGAAAAATTATTAACTCTATATATGGAGAAGTGTTACAGGCACAAGTATTTTTAAGTGTTCCCAAAGCTTACAGAAAAATCCATGCACTAATGTAAAACCCACAGAAGAAAAAATATGCCTGGTTTACAGCTGAGCTCTCTGAATTGCCAAACTTCTACTCCCTTTATATCCATAACTGTCTTTCTCTTGCATTTTCATCTAAAATCTGAAAATCTCTGGTTATTGAGGAGCAGCAAAAGACTAAAATACCAGACAGTGATCCAGTGTAATTGAGACATATGAATGTAACTGCTGATAAAAAAAATGCTAAATTACTAACAAAAACTAAACTTGTCTCAGATTTACCTGCAGAAAAAATGGAAAGGATAAACTCCAGGACTTTTTCAGCTTAAAAGTTTATATAATGATACGGCCATGCCAAGCTGATGAGGGCATTTGTCTTTACGTATTTAATCCTTACAATTACTATGTTCTGAAATACAGAACTGACTTGTCAGACTGTATTTTCATCAGTTTGAAACTCTTTTGCAAGAAAGATTTAGCACTTCCATGAAATCTTTTATCACATACAGTCTCAAGTCACAAACAAGGCACAGTCCTGCTTCAGTCTCAAAAGCCTATGATCCTACCTCTTCTCTTGTTCCTGACAGAACTGTACAGTTAAATATATTTGGGGTCTGAGATGATGGGAGACAGGAGTACCCATTCTGTTTACCATCAGGATACAAATCTGTCATTCCAAACTACCCTCTGGAACTGCCTACCTCTCTTCCCTGAATATATACAGTGTGAGTGCCTGTACCATGGCAAGCCCTGACATGCATCTGTGGTGCCTGCAGAAGTTTTGAGCAGGTGGCGTAAGTATGCTCCTCAGCATCCTTGTATTTCAGAGCAGCTGGTGCACATCACACTCTCCAGTACTCAGTCCAATCTCTTCAGTCTTTACACAGTGAGCCAATGACCCAAAATATCTTCTCCTTCTCAGCTGAATTCCTTAGCTACAAAAGAAGTTCCCTAGGTTTGACTTCACCAACATTGACATTTGGACTGTTTGGGTTCTGTTGGTGGCTTGGAATTGGAGAGAGGTAGTAACTGGCTAGGAGACACACGAACGATACAATAATATGAGATTAGGCCTGAAAAAGAACTTTTCAACTGTATGGATTTATATGTTTATTATATCTCTGTAATATATATGTATATATAATGTATATACCAGTTTATTCTATCTCTGTAAATTACTTCTTGTGGCACTGTTCTCCTGTATTTGCGGCTCCACAGAAAATCACCTTCTGCATTTGGTTGAATAAAGTAGCATGTACATGCTCCTGCCACTGACAGTAGTATCACTATTATCCAAAATGTAAACACTAAGGTGCAGCTGGGATTGCCACAACTGGGGCCTGGTTCCCCATGTGCTCTCAGGAAGTCTATGTGAAGTATACAGAGCAGTTCTGTGATCAGACAGAATAAATCACGTGGGCTGTAGTGATGGTCACAAAACCATTCAGTATGCTTGCACTCAGATCCCACTGCTGCATAGACTGGATAAAGCACACACGTCCGGTGAAAATGAGAAAGAGAGGGAATTGCCACGTATAGCAGAACTGGGCACAACTAAATATTTTTACATTCACAGATACTACAGAAATTGGTGATAACCTCTTTGACAAATGGTTGTTTCAGCCATAACAGACACAGACAGAACACTGTACTTGAACACTTTAGGCACTTACATGTAATGATACAAAATGATTTGTCACTTCACTGGAGCTGCATGTATTTCAGTGGTAATTGCTAAAACACAGTTTACAATACAATCCTAAAATAGTAAAAAATGTTGCCATTTGCAATAGAGTAGAAAAAGTCTCTGCCTGTTCAGGAATATTTTCATTAAATGAAGTCTACACAGTTTTCTCAATACCTGATCATGCATTGCACGAAACACAAAAAAATCTTCAACTGTTTGCAAGTATCCCAACAATATTCCCATAAAACCAGTTTCAAAGCTGAAACAGAACACTGAAGTGGGAATGATCTTCACTGAAACACATTTGTGTTATATGGAACTTAAAAGAAAAAAAATATCATTTCTTTAAAACAGAAAAAGCAATGATATAGGGAAATGGACGCAAATAAGATTTTAAGATTTCTGTTTGTTTTTTGTTCAGGGCAAAGGCACATAAAAATTACATTTGTGGGGAAAAAAAATTGACATTTGAGACAGAGAACAGATAAAATTTACATTCTTTCAAAAACACATTGGGTCCTTTTCAAATATTCAGCAGGAGACAATGTAGGGTTCTACACTGGTAACTGAACACTAATTTTTTTCAAATACTGTGATGATAGCAAAAGCACCAACAAATTCATTATAAAAAAAAAATCTGTATTCTTATCTATATCTCAGAATCTGTATTATTTTATTTTTATGCATTGAGCATAAGAAAAACTTTGAATTCTTCAAAGAAAGCTTTTTAAAACACTATGATTATTTGCTACTCCTGCTTTAATATATTTTTTCAGTGTTTTATGTAAGCCAAGAATGCCGTTATAACCCGAGAATTCCCTTCTGTCTTTTCTGACCTGGAAGCTCGTTTATAGCTTCCGTCAGAACATTAATACCAGACAGGCACACATTATACCCTTTTGTAAGTCAAAGAATACTAGAATGTTCTGCATAATGAGGAAATGATTTTGCTTACTCCAAATATTTAAAGTGTTACGTATTTTGCTGTCCTTCTGACCAAAGCTAACCCAACCTCTGCAATTCAGCCTTATTGTTTCTATTAGATGTTTACCCTTGTAAGAGAGTTATCACCAGTGACTACAAGCAGGACAAAGGGATATGTGCTTTTAATGTAAAATATGTTGGCAATAGCAAGACTTTAGTGAACTTTACAAACACCTCATTCTTGCCAGAGAATGGTGGGAGAAGGGAGTGGGCGGGAGGAGGGAAAGTGAAACAATTAAAAATCAGTAAAAGGCAAACCGTCCATTCCAGAATTGATCATTCTGAAAGAAGAGTTTCTACACCATTCTATTCCACAGCATAGAACAGCAAGATGTGAAATGTGAAGAAATTCAGATTTTTCAAGTGTTGTGTGAAGACAGTAACTTAATGTCCTGGTCACGAAAGTACTACTTCTTCCTTTGTGTATTAAGGTAAAATAATTACAGAGCTAGATTACACAACAACTGCAGAAATTCATACCAATTAGCTTCCGTTCAGGTGGAAGCTGAACAGCTGTCTGATCTGCAAATCTGCAAAGGGTCATGTGCTCCTAGAAAAAAGAATGAAAAAGTAAATAAATCTGTTCCAGTCACATTTCCCTCTTCCAAATAAAGAAAGAAAAATCTAATTAAATGGTTCAAGGATTCAAATCATGTGGAAGACTATTTTTATAGGAAAATTATCTGTGTACAACTCCCAGATTTGATACTGCTTTGGCTTGTTAGTGTATGTTTAAATCAAGCATTTGTAACCACGACCACATGGCTACTAATAAGTATCTGATTCTTGCTAAATTTTCTAATTCTCTGCAGCAGTTGAATTAGATGCAATGTAGAAAAGACAGCATTCTTCAAAGACATTCTGCAGAATAATTTTGCCTTCAATTACTGATGAGCAACAGTCTTCTTCCAGCACGTGGCAGCATCCCTGCATCAGTAACAGCCAAGACAAAATACTTAAATAGGTGATTTGATCTACTGCACATGTCACCCAAGCAGTGATTTTTAATTCCCAGAAGAATCAATCACTTTGTGGGTCAAAATTCCTCTGCCCTACCAAATACAACCATTCAGGATCAACCCAAAAGATCCTGAAGGAAAAACTGATCCTGAAGGCAGAAAATACCTGGCTGTAAACAATAAATTTTCCTACATCAAAATGAGCACAATTCACTTTTGAATTATCCCTGTCCTAGTTAAATTAGAGCCTAAGTTATGACTACATCATTTCCCCATGACAGTCATTAAATTGCCATATTCCCTGTTGCAGAAAGAAGAAAGTACTTCTAAAGTAACAAAGACAATTAAAACTTGCCCAAACTTTCTGTGTGCATAAACAGTTAACCTGCTTACTAGAACACCCACACCTTCAATTCCTATTGAGTTTTCAAAGCTGTATGTGCAAAGTTAATTCAGTTTTACTTTCCAATTCTCCTATAGGGAGAGTGTCTGACAAATAAAGTCTCAAAATGTATCATGATAGAAATCTACAGCTATCATAGCCTTATTCCTTGCAGATATAAACTAATGAATTACAGTAAAAAGTTCTCATCAAAAAAGTTTTGGAATTGCCAGACTTCTGGACGTCTTTGTAGATCTCACTAAAATGAAAGATAAGAGAAATGACTCTCAAATGGGAACTGGAGGGAGGTGACACACACAATGTCTGGCTAACACATGGCAGCTCTGGCTACTAGCCAATAACCTTTAACAATTTATTAATATGAAACATAAAAATGCATATAGCTAGCTGTATAACAAAAGTTATTTATAACTAGGATTATTTAAGGCACCAACCAGCCCAGGTCGTTTGTACAGAATCTTACACTACTAAGAGCAGTAATATTTTTTAACCTTGTCCTTGGCCCCTGTGCCCTTCTGCAGCACAAATAATAAAATGCTGAAACTCCTATAGTGTTGACAAACCCTGTGATTTAAACCTCCATGAATTAGCAGATTAAGAAAAGAATTCACTGAGCTTTAATGAGGTTATACACACCATCCTAATCTAGGCATCTTGACTTTGTAATTGCCACCATTTTCCTCTGTCCTGTCAACAGGTCTGCTCTTAATGTATTTTAATAAAAGTAAATCAACTTTCTTTCTGAAGTGAAACCTGAGTTCTTCATGGTTATGTGTTAGAAAGAATGTTAATCAAGGGTAAAAATAACGGCAGGTCCAAATTCTCCGTGCCACTTTTATAACCTCCATCTATGAACATTTATTTCCATGTGTAAACTGTACACAAAGCAGATTGTCATGAAGATAAGACGCGCATACCACCATATAACTGAACTTCCTTATATAAGATGGCTGGAAATTTTCTGTATTTTTAAAATGCCCCCTTATTTGAGGATTAAAAAGGATAATTTATTACAAAGAGCATCTTTGTTACAGCTCACAGCCAAAAAAAAATTTGAATATTAGAAATAACATGTGTCTCATATTTCTGCTACAAATTATTATTCTGTATTACTGAATTTTATTTCTATATTGCAAACACCAAGACCCTGGTTTAGGATTTGACATATAAACCTAGCAGAGTTTCTGTATAGCCCCACTATTCCCAAATGTCAATGTTTTGTTTCCATGCCACACTGAGCGCATTTAACCTTCAAATTTTTGGTTGCTCTTCACTAACTAGTTTAAATGCACCAAAGTTTAACAGATCAGTACCAGTGGTCTGCTGTCCACCACTCTGCTCTTGTCCTTTTTCACTTCTCTGCTACCTGTTATCTTCATTCTGTCAGATCTGCATGCCTCACTGATTCTTCCTCCCATTTTTTCTCTCCTACCATCTCCACACAGACCCTGGCTCCCCAGGGTCAAAACACATTTGAATATTTTTGAAACAATTTTTAGTAATATTCTTAAAACAATATTGTAATAAAATTCTTGCTGGTAAGTATAAACTCTTCCTACTCACTCTGTCCAATCTTCCAGACATAAATTAGAGGGAGAAATCTAACGTTTATCAGAAAACTATATCTATAGAAGCAGGAATTTTACCTAAAAAATGATCAGACATTTCCACAGTATAATTAGCTGTATTTAAGACCTGTAAAAGTTGGTATTCTGTAATTAACTGATAAATGTTGAAATATCTTAGGAATGGCTTGCACATACCTCAATGATAAAAAAGATCTTTTGTGAAGAACCTACTTAATTTTATTGAAGAAAAAAAGCTTTAAAAAAATATATGGTGGAGAGAACGCAACACAATGATATCTGCACTGATAATGAACTTTTCATATAACACATGCTCCTCCTTGCAATTACAATATAACAACTTTTATTTGATAAGAGATCCAGTGAAATGCAGAAACTGTACATAGCCTTCTCCCCACCACCACTTTTTACATACCTTATAGGACAAAATTTCTTTGAAGAGACGACTGAAAAAAAAAAAAAAAGACCAATTTAATTAATATCTAAAAAAAGCAGAGGTGTAAAACAGAAGCAATCATCACATACTTGAACATATTTCAAACACCGATATCTGTATCCTACAGAAAGGCATAAAAAAACTCCAGAAACCATTACAGTTCCAGTTGGCTAGAAAAGAAGCACAATACTTGGTGTTGTCTTCAGCTTCACCCTCCCCACCCATTGTATTATTCAGAAAAAAAATCTCTCTTTAAATCATTATAAATGCTAACACAGATTTACTGGTGCTTCCACGTTGTCACATAAATACTTTACACTACACGTATGCAACCTCTAGACATGCATATATTTTGTTTGTATCACAAAAGGTACCTCTGCAAGAGAACCGAGTATAGAACACAGGCAATACGGGCA
This sequence comes from Pezoporus wallicus, assembly GCF_028554395.1. Taxonomy (NCBI): domain Eukaryota; kingdom Metazoa; phylum Chordata; class Aves; order Psittaciformes; family Psittacidae; genus Pezoporus; species Pezoporus wallicus. Next base: position 2,102,802 of record NW_026637266.1, read on the forward strand.
CATGGGCAGGCTATCAGGTTTTATGATCATATCAAATAAGGAAAGAAGAAAAAGCAAACCCTAAAATCTAGCTCAACTGAAGGCTGACAGTTTTCTACATAGGCTTACAATATTAGATTTCGAATTCAGGAAACAAACCCAGAATTTACATTCTCACAGCATCTACAGCAATGAAAATTTTCTAACATAGTGAGCATTTCCAGCCTTCATGATCTAAAAACAACTGGTCAAAAGCTAAACAGTAGCAAGCTTAAAATTTTATTGCCTTTTCTTTAACAATACTTACTTGTTTTACTCTGTCACAGGAGAAAATAAACAGGGGCACACAAAGAGAAGAAAGAACCAAACTAAGAAAACACTGTTAAATGCAAAGTTTATCAGACAAAATCATTATATTTGCTCTCTGCACACTTCTGTGACAGCACACTTAGATAAAATATGCAAAATATTTAACATGGGTGCTTAAGATATTTATTTTTTCCCTTTGTTGATTTCTTTTAAGATAGCAAGTCTCAGTTTCTTGTTCTGAGGAAACCACAAAGTTCTTCCCTCATCTAGTTCCACCTCAGACAGCTGCTAGTGTCTTATCTTCTGCCACTTTATGCTTATCATTTAATTTTTTCTTTATATCAAAGGCATCTAAATTCTTAAGCCTTATGTATCTTTAACACAGCAGATTTCAAGATAACATGTCCATTGAAAAAGTATTAAAACTATGAACCGAAATACAGAAGAGCTTGTCCACTTGGGAATAAATCAGTGGAGTTTCACAAGGAGTAAACTGTGGTATAAAGCAGATCCCTTTCTTTAACCTGATTGCTAACATCTTTCTCCAACATTAAAATGCCAATTCCACTTCTTATAGTAATTTTCATGAGTTTTATATTATCTTAGTTATTTTAAGGTAAAAGGTCTGAATATCACATAGATTCGCACATACTCCATTTATTATGTTGGTAGTAAAAAGTCTTCTGAACTATGAATAGATAAATCCAGAAAAATTACCCAGGAATTACCAATCCGTCTCTCTTTCAGGATGGGTTTGCAAAGAGAAACAGGAGGGAACAGCTGCGTTATCATTTATCATTGCCTATATAACTTGCAATGATCTTCAGTTTATTAATTCTATAATCTTTTAGTACTTTTTTCCTTCATTTAACTTGATATTTTAAAGCTTATTTTGTTAGCTCTAGTTTACCTTCGTGGGTACTGAAACTTCACTGTGTTTTGAATGAAGCCATAACAACAAGGGGAGATGACAAAGGCTGCCTGTGCCTTGATACAGTGCTCGATCACCATGTCTGTTGCCACACCACATGCATGCAGAGCCACCTACAATGTTAAAAAGAAAAAACGAAGAAAAAAGCGAATTCTTTACAGTAATATTCTAAATACAATCCTACTGCAGTAGTAGTTTTTTGTTGATTGAGTTACTTAAACATACGAGTAAGTTTTTGCAATGAAAGCTGTTCCAACGAAGGGCCGCTCCTCAATTCCTCAGTTTTTCATTTCTCTCTTTTGTATCTATGCTGAGGTAATATTTATGGCCTATTCCATTAACAAGGGAACCATCAACAAGCAAGGGTCACTCACCAAAAGCGTTGAAAAGGTAGGTATAATGCACTGTGATATCAAATAAATAAAAAACAAAGCTCCAGAGAAGTATTAAAGGAAAAACTACTGTCATAATGAGTCAGAAGTTTTTGTTAAGCAATAACTACTAAGAAATATAAAGACCTCTCTCAAGAATTCTCTACAAGAGAAGTAAAAGATATACCTGAAGGTCACATTTAAAGGACAACATTTTTGCATAAATTTTGATCATCTGAATGTAAGGTATTGAGTAAAAACTTTAGAAACTAAACACTGGCCAGGATGAAGCATCAAATACAACTTGCCCTCCTTTTCTTTTTCTTTCTTATACTTCTATTTCTTTTTCTTAGCAATGGGCTCTAGAACTAAAACTAGAATGCCATTCAGTCACAACAACTGAATACCTGTAAACACTAATGCATGTCTGAGCAATGCACAGGTTGCACCCAAATTCTTCTTGCCCTCCTACAAAAAGGCAAGTTCTCGCTGTACTCAATGTACTGCAAGAAAAGAAAAGCACTAGTCTCCTGTAATACCTGTGATACCAAATGGACCAGGTGAAATGGAAGCATTATTTTCTCTGCCTTCTTCAATGTACTCAGTAGCTCACAGAGTAGGCCTGGCACATACACATTGTTCTCTGCTTTCATGAAACTAGGGACATTTTTGAGGCACATTTTTATCGTTATACACTGGTGTGGATTTGTAAATCTGCATTGTTTTCTTTGCTCACTGTAAATTTAGGGAAAATGTTTAAAGCTGCAAGCTCAGATTTCAGGATTCAAAGTTCTTTTTCCAGATACAGCAATTGGAAGATAAAAACTCTGCTCTAAGATATAGATCAAAACAAAAACTTTTTGTTTGCAGACTGCTTGATGTAAGCTCAGCTGAGCAGACCATTAATCATCAACTGAACTATAACTGCGTACAGATGGTAACAAATATTCTTGTCTCAAGCAGAACATTAAAACATTAATAAGAAAATTTCACAACAAAAGTTTTCTGTACATATGAATTTAACAACAAAAATAAAACTAGTTTAATGTCAGAAATAGATTCTTAATATCATAGCTATTAAATTATCATAGAATATAATTACAGTACTTGGTCATCTATCCAAGCAGAAAACACAGACCTCTGCTTTGCTTTACTTGCACATTTGGAAAAGAGACCTTAAAACAGCAGCAGATAAAACCAGTAGCTTTGCTGAGCCTCTATGAACTTGTACACCAACTGACTACTTCTTTGGATTTCTCAAAATCAATTTAGATAGGTGAGAAATCACAAATAAAATCCAAGACAAAGCTTTCCCGGGATATCCTACAAATTGAACTCACCACCTGAAACAGTGAGACCTAACGCAGATAATGCATTCAGTTCACAAATCCATGCATCTGTAGATACATGGAAACAAAGTGGACCCTGAAGAGAGCAACAGAGCTAATGGCTAATGCAGTGTGAGAGCATTGCCCTGTCTTACACCTCTGGAGCTGCAATTCCACAGAACAGCCCAGTGCACACAGAAAAGTGAAGGCAAAAGAATGTTTCATGAAACCTCAGGTTCACTTTAGTGATCCTAAAAAGGAAAGAACTCAACATGATCAAAAATATATACCCCCCCCCCCACCAAACCTAAAATTTTTCAACTTGTTCTCACAAATTAGCTGAGATCCTGTGAGTACTATGAAAGTATTAAAACCGAGTAAGCTTTCACAGAATCCTCTGTGTGTCAGCATGCAAATGAGCACTGCATGCAAATATTTGGAAACCTTCACTTACAGAACAAAATCCTTTACTGTGGTTGATGGCTGTACTACAACATGTAACAGTGCAATGTACCAGTTCGTTTGGCACTCCAACAGGTTGCTTCAGAACCTTGACCTTCACTACCTTAACAATTCATAAGGGCAGAAACGTTATGTGGAGCAAAAAGGAAGTGGTCAACACTTTTAAAACCTAATTTTGAACTCCTGGCAGATAACAAATAAGAAAACAGCCAAGTAATGCAGAGTTGATGTCAAAGTAACAAGATACAAACATTATCTCCTTCTTCACTCATATGATGCAGAAGCAGTGCTAACTTGAAACAGGTAAAAAATATAAAACTAACTTAATACACATTAATATAACAAGGGTACATCTCCTAGTGTCAAAAACACCTGTCTGTAAGGACATACGGAATATTCTTCTCCCAGGTATTTTAGTTGTTCCAAGAACAATTCATCAGACACTGAAGTTTTGAAGTGGAAAAATTTTAATCACTTACCCCAATATTAAAAGTTCCATTAAAATAGTCCAAATTTGCTTGAATGAACCAAATATTGTTTAAACCTAATTCATCACTTCTGTCTTTAGCACGGATCAGAGACAACTCCTTATTTTCTATGAGCACCACCTAGATCAAATACACAGGAGAAAGTAAGGCAAAATAACACTAAGAAATCAATGTACTTCACCAATTAGCACAAAACTTTGTAGTTTAGTTGAGAAAACCTCAAAATTACTTGTGGCAGAGCTCAAGATCTCCAAAATTATTAGTAGGAAATGCAACAACAATGGAATGCATTTAATACTTGCCAGTATCAATCAGCCTGCAAATAGTTTATATTTCCCTATAACTTCTGTTTTCTCAGGAAAGCACAGCACACATTTGGGATCATGCTAAAAATATTCATGTTTCAAATCTAAGTCCTCTGCTGAGACAATTACATCTTCGTATTTATTCTCCCTACATGCACGTCTTTTTAAGATGACTACCAGAGACCCAAAGCTCATACCCTCTTTATTTTTTATTCAGAATTTACCTGACATGATGGCATCATGTGAGCAAGAACAATTCCAACATGGCCCTGTGAAAAGAAAAACAACTGAGTCACTTTTCAGTGTCTCCTCTTATTGACTCACACGTGATAAACATCTCCTAACCAGTGACAGAACCTTTGAAAGCAGCTAAAATTTCAGCATGTGTTCTTTTGCTTTGCAGCAGCAACCAGCTAGAAGTGCAAAGATGAAAGCTGAAAGAAACTGCATCATGTAAACAAAAATATACATTACCCCTCCACTGCAAAAATCCACAATCACATCTCCAGGCTTAGCAAGCTTTGTCACTGCTGATGCCAAATTATTCAATTGCTGCTGCTTCCTTAGAGCCCGGTCTTTGGACATCTTTCCTGGGGATGACAAAGAAAATGCCTAGGTAGTGATAAGCAGTTCTCAACATTAATAACTTTAAATGTTAATTGCTATGGGTAATGGCAAAGGACTGGCATTGAAAATTACAGCTGAGACTAAAAACTGCCTGGAACTCTTGGGCATTCAAATATACTTTTAGCTAAATTCACAAATATTTGGTAGATCTTTCTCTATACCTTTAGCATATTTAAGAATTTACTTTCTAGTTGTTGCTTTAATGTACCCTTATGAACATACGCATATAAGTTTCATATAAAGTAATCAAATCAGTGTAAGCTCTAGCCTGATTATGTTCCAAACCTGTGAATCATGCTTGGAAACAGAGCTCAAGCACATTCACAGTAAGGGTGCCAGAATAAATTCCTATTTACTTTACCTATACACTGCCCTTAAGCATCTTGGGTTTTTAAAGTTCTACTCCTTCTCCTGTCAATTTTCACTTTTTGTAATAAGCAGTTTTGTTTGTTTTAATTACTGTGTGTACAAGGTACTACTCCTACATAGCAAAGTGTGGCTTTTCATCGCATCTGTAACACAACCACAAATGGAAAAACTATTGATTTCTTCCAAATGTGCTTCATATACAACAAATCTGTTTAGTCAGCACTCACATATTTGTAAAGACACATTTTGTCTCAGTGGGGCTAACAGAATGCTGACAGACCTATTTAATACTCCTTGTTCGTTCAGAAAGCAGAGTTTGATACAGATATTGACAGTAAAAATATTCAGGAGCTCATCTTTACAATTGGAAAAAAGTACTGAAACAATTCTCTTGAATGAGTTTTCATGAAGGAGGAGGTTTAGGTGTACCAAACAATCCTAATGTTTTTGGAAATATGAACATATTTCCTACTTGGAGCATCACATTATAGTTGAGTATGGGCACTCTCTAGTTTTGTATTAAACTAATTAATTTTGGCCTATTAAAAATACATTTTTTCCCAGTACTGAGGATTAGTTTAGAATAAAGCCCACACATCAGTGAAGTTTTCTGGTTATTACAAAAGCAGTTCAATTATTATCATCATCAACTGCATTTATTATACAGTTTATTGTTTAAATCCCTACCCTGAAAATACATTCTTTGGTATTGTATTTTACTGTAAATAACATTTCACTTTACACATAATCCATCAAATTCAACAAACTCATCAGATAACATTATCACTACATTGCTCTGGGTTGAGTAAGAAAAAACAGTAACTTTTCAAGATATTACGTTCTATACTGGAAAAGAGAGAATATACTCAGGGAAAAGAGAAAAACTGACAACAGAAGACAAAGGAAGCAGGGCAGAGTTCATTCTGTGCACAGTTACTGCACAATAATTAAAAAAGAGTAATGACAAAAAATATTCCTAGGTAACTGCACAATGACATCTTAAAATGTGTACTACTATCTAATGGGAATTAAGAGACGGAACACAAGCTCCTCACTTCTTAGCAACTTTGTAAGTATAAGAGTGTGCATTTTATAAAAATAAAATCACTGTTCCATTTCAAACATTTTTTACACTTTGTGAAAGTTACCATAAAGACTCAGAAAATTAAGCTTTCTAATGACAAAAATATATATAAGGACTGTGGATACGAATCCTTCACCACTTGATATAAAATATTAAATATGTTTTAAGGAATTATCTCTTTCACATGAGTGGATCCTTGGAAAAACCTTTTAGGAAAGACTATGCTGTAAAAACCTCATTCCTTGTGTGCCAAATATCTATCTGAAGTGCTCCACAGCTCACCTCTAATTTTCATGCTTCTATTTGATTCATGTCTAAACATTCTCAACACCTACACTTCTAATTGTAGTCAATGCAAGATGCAACATTCCAGCATGTACAAAACCATGTGCTATCATAGTGTTTGAGCCAGAAATTCAGCTTGTGGGGCCAAACCTCCAATTTGTTAGGTAAACAGGTATTGTAATATTAATACCTAGAAAATCCTGTACTAAAACAGGATGTTCTCTGCGTACATAACTCCTGATCAGTACTGGACAAAATTTTAGATTCAGCTAAAAGCAGAACAGGATTTCTGAAAGCATGATAAAAGCATAAACAGAGTTTTTTATATTAACATTCAGCATGAACTTGCCCTTTTAATCTCAAGTCAGCCAAAGCACACAGAATCCCTTAGTTAGACATACACTGTGAAGTTAAAAGGTGAGCTCTGTTGTCCAAAATGGACAATAAAATCTGCCAAATAAACTTAGGTGGCTTCATTTATACTGTAACTCATTTTTAACAGGGGTTGGTTCTCACAGCATTATCTTAAAAATATAAATAACAAAAACAACCAACCAACAACAAATTTCAGCCTTCATAAGTTTTGTCTTTGTTGAAAACAATAAAAATATTTAAAGCTCATTCACAGTATGAAGTTGCAAGGCTTCCCAAGCTCATGTAACAGCCACAATTAATTTAATGGGATTTGTTGTAAAAGCTTTTTTTCCCCTGGTAGCTTTTGTATTGTTCTTTTATATCCAATTTCAACTTCCATTTTCCTAATTATGAGAGGGACCAGGTAGACAATTTTGTTTCCAATTCCTGCCCCTCAACAGGAATTAGCAGAAATGCTCTGAGCCATTCTCCTGAGAAAACCAGGCTGGAGTCAGTATGTCTTTTGTCTGCTTTACCTCTGTATTTTGAGCTTGGTAGCTAGAATTGCAGAATCACAGCAAGCTGTGGTGCAGCCTGTAGAGAGTGTTAGTTAGCAGGGCTAACTAGTCCTTCATGAGAGCAACAGGCAATAAATACAACTAAAAATTCTGCATTTAAAAATGCTACAACTCATCTTGCATTTCTAAGCCCTGTGATGATCAATAATGCCAACTGTGGTCTTCAAGGACAATGAGGGAGAAAGTAGCTTGACATTTTGCCCTACAAGACGAAACCTTGATGAATGTGACCTCTTCCTACAATACTCTAAAAGGCCCACATCAAACGGTTTGCTCCCTTCTTAGGAACCCAACTGACAGATTGCCATACAGTCCAGAAAGATTCATTTTCATTCTGAATTAACGGTCATACAAAAATATTTTGTCTTCACAAATCCAACATTACTGTTAATTCAGCTCTTGTCAAACAGAGCCTCTGTAGCACTTCGAGGTCTTCATTTTGGCACAAAGAAACTTTTCAGAAGGCAAAAAGCCCTTTATTTTTATATTACCTTTTGCCAGTGTTCAAGCTCATACGATTGTTTAGTCCTCAAATAATACTTCCGTATACCTCAAGTTAAATACGAAAAGTCATTAAAGTTTCCTTAAAAAAGCAAACCCCAAGTATCACCTGTAAGACTTTAACCCTATTGAACTTTTAAGTCATAGCAAAGTATGTCTGAATGCACCACTACCAAAACATGTAACACATAATACATGCATTCACCTGTTCTGCTATATGGAGCTTGTACTATTTTAGCACAAGTATCTTTCTACTAGGTTTTCCATAAGCCTCAACTAACTAATTCAAACAATAAAGTGAGTCTACTTTCCATGGAAATTCAGGTAGGGTATATTTATAGCTATATTGATTAAGAAGAGTTAGTACTGCAAAAAGATGAAATAACTATAAAGCAAAAGTGACAGTTTTATTATTTTATACTAAGCTGAACAAGTTTTTCTGAAAACAAGTTTGGTTGGTTGGTTTTTTTCTGGTAGTTCCTTGTGATAATTCGGCATACTCCAATTATTTCTTAACACTCATCTTTTATCTCCTTCACCTTGATGACGTTATCTCCTGCCACACTATTTTTGATACCTGCTGGAGGGTAGAGGGGTTGCTTGCTTCTCTGTTTTGGGGGTGGTTGTTGTGGGTTTGCATTATAGGTGGGGTTTTTCTTTTTACGTATAGTACTCATCAGATTAACACAGCTGTGCAGTGGTTCCCATACAACTGGTAGAAAAAGCAGAATTGAAACAGATGAAGGATGCCAGCTCAGCTGGCATTTAGTCACAAAGGTAATACTTTCTTATATAGAATTCTGTCAAATCTTGCAATAAATGTAATTAGCAAGGACAATAACTTGGCTGTAGTTCAGTGATCACCTTGGTTACTTGAACAATATTCTTCTTCAACTTCAGATACTTTAATTCAACCTGTGTGAGCCAGTGCTGAAAACTGGAGACCTGCCCTCGCCTTCTCCAGTCTGGGGCCACTTTCCACCTCCCCCTCTTCACTGCACTGACCTGTCTCCCTTCCTCTCCTTCCCAAGAATGGAACTGTGAACTGACCACATCCTGTCACTGAGGCCTGAGTATCCTCTAATTCATAAACATCTGCCCATTTAAAAGCAAAAACTTGTATTGCTTTGAGTATGGTTTCAGTAATAAAACAGGCTCTTACTCCAGAGTAGCTGTAAAAAGATGAACACTGCAAAATGTCCCCGATTCCTCACAGCAGTCTAGACTGTAGAATGACACTGACCTTGGCCTCCACTTGTCGGGCTTAGTAGAAATTGCTTTCTTTATGTCCAACTCCCTTATTGTTGCATAGCTTTGTGAAATAATTCAGTCTGGCTGTTACCACTGATGCTGGACTAAAATGTATCTGTCACTGGAAGTCTGCCTCTTATTTACAAAGAATGTACTCCTTCACTAAGTGCATAAAGTCTAAGAGTCACACTTTGAGCTCTGACATGAACGCAGCATTCAAAAGCTCTCAGCAGAAGCTACATTTGAAAATGGATTTGGGGTATTTGTTTTTACTATTTTACATTGACACACAGGACAAAGCAATAATCTTGCTTTTTCATCTTGAGAACTCTCTTTCCTTTGCTAACATTTATATTAAAGCTACATCTAAATGTGAAAAATAAATTAGAGTCCACCCAAAAATATGAAGTCTGGTCCAGTCCAATGCTAAATTATTTGACATGTTAAAATCAAATTTTATGAACTTATGAAGATATGAAATAGATATGAATCAAGGCTGAAAAACAAATGCAAACTCTGCTGAATTTGGTCATAAAAGTCTTTTTTGTAATGTGGGATACTGAATCTGCTGGAATTGAGAAAGACAAAGAAAACATCAGACAAATTATTAAAAAGAAAAAAAAAGGCACTGTTTTTCATATTCCACCACATCAGCTCCCTTTAAAATTTAATATAATTTCACAAGAGGTGAATATTCCAAATCACCCTAATAAAAAAATAAATGGAAACATTTAACCCAGAACAGCTTCAAAGAATTTTAAGCAGCTATTTCGTTAGCATTTTCATCATATTGAGGAGATATTTCTGGGTTGTTCTACCTACAGCAATGTGTGAAGACTAAGAATCTGACACTCTGGGAAGCCAGGGAACAGAACCATCAGAAACAAAAAAGACCTCCTTTTAAGCATCACAAAGTATTAAGTATTTCTGCAGCCAACGCTCTATGCTGGAAATCATAGAGCATTCAACTTACATAGAACACTACAACTTACAATTTATTGCAAAGAAAACTACACCAAACCTCCCCCCCCCATATTTCTTTCTTCTGATATTGTTGCCTTTCCAAGACCTTCATCCTAAAATACATATATACACCCAAAAGGCAGCTTGCAGGTGGCTCCGCAGACAATCTGAAAGAGTTGTAATGTGATATAAAGACAGAGGGGCCAGAGATCTCCATACTGGAAGAACTAAATGCTCAAGTGTTTTCAAGGAATGTATCTACAAGTGAAGGCAAAATGGTGGAGTTATGTAAGATGATGGCAACTGGCTCTTTGAGTGGTAAAACCCCTGTTAGTGCAGTGTTAAACTCAAATTTCTTTGTCTCTGCTACTACTTTGTCTACTATTTCTTTGTCTCTACTACTACATTTTAGGGATCCTCAGCTTGTTTCTTTGTAAGGTGCTCATGAAGTATGTCTCAGTGCTGATCCTAGTATGCCCTAGTGCTGTACTCCATATTTACATGGCATACACACATTTCAGCTTCCTCCTCAGCTTTCTCTAGACACTGTGATGCTGTCCCAGAAAACAAAACAGCATTTTAGGACAGAACAGAATTGTTCTGGACTTACAAAGATTGCTTATAAAAATTACTGTAGGCTTTCTTATGCATATGGCCATGACTGAAGCCCTCAAAGTATAAATCACTTCCTCTATTTAGCCAGGCATAAATTCCTATGAAAAATCAGACTACAAGATAAGCTCTACTCCTTGTATCACCAAGGAACAACATTAACCATCCTTTTCCCCAGTTCCGGATATAATATAAAAAGAATCCTAATGTACAAAAAAGAGCTTTCAGGTGAGTTCACTGAACAATTCTCAATAGAAAACATAAGTAAAGCAGAACAGCACCTATGGTGAGCAATCACACCCTAACTCTCCTACACATGTAACTCAAGACAATCCATCATTTTCATTCTCAGAGAAACAGGAGCCCATTCTATTCCATTTAAATTGTCATGTTTCTTTACAGAGGTTAAAACATTCATTCAATTGGCTACAAGATTACATATCTCGGTACTACTATTTACTCATTTGCTTTTCCTTTACTTCTGGAAATTGCTATTCTAAACTTTCTTACCACACACTGAATATGAAAATGCATACATATTTTTATATATCTAGATGTATATATATGCATGTATACATCTATAAAATGTATATAGAGAGATATACAGAGATATGTATATATATACATACATATATAAGTACATGTTTGTATAGAAAAGTATTTTAAGAAAAAACAATGTAGATATTCAACATTAGCTAATATAATACAGGTACACTAGAAAAATGCCAGTGCTCCATTTCTTCTCAACTTGGACTTCCTGCATTGATTTAACTAGATCTCCTCTTAAAAGTTTTCCATCTGATTTAATTTCAAAAGGAACAAAGTTGGGTCAAATATAAAAAAATAATAATTAAAAAAATCTAGTTCTGATTGTACGACTGTGTAAATATTTCCTTCTGCATCAGAATTTTAATGCATTAATCCTATCACGAAATATCCTTCTTTACACAGACATAAGCAAAATGGAGCAAGTGAGTAATAAAACCCAGCAACACTGGATTTAACTGAAGAACTGTACTTTCATTGCTGTTCTCTACATCTCACCTCCTTCCATTATTAAGCTCTCTCTCAATTCACTCTTAGAGAACAAAAGCATGAGCTAAAGATTCAAGGAAAACACTGTTTTACAGATCAGGCTGCAATGGAGAAAAACTCATTTTCTTCTATTTTTGCTACTAACCATTTACAAAATCACTTCTTTTATAATATGCCTGTTTGAAGCAGACAGAAAGATACCCTGGATTGCCCAGAGTGCAGTTTTTTGAATAGACATAATCAGCAGCAACATTTAGCCAAACAGTTCAGATGAAGGAGTTAGGGGTTTTTTATTATTTTGTTTGATTTTTTTTGTTTGCCTCTTTTGTTTGTGGTTTTTTTTTTCTCCCCTGAGTGGATGCTTATCAAAACATATTCAGGAACTATGAGGTCTGGAAACACCCCACAAGCCTTTAATTATTGGCAAAAGGGCATGTAAATGCTTAATTTTTAAAGGAGGTAACACATTTGCTAGCTATATATACTACTAGAAGCAACAACCTCTACTAAATGAAGAAAATTGCCAGTAAGTTGTCTTGGCACAGAGTCCATTTACCTCTTCCTACAAGACCACTGGATGTTTTCATAGTTACTTTCTGTCTTAACTTTTCCAGTTCATCGTAACAAGATTTAGATTTTCAGGAAAGCTATGTTGGTTTGGGGTATTCTGTTTTTTAACTTTTTAACCTCTGAGAAGGATGGGACTAACAAATGGATTCACAAAAGCCAACATTTGGTGCCCAGAGCCTCAATACAGCTGGGAATAGCTGCTCTGCACTTCGCAATACACCAGTCTTCACTCTGCAAAGACCAGACTTTGCATACTTGAATGTTCCTGCAAACCTAATAGATCTAACAGCACCATGAAATTACTAATGTGCACACATGTAAAATAACATCTTAGCATTCAGGGGGCTGGGAGAGGACATGGGACAGGAACAAAAACCCAAACAGAAATACCAAAACCCAAACATCACAAGCCCATAAACTATCCTTCTGGAGAATGCATATCATGCACTTCTAGTCAACAGATACGGCCAGAAAAGAAAACCTCAAGAGTACACATCATTTTTACTATATAAATGCTTTTATGATCAAACTTCAGCTACAGTCAAGGGAGTAGCAGAAGAGATAGCTAAGATGCATGGTTTAAAATATATAGATATAGGACAAAAATAAAAAAGGACAGGAAAGACAACTGAATGAGTGTTTTATTGCGTTTTTAGATAGGAGTTCCTCCTAGTCTTACTAACCAATCTGCTCTTTATTAAGGCAAGCTTTGCAAAATAGCTTCATCGCTTCAGGCATAGAAAAACCTTCATCCCACATACACTATCTGGTGTAGTCTAAAAAGGTCAGACAGCTATGAAAACTGACCTTTGATAACCTAAGCTGGAATTTGGCCTGCTTCCTTTTTCGTATTTGAGGATTTTAAGCAACAAAAGAATAAACCACCCTTTAAAAAAAAAAAAAAATAAAATCAACAGATGTCAGTAAAAAGAAATTAAAATTAATGCTAGACTCTCCTGAATGTAACTATGTTCTACTTATAAATGGTTTTGGGTTTCTTCCAATTACTCGTCTTCACACCCCTTCTTCTGAATATTCAACAAAAAGCAATCCAGACACAAACAGCTAGAATTATTTTTACACATTTTATCTAGTATTTACCTGATTTTTTACCATTTTTGCACTAAATTATGAAGCCTCTATATGTACTCAAATTAATGAGTGTTAGCCACACTGGTATGTATATTAGAGTCATGCTCTACTAAGTTTTTCACGTTATAAGATTGCCAACAGCAATCTTTAGAAAAATTGTATTTCAGCACCTTTCCTAAAAAGCTAGCTTAGTTCCAAAATTCTGAGCTACTATACATTTCAGCTGACAATGTCTGTTCATAGTCTTTTTCATTCAGAAGCCCTTGAGCTTCACATTTTCAAGCTATTTTTCCAGAATCCCAAAGATTAGGGAACTGTTTTGTTTTAAAATGAAAGCAGGCAATTTCAAGGAATATATCAAATATGTCATGACAATTGTGAGATAAAAATTGCATTTACCCTTTCTTTCACTTCTAACATTTATTCATTCATCACCTCTCCTGCACTGCTTTCTCTTTTTTCCCCTGCCTTTTTTGATTCAGCTTTCTCCCTTGCCTTCACTTCTTTAGGGTAATGATGCCACAAAGAGCAGTCAATGTATCTTACAGGTCTTTTCCAACCTGGTTGATTCTATGATTCTATTCAGAATTCATAAGCAGCTGCAGGACCTCATAACTGACCTTACTGGACTAGATGTGGAAAAGGCCTCTAACTCTTAAAGCGCTTGTTTACCTATGCACAATATTATGCTAAATCTCAGCAACATTCAGGCTTGTGAGGTAGGGGCTGGCTTCATCTTCAGACGAAGATGTCACTGCCTGACAAGGAAACAAGAATCAAATGGTTTCTTTACTTCTCACAAGCTTAATATGTTGATTGACAGCTATTGCCTTGCTGCGAAACAGGAACAGCTAATTTCTGCTGAATTCAGTGCTCATCAGAGGCTAAGTGTGGTTGTTAAGAGCAGAAAGAACAGTTAGGAGTAGGTTGATAAGAGAAGAAACAGGAGAGCTCCTTCCCCAGCAGGAACCAGAGGCAGGCCTCTTGCTGAGGTCAGAATAAGGGCCAGAAGCCCCTGCCATTCACATTCACAACTGCTCAGCAGGATCTTGCCTCCAGGGGATCAGCTCTCAGCAGTTATAAGGCAACCTTTTCACACACAGCTTTCCCTTTCTGAGCTCCTTATGCTGAGTATCTATAACTGATAGCAAAGCAAAAGGTAAGAGCTAAGTGCCTCTGTGTAGTAATAAGTAGTGAATCACAAGTAGTTGAAGACCAAAAGACACCTTCTGAGAGATGTTTATATATATATATATATATATATATATATATATATATATATATATGATCTCATTAATACCAACCACAGCTTCTAAATAACCAAACCAATTTTAAATATTAGATATATTAACAATTTGGACTATTCTTGTCTCTAATTTGCTTATCAATAAGAGACAGCCTTAGCTAACAATTCAGAAACAGGAAAAGCTGGCTTAAAAGACAGACACGCTTCATTTGGCCCTTAGGTATCAAGCAATCAACAGCTGGTTGCTGGATGAAGAGCAGTACTTTCCGCTTAATGTGACATGTCGTGTCTGTTTACAGTACAAAGACGCATGGCTGCAGGAATCCCTCCAAAACACTTACCCTGATGAAAAGGAATTTTATCCTTGAAATTTCATCTTGCATTTGAGTCATTACAAGAATTAAATCCCACACTGCAAAGTGTTTGATGACTGAGTCATAATTCGTTAACATTTTAATATGCAAATAACCACATCATTTCACAGTGGCTGGATATGACTTCCAAACAAAGGCACATGGAAAAATCCAGGCTACAGATCCGTAGTTTGCCTGACCTACACTGCAGTTATCACAGCACTTATAGCTTGAGCCCGTTAAATCTGAAATTTATGAAAATTTCATCCAATTCAATTAATTTTACTGTATTAAATGAGCATCTTTGATATTCACATCATTTATGCTAGTTAAAAGAGCTGGAAAAAAGCCCCAAACCGTTCAAGAGTTCACAGGTAAGACAAATTACATGACACCATTGTAAAATTTTAATTCAGTCATAGTAGCTGCTTCATCACTTAACTGTTTTCCTTCCTTTTTTTTTCTAATTAACTTTCTTAGCAAAGTTGGTGTGGGAGGGAATCAAAATGAACTGCAGTTTAGACAGTAAACACAATTAATTCCCTTGAATATCTAGCTAACTAGGATGCTCTTCTATGCAGTGAGTCACCAGCTTCGAGTAAGTACTCTTTTAATGTCTGATGCTGAAGGTCAGTATCTGTTTCTGCCAGGTTACCAGTCTGCCACTGTAAATGCTGATGATCAGCATTAAAGTTTGTATAACCTGCAGAACTGCATTCAATAATAAATAAACTTCAATTAAAAGTAGATATGACAGGTTTGCATTGTTTTTGTTTTTTTTTAAAGTTGCATTTCTCTTTCCTTAGTCTTTTCCCTCCAGTGCTTTCTCATACTACAAGCACAAAATGAGTAAGGCACAAGTGTCTGAGATGACAGCCCTTTAGCCATAATTAAGTTCCTGTTATTGAATGCAAGCTGTGCAGTTTTGCAGGTAGCATACCACAGCCAGGTACAGTTACCAAGCAGTCTTTTGATATGTCTGTGATTCTCTGGATAACTAATTTGGGTCAGAACCGAAACCTCAGCATTCTCAGCTTTCAAGAGCACTGTAACTATATAGAACCAGACCACTTGCTAAGCAACCTTGGCATTTACTATTATGACAAAAAAAAAAAACAACAAACAAACCCTAAACAACCAGGCTTCATAACAAATGTGTTCACAAAGATGGCCCATTGGTACTCCTGCTACTTTTAGAGAGGCAGCAGACACACTGTTTACCCACACTAATAGAATCAGGGCAACTTGGAGAATACTCCTGTTCAAACTGCTCCTTTTTATTGTTGTCAGTAAAACACCCATTCAAACCCTTCCAAATCAGGTAAAGCACAAGCCGACTATAATCAGCACAAGGTAATTATACTTCAGTGGAAGACAAACCAATGGAATGAACAAAGAACACCTACTTTTTTCCTTTTAATAAATAAAAATAATGGTGTGATCATCTGGATCATACTTCATCGCAATAATTGTCCATTACAAGCAAATGCTATTTCACTGCACATGTTATGACAGAAAGATTGCGAAGTTAAACAATCTCACCATAAACAGAAAATTTTCATGACAGGTCAAAAACATGAAGCATGCAAACATTAATGTTTTATATAGCTTATAAAAAGGAAATATAATAAAATGTCAACATTTTAATGTGTTTCTGAAGGAGTATGCATAAGGGGAAATACCTTTCACATAACACAGTGCTACACAGCGCTGATTCACAATTAAATACATTCCTAGAAGATTTGCACAAGAAGTATTAAATAACAATTAGAAACAATCTGGATATATCAATTCAGAAAGCTGCCTAACAATAGAAAATACTTTAATTCTGGCTAATAGAATGTAAGGTAACTTCAGAAACACTACTGAAAAGCTCCTACAGCTCTTCCCTACAAGCATACATGGCTTGGACAAAAGAGAGTCTTTCCTTACTGATACTGTAAGTATTCAAGCTTATCAAGTATTAACTTGTCACAGGTTAAGTATCTTCCTGAAATCCAAAGCAGAGGCAAAACTTTAGTTTCCAAGACAATGAATAAATACAATTGGCACTTGTTGCCTACGCAATGGTTCTAATAACAAAAAGCTCCTTTTACTTGTGTCTTAAATAGATTCCTACTGGATGGCCTCTTGTATTATTTTTTACGTACTTTATGAAAGCAAACAGCCAGGAAAATCCGTAAATCCCTTCAACCACCTTTGAAACAGAGACCAGGATTTAAATGGAAAAAAAAAGTTAATGAAACTGGGGGCACTAGCCCAGAACTGTAGTCCAGTCCCCTAGGCCTTACATGTAAAGAACAGTAGGAAACAAAGACATTATTTCATTTAGCCCTTCCATAGCAAGCAGTTTTGAACAGCTGGCTGCTGGACAAATAGCAGAACTTCCAGCTTAAATTTACATGTCACTCCTGTTTACTATACAAAGCATATGCATACTTAAAGCCATCTAAGAAAACGGTAAGGTCATTCATAAACTTACATCCAACATGAAAACTCTGTATTAACTTAGACAAAGAAACGTCCAACAGTATCTTCCTCTTCTTAATATTCTCCCTTTGCAGAAGGAAAAGCATCGGCTCATTTCTCTCCCTGCTCTCTCCAAGATACATTAATTATCTTATTATTCTTCAAAAAAAAAAAAAATCAGAGAGGCAGTTTTGAGGGGATGGAGAGATGGAAAAATTGGTTAGCATGGAGTAAATTCATTCAAACAGTTTGCTGAATTTCCATAAATATCTCAGAAATTGGTCTGAAGCCAACAGAAATGAAAAATGATGAACATTTTTCCAACATAAATTAATCAGCTCACACAACTAAACAAAGACTCAGGCTTAAGAAACAGCTGCCTTCAGAAACTCTAAAAGAAGTTAAATCTCCTACTAATTACCAGAAGGCAGGTTCATCAAAACATCTGCCTTAATGAAAAATACACAACTAAACACAAGAAAACAGTAAAAACATGAGGTAGTTTGAAAGTACTATAGAACATAAACCTAAGATGTTTAAACAACAGGCAAATATTTGCAGGGTGTTGTGTAGAAAATGGTCTCCAACACGAAGTTTCTAGGCCAGTATAATCTCAAATGACCCAAAAACTGGAAAACACACAAAGAAAACAGTACAACAAATCATCACAGCAAGGTTTTTTTGGATAGGACCTCTGGAGTAACTCTGGGACAACCTCTTATTCCGGTTACAGCTACCATCAAGACTTGGTCAGGCCTAGCTGGGTCTTTAAAAACCCCAAGCATGCAAATACCTGTCCTGGGTTCAGCAGTAGCAGTCACTTTTCTCCTTCTTAGTAGATGGCGCAGTGCTGAGGGTTTGACTTTCGGCCTGGGAACAGCGCTGATAACACTGATGTTTTTAGTTGTTGCTCAGTCATGTTTAGTCTGACCAAGGACTTGGTGAGTCTCATGCTCTGCCAGGGAGGAGGGGAAGCCAGGAGAAAGTAGAGACAGGACACCTGACCCTAACTAGCCAAAGAGGTATTCCATACCACAGCATGTCATGCCCAGTATATAAACTGGGGGCAGTTACCTGGAAAGGCTAGATCACTGCTTGGGTCGAGCTGGGTATCGGTCGGCCGGTGGTGACCAGTTGTATTCTCCTGTTATTTCCCTTATCATTATTATTATTGGTGGTAGCAGTAGTGGGTTTGTGTTATACCTTAGTTACTGGACTGTTCTTACCTCAACCCGTGGGAGTTACATTCTTATCAGCGCTGGGCTTAAACTACAACAATAAAACAGGCCCCTGGGTAACCCATTCATTGGGGTAGACAAGTATATGCTCTACAAGTCACTGTAAAAAGTAAATAAAAAACAATGAAAAAAAACACTTCAAAAGTAAGTTTCCTTATATCCTTTTTTACTAACTTTAGAAATCACTGGTTTTAAGCAAATATTTCACTTTGGTATTTATTAAAATGATGAACGCCTCATGCAAAAAAAGCTCTACATTCATAAAATGCCTCAAACTAGATAATGAGATACTACCAAACTGTTAGGGATTAATTTATTCTTGCAGGAACATCAGGAAACATTATAGCTCATCTCCCCAGTAACAAATTATGAACAGATAAGTTCATTCAGATCTGCACATTTTGAACTTGACACAAACCGAAGTGAAGCTGCATCTACAAACAGTTGGTGTGCTCTGCAGAAAGTTACTGCAGTGATTTTCAGCCCTACTGTTTGCCATTGCAACAGCCACAAACCAATCTTTAAACCAAACCTTCTGACATTATGGCTCAAATAGGAGTTCAATATTCATAATCTCTTCCATACGTTCTACTTGCTCCCTACAAGTGAGAATCAACAGTGGTTGTAATTTTTATGCCACAATTAAAACCAGAGAGACTTAAAATGTATGTGTTCACCATGAAACAAGAAAAAAAATAGGGAAACAAATAAAGAAGGAATGATCTAACCTTTGTTTACAAAGCAGTTAAGATCCAAAAAGTCAAGAAAGGTTGACTGAAGGTATTGATTACTATCTGCATCACATCTTAGTTAACATCATCCAAAGTAAGAGAATGTATAATTCCAGTATACATCAAGTGGGATCACAACTGGGCCAAAGCATCCGGTAACAAGTACAAGCGGAGGAATGTTGTATACGTGCTACAGATAAGATGGAAAGTAATCCATCTGGCAGATGTTTTCTGAATAGCACAGCACACAGGATTAAGAAGTGTTCTGGTCTCAGTTCAAATTGTTTTTTGGGTGTTTCTAGAGAAGCAGATTATTTTAATTAAGAAATCATTTCCAGTCTTTCAAGAAAGATACGAATATACCAAACAAATAATGGCAATGCCTCACAAAAACTTTACAGCAATAGGTCATGTTCAAAAAACACATATCAGAATAGGGGGACACTAACAACTTTGAATGATGGCTATATACCAATGTATGTTGGCTTTCGTATTTTAGATCACGTAAACTGATAGGAACCACATGAACAAAATTAATTTCTAGTGTTCAAATTCTCCAAAACTCATATGGCACTTCCTAGCAGGGATATGGTTACTTCACATAAATCTGACACAGTTTTGGGATGAGAAACCTGAATTTAAAAGAATGAGTGTCTAGCAACAGGCAAGCAATGAAGTCTCCAGACAAAGAATTTTAGTGTTTACATTTATATACTTAAAAAGAAAAAAAATCATTAGAAGCCACAATGGCCAATTTAAGAAAGCATGAAACATTCACCTGATTTACTTATTAGTTCAAAGTACAACTGCCTCCCCTCAAAAACTAGCACCATCAACAAATGTTTTACAAAGAGGTCCAAAACTATCTCACCCACGGTCAAGGAGGTTCTGCAAACCTGGAGAAAAAATACAGAATAAAATGTTGTCACAATCTGAAGTGCCAGACTTATTTTGAGAGTTGCCAGATTTTTGGTGAGTGGTGTGACAGAGCAAATAAAACTCAAAGTTTAAAATGACTAACAAATGAAATGTTTTGTTTCGAAACTAATAGTCTGAAGCTACAGGATCAGGATATAAAACTTGGGATGTGCTTCCACATTTCCTATACTTAAAGCATAGTGACATTTATTTTTGCTTACTTCCATTTTGCTACAGAAACCACCAAAGAATGCAAACAATTTCATGATTAGCCCACATAATAAAACTGCACACCTACTTTATGGTTAAAAAGCCAAATGAGCTACAAGAATAAATTCAGAAGCTGCTCAAGAGTAAACACTCTTTCTTAAGCCTGGATTCTGAATGTTACATGTGAAAAAATAACTCTAAAACCCCTGGCTATAAGACTTTTCACAGTATTTACTTACAGTTTTTTACTTCCATTATTAATAAGAATGTATATCCATACACATATACACTGATCCATAAACATAATTATTGTAAAGAATGTCATAAATATCTTATTATACACTTTTATACTAAAACTAAGTTCTTCCTACTTGCTTAATATAAAACCACACTGGTCAATAACAAGTTTCTGGATTACAGGTAAATTAGGCTTGAAGACCCCAACTAATTATTTTAGAAACCATTTAAATTATTATCAGGATTCCATAGAGTCTTCAACAAGCAAGGCCTAAATTCTTAGGCTGTGTTACTATAGAAATAGATCTATAAATCTCAATACTAAGCAGTCGTGCATTTCAGATTAAGCTGTTTACTGAACTTGCCCATACTTTCCTGGATATTCCTCCTTCTCTTAACCTTTAAAGGTGAAAAAATGGGAGAGGAAAAAATTATTCAAAAACCAGTTAAATCCCACAGTCCAGCACAACCACAGTATTCAGAGTCCAGCATGATTAAAATATAGTCATTATTACATTACCACAAATCATAAAGTTTCAATTTCATTTGAGGAGAAAAAGATAAGTCATTAGCTACTATGTGAATGTGGAAACATGGCTCTGGCTATTTCATATTTCTTTTGTGAACCTCCTCAGGCACATCAGCTAAGCCCAGTGCCTCAGCTGTTATGTGCGTATTGCTATTATCCCATGTCTGAATTTTAACAGCTGAGAAGCTGTAAACTACATAGCACAGCAATAGCAGTGGCAGACATGTACAATAAAAGGATAAATTAAGTGTTACCACTTCCAGGAGAAACTTGTGAAAGAGAGCTATGTTGGAAAAGCCCAATCAAGGAAGAACCACACTGCAACAACCTACTCATCAGAAAAGATTTTAAGGTACAGATAATTAAAGTATTTCAGAGGCTGCACAAACAAGGGGCAGAAATGCAACAATTTGATTGTATAAAGCAAACAGGAGAAGAGATTAAGATGAACATTATGAATGCTTTCCTGTGGTATTTTTTTATTTTAGTTTTAGTCTCAGTGTATGCTGAAAGACTAAACACATTAATCCACCTCCTTCTGCTCTGCAACCTCTTCCTCCTTCATCCATTAAAAAAAACTAACTAGTGCTAGGCCAAATCTAATCAAGATTTTCTGGGAAATCAGAAGTCAGTAACGAGGAATATTACAAGTGTACATCCCTGTGATTATATTAACTGAATATGTGCAGATATACATTAATTGTCTTGCAAACAATTGCAACTACCTGCATAAAGACAGAATGAAGACTTGATGTCATAATACAGACATTTGGTTCAAAAAAAACCCCCATGAAACTAAATCATGAAACCCCTTAGAATGACCTTGGGTTTCTTAATTTACTGGTTTACAGCAATTACAGATGCAGTGATCTCAGCCAAATTATTTCAAAACCAGTCATTCTGCTGAATTATTGTCAAAAACCCAAAATACTACATTAGTTTTGTGTTAGTCCAGAGTTGGGCTCAGAATGTTTTCACAGAGTTGGTGGGCAACAAATTTGATAGTAATGAGGTGGTGAAATGAACAGACTGGTCACACATCCTTTCGGATGTTCAGAATGGGAAATGAAGAAGGATTTGATATTAGAGCTGAGATACCTATAGTTTCCGATGAGTTCTACATCCTTATCTTTTCTTCCTTAGGAAATTACTCTGGAAATAAGCCAAGCAAAATCGAAGAACAATTCCATATATGGAGGAAGTGGCAGAATCAGACTCTTCTAGGAAGAATAAGGGAAGGATTTTCCAGGCAACAACCTCTGCTAGGACAAGGGCTCTAATTACGGATACATGCAGTTATTAAACAGAAGAAAGGATTCTAGGTCAGGTGGTAGCTAAACAAGTTACTGAATCACACCTGATCACACCCTACTACTACAAGGCCAAAAATGCAGCTTCGTCTTCTGCTAAACACTGATTCAACACCCCTCTGGGGACTTAAATAACACATCTAATTCCACCACCAAGCCCTGTTCTTTGACATTTAGCTTGTACTGAAAAGCTTTAATGTACATAACATTATCTATAGCACTGGTTTCAAGCCAGGTCAGGTTTCAGGTGTCCTTTCAGAGCTTCCATAGCAGTATGCAGACACAAGTTCCAAACTGTGTGCTAATTTGTCACAGATACAACAGCATGCCAGTGTCTAATTCAGATCAGACTTGTACCGCACAGAGATCGGGCAGTGAAACCATTGCTTCTGTTGAGAAACTTAAGTACTACAGGAATACAAAAAAAACAGAAAAGTCCCTGGCCTTAGAACTCTGCAGACCCAACAGATGCCTACTAGGACTGGAAAGCTCAAAATGAGCAAAGACTGAGGCAGTCCCTCTTATTAACCTGGACTGTTCTGCAGCATTACACTGCAGAAATATGTTACAGTGCTATTTGCTCAAGAGAGGACAATTTAAAGCCATGACTTTAAGAAGACATAGAGCACAAGAACATAGAATATAGAAGTAAAAGAATAGTTTTTCAGTGTTAGCTTTATTGCTTCATCCTTATTTTCAATTTGCTAAATATAAAAGTAACCTTTTTCCAGGAGTGTCCAGGGAGGACACTCTTCACAGTGATGGGTTGTCAAGTTACCTATATATAGTTGATACTATGGTTCATTTTTCAAGCTACTACTTATGAAAAAAAGATTTAATTACATTTTTTCCCTGTATGATGAAAAATGAGCTACAAACAGCAAATCCCTACTCTCATTACTGAAACATGCATTTTGAAAACAGGCAACACATGTACAAGTAGGATTGTTGATGGTGGTTGATGACTATTGGTGATACCAAAGCATAAGAATGCTACAGATAGCTAAATAATAGTTCAAGCAAAACGTAACAAATATTACTATAAAATACAATGGAAATATGAGGCATGATTCAAGGTATTATATCTACAAATTGCTTTATTTCTTGCATAAAATAAGCCTGTCACTCTGTGAGTAACAGCATCATGGTCTTTCCTACAGATACTAGCTAGTTAAGTCCTACTGAACTTGCAGATAAACACATGAACCCATTGAGGACACAGCAGGAAATGATAACTCATGAAATTCCATGACATTTACCAGTATTTCTCAGCATCTTCAGGAAGCCAGTTTCCACAGTCCTAAGATCATGTATACAGCCCAGTACCATTTACAACCTGAGCTAGCTTTCAGTGAAGCCTTCAAAATATCAGGTACAAAGCCTAGGACAGCAAGGAGTCATTTATTTTTTCCAGCATACTTTTCCTAACAAAGGAAAGACCGCAGAAAACATGCAATGTAACTGAGAGCTTTGTCCTGGTTAGCATTTCTTCATGGAAGCATTCAGAACAGTTTAGTGTTAAGAGATACCTCAATCTTTCAGGGTGAAAGGGATGCTGTTTTGTTTCTTATTTCTTGTCACTAAGAATGCAGGAACACAGAAAAGATTTGCAAATGGGATATTCAAAAGCATTTAAGCAGAATTTCACCAATCAGACACATTAGAAAATCCCATGTAGAGTGTGGTGATAGAATGACTAAATGAATACTATCTCAACTGGTCTACTCACAATACTTATGCAAGAAATGTAAACATCAACACAAAGACCAACAACTCCGTGACAGATCTGCAAAAGTTTTAAAGTAACTTCCTGGCAATACTGCAATAGCAAAGTGCAATAAAGGCATCATATCTCCCTCTGTTATCTCTGGCATTTTAGGTTAATATTCCACTACAACAGGGGACAAATTTTATTCATTTAACAGATTCTCCAGTTCTTCTACACTTACAAGATAATTCTACAAACCGCTGAATTTCCTACTTGCCTTCGCTGTTCAATACTTTCTAAGTTTTTAAAGGATGTGAATTCCTTTTGATATTCCTACGGTAAGATGCCAGAAATCTGACACAAGACATGCACCAAAAATTAACTTTTCAGAAGCTATTCCAGACCATCTGGAGAAGATGCATTTCAAGTACAAAATAATTAATACCACCTTCACTAGAACACTAAGCGTACAGTAGTCTGGCCTTTCCTTTGTGCAATTAAAACCTTTGAAAGTAACAGATTGCTCAGACCAGATTATGAATCACTCATAACAAAATAATTCTATTGGGGTTGTTTTGTTGTTTGTTTTTTTTTTTTTTTTACACTACTAGGTTTGGGGTTTTTTTCTTAAACATAATAGTGCTGTCTTCCTTCAAGTTGCTGATTACAACTTTAAATGCACAACTGTGGCTTAAAAATTCACTTTCAGGAAAAGCAAAACTAAAACTCCTGATCTCATCCAATGTGAAATCATAACTAAATCAAGTAATGTGCTCATGGCTCTTTACATGGAATTCTAAAAACACTGAAATTGCAGATGGAAACCATAAGTAACTTCAACAGAGAGAAAAATTCCTCCTTATCGCATGTTTTGTCACTTGGATTGGAAATGAATTCTGTACCTCAAATCTGCAACAGATAAAGATTGGGGGGTAGAAGAAGAAGGTATATGCAGCCACTTGCACAATGCTTACCACTTTTAAAAGTACACACAACGCCTGTGTTTCTAAGCAGACACATCAGCTTCAAAGTATGTTTTATAAACACAAGCCGATTGTGTTGCCTTGATGAAATGCTGTGATTCATAAACTCCTTATAAAATGTCCATTAATGGCTTACAGAAATTCACTAATGCTGCACAAAACTTCACAGCACTTCAACAGTGATATGCTTTTTATGTTACAAGCAGGCATTCCCATCTCCACAATGTACAAAACTGACACTGCAAAATAAGGTTCAAAACATGTTTGCCTACATTTCTGAAGGAAACCATATAGTTTAGTAAACACAAAACAAAGTTTTGTTTTATTTATTATGATCATTTATGAATTGACTTAAAATCTAAGCAATCCTGAATTCTGGAAACAATCAGTAGCCTTAGAAATGACTTCTTAAGGATATTAAATACCAAGTAGGAGAGCTTAATAGTTTCATTAATCTGGTAAAATAAGAAGCTGCAAAACAAGAACACAGGTTGAATTATTGTTAACAAATAACCTACAAATAATCTAATGGGTTCTCCAAAGACCATTACAATAAAGATAATGTAAACCAGCTATTATTTCAACTAACAGCAGATCATCAACTCCATCCCTTCCAAATCAGTAAGAAATAATTGTTTTAAAGAACCTATCCCCAGAACAAAATATGAATGAATAACTTGAGACATGTAAAATCTTTCTATACATGTGCAGTATTTTGTTACCAAGGAAGAAGACAAAGACACACAGGCTCAGTTGCAGCTATTCTCTGGGCTGCAGTCTTTACTGTGCTCAAGCACTGAAACTATGCCTTCCTTCTCAAATTCAGTTAATCTTCCAATCTTAACTTCTGTGTGATTTCCCAGTGCCGACATTGTCTTTTTTTGCGAGCAAGATTACCCCAGGAAGATAAGATGTGAGGGGTCCAAATAAGAATCTTTTTTTGACTTGTTTCTGGGGAACATTTTGAAGCATTAGCTAGACAGCTTTTTCACATGCTGACTAACGCCCTCCCCTCCTGATGAAGAGGGTCACATAGTCTCATGTGTTCAGAGTGCTGCTACAAAAACAAACAAACAAAAGTACTGGCTAGATGTTTAAAATTCACCTCTTTACACCAAGCATTCTCCTTTATCCCAGAGAATATAAAACTCCAGCAGAAGAAATGAGCTGATCAAATTTCCCTCTCCACTACGCCCTGCTCAACTGTTATCTCTTTTGAGGTACAAGTCTTTGGAAACATTCAAGCCAGAAGGCATTACTCTGCTATGTGCTTATACAGCACCTAGTACAACAGACTCTGAAATTAATGCTTTCCTATTCCAAGCCAATGAATACGTCAATTGCTAAATCATCAACTGTAATTCGAATTTTAAAAAAATGTTTTTAATAATTTTTTCCAACAGGTGGTCCCAGATTTTGGGATTAGGGGTTACTGAGCTGAGAACTGCCTCATAAAAAGCACCTTTCTCTAGGGTGATTCATAATCGAACGGCACAGCTCCATCCATCCAGGATCCTTATCCAAAGAGATTTTGCTGCCCTCCTGTGGCCTGTGAAGATTTTAAGCTCTCAAAGTCACACACCCCCCCAACCGCACCGGCCAGCTAAATAAAAATGACTCCACTCGACCAGTCAGACCTTTTTCTTGAAAGACTGATTGCACGGCTCAACATCACACTTTGAAGAAAGTAAAAAAGCCAAAGAGCTGTTGGTAACGAAAGTCTCCTGATGCCTCTGATTAAAGGCCCGCTAAGGCTTTGTAGCAGAAACAGAGAGATCAGTCATGCTCACAGTTCAGTTGACAAACTTAACAACTCAGCTGTCCTTCAGTTATAATGTGCAGAAAACATCAGTGCAAGTGACCTATAAAAGTACTGCAAAGAAAGGGAAAAAAATTAACTTTAGATCCTTGTGTTGATTATGCTACATAGCTATAAGAATTATGAATCCCCATACACTCAGATACAGCAAATGAATGACACTCGAAACAGCTGAAGGATGCAAGCTGTACGGTGGTTACATTCTATCATCAATGTAGTTGGGATTTAAGCCTAGTGCCAAAACTTGAAAAACAATCTTCAAATAAGCAGTAAAGGCATTTTACACCAAGAAAAACAGAACACTGAAGGAGATTAAGTATCTCTTTTAAAGACAATGCTGGTGCTACAAAAGAACAATTTAAATTGTACAGCAACTGGAATACTAAAATACTGGCATATTCTGGAAAAAAAAAAGACTGATGTCATCAACAATTTAATATTTTATGCAATAGCATATTCATCATATTTACAGACAAAGAAAAGCATTAACTCCCCCTCCTCCTCATATTCCAAAAGTGAGCACATCATTACAAAAGCATGCTGAAAATCAGGTACATACATTTAAAACCGGACAAGGTGTAAGAATGAATCTGCTGCAAGTTCAAACACTATATATAGTCTGTAGTAAAGTTCACATCTGCTAGTCCAAAGAGTGACATTCCTGAAACAGAACTTCAGTTCTTCCTTGTAATTGCAGACAAAGTCTATTTTGACCTACTCAGAAGCAAGCAAGGGAAAATAAATGGAACATGAACAAAAAAGCCAGCATTCCTCCATCTAATTATCTGTTTATATACTTTTGCTGAAGGTCTAAGAGTCAGATTTTCCTTACAACTAGTTATCCAGCTATCATGAAGACTTTCTAAGGGCCAGCACTGCACACATGGCTGGTATCTCTGTAATTCAGATTAGAGAGCATGTATTATAAAATGGCAATGCTATAAACAGGACATGCCCTTCCCAAAATCTTGTGTAAAAAATTACCTGTACATCCATGCTATGGAGTACTTAGCAGAAACTTGTTCTCTAAACCTCTGGCTTAAGAGATAAATAATACAACTTTGGGGCTCTGTTATTCCATGAAAAAGGAACACAAAAATATTAAAAAGGGGAAAAGAAACCAGTAAGCTCTACTACAATGATATCAGGAGGAGAAGAAAGAACAAATAGCTTAAATGAAACAAAGGCCAGAGTTACTTAGCAAGCTATTGAACATTCATTAAGGATTCCTCAGGAAGACACAGAAAATTAATTTAACACTCCTGTTAAAAAACAAACCAACCTGCTAGTCGTCTATGACTTAGGGGTTCTGGTTTTTATGTCCTTCTGTTTGTGTGAGAACTTTAGCGACAAACGGGAAAAAAAACACAGTCTAATGAATAAAACCACTTTTTCTATCTAGGGCAGATCGCACTCAGACTCTATCTACATGTAGCCAACTTAAACCAGTGACTGTCAAATGCAGACACTTGGTAAAAGTTCTGTGATTAATCAAGAACATACTTTAATTTAACTGTCAGAACTAAGATACTTGTAAATTTACAAAAATAAATCATGAAGAATTGCCTCCAGTTCCCAATTCATAAATCCCTAACACATTTCCACTGGCAAATTGCAGCATTTAACTTTAATTCTATAGATATGTTCAGTAAACAAACACAAACCACAATGGGACTAAAAAAAGCCTCCACTGAACTTTATATACTGCATTCTATAAAACAAATCTCAGAAGCCTAATACACTCACAATTAACCAGGGCTTGTGAATTTAAAACCACACCTCTAGGGATTAAACTTCAACAAAAACTAAACTGTTACAGGCATATTCAGTATGAAAGGCTAAGGCTTCAGTAATTCTCTGAGGATTTACACCTACCGTACAAAGCAAGGGCCTAAAGTAAAGGTGGCACTTTTCAGTATCATTACAAGCCCTATGGAAAAAGTCCATCAATCACCCCCACCATAATAATTTCTTACAGAACAGGCCAAACACCAATGAGAATGTGTTCTAACTGAACAAAAACACAGCTGTTAGAACTTGATATTATTCTTTATAGTATGATTTTCAATAAGATACACTAGCAACTGCTGGTTTTCTTTGCAGATTTTGAATATTTCAGAGGTTAAGCATGTTATTTAGATCAAAACTTCACTTAAAAAATGCTACAGCCTTTGAGCAAGCATAACTAAACTGTACGCCTCATAATGCAGTTGCATTGTTTCAATGAGGCATACAAACCTTCTGTATTTCCAGAAGTGCTTGTTTCAGTAGCTCATTGTACTTAAAAATCATCATTACATACTAGTTTAACTTATTCATATAATAGCTTTGCCTTCTGTCTCTAAACAGGCATCTTAAAAATATAAAATACTGCATGCCCTTCTCTTGCTTAGTTTGGTAAACAAAGCCAATCACAGACAAAAAACTGAGGGAGAGCACAGTAATAATAGGAACAGGAACAGTGTATATTGCCATGGAAGAGTTCTTTGGTTTGCTGGCATGTATAATTTATTATTTCCAGCTACACATAAAGAATTTTTGTTTAAAATATTGCACCCAAGCCCCCATCAAAATTGTCTTCAGTTCAACTATGAAATGCTATATCCCAGAACAGTCAACCGATCCAAAGAACTCACATTTGTAAGGAAAATCTAGAATTTGCAGGAATCCACCTTTAAAGACAAGACACATAAAAGAGTGAAATCGCAATGATAGGCTTCAATTTTATTACACTTATCACTCTCAGCTATCAATATTGCCTACATTCAAGCCATAAGCATTTCCCCTTTTCCTTTGTTACTGAAAATTATTTACTTCGCAAGTAGAATATGAGACGGTTCCATTGCCATTGCAGGTTTTCCAGGTCTTGAACTGCAAAATACAATACAATACAATCATAAATGTGGCTTAAAAACTGTAAGGAGAGGTTAATGAGAAGCAGCTTCAGCTGAGTTCGCCTTGCACTGTTACCCATGTGGCTTGCAGGCAAAGAGCTGTCTTAATACAGAAAACTCAGTTGAAGAAGAAGGATGAGTTCCTGCTTCAGGATGCTAGAGATACCGAAATAGGCTACAAACTATTAGAAAAAAAAAAAAAAAAATCTTCAAAGTATTTCAGAAAGTTCTGACAGGCTTGGAAGGGAAATAGAGAACTTTAAAGCATTTCTTTTAACTCTTTTTGGTTTTATAGAATAAATGACTGCCTGGATCTCATTTTAGAAACACTGTTGCTTTTAACATCTGAAGGAAAACACATAATGCGCATTTCTCAATTTGCAAGATTTGATAAAATACCAGATTCCCTAAAACAGCTTTGATTTTTAAGCATCATGTATTTTCATCTCAGAAAGCATCTTGAAAAGGTAGTACCAATACAAAAAGCAGAACAACGTAAAATAACTGTGGCCTGTCTTCACAAAATGATCCTAGAAGCAACTTGGATATATTGAATCAAGCTTGACCACAACTTCAAATTAAATCAATCTGTATCTAATAAAGCATTTATTCCACAGTTATTAACGTTAGTTCTGTTAGCAATTACAAACAATTTTAACATGGACCCAAGTCCACAAACTTTACAATTGGTTAAAAGATAATTACATTGTTTAATGCTGTTTTCCTTCAATGTTGTTTAAAAAAAAAAAAAAAAGCAGCCACCATTAAACCATCAATAATCTCTAATCTCTCTAATTTAGAGAATTATTGATAGTCATTTGGTGTAAGAGTAAGACCCAAGGAATCAACATTATGTCCAGAATACAGGGAACTTAGTTGGAAGCCAGAGAAGGGAAGAGCAGTAGGTAGGGAGTAGCAAATTACTGACACAGTACTCAGTATCTGAAAAGCACTTTCAATGAACGAACTCAATCCTTGAGAGCTGACCCCAGAGCACAAACCAAATTGCTTTGCAATAATATACATAAATGAATCTCCAAGATCAACACTTGCCCAACTGTAAAAAAAAAAAATAAATCTGAGGTCCATATGCCAGTGAATTTTTATTTAGCAAATTCATCTTTGCCAATGAAGAAAAACACTCTTGCCACCATTTTAACAATTCCAATGTAACAGTGTCAGCAAAATATCTGTACTTCATCTTTCTTTCTGCCAAAAAAGATTTCTCTTACAATAACCCTAATATACGTTCGTCAGTAGGTTAAAAACAAAACCTGGTTTGCAAATAATTCATGCTACAAAGAAAACATCAGCATTAGCTCTGTGTGACAGCTGTGGAACACAAAGACCCTCCTCCTACAGGAAAGCAAGTTTCAGTGCCTTGTGGTTTCAAGGATGCATTTTGAAAGAGAATACATTGTGACAAACATCTCCTCTACAGACATATTCCATCAAGAGTGAAACACAAAGATGGTGAAAATTTCCATCTTCCCTGTCGTGGTTTAAACCCAGTCAGGCAACTATTCTTAATTCATAAGCAGTTTATTTAAAAATAATGTAAGGGAAATTTTCAATACTTCATCTCACCATACATATTGTGATGTCAGTTCTCAACGCCACATACTAGACTTACTCATCATTTCTTATCACACTCCAATGATTTGACATAACCAGTCATAAGAAATTATGTCCATACAGTTGCACCTATGCTTTTGCCAAGTACAACAATATCCCAATCCCCAAAATGTAGCATCTCCTTTTGGGAAAAATTACCACCACTACCAAACATAAAGAAAGGTGTCACAGTAAGAAGAGCTTCATGCTCATGTCACCATTCTTTCTGCAAATCAGACAAGCTCTCTATTTCTAACATCAACATTTTGTACCCTATACATTGTCGTGGTTTAAACCCAGTCAGGTAACTTGTTCACTCACTTCCCCCCCCCCCCCTTCTTTCCCTCCCCCTACTCCCAGAGGGACGGAGAGGAGAATCGAAAAGAATGCAACTCCCACAGGTTGAGATAAGAACAGTTTAGTAACTAAGGTATAACACAAATCACTACTGCTACCACCAATGATAATAATGATAAAGGAAATAACAAGGGAAGAGAATACAACACCTCAGCACCAGCCAACCGATAACTTGCCCCCCTCAGCCTGACCAAGCACCAATCAATACCTCCTCCAACCCTGCAGTCCACCAGCCCTTCCGGCTAACTCCCAGTTACCCCTGGGCATGACGTGCTGTGGTATGGAATACCTCTTTGGTCAGTTTGGGTCAGGTGTCCTGTCTCTGCTTCCTCCCGGCTTCCCCTCCTCCCTGGCAGAGCATGAGGCTCACAAAGTCCTTGGCCAAACCAAAACATCCTTGTTATCAGCTCTGTTCCCAGGCCGAAAGTCAAAACACTGCACTGCACCAGCTACCAAGAAGGAGAAACATGACTGCTACTGCTGAACCCAGGACAACATAAATAACTGAAGATGGCATCTTTAGTAAGATTCATATTCATGCATATATTAAAATACTCCTATTAATATAAGCAAGCCTCTCAAAAAGGAAAAGAAGCACTGAAGATCAAATTCTCATGTGAGACAAATTATTTAGGAAAAAGAAGACATAAAGGCAACCTTTCAAATATTATATACTTCTATTTCCTGCTTCTCTCCCATACCCACCCAAACCCCCCACCCAAAAAAACAAAAAACCCCAAACAACAACAACAAAAAAAAAGCCACAACTCCCCAAGAAACCATTTTTAATATATTATGAAATTCTTCTGTGCCTTATAAATCAAGGTAACAAATCTCAACAACCATTTAAAGGACAGCCTTATGTCACAACAATGAATGCTTAGCTTTCTAAATTTTGTCTCATTTCAAAAGCCAAGCATTCTCATCTCATAAGTCTGAAGACTTGAATGGAAACAAGGGGCAACTATCGATCAGGGTCTACTTTTATTCAGGCGGTTTCTATGACAGTTTTATATAGCCATTTAATTTTGCCATCAACTTGCCACTCATCACAAAGCAAGCATAAATCAGGGTCATTCTGTCTTCAGCTAGGCAGGTATACATTGCCTTGCAACAGATCAACACCCATTCTTACACCTGTGTGCTAGAAGCAAAAGATGTTAAAGTCCTTTTCTTTTTCCCTACCAGCTATTTTAAATTCATACATGGAAAATTTCACCTCCTCAATGAAACATTTGATCCAATCAATTCAATACAAGGAATGAATTTCTCACTAGGAATAACAAAGCATATAAAATACTTCACATATTCCACTGGGAGTCATGTTTATACATAATCCGTTAAAAGGCACTTGTTTAGGAGAAACCAGCCCTATGAACAGGACCATCTTCAACACTAAAGGGCTATGTGTCTTAATTAATTAATTGTTAAAAAGCAAGCTGTAAAGCTTGTAAAAGCACTTGTAAAATGCATTCATTTATTTTGATCTAGTCTTATTTATTTGCCTACATGTTTTAAACTGACTTCTACCTCAAACTCATGTCTCCTGCTGTGCACACATAGTTTTTATTACAGCGGTCCCTCCACATTCACCTGTCAGTAGCTGTATTACAGCTAAGGCACTCTTTTCTGGTCTACTATAATTCTTTCATTTAAGAAAAAAAAAAATTATGAGGAAAAGGGTATTACTCACAAGCTTACAGAATGTAGTTTACTACTTGCTACATTCATTCTGTGAGCAGTTTCCCACTTTGGAAGGAAGAGTGCAAGTTAAACGCTACTTTTTTTACATAAATACCATCCCATGCACACTTTGTCATGCTACCTAGTAATTTCAGAATAAGATACCACAAGTAAAGCACTTTTAAGTACTTCCTGCTTAAGTATTTCAATTGATGAGAACAGAAGTAAGGGTTTGTGAGACTGTGGGTCAGTTATTTCCCAAATTTCACAGTTGCTGTTTTAAAGAAACAAAAATAGATTCCTGTTAAAAAATATAACATTTCTCTGTTTGCGTCACAGTGAACACAATGCTTGATGAAAAAAGGCCAGTACCAAAGTCTTACATCCGCATATTCTGTCAGAATAATAAAGCAGCAACAAGAGTTATCACTCTTCATCCCCACATACATTCACTTTCCCTCTCTCCTTAATGTGCCTTGGGTATGGCCAAAGGAAGCACCTCTGTTCATAACAAGCCAAACTTATTTTGATGTCCACAAAGCCTTTGCAGTGAATAGGAAATTAACCTGAAGACAAGGAAGGGTTCCATACATACATGAGATGAGGAACACAACTAAAAAATCCGGGGTTGACTGAAGTTAGAAAAGGATCACAAAACAAAAAAAAAAAAAAACAAACCTTTTCTACTGCTGCCTAACATGAACTATGAAACCACACCCCCATTTCTTTGTTGGCCACAAATCTAATGAAATATAACCTCCCTTTTCCAAGGCCTGAGGTTTAATCAGCAGTAGCACACAATTTCGACTCAACATTCTTATTTCAACAAGCCCCTCTTCCCAAAACTTCAGTCACTGCCTTGTCTGGGAAAAAATGAAAACATTTTCTATACTGACTTACACCATATGATTATTTCCCTGTAGTACTGATGCAAGTACCTCATTTCCCTTCAGTCTCACATTGTGACCACCTACACTTTTATATTCTGACCTGCCACACTCTTCTTTGACTGTTTGTACACATTCACAACCTTATCTACCTTTACTTCTAAATGTAAACATGACTCCAGTAGAATCAATCCCAGAACTTCCACATACATATGACACAAATTGAGTTACCTAAGCTGACACAGAGCAAAGAAAGTATATCACGTATGCTATTAAATTAGGATTTCCCAGCAAATGAAATTTCCTGGGGATAAAGAACCAAAGTGAGTTTTAACTGAAACATCTCCACTTTGTCTTAGCTGCTATGAACATTAATAAGAGGAAATTTATTTATCAGTTACAGGAGTAATGTGTTTGAAAGCTTGAATTCCATTACTCAAATCTAGTTGAAAACCCTGTCAGATTCAGTGACTATTTTCTTACCATACCAGGTAGGATTTAGTATTAAAATATTGGAAATTCAATTCATACAACAACAATTAGGCTGTACTAGCAAAAGAATCAAGAAACTGAGAACAGTACCACTTAGAACAGCAAAGGTAAGCATGCAGATGTATCCAACTGAAAAGTAAAATCAATTCTCATATCAGGAAATTTCTTTTTGTCCCATGTGACTCTGTTGCTCCTGGACTAAAACCACAATGATTTGGAGGTTCCCTAAATTAGAAAATGGCATCAGCATCACTCTGATCTTGGGTGGAGAAAGACGAAATCTCCCTCTCAGCACTTGCAGAGCTAGCAAATTCTTCCCCAAAATTTAACTGAAACCCAATTTCAGATATCAACATCATTAGTAACTATTTCAGCAAATGTGAAAAGAGAACGAACACGCACTGACACAGGCAGGAAACAGTAGGACGTGATTGCTCCCCAGTCAAATCTAGTCGTTCCAGCACAAAATTTCCAAATATATATTCAAAATGCGTTCTTGTATGTTATGCATCTTTTTAAAAATTTTCTTTCAAACAGAAGAGATATCTTGCCAAAAGTATGAACTAAAATTTACAGCCAAAACCCTGAGCACTGGAAACGAGCAAAAATGTTTATTCACTTCCAAAAAAATACTGGAACTTGTCACAGAAGTTAAACACACGTAATCCTCCCTAAGCACTTTAGCAGTCAGACTACAGAGCTATTTTAACGTAAGAAGCATATCCAAAACATTCACATAAGGTCTAAAGAAGCATGACATAATGCTGACATATGCAAACCCAAGTTTTGGGTTTTTATTATCCTCTCATGCAGAAGGAAAGAAAGGATTAATCACTGAAGCAGGGTGTGCAACTTCCCAGTAAGGGTTCTCTCAGGACAAAACTAGAGGTAAACAGTTAATGTTAGGAGGATGGACACTATATAAAACCGTAAGTCTGCTCATGGTACACATGATGGGTTTTGTGTGCTACATAGATCCAAACTAGAGGAAACCAACTCCAAATTTAATCTCATTTTTATAGCCTGTGTATTGTAGATAGGAATACATGCTTGTATTCAGACGGATAGTAAACAATGTATTAGTCACCAAAGAGCATCTGTATGTTGCATGTATATTTCTGTATTCTTTAAATCAGAAGTACTATGCCACTGAGGCTAGACTGACTGCAGTATGTAATTTATGCTATTTACACAAAAAACATGATCTTTTTTCTTCCCTGTATGAAGCAGTTATTTTCCACTAACTTCTTACTGTCTGACAGTAGCTAGAACTTTTAGAGGAAACTCTACTGTATAGTGGAAGAGGTATTCAACATTCATAACACTAATAAAAACAACAAACATTATCATTAACCATTTTTTTCTCTGTAGAACAATAGCCACTAGGCAACAAACTGCCCTGCAATCCAGCAAAATAAACAAACACTATAGGACAGGACAAAAGGAAAGACTCGCTCATATGTAGCTACCAAACTTTGCTAATGAATATGATTTTCATCAGAATAAATCGGCTGCTGCTGCTTTGGGAGACAGAGTCCATGTACAATACTCATGACAATCATAACAACATAATTTAGTCAGAATTTACTGTTCTATATATGAAGATAAGTTCAGGAAAGTAGGAAACAGTGGGAAAAAATATGGTTCAGAAACAAGGTCAAGCTTTTACTCCCAGTTTGGCCACCAGCTGTTGATGACCTGAGGGAAGTCATCTCACCGTGTGTCTCAAAGAGACTGAATTTTAGAACAGATTTAAAACTTGCTTGCCTGTGCTACCTAGCTCTGCAATACGTTGAAAAGTGATGTATCTTCCTATGAAACAGTTAAGTAGCTTTTCCAGAAGACAGCACTGTTAAATATGTACACACATACATAAAACCCCTTACCTTCTCCAGGACTGACCGCAGATGGTAGATGGGTCCAGTCTAGGGTCCAAGTGGGGCATGGATGAGGAGCAAACTTTGCTTCAACACCATTCTCCTATGAGAAAAGACAGGGGACAGGGCTTAACAGCCTGATCCTTTACCCACCGAAGCTGGTAGCAAAATTCCTGCTGAATTTAATGGCATTGAATCAAACTGTGCAACTAACTTTCAGCCTAACTGAAACTGAACACACATCTGAGTCTGAGTCTACAGTTTATTGGATTCAAATTATGGATTTCTTTCATTTTCCCAAGAAAGAGGCCAAACATAGAAGCAATGTTTTTTGCCATCTGTTATATAAATAACTTTAAAAGAGGAATATAATTTTGCAATTCAAACAACAATTTACTTTGATTATTCAGAATTATTGATAAGGCTTCCAGCAGTCTTATAGTTGCTCAATTCCTGAATTGACTGTCAAAACAAAAACTTAAAATCATTTCTAAGTCAATGCATATCAGACAGAAGATAGGCAAAAGGTATTAAACTGCTCATGGCTGTCAGACTTTGCTTTTGCTATTCCAATAAATTTTACCTATTCCAAGTCAAGCCGATCATTACAACTAAAAATAACTCATTAAAAAGCAAAAATTACCATTAACTTAGTCATAGTTGGCCTTGGACCACCTATAAAATGATTGTCTTCATTCTCCTCTTCTAATTTATCAGGAACTGAAGAGAAGTCTTGTAACTGTTCTTCTGAAGCAGACTTCAACTCTGGAAGCTGGAGAAACTCCATACTGCATTTGGCAGCTGCTGTCTTTACTCCAGGTACTTCTTGAACTCTTTGATACCAGCTGGATATCAGAGGCAAATTTAAAAGATTTTTGCCTTGGGTTTTGCAGGAAACCTAGAAAATTAAATGGAAAGGTTACTTGCTACTGTAAACTTCTTCTTACAAGGCACAGGAAGGCATGAACTACAGAAGTGAGCTCAGCTCCATGCCAAGCACGCTTACTCATAGCAAGATGCTAATGAAAAAAGCTAGCTAGTTAAAAGCTCGGTCCTGCAGGTAGAACTGACAGTTGGCTATTTAGACTTTATCTGCAATTGCCATTCGCTTAATAGGACAGAAAGGTTTACATGACCAATTTTAATCATAATTTCAATCAGTAACAGGAAAACACTACTTTAATATTCTTAATTATCTGCTATTTCTTAGCAAGGGAATAATTCATTTTTGTTGGTAATCATAAAAACAACCAAGCAAACAAAAAAAACCTAAAAAAACAACAAGAAAACAAACACAAAAAATCCCACAAAAACAAACAAAACCCCAAGCAGTAATCTGAAACAAATACTGAACTCTATGCAAGACACTATGGTACCTGAATGCTGCTGCTTCCCACAGGCACCCTACAGCCCTTAAAAGCTCACCACTGACAGCGGTTTTGCTGGCAACCCAACCTTAAACACCTTTGACTATGTGGTAACAGCACAACAGGCACTGGCACACATTTTCCCTGATCTTTATGGATGTCTTTGCACTACATCTGTGACTTTTTTTTTTTTTACTAGCATCGAATCCAAAACTTTTTATTTAGGTCATATATTTACTCAAGCTTTTTTACTGTCTTAACTTCACATACAAAAATGGTAATTAATAGACTTCTTTGCTGAATTAAGTATATATGATGGTGAGATGAAACAGCCTTCAGTAGAAAGAGAATTTTAAGTGTAAAAAAAAAACCAAACACCTGTTTAATTAAGAATATAATGCACATATTTCAAAAAGATACCCAAATCTTATTTTTAGATGAAGATCAGCTAATTTTAAAAAGGATGCATGTGATGAACTTAAGCAATTTTTGTTCAGGCTCCCAAATG
The DNA here is from genome assembly GCF_028554395.1 of Pezoporus wallicus. Classification (NCBI taxonomy): domain Eukaryota; kingdom Metazoa; phylum Chordata; class Aves; order Psittaciformes; family Psittacidae; genus Pezoporus; species Pezoporus wallicus. The sequence goes on from NW_026637266.1 coordinate 2,141,726, forward strand.
TTTTGGAATGGTGAAGAACATCCTTGCACAGGAGAGGTTGTGAAGTTTCCATCCTTAAAGTCACCTAAAACCTGATTGGACATGGCCCTGGGCAAGTGGCTCTAGCTGACCCTGCTCCAAACAGAAACGTTACATAAAATGACCTCAAGAAGCGCCCTCCAACCTCAACTATTCTGTGATGCTGTGCCTGCTTTAAGCAGAAAATAAAAATCACTATTACAGGAAAAGGCAGAAAAGGCCATAAGGAAGCAGTGCTCCTCCACATATCTGTCCTCGGTGTGAAAGCAGAGGCTGGTAAAGAAGATTTGAAATGATGTAAAATGTCAAGCAGCTTTCTTGCATGCTACATCTATAATGTTCTTAAGGCAATCACAAGTAATTAGTAACAGCTACAGGAGCCAAGGGAGTATGAACTTGGTAATTTTAGTATCCAATATCCTAATAGTAACACAGGCAGAAGTACATTAATTCAGTTAAGGAAGAAGTCTTTTGGAAAGCAATTCTAAGAGACACCACTACACTTGATAACAAGTGTTCTAAACTGTATTTCAAAAAGTGAATGGTGGTTTCTCCCAGATGGAGAATGGAGCTTTTGTTATTCTTCCACTAATTTTAAACAGTTACAATAGAAAGCGTAACAAAGCTAACCTCAGACAGATAACAGAAATGGAATGAGGTAATAAAAAACAACTCTTCAGCTTCATTATCTTACTTTTGGTAATTACAACTACAATCTCCTAGACAGGTCTCCTCGTAGTTATTGTATGATTCTTCCCAGACACATACCCATTGAGGAATTCATTATTATTCACACCCTTAAAGTAGAGTGGAAGTGCAACTACCATGATTTTATTTTAACAATCCAGGAAGTTCTGTCATGTAAGTGACAAATAACATTTTAATACGGAATTAAACTCCAGTACTCCCATCAACAAGAGAAGTTGCATTTTTAACCCACTGTATGCAAGAAGCTTTCAGATGCAAGTTACCTAATTTTGATGATAACTGGAGGAATCAGGGTATAATTGCTCAGAAGACAGTAACTGACCAGAGAACAGAAATAAAGTAACATTATCCTGGAGCTCTTATAATTTAGGTTAAATGAAACTGAAGGCCAAATTTTTTAGGACTATCCTTGGTGCAAGATAACACAAATATATTATACAATATATAGTTCATAAGCTGCAGACCACCAGGGTTCAAGGGTCACACATGAAAAGCAAATAAATACAGTATTCTTAGCTGCTCATAGTATGTAGAATCATAGAACCAGCTAGGTTGGAAAAGACCTTTAAGATCATCAAGTCCAACCTTTACCCCAGGACTGCCAATTTCACCACGAAACCGTGTCACTAAGGGCCCCATTTGTTGGAACACTTCCACGGACAGAATATGCTCTTCTTATTAAAAAGGCCTTGGAAAAATAAAGACAACTGAAATATATTAAAGTTCTAAAACAGTAGGAAAGTATTTTCTTACTGGTTTTGTTTAGTATCATCCATATAGAAGTTGCTGTTATGTGATGCAGCAAACAAATCAGAGATTAAGCATCCCAGTTCAAAGGTAGCCATATTAACCTACCTCTGGACTCCCGTATTGCTATCATCATGCAGAAATCCACTTAGGACATCTTGGTTAAAGAAGTGATAAATCAGACATTTGTCACATATCAGAGTTAGCTAGGAATTATCTTGATTTAAGAAAATGTTTCTCTAAATCTGACTGACAGCATCTTCTCCAGGAATTATATTTGTTTTCAAACACCATAAGGCAAATTTGGCAAACCAACTTGCAAAATCAAAATGCAAATGCCAGCTTCACTCGAAAACTCTTCCTGGCAACAGACGCTAGTTTAGCTATCAATCTCATAGAGTAACTGCAGGAATACTGGTAGTAGGCAAGATTGCATCATTTTATTGTCATGGGAAATAAAGACACAGTTGTCATTTCCTTAACTGTTTTCTGTGCATACATCCTCATAAAACTAAGTATGCAGATTGTGCTGAGCAAGACTCTCACAGTCCTGTCACAGAATCTTCTCCCACTGTAAAACTCATTTTGAAGCTGAGCTCCAATCAGTTGTACTATTAAGTAGTACCTCTTTCCAGAGGTGAGAAAAGGGTAGAGGGAGAGAAGGGATGCAGGGGCTGTTGGGGTATTTTGTTTTGTTTTTAAGTAAATAAAAAAAAAAAAAATCAAAAATAATAATAAAAAAAAAAATCAAGCTGTATGGCTTTATTAGGCTCAGTACATATTTTGATGTATTTTCCTATTCCCCACGTTACCATGTTAAGATATTTGTACGACAGGATCTGCAAGACACTGGCACTTACTAAGTAAGCACTACAAAAAAAAAAAAAAAACACCAAAAAACAAGCATCACACACAGAGAATCTCCTTCTAAGGCACAGATGAACTTTGTACAAAGATCCACCACAAAAGATTCAGTAACAAGTGACTATGGCTTTCCCCTACAAAAGGGGTGAAATAAACTTTTAACAGATCATTAATCTAAAGGTACAGAGACATGAGGACCTTACTAATTCAACTTAACAGTCAATATGACCAGTATCTGGCAAACTGCATAACAGAGTGCATGAACTGCTACATCCAGCAGTGTTTCTGCAATGCTGTTCTTTGCTGGGAGCAAAGATTTCTTCTCGAGTTTTCTACGGGCAGTGTGGTACCCTGACCGCCACCTGTGTCAGTGCTTTTTCACTCTTATCTTCATGAAACTCTTGGAAAGTTTCCAATTCCTCCATATACAGATGTTCAACAGAAAGTATGGACTTTCTATTAGTATACAGGTAACACAGGATTCTATTAGAAATTAAAATGCAGTGAACCTCATAGGACTGCAAGGAGAATTTAACTTTCCACTTAGAAACTTCACCCCAAGAGCTTCTGGCAATGTAACCTTTCCCAAGGGACTTCTCCTTGCACTGCAGTAAACAAAGGACCTCCCATAACCTGTGGAAAACAGTTTAGTAGCAACAATACTATGAATGACAAAACTACAGATTACTGAAGTTTCAGGGGCTGAAGAACACACCAATAAATCTGTTTCCCTAGACACACCATCTCATTTCCAAGCAGGCTCACAGTAATCAGTGCTTGCTTGAAGAAGAATACAGATTAAGTTTCGTAAAAACAAAACTGCAAAGAATAAAAGGTTTGCTGACACATTGATACTGTGCTTCCCCAGGCACCCAATTTACCTACAGATGTGCTACAAAACTGCCTTATTTTGTATGTGGGCTTGATAAAAAGCTGGGTTGGCTACACAGGAATGTTTCCTCCCAAACAGAAAAGTCATTCCTAGGAACAAAAAGAAAAGAACAGCAGAGATAAAGAATAATTAACCTATTATGAAGAGAAATGAGCAAATTGGAAGTCATAGCCCAGTGTATTTTAAAAGGAAACACCTGTAGACTAAAGATTCTCAAGAGAATCTCAAGAGATTATATACTAGTAGCATAAACAAATGAGCTTTTGGAAGTCTCTGCCTAGTCAATACCCGAGTACCTCTTCAGCTCTAGTATAGGTAAGTATAGTCAAGGATTTACATCTATGAAAGCCATCATAGTCCCTGAATCTTTTTCCATTCCATGCCTCCCTAAAAGGGATTCTTACTTTCTTAGAAGATACTTCTTTTCTTTTAGGCATATCTGCTTAAAAATCAAAACAAGTCAAATGAAGTCACATAAAGTTTCAAATCTTTGCTGAAAAGAATTCTAATTCAGATAAAATCATGCAGTAGAAGTACAAATAACTGGATAGGAATTTACTGAAACTAAAATAAAAAATAGGTTCATACTTTCCTCCTTTTTTTCTATGCGTATTACAACATATTTTAAATGTTCATTTTAAATTTCTCATGAGGGACATCCCTTCTAGTATTTCAAAATTATAATACCACTCTCAACTCTCCCCCTTTTCAAAATTTAAAATTTATGATGGAATCAAACTTCCAAACCTCAAAAAATTCCTCATGCATAAAATGGTCTCATTTTAGTAAACAGCCATTGAGCCATGGTCATAAATCTGGTACACCAAATTTGAGCAAAAAAATAGGTTCATGTTTATCTATTATTGCTTTATGAACATTAGAATGTACTTTAAGTGTCTGTTTTAAGTATTTTCTTGGAGAAATTTACTGGGCAACTTGGTACTAAAATATTTCAGCATAGTATTTCACAGGTATCAGTGTTTCCCCAGTATTGATATGCTATGTATTTAAAAGCAGTTTCGGTGATCTCACCCTGCTCTTTGTTCACACAGAAACAAAACCAAACCTTCTCTTTTGGGTTAAGTTCACATTGCAAATGTCACAAAATACTTTAAATTAACGTATTTTACAACGTTACAATTCTTAAAAAAAATACATATATATAACTTGGTATTTGCAGAACTTGTATCTTACCAAGAACTGATGAATGCATGGCAAAAGCACGATGTCTGCAATGGTAAAATAAAGCCCTTCTGCAAAAATGTGGTCCAAAAGTGGAAGGTCTGAGGTTTTTGTTCTCCTGATGTGAGCAGCCTCCCTGTTGACTGCATCTGATGCTTCCTGGACAAGTATCTTGGAGAAAGCTATGCTCAGTTCCAAACTTGGGATTGGATGTTCATGCATTTCCAGTGACCTTTTTTCCTCTGTGACTGCTTTAGCAAGTAGAGGCACTGCAGCCTTTTGTTGTTGAAGTTTCTGCCTTCGAATTTTGTCATCATTATGTACTCGGACAGGCTCTCCGAGCTTCCTTTCAAGCTGTAAAATGGCAGGAGGAATAGTCTGACAGTGATCAGGAGATGCCGCCAAAAATTCTTCAACAGCCAGAGGTATGCTGATCTCACAGAGTCTGGTCCACTGGCTAACCTGTCAGATAAATATATGTAATTAATGCCTCTACAGAAAGAGAAACAAAATCCAAAGTACCTTTCTACCCCCTTTAAGCAAAGAAATTCCACATTTAAATACATTCTTTGATAATCTTAGAAACTCAGGGATTCTGTATTATTTTTGCAACAGCAGAAGTAGGAAGCTAAATTTTACATGTAACAGAATGAACACTTATCCAGAATTGCATATTTTTATGCCTTATTATTGGTGTAAGATTAGAGTGGCTGCGTAACTCATGAGAAGGAAAGCTTATATATGTCATCTCTCCCAAGTGCTGGTAATAAAACCAGATTGCACCAAACAAATTTTGAGCACATTTACTTTACAGACATGCATTATTACAGTTTTTTTTGGCATGCAACATAAAAAAAATTTATTCTAACCAAACAGCACCTTAAAAAAAAATTTTTTTTCATGTTACTGTTTCTTGTCCTACTTTTCTTATTATCTGTACTTAAATGTTTTAAAACTTATAAATTCTTGTCTTTCCTTACTTAGTTTACTCACTTTGCAGCCATCTGAAATATGGAATCAAATTTTCCAGCAGTTTCAAGTACTGGATGAACTAACACAGGGATATGCTTCCCCACACCTGCTACACACCAACAAGGATGAACTGAGTTGGTGACACACTTATCAGTGGCAACCATAGATGTAGTGAACATGAAATAATGGTGTTCAACCTCCTGAGAGGAGTTAGTAGGGCAAGTCTAGATGGATGAACCGCCAGATGAGTAAATGCTACAGATAAATGGGCTCAAGTATCAACTCAAGGGGTAGTAGTGGTTAGTTAATGTCTCGCACTCTACCTGAAGGTCACTTAGAAGTAGAGCTCTTCAGGGACCTGTGCTGAGGCCCATCTTATTTAATTTTCTTTACGAACGACCTGAGGGGCAGATGGAATATACTCACAAAGATAACAGTGAGTTAAGCAGAGCAGTCACCAAACTCCAACAGCAAGCTGCCATCCACAGTGACTTGCACAGGCTGACAGGAACCAACACGAAACTCAACAACTGCACCTAGGATTGACAGTCCCATAATGGCACAGGCTAGGGACTGACTACCTGGCCATGCAGCAGCTCTGCTGAAAAGACCCTGAATATCTTGGTGAGCATAAGCCAAACATAAGCCAGCACCTTGGCAATAATGAAAGTTAACAGTATATGGCGCTCTGGAAATCAAAATTAACAATAAATCAGGTGCTTCCTAGTTCCTCCAAACTGCAAAAGATGTACTTTATAACTCATTGAAACTACCCTGCAGATGAAGCAAAGATCTAACCTTTTTTTTTTTTTTTTTTAATTTCAGTGTTCTTTTAGTGCTGCTAAAAAAAAGTAACTTTAAAAAGAATTCTCCTTCCTCTTTACACCAAAATACAGATACTTCTCTGTTAAGGAAATTCCCATTTCTAAGCAAATTAAGTTTCATACTAAAAGAGCTTGGTTTACATCAACATTATAAGTTCACTTCAGAGAATAATTAATGCTGATTAAAAATCCTATTCATGTATGTAAAAGAGAGACGCACTTACTTCTGCACAGGCTTTTAAGCAGGTCTGCTTAAAGCCTAAGAGTTCCAAAAGATCCTTTTTAGATGGATCTGCCTCATATGTTTTCTGTATTACATGCCTTAAGACAACAGAAAGCCCAGCTCGGCAGAACTTCCCGTCTTTCACAACAACAGCAGGTAAACAGCAGCTCTGCACAACTACTGGAAGCTCGCTTCTGGAGATTACATGGACATCAAGATCGCCAAGGAGGTTTTCTGTCACAAACTGATCATCCACATCTTCTCTAGTTGGCACTAAGAAAATTTTGAATAATTTGCAGTCACAGTAGGATAGCAAAAACAGTGAAACAGATGTATGAAGGGGAAAGATACTATCTCTATACTGATGAGAAAAACCCAAATATAGGTGTTCTTCAGTGACACTGTCTTTCATCTTCCTCCTGAGCTGAAGTTCCTGGAATAAAAATCAGAATACAGTACTCATAAAAGAATTTAGAACAAAAAAAAAAGAGGTTTGAAACTGTGGTCCTATCACTATCTACTAGACCCAATTTTAACACAAGACACTATTAAAGACATGCAGCCTGAATAAGTGGACTGCGGGCCCTTCCTGAGAGAAAAGACTGGCTTCACGTATTTACTGCCTCTTCACATACAAAGATCATTTCCCTATCGGTGACTTGCAAGACTTCTTTTTATATTTTAGAGCATTTCTGGCATTAAGAAAAACATTCAAAACCAAAAGAAAACATTTCCATTTATTCTTTTTTTTAGTGTATAAACATTTTATAGCCAGAATTTTTTTATACATATTTATTTAAATCAACAGTCTCCCACAACATTAACCATCCGTTATTGGAAAAAATGTTCCTGAGCACATAGAATCATAGAAAAGTTACGGTTGGAAAGGACCTTAAGATCATCAAGTTCCAACACCCCTGCCATGGGCAGGGACACCTCCCACTAAATCATATCACCCAAGGCCTCGTCCAACCTGGCCTTGAACACTGCCAGGGATGGAGCATTCACAACCTCCCTGTGCAACCCATTCCAGTGCCTCACCACCCTAACAGAAAAGAATTTCCTCCTTATATCCAAACTAAACTTCCCCTGTTTAAGTTTTAACCCGTTACTCCTTGTCCTATCACTACAGTCCCTAATGTAGAATCCCTCCCCAGCATCCCTATAGCCTCCTTCAGATACTGGAAGGCTGCTATGAGGTCTCCATGCAGCCTTCTCTTCTCCAGGCTGAACAGCCTCAACTTTCTCCGCCTATCTTCATATGGGAGGTGCTCCAGTCCCCTGATCATCCTCGTGGCCCTTCTCTGGACTTGTTCCAACAGTTCCATGTCCTTTTTATGTTGAGGACACCAGAACTACATATCTACAATGGTCAGTTTCCCAATACACACATTTCCCTTTCTGTTCTTGTAATTGTTAGAATTCACATATACAGGGTATTTAGGCCATGGGAAATAATAATCAGTTTCTATATTATATATTAATCTAGAGCCTGGTGACATACTCATTTATGGTCAAGAGGACACATACCAAGAAAAAGCCCATTCATTTCAAGAATGCTACACAAACACCTCAAACACACAACTGCTTTTAAGCAGTTAAGTGCAACAGTAACATAGCTAAAATTAATGTTTTCTCATTATATTAAAAACTTGAATTCATTTTCCTTATACTTGGTTGAAAATTAAATTTCTCCTATTAAACGATTCCATAACTTTTTTTATTAAACAGTGATTCAATAATTTTTCTTTTCCACCAATTGTCCATTAACTGATAAATCATAACTGGCAATGAAGAGCTTTAGACACTAGATGGCACTCTTACAACAAGAATTATAGAAGCAAGCTTGCTTTTAATGAGAAAGAAATGTATGGTTTTTTAGATGCATATATATATACACACACACACATATATATATATATATATAAAAACTCGCAAGTAACACTGGAACAGCACCAGTCTTCCAAATAACTGTCTAGATTAATAAGGTCTTCATATGGTTACATGAATATGATGGAATTATTTAAAAACAAAAAAAAGTTTTTATCTGCTAGATCCAGATTATTGGATTTCTTTTTTTTCCACGTAGATTTGTACATCAAATTTACTACTTTATGTTATCCATCACTGGGCAAAATTAATTGTCCAAAAAGAGGCAGTGTGAGAATAAAATCAAGTCCACCTAACATTAAGTAAAGGTCATAATAATGACTCTTATAGTGGAGTATTTTTAAACCATTACATGGCTTTGTCTCAGAACAACAGTGGCTCAACATAATAGTACTACTATTGCTTTTTTTTTAATTAATACATGTGCCACACAAAGAATAGTACAAAACATAATGAAATACCTGCTTTCCTAAAAGCTATTTTATTTGGATGAATCTTGACAGCATATAAATTAAGACAGATTCAATACCCTAAGTACAGCTCTGTGGAAGAAATTATATAGTGAAGGTACTGTTGAGGAGATTAGTCAAATAGCGTTATTTTACCTGCTAGATCCACTTACTAGCATTTAAACTCATATCCTCAACTACAGTACTTCTTTAATTATAAAATGGTACCCTCATATGCATTTGGGTGTTTTTTATTTTCCACAGCAATCTGTAAAGCACACAACCCCATCTTTTCTTGGCCACTCTAGCCACTCAGACATTCACCTTACAAATTACTTCACCATGGAACATTGTCCATTTCACAAGACCAGTTCTTCAATCTCAGAACAGGTACTTAAACACACAAATGATTTCTAGACCTTGACAAACCCATCTGTCACTTCATCATTTATATGACAGTGATTCATTCTGGTTCATACAAGCAATCAGATCTCCCAAATAAGAGCCCTGATCCTGCAAGTACTCATGGTACCTGACCTGAAGGTGTCTTTGCAATATACTGTCCTGTTATTTTCAAATATAGCCCTAAATTTTTCTCATACATCACTACTATTTTTCCTACCAAAATCCCTTTCTCTTCTCAAATTTGCAGTGCTACGACACTGAAATTGCTTTCCCAGAACCATACTCCCTGTTCTGCTATTGATATGGTCAATTTAGATCTGAGTTATTAAACTTACTGAGTGGAGTGGAACAAAATCCATTCTTAATCAGGGTCCATTTGGGACAGTAAAATTTCTCTGTTTCTGCAGCTGCCCTTCAAGGGATGAAAAGATGAGCTTCACTCAGCAGCAAAACAAAAGAAATGTTGCACTTGAATTTTCCATCTGCATCCTCCAGATGTTTCTCTCTGCTTTCGCTATGCCCACCATGGTGGCCCAAGGACACATCTCCTTTACAGCTGCCAAAGAACTTGCACCTAAATTACAAGGGAGCCCAAACAAACATGTCAGATTATGTATCTTTAAATACATAATAATTCAAGACCAATTATCAAACTAAGCATTTTTAAGACTCTTAACTATTGACTGCACTATTTTGGCTTTGAGGAGTACATCTGCCTTGTGGATTTATGCACAGCTTGAAAGACTTAGCAGCCTTCCTGGTTGCCCATTCTCACGTAAGTATTTTCACATAACTACCACCCTTGCATTAAATGTGATAAATTTATAAATCCCTTGGAGCTCACTAGAGAGTATGCTTTCAGTCTTATAAAAGCAGCCAGACACATGCAATAAAACAAAGCATAGAACACAGAACTAACAAAACCTACAAGACCTTATTACATTATTCACTGACAATAATTTTCCTGATTTTTTTTTTTTGTCTAATTAGACTAAATTCTGAGGGAAGAGATGCCCTTTATACTATACTGGCTTTATTTACAGTAGCCACTGTTGGAAGAGGGAAAGGCAGAAGTAACAAACATCACAAGATTGTAATGTAACTTAAAGACAAGATAAATAACGATGTCTGCCTTTGGTATAAAGATCACTATGGCTATTTAAAACTAATAAACGTTACTTAATTTTCACTAACTGTGCTGCTTGCTACCATTATCCTTTTCAAGATGCACTGTACAACAGATGAATGAATTTCACTGAGCTGCTGTGTTATCAATGTAATCGAAGATTATTGGTTTAAAAACGTTTCCCAGGGAAACTAAACTGAAAAAAAAGTAAATAAATACATAAACATCTTCTTCCTTTTAGTTGTTGAAAAAGATTTCATTTACTTACTGATCACTACATGTAACCAACAAGTTGATTACTAGATGGCAAACCAGAACTTCGGCTGAATGAACATTTAAAAAACCCTCAACATAATAAGTTGAAAAAGCAGTTTTCCTCCAGCAAGCATTTAACTTAATACAAAGCAATGTGCTTTAAGGCCAAACCCCTGGATTTTGGAGCTGTATTTCTATCCAGACCAACAATTTGCTGTACGAGTTTAGAACCACCATAGAGAGATGATCCTCGAGGTCTCTTCCAACCTGGGATTCTATGACACTACAACTCTGTCCTCAAGTGAAACCTAAGAAAAGCATAGAAGCTTTCATGGGGCACTTCAAACCAGCATTTCAGACAGGTATATCAATAAGGTAAGAGCTGTTAACAATTCAAGAGCGTAAGATACAGGCTATGAAAAAAAAAAAGAAGCCAAACTTCAGAATAACACCACACTAAATCACAGTTATCGCAGAATACTACTGAGGTAAAATTCCTTTGCAGACGTACTCCATCAAACCTCCACTCCAAACTTCTCTCAGCAGTTTGTCAGTCCAGGAAAATCGGACCTGGTAGCGAACACTGAACGACAGCAAATCTCTTTTCCCTCAGCTACTATTACTGGTCTTCCCCCATAAGCACCTCAGCAGGGAGTTTCCAGCCAACCTTTCTTTACTGAGGAGAGACCCAGCAGCCAACGGGGCAGCCGCGGCCGTTCTGTGTGAGGGCGCCCAGGCTCCCCCCGGGAGGGCTGCCCCCTGAGCCGCCGCAGCCTCGCCAGCCGCTCCCTCTCAGGGAGCTCCCTGGAGCGCCGACCTCTTCCCGCCGCAGCAAGACAAGACAAGACCCGCCACAGCCACCTCGCTTGAGGCGGGCGCGACTCCCGCCTTACCCCGCCCCGCACGCAGCGCGCTCCCGACCCCGCACACGGCCGCCAACACACCGCACCGGCTCTGCCGCTTCCGCCCTGACTCCGCCCCTTCCTGCGCGCGGTCCTAGCCGGTGCTCCGCCTCGGCCGGAACCTCTGTGTTGGGGCTCTGGTTGTGGGCGAGGAGTGGTGAGGCGTCGGACCCAGGTCCGTGAGGGCGTCTTTATCCTGCTGCTCGGTAAGAAGGGGGTCGGGAGGAAGGGGTTTGGATGAGTGCGGTTTATATTCACACTTGGAGTCCGTTCTTCTCAGCGGGTGCTGCCGCTCCTCCTGTTTGTGTCTGAAGGGACGGTCGCTCCCGGTGCCGCGATCCTTGGAAGGAAGAGCGGGCCGGGCAGTAACGGGAGCGGGGGGAGGGTCCCCGGAGCCGCGCTCGGGGATCTGCCGGGGTCTCGGGGCGGCGTGTCCGGCACTGTGCGGGTATTTTGGTATTAAAGGTGGTGGCGTTTTGCTCTCCTAAGCGTTTTGTCTTGAAGGAGTTACTTTCTGTCATTCTTAAGGGGAAAGTCAGGGAGAAATTTGCAGCAGGAATGTTGCAAAGGATCGGGTGCTGGCTTTGGTGTCACTAATTCGGCAGTTCAGCTTTAACGAAAGCTTGTTTTTTCCACTGAGAAATCGCCAGGAGAATGGTATCTAGGGAATGTATAAGCCTGATAAATTTTGGTAGGCGTTGAATTAGGGAAGGGTGGAGATGTAATCAATTTACCAGTAACTTAAACCAGTGGGCAGTGACATCTGTTTGAACAGTATCTTCTAGTCCTTTTTTTGCAGAATAATGAAGCTTGGTGGTAGCAGGAATTAGCAAATCTCAGTTGAGTTGGGATGATTATCTCATTTAATTGAATAAAGACTTTTTTTATAAAACTGATGTTTATGGCAACACAACTATAGGAACAAAAGCTACTGTCATCTTTGAGAGGCCATGAGATTGGGGGAGGTACCCCAAAACTACAGAAAGGCAAATCTTACACTCATCTGCAAGAAGGACAATACAGAGAATTACAGGCTGGTCAGCTTCACTCCTTCCGCCTGCATGAGGAAAGCATTTATAGGCATAAGAAGGTGGTGACTGGGAATAGACAGCTTGGGATCTACCAAGGATAAATCATGCCAGACTAACTGGCTTGTCCTCTGTGACAAAATAACTAGATCTGAAGGTGAAGGGTGAGTGTTGGATGTCGTCTACCATGGCCTTGGGGGGACCTAATGGAATCCTTTATATACCTAAGAGAAGCCAGAGCTAGTCTTTCTACTCGTGTGGACTGCAGGAAAACAAGAGACAGCAGAAGTTGCAGCTTCCAGTTCAAAGTAAGGAAATTAGGACAGTCAAGCACTGAGACAGGTGTCCCAGAAGGTTTGTCACATTCCTGCCTTTAGAGATTTTTAAGATCCAGCTGGACAAAGTCCTGGGCAAGCTGATCTGAATGCAGTGTTGACTTTGCTTTGAGCAGGAGGTTGCACAGAGTGACCACTTGGGCTTCCTTCCAATTTTAATGATTCTGTGATTCTTAAATAATGTGCTGTTTGTGATGAGTTGAAAATAGCAAATAGAGGGCACTAGTGCAGTCTTACAAAGTTACTCTGGTATTGATTGAACTATTAAAAAGTACAGTATAAAATATATAGTAAATTAGAATGTAAAATGAAGGACAGCAGTACTAGTAACTCTATAGCAGAAGATTTAATCCAGTCTTCTAAAAGTCTTTCAGAAGATGTCAAATGAATAAGAGCTGCTTAATACAATTGTTCTGATTATTACAATTGTCCATACTACTTAAGTGTGTGGGTTTTGAAATATCCCTCATGGGAGGTAACTGAGAAATTACGTTATCATTAATTATGTTGTCATGATAAAGGTACTAAAACAAAAACTGAAAGTAGAAGTTGGTTTTTTCCTTCTTTTAAGATTTTTCTTGATCTGCTTTATTAAGACTTAACTCTGAGAGTGATCTGGAAAAGGCGTTGTTGGTAAATAAGCAAAATCTGCAACTGTCACAGACATTAGGTTGGTGAGGAAGACAGAAAATCCTGAGGAATAGAAGAATCCAAAGGAGAAAGAAAAAGAAAAGATTAGTTGATATTATGGTGATAAATTATTGATGAACACTCTTCAGTGCACTGGAAGAAATTTTGTGCTACTGATTCATGTTTTAAGTTAACTGCTACAGATGTTGAAGGCCGCTAAAGAGGATATGTGGAAGTCCTTTTAATCTTCAGTGTCAGAGAAAAAGTATTGCTGAGTTTATAAAGAATAGGTGTGATAATAGCATTGCAGTGTAGTTTGATAATAGCATAGCAATAAATTTAAGGTGCGTACTTCCTTGGAAAATATCTTAAACTGTATACCTGTCTCAGGAATAGGAGCTCAGAAATAGATGAAAATACGGTCATGTCTGAAAATGTAATGTGAGTAGATCCATTTAACTGAAAGTTATGATAAATAAGATAATACATGTGTAGGCATGCAAAATAATAGCTGTCAAATAAATTTTTTTAAAAAAGGGACTCTCACACCCTGGAAATCTAAGAAGTCTATTAAATTGGAAGGCCACATATTCTGCATAGTGCTCAATTAAGCTTATGTGTGTTTGGCAGAAGACAATAATATGTTCAAGAAATGAGAGACTCAAAAAAGTTCATAGATGTTTTAAGAATAACAACCCACTAACATTTTTCACTCACAGTGATTTAAACCACTTAGTTTGCTCACTGGGAGGTTGCTCCATGATCGTCTATTGTAGGATTTTTCATGTTATCACAGATACTTCAGAGGGGTTTGTTACCTTATATTTGGTCTTGTCTATCCATCATTAAAAGTTCTCATATAATAGTGAAGAAGTGTCAGACAGACACCTAAGTTAAGAAAGATCATAGAATCATAGAATAGTTAGGGTTGGAAAGGATCTTAAGATCATCTAGTTCCAACCCCCTTACCATGGGCAGGGATGCCTCAGACCATGTTGCTCAAGGCTGTCCAAGCTGGCACTGAACGTTGCCAGGGATGGAGCATTTACAACTTCTTTGGGCAACCCGTTCCAGTGCCTCACCACCCCCACAGTAAAGAACTTCTTCCTTATATCTAACCTGAACTTCTGTTGAAGTTTAAACCTGTTACACCTTGTCCTATCACTACAGCCCTTGAGGAAGAGTCCTTCTTCAGCATCCTTGTAGGCCCCCTTCACATATTGGAAGGCTGCTATGAGATCTCCATGCAGCCTTCTCTTAATGGGTTAATGCTTAGTTGCAAGAGTGTGTGCTTGAGTTCCTGTCCCTGCTCCATGAGTTGCCTTCATGTTCACTTCAGTTACTGCTTTGTGCAAAACAGTTCTCCTGTGGGTTGAAGGATTATAACACAGCTCTCTGATCTTAGAGCTGCATTATCTAACTGATACACAAAAAACATCATACTACTCACTTTTTTTCCTAGGCAACATTTAAATTACCTTCTGTATAAAGGTACCACTTCAACAGGAAAGTCAAGGAGTCCTCTTGCACAGAATAACATATGGCAGCATTGTTAAAACACTGTACTACAGCTCCAAGGCTATCAAGTTGCTATATGCTGACTTCAGTACCAGAAGAGCAGTTTTTGAATGAAAAGATGAATGAATACAATTCGGTCTTAGGTTTATAAGTGTCAAACCAGTGTTCTGATCTGTAAACCTGGAAAATTCCACTAGCAAAAGCAATAAGATGACTTTTGCAGCCAGCCACGTAATGGTATTAGCCTTGTGTCAATTTACTTTTTTTCAGATTATGGCAATTTTAAAACACATCAATTTTAATTGATGTGTTCATCTTTCCATTAAATATACTTACCTTCTTTAACTTACAGTAGATTTTAATTTTAAAATATATGCCTAAACTGAGCATACTTGAGCTGTTTAATAAGCCCGGTTCCTTCCCTTCTCATGATAAATTTCTTGTGATATGCCAGTTATAACTGCAATAGCTTATGATATTATAATTCACCCTTAGGAACAGAGAAAGAATTGCTCAATTTGGTATGCAAATAAAACAAGAAATACTGAGAACCTTTTTGAAATTTGGGCTTTAACAGTTTCTTTACAATATATGTCTTTAAAAGGATAGAGCTAGAAATAAATCTGGGAAGTGTTACCGACAGAAAGATGAAAATGGAATTAATTTGCTTACACTTGCTGTCTAAATACTACAGGCATCCTGAATTGGCTGCTAATGACTGTTGAGGTTACCTGTTCCTTGCATACACAAATATATATTCCTAGAAGAAGGCTCAGAAAGGAAGCTGAAAGGTTGTTTGGTTTTTGTTTTTTAACAGGGAATTATTCCACATTTCTGAAGGTTTTTTTAATTCTACTGTTTTCATTCAGCAGAGGGTTTAGCAGAGTCCTAATTTAAGAAATGGAAGAGAGAACCTACCCACAGAACTCAGGAGCAGCAGCCTGAAAATTTATCAGAGGTAGATGCATTAAAAAAGAGGGTATGTGCTTTCCATGCGCATTGAATTCACTTCTTATAAACATCAGAAAGAGACTGTATTGTCTGCATGGGGCTCACACCACAGTCTCTGCTTGGTCATTGAAAAAGCAGGATAGCTGGTGTGTGGTACTTACTAGAAGTTCTGTGGCCATCAAAATGCGATTTGACAAGTAGCAAAGATGAAGGAAGAGAGAAGAGACTCTTGAGGAAGATTCGTAGCTCTCTGCTGGGTCCATTGATAAAATCCCTATGAAATCTGCTGTATCTCAAACTCCTTGATGTTTTCAGTCAAGCAGTTCTCTGGTGTCTTGTAAAAGCTCAGCGTGAGATAAAGGCTCCTGGAGACTTCTAGGGAAGTGCTGAGGGAGCAGGCTGCCACTGCTGGTGTTTTGGCCAGAGAGGTAAAAGTTCACTGCCTTGAATGTGAAAAGGAATTCATCAGACAAAACCTTGGAAGCTCCAGCTGAACAAGCTGTCCTGGCAGTTTGAGCAGAACTGCTTTTGAGCAGAACTAATAAAAGCCTTTTCAAGAATGTTTTCTAGATAACTGTATTAAAAAAAAAAAAAAACAAAAAAAAAAACCAAAAAAAAACCAACACCAACAGCAAACCACTGATGTGTTTCACATGGGATTTGAAGGGATTATTAATACCATTTATCAACCATTTTGGAAGAGGGCAGGAAACTTTTCTTCCCTCGTTATTTCTTAAATTATTGTTAATTCCTGATTGAGTTAGAGAGCTGTCTATCTTTGTAGGTCAATTTCTGATGTAAATGGACTACTTAGAGCTTCCACAGAGAAGACTCTGCAGTGCAGGCATCTTAGAGCTCTGGATAATCATTACTTGATATGAAAACCTGGGCTGTTACAAGGGGACTTGGGTAAATCACAGTCTGACTTATAAACTTTCTCACTGTTTCAGCTGAATTTAAAAATGGACAACGTTTTTTTTTTCCCAGATTTTTAATTGTAATGTAAAAATCATACACTAGCTGGTTTATATATTTTATATTATATGTTACAATGAGCTGTTCTTTTCAGAAGTATCAAAAGTTATTTTTTCTTCAAGTAAGATTTTCCTTTGTAATTCTTAAATGAGCAACAAGCTAAAAATCACTGTATATGCAAATAATGTGAAGGAGAAGGGTAGTAACTGCTTTATTTTGAAGTTTACACTTACTTTACATACTTTTCAATATTCTGTACTTACAGAATATTAAGAATAGGGAATATTTGTACCATTTATGAAAGTATGATGAGTTTAGTTTCTGAGCATCAGATATGCGAAAGAATGAGTTTGACATCATTTTGGATATAAAGCCAAATTCAAGTTCTGCAGCTCTGAGGTTCACAGTCGGTTATTTTCTAATGATGATAATTAATTCACCTATCATCCTTGCTGTGATTTAATATAATTTCAATTAAAACAAAAATCTGTGAGATAGTTAGCCACATGCTGTTTGAGTTATGCTCCATATAAGTTGTCATTATTTTTCCTTTCCAAAGATAACACTATGGCTGCTACAGTGAATTTGGAGCTTGATCCCATTTTTCTGAAAGCCCTGGGCTTCTTGCATTCGAAGAGTAAGGACTCTGCTGAAAAGCTGAAGGCCCTTCTTGATGAGTCTTTGGCCAGAGGAACTGACTCAAGCTATCGTCCCCCTCAGAAGGTATTGGTATAAGAGAGCATGTATTTTTTTGTATGCCTTTTTAAAGCTCTTGCTATTCCTCGTCTGTCTTCTATAGCTGAAAACTTGAAAGAGAATCAGAAATGAAGGAAAATATAATTATGGAATGTTCATCATTCCCCTTTTATGCAACATAATCCATTAAATTAAAGTTAATAGAAAAAAAAAAACAACCCTTCTTTACCTTTTTAGTGTACCAAGATCTGTACTATATTGTGGTTGTCATGATTTTGTAATAGTATTTTTTGTGTTCACTTTTATATCAGTTTTGTCATTTTTGTATGTAAGCCATCATACACACTAAGGTGAACCCAGAAATATGTATTTCTCCAGTTACAGTCAGAGCTAAAAGGTCTTTAAAATTCAGATTATTTATGCCACAGATAAATATGCAACAAAACAAGCTATTTATTGATAAAGCTGGATCTGTTTTCTTGAAATTCTGTTGATGAAGTCATATGAGAATGAAGAACACCAAATGGTTCAAAGCAAAAATGATTTGCAGGCTGAAACCATTGCCATCCAATGGATAAACATTATTTTTCATCTCCTGGAAATCACTAAACACCTGCTAGAGAGAATATTTGAATCTGAGATTAGTGTATGGAAATAACCAAGCAGGGACATCCTCATATTGCTACATATTGCCATATGGATAATGAGGTAGTGTTCTCCCTTAGGATGCCTAGAAGTCAGATGGGTATGTGCAAATGATGGTCTATATGCTGATATATTAGTAATATTTCATTTCTACATGTACATGGTTCCAAATAACTAAAAGGCATTATTACTGTTACAGCATACATCATGCTTGTACTGTTTGGTCTAACTCCTTTCTATTCAAATTGTTAACTCCCTGAAACCTAAACTGCAGTTCCTTCTAACACAGGTCTCAAAACTCTGAGGTGCCCTCTGTGTCAGAACTCAAAGAAGCATTAGTTTGTGGTTCAAAGAGGAAGCAGGGAGCCAAATCATAGTGCAGAGAGGCTTGGAAGCCAATTCTGATAATAGCTTGGCTGGTAATTGCCTGTCCTTAGGTGAGACTGAAGCTCATGCCAGAGGAAGAAATCTTTTGTTCTCCTCTTTTCAGTGTGTCTTCAGTATCAGCTGGGCTGCAAAGCTCAGAAATGGAAAAAAAGTACAAGAATTCCTTTCCTTGCATTCTCAGGTTGTAGGGTTAATTTATGGTTGACCATGAAATCCAAGAACAGAGTAAGGAGCACAGGATAACCACTGTCGAGTAGATGAGGAAATCCATTTCTGATTCTGGATGCAACAGGAAGTCAGCAAACTTGGTGGCGATGCGGCTGAAGCTCAGGGCTCAGGACCTGTCCCAGTAAACAGCAGGCAATTATTCCCTTCTTACCAGGCTGGGGGGGGCTATGTATATCGGTGTGATTAATCACTCATTTACAGACTCGCTTGGTGCTTATCCGCTGCTGCCACTAATGCATCATGAATAACTATTGGTTTCTGTTGAGAGCTAAATTTATTAATCTGATAGGTGAATGTGGACTGAGATTAAGCAGAAGTCAATGTTTTTCGCCATGAGGGAATGCAGTATTGCTGTCTAGTGACATCAGATGTCAACTTAAGTTTTCAGCTTATATGGAATTTTGACCTGAGAATTAATTTGAAAATTTGTGTTCATTCTTTCTTTGAATTTTCAAAGCAGAAAAGTTTTCCTTTTTAATAATGTTCCAAAGAGCATCTGTTTTTGGAAAAGGAGTCCTTTTCCCTTGGAAGATGACTGATAAGGGGAGGTTTTAATAATTGTCTGCAGCTTAAACACACTAAATTGTCAGTGTGATATGAAGACATTTAAGAAACGTTAAATCGATGATCATGTTGTATGACATGTTATTTGTATATCCTGTTTTCTAAGTAATTGCAAACTAGGAATTAATTGAAATGTAGGATTTACCTTCAATTTTTGTTTCTGTTTTTAGGAAGTAGAGCAACCGAAAGTATCTGTTACCAAACCTATTTCCAGTAAGCAAGAGCCTAAAGCTTCTAGTTTGCCTTCTGGCAACAACAATGGCAAGCCCACTGCATCAGAAAAGGTGAAAAAAGAAGCAGAAAAAAGGTCTGCTGATAAAGTAAGTAATTTTTGTTAAAAATAACTTCGTTAATAAACTTGAAGGCGTTTTAGGCAAAAGCTCTCCTTTTTAACCTGTTGACTTATCTAATGGTGCATAGTCTGGGAGCTGTGTTATCCAGTCACATTGCCATTTAGGCAATCCAGCAGAAGTCTTGTCATAATTATTCTGTGAATGTTTTCCCTGATCATTGCAGGTGGTTTGAACTAGATGAGCTTTAAAATGTCCCTTCCAATCTGAGATCCTATGTTTTAAATGTCCTGGTAATGAGAGGTTACTGGTATGCAGCAAGATGAAATGTGGGATTCCCAAAACTTTTTTAGAGATGTTGAGGTGAAGTACAAAAAGTGGACTTGAGCTTCTAGCTCATAAATATTTTGATGAAAATACATATCTGAGGAAAATGTTTTGTGTATGCTGTGTAAAGTACATCTTCTTATACTGCTAGCCTAATTTTTCCAGTAGTTTTTTCATTTTGATAATATCCATTAGCTTGTTGCATTTTCACATTCTCTGTGTGTGTGTTATAGATAAAAGGGGATTCCACTGAAGGAGCTGATACACCAAAGAAGCCCAGAGTAGAGAAGCCAGAGGCTCGTTCCTCTCCTATTACGGTTCAGACAAGCAAGGATTTGTCCATGCCTGATTTGTCTAGCTTTGAGGAAACCAGTGCTGATGACTTTGCTATGGAAATGGGATTAGCCTGTGTTGTTTGCAGGTCAGTCAACATTGCTTCATTGAAATTGTCACTTTTTTGTTCATGTTGTGTATTAATACTTTCTGTAGTTTTTATTCTGAAAATCACTTAAGCACATATCCAAAATTGATAATACATTTAAGCAGCCTTCATGAATAAGAATGTTTTTTTGAAAATACAACCCTTAATGAGAAAACCAGCTTTTCTTCTTCAGGAAAAGGTAAGTGACAAATAAAATAATTAGACATGGTGCAAACCTATCATGACAAACACTAATTTTTAATTATTGGAAAACAAGTTAAAATATTAATGGCAATGATAAGCATTTTTAAACAAATCAGCTGAAATTAAAACCTTTTAAGAGGCGTTATTACAAGATCGATATGTGTTGGTCCTCTTCGTAATCATTTGACTGTAGTTTACACGTAGCAATGTTTTTTTCAGTTAATAGTGTAAATACGTCTTGCAGTCAACACAGGTTCTTTTTACTTTTCAGTAAGGGCTCTAAAATTGGATCTTAGTAGCATTCCACTAACAATATATTTAGGGTTAAGAGAAGTGTAAAATACGCTTTTGAATATCCACCCTGGGATCAAATCACATTAGGCTTTGGTTTCACAGATTATTTATATCGTTGTATGTCCTCACTGCTGCCAAAAGGAAGAGTTTGGCTATCCCAGTTGTACCTCCTTCTCTGTCCTGTTTAGGGGATGTATTACCCACTTAGGTTTGTGATCAGCTGAATCAGCTTCTGGATCATCTCTCCACTTGGGTTTTTCAGTTGGTTTAGTTTTCAGTCAGTTTAGTGTGTATAAATGCTTATGCTGGCACATGTGTGGATGCAGCAATGGAGAGCCAGGACAGATGAACATTGGACTGAGCTTCGGGGAGCAGTATGTATTTTAGTTCAGCTTAAGTCAGTTAGGAAACTGTACTTCATAACTTTGTTCTTCACTCATTTCTATGGTCATTCCTGTTCTACAGATAAGGAGGTTTCTCCAATGCTTGGAGAAGAATTATTACAACTAGTTATACTGTTAACCAGTCGTGGACTGATGATATTTCATGTCCCATTATTCCCTTGTGTTAGCACAAATGTTTAATTTCTTATTATAGACATTGAAAAAGGAAGAACAGTTACAACATTTGAAGTATTAAATATTCTTGCAAATTCCATTTTTGCTGTGTCCTAAAGGGGCAAAGCCATGTTCAGCAGTATGTTAAAATGCCACTAAAACAGCATGCTATTAACTTACTTGGCAGGAGGGGACAAAGAAAAGTTTTGTTTAGATAGTCTTGAGCTGCTGTGGATTATTAATTCTGCATCTTCCCTGGCAAAGGGAAAATGACAGGCATAAGGACAAATGCCTGCGAAGTACAAAAAGAAAATGCAATTACTGTGCCTAGCATAGCCAAGACTTTGCTTTAAAAAGCACCAGCAAGGTGTATGGTTCCATTAGCTGTTACTTACTCAGCATTTAACCAGGCAGCCAAAGGTGTTGCTTCTGGCTAGTCATGGTCACAAATTCATAGTGCTCTTGCAAAAGATACATTTATCCTGGCTAACTAAAATATCTCTCATTAAGCTGGTGCAAAAGGGAGAAGCACATCAGGGAAAGAAACAACCCATTATAGAGGGCTGGCAATAGCTACCCACCACTCAGTATTTGTTTTCATTTTACATGAAACCTGCTGGAACTGATGTCATGTGGTTTTCAGTCTCCAGCTCATGCTGGACAGGATGTTTTTGAAGTACTTATACTTCAGACTTTCCAAATCCAGCACGCTAGTTAGACAGTATTCCACTATTTACTGCTCGGCAGTCAACATGTGGGCTGTCTTTGGGGTTGGCAGTCTTAAGCTGAAATTATAACATCCCAGTAAATAGGAAATACAAAAGCACTTTGTAAAATAACTCAAGTATGAGTAGTATTTAGAAAATGGCATGTTTTAATAACTCAATACATTATTCAATCGTGAATAAAAACATTGTGTCTGATTGCAGAGTAGGTGAGGTTCACAGCAAAAGAGTTTATATTTTAAGTTGCTTAAGATGACAAATTAACAGGAATCCAGCTCTGGGTTCACAAATGCAAAAAGAGTGCATCTGGATATTAGCTATTCCTTTTCTATAGATGTAAAAACTAGAGAAATCAGATGTTTCTTCAAGATTTGCCAAGTGTGAAATGTATTTTCATAGTGATTAGGAGTATCAAATGTTGATGCCTGTGGTGTTTTTCTTCTTCATTTATACCAAGTTAGGAATAAGGAGAGAGAGAGTATTAAAATAACTCTAATACCTGCAGATCTTAGAAAAACAAGACTCGCCAGTTACATGTCTGCTCAGTTATAAATACTACATGCAATTTGCTGGTGATAGTGAGCTCTGTCTCTCACAACAAAAAAAAAACAAAAATGTCTTTTAGAAAGCCTGGTTTTGAAAGGACAACCTTATTTTTTATTAATACTGTTTTGTCTATTTGTTTTCTGAAGGTAAAAAATCATCAGGTTTGTTTCTCTGTTATCATATAATTTTAAAATATCTCCAGTTTAACTTGTTTCTGGGAATGAAGAGTTCATGTTTTTTTAATCAGTCTGGGATTGTTCTTTGTAATTTTAAAATAGGATGAGTATCTCCCCTTGAGACTTGGGGTTGAAACATCATTGCTTTGTTCTGACCCGGTTTACTTAGGAATAAGAAACAAACATGGCTTTTTGAAATATCCTGTGTCTAAAATAATGGGCCCTGGAATTTCAGAAAGGTTTCTCCCTCTCTTTCTATATAACCCATTTAAAAGAGAAATATTTCTTAGAAAATGCTCTAGTATCCATATGGACAATGCCTTCAGACTTCATTTTCCTGTTATATAAAGAAATAAGGGATTACCTTTCCCCACCCATGTACAAATAGAGTTTCCATGGTTACCTGGATACCTGCTCCTCGGGGATATGAGCAAAAGCAGCTTAGCAATTAAATAGCTTGATTTGTCATCTGAAATCATAAGGAAAATGGTATTTGGCTAATTCACAGACATATTCGCAGTCATGTGTGTATCACTAATTTGTCATTCATACAGCATGATTACTTTCACTAGAAGCCCACGCAAAATGAAGTCCTCATCAGCAGCTTATATGTTTGCTTCAAGGCAGGACTGCACAGTTAATCCTTTCTATTCTATCTTTCCATGGTGCTGGTATTATCTCAAATTCCAAGTATCTCTCTATGTAGTAGGGACCAAAAGGATAGCTACTAAAATATCTTTAAAGTACTATACAGCTCGGATGATGATGGTTTTAAATCCTGTAGCAGAAAGCACTCTTAAAGGCTTGTAATTGAGAAATTATTTGTTCTCGAACTGTACTGCTGTACAGCCTATAGCAAAATTATCCAAATGTAGACTAGGCCTTCATATGCTAACATAATGAGGAAGTCAGAATTGGTATACAGTGAGGTACCCATAAAATGCCCAGGTGAAGTAAAGCATGTGAGACATTTCTAATACAAAAGTCAAGCAGGGAAATCAAAAGTGTCATCTACACACGTTTAATAGTATAGAAGTTTTAAATTTTCTTGAAAGAAATTACCTTAAAAAAATACAAAATTTCTAAAATATTTGTTGGGAAGAACTCGCGCGGTGTTTCATTTTTCACAGGTAGAAAATATAAGTGAAAGCAAATATTTTTTAGTTTTTGTCTTAAGCCTTGCAAAATTTGCAACAATTGGATAATCCTTTAAGTACTTTCTTCTATAATCTGTTCTCAACTATTTGCTCTGCAGGCAAATGACAGTTATTTCTGGGAATCAGCTAGTGGAGTGTCAGGAGTGCCATAATCTCTACCACCAGGATTGCCATAAACCTCAGGTGACAGACAAGGAAGCGAATGATCCTCGACTTGTATGGTATTGTGCCCGCTGTACCAGGCAGATGAAAAGAATGGTAGGAGTCAGTTTTTTGTCTTGCATGACTCTATTTGAATACAGCAGGCTATTTCTGATCCATGACAGTATTCTATGGGTTGCAGAAATCTTTGGAGGCATGTTGGAGAGCAACTTTTCTCAGCAGTGCTTCCCTTGCTGCAGCTGTGGTTTTTAATGTAGCATCTGAAAGAGTATTCTGTAATGTGCTTCTTAAACAAAGCTTTTTAAAAAGCAGAATTTAAGAAGAGTGAAGTAGGATTATTTCCTACCTGCTATGCAGCAGTTTAAAACTTTTTTTTAATTTCAGGTTTTAGTACATGTCTACCAGATAGCCCTACAGGTTTAGTTTTCTTCTCAGCTTTGGACAGGAATGGTTGTTTTCCTGTAAGGCAAGACTGCAAATTTCAGTCCAACTACTAACACTCAACACAAGTATTGTCAGGCTCAACAACAAGCTGAGGGTAGCATATTCCAGGAAATAAATTTCTTTATTTTGATTGATCTGTATGTTAATTTCTTGACTAAACAGACTAATTATTCCTGATCCCACAGGAATCCCACTCATCTCATTAAAAGAAAAAAACATCAGAGTAAGAAAGCTTCTTTGGCTGCAGGAAACATTAAGTATTAGTTCACATGACTTTAGTTTTGACACTTGAAAATCAAGCCCTCTATACAGCAGAAAGTGTGTTCGATTTTGGAACTGTTCTGTGACAACTTAGCAAATTGTAACCTGTTGAAATGGCTCTACTAAGAAACAAGAGAAGGCATCCATGTAAGATCCTAGCATGGGAGTTACCGTCAGTGACTGAAAAACATGATTATTCTGATGATTGTCAGGCCTTTGAACTCAGAGGAGTGTTTGCCTGAGGTCAGTTACTGCACAGGATAGCCATTACAGCTATTCAGCATTTGCCTTCAATATGCCTTTTACTGTTTTTTCTTTCAGCATAAGTTCCACCATTTTACCTGCTACTTCTTAGCATTCTTGCAGCCTGCGTCTCAGTACTGCTGGATTATGCCTGTCCTCTTCAAGACCACTTGTCTTTACCTTATTTCTGTGAAAGCCCAGTGCTTTCCTGTTCCCTAAGTGCCAACACTGCCTCTCTTTCCATGCTGAAATAGCAAGTCCTATTCAATATCTTTTTTTGGATGGACCCCATCCTCAGTGCCATAATCAGGACTACCTCCACATACCCTATTTCATTATTTCTCAAGCACCATTCATCTTGAAATTTTACAGGCTAGATTACAATTTGCTAATGTTCATGCTTTTTGCTGAGTCAAACCACTTTTTCTGTCAATGTTAACCATTGACCAAACAGTCAGTGTTATTGGGCCTGTAACTAATTTGGTTTGGGTTTGTTTTGTTTTTTTCCTACCACTTATACAGGCTCAGAAGACACAAAAGCCACCTCAAAAACCAGCTCCTGCAGTGGTTTCAGTTGCACCAGCTGTGAAGGATCCACTGGTCAAGAAGCCAGAAATCAAGTTAAAACCTGAGACCCCAACAACTTTTCTAGCATTTAAGAGAACAGAGGTCAAGGTAATGTAATTTAAATTTTCCAGAGGAAGAGTTTACATTTTACTGCATATATTATAATTTTTTCAATTATGTTATTTATAGCCCAGAAAGCCAGGCTTGGATGCAGTCTTGGACTGCATCAAAAGGTTAAGGGAGGTGATTTCCCCCCTGTGCTTGGTTCTCATAAGACCCCACCTGCAGTACTGCATTCAGCTCTGGGGCCCCTAGCATATGACAGACAGAAACCTGCTCAAGCAGGTCCATAGGAGGGCCGCAAAGATGATCAGGGGGCTGGAGCACCTCCACTATGAAGACAGGCTAAGAGAGTTGGGCTTGTTGAGCCTGGAGAAGAGAAGGCTTCACAGAGACCTTGTGGCAGCCTTCCAGTACCTAAAGGGAGCCTGCTGGAAAGATGGGGAGGGGCTCTTTATCAGGGAGTCTAGAGATAGGACAAGGTTTTAAACTGAAAGAGAGTAGATTCAAATTAGATATTAGGAGGAAATTTTTTACTGTGAGGGTGGTGAGGCACTGGAACATGTTGCCCAGAGAAGTTGTTGATGCCCCTGTGGATACTGGAAGGCCAGGCTGGACAGGGCTTTGAGCAACCTGGTCTAGTTTCTTAGGAGTGGCAGGGAGGTCAGAACTAGATGATCATTAAGGTCCATTTCAACCCAAGCAATTCCATGATTCTATGAATTTTTCTGTGTGGTCAATTAACATATTCATATTTTGATAGTTTGAAGGTTTCTCATCATGATAATAGTGAACTTGGCAGTGCCTCGTTAGTGGTTGGACTTAATGATCTTTAAGGTCTTTTCCGGCCTAGCTGGATGATTCCATAATAGCGAAACAGCTGACTCTGCAAGATTTAATTTAAGAGGTGTCTGCTTCTTACATATGTTGCCTCATGTTTCTGTTTCTCCAAGTTATTTAATAGTCACAAATATTAAACAGTCACAAATTGGCCAAAGCTGGTAAAGCAGAAGCAGTGTAATAAATAACACAGTAGTCTACCAAAGCATGACTCTTACCTAGGAAAACACATCTTTAACTCAGAATTAAAGTTATTCATGTGCTCAATGTTATGTTTGCCATTGCTCTGCCTGCATGCAAACCATCATGAATAGTATGATGGCTGTTGCTTAAGCAGTTACACTTAATGAATAACTTTTTTCACTTCCATAGTTATTTCTATGCCTAAATGGGTTGTAATAGGCTTGGTTTCATTTGTCATCTTTACTGTTTAGAAGCTGTCTGGATGTATTATGGAAGAGGTATTACTTGAATAGAGGAATTTAATTTCCGCTTTGACTCTGTTGTTTGGTGTAACTCTGGTGTAGTATTTCAACTGTGTATTATCCCCACCTGAAAACTGAGGATTATAGGGTTTAAGGTGTGGAAACTGCAGTTCATGTGTATAGGTCTTTGCAGAGAAGGAAAAAATTGTTTGCAATAAGTTTGTCATCTGCAATATCTGAATGGATGGACTACATGAAAAAGTCTAGTGCCTTTTTAATTCTATCTATGGTACAGGCTGCTAAGAACCAAGAGGAGGGGACAGAAGGAAATTAAAAAATTTAAACACTGCTACTTTGACCAAAAGACTAATAAATGCAGTTCTTAATTGCTCAGTGTCTGAATTTTGCCTGAGCATTTGCCATCTTATTAAAAAGTGACAGCAGGTAATGACAGTAGAAAGAAAATCAAAGGTGATGGCTTGCCTCCCATTTTTTACACTTTACAAATTTGAGCTTTTTGTAGTTACTTCAGTTAAACCATCTTTTAGAGTTTATGGGTGGATCACCCACATTGTATCCTGCAAACCATACAAGGAAGGGAAGAAAACGTAATACCGCCTTTATGTGGCTGGGAAATTAAAAGTTGGCCGTGCCTGGCATCCCTTCCTTTTCTTGATAATACTTTTAACTGTAATGATCAGTGATGAAATATTATTCACTGGGTGATCCTTGGAAAAGAACTGCGACAGAGGTTTGATCTATTCCTGCTGTGGTGTGTTACACAAATAGATGCTACTATAATAAGAATGCTTTATTTATTCTAGACCTCAGCAGCAATTTCAGGGAACTCAGCCAGTACAAGTGTTTCCTCTTCAGCAACCAGTGGCCTTACAGGATGGGCTGCTTTTGCAGCCAAAACCTCCTCTGCCAATCCATCAACTGCCAAACTAGGATCAACAGCACAGAGCACCAGTGGGAAACCTGCAGCTTCTTCAAATAACCAGAAACCTGTGGGTTTATCAGGGTTGGCAACTTCCAAAACTGGACTAGGGTCAAAAATAGCTTCTGCCAACAACAGCACAAACCCTGGTCAGCTGAAACCTCCTCCACCTCTGACACTGGGGAAGACCACTCTCAGCCGTTCAGTAAGCAGTGACAATGTCAGCAAAGCGGGTCTTCCCAGTCCCAGCAGCACTGTGCCGAGCTCCAGCAGCCAGCTGAGCAGTGGGAATGGCAACAGTGGGACTGCAGGTAGCAGTGGGGGCAGTGCAAGTAAAACCTCAGCAGACACTGGTAATCAGTCAGCCTCCTTAAAAGGCCCAACTTCTCAGGAATCTCAACTCAATGCTATGAAAAGGTTACAAATGGTCAAGAAGAAGGCTGCTCAAAAGAAGCTGAAGAAGTAGTATGGCTGCTTGCTAATTTTGTTGGTTGTGTTCTGTGAAACAGCATCATTGGTGTTTTTCTTAAAGAAAATCCCCTGGTTACTGGACTGAAATGGTAGTCAAATCAGGGAAACCCAAAATCTGTGTTATACAGGAGGTCAAACTTTGATAATCCTAGTATTCCTTCTGACTTTGCAAATCTGTGAATTGAATATATTGGACGAATTCACGCCTGGCTTTTTAGCCCAAAGCACTGAAACGCGAAATTGAAAAAGTTGGGTATTTTGGAGTGTAAAAGAAAGAAAGATGTCTGTGGACTCTTACTAAATTGAACTTACTGAAACTGTCATTCTCAAATGTTACTAATAAAAGTACTGTTAACCTCAGAAATCATTGCTGCTTCTCTTTCATCTTGTTTTCCAGTACTTAAAATGCTTCAGCTGTTTAGAGTTGTCTATATTGTGCAGAGTTACCG
The DNA here is from genome assembly GCF_028554395.1 of Pezoporus wallicus. Taxonomy (NCBI): domain Eukaryota; kingdom Metazoa; phylum Chordata; class Aves; order Psittaciformes; family Psittacidae; genus Pezoporus; species Pezoporus wallicus. The sequence goes on from NW_026637266.1 coordinate 2,170,699, forward strand.
CAAATCACACAGTTCCCTAGGAAAAATTGTATTTTATTTTAAACAATTTCAATAATTAGCTGTTTAAATTGAGTATTTTAAGTGGCCTGGTTTGGTTTTTACAGTGAGAAACTTCATGTGTCACTTAGTTGCAGTTCTCTGAGGGAGGAGGATTAACAAGGGATTGTTAATCCTTTCTATTCCATCTTTCCACAATTCTGGTGAACCCCAGTCCGGTCTGTTCTTGAACACTTCCAAGGATGGGGCATGTGGATGAGTCTTTATAAGGACACTGCTGTCCCACTCTCCCTTGTGACTGGCTGGGGACACTGGGGTGGCCAGTGTCAAGAAACAGTGGGTGCAGTCCCGCAGCTGAAGCAGCCATGCTTCCTCTCTGAGAAATGCCACCCTGTGCCCACAGCTTGCTTCTCCAACTCTTGGGTGTCCCACGCCCAGCTCATGCACCTTGAGTTTGTCTTGGGTGGGATGTGTATTATCTTTGCAGGGTTACATATGCAGGAGGTGGGGGGGAAAGGCTCTCCAAGGAGACTGAACCTCCCATGCAGGAGGCAGAGATGGGGAGGGCTCTCTGGTCCTCATCAACCGTTGCTGTCATTGAGATGTGCCCTCGCTCCCCCTCAAAACCCCAGCAGCGCCCTGAGCCAAAGGTTAATGTTCCCATAATCACTGTGCTCCCCCATTTCTGTGTTGCAACTCAAAGAGAGGAAATCATAGGACGAGTGCTGAAAAGTTTCCTTTTCTATGCAATTGTCTGTGAACTCTGGAAACACAGGATAAATTGGGGCTTTGTCTCCAAAGAGTTCTTGACCTGCTGCTGCAACAGGACTGGCTGGTGCAGTACATGGATAAGATGTTTCAGATTCGGTCTGCTCTGGGTTTAGGCTGCTCCAGAATCTAGAGTTCTCTGACAAGCTCTCTGAAGGAGATTCTATTATGACATGTTATATTACATGTTCTGTCAGTGACGGGGTCACCAGAGGCCCCACATCCCACTCCCAGGCATGAAGTGAGGGATCATGGTAGCAAGACCTGTGCCAGGCCACAGCCCTGCTGCTCTCCCACTGCCTGACAACCCCTGGCCAGGCCTGTTCCACCATGGGCCCACTCCTGCTGGTGCTGCTGTTGGCGATGGCTCCCTGCCTGAGGCAGCCCACGGTACCCTTCCCAGGCCCCTGCTGCTGCCAATGGCATTGACTGGACTACATCTATGCTGCCCTGGCCTGCATGCCTCTGGCCACCCACCTCTGGGCCTTTTCCATTTGGTGAGTACCACATACAGTCCAACTGAGCAGACCCCCTCCATCTTCCCTGCCTTGGCTTTTCATTCCTGGTAGCCACTCCTGGGACACCAAAAGTGCTGTAGGATAGAGGGATTAAGAAAAAAAATAACCATTTCGGTCACACACGTGGTTACCAGCCTCTCCCTGAGCCCTCAAACAAGAGGTGCTGTTCAGGCTTTTCTGGCTGACTTCAGCAAGCCAATTACTAATGGCACCAGGGGAAGGCAGGTTGCCTCTCTGGCACATCCAGAGGCTCTCATATCAGTGTGGTCCATGCAAATTCATCCTCAGCTGCTGAACTGTGCTTGCATAAAGTACCATTTCTGTTATCAGGGAGGAAAATCAAACCCTTAAATAACTGGTGGGATCAGTGCTAGGAAAAAAATGACTGAGATGAAGGCCACCTCCAGTCAGGAGTGCTATCACAAGTTACACACCACTGCAAGCTAGTATCAGACAGAAACACCACGTGAGATCAGAGCCATTTAACATATGTGCTGCCAGTGTAAAAGCAAATGAAAGTAAACATGACGGTGCAAATGTCATTAACATTTTGTGCTCTCATTTTAACAGGGATTTATCTTTCTATAAAATCCATTTGCTTGATGAATGTGCTTTTGAGACAGTTCCTTTTCTGAAGCTTATATGAGTTACAGAAGTTTCTTTCTAGTGTATTCAGTGAAGTCTGTTTGCATCTAGAACCCTTTTTGTGCTAGAAAATCTTCCTGGTTTTGAAACAATGACTAAGTTTCTCCTGCTAAAAGACCTACTGACCTAAAGAGATCAGTGCATGGCTGCATGACCCACAACAGGATGAGAGATCATAGCATGGTTATCTAAACACAGCCATTTCTTGAAGGCTTGCTGTACCCTGGAACAGATAAAACGGCAGTCTCCTCCCTGTTCTACCTTGGATTCGCATATTGCCTACAAAGCAATACTGCTTCGCTCCAGCTTCCCATAGGAGAGACCCAATTAATTTCTGTTATTTTTTCCCCAGAAACCTTGATGGAAATCCCATCAAAGAGATCTGGAATGACACTTTCCAGGCATGGCATGCGATGCAGTTTTTACAGATGCTACAAGTATAACAAGGTCTAAAGGTGGATCAGAGTTGGACTCCACAGTGACAGTAGGGAAGAGCAGATTTGCTCTCTGGAAAGTACTGAATCCTACTACAGATGTCACCTGGTGTCTCCCAGCAGTCTGCAGCCTGAAAGCAGCTTTTTCCTGGCCTCTTTATCTTCTCCATTACTTCCTTGCACCAGCAGCAGGTTCCAACATCAGCAATGGGAGCCCAGAGGACGAGAAAGAAATGCTGCGGGGAGAAGAGGCAGGGTGAGGAGGATGATGGGGTGTGACCCAGCTTTCTATCCAGAAATATTTGCATTTAAAAGTAAAGGGTCTCAAAAACATCCACAGGAAGGAAACTTTCTTCTTTCAGTGTCTTGAGAAAATGTGACTTAATCCATAGTTGGTTCTATCAAGAAGCCCTTCCAGGCACAGTATCACTGTTTCCATCTGGACCTGAAGTGAGTGGGCAGCCAGTCTTCCCCACCAAGGGTTCATATCCATAAAGAAAAGGCTACAGTCTCCCTGCTCTCCTGAAAAGTGCAATGCTTCTCCCATCATACACTAAACAGGTGGCAGAATGAATAATGAATGACAATTCTTATAGGACTAGGCAAGAGCTTTGCCTGGCTGGATGCAGGAAAAGAGTAAAAGTTTATGGACAGTGGAAATGTAAGAAAATATGGAAAGTAAGACTCCAAAATAACACTGAAGTCCTAGTGCAGGGAAGCAAAGAGAAGGCATGAGCTGAGGACAGAAGGAAGAGACATTGTGTTTTCCAGAAGAAGCACTTCTGGACTTTTGCTTTTTTAGCAGGAGATTAATTTGGGCTTGATAAAGTTTTGTGAATCAGCCCTTCTGCATCTGATCCTGCCTCTAGCTTTCATCCCAGGCCCTTGCTCACATATGTAGCACTGAGCCAATTGTTTATCTTCAGGCTAAAATTTCCTGTGTTTGCTCTCCACATGGAAGGAAATTGTTTGGGGAGGTTTAGTATAAATTGTTCAGCCAAATTCACATCTGCCATGCACAAAAGTCAGCTGGATCCTTATCCACCATAAACCTCCTGACACCACTCACCCTGTAGAGAGGAGCTTGGAAAGGGGATTTCAGTGTAATTCCACTGTAATCAGATACAACAGGCACAACTCCCCTTGGGCCTCCCTGATATTCAAAGGGTGGAAATGCAGGTGTGGTATTTTTGACAAGGTCCTGACAAAGCCCTGACAAAACACTAACAAAAGCCCACAAAAGCTTCCAGCCACAGACAAGAACCCTCAGACAACTGCCCTCACACATGGCTCTTGTCCCACCCAGGAGGACAAGGTGGTGGTCAGCAGGGACAGGGACAAGGAATTTCAGTCCTGAGCCCATGGGGGACTACATGACCATATGTGACCACAACTCAGATTCAACCAGGGTATAAAAGGAGCCCTGCCAGAGAGCCACTGGCAGTCGGTACTCCTTGGAGCAGTGGGCCTGCAGTCAGAGACTCTCCCCTTGGGTTGCGACGCTGGCCAAGGAAATTCCTCGAGGTTGAAAGCTCTCCCTTTTCAGGTGAATGATTGCACATTTTGGATCACTGGCCATAAACTTTAAGAGCCAGCAGTTTAGTGATGGACTCATGTGACATCCTGAATCTGTAGCTGATGTTGGTGGAGCTTTAATTGAGTTTGAACGATCAATTTTGTTTAGTCTCAGTTTATTTGTTCCATAGAATCACAGAAGAGTTAGGGTTGGAAAGGACCTTCAGGTCATCTAGTTCCAAACCCCCCTGCCATGGGCAGGGACACCTCACACTAGACCACGTTGCACAAGGCTCTGTCCAAGCTGGCCTTGAACACTGCCAGGGATGGAGCATTCACCACTTCTCTGGGCAACCCATTCCAGTGCCTCACCACCCCCACAGTAAAGAACTTCTTCCTTATATCTAACCTGAACTTCCCCTGTTTTAGTTTAAACCCTTTACCTTTTGGCCTATCACTACAGCCCCTGAGGAAGAGCCCCTCTCCAGCATCTTTGTAAGCCCCCTTCAGTTACTGGAAGTCCACCACACAGCCTCTTCTATGACACTTAGCTTAGTGTACTCGGCAGGATGTCCATAGAGGAATTGTTATGGAGTACTGGTGGGTCCCTTCTCCCTTAAGTGTACAGTGGGTGTAGGAGTGGTTCGGCCCACAGGTGCTCCTGAAGAGACTGGGACAGAGCTGTGCTATGGAGGATATGGTAAAGAGAGCATGTGCGCCATCTTAGGCTTGTGCTTGGTGCCAGCACAGGACTATTTTGCAAGGACTGACCTGGAGAAGCAGTTGGAGATGGACTGTTTAAAAGAGGAATTGAAAAGAGAAAGTGAGCGGATGTGTTTATTGAAACAAGGAATTGAAATTATGCTGGCAACAGCAAAAAAAGACCCCAGTGTTGTCCAAATTCAGAACTGCAGGCACAGACACGGAGGACTGGGAGGGGGAGACATGGGGAGATTCTGATGAGAGCAGTTCTGAAGAGGTGGAGGAGCTCAAGGAAAGGAATGTGAGAGCTCCTATTGCAACCAAAAAGGCACAGGTCCGCAGCCAGGAACCCCGAACAACGGTCCGTGCGGCTGCTGGTCGAGACCTGAGCTCAGGGAATTGCAAATGGTGCAAGCAGGGCGACAGGGCAGCGGCGGCTTCGTGGAGAGTCACCCTGACGGGGGGGACAGTGGGTGTTGTGGAGAAAAAAGCGGGTTTGGGAGTCTGAGAGTGATTATGAGAGCAACACAGTGTACCGGTGGCCAGCCACCTCAGACACCTCCTTAAGGGATTACCAGACACCCTGGTAGTATTCATTCAGGCTCTTGTGGGGAAGAATTCAGCCACTGAGCAAGCCCAGCTCTTCTCACCCCCCATGCAGATTTTGACTTGGGCAGAGATGTCACACAAAATGGTCACCCGTGGGCGCGAGACGGGCTGGGCTAATCCAGAGCGTGGCGTGGGCCGGTGCAGGGGAGTCCAACAGGGCCGGACACATACCCTGGCCCCACTCAGCTCGGCTGCCGCCATCCACTGGGATCTCAAACCTTCCACAGACAGAGCGGGACGGAGTTAGTATTCAGAAAGACATTATCTTTGGTGAAGAGCATTCCTTCTAGGGCTAACCCCAGAGGCGCTTCATGTTCAACCCACCGATCACATCCAGAAACCGGTGGCATTGTCAGGAGGAGCGGTTTGCAGCCAGAAAGACACAAAGGCGACACCTCGCCCCCAGCGATGGCGCCTTTAACAGTTCACACCTTGGCAAGGGGACCTGAAGGGGTTAAAACCCTGGAAACCGCAGTTTGGGTCTCAGGCTGCCTGCTCGGCTTGGTGAACACCTGCCTATGGCCCGCTGATGAGGAGCCCTATGGGCATATCCCCGTGGGGACAAAGCGAGTGTCGTGGTTTAAACCCAGCCAGACAGCTTGTTCACTCACTTCCCCCCCTTCTTGCCCTCCCCCTACTCCCGGAGGGACGGAGAGGAGAATCGAAAAGAATGCAACACCCATGGGCTGAGATAAGAACAGTTTAGTAACTAAGGTATAACACAAATCACTACTGCTACCACCAATGATAATAATGATAAAGGAAATAACAAGGGAAGAGAATACAACACCTCAGCACCAGCCGACCAATAACTTGCCCCCCCCAGCCTGACCAAGCACCAATCAATACCTCCTCCAACCCCGCAGACTCCCAGCCCTTCCGGCTAACTCCCAGTTACCTCCTGGGCATGACGTGCTGTGGTATGGAATACCTCTTTGGTCAGTTTGGGTCAGGTGTCCTGTCTCTGCCTCCTCCCAGCCTCCCCTCCTCCCTTGGCCAAACCAAAACATCATTGTTATCAGCACTGTTCCCAGGCTAAAAGTCAAAACACAGCACTGCACCAGCTACCAAGAAGGAGAAAAATGATTGCTACTGCTGAACCCAGGACAGCAAGTAAGTTTGGAAATTCTTATTTATTTGGGGCCCAGATTAGTGTTTTAAGTAAACAGCAAGGCGAGAGGTTGGGAATGAAACCAACAAGGAAAGCTATATAGTGGAGATAACTGATGTAGTGGAAAAATTCCCCATAGCTCAAAACCAACTCTAGCTACCAGAGAGAAGAGGATGACAGCTGTGGAAGTGGCTCTTAGTCCTCACAAAGAGAATATATTAGGATTTGACATGCTAGCAGGCAAGCAATGGTGTTTACCCAAAGGAAGGGTATGGAGTTTTGGATGCAGACAGGCAGAAGCCACTAATGTGAGGCTTTTGCAGACTGTGCCTGCACTACCACAATCTATACAACCTGTGTCTCTCAATATCCACTGCAAACTGCTGCCAACCAGGGCATCTCTGAAGTAATCAGTCAGTTATCAGTCTATGTGCTCCCCTTATAACTATCCAGTCTGGTGACTGTGTAAGGCCAGAGGTGTTTAACATTTCATTACAAGAAACTGAATGGTAATACTCCATCACTGACTGCTGCTGTCCCAAGCATAACCTCTGTAGTGACAACAGTACATGAGCACCCTAGATATTATGTTTTTATGGCTCCTCTAAGGGGAGGAAGATAAACCTGAGTTTGCTTTCACTTGGGAGGGGATGCAATACACTTTTAACTGACTCCTGCAAGGGTGTAAACATTTCCCCACAATTACCCACAATGTTTTAGCCAAGTCCCTCCATACTGTAGAGGTGCCAGCAGGGGTCCACATATACCAATATATAGATTATATCCTAATTGGTGGAGACAATACAGAACAAGTGGGGCAAGAGGCTGGAGCCATCTGGACTCTAGTGAATAAAAATGGGCTAAATGTTCTGCCCTCCAAATGCCAAGGTCCCAGACAAGACATTAAATTCTTAGGGGCTTGGTGGCTAGCAAGAACTGTTGCAGTACCTGGTGATACTGAGCATCAATAAGGGACAAACCCTGGGCAATAAGACAGAATTGAACAATTGCTAGGTTCTGTGACACCTGGCAAACAGGAAAAGCTCACTGATCACAGAAATACTTTACAATGATTAGTGGAAATTCACTTCTACTTGTGTTCTTGGCAGAGTTGCTCATGCTCCTCCTGACAACAGGCAGATTGGAAATGCTGTTAGAGTGCAGGGGCAGGGTCCCAGTTGCCAGCAGCTCTAGCTGCTGAAACAAGGGGTCTGCTTGGGAACAAACCTGCCTGCCACTAAATCAGAATAGCCCCAGTAAGCTTAGGGTTCACTGGTTATTTTTAAGAACCTCCCCAAATCCCCTGCTGAGAAACAGAATTCAACCTTTTCGATGACATGTTCCAGTTTTTTCAAAGGTAAGTTTTAAATCAAGGTGGGGTGTGTTTCTGTTTCAAATTGCGTTTTGTGACTAGTTCCATTTTCAAAGGTAAAATCAATGTTTTGATGCCAATGGCAAAACCTACCTTCTACTTGAAACCTCTCTGAGAAATTAGGAGAACATAAGCACCCACTGGAAGTTTTCCAGAGATGTAGAAGAAATTGAAGCAAAACCATGGTGGCGTTGGTTATCTGTGTGTTACCCAAGTTGGACTTGGAGACTTGGATTGAGATGCTGTTTTTTTCTCCAGTAACCTTTTCTCTTTAGCAAGCTGACCAGTGGTAATGGCCTGCTGCCTCTGCCGGAAGAAGCACACCACCAAAACAGTGAATGCTGTTTCGACTGCAACAGCCGGTGCACCAACAGCGCCCCTGATGGTGTTGATGTGCACACCGAATCTGCCTAGCTTCCTCAGCAGGCTCTGAAAAAAAACTCCTGTAATGAACCATGTGTCAGAGGGGCTCTGGAATATACAGGCTCTGAAAATTGCCTGGGTCTCTCTGCCACCCTGCTCCCCATACAGAGGAGAGAGAGCAGTAACCCTGATCTCCTTGGAAGGGCATTAGGGAACACAAAGCATTGTTATTCCCTCATTAGCTTGTGCAGTGTGAGCAATGCTGTCCTGCTCAGTCTTAACACAGGGTCAGTATCATCATTTTCAAAGCAGGGACAAGCTGGACTTACACAGATAGATGCAGTGAGGTTTCCAAGGTCCCCAGGTAACTAATTTTCAAACCAGATGTGGACAAGTAAACCTAATCTCATTGCAAGTCTAGGGAAAACAGGCTGCTAAGCCACCTATGGCTGGATACTCAAAGGTGTTTGCGTCCAATTTCATATTTTAACAGGAAAAAAGGCCTACATACCTCTGTAATCTGTCAATATTCTTGATCATGTCACCCTGCCTCTGGCCTTAAACTACCTGCAAAGCAGAATTGGAGATAAGGTTGTGTTTGCAGCCTTGGTGTAGGACTCTTGAAGACTTACTCTGGCTCTGCAGACTCAGCATGTGCCCTTTGAATGCCAGGGCAGGAATTCTCTTGGGCTTTTTGCATCACTCTGGGTCAAATTTTCACTTCTAGGCCTTCTCTTCCATCAGCAGAGAAACAACTCTCTACTATCAGGGACTTGCTCTGCCTGCCAATTGCTGTAGACGACAACCCAGAGGTGTTTTAATGTGAAATATCCTAGCTTTTCCTGACTGCAGAGAGAAGGGCTACTTGGGAAAACTGCCCAGGGACAAACGCTGTGTCTTTGGGTATGTGTCATCTTGTTGTAATTCCCTGAGGAAGGAAGAAAGAGCATTGCCAGAAGATAAATGGCCTCTAAAGTGTAAAAAGTGCAGAAGAAAGCTAGAAGTGTTTTCCAGCTTTCTTAAAGAGTCTTCATACTGTCTTGTTGAATATGGATGGAAAATAAGTGGTAGGCAGTATATATTTTAGTTAAAACCCAGTCCAATTGAACCACACTGTTTTGATGATGTGGGGGTTAGGGGGGAATAGAGGAAAACTAAGGAAATTGTCTTATATTTCAGTAAGTTAGCTTCGTTCCTGGCACACCTGGAACACAGAAGACTTTTTGATTACCTAGGTATTCCATGCTGTTTTGTTATCATATTCACAACCTTGCATGTGTCAGAATAGTATTGGCTGCTAGCCTATTTTGGAAAATGAAGACTCTAGTCTCTTAATTTTTCTAACACAGCCTGTATGGTTATTGTCTGAAATTACTGTACTGAAATTACATACCAGGAAGGAGCAAAGGCAGAAATCTCTTTAGTAGTTAGTGACAGTGTTGGTCACTGTTCAACAGTTCAGATAGGTAAAAAACCCTTTTGCATTCCTGTCAGCTAGTTTCTAAGGGGAGGTAGTTGTTTGTTGACTTTTAAAAAATGTTTATTACAGAGTTTTGAAATCAGATGGAAAAGCTTTTCCAGCAATTTCTGTAGGAGACAGTAGATATATATGAGTGCATATCTTCATTCATGATACTTTAAGTAGCAAATGGATTCTGTGTAATCTAAAAGTTCAGTTACTTCCCCTTCCCCTCCGTGTTTTCTGTTTTAAAGGGAACACTCTGCTCATGCACACTTCCCCAGATCTTCTGGAAAAACTCTGTATTTGAAATTACTAGCAAGTGTTTGTTGTGGAACTTCTTTGAACTGCATGTTGGCATTGTGTCTGTCAAGGTTTGTATATAGATTGGTTTAAGCCTAAGGAGAAGGGTTGGATTTACAGATGCAATTTGGACAGAAGGACCAGGACATGTTAGAGACATAAGTGTCTCAGTTCCAGGAGCAAATTAAGCAGATGCTGTGGGATTAGTGCAGGAGAGAAGCTGTGCCAAGGCAGACTTGCACCCAGACGTTGGTGGTGTCCAAGCTGACTTGTATTCTACCAGCATCTTGGGTCCTCTGCTTAACTGCTAATAATACTACAAACCTGAAAGGGTGCTGGAAGAGAAATTTGTCTGATAGAGCCAATGCCAGCGGGCTCCAAGATGGACTTGCCGCTTTCCAAGGCTGAGCCCATCTCTGGGATAAAGAGTTTCAGAACTGGGGAGTGGGAAAGAAAACTGCACTCCAGAACAAATACAGCTGGAGAGAGGAGTGAGAACATGTGAGAGGCACAGCTCTGCAGACACCAAGGTCAGTGCAGAAGGAGTGGAGGAGGTGCTCCAGGTACTGGAGCAGAGATTCCCCTGCAGCCTGTGGTGCAATGATGGTGAGGCAGGCTCTGCCCCTGTGGCTCATGGAGGTCTATGGTGGAGCAGATATCCATGTGCAGCCTGGGGAGGACCCCACACCAGAGCAGAGGGATGCCCAAAGGAGGCTGTGACACTGTGGGATGCCTGTGCTGGAGCGGCTTCTGGCAGGACCTGTGGCCCTATGGAGAGGACCCCAGCTGGAGCAGGTTTGCTGCAGACCTGTGACCTGCACTGGAGCAGGTTCTTCCTGAAGGACTGCACCCCACGGAAGGGACCCACAATGGGACAGTTCATGAAGAACTGCAGTCCATGGGAAGGACCCATGTAGGAGAAGTTGGTGGAGGATGTCTCCTGTGGGAGGGACCCCACACTGGAGCAGGGAGAGAGTATGAAGAGTCCTCCCCTGAGGAGGAAGGAGCAGCAGGGACATGTGATTAACTGACCACAACACCCATTCCCTGTTCAGGAGTGAAGTGGAGCCTAGGAAGAAGAGAGGGGTGGGGGGAAGGTATTTTTAAGATTTGGATTTATTTCTCATTATCCTGTTCTGATTTGTTTGGTAATAAATTAATTTCCCCAAGCCAAGTCTGTTTTGCTCATGATGGTAACTGGTGAGTGATCTCTCCCTGTCCTTATCTCGACCCACAAGCTTTCCCTCTTTATTTTCTCCCCTCCCTGTCCAGCTGAGGAAGGGGAGTGGTAGGGTGGCTTTGGTAGGCACCGGGCATCCAGCCAAGGTCAACCCATACAGATATTTGTAGGCAGGTAAAAGCTGCATCTTAGCCATCCTGTATTTTAAGTACGTATAAAGCTGATACATGCAGCTATTTTCCATACCTCTTTTCCCTTCTCCACAATTAAGATTTAGGCTAAGGTTCTTTAAACATCCAAAGGAATATTTTCATTTATTCAGGATTGCTTTATCTACCTGGGGACTTTGTATGCTTTTTCAACTATTATTTCCTGTGGAGGAAAAAAAGAAAGGCTTTGTCTTTGTAGTGACTGCGGCTTCCAGGGTGATTTAAAAATAACAGCAGAAAGAGGAGGAATCCAGAACTTCTATTGCTTTTCGATCAGCCCATCCTTCTTCCTCTCTAGCAGAAAAGGTTTTTAATGGTGGTATAGTAGGAAAAGACACTGAAGCAGTTTCATTAGCAAACAGAACACATATTTTCTTCCTAAATGTTAATCAGAAGAATGTTGCCTGCACTATGAATCAAGAGTGTGAGAGTAGATTTTTTAATGGCTAGAGTGCTCCTATGTAAAGTGTACACTCCAGCAGTAAAACGTGCTCCCACAGGACGGGTGAGGGTACTATCTGTGTCTTTCTTGCCTCTGCATATAGTTTTGCTTGTAGGAGTGCAGGGGCTTAATATGAACTGTGCAGGTTACTTTAGGTACATGCATGAAGTGAACAAGGGCAGAAAAAATTGATCTTTGTTTTGCAAGTTGTGGCAGCTAGTGCTGAGACCTCATTCAAGTGTATTCTGACATTTCTACATCTATAACACTGTAAGTTATCTCTTATTCACTTAGAATAAAATAACTTTATGCTATAACTTTTATGTGTGTCTGTCTTGTCCCTTTAATAAGGCCAAGTCTAGCTGGTCTTGCTGATATGACTGTATTAGCAAAATCTGCAATAGAGCTGCAATTTTCTCAGCAAAAAACTCTTCCACCGTTAACTTTCACAGCTTTGTAAATGAAATATGAAGTCTCCTTCTGTTGGTATAAAAATGTCAGTTAGGATTGTGGTTCTTTGAAGTATTGTATCATGAAGGATTTGTATCACAGACCTGGTCTTTTAAATCAAGTGTTTAGCTTGAATATGTAAGATGGGCACTGCTGAAAACCAGAGTAGATTGAAGAGAACAGTTGCTTTTTTGCTTTGAAGTTATAGTTAGGATGGAATTAACAACTATATTTTCAGGAAAGAAGTCTGTTCTACAGGATTGTTTGAATTCGCACATCAGATTGAGGAATCTATTGTAGGGCAGAAAGAAGGAAAGCCCTTCTGCATTTTGAGGAGCATACCTTGTATTTAGAAAAAAAGCCTGGAAAATAGTCCTGCGATTTTCCTATCCCCAAATCAAATTGCTCTGTGATTTACTATAAAAAATAGCTATGTGAGTTTCCTTATCCATTTTATAAATTAGTATGGTAATACTTAAACTTCCACTTAAATATGTTTTTTCATTGATGCTCAAATTCCGACACACTTAGTAGTGTGAAATGATAGTTCACTCTGGTTCCGTGAGTCCTCCTTCTGGTTGGACTACGGGATGCTGGTGATGCCTGAATCTAAGAGGAAAGATCTAACTTTGTGCTATTTTAGTAACACCAGCTTTTATCTGTTACAACTCATCAAGATCTCTGGCTGGACACACAGTAAATAATGGTCACGACCTCAGGAGCAGCTAGAAAAGAACAGAACAGACCTAAACTGACATTTGGCAACTTGAAGCGTATTTTGAAACTTGCTCAGTATTTTGATAGTGTTTGACAAGTTCTAATGAACTGATAGATAAACTGGGATGTGTACTAGAATGCAACTTTTTACCTGAGGAAACTGTCTATTTCCTCTGCTAATTTTGCAGTGATGCTTTTTATAGTTCACAAGAGAAGGCCGATCTTGGATAGCATATAAAGCAATCTGCTTCTGGAAAAGGTCTTGTTTAGAAAAAAAAAAAGGAAGACAACTTTATAAAAATAGATTTTTATTATTATAATAAAAGAATATTTTTTCCCCCACTATTTTTGGACAAACAATATTGCCAGAGGAATATTGCCAGAGTAGTAGATCTACAGACACAAGAATTATGATGGCTGTGTTTCCTATTGCTGGTGTTAGGTCTGCTTCATTTATCCACATCTTTACAAGCTATCTTAAAATGACAGCAAAAGTGTGCTTCAGTGTCTGAAAGACATAATTTCTCAGTGAAGCTTCCTAAGATAAAAAGTCGAGGAATAATTCTTCAATCTGTTTTTGCTTTGAAAAAGTGAATCCTTACTTAAAGTTCACAAGCACCATCCAAGCAGAGGGAAGATAGTGAAGCATGCAGGTGGCAGAGGTCAGAGCCAGAGACACTGCTGTTCATCAGCTTGGACATTTTCTGGATTCTAGGTTATCAATGGCAACACTTAAAAATATTCCCTGAATGGAGAAGCACTTCAGTTTGAGTGGACCTGATCTTGGAAGTACTTGTACATTCTTCTTGTCACAACAATTCCAATAAGTAAAACACACATTTGAATAAATGTAAGATCGGTCCATTACACTGCAGACTGTCCCTGCTTCAGTCAAAATAAATTAGATTTGTCATTAATCACAATCAGAAAACTTGTGGAATACTGTAACATTCAATACATTAAAGAAACAGCTGCAAAACCACTGCATATTCTTAGGAATTTCTGGAACCTGTAACATAGCTTCATTTCTTATATTTGAAGCAGTAACTTAATAAAAATGTGTCTGAGCAAGTCTAACATGAATTTCTGCAAATCTCTTTAATACAGGGAGGCTTTAGATTCAAAGAGCATCTCTTACTTTTTTGCAACTGATGTTTGCATTCGTCTGTTTTAAACAAAAATAAAAGTTTGCAACATATCTGTAGTATCAAACAATAACAGCTAAAGCTTTGAATTTCTGAAATGAAGTAAATCAATCCACCTGGGAATGCAATAAAGTACTTTTTCTGGATCCCAACTTTTGAGGCTATAATAAAGTCATATTAATTATACCACAATATAAAAATCATTATGGGTCCTAACCATACACTGGGGTTTCATATGGCCTACTGGGAGTTCCCAAGTCCCACGAAAGTTCAATGAAATTTAAGTGGCCAGCTCCAGTTTATTTAATCCTTCATTCCTTGATACTTCAGGATACCTTTTGGAGAGCAGCATTTGAGTATGCTTTGAGACACCTTCACAGAGCCTGATTTTTCATAGGGAATATACTTAGCACTCAAAATCAGAGCTCTCCCTATGACTCAGAGTTCTCAGAGCTTAGGGCTTCATGAATCTTTTTTTTCAATTCTTACCCTTAATTAATTTCACAGTATAAAATACAAAACATCATCATTGTGCTTACATGATGGCATTAAGCCTATTAAGTACAATTCAGTCATTTCTAAAACTGTTTCAACTATTGCAAAGTATAGATCATCTCCAAATAAAATATTCTAAATTGTAAGACATACTGAAGTTTCTTGTGTGCATCTTCCCTGTAATCTTAAAATACAAAAGCCAAAATAGTGCAAGCTTGGGAGGGGAGAGTCTTTCAGTTCACTCTTCCAACCTGATGCTCCCTTTCCAATGTTTTATTTTCTTCATCTAAATAAAGGAAAAGCCCTCCTTAAGAAAAAGATACACCATTAATAAGAGGAATTAGAACCTTTTTGTTTGCTATGGAAATAGCAAGATTTAAGTGCATTAAGAGATGTACAATTAGGCAAAATAATGTGTTACCTATTGTCACTGCTCATTGGATGGCAATAGTTCAGAGTTTCACAAACCAGTTTCTGGATGTCCATCTCAGAGAATGCAAAAGGTTTCTCTATCATATGATTTAATCCAGCACAAATTTCAGGTTTTCATCTCTGTGATCCACTGCACTCACCTTCTGAGCAAGGCTGAGAACTTTCTTTACATTCTTTGGAAAATAATATGAAAATTTGGGGCACTAAATAAAATGAAACTGGGTTCATTAATGTAACAAAAGCTATTATTTGCATTGACTGCTCTAGTTTTTGTCATTCTTTCTTTGCTGATACGTTATTTCCCATCATGTCTAAGTAAAGTTTTTGAATCGTTTCATCCTCATGCCCCACACTTCAACTACAGGAAGTAGAAATTTACACAAAGGTTTTAGAACAATTTAGAACAACACCCTTGATCCCCAAACACACACTCCTCTTCCTCCTTAATTTTAGAAGTCAGTAATAAGCAATTATGCAGCAGTACAGAAAATACCTGACAGGAGTTTACCTTCAATCACACAGTCTGCTGCAGGCATAGTCCCTTTTTTTGTTTCCTTTTTGCAATGCTTAGCACAAGAAGGTCCTCACTTATCACAAGAGGACCTAGGCGCTGCTGTACTGAAATAAACTGTGATGAACACTCAGTTATTGATGGTAACAACACTGAGATGTTGTTCTATGACTAATTGTTGTTATACCACTATTCAATCTAATTCAAGTGTAGAGCACCAGCCTGACCCAAGGATTGCTGCAGTTGGTGAACCTAATGAACTTGACATTCAGATTCTTCCTTGGGATTTTTTGTTTTCTATGCTCATTGAGGATGCAATGTGAACTATATTAATTTGTTAAAACAGCCTTGACCATTTTGAAGATACTTTAGCAAAATACAGGGCTTTTGATTCTGAATTCTGTAAACACTGAATCAGCTCAGGGATACATTCTTCACTGTTCAATCTAATGTCAGACACTTTGGGAAGAATGATTTTCTTATTTTTCTGGCAGAGAACTTTCGATGAATCTTAAGTCTTAGCTTATTTACTAGACATTATGATCCCTGTAGCTGACCTAAGGAATCAGATAGGCAGTATATATTCATTGAAAGGCACTGCTTGACTTTACTTTTTTTATCTTAATAAATTTCCCAAGTCTGATAACACATGTTTCAATTCACTACTTGCTATAAAGCACTTAGTGTGGAGACATATGTGGAATTTCAAACCTGAGGCACTTCCATATTGTTGAAACTGCTTCCTACCATATGAAGTAGTTGTGTAATTCTTTTAAAAATTATAAATTTTGTTTCACAGTACCTGTTTCTTGTGCCCTCGCTTTCCCTGCCCCCATTCCCATATTTAACTAAATATACTTTCTGCCCTGGGACCAGCCACTGGTACACCACTTTTCATACGTTTTAAGTTGAAATGTTTCATACAAAAATAAAACCCATTTTCTTTTCCAACTCCAATAATTTCCACTGAGAAAAAAGTTCATTACAAAAGTGGCTGAGGATAAAAACAGACAATCAAAAAGCATGAAATCTAAGAAGTGTCTGCGTTCATTGATATAGTGGTTCAGGAACAATTAAGGCAGAACTACAGCATCCCTGAAGTCTGAATTTGTCCTTTTCCAAGGTTAATTCTCTTCATCTTGACTATTATTTGCTAAATATCATGGAAGAAAAACATGATTTTACCTGTAATTTGTACTTGCAGGTTTACTCTTGATGTAGGATGCTTTGACAAAAGAGAAAATTATGGGGTAATAGAAAAGCAACTTCTTTGGGATGTTAATCAGAATCAGTCTTCCTGTGAAGTGTTTCCTCCCTCAGGTCTTGACAAGGTGATGGCTTTTAGAGGATGGAGGTTCTCAATATCACCTGTGTGCTGTACCAGATACTATGGCTTCTGTCAATCATTTGTGAGTTTGTCTTGCTTGCTGCAAACCGTGATAGATGATTATTCTGTCTACTTCATAGGAAAATGGCTCAATGGGCCTTTCTGTTCCTAAGCATATGTCATCTTCCCAAGATAATTGGATGGTACATACCCTTTTTGACCTTTTGCTTCTGCTAGCCACCATTCTTTATTGCCACTCAGGTCAGAAAACTGAAGTATCCTAACCTTCTGGTACTCTTGAAGACTGAGTTCCTGATCATTTCTTGCTTGAAATGCATAAACAGCATAGAAGGTCTGAAAAACAAAATCCACAAAAAACAATATCTGAATTCAGAAATGTAGCCACATCTTACTTTGTCATTGTGTATTAGTATGAATTCTGTATGCAGAAAATGCGTAATAATGTATACAAACCAGTACGGAACTATGTGGTCTGCAGTTTCTAGACACGCTACAATGAACAGGGCCAAAATCAAAAGTAAAATTGAAGGATCTGGGGAATTCTGCATGGGGAGGAACAAATCAAGCTCTGAGACCTCGTCACATTACTACACTAGTAAGCTTGTCAGCTCACACCAGGTGTCTGTTTCTGTCACACCAAGCAGCCTTGGAACTGGATGGAGAAATTTCCAGCAAGGTTTTGTCAGGGCGAACCGCCTTTCCTAAAGCTCCTGTACTCAAACGTGGCACCCGTCTATAACTTCGGTGCCTTGCTGATCAGCATTTCCACATCTTTCTTATCAATAGTAAGTGAAAAAAATCCCCCCAGCTGAGCTGTTTTGCAGGTACCTGCTCCACAGGAGAACCTTGACCTGTTGGACATGAGGTGGGGTGTGTATTCTGTAAGCAAGGACTGCGATTCACAGTTTAACTGATTATCTTTTCCTACCCTGTAGCTATTTAAGAAAGGCAAAGAACAGAGGATAATTGATTCCCATGTCATACTAACAGATTAGTGCCAGTTTTTCCGGTGTAAAGGAAAACATTTAAATTATAATTCTAGATTTGAAATAGGAACAAGAAGACAGGCACAGTGTGTACCATACATACATGATCATCCGTATCCTGAAAAGCATCGGTCCCTGTGCCATTAATTGTGGGATTTTTGCAGAATTGAAGAGATGAGGTGCTGTCACTCTTCTTGTGCCCTGGACTTCTTGTGCTGCTGTCAGTAGAGGGCCGTGAAGAGACAAAGAGGCTGATATTATCAAAATCATCACCATCAAAGCTGGTTTCTGCCATGTCCTTCTGCATTTTGGCTGGATTGTAAGGCCTCAGGAAGGAGGAATACACATACCCTTTAAGAACTAGATGCCAGAATGAAAAGAGAGAAAATAAGCAAACAGCAAGACACTGCTAAAAGCATTTCAAAACCAAACATTTTATGCAGCTGTCAGTGTGACAGAGGCAAACAGATGGGGCCAGAATGAAAACAAATCAATATCCCAAAGGGAAGCTGTTATTGGGATGTTTGTGCAAAGAACTTACTTCCTGTGTCAACAAGCCATCTGCTCATACTTCCGAAGGGGTCCTTTTGCTCCACAACAGCCACCAGTTCTCCTTCATGTAAATCAATATCAAATTCCTGTGTGGCATTGCACTTGCGCTTAGCTTGGTATAGCACTTCTGTGCTGTATGTAGACAGCAGCTTGGACCTGTGGTCTTCTGTTTGACGTGGGGATTCGAGCTTAAAATCAAAGAAACATTATTCACTGGAAACAATGCTGAGGCCATTTCTAGCGCAATACAGGTGCATAAAACCCAGTGTATGTTGCATGCAGCGACTGACCCTACATTTTTAAATACAAATCAAGGAGTTACTTACACAGCTATATGTAGCCAAGTGTCCTTTGCATATGTAGCAATGACCTGTGGAACTGCTATATTAATAGGTGAGCAATAAGGGGCAGATTTTAAAGAAACATAGGAATTGCACTAATTAAAGACCTCTTAGTCTGCCCTGCGCTCTCAAAGAGCTGGTGTTCTGTATGTGAAGTGTCACTTGCTTCATTGTTTTCCTGTAACAATGATCTTGTAATATATATAAAATATACCTATCAAATATCTATGTAATATCACCAAAAAAAGCATAATGCAAAAATCAGCTGAGGTGTGCTAAGGTCACATAACAACTTGCATGGTAAGGCATGAGACAATAAAATCAGTAGTACTCAAACAGTCTGCTTTTTGTGTGAAATTACCTCGCTAAATAAGGGCAAGGTGCTATTAACTGCTGGTACCATATTCACTCAGGTTTTGGTTAGAGGGTAGGGAAGGAAGTGCTGCACATTAATGTGAACTTAATGCACCATAGGAGCAAAAGCACCTGTGCCTTGCTGATGATAAAAGGAATTCTACAGCTTCCTCAGCTCCTCCCAAAAACTTGAACTGCACTTGAGTTTTTATTTTACTGCAAACTAGACTCCTAAAAGCTCTGGAAGTGTCTGGTAAGATTGGGAACCAGGGGGACACAGATTTCCTAGTAAATTTCTGAACCTTCTGCTATGGGGGTGCATGTGGGTGCATATGTGTGTGAACACCACTACACATAGCCAGAGCTGAAGATGAGGAAAAAAATGTTCTGAATTAGAAGACTAAGATGCACTGTAAGAGTATTTAATAAAAGAAATAATCAAAGTTTACACATAGAACGTTAGATTTAACATGTGCTTGAAGACCTAAGGGTAATCAGAGATAATTTCAAGTGGGTTTTCAAGGTGGTAACATGAAAACAGAGTGAAAGATCTTCAGAAGTTACTGGTCAACGGAACAGCTTCATTGCAACAAGCTGATTCAGAGTCCCAGTAAAATCATCAAGCCCAGACCTCTAGGTGGCATAAAGATGGATTTGTTTCAAAAGTGACCAAAAGGGGATGCATCATGCACAGTTTGGATGTATGGTACTCACTGGAGAAGGGACAACTTTCTTTTTTTCCAAGCTCAATTTTCTCTCAATAAAAGTGGCGCTGCTGTTTTCTTTTACAAAATTCAGCTTGTGAACCTCTTCCATCAATTGATTCTGCACTTCACAGATGCTTGTGGAAGACAGCTGCAAACACAAAGGTGGATTAGATCTCACAAACAAAATGGTAAGGAGATTTGAGAGAGCAGATCTGGTTTAAGGGGCTGAACCCTAGGAGCCAGGATATCTGACAAGTTACTTCTGTTTTCTGCAGAGACTATGGCATGCTAGGTCCAAGATGGAAAATAAAAAAAGTCATTATTGGATTTAAAAGACATACTAATTTAAGTTAAATCATTTAAAAAATAATCTAAACAGCGATGAAAATGAACAGCCTTGCTCTTATGCTACCGAGCCACCTGCTTTCAGATGCAAATGTGCATCTCAGCAGCTCTCAGGAGTGGCCAATATGCTGTAAGGCTTGGAGTAGCTTACATCACAGCTGTGTGTTTGTGCAACTGGAAGCTGTCACCAGGTTAAAAATTGTGTGGAAAGCTGAAGCTCTGTCTGTGGCACTGTGTAAGTGCTTTTGGTCTGTGCTAACCATAAATGTATTTGCTGATGTAAACAGAAAAAAAAGAAAAATAAGGTAATTTTGTAGGCAGAGCCTCACAGAAAACAATGCTCAATACAACAGCCTTCAAAACATTAAATAGTCAAATTACAGGGATGCAATTTCTTCATGCAGGAAAAACTTTCATTTTCCCATTAAACACTGCAGCTCTGTTTTGATCATGACCTTGCTTGCTTAATTTTTCAGCTGCTCCTGGCTGTAATGTGCTGTTCAAGGCTGATGGAAAGGAATACTCCAGAATTGCCTCACTACAGTGTGTTTCCTATATAGAGTCTTGCCCTGGTTCAGGTGAGTGGATCTGGATGTGCAGAAGGCATTGTTGCAGTTGCATTTCTCCAGGGGTTCAAGTCTTTTAGGCAAAAGTACAACAAAACTGACTGTGTGACTTTCACAGAAATTAACAATAATTTCTCAATGTTATTCTTCAGGAAATTATCATGATGATCTTAAAGATCTTTCCAACTTAGCTGATTCTATGATTCTCTGAGAATGCCCAGAAAGAGTAGTGTGGGCTGGAAACAACTGCTGCCCTTCTGTGTAGCTCACACAGGCATCTTTAATACCTTTGGCTACTAAGTGAAATGATTTGAACATTTTAAAAATGTCAGCATAGACAAAGCTATTCCTTACTGCCTAGAGATTTCTGCAGTATATTGGGTTTAAAAGCAACTTGCTTTTCATAGAAATTATTTAATCAGATCTGCAAACTTTCTGGCTTTTGCAGTCATCTGTGACTCTGAAGGTCTAGCAGCACCAGGAGTGTGCAGGTACTTTCTTAGAATTTCTCTTCCTGTGTTTTCTGGGCTACTCAGGGTAGATGCTAAGAATCAATGACTAAACTGCTAGCCTCTGCCCCCTTTTTTGCCTTACTGTAAAGTTCTTGTCAATACTATCGCTGTAACAGCTGCAACAGCTGCATTTGGATCATTCTCATTCAAAAGTCCAGGCCTGACAAGCTCAGAACTTAACCTCTACTGAGCTTGCAAGGGGAAAAAAAACAAACCTATATTCAGCAGAACAAACAAAATCAGTGTAGTTTGCAGGCATGTGTCCTTAATAACTCTAGCCAAATCATACAGAAAGAAAAGAGACGAAGTCAGAGCTACACCTGTTTCTAAGGTACTTACTGGAACAGGCACCACCACAGCAGAATTTGATTGAAGTGCTGCAGACATAATATTCCTGAGGAGGGTGATGAAGCAATGCAGGCAGTTCAGCAGAATTTTTTTGGCTGCTCTGTTAAATACCTGAAGTTCTTCCACTAGCTGTGCATTTAGAGCCTCATAGTCTTTCTTTGCCAGGTCCAGCTCTTCTCCTGTTGACCTCTGAAGGTAGCTGTTATAGTCCAACAACTTGTCATAGCGCTTTTGGATGAGCTTCTGGGGGCCTGAAAACAAGGCTCGCAGTGTTGAGAGAGGAGTCAAAACAAGCTTGTCCAGCTGAGCCATCTGGAAAGGTAAAAAAACACACCTACTTATTACTTTATTTATACACTCCTTCAAGCCCAGTAAAGGTTAAGCCCGATGGTAGCCTATCAAGCAACCTGTTAATTACTCTTCACAAAGCATTGCTGTTAGAGGCAGCTTCAAGCATCATCTATCATGACTTGGAATCTTCTTCATAACACTGCAAAGGAGAGGTAACAGTTTCGTAGCTTAAAATGTCTAGTAATAGTAGTGGTCCCTTGGAGTATGCAGCCTGTGGTGTGGCCCTCATTGTGTTCCCACTGAGGAAAAACTGGGCAAGTATAAGTGAAGTGGTGCAATGAAAGTGGGATTTCCCTAACTGGAAGGCCCATGCCAGTATACAGTCTAGAGGCAATGGAGTCTTGTTAAATGGCAGTCATGTAGCAGCTTTTTTTTTTCCCCCTTTTTTTTTTTCCTGGCGACAGCTGTAACTCAATTCCTGTTTAAGCAAACACAAACAATCAGTTGATTTGATTAAATTATGTTATGCTTGTTGGTTTTATCTCTGGTAATCAACAAAATTAGACACCTGGTAAAAAAAAAAGAAGTCTCAGACTTTTCCATTAGTCTCTAATTGTCTCAAGGGATTAATATTGCATGAAATAAAATTTATTTTTGTAAGTCACTTGTTCAAATACAGCACAGGCTTGTAGTGAGTAAAACTCATCATCATATTAAAGCTCTTCCACATTCTATGTGAATTAAGCTGTTGGGTTGAATGTGAGCATAAAAGAGCATCTGTCCCTCTACCCTCCATAACACAGCACAGAGGACAGATCCATTTTGGCACCACAATTGCTCTCCCAAGGCCAAGATGATGCATACTGTAGAGATAGTCCCTTTATTTCCACCTGAAAAACCGGACTGTGTTTAGCAAATTTTTGATTGATGCATTAAGAAAACTGTTTTTCCACACTGCTGATTTCTGGAAGAGAAGAAGCTATTGTGGATTTCTGTCCTAAACTTTTCACTAAAATATAATGGGAGAGGAAGGTATTCATTATTGACAAATGCACAAAAGGAAAAAAGAATAATAACCTAAGCTCACTGCTGAGATCTCCATTGATAATAGCCTTTCAGGAGAACATGTGAAGAACACTGGGTTATTCAGTGAGAACACCTACTCATTGCGCAATGTCAGGACAAAACTTCTTTTAAAAAACCCCTTATACATGGGAGAGAGAATCTTTGTGATCTTGTAAACCTAAGACACAGAAATAAATAGATAACAAATAGAAATTAACATGGTTAATAGCATATGGAATTGCCTCTGCTTTTCTTTGATGTTTCTGAATATGGGGGCATCGTCCATACTGGACTCACTCACCACTGCAATGATAGAGGGGTATTATTCTGCACTTTACGAACTCATTCATTGTAGAGACATTGAAAATATCTTTCTGATTGTTGTGATTATTTTTTGAGATTCTTTTCAAATGTGAAAACTTCAAAGGAAAGGAAATACATCTTACTTCCCTGTCATTATCTGGGAGGATGTGGCCTGTCAAAGATCCTTCAGTTTCTTGGCAGACTCTGTTTCCAGTATTTTGGAAAGGACTGGATGGCTACTTTTTACTCTGAAAAGAACTAGGAAAGGGTAAGGAAACCTTCATCTCTGAATTTTTCCAGCTTGAGCAGCTGTCCCATATTGAAGAGACATTTTAGGGGACTTCAGCCACCCTGATATCTGTTGGAGGGATGGTATGGCCCAGCACAGGCAATCCAGGAGGTTCCTCGATTGTGTGGAAGACAACTTCCTTCTGCAAGTAATAGAGGAGCCAACAAGGAGAGGTGCCATGCTTGACCTCGTGCTCACCAACAGGGAAGGGCTGGTTGGAAATGTGACTCTCCAGGGCAGCCTTGGTTGAAGTGATCATGAGATGGTTGAATTTGAGATCCTCAGGACAGTGAGAGGAGCGTGCAGCAAGCTCACTGCCCTGGACTGCAAGAGAGCAGACTTTGGCCTCTTCAGGAACCTGCTTAGTAAGGTTCCATGGGATACAGCCCTAGAGGGCAGAGGGGCCCAAGACTGTTGGTTGATATTCAAGGATCACCTGCTACAAGCCCAGGAGGGTTGCATCCCAAGTAGAAGGAAGTGCAGCAGGAAGGCCAGGAGACCTCCTTGGATGGAAAAGGAGCCGCTGAGGAAAATTCAAAGGAAAAAAGAGGCTTATAAAAGGTGGAAGCAAGGACAGGCGGCCTGGGAAGAGTACAGGGATGCTGTCCGGGAAGCTAGGGACCAGGTTAGGAAGGCTAAGGCCCAGTTAGAATTGACCTTGGCTGGGGATGTGAAAGATAACAGGAAGGGATTCTACAGGTACATAGCAAATAAAAGACAGACTAGGGACAACTTGGGCCCTCTCTGGAAGCTATCAGGAGAACTGGCTACACAGGATTTGGAGAAGACTGAGGTTCTTAATGATTTCTTTGCCTCAGTCTTCACTGACAAACACAAAAAGTCTTCACTGACCACATCACATGAGTCCTGGAAGGCAGACTCAGGGATGTGAGAATGAAGACCTTGGGCCCACTGTAGGAGAGGATCTGATTCGAGACCATCTTAAGAACCTGAATGTGCACAAGTCCATGGGACCTAATGAAATCCATCTGCAGGTCCTGAACGAGCTGGCGAATGAAGGTGCTAAGCAATGAGCATCATATTTGAAAATTCATGGCAGTCAGGTGTAGTTCCCCACGACTGAAAAAAGGGAAATATAACCCCCATTTTCAAGAAGGGGAAAATGGATGACCCGGGGAATTACAGACCAGTCAGTCTCACCTCTGTGCCTGGCAAAATCTTGGAGCAGATTCTCCTGGAAGGCTGACATGGACAGTGGGATTGAGTGCGCCCTCAGCAAGTTTGCCAATGTCACCAAGCTGTGTGGTTCGGTTGATACCCTGGAGGGAAGGAATGCCATCCAGAGGGACCTCGACATGCTTGTGAGGTGGGCTGATGCCAGCCTCATGAAGTTTAACCATGCCAAGTGCAAGGTCCTACACCTGGGTCGGAGCAATCCCAGGTACAGCTACAGGGTGGGCAGAGAAGAGATTCAGAGCAGCCCTGCAGAGAAGGACTTGGGGGTGTTGGTTGATGAGAAATTGAACATGAGCCGGCTTCAGTGTGCGCTCGCAGCCCAGAAAGCCAACCGTATCCTGGGCTGCATCAAAAGGAGTGTGACCAGCAGGTCAAAGGAGGTGATCCTGCCCCTCTACTCTGCTCTCTACTCTTGTGAGACGTCACCTGGAGTATTGTGTGCAGTTCTGGTGTCCTCAACATAAAAAGGACATGGAACTGTTGGAACAAGTCCAGAGAAGGGCCACGAGGATGATCAGGGGACTGGAGCACCTCCTGTATGAAGACAGGCTGAGGAAGTTGGGGCTGTTCAGCCTGGAGAAGAGAAGGCTGCATGGAGACCTCATAGCAGCCTTCCAGTATCTGAAGGGGGCTTATAAGGGTGCTGGGGAGGGACTCTTTATTAGGGACTGTAGTGATAGGACAAGGGGTAACGGGTTAAAACTTAAACAGGGGAAGTTTAGGTTGGATATAAGGAAGAAGTTCTTTCCTGTAAGGGTGATGAGGCACTGGAATGGGTTGCCCAGGGAAGTCGTGAATGCTCCATCCCTGGCAGTGTTCAAGACCAGGTTGGACAGAGCCTTGGGTGACATGGTTTAGTGGGAGGTGTCCCTGCCCATGGCAGGGGGGTTGGAACTTGATGATCTTAAGGTTCTTTCCAGCCCTAACTATTCTATGATTCTATCTTAGTAGAGCCAGGCATTAGAGTTCATTTGGACCTTGAAAGCAATGACTATTGGAAAAACTATTACTTTTTTTTTTTAATTGCTATGTAATTCTTATAGGCTATATTCAGAATTTCCATGGTTTTCCTACATGAAGGATAGTAACTTACTTAAAAATGTAATAAAGCTGAGATTTGCACAGATCTCTGATTTCAGGAGCATGTTCATGAGCACAACAAAGACCACAAAAGTCAAAAGTCAATCTAAAACTACAAATGTTGATAACAAAAGTAGCAAATTAAAGATCTGTTGCTCTTGTCTGAAGCTCAAGTGAAACATGCAAATTTAGCGTAAAGATTTTCATTTAAACTCAGGAATTTAGCTTGATAAGTTTTCTTCAAAGGAAAACCCAGTGCACTGAATTTTATCTTGTTTCTTACAGAAACTTAGCCAAAAAACTCACTCATCTTTTCCAAAGGATTCCTAAGGTTTTTTGCTCTTTTTTGTCCTAGTCTTCCTTACATAGACCACCTGTTTTCTCACACATACAGATAGCTGGGTAATGCTGGACATTGCATAAACTTACCAGGTCTTCGCAGAGATTTGTTCTGTTGTTCCTTGTTTTCAAACAGTTGTTGACTTCATCATCTTTGTCTTGCAAGATTTCCTGCAGACCAGTTATATTCTGTGCAGCCAGATGTATAGAATCCTAATCAAGAAGGTAGTAGGAAGATGAAACTATTACGATCTGTTTTACTATACTGCATTCACTCATGCAAATGCTGTAATAATACTGATGGAATCAGAAATATTTTCCATCTCTGGCACCCATGCAGCTGCTGTGCAGTGTTCAGCCATTGTGGAATAGTTTACTGTGATAACATTTTCCTGTGTTTTGTCTGTTTTCATGTAAACTATTTAAGAATCAAGTAGTTAATATTCAACTGAAAAAAATATGCCCCAACCTCATAAATGTTTTGCTGGAATTTAGGTACTACTCAGAAAGAAGCCAGGTCAAGACCATGCACCCTCAAAGGCCTCTTTTGCGGGACTAAGTAGGACTACAGTGGTGTATTTATTTCACTTACTCTGAATTTTAATCTTAATGAAGTACACATCTATTTGAATAAGGAACTGTTAACACCGTTCAAGGCAACAACCTTTGTTGGCTAACCTCACTGGCCTTTCACTGTTTGCTGAACAGTTGCAAAACAACATGCATTTGCTACAAGCTCTGGCAGCTGGCTGTTGATCTTACCTACCTCTCAAGCAACCTGCATGTCCAGTTTGGGCACACTTACACTTTGAAGGGCCTCATGCCATCTACAGAGTTGGTAAGTTGTCCATGAGAAGGGGAGTGTGGCTAAATTACAAGCCAACCCACATTCTTGGAGAGGATAAAAGCAAAGACTTTTACTGGGCTTGAACATTCTGTAGATGTAATGCTAGTCCTCAACACAACCTAGCAACAGGCTAAAAGGAGTCCTCACAGCTGAAACATGCATTTTAGGACATTTTAATTCATGTGGCTGCACCTCAGTTCTTCCATTTTTAATGAGAAGCAGTTGGTGCACCACTGCAGCAGATGTGCATGACTCCTATGACAGCTTCACAGTGATTGAAAGCCATAACTGTGCCACCAGACAGAACCTTCTTTTCTGCACTGTACCCATGGGTCTCTATAGCGCCTGCTTTTCTAAGAGGAAGAATGGAGACTTGTGGGCTTCCAAATGTCTTTGCCACAGGCTCAGTAATGCAGCGGCAGCACAGCTCATTTATTTAACATTGTGGTGTAGGTATGCCTGCTTGTAATTTGGTGGTGCCTAACCAGTGTTAAACTGGTCATGGACATGGCTGGTGGCCACAGATTTCAAAAAGGCCTGTACCTACCTGTAGATGTTGTGAGAAGAGTGCAATGTTCTTCACACACAGTTTCACAGTCTTCTCTAAACTTCGAAACAACTTTTCTTCCTTATTAAAAGTTTGATCTTTCACCTAAAATAGATATTTGCACTGTTATTTTGGCAGCCCAAAAGAGTCTGGCTAATGAAAAAAACATCCAGAGCACTGCTGGAAAAAACGCAAACTCTCCCTGAACTCCTCCCTTTGAAAACAGAATGATCGGCCCCTAATTCTTCCAAGCTCCACTTTTAATCCAAGAAAAGCCAAAGGCACAGGGCAACATGACTGAGAGTTTTATTTTTAATCCTTGTGGAAGCAGGGAGTTGCTTTATTAAAAGCACACTTACATTTACTAATAAAACTCCTCGTTTTCTGTATGTTATTACTCAATTTGAGGAAAGAATGGTGAAAATTGTTTCAGATATTTTTTATGTCATGGCATTGCTTCTCTGGGTACTTATGTGTGGGTGATGGGGAGATTTCCCCCCGGCACACTGTAGATGGAGCTGTTACCTCTAGAGCAACGAAATCTCAGCAGCTGGAAATGGGCTTGTACTAGTTTTTTTATGCTAGCTGAAAAAAACCTGAAAATACGTTTATTTCTGCCTACCTTTATTTGGGGAATTTGAGAAATCTCAAGTCTTGTTTTCAGTGGTCTTGCTGTAAGGGTCACAGCGTGTTTCAGAGATGTGAATTGGGAACTTTCTCAGTCTAATTAAGCAGGACAGAGGGCTGAATATTTAACAAATATATCCTGATTCACAAATTATTCTCAAATGTTTTAAGCTTAATTAAAAACAAAACCAAACCCAAAACATAAACCAGAATCTTCTCATGAAAAAGAAAGGAAGAAAAATCACAGCTCCTCTTAACAAAATTTAATTCCCTGTTTTTCTCTGATTTTGTAGCCTTGCTGGTGTCCCATTCTGAATACAAAAATTTCCCTCTGTACAAATAAATGAACAGAAAATATATATGTGGGTAATTTGCACCAGAGAAAGGGAGAAAACTGATAAAAAACAAACCAGGAAAAACCAGCACGTCTTGTAAAGTCACATCTAGAAAGGCAAGTGACCTTGTATAATCATCCATCTCATGCAGTGAAGTGCACTGGATATTATTTTCAAGGTCAGTTGTAATTGATTTTCTTTGCGACTTAGATTTAAGCTTTCCTGAAAATGTTTATCCTGCTAGGTTTTGAATTACAACCTCGAAATTATGAACGAGCATTTTACTTTTGGCAACCAGGACCCATCAGGCTTATCACAGAGTTCTTTGCCTCTGGTGTTTTTTGATGGTTCCATATCCTTACACACAGAGAGGCAAACCCCAGGGCCTTTCCTAATCAGAAGTATTGCTCATCTTCTTTGGTGGGTTCAGAACCTGAATGTTACAATGTAGAGCAAGGCGGACAGAACGCAGTCTCAGCACCCACAATAACTATTGCCAGTCTATCCTGCAAAGCACTGATCTCAGGCTGAGCTTCACAAAACTACCAGTCACTTCCTCTCTGCTGAAGATCAGAAGTCTGAGAAACTCTGAGATAAAAAAGGAAAAGGTGGGGAACACATTACATTATTTTCTATTTCAATCACAAAGATCTTTCCTGTCTTCTGTGACAATCAGAAAATGACTTTATAAATGATGCAGAAAAAAAAGTAACACCACAAACGCCATTTCCAACATGTTTTTTAAAAAAAACCCAGTGCAAAAGCAGAACTGAAGCTGTCAATGCAAATCTGCAGTTGGATGAGTACCTGAGGTTCTCCCCCTGTCAGTATTTTCAGGTGGCTGGTGACCCTCTTGGATTTCTTGCTAATAGAGTGGATATTCAGTCGGGAAAACTTTTCTTTAAGGGTTTCATCATCATCATTCCTCTTATACTTCAGCACTGCAGATAGAGAATTTCATGACACTAATAATCTGTATTCGCAGGCCTTTTCACAGAGATAGGCACACAAATATGAAACCATTTGAGAGCAGACACTTTGATGTCACTTGCTGTAATCTTGTGTGAAAATGCTTGAGATGATGAAAACCCTGTTATCAATGCTAGCCTTGGGAAGAGTGAAGTTAGGGCTTCGACAAGGCATCTGTAAGACATTGCTATTACTGCATCTTAATTATTACCAGTGTTTGTAATTGTATTCTGGACAATGAACATGGATATAACATGAACCTTCACGCTTCTGAAGTTACCAGTCAGATAACATAGCTGACTAAGGACAAGTAACATTAAGGCATCTGTTACATTCTTGAAACCCAGCGTACTACACAAGTTGGGTAGCAGCAGCCAAAACTGTTGTAGTGATATGACTGGAGCTAAAACCTCTCTCATAATCGCCAAACCTACAAAGACAGAAGAACTTGATGTTCCTTTTCCTTACCTAAGTCTTTCCTCCTTTTAAGTTCATTAATGTTCACATTTATGTTTCTCATAGCAGAAAGGGCATCTTGTAGCACCTTATGGTCAGGGTGAGAAGCAGGAGTAGCATTCAAGAGTTCACAGAGTAACAAGGGGTATTTCATCACCCGTTGCACTGGTTTGATCATCAGGGATCCCATGTCCATTAGATTTGGCTTTCCTCTACAATTTATTTAAAAAATAAAAAATAAAAAATTGACACATAATGGAAACTCCTTGAAGACAAAAACTTTCCATTATTTCTGTCTAGTCATTGAAGCCACTGCCTTTTATATCCTTCAGCTGATCTTTCAACCACAGAAATTATCAAAACCAAAGCACTGCTCTGCACCAAGTCATATTCATTACCACTTAAGTCAAAAATAAGATACATCTATTGGGAACAGGGGCTGTTGTAAACAAAACCCTCCTCTTACCCCCTCAGTAAGAAATACACACTGGGTCTGAGTTCACTGTATTTTCAGCAACCTACCAGACTATGGTTTAGACATTACCTCTGAAACTGTCCAACTCAGTCTGAGGGGGTGTGTAGTACAACTTACACTCAGCAACACCCAGGAAGGGAGATGTAGGTGGAAGAACAAATAACAGGAAGTTTGAGAAATGTATCTGAGTGGGGTTATTGCTTCCTGGCCCCTCAGGCTTGAAATTGCAACATCTCCCTGCTGTGAGTAACTGGGATGCCCACTCACATCTTTATTGCAGCCTTTCATTACTTGAAAGGGGGCTATAAGAAATACTTTTTAGCAGGGTCTGTTGTGATAGGATGAGGTGTAGTAGTTTTAAACTAAAAGAGGGGAGATTCAGGCTAGAGGTGAGAAAATTTTTTACGAGTGTGGTGAAACATTGGTGCAGGTTCCCCACAGAGGTCACATTCAGACTGGATGCGGTTCTGGGCAACCTGATCTAGCTGAAGGTGTTCCTGCTCATTGCAGGGAGATGTCATCTGAGGGTACCTTCCAACCCAAACTATTCTATGATTATATGATCTCTTGACTCACCACAGTGACTCTTAAGCTTTACTGTCTTTTACCTGTGGTTTGGCTGCTGGTAGGTTATGTATAATAATGCCTGGGCTTACAAAAGGTACCAGATCTAGCCTCAGGAAACACTGAACATACAGGATGTTCACCCAGGCTTGATCCAGCCTGCTGGAAGCCACTTACACAAAGGCAAAGCAGGCAGCTGCCATAGGTGGCAGAAGGATGAGGGTAGTTTCCAGCACAGGAAGAGCTCTGCAGCTCCAGGCTCAATCCCTGCTTGACATTTTCATTGTCTCTCCTCATAACCAGGCAATGCTCTAGCGCCAGTGCTGGCATGGACTACCTGTGACTCACAGACCTCCCTTTTGGCATGCAATGTCAGCTGTTGGTAACAGTGTGAAGGGCAGTAAAGCAGAGCAAGCTTTCCATTTGCAAGCCCAAAAGGGCTGCTTAGGAGGGGAAAAGGTTGTTTGGTGTTAACTATGCAAGAGTTAATGCTAGGAAAGAAGGATTTCTGCATGTGGAAAGATGGAATAACACAATGTAGTAGGAGAGTACAAAAGCCAGGGAACAGCCACTTGGTTTTGTGGACTGACATCTATTGTTTTGTGCAGTAGAAAGAGTAAGAGAAAGCAGAAAAAAAGCGCTTCCATTTCCACTTTTATATGTATAAAAAGTACAAGAGCCGATCCTTACTGCTGATGAATTAAATAACAATTTGAATGCCTTTGAGAAGAGACATCTGCATATTTAAACCATCTCTCTCGCACAGGCATTATCTGTAAAAAAGTTCTGCATGAAAAAAAATTAACAGTAGATGCCTTTTAAGGCTTCTTGATGTCCTCAAACCTTCTCATCATTTCAATCCCCCTCATTTCCCCTGTATCCTACATTAAATAGAGAGCTATTTTCCCTTCTTTCAGCTTCTGGCAGCAATAATGAAAAAAAAAAAATCTTAAATTGTTATTGTTTTCTCTGAAAAGGCCCATGAATGCAAATCTATAAAAGCTGCCTCATGAATGGAAAAATCTTCAAGTGTCTTCTCTTTTTATAGTTGCACTTTGGACAGCTGCCCAAGTGATAAACAGCCCTCTGTTCGCGTATCTGCATGACACAGTCTTGCAATATGGTTGGAGAGATAGTAGGTTTGTTATAAGATAATGACTCCCTAGGGCACTCAATGCCAGAAAGTTCAGCTCATCTAATTCTCCCTAGCAAGATTAGCTGATGATAGCCACTGTCCCTGGACAGGCCCCATTTGCAATACCCCTCATTAGGACACACACGGACATGGGCAGGACACGGCCTTGCCACGCAACCGAAACAGGTGAGTAACGGCTTGTGACTTCTATTGTGCAGAAAATTAAGTTGATAATTCATTTGTGATGCTCCTTCAGCCGTCCCCCCATGTTACTGTGAATTTAGCAAGTATTCTAGGTCATACATTGCTGTACTAATCTCATTGTAAATTATTACTGTAGCTCTGCAGTACATGCAGCTGGCTTAGCTGCAGTGAGCTTCATAGCATATACCCTTCCTCCCTCATCCCAGTAAAACGAAATCACAAATGCAGGAAGATTCCTGCCTGTTTAAAACACACATGGTGGTGAGCTCTGCAAAGACAGGTGATTCAGGATTTAGTTTCATTTGCTGTCATTATACAGCAATTAGGTACAGTGCAAACACAATAGCCAGCACAGTACAGCAAAGCTGAGGCTGGTGTCATATTCAGCTTGGCAGTTTTGAAACACTGTGCAGGCATCATAGGCTGCAGCACAACTGAAAAGTCTCAAGCTTCATAGTTTACTGTGCATGAGTTCGTTTTAGTACAAGACACGTAGGGCAAACAATCCACTGTGCTGTAAGACTCCCATGCAAACCCAGGGAATTCACTGAGACTGCACAGCTGTTAAGCCAAGCAGAATTTAACCTATCTATCTTGCTGCTAGCAAAGGGCAGCACTGTCTGATATTTATGTAATTGTTTTCTTGATTATGCTCGAGTGAAAAGCAATGTGGGAGCAGCAACATCACAGACCATTTGGGGTGAGTTAACACTGTATTTTACAGTTTAACATTAACCAGATTTGGGGGCTCAGTCCTGCCCAGGGGCTTCTGAGGCTCTGCAACTTCTAGGCTGAGTTGCAGATAGTGTTTCTGAGCGCCCTGCCATCAGCAGGGAAGGCAAACACCACCACATCAAGGGAGGCAGCCAAGCCAAAGGTGGGTACCACATTTAAACCTGTCTTATTGCATTCTGCACTGCTTTATAAACGCCAGTTTAAACTCAGAAAGTGAGTTGTATCCTACACACCACTGGAAACTTTTTGAAGGAGAAAACTAGGCATTCATTATGCAAAGCAGAGCAGCCAGTTCTATATGCATTGATGTCTCACATGGTCTTATTGTGACTCTGGATATTGTGTTCCTCTTGGAGCCCCACTCCTTGGGACACAGGAGTATACAGGAGTGTCCTTTCTCAAAACAAAAGGAAGAAAAGCTATTTTCTGTCACAGACTAAACTTTGAAAACCCCTGATACAGAATTTCAACATGCAAATCCTTCAAAGTGTATTTTACACTGATGTTATTTATTATGTGTGATCGACTAACAAATTTACTGACTTGACAGATGTTCCTCCTCTACCAATACAGAGCACACTTGCTCCTCTTTTCTCTTTTAACATTTCTATCTGGAATTGCAATCATCTTCTTCAGTTCAGCTAACCCCTCCTCTGACCTCTCCCTGCAGGTAATTTCAGGAGACGCTGCATTTCAATGATCCCAACCTGCTGGATATCCAGAAACTGTAGCTGTGATAAACTCTACAGCTTTTCAAAGATGTTGCATTTGGCACAGAAGTTTCTTAACCACAAGTTATTGGTGGCTGGGTGAGTATTCTGGCAAAGTGCTGCAATAAGCTGGTTCCTTTTCTGATGCTTTTCCAGCCACTGTCAGTGGGAAGACCTTATGGTGGACATCTCATATAGGGCTACCAAAGAGGTCATCGTCTTAGAAATAGCTTTACCTGTGAACCTAATGTGTTTTGCAGCAGGACTACAGAGGCCTATGCAAAATGGTTTCAGAGTGTTTGGATTTCAAAGACAAATAGCATGTTTTGACAAGCGCTCTTGTGGACCTCAGAGCTCTCGGAGCACATGGATAAGACATCAAGGTGATAAGAAAGGGCAACCAAATTAAGTAGCTTCATAAACCACAAGTTTTCAAAGATACTGCAAGTTAGTGTAGTAGTAATTAGAAAACTAGACAGGCTTAGGGAAATTAAAACTGAGATTCTTTATCACATCTGTCCCAGAAAAATCTATGGTTTATACTGATACAAAAGGCTCGTCTTCTTAAAATTTCTACATGCACAGTTTTAAGCGTATTGAAGATAAATTAACAATATTTTAAAGATTATTTTACATGTAAAAAAGGCATGGTACTTACTCTTCCTCATACATCTTTCTGCAAAAAAGAAGAAAACAAAACATATATTAGATTCCTCCCAAAAGGATTTGTACTGATCAGGGGCCAGATTCTCAGATACACTTCAGTGACACAGAGCAGCTGTAACTGGCCCGATTAACTCAGGTTTATGGCTGCTGTGTGTCAGCAGAGCTGCACAAAACAGCCAGAGGGTACTGGTGAATCTGGCCCTATATCTTTTTGAAAGGACAGCCCCAAATAAGAAAGGATTGTCAGAAACCTGGCTTTGGCTGTAAGACCCAGCCTTGTCCTAACACTGGTAGGAAGTTTGGGTCACTGTGCCAAGGTAAGTAACATCAAGTCCTTAATATAAAAAAGTAAAATTAAACAGTAATTCTTACACTTTACATACATTCCTATCTACTCTCTTAAAATAGAAATGTATTTTTAAATGTCAAAGAATACATTTCAGACTTTTAGGATATAGACTCAATTAATCTGTTAAGTATTTTGTAGGCTGAAACCTCTTCAGAGTAGGATGGTGCTGATACATATGCTGGAAGAAGCAATGTTTCCAATTGAAGTTTGGAAACATGCAAGCACGCATATAGAATATTTTGCTTATTGTATGAATATGCTCAAATGTGGGGGAACCAAAATGTCACTCCATCTGTGCCTTAGGCTTACTTGGTATCACATTGTCAGTCACTGCCTTCTTATTGCCTGCACTCTTATCTCCTTGTCCACCGGTGCCTAACTGAGCATCTGGAAGCTGGTGCTTTCATTGATTCTGCACTGTCAGCACTTTGCATGCTTATGACATCCCTCTGCTCCTGTAATAGTTGACCAAGCTACTTCAGGCTGAAAGCAGAGCAGGTAGTTGCCAGCATCCTTTCATTTTTACTAGCTGCATTTCTTTGGCTAAGCTAGCAAACAACATCCCCAGTTTGCATAATCGCTGCTGAAACACAAGACTCCACAGAATTGGGATTTGCACATGACTCCAAGGCAGACACCTACAGTTTGGGATGGAATTTCTCCTCTTCAGTCAACAGGAAGAATAGGCATCGCAGCATGGCTAATTGAATCTGATTTGTCTGTACAGATGTGCAGAGATCCACTCTCAAATTGCTCCCGATATAGAAGTTGTTTTTCACATGGCAGATATTACTCATCTCAGAAACAGAAGCTCCTGCTGACGTTAGCCCATTTGAATTATATTTTTTTTTTAAATGGAACAATATTCTTTCCAAGGAACAAAAGAAATGTTTAAGTAAACATTGCTCAAGAATAGCTGTCGCCAGCCCCTGCATATATTGTGTCTCACAGTGGAAAACAGCCTACAACTTCTTTGGTAAAAATGTTGCGTAGCTTTCTTCCCAGGGCAAGAATTCTCCAATCTGTAGTAAAGGTTTAGATGACCACAGCTCTGCATTTGAGTATGCACTTTCAAGTCTTCCTATGCAATCTCTAGGCACCAGGAAAAAAACACAACATAGTATGCACACACCAGTGCTTTTTTCATTAGTTCCTGTTCAAAGGCTAATCACGAAAGAACAAAACAAAACAAGGCTTCATTGTGAAAAGAAGGCTTTGCACTTCCTGCTAGCAAAGGCTATAATGGCTCAGCACAAAACATCCTTTCTCTTCACAAATCCCAGCTGTGATACTGGAACAGGAGCTCTTCTTGCTGGCTCTGGAATTCAGGTAGCACCATCCACCCTAGGATGTAGGGGGATGCTATCTTTTATCTTTATTTCTTTCCATGTCCCCTTGCCTCAGCAGCAGGAATGAATGAATGACAGTAGCGGTTTCTCTTGATTAGCCAGAAAAGAATACTGTAAGCATCAGCAAGTAAAACACCCCTTTAGGGGAGATATCTGACCATCCATTAGGGTGAAAGCCTGAGTTTGTATGAAAATCCATTTCCTTCAACTTCCAGGGTAGCTAAAACCTAAGTACTCTGCACATACACTTTATTACGTAATTAATAACTGGACATATTGCACAGAATAAGCCTTATTTTCAATATAACCTGTCTTCAAAGTGTACATTTCTTTTTTAATGCTGTTAATACTTTACCACTCTTCCTAGATTTCACTTTGCCGTACTTCCCATCTCCTAGGTCCTTACACATCTCTGCAGACCGACCACTAACTGGGGTGTGATTGAAATATCTATTGCTGATGAACACTCTATTATTTGTGGTAGTGTTACATCTCTCCTATAAGCACACTTTCCTGGGGCTGGAATTAGACCTCTGATCTGAAAGACCATGGCACATTCCCTCCTGACAGCTTGGGAAAGTGAGGGGGCAAGGAGATTTATGGGTGGGAAGAGAAGCACCCTCCATGGAGAGGATGAGCTGGTTCCTGTGGCTGGCTGCAGGAGGAGGATGGATCTGTTATTCTGCAATATCCCCACTTCTTGACACATTTCCCCAAGGGGCTGGCACTGAAGATGGTGGCACAAAGTGCTTTCCACTGGCGGGACCTGGCAGCTTGGTCAAATACTGATCACTCT
Source organism: Pezoporus wallicus (assembly GCF_028554395.1). Taxonomy (NCBI): domain Eukaryota; kingdom Metazoa; phylum Chordata; class Aves; order Psittaciformes; family Psittacidae; genus Pezoporus; species Pezoporus wallicus. The sequence goes on from NW_026637266.1 coordinate 2,207,463, forward strand.
CAAATACCCTTCATCATGAAGGGTCCAGCACCACACAGCTGCTCCAGATCCCTTGGGCCTTGCCACAGGGACCCAGATATACCACTGCTTGTGAATAGCTCCATTACAGGGTACTTAAATTCAAGGAATAGAATTGCTGAAGACAGAGGCAGCAAGTTTCCTGGCATCTGGGCAAGGTGTTACAAATAGCCCATGATATGATGCAGCATTTCTTTTGCCAGTATGGGGCACCGAAGCTAAGGGAAGAGCAGCCTTTCTTGAGCTATTTTTGGCCGTCTTAGAGAAAAAGAAATCTAATCATGGCCCCTGGCTTGTCATCTTTTCATGAAAGCAGCGTAAGCCAGAGCTCCCAGCAAGCCTCATAAAACTCCGGATTTACAGGGGACCTTTCATCTACATCCATTTAAAATGTTCCCTGCCAGGCAACTGACTATGGATGGAAATCATCATTTGAAAAGATCTTACTTTAAGGACTGTACACAGTCTCTCAAATACTGCTTCAGTTCTTCATCCTTTTCATAGGATTCCAGCATGGTGTGTGCATCATCATGGCGATAGCAGTAGATTTTATATGTGTCTTCTAGTGGGCCTTTAATCTGCAAGAACACTTCCCCTGTTAAGGAGGAAAACAAAGCATGTCAAGCCAGACAACAGCATCTTAGAGGGAGTTTTATTATTCCACCACATTAGCCGTGAGCTAAAAAGGCTGGCTTCCACTTTACTTCCCTTAGAAATGATCTTGTGTGTTTATGTGCATTATTTATTACATGTATTTCTCAGCTGCTCATCTTTGTCATAGCCAGGCACCATTATATCAGTGTTAATGCAGAAAAATTCCCTCAGGAAAAGACATGAAATCTCTATACCTTGCACCCTTTGTACACAGCCCCCTAATTCACTGCCCCAGCTTATTGCCCCTTCAGTGGAAACCACACAGAAGAGCTTGACTGCTAAGGAGAGATCATTTTTGTGTCATGGGCTGGCAGGGGAGATGAATGTCAGCCTGTTAATTTTCCTTTTGACTTTTTTTTTTTCTTCAACTGAATATGAACTTAAATGGGTTATAACAGGAATAATGACTCTATCTCCCATTAGCCATTCCACTTTTATCTGTTTTGCAAAATCCTGAAATGGCAATTGCTATGGCCCAGAATAGAGATTTTTTTCTTCACATGGCAGAGGAACAACCTTCACCCCTCCCCTAATTGAATAAAACAACCGTGGATTACAGCCATTTTTATATAGTGTCTAAGGTTATATATAACTGAAGGAGGAAACCATTTCCATTTCCAGTCCTCCACGCCACCATTTCCCCCAAAGAACAGTTGGGAATTTTAGAGGCACTAAAGTAGTCCTGCACCCATTTCCCATTTAATTCTGATGCCTCTTCAGCCTAAAACCCCTGTGTCAGTTCCTGTGTATGTAAGAGATATTATGCTTCATCTCTTCTGCTGAGATATTCACTCAGTTCTAACACCCTTATGTAGCAGTGCCCTGATCAGCATCCTCACAAATGCATATAAGAAACAACAGCAATGGTGAGAACTCTTGTCTTGGACATTTACTGAAAATTACAGCTATGTGGCAACCTGTCCAATGTTTTATGAACATTCATGTTGAGTTACAGCAATTATTATTAAAGTTAAAAGCCAAACATCACATTAATTGGGAGCTCTCTATTCATTTACAGAGTAAACACCAAGCTGTCAGGCATCCTGCATGTTTCATCCTGACCAGAGTGGGCTGTTTCATAACACATTGCATTGAACTGCTCCTTCTTAAAGTGAAAAATGTTTCAGTTACCACAGTAACACAGCTCTGGGTTTTTCCCCTACCAGCAAAGGTTAACTGGGCTGTCTAATGCATGTTGGTTTCAAGGTGCGAATAAGGGAACAATGCTGGAGCTAAAACCACACGAGTTCATTTTAGTTACTGTACTGCCACAGTCAGAAAAGCACGAGCATCCTATAGTTAATTGCTCTTTAGCTGTCTGTCTTCTCTGTCTTGTGCATAATGCTAATGCTCATGGATACCAACGTACATTGCATCCTGACTTTCCCATGAACTCTCTATACAGGCAATGTTATAGCAAAAGGGGAAACCTTAACAAGCTTTCTCTTGATCCTGCTCCCTTGGTGCCTGATTCTCAGAGATGCTGAGCTCTCAACATTTTTCACTAACTTTATGCAGAGCTACCAGTGTTTAGCACAGCCCGTACTATGCCTAGCCATGAAGTGAGGTTATGTTTTCAGTATCAAAAATAAAAACTGTAGACTTAGAGCTCATTTCAGTATATACTAGAGGCTAGAAATTCATTCTGTTCTCCACAAGGAAAGGAATGAGCAAGATCTTTCAGTGATGTATTGTGCCACAATGACAGATATTTTCATTGATGCTCAATGATGAGAAAAATAATGTGCTGATTTCACGGATAGGGATTTTTAAGAGCAGACAGATTTCTTAAGCCTAAAGCTCTTCCTGGTTCTGAGCCATGTGGACCAAATCCGATGAGCTTTGGGCATATCACTGTGGAAACTTGCTTTATGGACTAAAACCATATTGTATTTGGGCACAGCTTTAAAATAGTTTTTTGCAGACTATGACAGATGTAGATCTGCCTGATGCCTCATCTTAAGTGTGGTGATCATTAGTCTCAAAGAGAAAATCCTAGGAGGAAGGTTTGAGTGACAGAAACAGTTTCTCCCTGTGGCTTTCAGTGGTGCTATGAGGACAGCATAGGGAGGTGGAGGAAGAAGGGGTCTACTAGCTAAAGTCAGGGTAAGGTTACTAAGTCTTCATACTCCTCCATACACAGTATCCAGACCAGAGAGGAGAAAAAAATATAGGAGAGAACCAGAAAGGGCTTTTAACTCAACAGTGTTTAGCATCAGAAGACCAAGCACCTCAAAAGGTCCGTCTACATTAGCATTTTAGCTCAGATTAGGAGAGGGCTTTTGAAGCCAGTTTCTCAGGACCCCTGATCTCCCATCCTTGGCCATGCAGCAGAGCAGTCACAGACACACAAACTGGATCCCTTTGAGGATGGTAATTACCATAAGATGCACTCCAAGGGTACATCTTATGCAGTCCAATTATAAAGGGCATCTCTCAAGCCACAGAAACAGGCTACAGGCAATCTAAAGTACAACCTCTTGAAACAGGTAGTATGGATATCAGGTCCTCAGCAGCAACTGTTTCACTCTACAAGTCTGCTCCTATTGGAGATTACTACTCATCAATGTGGACATAGCATAAGGTATGGAGAACACAGACTAAAATAAGATGGGAATATGAGCAACCCCATTGTTTTAATTTCAAACCAGTGAACTAGCAGCTCTCTTCAACCTCACCATGACAGGATTGCCTTCCAAAGTTAAGATATTTCAATGCAAGTTGTTTAAATGACATAAACATGATAGAATATGATGGATATGTTAAACATTCTCAGCCTACTTTTGCTATAGACTGGCTTTAACAACTTTTACACTGATTATGAAAATCCTGAGAACAAAATTATCACCTTGATGTACTTTTAGAGGATGAGAAACTTAGTAACTTATTGCTAATAGTGATGCAATTATTCTTCCTGCTTTTGTCTCGGCTTTTGGAAGAACGTCTCACACCTTACTTGCCATCTTTTTCCCTGCCGTAAGTTAGACAACTCTGTGACCCATTATCCCATACATTTTTACAGTTCTTTGTCTGATTCTGGAGAAATACAGCCCAATAGATGGATGAAAGTGTTGTCTTTACTTCTGGATGTGGCAGGGAGCTAAAAGGATGATTCTCTTGGCTGAGAGAAAGGCACTTCCTGCTAGAATAGAACATTGCTTATTAAGGGTATGACTCATCATGATGCACTTTTACTGAAATACCGCCAAACAACACAGTGGCATCAAACTACGTTAAGCTGTTGCCTTGGCAAACCAGATTGAGACGTGCTAGGATTAATATTTTTCCCAAGACTCATATGCTTTAATACCATGTTTCTTAGTCAAATGGCAACCAATAATTTTTTACCCCATTATTTGCAAGAATAGGGGGCCTTTCTATAATATGTTGCCTGTTGTATGTGGTCAGTTTAGGGAAGAAAGAATCTCTCTGACATCTTAATCATGGCTGGAAGTTTTTTAAACTAGACTGGATGACTTTGCACTGAAGCAATCTAAGAAGTCGCACTTGACCCCTTAAGGTGGATCACCTACTGCCTCTGCACTGAAGAAGTAGTTATGGGGGAGCTCATGAGTGGTAACTTCTTAAATCTCTCCAGCTGTGCCAGAATGTCAAGTGAACAGATCACAGCCTTAACATTCATGGCCTGGCCTGCAGAATGTATGGCTGTCATGCTTTAAATACCCACAATTCCTGCAGATATGCCTGCCCAGATTCCCACAAACACCCTATCATATAGCTTTCTTGCCTTTACTGACTATGTCCCTGTTAAGCACATTTAACCGTATCTTACACAAATTGTATTGCCAGTAGATGCATGTTTACAATGTTTACAACATTTGGGGTGGGGTTGTGACATATTTATTACTCAAAATAATTTTTAATGCTTTTCTTGACTAGTACAATTACAAGTATGCAATTTAAGAGTCAGTGTTAAGTGTGAGTAGAGTTAACTAGACAGTATCAAACTAGATGAGAAGGATACTGTGTTCAGCTCTGGGGCCCCAACATAAGAAGGATGTGGACCTTCCTGGATGAAAGAGCAAGTTCAGAGGAGACCACAATGATAATCAGAGAGCTGAGGCACCTCTCCTATGGAGACAGGCTGAGAGAGTTGGATGCTTGTTCAGCTTGCAGAAGAGAAGGCTCTATGAAAACCCTAGAGCAGCCTTCGAGAATCTAAAGGGGGCTACAAGAAAGCTGGAGAGGGACTTTTTACAAGGACATGTAGTGATACAACAAGGGAGAATGCCTTTAAACTGAAAGAGGGGAGATTTAGATTAGACATCAGGACAAAATGCATTACACTGAGGGTGGTGAGGCACTGGAACAGGTTCCCCAGAGAAGTTGTGGCTGCCCCATCCCTGGAAGTGTTCAAAGCAAGATTAGATGGGGCTTTGAGCAACCTGGTCTAGTGTAAGGTGTCCCTGCCCATTGCAGGGGGAGTTGGAATTACATAAGCATTAAGGTCCCTTCCAATGAAAACCATTCTATAATTCTGTGGTTCTATTACATTATTAGTAGGTGGCATAAATCAGTGATGCAGGTTTTCACTCATGGTAAACTCATTCTCTCCTCCTCAACATCCAGATGAATGAAAAAAGGGCATCATGATCATAGGAGTATCATAGAACAACTGGACAGGTTTCACATGTCATTTTTCCTATGTCACTCTGGATATCTTATAGCATGTTAGCCTCTGGGAGTGGTACTAGTTAAGTCTGATGAGGGCAGAGGACAGGAGAGTGTTATGTTTATTCTTTCAGGTAGCTTTGTAGAACTCAAGAGGACAGTAAACATACCGATTATTTGCATGGGTGGTTCCACATCTGTCGTGGCTTCTTCCAACAATGACAGCAGTTTGGCTGATACTTGATGGACCAATTCAATGTTGCTAAACAAGCCATCCACGTCAAAGCGAGCAATCTAGCGGAATACAAATATTAAGCAGCTACTGATGAAGAATAAAGAAGGATGTTGTGTATTACAGACTTAATCTTGCTATGCCCTCAATGCTTAATACTCCAGGAAGCACCGCTTCTGCAAAACCTCATATAAACATCCTCCCTGTGACTTCAAGAACACATACACAGTTTTCAGATTAGTATAATATAGTTGATGCAGTTAACAAAGGGCATGTTATCAAGTGCTTTTAACCTTATTTTGAACTATTCTTAATCTGAAAGTGTTTACCTAGGAAGGAAATAAATATTATCACCTGAATACAGAAAAGATCCTTAGCTGGCTTTCAAATATTTGTTTACTTTCCCACTGAGGAACAGAATAGTTGACAATGGGTTTGATTCCCAGTTGCTAATAGAGGCCACTACATAAACTCAGACCGTGGTGCTTTGGTGCCAGCTACCAGGTACAAAGACTTCCAGATGGTGGTACCATTTTAAGTTAGTTGTTCTACAAACCCAAAAATACAATCAAGATCATACAACTTCCCCTAAAAAAACTCATTTATAATTCTGACTATTAGTATAACCTAAAGAGCTTCCTACAGAGCTTGGGCACACAACACTGACTTCAGTGAACTGCATCAATTTGCTGCAGTAGAAAACTGGGTTCCATGTCCCTACTCATTTTAGAGCAAGTAAAAAATTTCCAGGCCACATATTTTTCATGCAGAAGTTATTATCTTGCAGGGCCGGGCAATAGTTAATATTCAGAGACAACTGGAGATAGCCAGTGGTAATGTGCTAATACTGAGAACAAAGGCAAGACTGATTTCCATCTATACTGATAGCCTTTGAATGTATCTCTCCATTAGAAACTGAATTGCTGACTTACATAGCAGCTTACCAGATGCCAGGAGGATCAAATTGCATGCCATTGTAACAGAATCAGAAATATACTTTCACTACTAATGCAGTTAATTTCTTTATAGTATTATAGGGGCGAAGATAGGTTTTATCCACTTGGAAATATGAAACAGATTCATTGCTAGGTCAATTTTCTAAATGCAATCCTTCTCTAAATACATTACAAACTTTCAATATGGTAGTTTATCTGAGAACTAGCCTTAAAACCATACAACATTCTTAAAAAATGCAGAGGTTATTAAATTAAGACTGTTATAATCTCTAAATTACTTTTCCTGTATATATCTAACACAGGACTTCTGACCTCCACTCCAGCACACTGCCTACATAGTATTTGGAACTATGCTGTGCATGGACACTTCCACGTGTTAATACAGTGACAAAGGACAGATTTGAAATATACATTTTCAGTTGGCTGGAAAAGTGCAAAGGAATACAGCAAGTTCAACAGGGAACACTCTGGTTTGGTGCTGGCCAGGCTGGGGAGGGAGTCAAGATGTGACTACTTCTAAATGGGTGAACAAGTAAGCAGAAAAAAGTCAAGAACTCTTTAAAGTTATGTCAGCAGATGTCAGCTCTTCTGAAAATGGGTTGGAACAAACTCTGACAGAGTTTCAAGAAAGATAAAAGGTCTTGCAGGAGCTTAAACAGCACAGGCTTCAGCTGGCCCCAGCGTTCCCTGAAGAGACAGTGCCAATGTCATCTAAAGGCACTTTGGTCTCTATACCTATATTTTATCACCAATCTTGTAAGAAACCCTACATACAGAATACTTGGTTTAAGGTATGTTTAAAATAATTTTTATTCTATATCAGCAGCAGATATCATTTGTGCAGCCTCAGTGAATGCTATGTGGCAGGCCCCACAAATCTTTCTCTGGACAGCCTCTTCTATTCCCAGCTTTCAGCTGCACAGTTTATCTACAGCTGTAAATACTGCTGAGGAAAAGGTTCTATGAATTCCCAGCTAGAGCCCTGGCATGTCCCTTTCTGGAAAGCTACCACCGGACAGCTCCCAGTACCACGTCACTCACGCTGACACTTGTGCCTGCATTAACATTATCTGCCAGCAGAATGTGAGTGAGTTCAGACCTTGACATCACCAACTCATCCACCGCCCCCAGCTCACCTGCTTGTTTCTCAGGGGCTGAATCACTTCCTTGATGCAGAGATCCAGGTCGCTGATATAGTCCTTCTCTGTCTGCATGAGTTCTGTGATGATTTTCACCCTCTTGGCCATCATGCGTCTGCTGACTTGTTCTTCATCCTCCTGCAGCGAAGCAGCAGGGATTGTGGACCCCACCTGCGGGGCCATTTTTTCTGTTTAAAAGAGGGAGGTTTGTGAGGAGCATTGTAATCTCATGTGTTCACTCAGTTTGCCCTGCACAGCTGTGGGGGAATGGAAGTCATGCCTGTTGGAAAGTCCCCAGTCACCATGGAGAGCAGGAAAAGAAGCATAAGAAATTGCAATCCTGGATCACACCAATTGCTGTCCCATCTCCCTCCTCATGCCAAACACAGGTTTGACAATAAGGGGATTCTCATCACTGGCTCTCTTGGCTTTGATGTTATGTATGTCAGCAGAAATTTTCCATTTCCATTGCCAGCACAGGAGAGTCTGATTCTTGTCATACTGAAATTCAAAGACAGCTGATGCCCTTCTACTCCTTTGAAAAACACAGTCTGGGTCAGACATCTATTATGATTTGGAGGATGGGAGAAAGTATGTTCCTGTGGAAGAAGAAGGCTGTGTTTACTGTAAATAAGCTTCACTGGAATAACCTTTGCTCTGTACAATGTAATGTTGAGTCTGTTCATGGGAAGCTGAGGGCTGCAGATACAGGAAGACAACTTTTCAAATGAAGACAATATTAATAACAATGATGACGAAACCCGTAATTTTGTTTAAAAAGATTTAGTTGAAAAAGGCAAAGGAATTACAGGAGAATATGGAAAACCTTCAATAATCAATAAAAACATCTCTTGGAATAACAGAAATTATTTCCATACTTAAGACCTAGAATATCTGATTTATTCCAAATACATGGAAATGCAAGCGAGACTTCTACAGACAGCTAATTTATGTATGACACAGGACCTGCACATAACCTACTTATCTGTAATGATGCTCTTCCCTTTTGCTGGTTCATAAGCCAGCCTGCAGACATTCACATCAGCTGTTAAAAGGGCACTAATTTTTTTCTGTGTACACTGACAATCTGTATTTTTCATTAGGAAACACCCCCCCACACACACACAAATAACATCAAATGAAGGATTTCAGAGGTTATTCTGGTGTTTTTCTGCTAGCCACAAGATGGTGCAGAGCACCAACAAAGATGGACATATCATTACTGTACTCAACTCTGCATTACCCAGGTTGAGCTTTGACAGCAAGGGTTTTATTGCACTTAGCAGCAAAGGATGGGAATCTCTGCTGAGGATCAGACAGCTATGCCTTCATGTCAACTTCTTGCAGGGAGCACACTGTATAATGGGGCAATAGCAAGCTGTATCTGATGCTTTGCTCACTGATAGCCAATACTGAATATACTGTAGTTGTTTGAACTGATTGTCAAGGGTAAAGGCAGGAGCGCACAAGTGAACATAGAACAGTGCACAGCTCACCCAGACAACACTGGCCAAGGCTGTAAACAATAACCTGGAGCTGGACTTGTGGGAAAACCAAGCAGCTTTCAGAAGATGGACAGCTCTGGGATGTCTTTAGCTAAGAGGTGTAAAATGTTATAAATCCAGTGTATTGTCATCCCAACCCCTTCTACAGCTATGCTGACTGCTGATATTCAGAAAGGATAGTTTTGTTATTAATGCTTCTCCATCAGCTTTTCTGGTGAGACTGATGTGACCACAGTTATTGTTTTAAATAGTGGCTTTTGGGGCTGCACCTCTGCCTCTTTACTGATAGTTCTAAACAGCGAGGACAAGAAGCCCAAACAAACCAGGGGAGAGGGGCTGTATTTTCAGCCTTTTTTGTATTTAGATGTACTTTTTACCATTTTAGCCTGGAAGTCTGTGTATAACACTGGGAACATTTTGTCCTCAAGTTTGTACACAGACAGTAAAATGAAAACATCTCCCCTCTGCAAAGCTTGAGCTATCAAATGAATTTTAAACTGAATCTTGTCCTAGCGAGTCTGTGCTGGTGTGAGGGCACGTAATGCACAGGAGCTCACTCCTGCAGAGCTCATGCACCAAAGGTGCAGTGTGCCAGACAAATCAGACTCTGTCCTTATTTTAGTCAGGAGCGGAGCAAAACTGGTTACCAGTATCATTTCACAGCTCCTTCTGAGCAATTTTTGCTAGGGCTGCGGAATGAGACCACCTTGCCTGCTGCTTATGCACTAAAATGGCAGGTACTTGTTCCTCGAGAAACTTACAGTACATAACCACACTTATAAATTCACAAGGAACCACATGAACAATCCATTTCCATTCCAGTTCTGTGCCAAAATCAGCATTTTTCTCAAGATTGGGTGTGAAAATGTTTGTGTGTGTGTGACTGTGAGAGTTCAGGGTGACTCCTGAGAAAGTGCAGAGAGGACCAGACATCCTGGAAGACCTCAGAACTGTCATTTCATCTCAGATGCAGCACTGTTACAGTATCAGATGGAATTTTAAGGTAAACACAAGATGATGTGCGAAAGAACTTTGTAATGTTTTATACTGGTGGCAGGGGATGGCATTATATGAGCAAAATAAAGCCACTCTATCCCACTTCAGGCTTGAAGTCACAATCCCTCAAGAGGCTGTTCTTTCAGTTTATGTCATTAGATCACCCTGATCAAATCTGATTCCTGAATTATGTCAGGGTTCATCTATTATCCTTATTGCATGATAGATAATAATGCCAGGAAAGAAAAACTATTCTCAACAGGAAGAACTAACCATGAGAAATACCAGGTAGATGCTGTTTCCTTGTAGAAAACATGTTTTTTAATAAATGTATCCTTTTGTTAAAAGTAATATAATTTTCCATTTTCACTCAATATGTTCACTTTTTCATTTCAGGCATGTCTGTCTCTATAGAATGCAACAGCAAGAACCTGAAGTGATGATTACAGCCAAAACCTGTGATTTCATGTTCAGCTGATTGCTTTTGACCAGTTTGAGAATATTAGTAGCTGCAGAAATCCTTGTGGAATAAGTGAAAGTTTAATGAATGTACAAACAGCAAGTGTATACCTGGAATATAAGCAGACTTGTTTCTACCTGGTAATATGTACCAGCCCCAGAACGGTTTCAGAGAGAGGATTAGCAGGAAGAGACATTGCTGAGGATTAACTGTTACGGTAAGAATTTGACTCATTCATCCTCAGAGATACCAGGTTTAGGAAAAACTGTCTGCTGAATGGTTTATTAGACAGCTGTTTCTTAAGGCCAGTTTACAGGAAACTAATTGGTACTTTTAGTTGGTATAAGAATGTCATTTAGAAGGTAATGTTTGCAATTGTTGCTTTGTAATGTCAGTTACCTGCAGGAGTTGCCTCTCTGGAGGACTTTGCTTTGGAGAGGAAGGTGATGACTGGCTTTCTAGCTGTGTATTGAAGTGCACGGCTCTAGTTGCATTCAACAAGAGGTTCACTATGTGATGACATGGACAAAGCAGCCACATGTCTTAACAAAAGTTTCTTGCAAGTGTGAAGTCTAAAACCATCCCCCAGATGGAGACATCCAACAATGCAGAATAAGAGCATGGAGGGAAAGAGCTTGCCCAGTGCAAGTGCAGTAGCTCTCTTCTAGGCTATTGGGGGATCCACAGCAAGTGGCCAGATGAGCAGTCATAGCAGATTTGCAAGATCAATGTGTGCAAATTTACCTGACTTTCCCACCCAGAGTGAGCAGCTCTGAGAGGTCTGCTCTATCCATCCTTCCTCCTAGGTAAAACGCTCAGGTTAGACATTATGTTTACTCCTGGGGATGGGACCCAGGTCTCTCCCATCCAGTGGTTTCCCTCTGGAAGTGAAGATAGTGGTGCAGAATATAGCAACAAGTACAGTGATGTCAGTGCATGGAGTGAGTAACAGGCCTTTTCACTACTGAGGCAGCATTTGGAGGATGCCAAAGAAACACCAAGTTCTACACTTGCGCTGTGTGGACACAGGGATTTTGCCTGACACAAGAGAGCCATGAAGGCACAAGTTATCAAGGTATAACAAACAAATCACAGCATTATTGTTTTCATGTGTGAAACCTGAACCTCATATCACCCTGGATAAAATTACTTGTCTGTGAAAGCAAGTCCTCAGATAGCCTATACCCTCAGATAACCTAGCTATTACACATGGGAATATACACTGGCTTTTATCAGCTGGATTTGGGAAACGCAGGCAGTCAAGTTCAGAGACTGCTGCTGTGGCAGCTTTCCTCTCCTTCCACACATCTGCTTGTGCCATGGCCCCAGCTCTGCCCCTTAACACTCCTGCTTCCACTGTGGCTTTCAGGAAGGCAGCGGGGCACAGGGACTTTGCGATCCTTGGAAGTAAGAGACATGGAAATGGGACAAGCAGTGGGAAAGGATGGAGTGTCCTGCTCTGTGTGGGAGAAGTTTATCACATGAGTTAATACACAAGGAGTTTTACTCCAGATCCCACTCCCCTTGTGAGGGACCACTTCATAGGAGTGTTGTTATGGTTTTACACCAGAGTTGTTACAGTACAACAATACGGTGCAAACATGGTGCAAATCAGATCTACTGTATTCCAAGTTGGTCACTGAAATACAAAAGGATTGTGAGAGGGTTGTGGAAAATACAGTTTTTCCTTTTACTCAGAGCTGCACGTAACAGCAGCATTGTTCAGGAGTGGGTTTGTTGCACAGGGACTGTGAGTTCCACATGCAAAAAGCCCCTTTTTTGAGCACAGGAGGAGAACACTGCAGGAGCAGACTGACCTTGCACCAGTCTTCCTAGGCCATAGGTTTGCTCGTAAAACCTGCATCAGAGACTTCTTTGCAATTAGGTCATTTGATCTTTGTTCATTTCTCTGTTCCATAAGGTACAGAAAATATTTATATTCAACGCACAAGTTCTGTTTTCAATTCCTTGACAGCAGACCGCTTTAATTATATGTGTGCTGACAGGACTACAGAGAGATCCCATGTGACCGCACTGGAAAGGAAGAAAGCTTATCATCAGGTGACAGAAGAATGCCCTTATTGTTAGTGTCAGTACTTACAAATAAACCTTTCCAGTGTGTTATATACTGGTATAACTATACCACTCCTGTGGCATTGAGCTTATGTTAATAAAGAACTGAGGAAGGGCTGCATCTGAACCACTTCTCCTGGGACACATGCACCTCAGGATTTGGCACAACGCAAAGTATCCAAATTAATAACATGCTTGCTAATATGATCAGAGAAGGATCTGTAAAGCTCCTTGGGTCCTAGTCTTCACTCTTTTACCCAGTTGCTGTTACTAGTCATGCTGCAGTAGCTCCTGAGAGACCTAAGCCTAAGGACTTGGTTGTGTGTGCAAACACAGCAGCACAAAATGGATTCTGCTCTGAAAAGATGAGCTTGCTTCCCAGCCTGGCTGCCACTGCAGTAAGTTCAAGGAGTAACTGCAGCTTTATTGCCATGCAAGTTAACAGAATTAGATCCTCTGAGCTTAAATTTGCACAGGAGAAAAAGGTATTGGTTAGGTTGTGATTTCTCATCACAGGACACACAGATATTTTCATCAAGCCATCTCCTGCACTTCAGGAAATAATCTGGACTTTGGCCCTCTACTGTACTTCAGCAAATCAACTGCTCCAAAGATCAATACATTTTGCAGTGAAATAGGATACTCTCTGCATTGTGGTCCATAGAAAGTTAATCAGTAAGTACAGCACAAAGCAAATAAGGAACTGGGAAGAGGTGTGGAGGATCTGTACTCCTGGTGGGAGATGCCAAGGAGCTGTGTGCATCAGCAGTCCATGCAAGAAAATTGGTGTACTCTGCGGGCAGGGAGGAGGAGAGGATAAAGGAAGGTTCTCTGCTTGTAATGGACTGAAGGGGGATGAGCTGCTTCTGACTGGGCTTTACTATACCAATGGATAGCAGCTTTCCAGGAATTTGTATAAGCTTGCAGGGTTTTGTGTCATTTTTGGTGTTGGTTATTTTTTGTAACTACATTAGACACAGGCAGAATGTCAAATCTGACGTTCAGACACAAGCTCTGAGTCAATATATTGTGGCAGCTGTGTGATTTGAATCACTGTCTATTACAGGTATGTCACTGATGTATTTTAAACTGAAGCATGTGCAAGTCATTTAACAGCACAGTTGGCCCATTCAGAGCTAAAGTTATAAGGGAGTTAATATGATTTGTAAAACAAGGAGTAATTTCAAAGTATGCATGGTCACATTGAACACTGCAAATGGGATCTCTGATGCCTTCTGGAAACCCACCATTTTCTGTAGCTCATTTTTCACAGCAAGCACAAGTTTGGTATATGATTATTAAAAAAATCATAGAATTATAGCATTACAGAATGGTTTGCGTTCGAAAGGACTTTAAAGCTCATTAAGTTCCAACCCCCTGCCATGGGCAGGGACACCTTTCCCTAGACCGGGTTGCTCAAAGCCCCATCCAACCTGGCCTTGAACACTGCCAGGGGTGGGCAGCCACAGCTTCTCTGATCAACCTGTGCCAGTGCCTTACCACCCTCACAGGGAAGAGCTTCTTCCCTATATCTAATCTAAATCTACCCTTTTTCTATTTAAAGCCATTACCTCTTGTCCTATCACTTCATGCCCTTCTAAAATGTCCCTCTCCAACATTCTTGTCAGCCCCCTTTAGATCCTGCAAGGATGCTCTGAGGTCTCCTCAGAGCTTTATCTTCTCCAGGCTGAACAAGCCCAGCTCTCTGTCCTCATAGGAGAGGTGCTCCAGCCATCACAGCATTCTCTGGACTTGCCCCAAAAGGTCCATATCCTTCTTACACTGGAAAATAGCAACAACCTGTCCCTGTGAACTATGATCTGCCCTTTTTGGTTGACAACACCTATCCCCATGAAACATTGTATCTTAATATGCCCTGATCTTGCAAACATCTATGTGCAAATAATGACACCAAACAACTCTTAATAAAATATATAGGTATTCACAGCACGGCAGCTTTAGGTTAATTCGAAGACTGATCCCAACATTAATGTAATATATAGATATTACTAGTTACTTTTACAGCTGCTACTGATGGATTTTCACTGTAGAAAAGAGAGCGATTCCTACCAGCTAAACAGCTTCAGAAAACAGAGCTGCTAAATACCATTTTGTGCCACTGCTTAAGGATAGTAGCAGGTTCTTCATTCCTCTTGGAAGGATGTATGTGCAGGATTTCCTAGTGAATGTAGAGCAGAGCACTGCATAGAAATATCACAGAAACTCTGTCTTAGCTCTTATAATGACCCTTAATGTTATTTCTGCACCCACCACAAATGCTAATCAATATATCTCCCTTAACCCCATTCTTCCCTCTTTAGAAAAGTGATGCTTCTGTCCAGTTGATGCAGAACTATGAAAGAAAAATATATATGTATGGCTTGATCAAGGTATTCCTGGACTCATCCAGGATTGCAATTACAACCTGAGTTGTAGATGACTGCATGGTTGTATCACAAACCTGCCAGTTGATAGCAATCACCTTATTTTCCCCTATCTAAAATGGGGCTGCAGACAATTGCTTATCTCACAGGATGAGTTGAAATAAGTGAAATAATGCTTGCCAAGCTCTCTGAGAATATAATGGTTACTTTGCATCTTATTTCCTTTTCAAGAAGAGTAAAGCCAGGAGGTGTTGCATGACCATTCACACCAGATAAGGTATTGAATAGATGTGTCTGGTATAATAAGTAACCATGAAAATGCTTTCTTGTGTTTTTAATGAATCCTTAATTTTAAAGTGAAAAGCAGTCACAGAAGTTTGCACCTTTGACAATGCTATTGTGGTCATGTTTGGGGGGGGGGGGGGGGGGGAAATAGCCTGTTTTCTACTTAGGGAACTTTTTTAAGCACACAAAGGGCTGGAAGGCCCTCAAGAGATGTTTATACCATGCCTCACCATGCACAAACATGCTGCAATGCTGACATAAGCATTGGGGCGTAAAGACACCTTCTTTCCCATGCTCAGCCAGGGTTGCTTGCCATTACCAGGGATGGAGGTCCTGCAGCCTCTGACTCTTGCTGTGGAAACCTGCCCCACACACAGGAGATTCCCCTTGGCGAAGTTTGCTCTTGTTGCACCTCCTTGGCTTACATATCCACATCTGTGCTAATACCCACCACAGCTCTGCAGCCTGTGTGTTAGAAAACATATGAACAGGGGACTAAAGAATGGAGGGGAAACTAAACACAGAGTTTTCCCTTCAATTCATATGGGAAGCAAGTGTAGATTATTACCATGTGTATCTTTTTGCAAAGCATTTACCATTCCAGGGTAATCAGGGAGTCCTAACCTGGCAGAACTGTTTATGTCACCAACAGAGCAGTTGGGATTTTCTTACCAAGAACGGAGAACTCAAAAGCTTTGTGCCAACAAAACCACTTCCCTCACCTTGGAGTCAGCTGCTTCACATCCAAGTGCTAGTGAGAAAAATGAAGAACATAAAGGCATAGAACCATAGTACATCATAAACTGCTGGCAGGTATTACATTAGGTCTGGGATCCATGATCCAAAACTTGATCCAGATCAGGCCTTGGCACACAACCACATTTCTTTCCATTGTAACTGTAAATACACTTCACAGGAATTTCTACTGACTTTGTTTTTCACTCTGAGGACAGGCAACTTCTAATCCAATATAAAGCCTGCAGGTACCTTGTTAACTCATCACCATTTGTGTTGAGCATAAGTGAGCAAGCAGAGCAAGCTGATACCAGACCCGTGTTTTGCAATAGGTGGCCACGGCAGCCTCAGCTGGTGGCAGGAGCTGTAAAGCTGGATTTACTGTCTCCTTGGACCGCTGCCATAAACATAGCCTCATGCTCTGCCATGACTACCTAGGCTTCCCCGCCTCCTTTGCTCCAGATTTTAAACAGGAGACGTTAATGGCTTCAATACAGCTGACACAGGACAGAAAACCTGTCTTTTTGCTGGATACAGCTCTGATAACCTTGACCTCACCTGGGCAACCACCTTCACAAGTAAAGAGCTACTGTTTTGGTGGGACATGTGCCAGGAGCTTGCCTGACCAGCCACAGCAATCTGTTTGTGCCCAGAAGCACCACGCTGATACCTGCAGCGAGTGCCTGACTTAACTAAAATTTTTTCCCTTCTCATCGATTAGCTATCACAGGAGGGAACAGCATAATCAATGGGCCACTCTGTTGTTCCTAGCCCCCCCAGAAATCCCATTACTTTCAGGTTTATTATTTTATTTTCTGCTTTTATTGTCTCTCTGAAGTAATGCTACTTCCTAATTAAGTGTGTCAAAACCATAATACAGCAACCCAAAGTATCTTCCTGTTTTATCTCCCCATAAATGATTATTGCCACAATAGTGACTGTCACGAGGCAGTTACATCACTATTAGTAATAAATATTTATATTACAGCAGTACTCAAACCCCCCATTTGTGATGGGGCCCTGTTGTTCCAGACCCTGGAAACCCACAGAAACTTGTCAGTTTGTGTTCCAGAGCACTCCCAGAGATAGCCATACACACTCTTCATGTTTTTCTTCAATTTGTGGCATTGCATTTAAATTTTGACTGACAGGCCCAGTACTGACATACTTTACCAATTTGGGGTCCAGATGCAATTTGGTTATTTGGAAGAAACCCTCTCCATAGTGGTGTAATTTCAATCAGCATATCCATCAAAACATGTATTTGGACATAGTTCAGTTTAAGCTTGCACAATCTGAGCAATGATAAACATATTATAGATCATGGTATTTTTAACTGAAAGAAAAAGTTCCCTTGGTGCTTCTAATTACTTAGCATATACTCCACTTGATACAACAGCCAAAAAAAAGATAGGATAGAGCCACCATATTTCCATATTACTGTTAGCATTGCAAATGCGTTCTGATGACGAATGAGAAAGATCCCGGTTGCATACACATTTTGCAGTAAGACCCCAAACCCTTCAATTGCATTTTACATCCTCTCTACTCAACATTATTCAGAAAAAATAGGGGAGGCATTTCCACCGTGGAAGTAGGGGGCTAGGGTGAGAAGGGACAATTTGTCACTGTGAGTGCATGGGGGCAAAGACTGCCATTCCCTTCTTTAACTGGAGGCTGTAGCCCGGAGATCATCAAGATATCCCAGCCCAGAGCATCCCTCGCAACCAGGCACCAAGCATGCTTCCCTGGTACCTTGTAATTTCTGGCTGTACTCTGTCCGGTCAGACTGACTCCTCCTCAAGGTGCTATGGTCCCCAGGGTCGGCCGTGCTCTCCATCACAGGCTCTGTCCTCCTCCTCTCCCCCACGTACAGCTTATTCCTCAGCAAGGCCAAATTCCTCTTCCTGCTCCCTCCACCTTCCTTCCCTGGGCAGTCCATGCTCGTCATGGCCAGCCTTGCTCAGTGGTGATGGTGGTGGTGGCGGCAGGGGGTCAACAGCTTGACTTTTATGCTGGTGAACCCGCTACCCAGGTGAAGGCTGGCTGCTCTGGGCTTGATTTTGGAGCAGGGCTGCCCAGGCTCCGCAGGGCACCTGTACGGAGCAGCTCCACCTCCGGGAAGCTGACGCCCCGGGCGGTGTTTGCATTCACCTGCCTTGTGTGCAAGGACGCCTGGCGGGGCCGGTTTCAGAGCCAGCCCCAAACCGCAGCCATTCACGGCCCCTTTCTCTGCTTCAGGGTGCGCTTCTCACCCCGCCGCGGGGGCCGTGCGTTCCGGCACCCTGAAGCGGAGGCATCCTCCCGGCTTTGCCTGGGCCGTGTGCTGGCAGGGTGATACTCCAGTGCGGCAGGGCAATGCCATGCTTTCACTTGATGCCTTCCCTTTTGGACACCACCTCTCTCTGCACTGTCGGGGCAGTGGAGAAGCAGAGGGCAAGACAAATGGGAAGGGGAGGCCAGCCACCCCCTTGACACTCTGCCCTTCCCAAAGGCTAGTGCCTAACCGGCAGCCCGTTCAAGACCCCAACTCCTCACATACGGAATTGCACCTGCCAGACTCCCACCCCACCGAGAGGCGTAGCCTCTAGGTTCCAACTGTAGATTAATTCCTGACCTACAGGTTTGAAGGGAAACCCCAGGACAATGAAGAAAAAGGCTGAGAAGGAGATGAAAGCCCCTCCAGGAGATGGGAAGCAGTGTGGAGCTGCAGCTTGCCTCAAGCCAGGCTCTGTCCTGCTTTACACTACACACACAGAGGCAACATGAAAGCCTGCCAAGAACCTGTGGAGGCTGTTGGAACAAATTACCACACTCTGATGGCTGAGGAAGTGGACACTAAAACACCTGTTCGTAATACCTCTGGATCAGCCCCTGGAAGAGATCTCATTATCCTGTCTGTTAGCAAGGGCCTCTGGCATGCATGCACTGTCTAGTGATCCTCTGTAGCGCCAGTCTAATCAAACTCATGTTAAAACAGCAGGAGCTGCTGGCATCTAAGCTTGGAAGGGACTTACCCTGGGAAGAGCCCCAGCAGCCATCAGTAGCAATCACTGCCACGGCTGTGATACGCACCCACTGTGGCCCTCCCTGCCCTAGGAAACGCCTGGCAGGAGCCCCGTGGTGCAGCCTAATCGGTGTCAGCCTCATGCACGCTCATTGCTGCAGCATCTGCCAGGGGACACAGCTAATGTCCCTCTGACATACACTGGCAGAGCGTATTGCTTCAGTATTGCCACGCTCTGTCCCTGAAGGACGTGTAGTAAAAAATAACAAACAGGGATGCAACGTAGTAGCACAAACTTGTTTCCGACTTTTATTTTCCCTGTGATGCAAGCTCCTGATCAAAGCCCATCATTTCTACCCAGCAGTGAAAGGAAAAGGTTATGAAACTGTTTAGCAATTTACTGGGTCAAACT
Organism: Pezoporus wallicus; assembly: GCF_028554395.1. NCBI lineage: Eukaryota > Metazoa > Chordata > Aves > Psittaciformes > Psittacidae > Pezoporus > Pezoporus wallicus. The sequence goes on from NW_026637266.1 coordinate 2,226,951, forward strand.
GCAGCACCATGCCAGTGCTGCACAAAGTGTCCAGCCCAAACACAGCCTGGCAGAGGAATAAAGCGGAGAGGGGAATACTGGGAAGACTTTGTGCTCGCACAGAGAAGTCACATATTACGTAGGCAATTCATGTGTTATGTCTTGCCTCCTCTTTGGTATTCCCTAAGAAACTCTTTCTTTTGCAAGTCAGACCACAGAAGTTCCTTGAAAGAGCAGTGGTGACAGCGGGGAGAGGCGGAGGCAGGGACAGACGCAGTGATGGCCTTATGACAAGAATGAAAGCCCCAGCAACAACTACACAGATGAAGGTGGGAGTTGAGGGAAATCAGCCACACCATTTCCTTACACTGGGGACTTCCTGAGGGTTTTGTTTTTTTTTTTCCTCTAAGCAATGGCTTGGCATTCAGTGAGCATGGTAAAACTGGTTTAAACAGTCACCGCCCTGACTGCCCCCCTTCCCCAGATAAGTTTGTTCCCACTATTGCTGCAGGGTGTAAACACCTGCATTTGAGAAGAGATGGAGGAACTGATCTGTCTGGAAAATCCCTCCCTCCCCCCTTTCCCCCTGGGCTATTTTCCATCTGGGTCTGTGCTTGTATTTAGTTCATCATCCAGCTACGCAAGCAGTTGTGGCAGCATGAGGCAGGGGAAGATAGACTTTTTGGACTTGATGATCTTAAAGGTCTAGTTGATTCTATGATTCTATGATGCAGGGGCACGTGTAAGCAGCTGAGGGTAAAACTGGTGGTTGCTTAAGCCAGGAAAAGTGTAACACAGGGAAAGTGATTCCACCAGCCAGGATTGTACTGTGTTGTGCTTTTCAGAAGACAGAGGTCCCATCATTTATATGCGATTTCATTATATTTATTTAAATTAAGGTGGTTTGGGGGAGAACTGGGGAATACATTTTGGAGGCGGATGAACAAACTTCAGGAAACTCTTGGCTTTGTAGGCACTCTGCCACATATGCAGAGTTACAGCCATGATAGGATATTGTAGAGTTTGCCCAGGTGTTTATTACGACAGCAATCTACCCACATGCAAAATTTGTCTTCCTTTTCCTCCTCAACTCGGTCACAGGGTGTGAAAAGGTATGTGTTAGTTCAGCAAGGGAACAGTTGCAGGGAAAGCTGACTGCGGTTTGCTGCTGCCTTTGTACTTGCTATGGTTTACCTGGCTTTACCTGGCAGCACTATTCCTGAGGCAGTCAGGAGCCCAGAGCTAGCTTACACCACAGTTTGGAAACGTACATGGGTACTTTCTGCAACCTTAATATTTCTCCTTTGTGCCACTCAGCATGGAAGAGGCTAAAAATAGCATGTCTTCTGTAATACTCCAAGTGAGGGGGACACATGTAGGACCAGCAGCCTCCCCATCCCCTCTGGAGGTAGGGAGGTTTGAGCCATGTCCTGGTTTATCCATCATCAGGTTAAATCCAGTGATCGTTTTACACTAGTGGGCTGTGCCACTGCAATCAGTAGGAGAAGTAGGTAAAAACAATCAGATGAGTATTTGAGTGAGATACCCCTATAAACTCTTATTACTGGGCTCCTTGACTCTAACAAATGTCACAGAGAGCACAGTCAAAACTTCATGTGAAGTACTTGAGCTCAGCTGCCCCTTGCCATGGTACCAGCAGCCTTCTTTCAATTTCCAAATCATTCGTGCTGCCTTCTGCCCCGGTAACAACTGACAGTCAAGTGGTATCAAGGTCACTAATCCATAAAACAAGAGGGAATATTTGGCATCTATGTGTACAAAATGCTCTTTTTACAATTAATGTGAAAATCTCTTTAACCACTCTATGTTGCTCTCATTTAACTCTACAAAGCTAACTGGAATCCAGTTGATGTGAGCGCTCGCATAAGAGTTATTTGCACGGAAGCCACCCTGCTTAAGAGACAGAACAGGTGCTGGTGTCAACATGGAAAATATTAGCATTGTGTTCCCAAGCAACTGTATTAGACACATATAAGAGCTTATTGTTTTATGGTCAATGCTAACCTTTATCTCGGTCCCCAGCCATAAAGGAACCAGGAGCGCCATCAAGACTGATGGCCATTAAGTAAGCAAACAGCTATTTGCTTCCTTGTAATACCTCACAGCTGTTACAGAAGATTTCTTTATAACTTAGTATCCCAGAGCATATATGAAAAATACTGGTGGGGGTTGACTTCCATGTGTGTTCCTTTTGAGTGAAGGCTGGAGTCATGCGGCAATGACACCACACTGCCATTTTCAAGTTTGTTTACTGCAATGGTCAGCACTGCCACAGAGGGAAAACAATCATAGAATCACAGAATGGTTTGGGTTGTAAGAGACCTTGAATATCACCCGATTCCAACCCCTCTGCTACGGGCAGGGACACCTTCCACTAGACCAGATTGCCCAAAGGCCTGTCCAGCCTGGCCTTGAACACTGCCAGCGATCTTGTATCTATCTAAAAGAGAGTCTTAATATACACTGAAGAGTGACTTTAAATAGCCAGCACCAATTTTGGCTGCGTGAAGCGACTACACTTGACAGGCAGTGGAGAGGCAGAAAGGTGCCATGCTACTGCTGCAGAAAGTCCTACCCTACTCACAGGTGAAGCATGACAGCAAAGAATGTAGATGTCTCTACAGCTCCCCACCTCCATACAAGGAAGACTAGGTGTGTGTAATAGTAAGCCTGTATCTCTTGTCACTCTGCCGTATGCATGAGCTGCAGCAAAGATGTCTTCTGAGGGACAAACAGTTGAGGCTTTCATAAGAACAATCATGCATAAGGCCCACTGAGGACTTTGAGCACTGGAAAGCTGCTAGTATGTACACCCTACCTGTTTGCAGCTATACTGGTAAGATAAGAACAAAGTGATTGCTGAGGATAAAAGCAATAAAAAGGGAAGGCTTAAGGACAGGTAAAACTGGAGTCTACATATTGATTTTTTTACAATGAATGAATGAAAACTACTTTGAAATATACATAGACAAAAAAACTTCAAACACCTTTCCACAGCAAAAAAGAAAAAAGCCTGTCTTGCAGGTGAAAAGTTACTTAGTGTGCCAGTGTCACTTTCACTCCTACTGTTGATCTTGCCAGACTGGTGATTCCTGTAGAGAAGCAGGTCTTTAGAAGTAAGTGCGCAGTGATAATTTCTTTTAGCTGTGTCTATGGTGTTTCTTGTCTAAATATTTGTAGGCAAAATTAATAAAACATATGACTGCTGGGGCCCAGGCAAGGCTGTGGATTTTTTAAGAAGGGATGGTTCAACCTGTCAGGCTATGCAATACACCTCGTCTGGCTGCTGTACTGCTTTCTTACTCTGAACAAAGCCCCTGCCCCAGTTTACACATACAAAAGGCTGACATATTTTCTGCCTGCAGGGAGGGACCGGCTCTCAAATGAAACACCTGCTGGAGAGAAGAGGGGATGCTGAGAGAGGGTCAGCAGCGCCTGAACTGTCCTTGCAGCGCCAGTGGATCTGCCACTGTCCAGCCAGGGCTTTGTGTTAGACTGTGAAAACAGCCTCAGAACCCATCCAGCTCCCAAAGGCACACATCTAAGCGCAGTGCCGCCTTGAAAGGGCTTGGAGGTGCAGAGGAGAGGGGAGCTCACTAAGAAAGTGAGCAGCCCTTTGATTTCTTCAGGGTTACAGCAGAGCAGTTATCTTCTAAGGAAAATAACCTGACTCTGTTGATCAAGTAGATGGCACTGTGATATCAAAGCTAATGAGAAAAGACAAGCAAGCGAGTGAGGCACAGATAAAAAGAGGGGGAGATGAATCTTCATTATTATTATGTTTCAATGTAAAATAGGGGGGTGTAGAAATTACCAAAGAGGAAATATTTTCTGTGGGATTCTTTGGAACCTTATGTCTGGCAATTCACAAATCAAGAGGGGAATGGAGCCTAAAAAAGACTATCACGAGCAATAGGCAAGATTTTCCTTCTAGATCCCTATTTAGAACAATTACATATTTGCAACTTCGCACTAAAACTTCATGCTTTCAGTGTTTTTATAGCTGAACTGGAACCCTTTTTTCTCTCTCTCTTTTTGTGTATGTCATGTATGTGCAAGAACAAATGAAAGAATGAATGAACAGGAAAGATGACTGTTGGGTAACTTCTGGTTTGTAATGGGAAGTTGCTTTGGAGTAATAAAGATAACAATCTAGAAAAAAATAACAGTTTTAGCTCATACAACCAAGTTTTGGTGGGACTTACGGCTGGTTACAGGGCTTAAAGTAGAGATACTCAGGAGGGAAGAAATGGACACAACCTACAAAGCTTGACTCAGCCACAGTGTCTCTTACTAGGCAAATGACTTTCTAGGCAGGGGTCTAGAGAAGTTCATCAGGCAAGTGAATCCTAACATACATTACAGGGAGCCTAATGAAAAGCATGGTTAAAACTGAAACTAACAGCTCAGACAAATAATTTATTCAGAAAAAAAAACCAAAACCCAGGCTGTAAACTTGACATCGTCCTATATGTGAGAGTGAATATTGCAAATAAAACTGAATTTTGCATAAATACAGAGGATCAGTCTTTTTAAAGCAATAAGGTTACTGAAGTGAGTTCAGCAATGCAAAAAAAGGTTCACAGTCTGACCTAACGTACTTCATTGGGATAGGAGCCTCTGTCTTTATTCACAGTAACATAACCTGATAAACCTAGTTCTAGTTACTGGAATACATAATTTGTTCCTCTTAGTTAGATGATGTAGCCTTTTGCTGCCATCAGGCATTCATCAGCGTGTAAAATGCAAATACATGTGTGAGTATGCTGTGTGTAGACATCCTCTCCCAAACCCAGCTGTGCCAATGAAAGAGGTTATTGACTGTAATGACTCATCATCCTCCTCTGCAGACTGTCAGTGCAAGGACCTGCAGAAGGACTTGCCCATGCTCCTTAACTTGCTTTAGCTGAAAAGCAGCCTGACTAACAGCCTAACACCCCTGAACTGCCTCAGCTAGCCTTGCCTGAAGTAGGCAGGTCTGAAGTAGGAAGCACTGATAGGAGCTGATCCATCAGCACGCTGGTGAGATGGTGATGGCTGAGCGAGTGAGCACTGTTAAACAAACACAGGCAGTGACCTTTTCCACTGAGGCGGCTGGACAGGGAGGACAGCCGTCCTGTGACTGCTGGGACTTTGCACACAAGTAGCAGCAAAACAGAAGGGTGGCAAGAATAGATTCCTTCAGATTAATGGTCTTATAAACCATGGAGATAAAAGTTATATTACAGCAAAATGTAATGATAATGATGTGATCACCAGTCAAGAGCAAATGCACTAAAATAGCACATAGTGGTACTAATGAAATTCTTCAAAGCCTTATTAGCTGAAAAGATGAAAATGATTTTCATTCAGGAGGAAGGGAAACTTTTTGTTTGTTTGTTTGTTTTTAATTATAGTATGTTTTCTGCATTTAATTTTCACAGTATTTTCATAGGAAAAATATTTAATATATATGTATGTGTATAAATATATATAAAATAAAAGTAAATATACACTGCAGAGTACAAACTTTTAAAGCAGAAATGTCCTTCAGGCTTAGGTGATTATACTGCTGCTGAGTTTTTGTTATACTCCAGTGGCATTCTGCTGGAATGAGACTGACCTCTGTGCAAAGGGCAAGCATAAAACCTAAGTACCATGTAAGTCCTACTTAAGTCTTAAGGACCTGGTTCTAATTCCATTGAAATAAATAGCAATATTTTCATTGCCTTTCAGTGAAAGCTGTTTCAAGGTCAGTAAATGGGATCAGACCTATACATGCCTTTTGTTGGCCCAATTAGAGTGATACCTCAAGGAGCTGGATGTAAATGCTTGGGAATAAAAAGAGGTGAAATAATACCCTGGTAGTAAAAGCCTTGGTAATTCTGGAGAATTTGCTAAAGTAGATACTGGGACCAAAACATTCGTTTCAAAGATTCAAGAATGCTAGGTAAATTTATTCTAACCAGGAAGCTGGTTTTACCCAAATCTGACTTGAGGATTATCGTGCATACTTCTGCATATACTGTGTAATATAATGCATATTACTGTAAAATCTATTTAAAACTTTATTATTATTTCTGTAGTACTAACAGAATTTTGGATACCTTAGAGTACTAAAACATCATGTTCTCTGCTCTGGCAGCATTAACCCATTTTCTCTGCTACATCATCCGCCCTTGCTAGGTTAACAGAGTGGCATCTATTTACACATCTAAAAAGTGCCTGCACAGAAACTTATAAATTCCAAGTGTATCACAGCTGATTTCTCATTACAGGTGAGAAAGCTTTAGATAAGACCATGTTCACAACGCAAGGCATTGGAGAACTCTGCACTTACTTTGTGCATCTTACAGGGCCTCCTGGCCACAGCAGTGTATTTCACTTCTCAGCTTGTACAGGGAAATAGATACACATTGGACTCCTTCTAGAACAACCTTACACCTAACTGCCAACTTTGCAAAGTGTAAAAACATCGTGTGTGTGCTCAGCAAGTGATTTTCAAAGGCTCTGACCTTCCATAAATAAAATCCAGATTCCTCAGAACGAAGCACAGGTGGAAGGCTAGGCTTATGGCACATGTTTATTCTTATAGAATCATAGAATCATAGAATAGTTAGGGCTGGCAAGGACTTTAAGATCATCAAGTTTCAACCCCCCTGCCATGGGCAGGGACACCTTACACTAAACCATGGCACCCAAGGCTCTGCCCAACCTGGCCTTGAACACTGCCAGGGATGGAGCATTCACAACTTCCCTGGGCAACCCATTCCAGTGCCTCACCACCCTAACAGTAAAGAACTTCTTCCTTATATCCAAAATTTCTTCCTTATATCTTCCTTAACCTTGCCTCTTTCAGCAGCAGGCCTACTCTAGGAAAGGGCAGAACAGAAAAGATTTTTTTTTTTGTAACATAAAAAATGTCTCTACTCTTTTTGATCTGTCAGAAGAGATTGACTTAGCCTTTCTGTTGTAAACAATCATTCCCAGTAACATTTAAAATACTGTATAAAATAATCAGGGTAACATAGAGTTACCCTGCAGAAATCTGCCAGGGTAATTCAAATCAGAGCTAAAATTCAAAGCTAGTATTACCACCTTCAGAGGTGAATACACAGGATGATTGGGTTGGGATTTAAGAGTGACGACAGCAATGAAAGTTGTTCTGCCTCAGTTTTTCTGTCAGTAAGATGCAAATAGTGGTATGTGCCCCTTTTCAGTAGCTTTGAAAGGTCCATGAATAAGAAGCACTACTCCAAACTACCAACTGTATCAACAGGTGAAATTCATCTGAAATACTCCTCAAGAAGCAATGAAAAGAGAATTGAAAGGAATCAGATCATACGTAGGGGTAGTAAGCTCTAAAACCAGCACCGCCTGAATACAGGTAAGAACTGAATTTAAGCATCAGCAGGGCTCAATACAAAAATGCATCCACCATTGGGAACCAGTGTAAATAGCCCACCTGTAAGCAGTGCAGGCACAGACTGGCTCCGGTGGCTGGAGCAGTGCAGCAGGGTGGGGTCTCCATACCAACATGTGTCTTGGGTGTGCGTAACAACCCTGCCACCATCACCCCTAACCCTGCATCCACTCTTTTAGTAGTGGTGGTGGCCTGGAAGCACCTCAGCATGGGTACAGCTGAGGTACTGCCTGCCCAGGCTCACCTGGCTAACACTTGGGAACACCACTTCAAAAATGCTGGTTTTATTATTTTAAACCAGGTGGACATGTCTCTTAAGGCTGGGGCTGCATGGGGAACCTACAGCGACTCTTCCTCCGAGATGCTGACCCTGGCGTCAGGAGTGGAAGCAGTCACCTGTGGACCCCCAGGGAAAATGAGGCTGATAATCATGGCATTCAGGTGAAGTTCCTGATGACTGGAAAAAGGGAAATATAACCCCCATTTTCAAGAAGAGGAAAATGGATGACCCGGGGAACTACAGAGCAGTCAGTCTCACCTCTGTGCCTGGCAAAATCTTGGAGCAGATTCTCCTGGAAGTCATGCTAAGGCACATGAAAATCAACAAGGTGCTTGGTGACAGCCAGCAGGGCTTCACTAGGGGGAAATCCTGCCTGACCAATTTAGTGGCCTTCTATGATGGGGCTACGGAACTGATGGACAGGGGTAGAGCAGTTGATGTCAGCTACCTGGACTTGTGCAAAGCGTTTGACACTGTCCCACATGACATCCTTGTCTCTAAATTGGAGAGACATCAATCTGATGGATGGACCACTCAGTGGATAAAGAACTGGCTGGCTGGCCACACACAAAGAGTTGTGAGGGAAGGAATGCCATCCAGAGGGACCTTGACATGCTTGTGAGGTGGGCTGATGCCAACCTCATGAAGTTTAACCATGCCAAGTGCAAGGTCCTACACCTGGGTCGGAGCAATCCCAGGCACAGCTACAGGTTGGGCAGAGAAGAGATTCAGAGCAGCCCTGCAGAGAAGGACTTGGGGATGTTGGTTGATGAGAAAATGAACATGGGCCGGCAGTGTGTGCTGGCAGCCCAGAAAGCCAACCGTATCCTGGGCTACATCAAAAGGAGTGTGACCAGCAGGTCAAAGGAGGCGATCCTGCCCCTCTACTCTGCTCTTGTGAGACCTCACCTGGAGTATTGTGTGCAGTTCTGGGGTCCTCAATATAAAAAGGACATGGAACTGTTGGAACAAGTCCAGAGAAGGGCCACGAGGATGATCAGGGGACTGGAGCACCTCCCGTATGAAGACAGGCTGAGGAAGTTGGAGCTGTTCAGCCTGGAGAAGAGAAGGCTGCATGGAGACCTCATAGCAGCCTTCCAGTATCTGAAGGGGGCCTATAGGGATGCTGGAGAGGGACTCTTCATTAGAGACTGTAGTGACAGGACAAGGGGTAACAGGTTAAAACTTAGGGGAAGTTTAGATTGCATATAAGGAAGAAGTTCTTTCCTGAAAGGGTAGTGAGGCACTGGAATGGGTTGCCCAGGGAGGCTGTGAATGTTCCATCCCTGGCAGTGTTCAAGACCAGGTTGGACGAGGCCTTGGGTGATATGGTTTAGTGTGAGGTGTCCCTGCCCATTGCAGGGGGGTTGGAACTGGATGATCTTAAGGTCCTTTCCAACCCTAATTATTCTATGATACCGCCATTTTGGGCCTCTGGGGCTTAGCGGTCGTGCCCTTGCCCAGGTGGCAGCCGCAGCTCTCCGTCCCCGCCGGTGAAGCAGGACGCGACAGGCAGCACTCCCGAGGCCGGCAGCACCTCGGCGCCGCCATGCGAGGTTTCCCGGCGGGGCCAGGCGGGGCTGGCGCGGAGTGGAGCGGAGCAGCGCAGGCCCGGCAGCCGCAGGAAGGGGAGGGAAGGCAGCCACCGTCGCCATCATGCATGCGCCGCCGGGGCTGGTGCGCCTGCTGGCGGCGCGCAGTTGGGGGCGAGCGCCGCGCCGCTACCTCGGCGCCATGTCCCGGTACGTTACGGAGCAGCGGGGCCGGCCCAACTCTGCCGATTACCGCCTCTACTTTAGTAAGTAGCAGCCCCCGGGCTGTATGAATCCCTTCCTTCCCCGCCTCCCAGGGTGCACGGCGAGGAGAACGGCGGCTCCCCGCTTCCGCCGAGGCCTTTCGAGCTGCCTGCCCCTGGGCCTCCCCCTACCCCCCAGTGCCGGAGGCAGGTTCTCGTGGAGAGTGGGGTGGGGGTTTCCTGGCAGATCCGCATTTGGAGCGGATGCTGGGCCTGCTCAGCGGTGGGGGTGGTGTGCATGGCACAGCCGTACGCTTCCCAGCCCTGCGAAGGGCCCTGTAGAGGTACTGAGAAGGCCGGAGTGAAGCACAGCCGTGGTGCACTGTTGCAGTAGTCTGCCCGGGAAGGCCATGGCGTGCTTTGGTATCCCAAAGACGGCCTTGGCCACGGGGGCGTCTCCTGGCCTTGCCTCATCTCGCCTTTCAGTGTGACAGCCCGGTGGTAGCATTGGCTGTCCCCAGTGACCATGCCAGCCCTCCCACCACAAACCTCACAGTGAGGGGAGGCTGGCATCCAGACATGGGGCCTGTGGGGCCAGCAGCAGTAAGTGGCAGCGGGAGGGTGTGGGCAGCACTCCCAGGAGCACTCCAGCAAAACCCAGTGAGAGCTGGTGGTGTGCAGGCTTGGTGTTGCACGTTTTTGTAATAGTGTTGTATATTTGCCGCTTCTCCAGTAGTGGTATTGTATGGTTTTGGTTCATTGAGTTACAAGCAGTTAATTCTAATGTCTGCTGGTGTGAGAGAAGCGGAGGCGTAGCGTGCCCTGTCAGCAGTACCCTGCCAGAGCTCCCTTGTGCTCAGTCCCCAGGGGCTGCCAGCACAGGAGCTCCTCTAGAGAAACTCCCTTTAGTTAGTGGGAATAAGTAGCCTACCACTAAACTTTGTTTTATTTGGGAGGAGCATCTGGGAGGCTTCCAGGAGTTGCAAAAACCATTTACTCCTCTTTTCTGAAGTGGTCCAAGTACAGTCCAAAGCTAAATGAAGTCCTTATCTGCTTTCCCCGTTACTGTGAATAAGGGTGCTAGGAGAGAACTTCCTTGGGAGTTGTGTTAGCACCTTGGATTGTTGTTGATATTTCTGTTTTGATGCACTGCTTGGGTTTTTAGTATGTTGAAAAAATTCTGAGTAGATGGAAAAGCTTGAGCATCCACTCCAGTGAATTTTGTTCCTTTCTGCAGTGTAAGCAAGGCTGAGGGGCAGATTTGGTCACCATTGAGTTTAATGCCAGCAGGTTGCCAGGTGTGGTGTTTCATGTCTAGGGCCTGAGCAATTATCCCATCCCTCGCTTATTCTTTTGGTCAGTCTTTGGGGGCTGGAGCACCTTCCGTATGAAGACAGGTTGGGAAAGTTAGGGCTGTGCAGCCTGGAGAAGAAAAGGCTGCTTGGAGACAGACCTCATTATCAGCCTTCCAGTATCTGAAGGGGGCCTACAAGTGTGCTCAGGAGAGGGACTCTTCATCAGGGACTGTAGTGATAGGACAAGGGGGAATGGGTTTAAACTTAAACAGGGGAAGTTCAGGTTAGATATAAGGAAGAAGTTCTTTACTGTGAGGGTGATGAAGCACTGGAATAGGTTGCCCAAAGAAGTGGTGAATGCTCCATCCCTGGCAGTGTTCAAGGCCAGGTTGGACAGAGCCTTGGGCAACATGGTCTAGCGTGACGCATTCCTGCCCATGGCAGGGGGCTTGGAATTAGGTGATCTTAAGGTTCTTTCCAACCCAAACTATTCTACGATTCTCTTTGTGGTCGTGAAACTCAGTTTATTAGAAATGAGAAGTCACAGGGGCAGCATTGCTAGAAACCCAGATAAATTATCTGATTGCTTATGGAAATAAAGTTCCCTTGCTGTGGTGTTTTTGTTTTGTTTTGTTTTTTTTTTTGTTTGTTTGTTTTGTTTTGGTTGTTTTTTTGTTGTTATTGTTTTTCTCTGTTAATGGTTTTTTATTGGTGGGGAAAAGGAGAAAAGAGAATGAAAGCATCTCATCTTCACATAGCTTGTATTGCCAGGTAGTCAGAAGAGAAGTGTTGAATAGTAAAGCAATAATTTTGATTCTGACGAATTCTTACCAGTCAAAATCCTAGTCCTGCATGTAGGTTGTTTTTTTAGTCCTTGGAATTAAACTTCAGGAAAAGTTCATCTGATGCATAATTGTGGCATATCATACATTTCTGTAATGCAGAACAGTCAGCAATACTAACGTGTCATATCTTTAGATTTGTAATGCTACTTTTTTGTTTTTTTTCAGAGAATGCAGATGGTAAATACATTTCCCCATTTCATGACATTCCACTGTTTGCTGGATCTAAAGAGGTATGTATTTATGCCTTGAAACACTATTATTTTAAAAATAACAATAGTTTTGTTGGCATTCTTTAGGGAAAAATACGGTTTTGTAGAAGCATTTTTTTAAAGCAATTAGCAGACAAATGTATAACACCAGAAAGGACCACTTTAACTGAGGCTGATTCCTTATGTAATATAGGCACAATAACCTCACCAAATTTTCTCTGCTGAGTTCAGTAACTTGCAGTGAAACAATGTGTAGACAAGCCTGGGTGTCTGTTGAAGTCTCCTAGTGACTGCAGGTTGGGGGAAAACCTCACTGTATCTTGTGTTAATTCTCCTCTGTGTTTTAAGGTTCATGTGCCCTTCAATTCATTTTCTGCTATTACTCCTTTCAAATTGGCATATTCCTACATCTGCAATTGAAAGTACATTTCCTTGCAGGAGGAGATGTACAGCACATGCTTACGTAACTTACAGTGTATTTCTGTAGATCCCAAAAGGAGCATTATAATTGGAAGCCAACAATAATGCCCAAGAGAAAAGTGGTAATCACACCTTTGGAGAATTACAAGGCTTGAGGTGCAGCTGAGCACTTTCACGTCTTGTTAGCCACACTCCCTGGAGTTTCATTATACCAATAATGAAATGCCTGGTTTGTGTGTCACCAGTGGGAACTGCCAGTCTTTGGTTTAGGCTTAGGTTTGCTTATTATGGTATGGTTGTTACACAAACAGGTTGGGAGGGTTTTGGCTGTTTTCTTGATTTCTTGCTGGATTTCTATGGATGATACAAATGGTGAGGAAGGTCAGCAGTTGTAGCATGTTCAGATTGAGACTTCTGAACTAGTGAACCAATCTCTTGAATTATTTAAACCGTGAGATTAAAAATAGCCATTAAACTTTTTGATTGGCAGCCCCTGAGCATGCTAGTCAACAAAGAGGTAAGTTTCAGTCAGAGAATCATCACTAAGATGCTCTGTTAAGTGGGTGTTGTTGCTATAAAAGTAATCCGTATTACCATCACATGTTCCCTGGGGGCCTTACTGTCTCTGCGTCTAGAGTTTAAGCTTTGGAGGCTTGGATTATTGTCTGTGATTTTTCTGTAGACTAAGTTACAGTACAGCAATGTCTGGTCAGTGTGGGGAGGCTTTCATTTAGGTGTGTGAGCAAGCAGAGAGCATTCCAAAGGATACAAGGGGCTGACAGGAGAGCAAGAAAGAGAGTCATTATGAAGATCTTTGTTAATTTTGCCTTCTTCGCAAGAGGATGACTTATGGAGTTGTTTGTTTTCTTCCTACCCTGGTCTAAGCTTTGTGGACTTTTATGACTTTGTGGACTTCTTGTTTGCTTCTTTAGTTTCTTTATCCCTTTCAACCGGCTGTATGACTGTGTTTTTGTTCAGTTGAGAACAGGCCTAAATTGCCATTTATTTTTTTCAGTAGCTGGGAGAAGTGGATGTGTCCTTGTATACTTCTGTCTTCCTCTGTTAACATCTGGAAGGTTATAATTTCACAGTAAAACAGAACTGAGTACTTTTAAAATTTACAATTTGGGTCTTTACGTTCACGAAGGGATGTTTCAATTGCATTGAAAACTACCATTGTCTGTATTTATAGGAATACAGGATTGTGCTCTAATGTTCTTTATACACTTCTTTACTTCTTTCTTTCTCTATAGGATAAAGAGATTCCTGCAAAGAGGTCAAGAACTACTGGATCTGAGGTACTGCTAATTGTTTATTTTTACTGTTTTAAAAACCCACAACAAAAATAACCCCAAGCCAACCCTATTCTTCTATTTCCATTATCAAGAAATCATACATTATTAAGAAATTCTTCTATTTCCATTATTAAGAAATCATACAAGAAACCATACGGAATGGTTTGAGTTGAGTTGGAAGGTACCTTAAAAGTTACCTAGTTCTAACCCCCCTGCCATGGACAGGGACACCTTCCACTAGACCAGGTTGCTTCAGGCCCCATCCAGCCTGGCCTTGGACACTGCCAGGGGTGGGGCAGCCACAGCTTCTCTGGGCAACCCATGCCAGTGCCTCACTACCTTCACAGTGAAGAATTTCTTCCTAATGTCTAATCTAAATCTAGCCCCTTTCAGTTTAAAGCCATTACCCCATGTCCTATCATCTCATGCCCTTGTAAAAAGTCCCTCTCCAGCATTTTTGTAGGCCCTCTTTAGGTATTGGAAGACTGTTCCAAGGCCTCCCTGGAGCTTCTCTTCTGGCTGAATAAGCCCAACTCTCTTAGCCTGTCTTCAGAGGAGAGGTGCTCCAGCCCTCTGATCATCTTCATGCCCACCTATGGACTTCCTTGAGCAGGTTCACATCCTTATTATGTTGGTGGTCACAGAGCAGAGTGCAACACTCCAAGTGGGGTCTCACCAGAGCAGAGTAGAGGGGGAGAATGACCTCCCTGAGCCTCTTGATCGCACTTCTTTTGATGCAGCCCAGGATGTGATTGGCTTTCTGGGCTGCGAGTGCACACTGCTTGGTCATGATTTAATATTCTTGTCTTTGCATGGACCAGAAGCGTCAGCATTCTTTCATTCATCAGTATGTTTTCAAAGGGAAACACTTCCATACCACTCTTTGAAAAGTTCGTTATGACTATTGCAGCATATATATGTAATCTTTTTTGCTATTGCATTCAGAAACATTTGCAATAAAACCTTTGTTAATGAAATTTTCATTATGCTCTGAGTATTGGTATATCTACAAATCTTCAAAAATCTTAAGAATGTTAGGGCAGGAATTAGGCTTAGTATCTGCTTTTTAGATCTGAAGATACATTTTTTTCTATACTCATTTGGAAAGCCCAAGGAGAAAAATCACATCTGCTAATAGTTCAGCATTAACCAGCACTGGAGTTAAGCCTAACGGAAGCCCAGAAAAATGTGGAAGATCTACTGAGGCTTTTGCTGTGAAACAGCATTTGTTTATGCAAGTGTCTTTTCCAAAACATAGCATTTTTTGCAATACTTTCCTTGTCATAGGAAAATAAAACTTTAAAAAATAAAACTTCATAGAAGAAAGTCAAAGTGAAACAAACTGTGCTTGAAGTCTATGATGTGTGGGCGTGTGTCCCCCCCCACCCTTTGTCTTGTATCTGTTTGACCAGTCATACTGCAAAACTCTTAACTACACATCCATGTGAAAGAACTGCCCTAACTGTCTGGGTTCTCATAGTTTTGCAATTAGTTTGTGATACACTGGTGATTCTACTTTATAACAGTCCCCAAGCAATCCTGCTCTATATATTTCCTGTCGCTCTGCCCTGTGATTCATTCAAGCTACAGTGCCTGGGTACCGCTTTTCAGATTTTCTATTGCTTGATGCCCATTGAAGTACTATTTAGTAGATGTGAAATCGTGCCTGAAAGATGAATTGCTGAGGAGAAAGACTATGTGCCAGTAGACTTTCTCAAAAATCATTGTTGTGAAACATGAATTCTTAATTACTGCTTTCTGGAAGCCAAATACTGTTTCTTACCTGTTTATGAATACTGTGAAAATGCCTGCCAGTTGTGAAAATGCAAAGATTGTTTTATGCAGACTCTAAAACTGTTCAAAACTGCATTTTCTGTGTAGTGTGAAGCATTATAGCTTGTTGAAAACCATGTTTCTAGTACCTTTATTCTGATCTCTGGATCAGCCTATTGAGTGTGTGTGGGGGAAGTGCCAGTGAGGCTGAGCAGCTCTTGCTCTGTAGACTTCAGAACTGCTTCACATAACTCCTGCTGTGAGAGAGCTCTGGATTGTGGTTTAATAGAACTAGAGAAAATGAGCAAAGGCAAATGTACATTCCATTCTGATGTAAGCAAACAAATGTGTAAGCTCTAGGCTTCCCAAATAAGCTTGGTCTTTACTTAGATGGTGAAATGTGAGAGTGCAAATCATTTAGAAAAAACTTTTTTCAATGTGATCTGTGAGAGCTGGGAAGAAGAGAGAAAATAGATCTTTGTGTTCAGGAAAGCAGTTTCTTCTTACACTGGGCTCTTTAGCAGCTCTCCTCACACTGGCTTTATGAAAAATGCATCCCTGTGTGCTTGTATGTAGGGAAAGCATAGGTTAATCAGGAGATAAAAGGAAAATGAGGAATTTAATGCTATGTACTGATTTCTGAAGAACTTTGAAGCACTGCACTCCATACTCTTGTGTAGGGATGAAAAGGCTACTTTATATATATGGTGTTCAGTTGATCCTTGCACTGAATTTGGCCAGAATTCAAAGTTTCCTCTTGCCCTGGAAACACAGTGAAATATTTAAAACTTGTGCTTTTAGGGTGGCAGTTATATGTTACTCTTGACAAGGGCAAGCTCTCTTAAGTGTGCGTTAAATTATGCTGAGCTGGTGATCATCAGATGGCAGTTTAGTTATGGAAAATTAAGATAATTCTGCATGAGTCTCTTCAGTCTGTCTAATCTACTTCAAATTGTTCTTGGCATTCCTGATGCCAGAAAAGAAGGTCTGAAAATAGAGGAGCTTAAGCTTTCAGCATTCGTGGGATAGGGGAATGCACACTGTACAAGTCTCTGTGTGTTGTTTGCAGTCTTGGCTTGTAGTTCTAAGGGAAATGCTGTGGTTTTTCTGTATGAACTGTTCTCAGTAGTGCCGCCGTTTCTTGCAACATTTTAGACCTTCCCAAATCTCAGTTAAGTTTAAACCTGCAGCCACTGCTGACAGCTGACCCTTTTGCTTTCACAGATGTTTTGGCTGTTTGAAGACTAGTGAGAAGTCATTTTGAAGGAGAAACTCTGCTGAAAGGAATCATATTGAGCTTCAGTCTCAAAATCATTACCAGCTTGCAGTCTGAACTTCTGCTTTTTCTTAAGCATTGCAAGCACTCGAAGTCCACTTCTGACCAAGTAAATCTCTGTTAAAGGTATCAAAAGTTTCACAGCTCTGTCTGGAAGAGTGAATGTTCCCAGTGTGATTAGAGTCAAAACTGTCAAAGGCTGATTGTTGAATATGGTCTTCCATGTCTAGCAGGAAGGAGGTTTGAAGAAGTCATAGTTTTCTTTTCAAGAAAAATTTGACATGTTGCTTTCCTGCTGTAGTGAAAGGGTTTCTAATCTACTTGTCATTGTATGGCTCATTCAGAGGACTCAGATGTTCTTGAATATGAAGCTTTAGTCCAGATGTTGGCCTTGGTAAGGAATCTCCCTTGTTATAGTCCTCTGATTTGCAGACATCCACAAGAGCATTTGGGGGAAAAAAAAACAACCAACCAACCAAAACCAACCAACCCCAAACCAGCAAACCTCAACCAAAGCAAAACCAAAAAAATCTCGTCTCAAAACCTGAACAAAGAAACTGGATGCTTTTGTTGCATCCTGTGGGTTGCACAGTGCTGGAATACCCCTGCAGATTTCAGCTGAATTGCTGTCAGGCAAAGACTTCTGGTAAATTAACCAGTTAGGTGAGATACAAGGGATCATCAAAGTGGTCATGCAGTCTGAATGGATGATCTGGTAGGGAGCCTCATGCTCAGAACAGTATTCAAAACTGGTGTCAGAGTTGTCTTGTGGAAAAGTCGGTATGTTTCATAAGAAAGGAAGAGCTGTCATCATTTCCCATGCAGTATAGGTACAGACGTTGCACTGACTTTGTATTCTGTCTTAACAACAGCCTCTGTAACCTTCTTTGGTCATGTCAGGTGTTTTTTTTTGGTTTATCTAACCTGGGCTGTAGTGTGTTCATTATGTCTGGTCAGGGACTTGTGTGTTCTGAATTTTTGATTATCAGTGAAGCTTTCATTCTAATGCTTGAACTTGCCCAGCCTTTTTCTGTGAATGGGTCCAATAGCTGTAAGCCTTGCTTGGTGTTCTTGTAGTTAAACAAATACTGAGAATAGAGGTAATTTTCACTCAGCGATCCAGTTAAAATCTATGGGAGTAGAGTTAATTTACTGAGAAAGTTGCATCATTGATTTGGTCAAGCTTAACTTCAAATTAAAGAGTCATTAAACTTGAGAAAGTCAGTGTTTTGTTTTCATTCACGTCATGGTTGTGCACTAAGTAGTTTTGCAGGTGTCTGGTTTATCAGAGTATCCCCGACACCACTTTTGAGATACCTGTGGATAAAAACAGTGTTTGTGGTTCCCTTTTCACTGTAACATCAGGGAAGTACACTATGAAGAGGCTGCAGGCACTTTGTATTTATGCTGGGCACATCATATTCCTTTTCTGCTGTGTGGCATGTTAATTTATTGGAACAGTTCCATTGACTTCTCATTTAGATACAGTATATTTGGTCTCCAGATGTTGTTGGCATCTGGTTTCTTGTTTGCATTGGCAAATACCTTGTAGCAAGTGTTACATTCGGAATGCTTATAATATAGGTAGTCATTTTGTAAGGAAGCCCCTCTCCAAGTATTTGTGGGTACGTTTTATGGCAGTCCTTATTTTCTTCCTTTTTTTTTCTTCTCTTCCTTTTTAGCTTTTAGCCATCACCCTCTGTTCACCCTGCTGCTGGATTGCAGCTCATCTTTTCGTGTTAGTCGTCAGGCGCATGCTGCCATGTTCGGTTGATGGCTAATGAGAATCCCTGCAAGACTGCAAATGAACAGACAGAAAATAAATGGAAATTATAGCTGCTTTTTCTTCTCTCTGTCTTGTAAGCTCAGCGCTTCTCAGTTGAGGAAGGGTCAGCAGCTCCCATATGCTGCCTCTAATGCCTTTGGATTTTTATTTGTATTTTTAAGCAGTCTACTGTAAAAGCCACTAAAGTAATTGTAAGTGCTAGCATTTTTCTTCTTCCTGTTATGGTGAATGGTAATCAGGCCATAAATAGTGGTGGTGTTTGTCATTTTATGAAATTATGCTGAGTTTCTGTTCCTCTCTTTATCTCTCGTTTTGTCACTTTCCTCACTGCATAGGTTGCTCCACTTCTGCTTCAAATTAGCTGAACCTCCAGGGTTGAGCGTTAAGTATTGCAGCCCCTGGGCAAAATCATACCTATTCAAAACCCATCCCTCAAATGCACCAGCTAAGGAACTTGGGAAGACTGGGTAAAGAAATAGTTGAACAAGAAAGGGAAAGTTAGGTAAGGAAGGATTGCTTCTGAGAGAGGTGTATGGGAGTCCAGAAGGGCAGGTTGCAGAAATAGTGTCAGAAATGTGCTTAATTTTGTTTTCCTTCTGGTAATACTCAGGTTTGTAATAGCAAACTCTGATAAAAATGAGTTAGCTTCTGTAAGAATCTGTACAGCCAGAGCTAGCAGTTATTTTTGGCCATCAGTCTTAGTGGAAAGAACACTGACTCACAGTTTAGCTGGGTACAGTAGTCTGTTTTCCTTGCTTTGCGCAATACATACTGTAGGAATATGTTGAAGTATATTTGTGTATCTTTTTATCTTTCCATGGTTTTCCTATTTAAAAAAAACGAAAACTGTTTCTGTCCTCTGTGAAAGACAGTTTTGCTTGTCTGATCAAAACCAATGTCATGATGCATTACAAATGATGTTGAACTGAAATGGAATGTTGTAAGTTGCCAAGCAGTGTTAAAGGAAACACCCGATAAAGCAAACACTTACATTCTCCGTCAGTTCCCATGTAATGTACTTAGTGTGTAGTTCTTAGGAAATAAAGGTTGTAATTTAGACGTACTGGTTGCTCTTTTTGATGTAATTTTCTGCTGATTTTCATATTCAGTTTTAGGGGTTAGGAAATGCAGTTTTGACTTCTCTGTGTTGAGCAAATGAATTATTTTTTCTCCCCTGTTGCCTCCTCAAGGTATAATAGATCACAAGTACAAATGTCTGACTTGTGTTCGCATTAACCCGAAGTCAAACAAGCTACGTAATACCCTGAGTTGTAAGTCCCTTGTGCTCTGTCAGGTCATTTCCCCTAGCAGATGGGTTCTGTCCCTTTTCCTGAATCTAGGAAACTGTTTCCTTTTCTTTTCTTGCATGCTCCTGGAGGCTGTCCTTCTGAAGAAGCTGTCAACCAGCAGTGTTGGCATGAGGCTAGACTGTAGGAGCTGCTCCATCTGGCCTGTTGTACAGTCTGTTGTCATGAAGTGGAGTTCCTTCTACATTAGGCACTTGTAGAATTGGATTAAATCTGGACTGCAGCAAGCAGCAGTCTCACAGGCAGACCAGTTGACTGCCCTCATACTAAGCCAGTTAGATGGCAAACTTTCCAAAGCAATACTTTTTGTTTCATGAGAGATGTTTTTTTTCCTAGCGCTGGAATGTGTGTCAAATGTTGAAAGTCTCACCATTCCTTGAAGGGTTTGGTGACGTGGAATTTTTTGTTTTACTGATCTAAAATAAAGATAAAAATATCAATTACCAGATGCATTCACCATCCAGAGCTAACCACTGAATATCTTATGCAGATGGTAATCTCTGAAGACAGGTGGTGCTTGACACTTGCTTTTCTGTTTGCAGCTGAGGCAGGGACAGTTTTGCAGCAAGCGATGGGGGAGAACAGTCAAGTGGTCGGAAGAAGTAGGTGCTTGGTCTGGAAAAATAAGAATGATGGAAAAATTCCAGGGTGACATTTAGGTAAGGAAGGAAATGAGATAAGAAAGAGGAGGAAAAAAAAAAAGAAGAGAGCCAGAGAAGTATACTTCTTCTCTCTTTCTATCTGTCAAACTATCTAGTGTTTGCTCTACTTTCCACACCAGTGAATCTGGTCTCAGCACTGTGAAAATGTGATTGCCCTATAAATAAAACTTCTTATTTTAAAATGTAAGCACTGCATGAAGTTATTAATCTCTTGTAAGTGCCTGTGGCAGCTCAGTATTAGAGAGAGTACTTTCGGGGATTTTTTTTGCATACAAATTAATCTGTCAGGCTGTCACATTTAAGACTCTTGACAATTCACATTTGATTGATACCACAAATTATGAAGGCCTGGGCTTAGAGCTGTGTTAAATCCAAGTGGGTTTTTTGTTTTGAGAGCAACATTGTATTCATTTCTGTTCAGTTGTTGGCCAGCCCTGTGAGTTGTTTTGGTGAAGACCTGGAGTAACCCTTGACCAGTTAAAGCTCAAACCCAAGATTTATAGGCTGTGGAAGCCATTGTAATAGACTTGGTCAGGAAAAGGTACAGTGACATCTAAACAAAAAAATTACAGGATGGTGGTAGAGGGTGTCTAACCCCAGAGTAGTTTCTAAGTTTTCTACCTGTAGCTACCAGTCAGAACAATTCTTTGACCTGGTTGGCAGTTCCTGAAGAGTTTCTTGTCAGCACTGGCTTTCATGCTGTGCACTCTTTTTTTCTAAGTGTTTCCCAGATGGATGTGCAGACTTTATTTGGCTGACTTCCAACCCTTCCGTTACCTGCTGCTGCACGTATGTTGCTTTGTTCTGACTGCTTCCTTAATGCTGACAGCTTTGAGTTCTCTTTCTCATTACTTGTCTGTTTCAACTGTTCTTCTGTATGTAAGGTATACCTTATGAAACTGATATGAAGCAGTTTTGTCTTTTTACTTCCCCTTCTGTCTCCCCCCCATTTTATTTGGTTATGACCTGATTGCGAAAAGTGATTCCATCTGATATGCCACTGATTGCAGTAGGGGCACAGTACTTGTGGATGGTGAATATAATTTAAATTTACTGGGAATTTGTGCAGAGCTTATGATCTCATGGGAGAAATACTGAGTAGCAGTTGGGATTTTTCCTTTGCTTTCTTGCTTTTCACATTCCAGGTTTGTTTGGGAGGAGAAGATCATAGAACCTTTGGAATCACTTTAATCAGACTGTGGTGTTGAACCTGGAAATGTTATTTGTTTGTTGCAGCTGCAGGATACAAGGAGCAAAAATACAAGTATTTTAAGAGTCCTCTGGAACATTAATTGCACTGTAGTTAAAGAGTTAGTGCAAGTTTTCAGTTGGTTTAACTTTTCCTCCTACAAAACTCTGCAAACACGTATCATATTTTGTCCTTCCTGTAGTGATTTTTAATACCAGTGCAAGTTTTTTTTGGCTGTGAAGAGATGTCCCAAACAACATGATATTTTGGGGTTATTTTAGTAATCTGGGAGAAGAGAGGTTGTAGACATTGCTGAGTGGTTTGGTCTGGTTACTCATTTCAATAAATACTCCTTGGTAGTGCTTAACTCCTTGCAGCTTCAGAAGAAACCTTATGGCAGTTACACAGTTTTTCCTTTGGAAAATGTCACTTTAACCCCCCATTAAGAAGGGCATAGATTACTTAGTTTCTTTTTCTAAAAATACATGGAAGTTTATTCCTCGCACACCCTCTTCACTTTCTTGAAACAACTTTCACTTCATTTCTATTAGGAAGAAGGCTAATGCAAACATGAGGTGTCCGTGTCCATGTCCTTCCTCTGCCATCACTTTTGGATTCAATTTGTCTAACTTCAACCAGATTTGACTGAGAATCAGAAGCGTCAATTGTTGTATTTGCATGGGGTTTTAGAAAATGAATGAGGCAAAAGAGGAGGGCCTGAAGAAATAAATCCTCACGGGGAAAAAAAGCCCCAAAACATTGTCCTTTCCAGTGCTTGGGAAGCTAATGCTATCCTGTAGAAATGTCCAGTCCTCCTTGGTAAATTGAACCACTGCTTTGTGGCAAACCATTCCATGGACTTTCTGAGTGTTTTGTGAGGAGTAATATTGATAGAGGAATAAATAATGTCATGTAGATTTCCACTACTTAGAGTTGTTCATACTCTCAAAGGGGCAAGGAAAGGATGAACCAAGGAGGTTGAACATAATTGTGTGTAACTAAGCAAATTGTACTTACCATAGAATAGTTAGGATTGGATAGGACCTTAAGATCATCAAGTTCCAACCCCCCTGCAATGGGCAGGAATGTGTCACACTAGACCATGTTGCCCAAGGCTCTGTCCCACCGGGCCTTGAACACCACCAGGGATGGAGCATTCACAACCTCCCTGGGCAACCCATTCCAGTGCCTCACCACCCTGACAGGAAAGAATTTCCTCCTTATATGCAATCTAAACTTCCCCTGTTTAAGTTTTAACCCGTTACCCTTTGTCCTATCACTACAGTCCCTAATGAAGAGTCCCTCCCCAGCATCCCTATAGGCCCCCTTCAGATACTGGAAGGCTGCTATGAGGTCTCCATGCAGTCTTCTCCAGGCTGAACAGCCCCAACTTCCTCAGCCTATCTTCATACGGGTGGTGCTCCAGTCCCCTGATCATCCTCGTGGCCCTTCTCTGGACTTGTTCCAACAGTTCCATGTCCTTTTTATGTTGAGGACACCAGAACTGCACACAATACTCCAGGTGAGGTCTCACAAGATCAGAATAGAGGGCCAGGATCACTTCCTTCGACCTGCTGGTCACGCTCCTTTTGATGCAGCCCAGGATACGGTTGGCTTTCTAGGCTGCAAGCGCACACTGAAGCCGGCTCATGTTCAGATTCTCATCAGCCAACACCCCAAGTTCTTCTCCACAGGGCTGCTCCTAATCTCTTCTCTGCCCAATCTGTAGCTGTGCCTGGGATTGCTCCGACCCAGGTGTAGGACCTTGCACTTGGCATGGTTAAACTTCATGAGGTTGGCATCAGCCCACCTCACAAGCATGTCAAGGTCCCTCTGGATGGCATTCCTTCCCTCCAGGGTATCAACCGAACCACACAGCTTGGTGTCATTGGCAAACTTGGTGAGGGCGCACTGCATCCCACTGTCCATGTCACCAACAAAGGTGTTGAACAAGACCGGTCCCAACACCGATCCCTGAGGGGTGCCACTCGTTACTGGTCTCCAGCTGGACACTGAGCCATTGACCACAACTCTTTGTGTGCAGCCATCCAGCCAGTTCTTTATCCACTGAGTGGTCCATCCATCAAATTGATGTCTCTCCAATTTAGAGACAAGGATGTCGTGCGGGACAGTGTCGAACGCTTGGCACAAGTCCAGGTAGATGACATCAACTGCTCTACCCCTGTCCATCAGTTCTGTAGCCCCATCATAGAAGGCCACCAGATTGGTCAGGCAGGATTTCCCCTTAGTGAAGCCATGCTGGCTGTCACCAAGCACCTTGTTGTTTTTCATGTGCCTTAGCATGCCTTCCAGGAGAATCTGCTCCAAGATTTTGCCAGGCACAGAGGTGAGACTGACTGGTCTGTAATTCCCCGGGTCATCCATTTTCCCCTTCTTGAAAATGGGGGTTATATTTCCCTTTTTCCAGTCATTGGGAACTTCACCTGACTGCCATGATTTCTCAAATATGATGGCCAGTGGCTTAGCAGCTTCATTCACCAGCTCCTTCAGGACCCATGGATGGATTTCATCAGGACCCATGGACTTGTGTACATTCAGATTTTTAAGATGGTCTCGAATCAGGTCCTCTCCTACAGTGGGCCCAAGGTCTTCATTCTCACAGTCCCTGCGTCTGCCTTCCAAGGCTTGGATGGTGTGGTCAGAGCCTTTGTGAGTGAAGACTGAGGCAAAGAAGTCATTCAGAACCTCAGCCTTCTCCAAATCCTGTTTAGCCAGTTCTCCTGAGAGCTTCCTGAGGGGGCCTACGTTCTCCCTTGTCTGTTTTTTATTTGCTATATACCTGCAGAATCCCTTCCTGTTATCCTTAGCATTCCTTGCCAAGTTTAGGTCTAACTGGGCCTTAGCTTTCCTAACCTGGTCCCTAGCTTCCCGGACAACATCCCTGTACTCTTCCCAGGCCGCCTGTCCTTGCTTCCACTTATTATAAGCCTCTTTTTTCATTTGAATTTTCCTCAGGAGCTCCTTATCCATCCAAGGAGGTCTCCTGGCCCTCCTCCTGCATTTCCTTCTAGTTGTGATGCAACATTCCTGAGCTTGTAGTAGGTGATCCTTGAACATAAAAACAGCTGGAGCAGAGAGATGTGATGTATGTTGCTGCTGAATACAGAGAATAGAATTTGTCTAATTATAAAGTACTAATTGCAAAATGGATTTTATTTTCAGTCTGTCACCGTTTTTTGTTTCAGGTCGTGTTTAACATGATTGTAGAAGTGCCTCGTTGGACGAATGCAAAAATGGAGGTAATTGAGAAAACACCTTGATTAGATAGGTATTTGTGAAAGCTATGACTTCCAGTCATCAGAGTTTGATCAGAGTGTGAATTACTTTTTGCACATAAATTTTTCTGTGTTAAAAAATGAATTTCAACTTGTGCATACAGACAATTTCCTTGCTATTATAAAAAATGTAGAGGTTCTAATTTAGTTTCCGTTCTACAGGTGAGCACTGTTTCTTGACAGTCTTCTGACTGCAGAGTGCAGCATACCTGCAACAGAGTCTAAAGCAGTGCCTTGCAGAACATTGTCCAGCATTTAGTCTTACTTTTGCTCGCTCATAGAGCGTTCCACTCAGAGGATTTAAATTCTCTCATTTCTGCTATACAGTGTGCTGTAATATAGCGTGCTAGGCCAAATCCTGACAAACGGGGCCGCAAATGAAAAGGCATTTCCTTGTGTTAAAAAAACCCAAACAAACAACTTGGGGACCTCACTGATTGAAAGTATCTGCTCCTGCAGGGGCATATTTTAAAAGAACCTAGCAGGTTGTTCCTCTGCAGTTACAGTACAGAAGCTGAGTAATAATGCTTCAGCTGTTGTGTTTGTGAAAAAAGGGATCTCACCAGATATGTCCTGTCTTTCTGAACGTTTGTATTAATTTTAGGAATGCTTCCTGGATGCTTTCAAGGAAGTTTATATTGGAGCCATTAAGTGTTTTGAGTATTAAAAATAACACCAAAGAACCTCCCCAGCCTTTTATTTCAGAATTTT
The DNA here is from genome assembly GCF_028554395.1 of Pezoporus wallicus. Classification (NCBI taxonomy): domain Eukaryota; kingdom Metazoa; phylum Chordata; class Aves; order Psittaciformes; family Psittacidae; genus Pezoporus; species Pezoporus wallicus. The sequence goes on from NW_026637266.1 coordinate 2,252,432, forward strand.
GTTTTCTCCTTTCCCAGATGCTGGAAAATAATTGGAACTGTGTTTACCACACTCTGGAAACAGGGTTACCTTGGATATTTACCATGTATTTTAAGATGATACTGCAATTGTGGAAGCTTAGTTCTCTTTTGCACGTTTCCCTTTGACAACACTATTTTAACTCTGCGTAAAGCTCAGATTGCTCTCCCCCCCCTTCTCTCAGCACATTACATCAAGGGTAGAAAAGTTTGCTGTCCTGTTAGGTTCAAAAATTGGAGGGTTTAGACTTCTGTGGCTTGATAGAAGAGACCAGATGTAGTTCTCTACTGTGTAAGCTTTAATATTCTTGAAATGTCTTACTTATTAAGGAGGTTGCCTTGTTATTGTGTCCTGGCAGTTCTGCAGTCCAGACTATGGTAAGGTTGCTGCCAAAGCCCCTATTGTCAGAAGAATTTGTGCCATCATTTGCGCATCTGTTGAATTGTTCTATAAAATGCAAGAGCTTCTAACTTAAGTTCCTTTTAATATTTATGTTTGATCATGACAGTCTCTTTACAAATTTAGGACTTTCTCTTTGAGATTCGTTTTTTCTTGCATACTTCACAACGTTATTTAAAACTTTAATAAGCTGCTTTTTGAACATGACCGGTGAGATTTTGGGTGCAGCCATCACACTTTTTAAACCACAAGCACATGCTCCCAGATGGATCTTTCTAACTGGTTGTGTACAGAATGAATTGCTTTCCATTTTACCATTCTCCTTCTCTCTCTCTCTTTTTCACAATCTGCTTAGATTGCCACTGAGGAGCCGTTGAATCCCATTAAACAAGATATAGAGAAAGGCAAGCTTCGATATGTGGCAAATATCTTTCCTCACAAGGGTTATATATGGAATTATGGTGCCCTCCCACAGGTAACATTTTTGTTATAATGGTGAAAGTTTTCTGTGTTCTGTGTAAATTGCCTTGTAAATCTTGAGTACTGCCTGAATGCAAATCAGTTGCAAGAAGGATGTTTCTCTTTGATAAATTTGCAAATTAGGATTTTTTATGTTGAGCTTTATTGTTTCCATAAATTTGGATCAGTATTTAGGTAAGGGTTTATATATGTACTGTATTTCAGGAAGGAGTTAAATGATCAAGAAATCTCAAATCATTAATTAGCATCCCTGTACTGTAGTGACAGAACTGAGCTGTCTTGATCTGCCATTCAAGAATACGTTGTCAGGTAGCCCTTTTTTGCTCAAACAGGGCATTTAAAAAAAAAAAAAAACAACTGAATTTAGGAGTTTTGGGAATTGCAGCATAAATTTTAATTGTGATTTCTCAATATCTTTAACAAAGAGGAATGCAAGGGCTGTTCTTTTTTAGATTAAGCATTAACTGCCTTAGTTGACTTTTCTCTGAACTGTAAGACTTTACTGATCATGACAGATTTGAAACTTTGAGCCATGAAAAAGCCCAAGTAATGGCTGAAATTTTGAGCATAATGAAAAGTTCTGACTTTTTTTCATTTCTCTGAATAACACATTGGACTTAGATTAATACTGAAGAACGTGATGGAGTTAGAAAAGACTAATTTATTTTCTTCACACTTAACTACATAAGCAATGAGAGTTTACTCCTGAAAATGTGCTTTTGATGTGTGTGATCCCTGAAGAGGAGATACCAGGCAGATGCCGGAGTATAGCAATGAAGTTCTTATCCAGTCAGCAGTCTCAGTAGGCAAGGTTTCCAAGTAGGTATAGTCAGGAACCTGAAATTCCATTTAATATTTTGAAATTCATGTGTGCCTTAGTATAAAGCCAAAATTAAACATTGAGTATTTTCCTGCACAAAGTGCATCATTTTGGACTGGTGACAGTTTCCCCAGGAGAAATGTTCAGCTTCACTTGTTACCTTGTGAGTCGGAGAGAGCTGGAGATAGTTGTCACTTTCATTTTCTGTAATTACTTTAAAATACCAGTTGGATCATTGCATCTCCAGTTGCTGAAGTCTAGATGATACTCCAGATTCTGACCAGCAACTGTAGCAAACAAAATCCAATTTAGTGTCTCCATTATCATAAAAGGATTCTTCATGAGGATCAGCAATTGGTAGAAGTTCAACCCTAGTATATGGCTTAAAGATACGTGTTTGTGTCTGCTTTTTTATGCTGTGGAACAGAGAAGAAAAAAAATGACAGCAGGATTCTCATTGCAGGAGTTGCTGTACTGTCCAGAGATCATACCCTTCCTAGCGAGCTTTCCTGCTAACCTGCAGGTAGAGGGATGCAGTTGGCAGGAGAGTACTACTGGTATAATGCAGCCTTAGATAAAAAACACTTTGGAAGAGTGTTGGAAAAATAGGTTTTTAAGTTGAAATTCTCTCTTGACTCCATTTCAACATTTTTTTTTAGTAATGATTCTGCTACTTAAACACCTGAGAGTTTAGGTTTCACTGGTTTGCCTTTTAGTATCAGTCATGTTCTCAAGAACAAGTTTGAGGTGGGGGTGTGACCATGGACAGCAGGAGCTAACAGTACAAATCCTTGGAAAAAGTTTTCTAACACCTTTTCAACAAAATTTCATTGGACTCCAGGAGAACTTCCCGACTTGAGAATGAGTTACTCATTACTAACCAGTAGGAGACAAAGCAAGCACTAGTCTAGTAATTGAGTTAGTATAACTTGGCTATGATTCCTTGGTTGTACAGAGCTTGGAGCAGGGATTTGAACTTGCCTCCTGGAGAAACTGCTTTGGTTTTAAGATGTTGGCTGTTCTTGGGAATGTGCACATCTCAAAATAATCAGAAATATTTTGTACCTAATATAAAAACTTAAAAAAGCTAATTAAGTGCTGACAAATCCAAACCCAGGAGTTTGGTTAGTTCAAAGTCTAGATATTTTTTGAAGGCAGCTTATGTTAGTGCCATGGTATTTAAAGAGCATAAGAATGTAATTATAGGGTGTCTTAGTTTAATCCCATAACCACTTGTAACCAGAAAAATACATATTCAGGGTCCTCTGATGCCTTAATCACTGCCATTTGGAAAAGTGTATCTCTTGAGTAGGAATGCAGTTGATATGTTTGTTACCATGTCCTCAGTAATTCCCATTGTCCTGAGTATGAGGATGAATTACTCAACATCAGTCCACTGCCTGTTTGGTTTTTCTTTTCCCATTGAGCAAGCCTGTTCTCAGAAAACTGATGTTCTTATTGTTGTTTTTGTTAGTCTTAATAATTTAGTGGTTAGTTGAATTGTAATTGCAGATCAGCTGGTAACTGATAATTCTCTTTCCTTTAACAGACCTGGGAAGATCCAAACCATACAGACAACAATACAGGATGCTGTGGGGATAATGATCCTATTGATGTTTGTGAAATAGGTTCAAAGGTTTGTCTTTATCCCCATGAGTTTAACTTACCACAGTTAAGTTAATAATATGGTAACAACTTTAGGAAGAGATGGACAGATGATAAGAGTCTCAGGGAATGACAAAAGTAGGATTAGAGAGTCTGAGGAGGGGATAGGTAAGAAAATGGTGAATTTTTAAAAAGGAGAAAACAGGATTTGGTAAAGTCTGTAAAGTCTCTTTGGTAAAAGTTTGTAAAGTCTCTTTGGTAAAGAGAAGAGGCCTGAAGTTCTATGGCTGGACAGTGAATTTTATGTGAAGGAGAACGGGGTTACATTTTTGAAGATTTCTCTTTTTTTTTTGTCCTCTTAGAGGTACTGAAGCTAGAAGTAAGTTTCTGAAAGATGAAGAGGTATGTCAGCATCTGCACATAAAATTACAAGGTCAGGCACACAAAGGAGGTAGATGAGTTTTCTCATGGGTGCAAACAGAAGTAGATCCCATTTCTGTAGAGAAGAAGACAGGAACCTATTGTAGTGTTGCAAAGTTATGATACATGGAGTGGATGGATGACAAAGAGGTGCAGCTAATACCATTAGTAGGTATAGGGGTATTGTGGTTTAAGCCCAGGCCATAAGTCAGCCAGCAGCCCTCTTGCTCACTCCCCCCCTTTCTTCCCCCCTTTTTCTTCCCCCCCCCCCCCCCCCCCCCCCACTAAGAAGGAGAAAAAATGACTGCTACTGCTGAGCCCAAGACAAGGGGAAAGGTGTAGCTCACTGAAAGAAAATTCTACATACCTGGAGGCAGCAAGGGAGGAAGCAGTTCTCTGTGGTATCAAAGATGGGGCTATGAAATGGATGAGTTTGGAAGAGGGGGATCCTTTGGGATATTTTAAGTAAGGGTAAATTTAATTGGTGACCTTGATGAAGGTGGCTCTATTTGTAGAAAGGAACATAAAGCTGAATCTCAGGGGTTCCAGAAACAATTATAAAGGGAATATTAGCTGGCAGGGAGAAGGTTCCCAAGAAAATACAAAAGAAAGTTGTGCTGATATTCCTGGGGACAGAGTGTGTGTTTATATGTGTATATTGGAGTCTAGAGGAAGAAACAGCGACAGGTAGATTAAGACCAAGAGTTAAGAAAGGAGAGAGTCAAGAGGCAGGAAGGAGTTAAAAAATAAGTATGAGATACTTTTGACTTGCAGTTTTGGGTGACGATCATGAAGGTTTGGAGAAAGTAGGGTAGAAGAGAAGGAAAAAAATTCTAGCTTGTCTACTTAAATAAATGCTGATTGAAGAATTGAGGGTTGAAGAATAGCAGTGGTGGAAGAAAAGCTAGTAATGTTAAATAGGTGTGTACTGGCTTTATAGATCTGTCTTGCAATTCTATTAGCACCTGGTCAAAAATAAAGTAAAACTGGTTTGTCTGTAAGGTAAAAGAAAAATTCTGTATCGTATTTTCCAAATCTTTGTGAACTGTTCTGTTTCAGATTCGTTCTTCTGGTGAGATTGTTCAGGTGAAGGTCTTGGGTGTTTTAGCTCTTGTTGATGAAGGAGAGACAGATTGGAAGATAATTGCTATCAGTGTGGATGACCCAGATGCTCACAAAATCCATGGCAAGTATTTTTTGTCTTTCTTAACGTAAGTTATGTTAGCAATTTGCACAGTAGAATGGTACCTGAGTTCAGGCCACCCAGGACAGGAAGAGGCAGATAGCAGAAAGGCAAAGACTTTTCTGGGTGTTTTTGTCGTTTAAAACAGGTACTTCTTTCAAGGAGGGCATATATGCTTTCACGCTAAGCTTTTTAAAAGCTTCACTTGGCTTTTCAAGAGGACCTGTCATGCAGAAAATCTTCTGACTTCTGAAACACAACTGCCTTAGAAAGTGAACTCTTAAAATTACTGTGTAATAGTGCATATTTACCCACTCAGATTACGTAGCACACTGTTGTTTTCCTTGTTGAAAGTGCTTGTTCCTTTTTGATTCGCAGGCGTTGTGTTGCATTCTGAAAAGGGCTGTACATTTCCAATGCTTTGTCACTTGTAACTGGGTTGCTTCCAGGGTTTGTTGCCTAGTATGAACCTAAATAGGTTTCACCTTTTAGCTTGAAAATATGCAAAGTAAACTGCTAATGCAGCTTACCTAGTATCAGCTTTGATGATGACTAGCTGTGCAGGAGGAAGGAGCTTGTCTGGACTTGACCTCCTTGTCACCATGTCTGGAAGACACATTTTAGTACCTGAATTCCATTTGGATATGTGACTAGCACATGAGGTGTAATTCTGCTTGCACACAGTTTGATGGTACAGATATGTTAAAGCTGCAGGGAGTTAGGTTTTTGCAGCACAGGTGAAGTACAGCTTTTCACTGGATAAATGGAGGTTCACTTCCTGAAATGCAGTGTTACAAGAGAATTAAGTGAGCAGGTTTGTCTGAAAGTTAGTCGTTGTTATTGTCCTGGGTTCAGCAGTAGCAGTCATGTTTCTCCTTCGTGGTAGCTGGTGCAGTGCTGTGTTTTGACTTCCAGCCTGGGAACAGTGCTGGTGATACCGATGTTTTTGGTTGTTGCTAAGTGATGTTTACCCTGACCAGGGACTTTGTGAGGCTCATGCTCTGCCAGGGAGGAAGGGAAGCCATGAGGAAGCAGAGACGGGGCGCCTGACCCAGGCTAGCCAAAGAGGTATTCCATACCACAGCACGTCATGCCCGGGGTAGGGGGTAACTGGGAGTTACCTGGAAGGACAGGGGCTTCCAGGTGGGACTCGTTTCTTGGCCGGTGGTATTATAGTCTCTTCCCTTGTTATTTTCTCTTATCATTGTTGTCGTTGGTGGTAGCGGTGGTGATTTGTGTTGTACATTGGTTGCTGGACTGTTCTTGTCTCAACCCGTGAGAGTTGCACTCTTTCGATCCTCCTCCCTGTTGCTCCGGGAGTGGGGAAGGGGAGAGCCCCAGGGATGGGGGGGAGGGGGGGGGGGCTCAAATTGCTCTCAGCCCGGCACCACTCACTGGGAGTGAGTGAACAAGCTGTCTGGCTAGGGTTTAAACCACGACAGTTGCGATACAAAAAAACATATATACCATCAGGTTATGTGCGATCAGAGCCTGTTCTTTGTTAGCAAGGATCACCAAGGCACAGAGTGGTCTTTCTGTAGGCTATTCAGTAGCTTTTTGAGGAATTGTGTTTCTCAGCCATTGAGGCTTTTTCCTGGTTTCTGAATGTAAAGTAAATATATCACTGGTCTGGCCCTTCATTCTCAGTTTTCTTGCAAGTTGCTTTCACATGGAGAATACTTGGCTTGTGAGGAAAGAAAGGGAGAAGAGGAAAGGAGGAAAAGGGTATGGGGGTTGATGCTTATTAAACTCATTGGGCAGATGAATTACTAAATAGTGTTTATGACTTACTACTTTGACAGAGATTAAGAAGTTCAACTTAAGGAAATAGTAAGTAATGGTTTGCTGTTAATGTTGGTCTTGGTAATCTCTGTAATGTGCAGTGAAATGGTATGTGCCAGTAGTTAAAAGACAAGTAATTTAGCGCTTTATTTCTATACACTGTTGTGTTTAACTCTTTACCTTTTGTCCTTAAAGATTTCTATGAGAGTTTAATCAGAAAAGCAGGTGAGAGAATTTAAATGGAGTCCATTAAGTAAGTCAAGACTGGGACAGTTTATGCCACTGGGTTAAGTAGCTCTATTTAGAAGTCTCTGTTTTGTTTTTTCAGGTAATGACTGATTTCTGACAGCTCTGTTACAGCTTCAGTTTGTTTGGGATGGAAGTAAGAGTTTTAGTCTTGTTTAAACAAACACCGAAAGGTGGGGCGGGGAATGGGCAGACTATTGCCTTGTAGCTTGTGTGTGTATCCTTTCTTAGCAGTGAGTAGGTGCAAACCTTTGAGAAGAGAACTGTCCTGAAGTTCAGAGAAGTGCAGAAATATTTATCCAGTTTAATATGCTTTCCCTTTGGGGATTAGGGATGCAGTCCAGGATTTACAGAAGGAAAGAAAAAGGGGGAAAAAGAAAACCCCCATCTGTTTTCACAAAACATGACTAGCTTTCAGTGCTTAGCAGCAATCCGTCTTCAGTCTGAAAACAAACAAATCTGTTGGAGTAGGCAGTACAATATGTCCTTTTATACTTGTTATTCCCCTTCCCAAGGATGTTAATTATTTCAGCATAAAGGGATTGCAGCTACAGATAAAACCAGTATCTCCCTCGATAATTGACATGCTGCTGTGTTACAGTGGTGGCCTCCTAGTAAGAGATGAGGCTAAGTGTTGCCTTCTAAGTCTGTCCAGTCGTTTTTGTGTCATTTGTTGAACATTTCGAATTGGACTAAGAATCATCACATTTGCTTTCAGCTCAGTATGTGCACAGCCCCCAGTGAACATTTGGAAAAGATAATTCCAAGACACCAGAGTGGTGATTACTTGCAAACCCCATCCTGAGCCTGCGCAGTGTGTTAACTCCTCTTGCTGCTTTAAGCACACCCCAGGTACTCTGTATATTCTCCTTCTGGGATTGTGATTGTTCTCGTAAGTGCAATTGATTTTTCTGAGACTTCACAGAACTTAAAACTGAACAGTTCCAACTTCTGAGCAGTTCTCATTGTTTATTCATAGCACTCCACTGTGCTATGTCCTGCAGGCATTTATTGATAAATACTGGTTTAAATTGGGAACCCTGCCTAGAACTCTTTCTTTCACACAGAGAAATGAGAAACTAATTTATAGCGACAGTCCCAGGAATGATAAGCAATCCTTTGCACCCATTCAAGCAGGAACTGTCTCATCAGTGGGAATAGCAAGGACTTAGTGTCTTTTTGGACTGACTTTAGAAGGTAATTTGTTTGAAATTACAGCACTTATACTGGTGGATATGGGGACAGTCTCACTCCAAACACAAGCTATACCTCAGATGCGTGTATCTGTATGCGAAAGTTTCTTTTAGACTAAAACTGGACATCTTGAGATTTATCTATTTCAGTAAAATCTGTCTTTGTGGCTACCTGAAAACCACTGTGTTGTCTTTCTGCTCTGCCTGTTAGGCAGATGGCCATTAGCAGACCAACAAAGCAACTCCAGATCAAGCAAGTCTGGGAAAGGGCCTAAAATCTCTCTGCACAATGAAACATTAAATCTTGATGGTATAATAGACCTGGCTGCTTTTGTTGTTGTTGCTTTTTGTTTGTTTTTTGTAAAATCCTGTCCAGAAGAAGCAGCAAGTTCTTGGAGTAGAAAGGCTGCTTGTGTGCTTATCTCATAATTGGGATTGAATTTAATATATTGGAATTCCCATACATATCTAATGTGCTTTACAAGGTTGGACTCAGAAAGGGTGAGCGATATTTTCATGCTGTAATTTGGTCATCTTCATGTTGGACAAGAGTTTTTGAAAATCACTGGCAGTTGAAGCAGGAAGTGTTTGAGGCAGCTTGAGAAAAGTCTGACCCTCGAAAGGTCATCTTTACCTTCCTTGAGCACATAGGACAACTCAGGTATGCTGGATGGAGGTGATTTACTGGCCGGGAAACCCAGCAGTAATTTTCTTGTCATTGCTGACTGAAAAGATGCCTGGATATATTTAACAGCAGTTGATGGTGTCTGCTGGCTTTGTTGCACTACTGTTTGCTGGTACTGGTGTAGTTCACTGTGCTGTTGCCACACTTCTTTTCTGATGTGCAACTTAAGATTGGCCTTTATTTGTTAAGTGATCAAACCCTAAATGGCAAAACCAAAGCATATTGCATACTTTGTACCATATATTGTTATAGACCCTTGCATGTGAGTATATTTATATGCAGAGAAGCAGCAGAGGCCCTAAAAAACCTTTGTTGTGGATTTGTGTAAGCATTCAATATAGAGAAATTAATTATCTGTACTGAGACTCCGCTCCTACTCCCTCACACCATGCTGCACAAAACACACCAAATGCCTTTATATGGAATATAGCTGCTGCTTCCTGTAAATGTTTATAAGATGTTATTAAAAACATATGTCCTCTCTTCCCACAGACCTTGTTTAGAAAGCTTGCTGCAAGCATGTTGTTTTAGCTTTGCTTGCAAGAAGCAGCATCTGTTGTACTAAAAATGGTAGTTTTGTACAAATGCTTTTGTTGTTCTTTTTTGGAAAGCTGGATAGAACTGGGAATCACGTTTGCATTGGTGCGCTCCCTTCACAGAGACCTAGCAGCGGTTGGTTGTACCATCCTCAAGAGATTTTCCTCATTGAGACTAAACTGCATCTGTTAATGTGATTACCCATCTCTTTTTAACCCTTGGTGCTTAATTTTGTTTCCAAGAGAAATGGGACCTGTGGTGGTATGTAGGCAGTATAAAGAAATTGCTGCCTAGAGCCCAGTGAGTACATGCTGATAATTTACCTGCAGGAGCCTGACTTTCTGCTCTGTCACTCTGAGCAGGACTTGCTTGCAGAACAGAAACCACATTAAGCCAGGTGCATGTTTGCTATTCCCATACTTGCTTAGCCCCTTTTGACATCAGTGTGAGTACATAGCTCTAAGGGACGGTAAGCGGCCAGGGTCAGATAGAAGTGCCTAACAGTGTCTGCTTCAGAAAAGACATCTAAATATTTTTTTAAAATCATAATATGCAGCTAATCTCTGTAGATATTAGTGCAGTAAATCACTGTACTGCTTATTGTGATCTTTTCTTTTACCTTTCTTGGCTTATTCTTCTGTTTTCTGAGTGTATATTTCTCTTTCTTTCCCTGATGTCCCAAAGATGCTGTTTGGGTTTCAAAAAGGAGGAGAAGCTAGCTGTATTTCAAGCTTTTCTATGGTGCCTTTTAATGAACTGAAGAGGTGGCTGTTGAGTGATGCGAGAGCTCATATTTTGTACCATGTGCTGACTCCACAGCAACGGGATTGATTTTTATTCTTTTTTTTTTCTTTTTGTTACACTGTTGCATTTTTTCTAGCTGCTTGCTGCCAACTCCCATCATAACACCTGTGTTTTGGTTGGTTTATTTTTTTTCCTTCAACCATTTAAGCTTCATTTGCTGCTCAGTAGCTGTCCTTCATAATAAAGAATAATGAAGTGAAGCATGGGGATGAAGAAGAATAACTTGCAAGGAACCAAGGAAATAAAGCAGCCACTGTCCCCCTTCTTAAGTCCTCAAAACCAGAATATGTAACAGCCAGGACTTTAGGGGCCATGTAAAAAAGTCATTTTACCTAGACAAGATATTTTCCAGTAGAGAGAGTGTGAAATTCAGAGAGATGAAGCCCATAAAGATGATCATCCCATCCAGGTAATGAAAGCCTGCCCCAAAGCCTGTTCTAATATTTGAATTCTTTAGACAAATACAAATAAAGTCTATAAACAACAGATGGGGAAGGGCCCAAGTGTCAGTTAGCAAACAGCAAAGAACTTCTGATGAACAGTTTTTGTGGGAATAGGAGGCAAATAACCAAGTAGGAAGAGTGGAGAAGCAGAGTTAGGGGAGACGTTTGCTGGAACAGGACCCAGAAGAAAGGAGCAGCAGTCTGAGAAAGTATGCTTGAACTTAAGTAGTGTCTGGAGATGGAGATTTGGAGTTCATTCACTACTAGGAGCCAAGGAAATTGCTGTCGCAGCCTGGTTTGCTTTACAGACTTGGCGAGATACAATTTCTACTACATGATGAAGACACAGTGAGTTCAAACCTTACAAGAGGAGGAGGTGATAAGGGCTCAAGATGGAGGAGGGATGTTCCCTTGCTTGAAAGAACAGGATGATACACTTGGAACCCTGAAACTGATTTGAATTGGAGACGCAGTTTTATTAGTTTTATTAGTGCCCAAATGAAGCATCCTGCCTCCAACCAGGACTTTTTCCTCTTCTAAATCATTCCTTCTTGTTTGGTCTCACCTACCTACCCTAGTGAAAGGCTTATACTCTTAAACATCCTTTCCAGCTAGAAAACCTGCCTCTAGCACAGCCTTATGTGCCCTTGCTTTTTTTCTGGGATTCTGCCAATGCAACTCCCTAATCTTCTACAGGCAGATGGCCAGCAGCCAAGTGCAAAAGTGTGTGTTGCTCTGAGTCCATAAACACGTAGCCCTATTACGTGCGTGCTGAAGCAAAAATTTACATAGGGTTCTTCAAAGCTTTATGTTTTATTCTTTGAGTAGAGTATGATCCAGTGGAATTTGGGAGTGGCATCTATCAGACGTCTGTGAACGCTCAGCATATGTTCTCACATAGGTTTGATTTCACAGTTCAGTCCACTTGTCATCTGTCTTGGTGGTCTACAGAGAATTGAATGGTCTATAGCACAAGACTTCTTCCCTTCCCTTAACACTTCTCTTTAAAGATATTCAAATGTCTTTGTTCAGGTTCACAGACTAGATTTTTGAAAGACATATAGGCACCTGAAGATGGAAATCACATGACTATGTGTCCGTTCTGTGGACTAAGCAGTTCTGAAAATCTGTTTTATAGGACTGGATAGACAGAAGAGTTTCAGCAGGAATCACTGCTAACCAGGAGATGTCAGTCATATCTATGGGAGAAGAGAATGAAGTAGCCAAGCAGTATTGAGAGAGAGCAAGAGAGAATTGGGAAGGGAGAATGAGCAAATGGCTTGCAAAACACTGGAAGAAAGTAGCACCATGGAAGGTGGCCTGGACAGAGTAAGGTTAAACAGCTGGAAGCCTGCATGCGAAGTACAGCAATAAGAAGTCAGCTCTTGTTTTCATCAGAAGTGACTATAGGAGGGACAGAGATCAAAGGAGAAGGATTACACCAACTACAAAAAGTACTTGGCTTCTGGAAAGGACAAAATCCTTTGTTGTACCAAAATCAACTAAAATTGTCAACATACTGCTGGGGAATTAATTTACCAAGGGGCTGATGGGACCAACTCATTGCAGGTAACAGGAGTGATGGTAGTGGCACAGGGCAAGCAGGTGACATTGGATATGCATAACAGAAGTAAGCATTTAAGATCCTGAACTGCATCTTTGCTAAAGCAGTATAGCCCTCAAGCAGAATTACTGCGTGGCTGTTTAATCTATCTGTACCCACTGTGGCAGCGTTCATCTCTGCCTCCCAGGGGTATCCTGCAGATGGCTTGCATTCCTTTTTGTGTCCTGTTCCATCTTTGCATAGTAAGATAATATGGGTAAAGGTAGAATTGGCTTATCACTGTGAGTGTGCAGATATCACGAGGTTATCAGTAGAGTTAGTGTTTAGTGCTCCTGGCACGTACCTGTTTTCTATGTAAGGGGCTGAATTTGAAGGTAATGTGAGGAAGGGATGCCTTTAACACAACTTGGAGAAGTCAAGCCTATGTTTTGTTTTGAGATGCTGGTTTAAAAATCCATGTGTTGAAATTGTTTTTACTAGGTAGTCTTTCATTAGCAAACAAATGCTTGTAGTCCCTGCAGTTGCTGGGGAAAAAAATCACCTCACTGAATAATCTAAGTATTATTGAAAGAGGTACCCACTGAGATGAAAGCCTATAAATACGGAATTTTCTTCCTCTCCTGTCATCAAGTATGGTCCTTTTATTCATTGTCCCTTTGGGTCTTAATTAACGAAGGGCAGGAGGCAACTGGTTTACCTGTTTGTGTGGTTGTGAAATCATAAGGTATCAACTATGGGCAGCTAATATAATAAAATGAAGTTCCCCAGTGACTTTGAAAGTGCTTAGTGAAATCAGATTGCTTTCAGATCCTTTATGAGACTTTAAAAAATGAATGTTACAATGAATGTTACAAAAAACTGTGACTAAAAATGAGTAGTCCTTTTTTTTTTTTCTCCTTCTTTTTAACCTACAGATATTGATGATGTCAGGAAGCACAAACCAGGTTACCTCGAGGCTACAGTTGACTGGTTCCAAGCGTATAAACTCCCTGATGGTAAACCACAAAATCACTTCGCTTTTAATGGAGAATTTAAAAACAAGGTGAAGATAATCCAAAATTAAAGATGCATCATTCTGTCATGTGGTCTCTTTAATACATCCTAGAGTTTTTGGAATTGTAAAAAGAGGAGGTTTAGCTAAAAGAATTTTTATGAGGGACCTTTGAATACAATTTATTACGCTAGGAATAAATACTGTTTGCTGTCTTCCATTTTATCGGGAGAAAATGCATAGGTTATTAAAGGAAGTTATAATCCTGACAAGACTTAAACACACATCTGTGTGTTTGTAGGTTGGTTTTTTCCCCACAGCATTTTTGTTCTCCCTGTCAGAGGAATGAACAGATTGTCTTTTCAGGTATTTTTTTCAGTCCTGAATGATAATTTATCCTGACTGTTTTTAAGTGTGTGCAGTTTAAGACAGACAGTGGGCTGCAGATTTTTTCATATTTGGTATTTGCTCAAGATATACTTTTTCCTGATAATCCTATGTGAAAACATTTGAACTGGTTTTGTCTTGAAGGCTAACCTTCAAGAGAGACCTGGGCAGCACCTGGGAATAGACCTTGCTGAAGAAAACACCTGGATTTTTCCAGTGCAAATTGGGCGTGATTTGAGTAGAAGTGCTTTGAAAACTGTGTATTGCACGGTTCCTGTAGACTATTTTTGGTGAAGAATCACAGGTTCCCAATGAATGATGTCCATGTGTCAGCTAGTTCGGCCTTGTAGTGTGCTATCAAAGTTATAAAATGCCTTCTAACCAGCACAGGCAACTTTACATGTTTTGTCTGGTTAAAGAGATGTCCTGAACTCCCCTCTGCACTAAACCTGACTTTTAAATCAATCAAATGTAGAGTTGTAAGGCTTGATAACTTGATCTCTGCCCTGTTCTCCCAGGAACTGCTCTTAGAGATTTTCCTGCTCTATAAAGCAGTGTGTTGCTCTGTAGTAACAGTTTAATGGGTATATCCCTGTCAGGCCATTGGAGTTCAGGCTTGAGGCACTAAATGCCCTCTGAGATAGCTAGTTTGGAGCAGTTGAATGATTCTCAAGCATTTCTAGAGACCCAGGATGTGGTGAGGCAGCTGTGGCTGTGCTCCAGCAGCTCTGGTGAAATTCACAATGTTCCAGTGGCATTTTGCCAACTCACTCCTTGTTAGGAAATGTGAATGTTCTCTTGGCAGCTTTTTGCAAGCCAGTCTTAGATATCATCTGGACACCAAGGGCTTATTTTACTGTATTTTTTGAAGCTTTTTCATCACCACTCCCTTCCCAATATTATTTTTGTTTTAAACGAACACAAACTGCCTGGCAGCTGACATGTTACGTTGGTCTAAATGCTTAAGTGTATGATTGGGCAATTAATGAAGTAAATGCAAATTTTGCCACTAGAGAGGAAACCTAAACTCTGACCCTGATGTGCATGTGTAACAAGGAGTCATAGTTCACGTACTTTGTCCCATTTAGGACTTGGTACAGTTTTCTCCAACTGTAGGTGTCTGTGTGGTATCTAGTACTGATTTCTTGGGGTTATTTTTATATGCAGCCTTTGTGTTTTCTGGCTGCAGTTTGAGGGAAAGTCCTGAATGTGTTACCAGTGTCTTTGACATATAGTGAAGTTTGTTTCTTCTCATAGAAAGGGTGTTATATTTTCCAGAAATTTAATGAGGCCTCAAAGGAGGCTCCTTAAAATGACACATGAAACATTCTGTTTTAATAAACTAGTTCTATGGCTTTTTTTTCTGTTTAATAACTTTTTAATTCATGAAACTTTTCCTTGATGCAAACTAGGATTTTGCTGTTGAAATTATCAAATCCACCCATGAATACTGGAAAGCTTTGCTTCATAAAAAAGCTGATGGAGGTAATGTTAAGTGGTAAGTATCCAGTCTTTTCCTCTTTCTATTGTGCTACTACTGGTGGTGGTCAGTATATGGCAGATGTGCATTAACTGCTTAGTTGTTTTTTTTTAACTTTGAGGTGACAGGAATATTCATGGTTTTAATTGATAATAGACTCCAATTGGCTAATTGCACCTTCTATGGCAATGATTTAGTGGTAAATGATTACAAAAATAGGCTGATAAAGTGATACAGATTACTTCAGCTTCTGAGAAATGGACCCACAGTGTTCACTCAGGACCATTTTGGGAAAATCTTGGTATCTGATGGAGATCCTCTTGTCACTGTTTATTCCATGCTTCAGTGCTGCACTGCTGTGTTGCAGAATTCTTTTGCAGCTTATCATTCCATATTTTTCAGTTGTTCTCTGGAATGAGAGAACTGAATTGGTGTTCTTCACTAGCCTTTGGCCTGATCCAAATTAAAATGGACTTTACTGTGCTCTATGGACTGGTTTGCTTTGGCAGTTCTGGCACCAGAGGCCCTGAAGAGCAGGCAGGTATCTGCCTGGTGCTTTCCAAGGGCTGTAAGTTGCCATTAGCTAAACCAGAGGGAAAGGGCTGTGGAGGAAGCTGTGCTCAGAGAGTCACTGTCATCTTCTACTTTATTGGGAAAATGTGACTTTCTCTTTCTTGGAGCTGATTCAACACCTTACCAGTTGGACAGATTGGTCATTCTGCTTTAGCATGTAGACCATCAAATGTCAGTCTTGATCATTTCAGAGGCACTTTGAGCTTCACATTGGTGAAATTAAAAAATAATTAGAATTGCACCATTCCTTTGAGGAGTTGAACTTTTTGCTGTTTACTCTTTAGGATCTTAAAAACTCGTGACCAAACTCACTTTTGGTATGAAAGAATATATATGAATGAGGAAACATTTCTGACAAATACTTGGTCCCAGAGTTTGTCTGCTCTCTGGAAGCAGCACGGGTATCTGCTGCCGTATATAGGAGAGAATTTTGACCTGTTTTTTCCTTCTTGTTAGATACTGCAGGCAGGCTACTAGAAACCACAGCATCTGCCACAGAGTCTGGCCATCCTGCAGGTTACAAGAGACAGGGGGATATTCAGACCATCTGTGCTAGCCATCCATATAGGTCTTCAAGTACCTCAGGAAGTGGTAGTTTATCTCCGGTAACTTTTTTTGGGGAGGTTAGTTTCTTAACTATAGTCCTCTGAAATGTACCTAAGTTAGCTGCTAGAAGCACTGAGTGTGATCACCGCTTGCATTAATATAGAATGTATATTACGGAAGTCCCTCAAACCCATAGAAATAAAAAAAAGCCCCTCCACACCCCCTTCCCTTCCAGCATCATTGGTTACTTCGTGTTTTTCCAGATACACATTTCTTGCAAGAACACATTCCTGAGCTCTATGTGAAGGTGTTTTTCCCCATAAGTGTTTAACTGTGTGTGTGTCTCTTCCAGTGATTGATAGAACATGTTTTTAATTCTATTTTTCAGCACAAATGTTTTGGTGAGGGACAGCCCGTTTTGTTGCAGCGAGGAGGATGCCCGATCAATTGTGCAGTCGGTAAGGATACTTACTTTTTTGTCCTGCCCTTTTTTAAAAAGTAATGAATAGGAAAAGAAGATTCAGAGCTCCAAAACTGAAATCACATATCTCAACTGAAATGGTCCTTAAACAAAAATCTAAGGCATAAAGTAAAAGAGCACAAAGCTTGTGGGGGAAATGTAAGTCTTATAATATAAACCTTTCATTACAGTGGTCCAATTGTTGCTTTCTGGCAGGTTTATTACTGTTCTGGTGGGTTTTTTTGTTTTGTTGTTGTTTTTTTTTCCTTTGGGTTTTCTTTTTTCTTCTTTTTTTCCCTTCTGTAGTGCTGTTTCTTGTGATCCTGAATAGCAAGATGGA
Source organism: Pezoporus wallicus (assembly GCF_028554395.1). NCBI lineage: Eukaryota > Metazoa > Chordata > Aves > Psittaciformes > Psittacidae > Pezoporus > Pezoporus wallicus. The sequence goes on from NW_026637266.1 coordinate 2,269,388, forward strand.
CTGCTATTTGTATCTTGCCGGCTGTCTTCTCTGTCTCCCCTGTTGCCATGAGTTACCACCCAGTGTTAGAACTCATTGACTAGCTGACTGTAGTGGCTAATCACTAAAGGGATCCTTTGTTTGTCTACTTGCATAATTAAATACATTGCTGTAAGAGAGAGGCATGTTTTTTTGAATGTTTCTTAGAGAATGCTTGTCATATTGTGAGAATTAACATAAAATTAAAACGTGTAGGTTTCCTGTTCAGGCAAGAAAAATGTCCCGCAGGTCTGATGCTTTCATGTGCAAATACTACTGGAGGAGAATTTCTTTCATTTTAAAATGCTAGTTTGGATGCCAGAAATTAAGCAAGGCTACCAGAAATTACATGGAGAAAAGTACCCGCAAGTATTACTTTTCTTTCTTTTTAAACATGTGCCACGACTGAGCCTGTGCTCATGACCACATGAGCATGGCAGGTATTTTGCATGTGTGCGTGGCTGCCTGGGCAGTCAGTGTTTTGCTTCACTAGTCCCAGTAATTATGCAAGTTCAGGTATCAAAGGAGACACCATCCACTGTCTGTGAAGTTAACATTCCAACAGCATTTCTAGTAAGTGTGTTGTCCTGAGTGGTGTTTTGTCACAAATAAATAAGACTGTCAGTTTCAAAGAAAAGTTGGTTTAAGTGATAAAGAAGTCTCAAACCTAACTGGTTTTCTTACTCAGGTCTCTGGCTTTCAGCGCTTCTTTAAAAGTACCTATATGACTGCACTTGTGAATGTTGATTAATGGGACCGTAAGATTTAAATGAAAGAAAAACTCATTTTGAAATTCAGATATGGTTTTAGATATGTCAGCAAATACTTCCTCCTTACTTTGAAATTTACAATAACTTTTAGTGAGTGTTTGAATGCAACTAAAATTTAAAGTCAAACGCATTTGGATGGTGACAAAACTGCAAAGAAGTATTTCCTTTTGTGTTATGTGCTGTTTGTACTTTGAAGCATGTAGGGTAAATAATTATCTGTTTAAATCAGCAGTCTCTGTTGTTTTGTCTCTTAATAACAAACCAGATCTTTTCCTGCAATTTGGGAGAAAGGTTAGTAAAAACAGTTAATAAAATAGGTACCTTATATCAGACTTCAATGTCTATTTTATCGTGAACACTTTAATAACAATATTACTGCTTCCTGTCTTTTTTGTGCCTCACATGGTTTTCTTTTAAGTGATAACTCTTTTTGTGAAGTTGTCATCATGTATTCATTTCTCTCATTCTGTACCAGTTCAGTCTAAGTATTTTAACACTGTCTTTGTAAGGTACTTGGTACTTTTCAGACAGGGAAAAGATGCATTACTCTTCCAAATACTGTTCATACTCCGTGCAATTTCCAATCTACAATAACTAAAAAAAAGTAAAACCTTCTTGAAATATGAATAGTGGACAGTCAGGCTCTAAATGTGCAAATCAACCTCCATGCTTATATTTAAGGCAGGTATCTTTTTGTCTAGTACACTACACTGCTCACTTTGGTTGTCAGGCATTCATGTCTTTCAGACTGAAGTGAAAGTACGTGAGTGTTGGCCATAGAATTTTAATGTCTGTGGTAATTTTAAATGAAAGCTGCCTGTGTCTGTTTGGAGTTTGTTTTGTTTTGTTTGTGTGTTTTGTGTTTCTAAACTAAACGCAAATACATTTTCTTCTAATTTATGTCCATCTATTAACTTTTGGATACAGAAGAGTGAAGGCTGAGGTAGAGATTTTGTGTGCAAGTACAGTGAGAAACATATTTCAGCTACAGCAAAATTTCTGAGCTACTTGTGCAGTGAGAGGTGGTTCCCCACAATTTGGTGTCCTAGGTCAGACTCCAGTTATGGAATTTTTAAGTGGGTGATAATTGCCATAGATCAGGTATCTTGAGTTCTCAAAAATACCCAACAAACCAAACCAGCAAAAACCCCACCAAAATCCAAAAGGCAACACTCAGTGTTGTTACGAAACAGTTTTTATGGTGAGCAAAGGAACTTAAGTAAGAGCCAAATGGACACCAATCAAATACTTACCAAATGCTTACCAAAATTCTGCACTAATCAGAATTTCATACAGATTTTGATTGGGTAGTTCCCAAGAAAGTCCTGTTGATTTCAGTAGGATTTATTGTTCTATTATTTGACCTTTCATTTTTTTAAAGGTGTGGGATTAGAGTGGCTTGGCTTTGTTGAGGAATTTTCACTCCCCGAGTTAATTTCTAGATGGTGGGCATGTGTACTGTCATCTGTATTGGTGGCAAACTAGGAATGATTTGCTGGTCAAGTTGCCATGTCCAGTCAGTCCCAAAGAGATAGAACATAATCTGTGTACTGACTATCTGAACCAGACAGCATTACATCAGCCCCCTGCAACTAGGTTTTAACACTAGGTGGGGAAAATTTCTAGTGTTCTATAGCATCTGAAAACTGTTTCATCTCTTTCTTGGCTCCAATGTTAGTATATGTTGAAAACTAAACCCAGGAGGAATAGAGCTTTGTAGCTCAATGTGTTAGTGCTAAGATGTACTGTTTATTTCAGGCTTTTAAGTGTTGCCATCTGTAAAACTGTCCAGGACAGCCAAACCTTTGTTTAACATTAATCCTAAGAACTGCTTGCTCACTTGCTCTGTGAAGAAGCTGCTGAGGACTTTGCAAGTTGGAAAATCTCCAGGACAATCTATATATAGTTAGTAGAGCAGCATTTCTCAGACTTATCACATAATTCTTCGCTTATAATACTGGAAAGACTGGAAAGTGAACTAGGAAGGCTTTTCTCGATGACATTTCTTTTGATAAAATGCAGAACAATTTCTTACAAGGGAAAATACTTGGCTTTGGCTTTTCCTGCTATTTCAAAGAAAAGCCCAACAAAATTTGAATCTGTGTATTTACAAATGTGTATCAAATAATTCAGATCTAAGCAGGGAAGTCAGTTAGCTGCCTTTCTCCCTACATGTTTTCTGTGAGGACATTTCCATTTGGGACTAGCAGAGGCAAAATTTTCTCTTCAATGGCTAGTTGTGAAACAAAAGATTGATGAGGTTTTAACCTGGAGTTTGTTTTGTTTGGTTTGTGTTTGGGGGGTTGTTTTTATACATTTTATTTGTTTGTTTGGTTTTTAACTAGTGTTCAAGGTGTAAGGGCTGCATAGCGAAGAGACTTCTGGTTCAGTGGGATGAGGTTTGATCTGGTCCTGGAGGGAAGGTGCTGAGTCCTTATCTCAAACTTTCGGAGCAATTACCCCAGAAGTGGCAGGTATCTGCTTGTATGCAGTGACCACTGGTTCTCCCTGCCTTATGTGATAAAGCTTTGGTTTTGCTGAAAAGAGAGGGGATGCTCTGGTGATAAAGACTGGAAGACCTGTGTTACGTGTGTCATGCTGGCACGTCCTTTCAGACCAGTCACATAACCCCCATGTGCAGGTAGTTATCCTGGGTAAATTGGGGAAAAAGTATACTGTTTTCCCCTTCCTTCCTTCTAGGCTTCAACTGGCTCTTGAGTGGATTGAGCCCCATGCCTGCTTGGACACAGGGAGGCTGGCAAGGGAATTTCACACCAGTGCAGCTCAGTCTGAGTGCTGCGCTGTGCTCAGCCTGCCTGCCTGCAGGGTACTGCAAAGTTTTCATTCATGTGGTCACTGTGCAGTTCTGTTCTCCTGAAGCTTCAAACAGCTGTGAACACTGCCTTTGAGGCAGTTTCTTTTCTTGCATGGGTTACCCAAGTGGTTTATTCCTGGGTTTATCTGCTGGGTAAGCGTAGTTGGTGTGGGCTTGTCTCATAACAAAGGCCAACATCCACCTGTTTTTTGCGCTTGATTTGTGCATGTGGGTGAGCGTTGCAGGATTCCTTGTGCCAGGATATCTCTGTTTCTTTTTCATTGGTTATGTCAGTTGGAAATGTTGTCGGAAGGGCAGTGGAAGATTGTTGCTATGCAGTAACCGGCATCCTCATCGTGAGGCAGGTTTCTTCCAGCCGGTATTAAAACTGGCTTTAATTTTTGTCCTTTAAGTTACAGCATGTCCTTTAAGACATACTGTGTAATACTGGAATTGGATAATGGTGTATCCAGCTTTGAAATGTCAGACCTACATTTTAAAACAATTTGTCACTTTCTACAGAACTGAATCCTACCCTGTCAAAATGTAATTGTAAGAGAGTATGATTCCACATTGATTTAAAAATGCATATGTGTAATGTAAATTGTGTGTGTGTGTGTGTATATTCACATGCATGCCTTATACTGAAACATGTATAGTTATGTAAAGACATTTTTACTCTTTAGTATGCAAACAGCAGATCCTGTTTCCTCAGAGACAATACAGTAGGAAAATCCCCTTTACGTTAGGTAAGGTGTTTATCACTCATAATTAGTGTGTTTGTTATGTCATTTATGAGCAACAAAGAAATTTGCACAGTAGCTGGCAGGGGAAACTGTAAGGTAGGATATTGTCCTGAGGGGCAACAGAAAGTTTTTTCTTAGTATCTCTTGACTTCAGCAGTAAAACAGCTTTCAGTTTGGGTGCTCTCTGTGAAACTGATTACTGATATGTTATTTCTATTGGTTTTCTTTTTTTTGTCTTTCTTTAGGCACCAGTGCATGTGAATGGAGATTCTGTTTCCCCAGAAGGTATTTTTCCCCAAATGCAATACAGTTTTTCTAATCATTTGCTTTAAAAGTTGACATAAAAACTGTCATTGTAAAAAGGTATTTTGTGCACATGAGAATGATAAGTTACATCCTGTCAGACTGTAGTGCCTGTCCCCTGTTAAATAGAACATGAATAGAAATTCATAGGTGGTTAGTGGAAGGAGATTATTTTTGAGTAGGAGCAAAAGCATAGACCATATAAAAAGATGAGAAGATTAAATTTTTCTGTCACTGGTCATGGAAGGCAAACGCATGACATTTATCCTTTTTTTCAAGGAGAAATGTTGCTTTGCCATAAGTTTTTGTCATTCCTCACAGTAGCTAACTAATCAAATAAACAGCTCCTTTTCCTAAAATTGACATAACTGTACTTTTCAAGTGTAAGTTCTAAAGACAGAATTCTCTTTTCACTGTTACAACTGTTTTTCATGTGAATGGAACATGTGTTTTTCTTCAAGAAGAATGTATCCTACATTTTCATTTTCGTTAACTACTTCTAAAAGAAGATATTTTTCTACTGGCAGGAACGCTAGAGAAGATATACGTGCTTTTTGAGATGGAGGGAGTGACAGAAACACTAAGAGAAACTTAGTCATGAGTCAAGTTCCAGATTGTTTGCAAAGTAACATCTGTGTAATCCATGTCATGGGAAAGCAAGTTGCATTCCATTTGCCCTTATATGGCATGCCAATAAATAGCATTTATTTACTGAAGTATTACATCTCAGACCTCTGACAGGGAGCTGATCTGCCTGATCTTTGATGTTTTCCAGGGATGGTCACATCAGTGTTCTAACTTGTTGCAGGATTGTTCAGCCAAACTGTTAAAGTGAACAAGTACTATTTTGAGGCCATGCTTTGCATGGGCTGGCGATGGAGCTTACCCGGAAGTATTGTTATGGGAGGGGAGATAGCTGAAAGGGCAGAATATTGCTTTTTCAAGTGTTTGGGTATGGATAGTTGTATAGAACTAATGTCATTCTTGATGTGTTTGGGTTTTTTTTTTTGTAGTCGATTCCTGGTACTTTTTCCCCAAGTGATTGTCAAAGTGTTCTGAAGCTGCATCTTCAAATCTTGAAGTTGTCCCTTTTTTGAAGACTGGCAAAAGCACTAACTGTTGGGTTCCTGTTGAAACAACTTTCCAACGTGTGTAAACCTTCTCTCATGTAAATAAACATTGACATTATAAATGAATGTTTCCTTTCTGTGTCTGTCTTTGTGCAGGGTGGAGCAGAGGGAAGAGGAGGGCTTACTTGCTTGTTTGTTTCTGAATCTCAGAACTCCAGAATTCCTCTTATCCACTAAGGAAGTGTAGTATCAAATGAGATGGTTTTCAGCCTTCTTCTTTAGATTTTTGATTAATCTGTCTATCAGGTGCATAGAAGCCTGTTAATTTATGTTTTAGAACTTGTTTGGCCACCCTGACTGTAATCCATTTCAAGTAGACAATAATCTTTATGTAATAGGCTTAGCAGTTTACCATGTTCTTTAATATACAACTGTGTGCCATTTCCTGAGTTGTATTCACTTTTGTACCCGGTTGTCTCTGCATGCTTCATAGAGTTAGGAGCAGAGCATGTGTGCTTTAGAAAAACAAGTACAGCTTCACCCCAAAGACTAGTTCAACTAGGAAGGGCTGATGCTGTAACAATTGAACTAAGGATGCACGTGTGCTTTCTGTACTACATCCTGTTTTGTTAACTTGTGTATTTCATCACGCAGGAAAGTCTCTCCTTCTGGAAAGCTTCCATTTTTAGAATTGTGTATGCATGAAGATTTTTGACAGGTCCTCATTCAGTGAGACAAGATTAATAAAGTGTATGGAACTGAACTTTGTGCTTTCATAGTAAAAATAATCTGCCATTTTTTTCTAGTGCAGGATTGTATCTGGCCTGGCTATACTTAAAGTGCTCATGAAAAACAAAACCAAAAAAAAGCCAGCTGTTAAGTAAAAAGAGAGGAAATGGTAATATAGACAGACAGCTTTATCTCAGCTTGTTACTGAGTCCAGAGGTGAGCAAAACAAAAGGTTAATATTGCTGGCACATGATGGAAATGGAGGATAAAGAACAGAAAAAGTTAGGTTGTGGCTTACAATAGAGGACTAACTTTTCCTTACAAATAGTAAGTTATTAGTGAGAAAGCTTTTGTCTTTGGGAATGTTTCTTTGATTTTTTTTTTAGGCAATGATTTTCCTGGTTTAGAGACTTTCCTCTAGTGTACTGTCTAGTGTAGAAGCACCGGTCACTCCAGAGGTCTCAGTTTGGGCCTCAGCACTTGGAAGTAGATGGAGTACTCGCCTCTGCATAGAGTTTTGCATTCTTTTATACATAGAGTTTAGGTGTGGTATGAAAAATGCAACAGAAATCTCAGATGTCAAGGACTACTTTTTTTTTTTTTTAGTCAAGAGATACATTACATCCAACATACATTTACAGTACTGATTTCCCATGCTTCAGAAATCTGAGTACATGTAGCATTATGCCTAAGGATATAATGGCTAAATGTTTCCCTGGCATCTTGGGTTCATGTGCAGCCTCTCTAAGATATTACTTTGGTTAGAGCTGAGCTCTTGTGGAGGGCAGAACAGCTGCTGTATTTACCCCTATGGTGTAAATCTAGGAGGCTTACTCTTTTGTAGAGTGCTTAGGGACAGCTGCACAATGAAGGGCACTATGTAAAATCAAATTATCTTCCCTATACAGTGGTCACTGCTGTCCTGTTTTTTCTTTTTTTGGGGGCATAGAATGGAAAGCTGTATGCATTTGAAAAAGTATTGACTACAAATGTACCCATGCTGAACTATCATGAGCAGGCCAGATCAGATGAGACTTTGTGCAAGAAAATAACAAATAGTACTTGGGAAAGCTGAAAATTGGAGTGATTGGAAATGCCTACTACTATCGTAAATTGAAAACTGTGAAAATATTTCTCACCTCATGGAGTATATAAACAGATGACTCTTGTCTTTAAAAGGCAAGAGCTACTTTCAGCGTGTGTTTATGTACATTTTCTAAAGACTTCTCCCAGGTGGAATAAAAAGATGTACTGCTGTGTGTAGCCTTGCTGCTAAAATATACTGAATGCGACTGACGTGGATTTCAGAAATGAAGCGTAATAAAATATCTGTGGAGAGAATATCTGCAAATAAGAGGATTAGGGGGATGGGACAGAGAGAGTAGAATATATTTTTCAGATCTCCTCAGGAAAAAGAAGTCTGTGCAATAAACACTTTTTATTTTATTCTGGCTTTTCTTTTTCGCAGACTAGCTCTTCTGTTTGTATTATATGCCTATATTGGTTTTAAAATTGGTTTCATTTTAGTGGGAAGCTTAGTGTAGCAGTGTCCACTTCTCAATAGTTTTCTGAAAAGAACTTTTTTATATCTGATACTAATATTTCCTGGGAAGATGTTTTGAAGAGAAATATTTTTATTTCCCTGCCGAGGAAAGAATTCCATCTTAACTGTATTTGCTGTGTTGAATATGTAATACACATTTCTTTCAGGGGTAACTCTGCATCTCTGCTTCCTCTTTGTCTGCTTTGGAGTGAAAGGAGAGGTTACTTCCCTCTTCCTCCTCCCTCTATTGTGATGGTAAAGGCTATTTTTACATGCATAAATCATTAGCTGCTGCTCAAAATAGTACCTTTTATTGACAAGGAGTCTTCACTTCAGTCCCCCAGTTGGGGTTTGAGTTTTACTTATGTGGAAATAATGTTCATTATTCTTTCAAGGGTGGAAATAAAAGGACTGTGAAAATAGTATGCTGTTGTCACTGTTGGGATGTTATTTTCATGCTGTTAGTAACAACAGACATCCTCCGAAACCCCCCAAAAGAATATAAAGTAATTGTGAAGTGTGTTTGAGAGAATTGTTCATAGATGTCATGCAAGGAGAGTGCCTTATGATAACTAGCCTGTGGTTGACACTTCTATTAACACTTGAGAACTGTGGCATGAAGCAGTTGTAAACTGACCAAAGTATTATTTCATCATGATTCTCTTTGCTTTTACTGGGATTGAATCTTTTTAATGTGTTGTAGTTCAATTTTAGTCAAGTTAAAAGGCAAAACTAATGTTGAGTCAGTAGGGTGCACAATTTTTTCTGCCCTTGCTGTGAAGGTGATTTCTTAGCCAGGTTTAGTAACCTGGGTACTTTCTGCCCCCTGAGGATAAGAGATCTGGGATTTAGAGAACAAAAAAGTGAAAAGTTAGCTGGAAGAGAAAAGAAAGAATGGAAGACATCTCGGTGGTCCAGTCCAATAAAAGTAATGAATAGAATATGAAATAGGAGTGTCTTAAATACTTCAAAACAAAGTTGCCTAAATATTTCAGCAATATGTAACAATGCTGATTTCATGTGTCCATAGAGGTCAATGGGATGCATTTGCCAAGGAAGAACGTTTACCTACCACACAGCAGTTGGAATTGTAAGCATCTGTCTTGGGCTGAAGAGGCTTAAGTGTAGTCACCGAAAAGGCTGCACTTTATAGCTGTTACTAGCTTTATGCTCATTTATTGCTAGATATATCAGGACAGCAATATTGGAATGTTATGAAACTGGTTTGTCTACTCTGTATATCTGACTGCTGCTCTTACAGCTACATGTTCGGGGTGTTCTTTAAACATTTTGTATTTAACATTGCAAATATACTGAAGAGTAAACATCTACCTGGTGTCAAAAGCCCTAGGTTGGAATACAAAGAATTAACTTTAAATTCTACTTTCACATAGTGTACCTTGCAGGCTTAGGCCGTATACTCTTTATTCTACCTGTAACATCGGTAGAAAAGTTTCTTCTGTGAGTGGTCTGATTTCTTCCAGAGACCTGACACTTTCCCAGCACTGAGAAGGGAGCTCCTTTCAGTGTCTAGGAAAATGTAGGATACATTCAGCTTTGTTTACAGTAAGAAAGTTAGCTATACTGACAGGCTTTCTGAAGGATTTGACTGAAGATCCAGGCTTGCTAGTCAGACTGAGGGTTGTCTGATGGTGTAATTGTCTTATGAGTAAAAAGAGCATTGGCGGTGAAAGTTCAAGGTGTAAATTGGCATCTTCATCCTTGTGGGTTCTGCAGGAGACTAGACTCAATTCTTAAGCAGGTCTTTAGGTCCCCTAATGGCCTTTGTGTGTTGTTTCTGGAGTGCAGAAAAGCCAATTTCAAAGCATAACTCATGACGACCTGGGAGTTCTGAGCATCTTAACTCTAAATTGTAGAAGGCTTGGGAACAAAGCTGGTTTAAGAGTTCAGGTGAAAATGTCCTGCTATTTAGAAAGTCTACTATGTGCTAAAGAGTCATGTCTAGCTGAGCAGTATTTGGTAGCCTGCTGCCCCTGGAGAGCTGGCATGAGAGGGAAGCCACAGTCAGGTGAGGACAGAATTCCCCTGACGGCTGTCCACTGAAATACACTTTTGTTTCGTTATTGTTTTGCTTTAACTAGATTATTTATTCATTGTATGTGATGATTTGGGAATCAGGTATTCACAAGCCTTTACTTGGGCAGTTTTCTGACTTGGACAAACCATGTAAACCTCTCTCTTGCCTCTTTTGTATCTATAAATAGGGACAGTATGTTTATGTTACAGTAATGTTGTGGGCATTAGCTGATCAAAAACTTTATACATCAGGGAAGCCTCATTACTAACACACATCTCTCTAGGCAGCACAAAGCTTCTGAGTGTTCAGATGAGGAGTTCTGGAATTCTGTCAAAGTTCTATAGCTATGTGTGTGTGTAAGGGAAATCCTGCAAGAGAAAAGGAGTCAGGGTAAGAGCAGGGCAGCTGAGCAAGGGTCATTGTGAAGTGCATATGTAAGAAAGAAAACTGTAGCTTGTTGTGAGACTAACTGGGAGAACAAGAGGACACAAATGTGGAAAAGGAAATGGCATTGCCTTATCCTAATACGAGAGGAGATTTGAGTTTCATGTTTCTGTGAACCTAAGTTTCATCAGAACATCTTTGTTACCTACCAATCATGTAATGGTGTTGCTCCCAATTATGATAATCTGCTTTGTAAAAGTAGCTCTCTGATTCACTTAGCTCTCTATCTTGAGCTGGAATGGTTTGTGGGACCTCCAACTGAAATGCAAGTAAGCCCAACATGTGTCTTCAACTCACGCTTCTTGGAAGAAGTGACACAATTCTTGAAGATTTCACAACGTTTCTGTGACGTGCAAGCTCTTTGTTAGATACGTAGTATAGCTAATCTGAATCATACCAGTGTGCTTATGGGCTGCCTGAAAGTGCAATGTATGCAAGTTGCACAGCATGTGATCATTTTTCATAGAGTGTGTGATCTGGTGATCTCATGTAAAAACAAAAGTTGGGTTTTTTTTAAGATAAAGGAGAAAAAAAGGGGTATGCGGAAGTGCCCTTTACCAGGAAGGGAGAAGGCAAACTACAGCTGCTAATGAACATATGCATACCAGCTCCTAAAACTTGCAGATTTTATTCCTTTTAACTTAAAAGCCTAATCCCTTTCTAAATATAGGATTATTAAAATAAGTTTAGCGAGATGGTTTCTTTGTGTTAATTAGTTGTATAGTGAATAGAGGTAGCTGACTCATTTCCAGTTCTCTTCTGTAATAATTGGGTTTTGTTTTCTGAATGTTCAGATTGTAAATTTTCTTATTTAAAAAATGCCTATTTTAAAATTCTTCATCTTGAAACAATGTTGTATTGAAATGTTCTGACCCATCAAATGAAAGAGTATCCACAAAAATGGAATGCTTATTCTGCATAACAACTAGGAAGCTTTTTTTTTTTCTGATTTTAAAGATGCTATTTACAAGAATGTGAATGAAAAAAAAACCATCATTTTGCAGCCGTAACCATTTCTGCATCTATTAGAATTTGTAATCATGATTAAAAGCATTTTAGTAAGTATGTCGAAATACGCGTAGCACTTCAAAGAGCTAACATTCTGAAGAGAGAGTGTGTGTGTGTATATATATGTAAAAGAACTGGTAGAAGGATTTAATGCTATTCCTGTTCTGCTTTTGAGAGAACTTGTGGAGTCGTGAATGTTAGGGGATAGTCGGGGGCAGTGTATATGTGAAGGAAGTGAACTCTGCAGAGACTTATCCTGACCCCTCAACCTCTATACTGTAATATCATAGTGTTATTGTTTAACATTTATATATGGTATTGAGTGATAGTGGCTGCTTGTAACAAAAAACAGTCATGTAAGCAGGACTAAAGTTTAGGTGATAAATTTAGCATACCCTAAATAGTAAAGATACAGGATGTTGGGCCCTTAGATTCACACTGTTGTATCTCAGTGTCTTGCTGGCCTATGTTGCTGAGGCCCAGAAAAGAAAGCCTTGTGTTCACAAAGGAGATAAAAGTAAATGAAGTGCGACTTGCCTTGAGGAAGTACTTTTCCTTGGGCTGAAACCTGTCTGTTGTGTCCTTTTGCCAGATGAATCCTAGAGCTTCCTTGAATGACACCAACCAACATGTGTTTCTCTAATGTGCAACCAAACTGTAAAGAGTTATCAAGCTAATAATCACTTGAAAGGTTTTTCACAAATGCTTTGAGCTGGCATTTAGAGATTATTGACCTATGCTATATTACAGTAAAATACTTCTACAGCACTGGCAGAGAACTGCCATTTCACACCAGGTGGAGGAGCTTAAAATCTTTTATTGCATCAAGAAGCTTCTGCATTTAATGCAGGCCTACTGAGATGTCATCTTTCTTTTTACTTTCAATCTTGTCATGCTGATGAAAGTGTAAACTAAGGGCAAGTCCTTTAGCAGAGTGACTGAAAATATTCATGTGATAGGACTGCAGTTGAACTATTCATATTCCCAGTAATTAACTATATTTGTTAGTCGTTTTCCATTAATAAGACATTCTGGTGTAGGAGTCTGTGTATTTGACTTTTTATTCAAGCTGATGATGTTTGTTTCAGTAAAAGTGTAGTGTTTCTACCATATGCTCAAATGTTAATGTGTTTAATGCCAGCAGCAGAATATTTACATGAAAGGACATGGAGCCAAGTTAAACTCAATTGCAGATTTATTAATTGGATTACAGTATTATTGGCAAAACCCAGCTGTGATAATCAATTGAGTGATCTCTTGCTTTTTTTCCTCTAATTTTCTGAACAGGCTGAGGCAGATCTGCCCTTGTTGGAAGTTGTGCTCTAATTACTGTCTTAAGTCCTAGTGCAGCAGAGTAGAGGGTTCAAGAGACATTCTGCTTGGATCTGAAACCCTTGAGAGGGAGGGATAGGAAGGTAAGCATAACCAGGGTTTTATTCCGTAATTCCTCCATGGTGTCAGGGGACAAGAAAATGTTACATGCTTTGTTTTAACAATGCACAATTTAGCTATGTTAAATTAAGCAGTAGCTCTGGAAGAGAGATTTTACAGGTAGGACTGAGGCAGTTGAGTAGATTGTGCCCAAGATACTGTGCATGCACGATATCTAACTGTAGCAAATGCTCCATGAGTTTTCCATCTCTCAGATCAGGCTTGCAAAGATTTACAGTTTTGATTGTATAACTGAACCAAGGGCATTTTGATAGAGACAAAGGATAACCAGACTAAAGAAGTCAGCAGATTAGAGGAAATGATAACTCTGAGCAAGGCATGGTGTGAGAAGAGATGGACATCTCTTCTGCTCTGCTGCAGCCAGGGGAAATGGTCTGTTCGTAGATGGTGTCAGCACTGGGACTGCAATGCAGGAATGAAATCTCTGTGCTTTGTTTTAAACAGTAAAGAGCAAGTTGTTGCCTAGTGGAGTCACAGCTAGTGGTAGGATGATGTGACCATGAAGCTCAGAATTTGAATAAACATTCAGTCTTCAAAAAATCCCCCAACCAAACCCCTAAGAACAACCTCAAACCCTGGATGTTCATCATGCCAGTTTGGAAAGAGGATGAGAAGTCTTTCTTTTTGCAGTTCCCTTTTCCATCTGAAAAAGAGAACCATCTGAGGAGCACAGAAAGAAGTGCAACAACACTTTTATGGCTTGTTTGTTGGCAAACACTAGGCCATTTTCTCCCCTTTCTTTCTTTTCCCCTGCCTCCCCTTTCGCATTCCAAAGTTGTTAATTCTAGGTAGGCTCATTCCAGATGATCTTGGAGACAGCTGACAGGGACTTAGCATCATAGCATGATCCAACCATAAGTGATATCTGCAGAAGATGGACCTTTGGCACTCTTGTGTGTATTTTGTATGCAATATGGCTGCCCTCGGAGAACTTCTGCCTTTTTGTTGAGACAAGAAGGCAGCAGAAGGGGCGCACAGTGGAGAATGAAAAGCTGAGGGACTCACATAGAGGAAAAATTGATTGCCACAAGGGATTAGGCAGCAGTAGAGCTGTAAAGAGTTTTCTCCTTGCTGAGCTGATGTCTCTGAGGCTGGGGTTGGTGAGTGTTCAGGTGAGGTGGGGGCTTGTGCACTTGTTTTTGGAGAGCACAGATTTGTAAGAGTTCTGGAACTGGAGTTGTCTGGGTGCTCAAGGTGAGAGGTGATAGCACTGTGGGATAGATGAAAATGAGACATCAGGGTTCCAAGATGACTGTGGAGATGAAAGAAGTAAGTGGGATTTTTTTTGAGGGATCTTTTTCCTACCTGTTGTGTTACTGCTCTAGTTTTATACTTGTGAGCAGATGAGAGTAGACCCCTCTTCCCTTATTTGTTTCTCAGTGCTCATCAGTTTTTCTGTATCACTCACAAACCCCTGTGATGCACACTTTGACTACAGCAGCTTTTTTCTCATTCTGAGAACACGGTCAGACTCTGGTGATGCTTAGAAAGGGGCTGTGCAGGTGGTAGCTTCAACTTCCCCAGTTATTTTAGGCCCCAGCCACTTCTGAAAGGAGGATGAGCTAGGGGGAACAGTTGATTCATTCGCTCCTTAAAGGTATTAAGTTCTCAAGCTGTCTTGTGTTATTTCCCTAGTTATAGTGTCTTCTTGAGAAAAGATCCTGTACGATGAAGGCACTGGCCCAAGAAGGAAAGGAGTAGTTGGAAATGTCAGGAGGAATGGAAGAAGTACTTCCATGTTTGCCGAAACATTTCGTCATTCATTTACCATGGTTTTCCAAAAAAAAATTTTAATATTTTCCCCCACCCTTTATTCTGTGACTTTGTCCAATTCCTTGTAACATGTTAGAACAGACAGTGTTTTTTTCATTCAGGTGATCACATGTGGAATTTGGTTGGAAAGCATAGGTCATGGTGCAGGGAAATCAAAAGAAGCCCAAACCATAAGAAAATATGTATGTGTGTGGGAGGTGCATAAAGATTAATTCAAAACAAAAATGTTATCCAGAACAAACAGTGGGCTTAAGTCTGAGTTAATTTTTCCTCTTGAAGTAGTTGGAAAATTCTCTTGCATTCCAGATTCCAAATTTAAAAGTGCAGTCGTGCTTTCTGAAACTGCAGACCTATTACAGATGTTGATTCCTTTATGTGATTTAGTGGTTAGGCAAGTGGCAGATATATGGCATAGGGACTTCCAAGTTTTATTGGAGACTGAGTCATTTGGTGACCTTTGGGTGACTCTTGGTTAAACACCTACATATGGAGTTTGATCTTGGGCAGTGAGAAATGGCTTCCCTAAGCGGCCCTTGAGCTTGGCCAGGACCCACTCAGAGGGGCAGGGGTGGCAAACCCGGTGCCCCGCACTTCTGCCCGCCAGCAGCAGGGGTAGCTAAGCTGCTGCCTTCTCTGGCAGTCCTCTTCCTTCCCTTTCCTCACTCTTGCTTGCTTGGCAGAAGGGGCCAAGAGAGTAGCCACAGAGCTTCTCCCCCCTGCTGTCTGCTCCAGGACGGGGATGGGAAAGGGGAAGTGGTGCAGTGTGTCAGCTTGGAGAGCTGCTTTCCTGGAAGTGGGCTGCTTCCTATGGAGGTATGCATGGAGATGGGAGTTACTGTCCTTGCTTTTTCTTCCCCTACCCCAATACAAGACTCATGGCTGAATATCCTGAAGTTTGCTTTCTTGATGAGTTTGTAACAATTTTTTTAATACCCTGAGTGGAAAAATGTCATCTGAATCTCTAGGAGACTTACAGGAGGTGAGGGAAGAGAGAAGGTAAAATGAGGAAAAATGACAGCTTCATCCAGATTAGCTTCGGATTTATGTTCATGCCACATGGCAGTCAGATGGCTGAGCACAGCTACACATTATTTACATCCTCACCATGTAGTTTGTTGCTTATTTTGGAAGGACAAGTCAGGGAATGAAGGGGAGGGGACTACTGGGACCCACTGTCTTGCAGCACTGGGGAGTTTCTGGTGCCATGCTTTTGTGCTGGGATGTGAAAATAGTGAACAGTGCATGGAGCCTGATTCTGTCAAAACCCAGGCTTAGAGGGCAAAGCAGTGGAAAGACTTCTTGTGCAGAAGCGTAAATGCTCCAAAGTTGCTCACTTCTATCTTCAGCATGGACTTCTTTCATACAAAGAGACGTCGTGGCAGGTCTGGGACTGCTGGCAGGCACAGGAAGAAGCGTTCAGCTGCATGACCAGTATTTACTGTCCCCATTTCCTCCAGAGAAACAACTGTGGGTGGGTCTGGTTTTAGCGTGTATCTCTTCGGACTGGCTTTGCACATCATGCATACCACAGTTTGGGAAGTCCTGATCTAGATGAAGGGAAGCCAATTAATTACTGCTATCAGCCTGTTTGAAACTACAATGCAGTAAGAAAATGCTGCTTCTAAAAGGAGTTGTTACCAATAAGGTCCAGCAACCTGGTAGTGGGGTTACTTACCTGATTATTAGCGAAACTGCTGACCAGACCCACTGTTTGTATTCTCTAAACTTAGTTCAACAGTAAGTATAAAAATCAGGTGGAGGAGGGAAAAGCAGACAGGGAGGTGGCTAATTTATTTCTGTTGCTGTAATCCTTTGGCTTCACAGAACATAACAGAAAAGGATGGGGGAGGCATGTGTGGCTGGATTTGGTGATGGAGCAACTCCTGGAGAAAGTGTAAATCTGAAAGCTGTGGAGTTGTTGAGACATCAGCTTCACTTTCCATAATTACAGGGAAAGAGGAAACTGGAATATGGGATCAGATGCTGGCTAAAGGCGAGTCCGTCTTCTACAAGGCAAAGAGTATCCTAAAGGGATGATGAGACTGGGCTGGCAGTAGGGCAGAATGGTGCCTTACTGTGTCAGGGATGGCCATGGCTGCTTCTGTGGAAGGGCAGGAGAAGTGAGAGGCTCTTCACTTGTGGCTGCGTAATGTTTCTCTGCCATTCTAGAAATGCTCCAAGAATTCAGTACCTTATGCTGAATGAAAAGAGCCTTGGTTATTTAATGAGGCTGTTATGACATGCCTTCCCTGCTATTTTTCATGAAAGACTTCTATGTTTTGGTAAAACAGGAATGAGAGTATATGAATTTCAGTGATATTGAACACGTAGGTGAGCTCTGCAGTTTTATTCTTCTTTCTTGAAAAAACCCCACCAAACACAAAACACACAAATACCCCCCTGAAGACAAAGGTTATTTTTTTTCATTGGGGAATTTTGAAATGTTCAAGTTAAGCAGCTGTTTTTTCAGCTGTTGCAGGTATTAAACAACAGCAAGAAAATCCTCTGCTATGACCTGTCACAGGAAATAATCCTTTCTTGATCATGGTGAACAGCTGGGTTCATTGCTTCTCCTGCAGTAGTAATCCTCAGCTCCTCAACTTGTTACTGCACAATGGCTCGACAAAATTTTAAGCTAACAGTATAAAAAAATAAAATGATGAAATTGCAGATGTTTAAGTGCATCCTTGGGATTCATAAATCATGGGAGCTGTAGCAAAGTGCTGTTAGGAATGAATAAGGTGTTTGGAAGTGACCTATTTTGAGGATAGTCTTCCTTTTAAAAAAATGCTAAATGTTTTTGACCTTTTTCCCCATTGCAATGCAAGTGACCACCTAATAACACCACTTCAATTCTGTTGTTTTTTTTTGTGATAATAAATAACATTTACATTTCGGTGGTGATACTTGAGTTATGCAGATCAAATTCTCACTAATAGCTTTTTTCAGACCCCATGAAACTGCAGTGTAATTTGTTCTTTACAGGGTCAGGGGAAATGCAGCAATATCAGGGGTGGGTACCTTATATTCTGTATCCTCTGTTTAACTACATGTATACTGTGTAATCACTTAAAACCCAAAACCACCAAAAAGCCCCCAAAACTGGTGACCTGTATAAGATGTGGAAATTGTGATTGGAATTGGTGTGTTCTGCGTTGCAATTGTCAAGAAGGGAGGTGTTGCCAATTTACTTAACTTGACAAATATCAGTGGAACCAGCCCTGAAAACCTTACTCTGAGAATATCCCATAGGCTTCCTTTACATGGAGACCAACATGTTTATTTCTGGCTTGAATCTGCTTATTGTTTAGATGAAAATCTGCTTTGCATGGTCAACATAGTTGAAAGCAAGCAGAACACCTTCTGACTCCTCCATTATCAACACAAGAGTAATTGCAATCACAAATAAAAAGGCAGGAAATAACATGCATTACTTGAAAAAGAACACACAACTTTCACATTCAACAGATTTTAAAGGTTAGCAGTTAATTTCCCTTCTCTTTCTCCTTCTTTCAAAACAGAACCCTTTCCCTGAAAAGCCCCAAAAGCTCAGGAACATGCAAACTACCCAAAAAGCTGAGAAGAAGGCAGCAGTGATTTGTAATTGCTGGGACAAATAAAAATGGACCTTTGCTGTGTCATTGCTAGGATCATATTTGAGATTGGTACTGTGACTAAATTGTTGCTGCATTACAGAAATGAAAACCCAAGGTCACACTGAGGCAGAGTTGCCAGACCCAGCCACACCAGAAACTGAATGCACTGCAGCTATGCTTAAATTGGGTGGTTATGTAGCAATAACAGTAGTTTCTGGATGATGTTTGTACTCTCACATGTACACCAGACAAGGCCATTTCTGCTGGCTGACTGCATGGGATGGGAGTCTAGAAGATAATGTGAGGAGAAGTGAAGATAGCAGAGTCATGAGGAGTGACTTGGAGGGAAAATAGTGCTTTGCACCATCCCGTATACGTTGAGGGTGGCGTGATAGCCATGGCCAAAAAGGGTGCATTTTATCAGACAAGATAGGTGTTTTCCACATCATGCTTGTCCCTGCCCTTTACCTTCATTTTGACATTTTAAGTTTTTATAAAGAAAATTAGGGTGTGAGAGCATGAGACACCTTAAAGAATCAGTGGCTGAATGCCAGTTCTTTGAAGGTAAGCACAGTCTGTCTCAGAGGACTTGTTGATTATCCAACAGCAATTTGATCTCGTGCTCTGTTGGTTCAGTGATTTGACACACGGTGTTGGCATTGTTACTTAGGGCGTTTTATGTAAACCAGTGTGAGCTGGTTTATCCTGTTTAGAGTGTAAGCTAGTTCTACCCTTCACGACTGCATCCAACAATTTCATTACAGTGAATGCTTTCCTTATTTGTCTCTGAACAAAATTATGGTCATGAACAAAACACCTATGACCTCTGTCTTTGACTTAAGGTTGTCAGACTTTTCTTAATACAAGGCTTAATGCAATACTGCCTTGCCTCGCCTTGCCTTGCTTTGGATATCTGTTCCCCGTTATCTTTGGAAATGAAATCTTTTTTTAAAGATGTTATGAAGAGCCTTCATAACATCCATGTTTCTCAGGCTACAGTCCTGGATTGCAGGTCTATGTGTGTGCTGTCACACATGTCAGCAAATAACAAAGTGCGAGGAAATCGGTAAATAAAAATAGGCAGAGTTACAGCCTCAGTTTTTGTTGGAAAATTTTAATAAGTTTTAATAAGGAAAATTTAACAAGCATGGCCTTGGATATTATTTGTTTAATTTCCTGAAGGGGCGGATAGTCCTTTGATTTATTTGTTTCTCAGTTGTCAGGAAGCATTGTTCTTGGATTCTGTTCCAGTGGGTCTCATTATTGTGGACAAGAGATGCCATCTTCTTTGATGCCTCTGATGTGTAGCATTGGTGCCACAGGCACTGGTCTGCAGGAAGAACTAAGTGTATCTCCCATAACAGCCAGCTCATGGTCATCTAAACTTGGAAACTGTTTGATCCTAGCTTTTCACATGTAAATAGTCAGACATGGACGATCCTGCTATTGCTGTTTCCTGAAACGCCTCCCTTTTCTTCAGGGCTAAGTGGCATGGCATGTCTGTCTTGCCTGAGCTATAAATGCAGGCAGCTTTCAGAGCAGTCTTTTTACATGATAGCTCAGAGATTAGTGTTTAGTTCTCCAATTTCTGAGGAAATTCAGCCCTTGCGAAACTTAACAGATGGATCTGAGTTCCAGCAAGTAGACAGGGAAGTGCATTCAATTCCCACATCCTGAATGAGTGCTCTAACTGTTAAGGAAGGGCAAGGAAACTGCTGCTTCCTCTGGCTACACCATGTAGTAAAGATGTTGCCATTCCTCACCAGTGCAAAGGGGTAGGGAGGGCAGACCTCAATGTGCTGAACTGCAAATGAACAGAAAGGCCTCCCATTGCCCTGCACGAAAAGCCTGAGTCCCTGGAAGAAGTGGGTTTAAGATGCTTCTCTCTCCCTAGTGCTCTCTGGTGCTGGTTGAACCAGCTGATATGCAATAAGCTGTTTTGCATGGATCGTGTTCTGAAGCACCAAGCCCTTCCCTGCACATGGAGAACCTACTTGTAGAAGTCACAACTACTGCTTCTGGTACATAATCTAAAATAGTTAAGTGCTTTTTGTGCAGCACTGCTGTGCCAAATGCCTAGGTCCACAAACAGATTAGTAATTTGTTCCTTAGGGGGCATTAACATCACAATACTCTTGAAGTAAGTGCTTGTACAGAGAAAAGTAGCATTTGGTGCTACGTTCTTCCTAAACCCTCCTCCCAGCAGTCTGCATGTTAAATGTACATTAACCCCCTCCAATAACCATGCAATTATGACAGTTGAAACAGAGCTAGAGGAGCTGACATAAAGCCAGACACTGTGCCCCCCCCGCGCTGCAGGCTGCTGTCAGAGCACCTGTCAGTCATTATTTGCATCTGTGATGGTTCCTTTCCTGAAAAAAGGCAAAACAAAAAGCAGACTTCCTTCCAGTCTTCCACTCTGAGAAAGCTTATCAGTCAGAGCAACAGCGAAGGCACAGCGAGGACAGCTTATAGCGCCTGCACTGCTTTGCTCTTAGAAGAGTAGATGGTTCAGTGCTGAAAATCAGTTCCTTGCATCTCATTGCACCTCTGCTGCTGGTGGGGTCAGCTACCAGCAGTTACAACAAATTCCACTGTAGCATATACAAAGCCTGCGCTGATATTTCTGTGCACTGAGAACAAGTTCTCAGTGTCTGACTTATGTGTAAAATAGATAATATTTGTACAAGAGAAAAACAGTCCAGTTTGTCTAGAAAGCTCTAAGCTGCTGGCAGTGGTCTAACACCCACAGGCCTAGTGATCTGCCCATTACTATAACTGAAGAATAGATGGCATCTTTCTCTTGAATGAGCAGTATGCCTATCAGGAGAAATAACCAAAAAGCACCTTTCCAAATGGCTGGTATAACGTATAGGCATTTTCAAAGGCGGTTCTGGACTGTCAGCATTTACTCAGGTAGCCCTGAACTCCGAAATTTCACAATACTGCATTCATTGCAATGGTCTTAGCTTGCTTTCTAAGATAAGACCAGGCACCAAGGCAGCTGTAGTTTCAAGATAATAATGTCTTTAGTTAAATAAACCCAGGACTCAGCCATTTTTTTAAATGTAGTTCTAACTCATTTGTTGCAAATTATGGCTTTCTGCCTTTGCACTGCTGTGACTGTGCTGGTTCCTGATGTGGGCTCATTAACAGATTATTTCCTTGTTAGCTGTAGGTAAAGCTTTGACCTAAAGCTGATTAGGGAAAAGAACTTCTGTAACTATTATCTTTTCTCTCTCATAATTAGTATAATTATGTTTCTGTGCCCTAGACAGAAATCTCAGACAGTCTGCTGTGGAGCCACAGAAACCGTCTGGACTGCAGGAATGGGAGTTTGCTCTTGAGCAAGGGATGGCTGGGTTCTGTCGTGTCAGGGAGAAGCTGAATTACAGCCTTACACAGAAAGTAACCAAACCAGCAGTGAGAGAGAGAGTTCCCTTCCTCCCCACCCAGTGAAATCCAATTAACTGGGAGGAATGCAAAAGCAGGTTCTGTCTTTTCCACTTTTTTTAAGCTCAGCTGGCACGCCTGCCGGACAGACTCATTTAAGGGCACAGTGTTTCAATTAACGGGTAGAAATCACCCAGGTAAAACCACTCTGGCCTTGACACGATACTACAGCTTTTTTAGTGCTGTGTTCACCTGTTCTCTGCTGGTCTGGGCTGACTGAGAGTGTTCATGGCTGTGCGGAATGGGTGGGACTGGGGCTCATCCAGCACTGGGGTGGGAGCTCCTCAGGTGGAGGTAGGGTTTGACCTTCCCAGGGTGCCATGGTTATCTGGCTCTGCAGGAGGTTGCAAAGCAAAAGCAAAGCAGGGGAGGACTCTTCTCAAGGTAGAGCATAGCCTTTAGGGGGAAACAAGGTGAGTTCAGTTTAGTACCTGTGGTTTTCATAAAGCTTTGGTGTTTTTTGAGCGCAGTGTTCTGCTCTTGAGATCTCAAATCAGCCTGGTTTGAGTTAGGGCTTGCTTTAAAAAGAGCATGACTAAGCTGCTGGTGTGACTGGGAAGTGTTGAGTTGCTTAACTGGCAAGAAATCCTTAAGCTTAAACCTTAAAGGAGTTCAAATGTATGTTGAAGGGTATTAGCAGCCATCTTTTTGTTGACTCTTACCATTCCCAATACGTTTGTACCTCAGAGTATGTGTTGCTTTTCATTGTGCAACTGGATAGACAAGATTTAACAGGACTGTTACTCTTTGCAGCCATCTCGGGTATCACTGCTGTGGTACAATGGAAGTGTAATTCCCTTCATGAAATGGCAGCTGTACCTGTGTACTTCCCAGCAGGGCACAAATGCAAAGCTCAACAGAAAGTGAAAGGAGATTATAGTTGTAGGTAATTGTGAGGGTGCAGCAAGTGTAACTTCTTCCTGGGGCCTCAGGGCTTGGGGTTACTCAATTTGTGCCTTGCAATGGAGCTCTGTGGTCAGGTGGGAATGGGTTGTTTTTCAGTGGGAGTAGCCTTCATCCGTCCTTTGGAATTAATTTTGCAACCCAAGAGAGTTTTAATCTGAGCACTTGTATCTGAAGCGGAGAGGGAGGCTCTAGTGTCTTATGCTCCTCTCGATATAATGATAAATGCATGAGCGGCCCCTGGAAGAGAGAAGGGTCAGGCATACTGTTAGCTTAAGTGTTAGGATGCTTTCCTGGGAACTGAGAATTATAAATCTGGATCCACTCCAGAACAGAGGGGGCTTAAGGCCTAACCTGCCACGTCTCAGCTAAATGCCGAAGTAGTTGTGGTCTGAAGGAAATAGCTCCTTCTCTGAGAGTACGACTCGAGGTGCTTACTTTTAATTAGAGGATGCACATCATGAACCGGTGATGCAGCTTTGTAATAAACCCCTGAAGGCCTCAGGCAGGCTGTAGGAACTTTTGCCAGGGATCCTGGGCTGTGCCACTTGCCTGCCCTTACATCTCCTCTTGAGGTACCTGATTGCCCCTGGGCTTTGAGTAAGCTCAGTAGTTGCGTTAACACGGTCCCAGGTTCCACTTCCAGGCCTGGTGAGCAGTTAAATCTTGTAGTGCTACCCGTGGGGCTGCTTGAGTCCCTCTTTGGGCTGAAATCCTTGCCACCAGCCCTGCCAGGAAAGAAATCACTGAAATGCGTGAAAATACTTTGTGTAACAGGGTACCTGGCAACTGACAGGGGATAGTTGGGTTTCTTTGTTGCTGTTTGCTTGTTTTTAGTAGAGAACTTCTAAAAAAATAAAAAAATAAAAACCATTAAATGAAAAAATAATCCAGTTATAAACAGCAGAGCACCCTGGGTTCTGCTGCTGTGTCCTGTGATGTTACTATCCGTGTTCTTCCTGTGCTCCTCCACATGTGTTAAAATGACCTGGGAGAGAGTAGGGTGTCTGTAAGCCCATGTCCCCGGCTCCTAGCCTGGAGGTGTTCCATAAGCAAAACCCAAGATGAGCTGTGATGTTGGGCGTGTCATGTATTATGGTTTGAGGTGGCAGGGAAATGAATGTGAGGCTGTGATTAAGGCTGCTCTTTACTATCCCGTGAGAAAGGAAAAGGCTCCTGTGTTATTGGTGGAAACAGAAAAGGAGTTTGGTGAAGTATGGAGGAGTCTGCTCCTGCGTTGAGCTGTTTTCAGGCTGTGATTAAATGCTCTTACAGCTAATGATTGTCTGTTTTTTGACTACAGCATTGATAGGGCCATTTTATTAGTGCAATAATTAACACATTTGGGAAGTAAATATGCAGCCGAGCACAAGAGTTTGTATCTAAGCTAGGTTAGCGTCTTGAGGCCCAAGAAAATGGATAGGACCCCTTATCAAGGGGAATGATACTGTTTAATCCCAGGTTACCAAAGATAAATTTGAGCTAGTAAGCGAAGGAGACACTGCCTGCCTCTGGAAAGGCTTCAGCTGGATTTTTACTCTTTTTTCAAGAGACTGAATTCCAGCTAAGAATTGTGAATTGGTTTATTAACTGACCTTCCTCTCTGCTTACTTATGCTTCTAATGCTTTCTGAGCATTACAGCAAGAAATGAGGGCTTATGCTTTCTTCCTGTGGAGCTTGCAAGCACTTACTTTGCAGGGTGAAACCTCTCCCTTCTGCTGATAAGGAGCAAGCTGTGTTAGGAGTGTAGCTGTTCAAACAAGGCAGAGCTCCCAGCTGGGCTGGGCAGAAGTTTGGCAGCACTCACTCACAGTGGTGAAATGGGTGCACCTCTCAATGGGGACAAGACTCATGAGAGCAAGGCTGGCACGGAACAGGTGGAGGAACTAGATGATCTTAACCTGCTTAGATAACTTACTGACAGTTTACCAACCAACCAACTAAATGAACTTGCATGCTGACTGTATCCAGTCAGGTCACTTCACAAGATGTCTGTTTTGGTTACAGAAGTGTAGGTGTTTTCTTCTTGGGAAAGATGCTGAAGAAGGGTGAAACTGACTCTTCTAATGTGCATGGAAGTTCTGACATTCACGCCTGGGGTTTCCTTTCTTCCTGTTTAATTGTTACCTTGAAGTATATTACTTTTTCCTAGACTTCTGAATATAATTTCTTTCATTAGCAATCCAGTTATCATGCCATCTTTCAGCCTAAAGGGAATTAGTTGTCCCCAGCTCCTTTTACTTTTTCATTTTCAAGATGTCTTGAAATCAAATATAAACCCCCACGCTTTGGGTGCGGCTCCCATGTGAGAGTACTTGAAGTGATTGGATTGATATGCTGCTCACTGACTTGGCTTTGAAAGTATCCAAAAGTGAGGGGCTTTCATGTTCATATTTTGGTGCTTTTCTTTAATATGAAAGCGATAAAAGGGTCAAAATGCGTATCAATGAATTTTGACTTCTACACAGCATCTTGGTTGAGATCCCATTCCTGATAGATGATAAATAGAAGTCACCCAATAATTCTCACAAAGCCTTCCCTGCTCCCCCTCCCCGAAATCTCTTTGCCAGCTAATGCTGCTGCCTCAGTCAGGGGGATGAGGCTGGCAAAAGAGTGGAGAGCTCTGAAAGGGTGCTATGGCTTCTGCAAAGCTGCAGTCAGCATATGGTGAGGTTTAGACTGCTGAGACTACTGAGGGATCAGGAGAGCATTATTCCTTAGTAGAAGGAAGAGATCTTGTTATTGATGCGTGAGACTCTGGGTGTCCCACGCAGAAATAACAGCGTGGGTAGTGTTGCTGACTAAAAAAACTCTGGTGCCTCCTGTTTTAGGACGAACCTGTTTCTAGTATGTGGGGCAAATAGATCCCTTTGGCACCTGAAAACAGATGCAGAGAGTCCCTGGAGGAATTTGGAAGCTGCAGAAACTCGGGTGGCCCCAAAGAGGATTAAGCCTCTTTGTGATCTTTATTGATGTCTTAGTAGTCCCACACTGCATGTGGTGCCAGCTCTGAAAGCTGTATTCTGGCTGCCCAGATGGATTTCTCTGCCATTCCTGTGGATTCACTTTACACCTGCTCTCCTACTGTTCGCTCCCAGGCATGTGCTCTGTAGGTAATATTGTCTGGTCACGGTTTGCATTCAGGTCCCCGCTTGTGGAGATGATCAGCTGGAGGCCTATGGGATAAAGGAGAAACTGGACACTCAGTGGATTGCCTTCACTGTGTAAATGATCCTTGTGTCTCAGCCTGACTTCCTGCAGTATTGCAACAGACAACTGTAAAATTGCATCCACAGCAAGAAAGTGTTATGGTCTCTCCGCAGGCTTTTCTTCCTCTCCTCTCCCTTTCTGTTGTATGCCAGGATTAAACTAATTTTCATAAGTTCTGTTTCTTTCTTTAAGGAGGAAATTGAATGAGGTGGAGCTCTCTCCTTTTTCTCTCTCTCAAGCCAGTCTGTTGAGTCCTCTGTCACTTATGATCCATTCAGAAGTGCCCAATCCATGTTTCGCTTTGATTGGTAGCAGTTACAAGACGGTGCTTCTTGTTCGGTACAGCTTGTGTGCACCTTGGAGTAAAAACCATGGCCAGCCTGGCTGGAGTTGTGCAGAAATTACTTGGTGGTTGTAGTACTGACAAATGGGCAAGGGTGAGTGCAGGGTGCTTCTGTGTCTTTGCTTATACCTTCATGGTTATTCTGTAGTACTCTGAAGAGCGGCTGCTTTGTCTTGCTGTGAACTTTCCACAAGTCCTGTATCCAGTATAATCTTAGTGCTTTACAACTTTATGAATTGCCTTTTGGGAAGGACTTTTGAAGAACTAAGCTGTTGTGAGGGTTCTTGGATTTTGAAAGGGCGAGAGAGAAGGTCAAGGCAGCACTGTCTTTGAAAGTTCTCACAATCCGAGCTCAGCCTTTTAAGCAAGGCTCTGAGAAGACTGCATTTCATAAACCGTCTCGCAGAATCTGTACTACTTATCCCAGGTTTTGCAGTGTACCATAGACTATTGCTTCATAAGCAATCAGAAATTTTAGGAACAAGTCCTACATTTGTATATCTGTAATTGGAGGAAGAAAAAAGACGTTTTAATAAGTATGGAAATAGATGTTACTGTAGTCTGATCTAGTCTGTACTCAAATATACTTTGAAGTGGCTAGCTGAGCCACTTGGGTGTAAAGCTAAGCTATGGATGGTTAATGTGAGACATTAAAAGGAAGCTGTCTATATTCCAGTAATCAGGTGGCTTTAAAAGGTTTCACGCTACTCATTCTGAAAACATCGGAAGGCTCCAAGAACTTGTAATGTATTTGGCCATGTAGTTTCTACAGACTTCAAGGTGTTTCTTCATTCTTTCCCTTAAACCGTTGTGATAGGAGTGGGAGGGAGGGAAAGTAAGGGATTTGCTTTCTACATATAAAGTTAAACTAAAGGCAGAGAATTAAGTATCTTCACCTCAAATTGTCTTACCTCAATGGACTAGGGAGTGCATTTAAGTAGGAAATACCCTATGCCCCAGAGGCATCTGCAGCCCCTACCAGCTCTTTAGGCATCACTACTGGTTAGTTGGCACACAGCCCTCCTGCCTGCAGAGCTCTAAACCAGTGATAAGGTGCACTTCTTCACTTTACATTTGGGGCAGTTCAGTGAAGACAGCTTGGAGAAGTTTTGCATGGTGGGCAGTTCTGCTTAGCATTTGGTGCCCTTATATGCAAACACAGCAATACAGCACGCCTGTAATGCTGAAACCTGGTCCTTTTACATTGAACTTGCTCTCCGAGACATCTAGAAGCATCCTTGTTGAATTATGTGGCACTTCTCTAGCTGAAAGTTGATTATGACCAGCGGGCTTTGGGTTTTTTCCTCTTGCAGCTAGCCAGTGCTTCATGTGGTATGATTAGAATCAGAAAAGAATAATTCTGTATGGATTTTTACTGAAGAAAAGAAAAAAAGCAGTCAGCAGATCTGCATCTCTGGGAGGGTATTTATGTCCCAGACGTGACAGCATCTTTGCTGTCTCTTGATGATGCAGATAGGATTTTATGGGTCGTAATGAATTATTTTATTGATCATATTATGAAAAACCAATGAAAAAGTTGCCCTGGCTGTCAATTCTGTGCTACCCACGAGGTGTGCAGTGACAGGTTTGACTGTTCGCCATTGTGGCTGAGAAGAGAATACCTTGGGGTGCCCAATTACAGCAGCAGAGAGGGGAAATTCAGAAGAGTAATTTTGGCTTCCTTCATTGCCTTTGTGTTGGCCTCTGCATGAGTGGCCCTTCCACTCCTTTCAGATTTCACAGCAGCAAGAGCACTAATGGCAGCTCTGTGCAATTCTGACTTCTCGTGTCTGTGAGATTTGAATCAATGCTTTTCCTTCCACGTTTAATAAAACAATTTTACACACACGCTGAGCAGCTGTTCTTGTCTATACCTGCTTTGAGATGGGCTAGATGAACTGGAAGGTTTTATAGAAAACCATCTCTTTCATTCTTCTTCTCCCCCCACCCCACCTTTTCCTTTTTTTAAATACACTGCAGATTGACAGTGGAACAGTTCTTTAAAGGAGGTATTTTTAAGGCAAAGATGAGGAAAAGCCAAGTGTTTTAATAGGCCTCATCTCATAAGGGGTGGAATTGTAAAGCAAAACCGAAGAAGGTTAACATAAACAGAATAAGAAGCACTTGTGTTCTCCTAGTTCAAGGACATGTAGTTCAGGTGCTGTTACGATAGTCTCTGAACACTCAAATAGTTAATGTATTTATTGCTATAACATTCCTATGTGGTTTGGAGCAGTCTCTTCTGCAAGGGTACTGCATCTCAGAAACCCAGTTAAGGGGCTTGGGTACCTAAAGCAGGTTCTAAGCAGAGTTTAGATGCTGAAATCCCAAACTGTGGTCTGTGTTCCCTGTGCAGTCACTACTTATCCCTGGAGGTGATGCATCTCCCTGACATCTGTGAACGGCTGGATTTTGCTTCCATATTTGCCTAGGGCAGCTCAGAATGGCAGTCCCACAGCACTGCTGTGTATGTTACCTGACCCCAAAGCAAAGTGTTCCCCTGCCTGAGTTCTGATCAAAGTGGACTCATTGTTCAGGGGAGCCGAGCTCCTCACAAGCATCATGCCTCTGTTTTGGCTGCTTCTAAAGCGTAGCTGGAGAAGGAGGAAGCCTTCTGGGGAGGGTGCTTGCCTATGAAGAGGAAGGCAAGGGTCAAGTGAGCACCGTCTTTTAATGTGCTGTTTAATATTAACATCAGATCCATAAGCAGAAATGAGAGCAGGCAGCAGAGCTCTCCATTCCCATACTACAAAGCCATGCTTCCCCTTAGGCATCGTTCTCTCCCTCTGGCCCAACAAGTACGTTATTGTAATTTGGGTAGAGTGGCAGGAGGAATCTCCTTCCTAGAGGAGGAGCATGTCTTGGACTCACACTCTCACCTGCACTGAAGGCTTGGGTCTCTTCTGGCAGTCATTTAAAAATGGTGACCGTGCTGCCTTTCTGGGGGATGTTTGTGTGTGGTAGGCAAGAGGTCATGTCTCGTTTATAGTCTCTTCTTAACTATAATTGATTGATCAGAGTTAACTGAACAAGCAAGAACTTTGCTTGCCCTTTCCCAGGAACATTTGGGGAATGCTTGCTAGCAGCAGGGACCTCTATGGACCACACAGTGTCTGCTCACTGCTTAGTCCATGATCTAGAGGCAAGCAGGCAGATACCAAATACTCAGCAAATCCCTCTGGTTTGTTTTATCGGCACAAATATTACATGTAACACCCCCAAAAGGGGGCAGTGGCTTTCATAGAGCGATAGTCCATGCAGTGGCGATCTACCTGCAGAGAACCGTAACAGACATGTGTCACTGGTGACTATCAACTGGCAGCAAACCACTTTCTAGAAAGAAAACAGCTGCTAACAATCCCAGCTAGTCAGATGTCAGCTGTACCTGACTGTATGCGAGTTGTTCTATAGCGCCTTACAAGTGCATGAAAAGAGCGCATTGGAATACTTGACGGAGTCACAGAAACTTTGCAGGTTCTCTTCAGACTTCATGGAGTTTTCTTCTTTCCTTGGCACTTAAAGTATGGGGGTTTTGGGAGGGCCTATGTGTGTGTAAGTGAGCTGCCTGCTGCCTTTCCCAAGGAGCAGCTGCTGCGGTGCAGCAATAGTGAATGTGGAGGGGGCCGCGGAGGCAGCATTGCTTTCTTCGTGTAACAGGCACAGCTGCAGGAGCTCCAGAACCTCATGGCTACCCTTGACCTGATTTCCTTTCAAAAGCACATCTGGTTTTCAATTTGACTGAACCTGGAAACCATGCCTCTGCCTGCGCCGGGGCTGGGAATCCCGAGTACAAACCCTTGTGTAAAACACCAGTGTGTTGCTGGTGGGGAAACTGAAGAGAGCAGATCTAACACATTCCCTGTGTGCTCTTGGTAGTGCTGGGAGAGGCTTGCTTACATTGTGTGTCAGGATTCGCACCCGGCAATTGGAGTGCTGCAGGAACTGTCAAGACCCCTTTTCCTCCTTGTACTGCCTCTGTTTGGCTGGTATCACCCGGCACCTCCTCACAGTGTCGTTGTCTCAACACAGATGAGTTTCCTCCGTGCTACCATTAGATCGGCTGGTACTTGTTGCCTGGAGTGTGGGACAGGAGTGGCACAAAGTGTCCTCTGCGAGGTGTGCGTGTCTTGTGCCACAGCCTTGGTCCCTGTCTTCCCGGGACCAGCTCAGCCAAGGGATTCCTGGAGCTCACCCGAGGGTGCTGTGGCATCCTGGGATGAGATTGGAATAGAATGCCTTTGTTTTGCATCCTGTACCTGAGACATTGGAGTGCTTTGGGGCAAGCAAGCGGTTGTTTTCATCTTAAAAGCTAGGAGAACACATGCCTGCAAACTGCAGCCCTCTGACAAAACGCATGTGTGCTTCTGGGATGGAGAGTGTTAACAGCAGAGACAGAGGGGAGGTTTGCTGGGGTTACTGATTATAAGACTGTACAAGCTCTCGAGGAGCAGGCAAGCTGGAGGTTTTAAGTCTCCCGTCCTTCAGCCTGAGGAAGGCTGAGTGGGTGCTGCGAAGGTTCACATATGGACCCAGTGTGTGGAGTCTGGATGTTTTAAAGCCAGCCCTCAACTGCTGGGCTGTCATGCAAAACAAATGTGCTGGGGGCAGTGGGGGAGGAGGGAACAGCTAATAGATGTTTTCCCTTTGCTTGACATCTGTCACCTCCCCCCATGCCAACCCTTCCTCTGTTTATAGCAAACCATTTGCTCCCATTAATTAGAACTGGATTCCTGCCATCTGACCAGCTTTGTGCCTGTACAAATATCAAGAGAGCCAGCACTACACAGGTGGGGAGAAGGCTACTCAGAGGAGATCTATTGTGCCTGTTTGGGCAGGGATGGATGGAGGGACACCCTTCCTCCTTCCAAATCAGGCGCGTTAGCTACAACAGTAATTGAAATGTGGACTGGGAGCCCCAGGATGCCACTTTCCTGTTCCTTTTCAGAGCAGCTTGCACTCTAAGCCATCCCCTCCAGTTAAATCTCTTTACCAAAGAGGTCTGTATGGAGGCTTACATATGGGAAGATAATGGTGCTGTCATTTGTACAAATAATCACAACAGGAGCAGAAAAATAAGAGGAAGATGATTACACCTGAAAATCCAGTGAGGTTCCAGTTGCTAATGCAGTGAGAACTAAAAGAGAGCTGAACCGCAATCCCAAACTGCTCCCGCCAGGCATGGGGCTGGCTTTTGTGCCGTGATTTAGGAGTGTACAGCTGCGTTGCCATGACATTTGAAGGAAATGTGCTTACCCTGGGATGGTTTTCCTTGTGTAAAGTACTATGAAGACAGGGTACTTACTGTGCTAGTTAAACCAAATCCTGGGTGGGAGAAACAGGTTAACCTTGAATAGCTTGGCTGGACTGTGAAAGAGAACCTGCGAGCCCTTTCTTGGCCTTCTCCAGCAGCGAGCGCTGTGTTTCTGCTGGGATTATGAATCCAGAGAGTGGCACTTCTTTTACAGTGAGGATTAAACCTATAGTAAAAGGAAGTGGCACAGCAGGCTCTGCCTTCCCCCGCTCCTTCATATAGTGGTTGGAAGTATTTTTTACGTGACACGGGCAGGAGAGGTGATGCGATGTGCCTGTGTGTGCCCCAGGATATTTCAAACCTTTGACATCCTGTAGGGTGGTGCTCTGAATCTGTTCAGGCAGGGAGGACCTGAGTGGCCAGGTCATGAGTACTCAAACAGCTGAACTAAAGGCAAGATGGCCTCAGGGAGAAAGTAATGCCTTGATCCCGTGTCTGAAAGAAATGGGTGCAGGCTCCAAACCTGGAAGGAAGGAAGGAGACCCTTTGAAGTCAAGGATAAGGATGTTTCTCAACTGAAAGGCCTTGTGTGTGTTTTTAGGAAGTATCTCGTTCCCTTCTCCATGGCCTGGCATCTGGGGATCTCTTCCTTGTGTTCCTCTGTGAGGACAGGGCCACCAGCAGTAATCTCTGCTGCAGGACAGCTACAGGTTTCAATGTGCAGCTTCAGGCTCCATCTTTCTCTCTTGATTGGAAAAAGAGCAGAAAGGATAGCAGTAGATCCTTAATAGACTTTTTCCTCCTCCTTTCTCACTTTGTTACCCTAGTGCATGGTTTTTCTTCCCTCCAAACAGAAGGCTGTGTGTTTTTTCTTTAAATCAGTAACACTGTGTGCTAACTTCACCCATATCAGTTATTCCTTTTGCTGGTTAGAGGTGAGGCAAGTAAAACATGAAGCTGTCCGACTTGCAATAAGTTCTGCAGGAATCTCTCCTGGTACAATATTTGCCCTAATTAAACCAACTTAGGGAATCATTTACAGGTCAAAGTAAAAGGACCGATTTAATACATAAACTTAGTTGAAAACCTAAATGTCTCATAGAGAGTGATGGAGAGAGAGCTGTTGCTGTAGCTGATGTGATGGGGGGGGTAAAATTGTCAGTCCTCTGAGACAAAATGGTCATTTACTGAGTGCCTCAATTAGCTGTTCCTGCCTTAGGTAAAGATAGTTGAGTGTAACAGGAACTTGACAGACACATGGTTTTCAGGGAAACTCCCCGTGTCACTGTCAGTTAAACAGTAGGTATTAATTTACTGATGAGATGATATCTACCAGTTCTGATCTTGGTGCACAGTCAGCAAGCTCCAGTGAGTCTGGTGTGGTGCTGGTCACGCGAGTGTAGAAGTATCGGGGAGCGCTGCCTTGCGGGTCCACGCCAGGCGCTGTGCTGTGCTCTTCCGACAGCCTGCAGGCAAGAGAACGTGCATTTCTACATTATCTGCTTTGTAGCTAGGCTTAAACCATGGGCTTTGCGCTTGAATCCAAGGACTTGCTCGCTTGATTTGAGTTTTACTGGGGTGAAAAGATGGGAGACTTTTTAAATAACTTCTAGTTTGTATTTGAAAACAGCAGTGAAAACGTGCATACAGAGGCACCATCATCACCCTCTGCTTCTTGATCCCTGCTGCCTTCTCCAAAAGAAATCCTTTTGTTTAAGTGGGCTTTTTTCCCCCTTTCCTCACTCTTCCAGGCTGGATACTTTTCTGTATCTTTGAGCACAGTCATCTGTTACTCTTAAATGTTGGCTGGGGCTTGTTCACCCTGGCTTGGCTCGTTGTCACAGGCTTTTCAGTTATTCCCATAGAAAAACTGTATTGCTCTCTCTATGAGAAGTCTAAAGGCAGAAAGTGACAGAACAGATGGGTAAGAGAGGAGGAAGGTCAAGGCAGAAGCTGCCTCTGGGCACCCCCTGTTGTAACTACTTTATCAGGCCTGTGATTTGGGTGGCGATGGTCGGGGTGCCCCCGTCAGAGCCAATGAGGCACATCAGCAGCTTGGGGAGAGCCCGTGTTTGCGGGAGAAGTGTGGTCAGGAGGTGAGTTTGACTTCCCAGCCAGTGGCCTCGGCTGGGAGCACATTGTGCCCACAACTGAAGAGATCCACTGATGTTAAAAGGTGACCGGTGGGAATGTTCATCAGTGGCAGGAGCGTTTTCCAGGGATGGCTGAAGGGTGACAGACCTTTGTTACAGCTACTGCACCTGTTGGTTCCAGCTGCCTGTTCCATTAAAGCGCACCTGTGCACGGAAAAGAGCAACACTTGTCTGCTGCAGTGCGCTAGCCTGCCTGAGGACATTGCCATCTGGGAACACGCTGAGAGCCAAGGGGGAACATTACTGGATTCTTAAATCACTGCTTCCCCCAGACAATCACTCAAGTGAATGTACAGAGTAGGGCAGCCTTCCCAAGGTGTGGATATTGACAAGGAGGGTAATGAGGGCTGAGCACAAACTTGGGGTCTTCAGAGTTTAAAAGCTTTCAAGTACCAGTTGTTGCAGAAACACTTTGTGGCCGCAGAGAGAGCAATTTCTGTCTCTTCCTACAGAAGAGAATTTTCAGGATTCAGTCCTGGTATCTCTTGAAGTTAAAAGAAGGGACCATGAAAACAGGCTTTTGCTTGGTGCCTGCAAGAATGTATGTCCTCTTGTTGATTCAGACGCACTTTCCTGTTGCTTCTCCTTTTCTCTAGATTATGTGTGAGGTAGATAATACATGAGGTTCTAGCCTTTTTCATTTTGTTTTTTCTTATTAATCATTTCTGTTAGAGAAGACTCTTTAGGTCATGGAGTCCTGCTGTAAACCCAGCACTGCCAAGTTCACTACTAAATCACATCCCTAAGTGCCACATCTGTATGTCTTCTGAATACCTCCAGGGATGGTGACTCCACCACTTCCCTGGGCAGCCAGTTCCAGTGCTTGACAACCTTTTTGGTGAAGAAATTTTTGCTAATAGCCAATGTAACCCCTTCAGTGCAGTAATACTGTCTGTTGGAGCATCCCACTGCTTGGGAGTATTTGGGAGTATTTTGAAATCAACCAAAAACTGCCTAAAGAGTTGGAGATAAATACCTCAGACAAACCAATAAAGCCCTTGTCTTGCCTCTGCCAGGTGTGCATTTGTGGCTGTTACTCAAGCAGTGAGGAAATTCCAGTAGTGAATATGCCGTGTTCATCCGTGTCCACAAAAATCAGCAGGAAATGAGCAACGATGCTTTATACCCTCTTCCTGCCCATAAAAATGCCACCCTCCTTCAGTGTAAGCACAGGATTTATTGAGCCATGCACTGGGCTGGGTAGCTACTTTCCCAGCCCATTAGAGGCAAGAGTCAAAACAGAACTTGGAATGAACATGCTGTCAAGACTTCCCATCCCGAAGTTCCTAGTGATGTGTTTCTTTGTGTGATGCTTGAGCTAGGGAAGATAGAGGTGGGCTAAATCCATGTGGTATGTGGGCCTGCTTCCTGGAAAAGTTGGGTTATCCTGGTATGTCAGTGGATGCGTTCCATTTCAAAGTTGCTGGAGTATGCAGCTTCCTCTGAGTCTCAGAGTGCAGTTTCAGATTTAAGTTCACCAGGCTAGCAGCTTCCCCAGCCATAGAACTGCCGTCTTGTTCTGGGGCTCTGTGGCTGGTACTAGGACCACGTTTCACTGCGCTGGCTTTGTTGTTCACTGATACGAACGGCAGGGAAAGACAAGTTTCTGCAAGACAGACTTAGAGTGCATTAAATAAATATAAATTTTATTAAAAACACCCACATCTCAGCGTTATCAGGAATGATATAATAATAAACAGCTTTCAAATAACCTGCATTACATTACAATACTTACAGTATTTATAACCTTCCTCAGATTCTTTTTAGAGATATACCAAACATCTCAAAACAAGGAAACTAAAGTAAAAAAAAAAAAAAAAAAGTAGAACATAAGCATAGAAAATGCACACAGAAGTTCATTACCTTAGTGTCAAACTGCTAAAGTTTCCTACACAAGTTAACCGCTAGCTTTAGAAGTGAACTTTTTACCACTGTGCGTCAATCAAGATGAAAAATTCATTCAAGTAAAGTTGACACCACTCAGAAGCATCTTCAAGTATGGCTATAGTCAACCTGATAATCCTATACGAGCAATTTCATGTCTGCTTTGTCATTCGTTCCAACTGAGGCAGGGTTCTGTACACCAAAAATTACATCTCAGGTATTTACAATACAAAACTGATTCACCAGGTAAGCTTTCTGCTGCCAGCAGTTTGGCAAATGACGGTGCATGGCATAGTCACCAACATCCGCTATGGGTTACATGAACAATAGAGGACTTAAACACAATCACTGAAAGATGATGATTTATGATGATTTATAATGATTTAATCAATCTGACATATAACCATCGTTAATTTCTTCCTTTAAAAAAAGGTGAAACTTTTGTTTCAATGCAGTGGGTCAAGTCACAGACTGAGAATTCAAAACCAAAATTGCCACAATAAATATTTGACCATTAAACCCAAAGGCCTCCTTTGATTTACTCACGTTGTGATTCTGTTAGGTAAAATTTCTTTTGACCAAACTTAATCTTACAGTATATTGCACAAGATACATCTGGGACATGGAGGTTTGCATGTTTAGGGAAGCCCTTGTACAGACTGTACCTTCTTATATCTTATTTTATTCATTACAGTATCCAAGAAGCCTTGTTTAGAGAGCGACTTGAACAACTCTAGCAAACAGTCACTTGCCAAACCCCTGCCTTACATTTTTCCCTTTAATCAGCTCAGTGCATTCTACTTTCTTTTTGTTTATTCGTTTGAAACAGGCAAAACATTCTAAATCTCTGAAACGCTTTCATTACAATAAAAAGAGCTAACAAATTTACAAAATTAGTTACAGCAATACAATGTACAAGAAAACTTAGAGAAGGGATTCAAAAGGAAAGCATCAAATCCCTGAAGGAAAAAGAAACAAAACAAAACAAAAAAACCCAAGAATAATATATTTAACCTACAACAGCTTTACACACACACAGGTGACACGTTGGCATAGGAGAACATGAGCTGAAATATCCCTGAATTTTTAGAACCAACAAGATAAAACAAAAACCAAAGCTGAAGTTCAAGTGATACTTGCTAAAATGTCAAGTATTGAGAGAGTTTTTTTGTGTTTTGTTTTTTTTTTTATGCTTTTTCTTTTTTCAAAGGCTATTGGGGGAAAAAGATGGTGTACAATATATAAACTTTCACACTCAGTTCAATATCCTATTGCCAAACTAGTGTTGAGGTATATGACAAGTAGGAACATCACTCAAACCTTTTTAATGTGTTTTTTTAGCTCACATTATGATATATTTGTAGCAGGCTGAGTAGCACCATGATGTGAATTCAGCTCAAAACCCAAATATATATAGATTTAATATTTTTACAGTACTAAAATACTAAAGCATCGCGTTAAAAAAAGTTTTGTTTACAATTTAATTTACTATACAACTCTCCTGCTTTTTTCTTTTTTTAATAGAAATTAATGGTTAAAACCACCACAGCAAGCCAGCTGCCTATGTTTTATCTATTTAATCAACGGAATCACACAGAACTAACCCTGTTTCATTCAGCTTGTGTAGGCATTGGTCTGCTCGATCTTCCTGGAAAAAGAGGACACTTGCACCGAGAAATGACTTACACCACAATGTACATAATTATCAACACAAAAGCAATCTGCCATTCGATAGTTGAAGAGCATACAGATCTGTAGAAACAGCAGAAGCCCAAGCTAGCTAGTTGTAGTCTGTCACATGCTGCTAATTATTACCTGTGGTTAATATAAAATCCTTTCCTTAAAACTGTACATATTTGAGCAATGAACTTGTCATAATAATTGTAGAAAACGGTTTTACAGTATAGCTGTGTGAGATGAGCACCAGAAAAACATGTGTTTTGTGTACTAAAGTATTCCCTTATATCCAGTAAGCCCCGTTTTTACCATAACTGACTGTATTAAAAATGGATATGTAGCCCACTAGCAGATGCATGGCTAAAACAAAAAGTCTTTAAAAGCTTTTTTTGTTTAAAAAAATTATCTTTGCATTTTAAAATCAAAGTAAACTCTTTTTTTTTTCCTTCTTTTTTTAAGTTTTTTTTTTTTTAATGTCTTAGTACCTCAGCATTGTTCAAGTTGCCAAGCTTAGGTAGACAAAGTGCTTTTGAAACACTAGTTCAAAAAAATATCTCTCTATATATTTTATTGTCCTTTTCTAGGACTTGACTGGATGAGCAAAATCCAGAGGTCTTTGCAATTCTCGTATGTTAAAAAGTAAGCTTATTTTAACACCAGGTAAATTCAATACATACATGAATGAAAAGGTCGTCCCTGTTGCTGAAGAACATCTGACTACATCACTGACATTTTGTTATAAAGGCATTAACTGTTCGACTGTTAAAATAAAGACAACATTCTCATAGATAGCACCATGGGTTTAGAATATCCAAATAAATTCAGTGTTTTGCTGTCTGTTCATTATGTTTTATACTTAACTACTTAGTTAAATAAAATCAAGAGACTAATAAGTTTACAGTAAAAACTGCATGTTAAAAAGTCATAATTCCAGTATTTCAGTACATTATAGATTCAGCACCAGATGTTATTTTAAGATTCCTGCAGTTGTAATACTACAGTATTATTTTTTAGGGGATTTTTTTGCTCCTGTTCCATGACTATGCAAACTTGATGACATTAAAAGTGGCCACAGATGTGCAAAACTGTAAGGAAAAAAAAATCCATTTGCAGATTATCTCTTTCAGTAATGGAGCCAGTGTTTTCAAATGTAAATTGTGAAACACTTTCTTGTTTCGTTTTTGCATAGGATGCTTTGGTCTTGTTTCCTACGTGCCATCTGTGGCCACTTAAAAACCAGTGGAAAATAAGTGCGCTAGTGAGATTACCTCCTTTTGCTGGTGTGCTGAGGCTTTTTCCACTGAAGAGTTTTGTAAAAACACTGTTTCCTTCTCCACCCTTGCCTTCCCCAAAACCTAAAGAGGAACTACCCTACTGACAGGGTGTTTTTTCAAATGAGGTAACCAACAAAGGTGTGAAGTTAGATATATCGGTTGTAAGGCCCTGTAACCCGTGTAAAGGCATATGGAGATGTAGTTACTGTGGAGTCTGTGGTGACCGACAGTGTCCTTTGTGCAAGAGACTTGATGAAGCGCAAGTATGTTGGCTCAGAGGGTTCGTGTGGCTCAGCAGGCTCCCGCTTTGCCTTTTTGCCATAAGATTTCTGAGGCACGTAGTCTGGACCGTACTTTTCACATTCTTCCTCCTTCTCTCTCGCCTTCTCAGCCATCTTTGCCTCCCACAGAGCCAGACCATGTTTTGGCTCATTCATACTCTTGTGCTGGTAAAAGACAAGGGAAATTCTGGTGGGATGGTTCCTGTTGGGGTTTTTTAAGGGAGTTGTTGCGTGGAGCTCACGCTTTGCGCACTCTATGAGAATTGACCCATGCGATGGAGCAACTGCCACTCCTCCAATTTCTGGATCCAGAAAGTTCTGCTCGCTATCTGACCAGACATCATCGGGATCCTCTGCTTTTTCTGGATTCAGCACATCAGTTTTCTCTAAACCACCCTGGGGAGTAGTCCTATCATGGTTTTGACCTGGAAGCATGTTAGACAAACCGTTAACTGCATGTGAAATTATTTCACTATCCTTATTTTGGAGATGCAGTGAACTGGGAGGGCCACTGAACATACTTGGAGCAGAATGGTAGTCATGTGCTAAATGTGGAAGGGGTTGCATGTGATGATGTTCACTGGTTTTAGTCATGGAGGCATAATCCATGCTCTGATTACTCAGATTAGATTTTAACCTTGAGGTAACCTCCATAAAATGGCCATCAGCCTCGTGGGTGGAGTAAGAGGAGAAAGACCCTACATGGTGTGCATTTGGTCTAATGGTGCAATTACTGAAGGAGTCTACCTGCATGTTTTGGTTTCCGTAATTCAAGTACTTGGGACCAAAACTCTGGCTATTCCCAAACCTATGCTGGTATAATGTTTGTATGGGTGGCAGACTTAGTTTAGACATATGGTCTTGGCTCTGGCAACTATACAAGTCAATGTGCTGATGCTGGGAAGGGTAGGAGCCCAAGTAAGAGGGGCAGTTGTCCATAGGCATGCTTCCATTGCATTGGTAAGGTGGATATTGGTTATTCTGGCTTAATGATCCTGAATAAGGGTTAATGGGACTGGAAGAATTCAAATAAGACCCCGCAGGCTGTGATGAGGTTGTATAGAGGTTCATGGGACTGGACCCTCCATAGGGATCTGAAGTGTATGAAGAGCTTGAATAAGCATTGGCTGGATTAGGCAACCTTACATAGAGATTTGCAGAACCTGAACCCGAGTATGAGTTAATAGGATTTGACTGAGGGTTGTTAGGGAGAGTGCGCTGTGGATGTTGCTGCTGCTGCTGCTGTTGTTGTGTGGCTGGTCCTGAAAGACGTAAAAGATCTGTAGATGTGAAAAGAAAAAATCCACACAACAAACAAGCTTTAAAAAACCCGAGCAACCAAACAACCAACTCTGTACTTTATAGACCCTTCACTATACATATCCATGACATTTCTAAGAAACGTATATCATATGATAGGTTAACAGAGGTTCCCTTTCTCATATCTCAAATACCATCCTTAAGAAGCTGAATAAATACTAAGGCTACTCATCCTTTTTGGCATGTATCCAGTGAGATCAGATGCTAGTGGCAACAGGGAAAAAGAGGACAGTGCAAGCTGTTCAGAGTCACATGCATACAATCCAAAGAGTTGAATCATCATTTAAGTAGCCCATGAAATGCAGCATCAAAGTGCTTCCAAACAGCCGTGCACGAAGTGACCTTCTTTTTCCAAAAAATAAATAGTTCTTCTCATCTGTATTAATAGAACCGTCTCAAAAAAATGTTCTTAGCTTTATGTAAAAAACCAATGGTGGCATTCACTGACAGAAACTACAGTTTAGTAACAAGTGAGATGAATTGAAGACGTAAGAGCAGAACCATCATTTGTTAAAGTGAAATGGTTCATTCAATGGTTATGACCCTAGCCTGGGTCATGGGACAACTGGCTTCTATTCATAGGTATTTCAGTGACCTTCTGGGTGACCTTGGGTGCATTGCTGTTTTCCTCTCTGAGAAAGTTGCTGTAACAATAAAACAGACATGACGAACTCCTTTGCTCAGGATGCTCAAATCTACTGGTGAAACTGCCAGGGATTGTTAAGTGGATTTTAAAACTCTTCCTCCGCTATGGAAAAACCTACTCTGCTTTTGGTCTTGAAGCAGAGAGTACAAATAGTAGGAAAGAGGTTAAGCTTGAATCCCCTCAAATTAGGAGGTTCTCTAAGAGTGGCAGACAGTGAGTGATGCGTAGGTCATTTTTAATTTGGCAGCAGCATCACAAACTCCTTTTCATGGCTTCTAGCACTACTATTCTTTTAAAGATACTTTACATTACACTGGATGGCAAGAGTTTGCAGTTTGCAGAAGCACCAGCTTTCTACAGGTGTTAACTATTCAAAACTAAAGGGTTTCTCCTACAACTTTTTTTTACCCTGCTTCTCCAGAGTTGACCACAATTTGGCACTCTAGTATTTATAAACCTACAATATTGCCGTTACTTTGAAGAATTCTCTTTTCTTTTTACTTTAAAATGGTTTTGGGCTGAGAACAATGGTTTTCTTGAGATTTGTTATAAATGGCCCTGATTTCTAGGAAGCTTACCACTGCTGATAAATATCCCAATCAGATTCACGTGTTTACCTGCTAGCTGCTTTGCATGACCTGCCACCTCTGAGTTGCCTTGCTTGTTGCGTGCTGCAGCAGACTTTTCTCTTTCAGATTTGCTAGACCCATTCTCCAAGGAGGAAAGCTTTTCGGCAGCTGCTTTCTTTGCTTCTAGCTTCCTTTGCCGACACGTCTTAACGGGCTCTGCCAACATCCTTACTTTTCGGCGAAAGGAGGTAAGGACCTGGATGCTGCCATTCCTCTTCTTCTCCTCCTGGCCTTCCGTGCTTCCGAACTCATCCACATCAGAGACTTTGTATAACGGGAGTACATGGAGCTGCTCATCTTCTGGGGTTTGACCAATTTCACGATTGTCTTCTCTAGTTAGTGTGCAAACCTGTTGGAAAGGTGTGTTAGACTGTCTCTCAAACCACTCAAATGACTAATTTATGCATATCACCAGAAGCCTGCAATTTAATTTCTTCCACTGCTCTGTTAGACAGTGTTGGTAGAAACAGAAGGTGTACATATATCTATATCTATTTCTTGTTCTTGTGCTGAAATTAACAGTATAGTTAGGGATTAGCCTAATGTGAAATAAACTGTGTGATCCATTGTACTATGATCAGAGAGATAAACCAGTGTAACCTGGGACTTTATACTCACCTGAAGATTTTTTCACTATAATACATAGCTACCTACTGGAAATAGTGTGCAATGCAACATACTGCCATTGTATTTCCCACCCTCTTGCAATGGCAACTTCCAGGAGCTTGCAAAGGAGCAAGTCACTGTAATGTTAATAATAAGATTTAAGGAAATTACTGTTATGTCATGCAGTGTGCTCATTGTGTTAGCTGCAGCTAAAACAGGTATTGGGAAGATTTCAGTGAAAAAAAGATGCTGATACAGAATTCCTCTGTAGCAAAACTGTTGCATCAGCCAGTTTTAGGAAGAAAGATCAGTTAGGAATACGTATTGTATTGGTTGTGGTTGACTTGTCAGTTAAGGCATACCCTGGACTATTTTTGTTTTATTTAAAGTTATGATCCAAAGTTGTTACAAAAAAAGATGTTTCAAGAGGACAAACATAAACCATTTTGTGCCAGGAACACCACATTTCAGCCCTGCGGGGACCTTCTTTCCACTGTCTCCACAGTTTCTTTTACCAGCTCTATATTAAACCTTTCTTAAATACATCGTAAGTCTCATTCATTTGAATGAAAAATTGTGGGGGGGGTAGTAAGTTAGCTCAGTTACTGCTTAATGTTTCTTTTGTTAGCAATCTGTGTTAACGTAAGCGTAAATTTAAACAGAGGGGAGATAATGAATTAAATGTATGAAATTAGTGCTGGAGTAAGGAGGCTTACATGCATCTCAGACTTACCAGTGTACTCCCATTCTGCATATTGTGCAAGTCTCTGTGAGCATGAGCGCAAAAATCCAGGCAGGCAGTGACCCCTGAGAATGGGCGACCTTCTTTTAAACCCAGGCGACACTCAGGTGCTCTGTGTTCATACTCGATCTGGAAAGAGGTGACAGATATCATTGCAGCTGAGCTGTGTGTCCCAGTACACAGAATTAGCACTGAACACTCTACTGTGACAACATGCAAGTCTACTAACATCTTGGAGGTGGCAACATACAGATTTTGAAAGCAACTAAAATCAAGTAACTTGATGGCAATTTAGTACCCATACTTCATTCCTTGCTGCTTTGCTCCCTGTTACCTTATGTCTCTGGTTTGATTGTGAAATTGGCCAGTAATACTTTTCCTTGCATATTACTTTTGATACTCTGCCAGTGGTTGGTGTTTTTACATGACAAATGCAGTGCATGGTTTCAGAGTCTGGCACTGTAAGAGTGATGTGTTTGTGTAGACTGGAAATACACCAAGCTATTAAGGGAAAATGGCTTTAGAAAACTGACTTCAGAATGACTTCATGAAAAATAATAATTTGCTTTTTGATTTGTAATATTTTGGCACACTAAACGTATATTTCGTTAGCTAAAGTACAACTCTAACCCTAGACCAAAAAGACAGATAATTGAGTCAAGACAGTGCTTTCTACCCAAGCACTCATTATTGAGCTTTACAAAGAGTTCATAATGAAAAAATAAACCTTACACAAAAAGAAAGGATTTTGTAATAGAAGATCAAGCCTTAGACAAATGATGGGTTTGTATTTTGTCTAGAAAGTAAAAAATTAAACCATGTTTGTAAAATGCTTTGCTGAAATTCCTGAACCTTTCAAGTGAGTGCAAAAAAATCTAAACTTAATGGAACATAATGGAATTTAATGAATCCCATTTTAAGTTAAGTTGAAAGTAGAAGTTTTTCCCTAAAAAGATGCGTAGTTTGCTCATAGACCTTTATTTTTTAAAATTTGGAATGTTTATGTCCCTGGAATCTGAAAATAACCACAAACCAAAACTTGAAACATGTAAACTTCTTTAGAATGAAATGAGAGTGATCTGAAATGTTAGCCGGACTATAATTGTCTGCTTAAAGTATCCTGGTGCAACTGTTCTCTGAGATGGTGCTGTTGGGTCCAGTTAGAAAAACACACCCTTTCCAGTTCTAGATTTTAATCCAGTAGCAATCCAGACCTGGATTAGAATAAACCTGGGAATTTAGAATTTCTTTTCAGGCTTCAGAGGGGGATTGGTTTTCAGGCTTTCTGGGTTTAGAACCTTTCATATTACTGTTCAAATTTAGCCTCAGTCACCTCTCTTAAAAGCCACTAACAGTAGCTTGATCAGGGTTTCCCCACAAAGTCTGCATAAAACTCCTGACTTAAGCCAAGCCATGCACACACCTTATTACACAAGGTAGAAACTGAAACTTGTAAAAGCATGTATCTTCAACAAGTGTTGGGCAGGACCGTGGCTTACATGGAGAAAAGTTCTTTTGTGAAGTTTTGCAGTAATGGAGAAGCAGACCAAGCAAAGAACCATTTTATTGTTCACCACTCCCTCGCTTTTTTTTTCTTCTTCCTCTTCCTTTCCTCTCTTGCAGAATGTCTCTCAGATATGTGGACAGATAACCACAGCTCGTGGGCACACGGCCACAGTTTCCTCCGTGAGGCTCCAAACATTGTCTGATCAGGTAAGCGAAATTGGGCAAGTCTCCCCTGAATCTGCTTACCCTGCCTAGTTGATACTAAATATGTAGTAAAGGCGTGAGATTTAAATGTGTCTTGTGGTGGTTGCTACATCATAACACTGTCAGCAGGACAGAAAGATGTCATAGTTTGCAGTGACGCTAATAGTTTGGGGACTCGTAACTTCTGTTGCAATGTTGTAGCAAACCTGAGCAGCAAAAATGAAGGCCAATGGTTGTGCGCTTGCAACAGGTATTAAATTTTGTTAAATTTTGATGCAAATACCTGAAGGATGTTTGGTAGAGGAATGCAGGTGAGAGACAGCCATGATGGGAACCTCATACAGACTTTGAATGTGCTAGTATCTGTGGAGACTGCTTCACAGAAAATACGCGCACGTGATGCCCTCATGCTGGAAGACTGGTGCAGGCACTTGTGCGCATAGGCAGGGCTGAGTGTGTCCAAATGTGAAACCTCTTGTTAAAAGCATGTTTGAAATGGCTGTTTTGGTGAAAACTAAATTCACCTGCCACTTGAGAGGGCAGAACTGAAACTGTGGCTTCAGGACTCGAGTGCAATATTACACACTGCCTTCTG
The DNA here is from genome assembly GCF_028554395.1 of Pezoporus wallicus. Lineage (NCBI taxonomy): Eukaryota > Metazoa > Chordata > Aves > Psittaciformes > Psittacidae > Pezoporus > Pezoporus wallicus. The sequence continues at coordinate 2,314,371 of NW_026637266.1, forward strand.
GCTCTGCCACCAATCTCACACCATCTTCATGGCTGTTTTCTAGTTTGGCTGGTTACTCACACTAAATCCAGAAATTTGTGTTGTGGGGCTGAAGAGTTCTGATCAAATCTGAAGTAGCTTTATTGTGTTGATGCAGGTGAAAAGTTCTACTTGATGCACCAAATTCTGCTGCTTTTACTTTTGAAAGCATTTTAAGTGGAATTGTTCTTTTCCATTCATCTTAACTCCAGTGTCAAAGGAATACTGGCCCAAAATGTATGTGATAATCTGGGGCAAGGTTGAAGCACTGGAAAGTGTGGTAAAGATCAGGTTATTTACATGACCGCTCCAATTCCCTTTTTCCCCAGCATACCTGGTTGTTATATGCATCAGGTGCAAGTTTCTTGTAGGTAGGTGCCATCAGGGTTGACAGGTTCTGCAAATGGGACTCTAGTTTTTCTTCCTGTTAGGAGATGAAATAGAGATTTCAATGCCAATGACATTTCCGTACTGCATGTATGGGATCTAGGAAGTTAGGGTCTGTACACAGTTATGTTTACACTGATAGTTGTATAAAGGCCTAGACCGTTATTCCTGTTTAGACAATAACTGTTGTGACTCTCCTTTCAATTTTATTGTTTCACTGCACTTAAAGTAATGAAGTAGTGAAATAGTGTAGTGTGACCCTTGCAAGAGGAAATCACATACTATATTAACTTGGTTAATATTAAGAAGAATCAGTCTTTCACACAGTAATGTCTTAGATCTAAGTGTGATGATCCTCATTGTTTTCCCTACTGGAGTTTTTGGAAAATAATACTCTTCAGAAACTTGGGAGAAATAGTATCAGAATGGTCCATAAAGTAGATGTGTCTAATTTGAGGGGTTTGCACATTGCAATGACAGCACTTCAACATCTTTTCATGCAGCAATTTAAAATGGTTTAAATATTTCAGATTTCAGAAAGTTCCCAGTTCTTAAGCAATGAAGAATTGTGGACATGCCTAGTAGTTGGTGATATGGAGGTAGGAATGACTACACTTTTTTCCTTTACAGAGAGGTACACACTCTCAAAATGAAAGGCTCTTTAAAAATGAAGTACCATAATAACATACTCCAGAGTTGTTCCCATCCTTTCAGGATGAGAATCCCAAATTCAAAACCTCGCTTATATGAGGCCCTTATATTTAATTACAAGCACATAAAGAACAGTAGCATACTGAAGTGGTATACTTGCGTATTTTAGGAATGTGTGAACAGCTGTGAAAAGCCTGCGGGTTTGAGAGAGATGTGTTTGGTGCATTAAGTTTTTATTTACTCCTATGGGACTATATCCTAGTTTGGGACTCCAAAATGACATTATAAAATTGTCAGAAATATCTTGCTGTGGCCTTGTGCTGTTGCCAGAACTTGGACCTTTTGCAGGTTGCCATTTTTAAGTGTTACTTCTATAATTTTATTGGTGAAGATCCTGTTTGGGTTGTCCGTAAGCTGTGTCTGTGCTATGGCACCCAGTCCCTGCTCTGGATGCATGCTTTGGTTGCCCCCAGTTTTGTGTAGGAGCAAGACTGGAGGGTAAAACCATCTTCCCAGCCCAGATCTGGCTTCCATGGGAAGTAAATCCAAGAATGCAAGTTGGAAGAGTGCCCTGGTGAGCTCTGGCCAGGTATCCAGCTTAGAAAATTTAGAGAAGTTAGGATTGCAAGCTCTGATAAAGAAGGCTTTGTGCCACAGCACGATTGAAGGAAAGCTATTCTGTAAATCTTGGGGCTGTAGAAGAGCAGTGGTGGGGAGGAAAAGCTGTATGCTAATTATGTGACCTCATAGCAGCTTTCCAATATCCAAAGGGGACCTGCAAGGATGCTGCAGAGGGGCTCTTCACCAGGGACTGTAGTGATAGGACAAGAGGTAATAGGTTCAAACTTCAACAGGGGAATTCAGGTTAGATATAAGGAAGAAACTCTTTACTGTGAGGGAAGTGAGGCACTGGCACAGGTTGCCCAACGAAGTGGTGAATGCCCCATCCCTGGCAATGTTCAAGACAGAGCCTTGGGCAACACGGTCCAGTGTGAGATGTCCCTGCCCAAGGCAGCGGGTTGGAATTAGATGATCTTAAGGTCCTTTCCAACCCAAACCATTTTAGGATTCTATGATATTCTAAACAGTGTGCTATTCTCAGCACAGGCACAGGCCGTAGGATGCAGAAGTACCTGGCTCCCTGATTAAAGATGAAATTATTTCTCTGGTGGAAGAAATGTCTGGATTTGTGTAAGACACCAGAATACAGTGAAAATTGTGGACTCATGCATCAGTACATAACCAAGGGATTTGTATGTGCTTGTCAAAAACCAGAGTAGGTCACTGGAACCTCCCAGACATGTGACTAGCTGGAAGTGTCCAGGAGTCACTGCAGTCATGACTTCAGTGGTATCTTGTGCCCAGGCTAAGGTCAGTGATTTTTTTTAATTACTCTGACTTGTTTTAAACAGTTGCCAGTTTGCTGTAACACAGAGACCAGTCTGGAAACATTCAGTGGGACAGGACTGTATGTAAAATGAATCTTCCTATTCTCTTCCTATTGTCATTTCACAGTTTCATCATGTTTGTCCCTATGCTGTTCTGACTCCTCGCTACGCTATTATGTGCCTTCAGCTGGTAAACCATCCACTCTGCCACTGGGGAATGCTCAACTGCAGGCCTCATGCAGTCACAATTATTCAGGCTGTGCCCTCCCCTCTAATTGTGAAAGCCTGCAAATGTGGTTTCAAGTCTCAGGCTTTTACCAGATGTCAGAATTTGGACAGTCAATTCAGCTGGCTCGGAGACTGGAATCAATCAGTTTTGTCTGGCAGTTATTTAATTACCCTACATGTATGCCATGCAGGCAGGACTCTGGCCCCTGGTCTCTTGTACTGTATCTCTATTTGCAGAGTGACAGAAAACATCTCCTTGCAAATGAGGCTCATTTTAGAAATGGACACCAACCTCTTTTGGGTCATCCCCCATCAGCTTAAACTTTCTTGGAATCTTGCTTCGGGCAAACTTACAACCATTGTAGTACATGCTCCAGGAGCAACCAAAGGAAAATGAAGCACCACAAGTTTCAGGGTCCAGCCCTTGACATGCGCAAGTCCGCCTGAAAAACAAGAGAATATGGCTGTTAGGAGCAGGTGGGTCACCCCGGGGCGCTCCCGCAGTGGGCATCGGCGTTCTGCCAGCGCTCTGGGGAGTCATGTGTCTTGGATCACCTGCCACCAGTAAATAATGAAGAAATGAAAGAGGGAGGCACTGTATGCATTAGAACAGGAGAATTTATTGGAGATAATAATTTCATGGTTGCAAAGCAAGGACTAAGGGGTTTCTACACTTCTGTGAGAAACCTGGCTTTGCTCGAAAGCAGGTATTTTCATGTGGTGCCTTGTTAGGTAGTGATATTCATGGTACCTGAAAGGGGCATATGCTCATGGCACTGCAATAATGTGGAAGCACTCTGACAGGGCCTAGGCAATAATTCCTGAAATATGACTCTACCCATGAAGCCAAAGTAACATACAATGATAGCTATGTTAATTTGGGTTTAAATGTTCTTTGCTGTCAGAAAGACACGGGAAACAATACAGTGCAGTTTCTTCAGGTTCAGGCTAGCTTCTGTAGGCTTCCAGCATGATTTTAGTGCATCTAGTTTTTATTTCAAGGTTGAGGTATTTGCTGTCCTGGGCTGAGATCTCTTCCTTTAAATACACTGAGATGCTTCACAGCTCTGGGAAGATGTTTTTCCCAGATCTATAAGAACATTTACTTTGCTTTGATCACAAGGTTTGTGGGTTTTCAGACTTCCTGCAGTAGTTGGAAAGGTTATGTGTATTTCAGGGCAATAGCACGAGTGGAGGTGAATGGTCTGAGGCCAAAGGTGGGCTTGCAAGTTTGGCAAGCATACCCTTTGTTCCACTTACTCTTCATTCAGGGCGCAACGCCGGTTCGTGAGCGTGCCGTACTTCCTCAGGGTCTCGGTGAGTTCAGAGTAGAGCTTGTCAGCCAGGCTTGTTGGGATTCCCTCCCAGACCAGGATGAGAATCACGATCACAGCTGTCTCACACGTGTGGCCCGCTCGCTCACGCACCAAGCAGAGTAGCTTTTCCTCCTGACTGCTTCTGCGGACTACCTGCATGCACAGCAACACACACCCCCAGAGCCCCAACACAAACAGTGTGTTTCTTAACGTGAAGAGCAAAAGAATAGGAAGCCTCAGCATTAGTGCGCATCCGGGACGGTTGCTTCTGTCATCATCTTTGTTTCTGACAACTCAGTCCAATTTTCTCATTTAGCGATATGGGCCAGGGCTACCCTTTTTAATGAAGCTGACTCTAAGGGGCTAAGCTTGGCTAGTGGCGTGGAAAGCCATAGTGGTGGAAAACAGCTTTGTGAAGGTATTCCCCATGCTCTGATTCAGCAGGAACCCTCCCCTGAATCTGCACTGTGGTACAAGTGGCCCAATTTGATTAGTGGGCAAAAAGACATGAACAGCGAGATGTCCCCCTGCACAGAGATGGATGGTGGACACCTGCACTTAAGGCAAGACCCATGCGGGGAAAGGTGGGCAGGTAAGGATGGGACTAAGTAACTGGACATGGGAGGTCGCTCTCCTTCTCTTCCAGCTAAACTCATAATCAGCCACTCAGTTCTGTGACCTGCCCTTACTACATACAAACATCACAGTGATGGAAGTGGTAATGTTCAAATAAAAGAGCATCCTTGCTTCTCAGTGCTTGTGCTTCTGTGGGTATTTCTGAAAAAAAGGTGCAGTCTAGCAAGCATACAGACTACAATCATGTATCATTTTTTCCTCATCCTGTCTTTCCCCAGCCTACCCAAACCACTTGGTAATTTGTGAGGAAGTACAGCAGTGTTTGCTAAGAGGGTGTCCTAATGCCTCTGTCTAACTGGGAGTGCATTTGAAAAACATCACTGTGGTGAACTTACTGGACTTATTTGTAAGCTAAAGTTAAAGAGCAATGAGAATGTCTGGTGTGTGAATCTTAGTCTAAGTGAAGCTGCTTTCCTTCTCAGGTTTTCATAGCTTTAAGCCAAATTTTATTCTTGCTGTTCTCCATGCAAAAGTAAATGGACTGTGAGGGACGGGGGTGTGAGCAGGCCTTGGGGTACTGCTGCTGTTGAGCTCTTTTAAGTTTCATAGTGTCAACTAAGAGGAGGACAGACATGTCAACTGCTCTCTGCTTACACGAACCATCATACTGAACTCATTAGTCTTAACATTTGTGTACAACACTTACCCATTTAGCAATTGGACATCCTTGAGAACTTTTGCCTTCTTTCCCAGTGTAGACAACCCTCTCAATCCTTATAGCTTTACCCTTCTGTCCAAATCTTAAACAAACAAAAATACGCACAGTAAGTGGATTCATTTGGTTCTGCGTGAACACTGAAAAGATGGAGCACATTTGCCAGTCTTATCTTAAAAAATAAACACTGAGTTACAGGGAGGGATTTGCAGTGTGGTTTATCTTGCTGATTTTATTATAGTGGTGGATTGATACGTTAAGAGAAGCAAATGTCTTTAATACATTACAGATGTCAAAATTATCCATATCATATAATATTCCCAAATCTTTCAGCTGTTTCTGTAAAGAATTTGTTATAGATGACATTTTGAAATGTGGACTTGAAGTCTCTTATTTTGGGAAGGAATTTTACATTTTTCTTTAATTTCTGGATTAAACTTAAAGTTATTACTCTGAAATTATACAATTAAGTTGTCAGGGAACAGCTGGCATGCAGTAGTCACTCTGACTTTGTTTTGTGTGACTTGTTTTTTTCTGTGCTTGTTTCTGGCTTAGATACAGTGTGAATCAGTTAAGTCATGATTAATAATTGCATCATATCTACTTCCTTTACTTTCTCATCTGCTCATGAATTGTTACTCATTTACTGACTTCTGTAATGAATGAGGATCACAAGCTGGCCTCAAATGAGGCTGTTTGTCTGTGCCTTTTTTAAACAAACCCGGGCAAGCTCAGCCCCTGCTGAAGTGTTTAATCAAGGTGATTATGCCATGTCAAGGCAGAATCTAGGCCCATGTGCAAGTAGTGCTGTTACCCAGAGCAAACAGGATCTGCTTTCCACATCCTCTGATGGACCAGGTGCAAATATGCAGCAAATGTTAAGAAAATCTTGAAGCAACACAAAGCATCAGACCTATAAAGCCATTTCCAACCATGTTCGCTTGGCCAGGCCTCTCCCAGGGCTGCTGCAGCTCAGGGCTGCTCACCTGCTGAGCCCTAGAGCACACCAGGTCACAGGTGAGGATATGCATTGTAAACCTCAGTGTCTCCAATGTTATAGATCCAGCCACAATGTTGATTTGGCTGCATTTGGCCAGCTGGGTAAACTGCACTTCATCACTAGTTCTTGAATTCTGCCACTCTCATTCGTGTTACTTTTTTTTATTAAATAACCAAGCGTGGGGACTAAATCACAATCTCCTTGTTCTTTGCCTGTTACCTATAGAGCAATCAAGATAGTTCCTTCCTGTTCTGCAGCCATTTACTCATGCCTTGAGAACTTTTGACCTTTCAGCCCTCTTGTTTTTGCACTAAAGTCTTGGTGACATATTTAAGAGCAAATGTTTGTATTTAAATGTCTGTCCTGTAAAGGAAATGAAAATGCTTATTTTTAGATGTGATCTCATTGTGAAATTTCAGTGTCACAGGAAATTAGACAAATAAAATCAAGTTGTACTACACATGTTCTGCAGGCAACTGTTAGGTCAGTTTTTCCTACTTAGGTCTGGATGTTAGTATGCATTTGTTTCTTTAATTAACCACATTAAAAAACATTCTTAAATCTTAATATTTTCTATCAATTTGCTAATCTGGATTGCAGGACAACTGTGCAGATGATGCTATAGTAATACGTTGTACGTTACACACTGGAAATGAAATGGACTTTGTCTCAAATCTTTTCCACTGTCACAAAGGGATTTGTGCCTGATGTTTGTCACTTTTGGCTTACTTTCAGGCCAAAGCAGATTGGCTTTAAAACCAGTGCAAAACTGACTGAGCATGAAGTAGGAATTGGGAGAAGGAAGAGGTAAAATGTGTATATATATATATATATATCCACCAGGGATTTTGCAAGAAATTTGTTCTGATATAGGTAAAACATTAACTGCAAGTCTAGATCCAAATCCTCGTTTGTTTGGAAGTGCTGATACCTTAGAAGTCAATCCATATTCCTGGAAAGCCAGTTTAAAAGTGCTTCAGTTGTGATTAGTGTCACCAACTGCACACATGTGCTTAAGAGTATCTTTAAGTGCCTTTTTTTTACTTAGGAAAACAGAATTAACTAGTGTGGAGGAGTTCTGGAGTTCTTCAGTGAGGGAATCATACAGCTCATACCATATGAACAGCTGAAAACTAGCCATTGTTCAAGTGGCTGCTGCTACACTCTGCTGAACCTGGCTGAGTAGATGCATGTTATCTATAATCTCTCAGGATTTCCTTCTGCCAACATGAAATGAAATCAAATGCAAAAAAAAAAAAAAAAACGAAAAAAAAAAGAAAAGATGAGAAGGTGAGTTCAATATTAAGGATGAAAAATTACATTCCAAAGTAAAGAAATGAAAGAAGTTGCATCTCTAATTATTGACATCATGACGTGAATAACTTTTCTCTTTTCTTTCTTATCAGTAAATACTAAAGAATTAACCAGATAGTGAGAGCTCTGGAGATAACAAATTGTAAGAAGCTTCTCGGGAGGGTCCGTGTTCACTCCCCCTTTGCAAGAAGCGGATTTATGTAGCTTACATGCATTTGAGCTGCTCACAAAGCTGAAAACAAGTATTGGGGCAAGCCCTGCACTGGAGTCACAGGAAAGAAGGTGCTAAGAAAGAGAAAGGACTTTAAGAGTTGGAGGTAATCTGAAGGGTTTAATACCCTCTAAGTGGCTCATAGTCGTGCAGTGGTGAGCACAAGCTACAGAATGTTACTCCTTAGCTCAGACACAGCACTGCAGTAATGCCCATTTGCTTTAGATTCTGCAACTAGCTGGAGCTTCTTTGCAGTTCTGGAGTCCAGACTTTTAAGGTATTAACAAATCAGATTCCCCTCCATCCCTGACTTACTGGGTGGCTTTTTGTTTGTTTGTTCAGAGGGGAACTAAATTCCCGGATACCTCTCAAAACCTGGCTATTAATGCCTATGCACACTACAAGTAATGCAGAAGTCACTTTTGTGACAGTATCAAATATTTTAGAAGGGCTGGCAGGTTTTGTGCTTCCACATATTTTTAAATAGCACAGATCGTGTACCCATTCTGTGCCATTTAAAATTCCCAGTTTGGATGGTTTTGACATAATATATACATCACAAGATGCAGCACAATACAGGGATTGTCCACCATCAGGATAAGGCTGGTTTTCTGCAGCACTCTTGGGGTAGTGGGATGTTTTTCACAGAACTACTTAATCAGTTCTTGGGCTGAAATCCTACCCAGCAATTCTGTGGCACTCCTTTTGACATGACTGAGTTAGATTTAGCCCTTTAGGATTGTACTATATGCTTAGTAATTTGGTGGGGGGAAGCTAATTTGGGGGTTTGGTATTCTGCTCTTCATCTTCCTTCTACCTCAGCATTCTTCTACCCAGAGGGGACACCAGGTCCATGCCTGCTTTTGCAGCCATTGCCAACCGTCTTGCTTGGCAGGCTGGTGAATACTCGTTCCTGCTTGGGTTTGCTGGCATCTGTCTCAAAGTGCTCAGCCTGTGCCAGCCAGCAGGCTATTAGCCCTGTCAAATATTGTGACTCTCTGGTGAATAGCACAGTGCGTAATGTTGGCAACACTGGAGTAGCTAAGCCTACAAGTAATCACTTGATTTGCAATTGTTTATTTCTTTATGTGCAAAAGCTGGAAAAATTCTGACATCCACAAAAGGATAAACGTTAATCTGCCCTGTGCCTTTGCACTAATTACCTTTCTTCCATGATTTCTCTAATAGCTGCCACATTAGGACCGGCTCCTAGATGGGTATAGAAAGGACCTTCATCTTTTTCAATAATTTGCTCTGTTTAAAACAAAATAAAAGTTATTACTTTGAAGCTTAATTCTTTAATGTAAAAATTCACATTGTAAAGCTTATGTCTCGCTTGTTAGAATACTGCTCTTTGGGTCGGGTCTGGGGTCGGAGTTTTCAAACACTTCTGTCTAAAGTATGCCCATGCCATTTGTACAAAACATGCAAAGCACGTGGCTAATCCTGCCAGTAGCCATGATACAGACTGTGTGCCTTGCGCTAGCACAAACAGTTGTTTCACATCTCGGGCTACAGTGAAATTCAAAAGGCATTTTCCTGTTATCACCAAACAGTTGCTTCTCCTTCTCCCACTTCCCCCTCTCCCAATATCTAGAAAGGAGGACAAATGGGATAACAATGGTAAATATTGACATTAGTGAGCTGTACAGTACTTGCTTTTCAGCAGACATGTTACAGTGTAGGGACCTACAGCTTGAGAAAGTGGCCAGTAGGTTACATAGAGAATTTCTGCCACCCACAGAAAGACTCTGTGAAATGAAAAACAAAAAAGCAAGTTTGCTGAAAGAAATCCTGCACAAGGCTTAGTCAAAATGTTTGTATGCTAAGAATGTGGCCTCAGTTTTCTGTGTGTAGGTAGTTCCATGTCGGCATTCACATTATACACTATTATGTCTGGCTTGATACCAGGAGGCAGGCTCCAGCAGTGAGCTGGCCAGGCTCTGCCTGGGTTCAGGAGGAGACAGTGGAGCTGTGCTGACTTATCTGAGGGCTGACTTAATCTGAGGACTGACTGTGCTTTCTGCCATGCTGACTCCAAAGGCTGGATGAGGTGATGCTGCTTTTGACGTACAGCCTGTGGAAGCATGATGAAAGCATTCTATAAACCTCAATGTGTCAGTGGGGGAATGGCTTAATTTAATCTTCCTAAGGAGAAGTCTTGGTGGGAAAGAGCAGTAAACCCTATTGAATTATGCTGTGGCACTGGGTTCTTCAAAGAGGACAGGAACTAAGTTTCAAGCTCCTTTATTTCCTAGAGGTTCTGCTAAGATTTCAGAATTAAAATGCAAGTGAAGAGAGAATAAGCTCTTTTGCTTAGTTAGCAGTTGCAATACTGGCTAAAAGAAATAGTGAGAATAATTGATTGCCAGAAAATCTTGTGCCAACTACATTGGCAAAATCTTCTCAAGCAAAAGAAATAACAAACAAAATTTAATTTTTTTCCAAACCCCCTACATTTTGTAGGTTGTTTCTTATAAAACTACAAGCAACAGTAAGGAACTGGCTTCCAGTTTTCTTCCTCGGAGCATCACAAATCTACTACCTGCTCTTTTTGCTCCCATGGATCTTCTCTGAGACTAGCCCCAAGAGTTTGAAAAGGCAAAAAGGTACATTTTGCAGTTCTGGAGGAGCACTGGGTCAACTCTCCTCCTTTATAGTTGGTATGAAATCCCAGTAAGTGAAACTATAACAAGGATTTCCCCCTGCATGCCCTTTTTGGTGCTGAACCTTTTGTCTCAGCCAAAATAGTTCATCCAGTAGATTCTGAAAGTGCCTGTTAGACCTGTCTCTGTGCAGTATCAGTGCTGTATGGAAGCTCAGGCTATGGGCCCATACCTGTCACGCTACTTTGCTTCCGTTTGCTCTATTCTTCCAGCTTTTGGAGATCGGGTATGCCATGAAGAAATACTGAGGGCCCCTCTCACTGCTTTTCTGTCACTGCTTTCATGGCTTCTCTAAGAAACTGCTGATCTCTTTAGCCTTGCAGGAGACAGGGTGTGAAAGGGAGGATAAACTCCCTCAACAAATGAGGAATAATCCATCATCGCTTCTTTGCTTAGGCTTTACTGATGGAAACGTCTGCAATTTCACTCTTAGAGCAAAAAATGGCATCAGGATCTTGAGTTTTGGAGAGTTATTTTACAAATGCTGTATCTAACCTTGATGAATAAATTAGATTGTACAGTTATGACCTACTTTTTATCAGCATGTTGTCATTACATGTCTGCTGCTGAAGGAGAATGGATGTGAGAGGATACATTACTGGCCATAAGCATTCTGACTGAAGAAAGCAAATAGGTAATTGCTTTATGAATTATTGAGAAAGGGCCTGTGTGTAGGGTTGGATAAGTGGACTAGGCATAAGTGCATAAAATTGCAATTTCATATCTTTACTAATTAATGTTCTAAAAAACCTCCAACCCCCCAAATCCTCCAACAAAAATACCCAACTAACTCCATGATCCTAACTTGGAGATTCTTTTCCTTCCTGTAAGTTAGTACATTTTTTAATACATCGCAGCACTTACCCACGCAGCTGCACGATGGGAAATCATACTGGGTTTTGGCAGGTGTGTCCAACAAGTTTTTTACAGGAGTATCCAATAACTTGGAAGGTGAGTCTAAAAAATTATTGAGAACAGTTCCAGCTGTTCTTTTGGTCGGGGTTTTCTCAGCAGACAAGTTTGTTTGTTGATCTAAGATCGGGGTCTGAGTGTCAAAATCTGCAGCACCAGTATTTCTTGAGAGGATGGTAATAGGACCTGCTGTTTCAACCTTCACATGTTTAGGTGATTTGATAGTAAAAGTCTTATGATCAAACAGTGATTTGACCTGTATCTGTTTCAGCTGCTGTTCCATTGTCTCGATGATGCTCTTTTGTTGCATGTTCTCGCAGCCAAAGTGCTGATTCTCTTGTTTAATTGTTTTTTTCCAAATTTTGTTTTCCAGCTGTCCAGCTGATGGACGCATGCAGACGTTAGGCTTTGTGCCAGCCTCGAGTTTTATAGGCTTACGCACTGCACTGGGACCAGTCTCAGGTTTGGGTTGCTGGTATGCTTGTTGCTCTTGTTTTTGCAAGAGATGCCACCTTAGAGCAGCATGCTTTTGAAAATCCTTAGGGGGCTGGGACTGCAAATGACAGCTTCTCTGGTCTTGGGTGTGTGGGGCAGTTTGCTGGCTGTGTGGTAAGTACTGCTGAGGAATCTGTGAAGCTTGTTGGCTCGGGAGATCTTGGTTCAGTCTACCACCGTAGCATTGTGTATGCTGGAGTGGTGGTAGCTGTATAACTGAAGCTTGTTGCGTCTGCTGCTCTTGTTCTGGAAAACAGTGATTCACATCTTGCTTTGCGGTCAAGTTATTTGAAAAATACTGCACATGTTGTAAGTCCTGCATTTTGTTGGCTCCAAAGTGTTCAATATTTGCGGCGTTTTCTTTCTTCTCAGAAATCAAGTGCACATTGTTTGGGCAGGGATGCTGCAGACTGGCGTTTGCCTTCTGAGTGTAAAGGGGAGCTTTGTTGTTCATGCCCTGTCCCTGCTCTAGGCCTAGCTGAGGGTTATACAGTGGGAATGCGGGTGATTTCATGTACTTATTCCCAGTTTGAAAACATTCATTTACTTTATGCTGATTGAAGGATGTCCTGTTTAGTGACTGTTCAGCACCACTTTGGGAGCGGGATATGGTTTGGGGCAGGTCTTTATTCTTCATTTGCAGAGCCTGTTGCTGGTTTGGGGTTAGCTGTGCACTACACGGCAGCTGCACCTGCTGTGAGGGTTTCTTAAGCATCTGTTGCAAGAGGTGTGAATGCAGGAATTGCTCCTTTTCCCCTGGCTTGGGATTCAAGTGCTGCTGTTTCAGCAGGGCCCCTAAAGGCTGTTCGGTTTGTTGTTCTGGTCTTGGCTGGAAATGGAGCTGCTGTGGAGGGTGCTGCTGCACTTGGGACTTCAGTAGGGAATCCATCTTTGTGAGCTGTGGCTGCGGTGAGTGTTTCTGGAACAGCAGCTGCTGGTCGGCTGTGGGATGCGGCTGCAGCTGGGAGGTCTCGCTTTTGTACAGCAGAGGAATTTGTTCCTGTTGCATTATCTTCTGGCTCTGGGGCTGCCCTGAAGGCCCCTTTAATGCACCAGGACTTCCAGCATACTGTTTTGTATAGGCTATTTTGGCTCTGTTTGCCTGGAACTGAAGAATTGATCGCAATAATGCTTCGCTGTTTTTTTTGGGAGGCTCTCCCTGGTGGAACTGGGTGGAAACCAGTTCTATCCAGGCTGGTTTTGAATAACATTGAGCCTGTTTCACAGGTTCTTTCACTTGGTCCTTTTCTTTGTCAGGAGGAATCTCGGGTTCTCTCTGTCCTGGGAAATGCTGATAGTGTTGCTGCAGCTCACCCTTGTTTCCACATGCTTGCAGGCTTTGGAGGGGAGGCTCTGACACCGGCGCCATGTCTTCGGGGTGCTGCTGAATTGAGGCGGCCACAGCAGCTTGCGGGTTGCTTTCACTGTCATCTTGTGATGTTTGTGCCTGCTGTTGAAGTCTCTGCTGAGGGTGAAGTTGTTGGCTGAGGCTGGGACTTTCTGACATTGGTCCCTGCTGTTGCCCTTCATTCTTTATCTCCCCAGGAAGAGTTTCATCACATCTGTTGTTATAGGAATGGTGTCCTTCTTGCACCACAACGGACAGTGCACTGTTCATTTCCGGAGCAGGAGGAGTGGAGGAATCTTTGTGAAAGGTTGAGTTCTGTTTAAAGAGAGCACCATTATTTTCTGCTTGCTCAGAATATCTTTCCAGCATGACACTCTGAGCTTGCAGGTTACTGCTGGAACTTAGAGAGAGGTCTTGGTTGGGAACCTGCCCTACACTTCCACAAACAGTACTGTTTCCTATGGGCAACTGGTGTGTATCATAGCCTGGAATCTGTTGCTGTAGCTGTAGTTCTGGTTTCTGAAGTGAACAGCTACCTGGCAATACAGGCGGGTTACTGGAGTCTTCTGCATTGTAGACCTCAGTAACCACTACAGCTGGCACTTGAGGCAGCTCAGAGTTTGAGGTCTGTGGGGAAGTGATCTGCCCTGAGGTATGGGATGAAGGCGTTGCCTCATAGGACAACTCGTTAGTAGCCTGACTTGTAATGGCATTGATATGAGATGTGTTCTTCTGCATTGCTATGGAAACATGTTCTGGATAATATCGAGACAGTGTTTTCTCCAGGAGTTCACCATGCATGCTTTCCATGGAAGAGGCAGAAACTGTAGCACCATTAGGCATTGGCACTGCCTTGTTCTTAAGTAGTAAGACAATGTCCCTGTTGTGGCAATGAACATTTTCCCGGTCCTGCTCATCCTGAATCAGGAGGTCATGAGGGTTTTCTGAACCACCACTGTTGCATCTTGTAGACTGTATCAAATCGGAAACTTCATTTTCTTGTCCTGTAAAACTCTCGGGTTTCTTCTCACTGTAGCAATTGGAGACGCTTGGTTTTTCGTTATTATCCTCTGGCTCAACTTTTCCTCCATTTACCTCTTTGTCTTGTTTTACTTTCTTGCTTTCATGAAGTCCATACAGAGAGGGCTCACTAAAAGTGCGTTTTATCCCACCATTTTGCATATATTTGGAATATACTTTCTTTTCTTGTAAAAGGTCAGGGCTAACACGGTTGTTTGGATTTCCCTTCAGGTGGGGCATGCCATAGTTGCTTTTAATGAATAGCTGCTTGTGGTCTCCATTTACTTCAACTTCAGGCCTCTCTGTTGCTGGACTTCCATTCTGTAGCTTCACCGCAGAAGGCTCTGCCTGGCAAACGTGAGAAGATTGCGGTATTAGAAATGGACTCAATCTATTGCCGTCAACATGGTTGGTTCTGTCCTGTTCCATCTGGCCTGCTCCGGGGCCATCCACAAGGCTACCCTCTGAACGTATCTGAAAGAGGAAAGAAACAGGAGAGAATCTTAGTCAATTTTAGTTTCCATTGATGGGAAACCAATTATGGACAATTCCTGCAGTGTTCAAGCACCTCTGTCCTGACCAGCTCCACCACACAATGCAAGCTCGCAGGCACACCTGAGGGGTGTTTCACTATCCTGTCATGTTTTGCAGCCCCATGTCTCCCTTTTTCTTGAAGGTTTGTTCTTCAAGATGAAAAGAGAGTGAAAATACAGAGTGGTTCCTTACCCTATTTAGCACACACAGATATTTTGCCAAAAAAAATCTCTCCTAATGGTGAAAAAAATAGTCTTTGCTTTTGAATGATTTATATATACTCCTCTGTCATCACTTCTTGTCTGTGGTAAGGCAGAAAGTCATGCCGAAACCATGGTTCCCAGACTTGGTGCTAATTCTGTTACTTGATTAAGTGTGCCAAACCTCTTTTGTGTGACTTGAAGGATTATTGCCACCAAGCTTGCCAATTAGAAGGGAAAACCTCCTTTTTTCTGTCTTCAGCTGTCTGACAAGGTCTTTTAAGACCAGCATTCCTAAAGACCATGCAAGTGGTGCGATACATGTGAGACAAAGCCATGCCTGACTGGTGTCCGTTGGAACTCTTACAGTCCATCAACACCTTGGTAACGTTGACAGAAACAAAGCTGAAAGGTTTGGTTTCTGAAATACCTAAAATTGAAATCTGATTTCTGAAAGGTTTGATGGAAGTGGTATTTTTTTCAGGTATTAATATCCTTTCAAATTTACATGTAGACATCAAACATGGCCTAAACTATGCATTCCGGGTTTGAACTGAGCCCCACAGCTGTGGAACTGGGATTCTTTTCCTCTTTGTTTGGATGGAAAATCCCATTCTCTCATATACTCTTTACATTTTATTTATAAAATGAAGTTTTTCATTGGATAAAGTACAGACAGTGTGCAGTGAACAAATTCCATATAATGACAAGCTGATCCTGTTCACATGGGTCTTCCCAGGATTCACAATCCCAGTTAACTCAGATAAAGCCCTTGTTTGACTCTGCTTGTAATTTATTCTTTGTTGGCTTTAAAGTTCTTAACCAGTCGCGAATGACAGAAGACAGACTGACAGAGGGTTTTACAGATGTGAGATTGCACAGAGAAAATCTGGACTCATGCATGTCTTTGTCCTGAAGCTTTTGTTTTCAGTTTGCATAAAGGGGAATCTGAAAGGTTTTCCATCACCAGGTCACCTCTGGTTGGGCGGCAGTCAGGAGAAGCACTACACATGGTTGCTATTGCTTACGTATTTATGCCACACTAATTTTTTCTATTTTTCTTTAAATGCAAAGGAACACGTAATTTATACAGCTTTCAGTGCAGTATCTCCTTACTAAGTTGCTTTTAAAAGTAATATTAATTCATGAGATTCATTACATCCAGCAGAATTCCCTCTGCTTGCAGCTCCAATTTCAGTACCAGGATGATTCAAACATACATTTTGACTGGCAGGCACCTATATGGTAAGTTGTACCCACTTCCTTCTTATTCCAAATTTGGGTTTAGATTTACTTTTGACCTCCTAAAGTTTTTTTCTTTTCTTTCTGTACCCAATTTATGTTTTGTATGACAGAAGTAGAGATGTTCTCTCTACAAGTAACAGTACTTTAAAAAAGAGTTTCTGAAGGGAAAGCTAAGAATAGGGAGACGGAAAAGATTGTTTGTCCATCTTACCTATTTTCTTGACAAGGTAAGGTAGGCTTCTTCCCTTCTAGATATATTTCAATGTATTTCCCAGCCTAGCTTTAAAGTACCACAAGACAAAAGCCTTTTCGGCTTTCCAGGGAGACGATATTCCACACTTAACAGAAAAGCAGCATGAAAAGGATTCCTCTGATGTGTCATTCTAGGCTGGGCAGCAGAATGATGCTCTCGGAGTGTCTCAGAAATAAAATGTCAGCCTAATTTGGAAACCATTCTTTGCCTTCACACTTTTCATACCTAGAAACTACAGCTGAACCACAACTCAGACATGAGTGTGTAGGCAATACTTGTGTGTATTTCACAAGTATGAAATGAAATAAAAGACCCCACAGTAATTAACACTGTGCTGCCAAGCAGCTTCTAAAGCATTTATTTAAAAAAGTTTTAGTCTGCATGAATTAGCTGTGAGAAACTCTGGCTTTCAGAATCTGCCTTGCTGCTTGTGTTCTGGTGTACCAGAACCAACCATATAGGTTGCAACTAAATCCCTTCTGAGAGTTGCCAGCTAATCTTTCTTCTCAGCTCCTTACTGATAGGTAAAAACACTTTTCTGTTTAGAAGTGGGGGCTGCCTGACCTCTCTCAGCTTGGCTTGCAAACCCCTCAAAGGAGCACATCTGTGCTGCAGAAAAGAGTCTTAGGTTCATGCGGTCCTTGGAAATCACAAGGTGAAGTTTGCTGTGTGACATGGATTGTTATTCACAGTATTCTCAAACACCTCATGGTATTGGTCAACCAGTTCCCCCAAATTCTGATCACCTCCAGTGTAAAAGGCACCAGTGTTAGACATTGCAAAGGATGTAGTAATCATTTGGTTCTTTAAAATACAAAGTGAATCCATTGATTAAAAGGGGCAGATTTGCATTCTTTGAAATTCATCTGGGATTACGGTGACTTGATGTTATACTTCCTTCTCAGTCTACACTCAGTTATTCACAATCCTCAAGTCACACCTCAGTACAAATCTTGCTCCAGCAGCTACAAATCACAATGATTATTTGCAATTTAAAACTGGAAAAAAACAAATGGCAGCAGTACCTTACTACTGGTTTCAACTGGGACACCAGGAAGATATTCTTGATGCTACTACTAAGTAGACCTGGTTGTGCTTTACGAAGTTTCTGTGCTCTTCTTTGTAATTGTTGTGGGGTGAACTGTCTGCCTCTCAACGTAAATCTACCTTTCCCTAAGCGTAGCAGTTAGACTTTTTTCTCTTTTCCATAACTGAATTTTATTCAGGCCATTTAGAAGCTCCATG
This sequence comes from Pezoporus wallicus, assembly GCF_028554395.1. Classification (NCBI taxonomy): domain Eukaryota; kingdom Metazoa; phylum Chordata; class Aves; order Psittaciformes; family Psittacidae; genus Pezoporus; species Pezoporus wallicus. The sequence goes on from NW_026637266.1 coordinate 2,332,093, forward strand.
TATTTTTCTTCAGCTATAATTCATTAGATATTCAAGTCACATCAGCAGCATCTGTGAAACAATTACTGCATCTAGGACTGACTCTGCAGTCTAATCCATCATAATTATGACTGGCCTCTTTGAAGATGCCACAATGCATGACTTAAATATAGCACATTACTGTGCAAATGGATCAGCATCTCATCCCACCAATATGCATCAAGTTGTAATTCAGCCCACCACCATCTGACTTTTTCAGATGCAATCAATGTATATGCCTTTATTTCTTGCCACATGTGGGGCACAAATTGGAAACAAGGTACTGAGAAACAGTTTGAGATTTCTTCCTTTTTTTTTTTTTGTTTTGTTTTGTTTTATGGGCAAGTTTGGCTTATTCCTGCCATCTCTATCAATAAAGGAATACCAAAAGACTGCAGAAGGTGGTGTTACAAGTGTAACAAACATTTCTGTGGCAGCAAAAGTACTCTTAATTATGTCACTTTCTTTCACAGAAAATCTTTCTTTACTTTTAGCCAGTTCTAGAGGTTCATACCTTATTTTATATAACAACATATCTGGGGAGTTTGTGAATGCAAAGCAGCTCAGATGAATGAATGAATGAAATGGACAAATACACCCACTGCAGGGGAGTACAATCTCCTGCAAAGCTGGGCAGGATTCCCAGTAGAAAAACTAGGTGGGAGATGCTGTGTCAGAGTACTTGTAGCCCTAAAAGGACCAAAAGGTGGCATGTCAGATGAGTTGTTTCCCCCTCTGAGATTGGCTATGAGAGAAATGTATCTCCTCGGAGATTTTTCTCCCTGGCAGAAATATCCTCAGATCATGACCTCAACTGACTTGTGCTCAATCATTTACCAGGATGAGACTTAAGAAAGCAGAAGTCAGATACCTGGGAGCTTGTAGATAGCTCACTGGGTTGTTCCTGGCGTGCTGCCACAGCCTCCATCCTGCTGGCACCCTTCTGCCACCGCTAGATGACACAGAGGTCTAAATTGCTCCCAGACTTGTAGCACTTTTGAGACAGGAGGTGAGTTTACCTATATGTCTTGCTAAACTCCAGTTTGGTAAGTTGTACTTTGTGCTTACACTCTCCTGCTCCTGTTGCCTGGCTACAGTAGTTGGCTTCACTTCTGGCATAATTTGCTATGTATTTTTATGTGCCATTGTGCAGTTGCTTCTCTCCTCTGAACCTCATGCTGCCAACTTTCAACAAGTGAAAAAGCTCCTAAAGTGAAGGGATTTTCTTTCTTAATTCAAGAATGAATGAAAATTTGAGAAAAGGCATGAGTAGTTATTCCTAAGTAAGGACACTCATACATGGAAGTATCAGAAAGCTCAATTTCTGCACTAAACCAAATCTCCTGGATTTACATAGACGTGAAACTGTTTCTGATTAACTCTATACCAAAGTCTTCTCTTTTTTAACTTTGGGGAACAAGAAGTGCAAGCAGTTATGACACTCAATACCATGATTTATAGCCAGGTGGTCATTTTCCCTTGGCCTGTCTAACTAGTAGTTGCTTCAGCTGTGCCTTGGGTTTACATCTGTAAGGGAGCTGCGAATGTCACTAGAGGAGAAAAGATGTGCAGTTAACTCAGATGGCTAATGGGTGAGGCAACACATGAAAGCTCCTTATTAGTGAGATATTTCCATTCTTGCTGAGATAAAATGTTGCATGCATGAAAACTGTCGTATAGTTTAAGGATTACCTGTATGTTTTGTGCTTAAGGTGCACCGTGTCTATACACTGAGAAATAAAGCAAGCTTCCACACAGAAGCTAATGGGAGAGGCAAGACTGGGACTACACCTGTCCAGACTCTGGGTGATTTGCCATTAGCAGGACAGCTCCTTCCCAAGCCAGGGTTGCTGGCAGTTTGTAATAAATACAATACCATCAGAAACAAACCCCTGTGTGGGCCTGCTGTTTAAATATGGGTTCAATGTGCTTTTCTAAAGCCAAGGCACCCATGAGAAAATATTTAAACCCTGTTGTCCAAAGCAGATTTGAAAGAGAGGTTGCATTCATGTTCAAGTTGAACTGAGGCTCTGAACCCCACAACAGGCCCTAAGGGGTTTGCTCTGCTCTCTACCAGCATCACTGCTGCCCTCTGCAACGGTTGTAGCTGAGGAAAACACTGCAAAACTTCAAGGCAGATGTAAAGTAGGCCTCAGAAGGACAATAATACTCTGTTGTTAGTTGGGCTCCATGCCTTACAATGGGATCCTTTTGCACTACATTCAGCTGTCTCTTCATTTGGATAGTATATTTATTCAGTGCATTCATAATTCTTTGGGAAAAACTTGCATAAGGATGCCCCAACTTCACTGTCCCGTGAGGTTTTTTAAGTCTATATTTCTAATTGTATCGCTTTCTCATTGTAGCTTTAAGTAGCAGTTAAGGGTTAATCTAGAAACTACTGCATGAGACTGTATTCTGCAGGAGGTCATATTAAATGAATATAATTGTCTTCTTTGGCATTTAGATCTACGAATAATCTGTGTCAAACAGAAAAGAAAATGTGGAATAGCTAAAATTTGTGACCTGATTTATAGCTAACTTATCCTTAATTTACAGGGAAATGGTGACTAGCAAATATAGTTATAAGCAGACATAAGGGAATGAAGAGCACAGGATTTGTGAAATATGCAGATTAATAATTCATTAAATCTTACCCAAGCCAGAAGCCTTATAATTCATGCGTTTTTAAATCAACTAATGCTAAGGCCCCCCCTCAATTTATTGACACCAGTTCTTGCATTTCAGTGATGTGATGATCTAATCGCAAAAGCACTTGAATCAGTTTGATTTTTTGACCTTAATAGAGAAGGCAAGAGAGTAAAGCTGAAGTCTGCACAGTGATTTCCCCTTGCTACATTATATAACCATCAACAAGACTGGATACTGCATAATATATACCCAGACATGAATACTGCACTATTTTAACAATTGCATAAAATGAACAGGAGTGAAAATTAAATGCCTTAACGACACAGGTGGAAAAAAACCCAAGTATGTGAAGGAAATTAATTCAGGGAGCAGAGCATCTAAGTAGGAATTATTAATGTATCATCACACAGCTCTCCAGTTCCTATTTTTTTGTGATTTATGTCCTATGCAAACTTTGCACCTAACTGTACCATGTAGCACTTCTAACAGAATAACACAACTCTTCAAGTCACTTGTAATGCCACCCTATTATGACTAGATTAGAAATGTTTCCCAAACCATTGAACTTTAGAACCAGGTTGGATTTAAGGACCTTCCTGCTGTAATAACCAGAACATTCAAGATGAGGTTGGCACCTGTGCTTTTTCTTGCTGGTGGTGAGCTTGTTTCTGTGGTTTAGATGTGGAGTGTGGTGGATCTGGCTGGTTTATACTGACAAGCCACACCACAGAGCTGTATCACTTGTCAAGGTAGCCTATTTGGCATTAGACCGGGTGTTGGTATGCCAACACTGTTAAGATGAGGATTGCTCAATTTCTTGAGCACCACTTTGACTATTAAACATCTTTCAAGAATACAAGGAAGCTGCACTAAAACAACCTTTCACCTGGTTTTGAGAGTCTCTGCAGTTGATAATTGTAATAGGAAGGCTACAGGGATGGAAGGCATAGTCTGAAACACTGGGAAAGCTCAAATAAGCACAGGCTTAGTGAGATGCTTCTGTGCCTGGGTATAATGAGACACTTTTCCATGTGACTGTTAAGTCTGGACTAGCAGTATTTCAAATTGTGACCCCACAGGGCATCATTCAGGTAATTCACCACACTGAGGTAGGATCCAGGTAGACCACCTAGTCTCTTTTTTTCTTCATCTGAGCCAGTTTCCAGGCTAGGTTAAGCGTGTTGAGCAAAGGCTGGCAAGGTAGGGTGAGTGGTGTTACCAGGTACACAACTGGTGCTCAGACCTGGTTTTAGATTTCTGGAGAGATGCTGTAACTTGAGGGATGATTTTCCTCTCAGTACTTCCACTACCCCATGTGTCAGATGGTAATGTGACACTGGTCTCTGATTAAAATCAGCTACTGGAAAGCAGTAGCCAAGTGCTCATGCTACTTTGACTGATCTCTATAGTACAGCCTGCCTCTGTATGAGCATGCCAGAGTAAGCAAGTATTGGTGACTGAACCATTCTTTAAGACACACTTGATGTTATCAACCTGCTGTTTAGGGAAGGTTACTCAGAGGTCAGTGTCATCATTATCTTCCCATTTCTGTGATCTTTGTCCATCTGGCTTCAGACCTGGATATAGCACAGATTTATTGGGTTGGTGACTTCCTAACACCAGTCAAAGGTTAGTTATACATAATGATTTCATCACAGCTGTTGGTAAAGTTATTCTCTATCTAGTACATCTCTCTTAAGAACTAGAACCAGTGGAAGATATTCTCCTGGCTCTCTTCACCACATTAATAAAGAAGAAAGGGAGAACCCAAACAAAAAAACACTGGCAAGTTAAAGATTTCAGGGTTTCATTGTGTTGGGACACTAACATTAGAAAATAGGAACAAAAACAGTCCTGTTTGGTATGTGGGTGGGAGAACTGATAGAAAAGAGTAAAACACTGTGGGCTGTAGCATCCTCAGAAAGCGTCTTTATGCATCTCTGTTTTCCATTATCCTTTGAACTTCACAGTAGGAAGTCCTGTTAGTCTCCCAGTTCTGTTTAAAACAGAAGAGGGGAAAATGCAGAGACAAGGGTTGATGGCTCTGAGGATTACTATGACTGTTGCTCCCATGTGTGATACAGCATAGCTTTCAGCCCCTTCACTAGCCTCACTACAGTATCATTCATACCCCTCTACACATTTCTACTCTATTTTTTTTTACACCTCAATCACACCTAGGCTGGGATGCTGTAGTGAACTACAGGTTCTGCATGGTTTCCTACACCCTTCTGGGGATTTACTTCCAGGTGGTGAAGTTGGAGGAGTTGAGCCAAACCAAGGGTACTTGCTTTGGAAAGATCTTGTGCTGTTTTGTTGTGTGATTCATGTGTGTTTTCATGCCCACTTGCCTTTTTTTTTAATTCTTCCTTCCTTCCAGTTTGTGCCTTGTACAACTTACAAGTCAAACCAATTGCTCATAAATACATGGGAAAAACAGGTTTGTCAGGGGCCTGAGGATGTGAGTGCCCTGTTTCTCAGCTCTAGGGCAGCAGCAGCCAGACCTGTACCAGTCCACTCCAACTTGGTTTCGAAGGTCTGTAATGATGAGGGTTGTATAATAACACATACAGTGCTTCATTAGCCTTACTTATTAGAAAGCTTCTACCATTTAAAATATAACCCTAGATTGTCTCTTCCCATTTACCACAGACTCGCAGAGCAGCCTTTTTTCTTTGTGCTATGCCTCCTTTCTCCCTATGTAACTGAAGACTGTTATCAATGCTCCCCCTCTAAGACAAAATAAACAACCCAGTTCATGACATCTGATCTCCTCCCTGGGTAGATCTGTATCCATACCATTTGTTCCCTGACCAGATGCATGGAGGTCACAAAGCAAATGCAACAGTCTGTTCTTTGGAGACCTTAATGCACATGCCACATTCTGCCAGATTTTCCCTGGGTTCAGATATTTGATATACAAGCAGCTATAACATGTGCCTACATAATATTTCAAATACCTGTATGAATTAGCTTGGCTTTACCCCAGTAATTAAAATCAGTTTTATTCTGCCAGTGTGAGAGGGACTGTATAAATCACATTTAAATCAGCAGAACAAGCTTGTTACTTTACACTGCTTTACGGAGGAAGTTGTTTCCTTAAAACCTGACTTTGGCATGTTTAAGTCTGTGAGCCACTGGCACAAACACCTCAGAGGCACCACAGAAGATAAGAATCTAATGCATTTTTAGAGATCCATTAGAAGATGCTCCCTGGAGCTATGGTTGCCATTCAGCTTCTTTCTGCATTCGTGTGTGGTCTTCAGGAGCAGTTTTCATGTGGGTTATTGCAATCTACATGCAACAATGGCATGGATTATCGTGCTGAAATCTACATCTGAGAAAACAGTTACAATTGCCTCTCCAGATGTACAAGAGATGAAAGAGAAGGTGTTTTTGATGACCAGAGCCAGCTGACAATTTAAGAGCAGTCGAGATCTAACCTTGATAAAAGCACAGCTCTGGGAGAGAAATGAAAAGTGAGAGCCAGTGCTGCCTTACTATGGTTCTAAGCACAGAAGAGAGCCTAGCATGGGTACTGTTGTTGGCCGCCCCCTTCAGTTTTAGGTTGGAGATGAAGATGTGGGACTACATGTTCATTTTGAATGCTCAACAAACGAGCTTGAAAGAATTTGGTCATTGACTAATCTTGGATAAAATGACCCAGAGCCCAAATAAATTGTGAGTTAAGAGATGCTCACTTCACATCATGCCAGCATTTATCAAGGAGTTACAGCCTAGCTTCTTACGCTTGGCCTGAAAAACAGATTTCTATAGTTACTATCACGGCTACAGTCACTCCCCCCCCCCCCCCTTCTAATTTCAGGCTTTTATTACTTGGCAAGAGAGTTTTAAGTTTCTTTCTTTAGAAGGCCACTATTAATCCTGTTCTGACAACCAAGCGACAGGCTCCAGTTTGTGCTTCCATACAACTGAGGCCATTTCTGAGCTCCTTCTTATCTTGTTACATCCTTGCTTACATAGAATGCATTTTTTCTGTACAGCCATTTAAAGCATCTTCACATTTAAGCAAAAATGGGCAGTATAGGAGGAATTGTATGTATTTTGTGGCAAGAAACACTTTGTTAGAGAGCTAATAGAGAAAAAATCTTACTACAGGGAGACACACATTTGCTCTCCTGTGGGATCTCCTTTTGGTGTTTCAGGTTAACTGGAAACTAGTAAAAAGTCTAGATTTTGTGAACAAAATGTTTGTCTTAAAACACAGCTCTAACATGAAGGTTTCTCCCTTTAACCAAATTACAAGACTGGATAGTTAGGATTGTTGTGCAGAGAAAGGGTTGGGATCCCAGAATGAGCTGGCATTCCTGCTTTCCTTTAATTTCCAATAATTCAAAGCACATTCTTTCTCCTGTTTAAATTTTCCTCTTTATGGCGAGATGCAACATGAAGAGACAGAAAATTCACTGCCGCCAAGCTAAAAGAGGAGGGGGGTAAAAACTGGCAGATTGTGTTTTAGCTCTCACTAAGACTCTGAGACTCCTGCAGCTGACACTTGGAAGAGTGGTATTTGAGGAGTCCTGAAGGGAACTGCAACACTCCTCTCTCTGTCCTTCCTTTTCAAATATTTTCAAAGCTTTGAAAACAGTCGGTTATTCTTCATTCTGGCAAGTCGCCAGTTGCTGCCGGCTCACTTCAGTTCCTAGTCTTCCGAGGTATCCAGTGGCCCATGTGGATTTGAGAGAGTTTGAAGCTCTAATGAAAGACCTTTGATATTTTGGGATATTTAAGAGACATACAGAAAGGGATGAGTTAAAAGAGCTGTTGTCAGTCCCTGCAAAGCGCACTTCACATTCTCAGTCACAAGATATCATTTCACTAATTGATTATTGTCTGCCCATAACACAGTCACGCTCTCAGTGCACAAAGAAGCAGTGTGGATAAAAAGCTCACCATTGTAAAATACACACTCAACTGGATTTAGAAAGCTGGGAACTACAGACAAATCTAAGCCAAGGGAGTACTTTGTATGAAACTCATAAATCATAGCTGAGACTTCTTTTCAGCTTAAGTAAACATCTTCACTACAGATGGTGAAAATTAATGGAAGCATTTTAAACGCCCCTCTTCACCCTCCCTTGGGAGGGGGCAGGTGAGCTCTCCTCAAAAGGGTCAGGTGACTTTTCGTTAACTTAAATCCACACCTCCAGCAACGAGGACTTGAGTCCTGCAGAGCTGCTCCGAGCTGGCAAGGTTACGCCAAGTGTTTGCCAGGCGAGTCCTTCAGCCAGAAGTCTAATAGCTGTGGTGGTCTTGAGCTCAGGAATGCAGGTGAAGGGATGAACGCCTTGCATTGTGCTGGGCAGGTTCCCGTAAGCCTATACGTGAAGTGTGCTTGTGCAGCACAGTCGCTGCTTTTCTTGCCAACACAAACCTTCACTTCCTCTTCCCCTCCCCTCCCCTAAAACACATCAGGGGGAGAATAAGGTTGGGGGCAAAGCAAGGATGATAGGCATAAAGCTTCTGACATGCAACCGGTTTTGCTCAGAAGAAAATACACAGTGTGCACTTGGTAGTGTTACTTCCATACAGCCTTTGGGGGCAGTGAAAGCTGCTATTCCTTTAAAAAGAGAAAGGGGGGACCGTGTGGGATAAGAAAGGAGACAGCTATCAGGATACTAAATGTCTAGTGCAGTCATTTAAGCTAGCATGCATGCCACTGTGGAATGCATATAAGGACACTTTAGTTTTGGTTTGTTAACAATTTGAGGGTCAGCCAGGTTGATTATGAGAAAACGAGCTAATAATTTTACTGTGGGAAGAGTGGGAGACAATGATGAATGGCAAAGTTTATCTGCTTATTGTACTCCCCAGCAAACAACCCTTCCTAACAGCCTCATCTAGCTCACAAAAGCTTGCGTGTAATGGATGTGTAATAAATCAGAAGCTCCCCAAACTAATATAATCTTAAAAGTTTATGTTAAGTATTGATGATTAAGCAAACGTTCTGAAAAGTTAGTTGCACCCAAACTTAGAATTAAAAATGAGATGAGCAGAAACAGCTGTTCTGGAGTACCTGCAGTTACTCTTTAAAAAAGCATGTGAAGGACTAAAGCAAGTAAGGTGAGCACTAGAGACTGCTGTGATTCACCTCTGCAGCGTACCACATCCTTCAGAGAAATTACAGCATGAAGCTCTTTAGAGTCCACGTTTACAGTGCTCATGCCTCCCAGTCCATCCCATTTCCCATCTTCTCCCTTTGGCAACAGTACATTCCTTTCACTGGCCAGTCCCAACAAACCCGTGCTCCTCTCTTCAAGCAGAGGGGCCAGCCTTATATGAGGGCATTGGGCACACGAGTGGTACGGAGCATGTGTCAGCACCACCAGCAGGGACACTGAGGAGTAACAGAAAGTACTTCAAGTGCTTACAGAATATGTTTCCTAAATTTTGTATGTTGCTATGGATTGGTTACTGTAATTCTCTGTGAATCTGTATCTGCAGTTGTGGCCTGTATAAGCAAAGTAACTGGAGAAGGCTGATGCCCTGTTTCAGCTGTGATGTAAAATGAAGGCTAAGTGGTGTCTCGTGCAAGCCCTGGTATCATACAGTAACTCACTGCTCACTGTAGGGAGTGGAAGGGCTCTCCAGAGACAGCCTCAAAGGCTAACTATGAAGCTCAAAGGCTTCATAAATCCTACAGTTAGTATCTCAGTTCACATGAGCATGTCTCCTGGTACCAGGCTAGATTGGAGGAAGGATTTCAGTGCAAGTTGTTAGGATCAGGGAAACATAGAGAGTTGCTCTGCACTGGAAGATACAGAGGGCCATGTGGAGCATGGTTGATGGTTTCTCATGGCTGATTTTAATCAAAGTTATTTCAGTTACTTGTAAATGAGTGCCATAGTTTCAAAGCACAAGCTTAAACTTTTAATTAAGAAGGAAGGCTTTTCTCAACAGCCATATCTGGAGGAATTAGCTTGATTCTCCCGCCTTTTTCATCTCCTTAAATCACTATTGTAATTCTAAGCAACAGACAAACAGATAACACAGAAGATAAAATGCTGCAATCATTTCAGCCAGAATTTCATTTCAGTCCTTCTCTGAGTTCTTTGTACACACAGGTATTCTGTATGTATGCATTTGCTGTTTTTTAAGCAAAAGCCTGTTATAGCCAGTGAAAACAGTGATACCTTCTAGTTCCACAGCCTGTGCAAACTACACAGTAAGTTCCTAGCTGACCTGAGCAAGTGGGAAGCCTTGTGTAATAAACACCCAACAAAGGTCACCGCCTGCCAGTCCCTGAGGGACGAGCTAATGCTGGCAGGTGCCACAGGAGCATCCCAACAAAGAGAGACCTGAAGACCAGGTCAGTTGGCAGTGCTTCATAACTTAATCTCCAAAAACTGCTGTTGGTGTTTGTACTCAGCAAACTTTTTAGCTCCAGTCTCTAGCTGCTGTGCTGCCTTCCTCCAGCTTCAACTTCCTGCAGCTCTGTGGAGCACATTTCCCCATCCACTTCCTCTTCTTAACCTTGCCATGGAAAATCCCTCTTGAAGCCTCTCTCTCTTTTCCTTGCTGATATCTGAAGCACACCGATCTTCCCTCCAACACAAATACAATCTCAGACAATAAACAGAGGGAGAGTTATTACTGCTGACCACGTATTTTAATCTTTTATAGCAATTTCCTTTGTAATCCTGATGGAGCTTTTCAGTATTCAGTAGATACAGGCTCTTCCCAATGAGTCTCTTGTAAAAGGGACTGCAAATCCTTGAGCTTTGTATTTCCCTCCTCACAATCTAAAGCAATATAATGCTTACTAGAATCTAGTTATTTGCATGATGGCTTGTTTGAGTAAATCAGGATTTAAAACCTAACATCAAAGAAGCATTTCTTGTATCACAGAAATGTTATTCATTTGCAAGACTGTGCGCATTGTTAGAAAGTAGTTCTTCAGCCATCAGCCCACACTACCAGACAGGTTTTAGCATAATCTCAGGATATTTTCTTGAACTCACTGGCAGCAGTACCACTAGAGTTAAAGTGTTTTGGTTTTGTGTTTTAGTTTTAACATCTTTTTGCTGATTTCTGAGTATCTTGGTTTACAATAGCCTCCTCCAGGCAATGAAGTCCAGAGCAAAATTTAATCTTCAGAGAGCATAACAAAAGAAATCAGTCTTAGTTACCAAAAGATCATTAAGTAGTACCAGATGGTTTTAAGACATTGAATTTTTTCAATGAAGCCAGAAAAACTGAAGCATGGACTAAGACTTTGTGCTGCCTGGTTATATGCAGTATAGGAGGAAGTGGGACAGGAGGAAAAAGAGCAAACAAATATTTAACATCAGAGTAGCCAGCATCCTGATCATACAGGTCATCTGTCATAAGCTTCTGACAGCTCTGAAGGTATCCCTGCCTTCATGCCTTCAGGAACAAGGGCTGGGGCAGGGAGCTCAAGAGCTGCTGGGATCCCCATTGGTTTCCAGGTACTTTGGACCTAACCTGAGAAGTGGGAGGCTGTGCATCTGCCTTTTCAAATCACAGCTCGCCTCTCTGTGAAACAGTGGCTGCGGGCCACACACCGTGTACAGCTTGGCACGGAAAAATGTAGAGCACACAGTACAGGATATTTTCTCTGACCAGAAGTTCAGGGATGAACTATTCATAGACACTGGAAAAGAAATAGCTGTACTTTTAAGTTTTAAATCAACTGTGTTGACGAGATTTAGCTAGTTTTCAATAAGTAGACTGAAAAGAGGAGCAGCCATAACATCTGTCATTAACTTTTGTACTATTTGTGGCCTTGTCATTTATTTAGTTTTAGGTACAACTACTTAAGTAAGTGCAAAGTGATTTGTTACTTTATTTACACTTATGTGTGCTATACACGGAAAAGAGGAGCATAAACTTTTGCATCCATTGCGATGGACAGGAAAACTGGCACTGACTAGACCAGAGGCCAGATTGTACACAGAAACACTACAGACTCTAGTAAATTATAGGTGCTACTTTCAATAACAGGAAAAGTTGTCAGTGGTGGTATTTTTCATATTGGTCATGCCCCAGTAGCTCCCACAGTACTCTTCTTTTGTAAAACGGAGTCTTTCATTGCTTCACAATGTTTATTTGCATTCTTTGTATTTTTTGCTTGAAGGGAAATTCTTCTATGAGACTTAATTTTTTTTAACCCCACTTTAATTTGAAATCTGGTTTCTGTATTTCTCATCTTCTCAAAGGGAAAAAATAGATTTATAATATCTGAATAAAGAAAAGAATATGGATATTATTAAGTATATGACACCTCCAAAGAGCAAAGATCATCAGCTTTGCCTTTCAGTATTACAGATAGAAAGTGCATTTGACAACATTACGCTGTCAAATAGAACTTCTGCTGGGAAGATTTACACAGCTCTTTCATTTGTTATCTTCTAGTCATGATACAAAACTTAGTTAAATCAAGTCACCACAGGTGACAAACAAGAAACTGTGTTTCTTCACTTAAAAACATGGGTGACTTTAAAAGGCACAAAGTAGTTGCATTAGTTTCCTGCCCTGTACAATGTTGCTCTTGAGTGTGTATTCCAAAATCCCACTCATCTGTGTTGCTGCATTTCTGCTCATGCCATTTTAGTATCTTAGCATTTGAGTCAAAGCCCAGGGAAGTCAAAATGATATTGCAAGGTGTCAGATAAGAGGTATATTCCTAAAAGACACCCCATACCAAGAAATGTGTGTACTTTTGTATCCTGTATTACTTCAGCCCATGGTCAATGTCTGTCTTACAGGCACAATTGCAAAATGCTTTACAGCAGGAAACTGAATCAGTAACGGATGGTCAGAAATCTCTTTCTTCCCTCAGTTCCACAGTCCTCACAGTTGGTTGTTTTATTGTTTTCATTTCAACATTAGTTGTATTTGAGAGTTGCTGAAGAAGGAGGAAAAACTAGGCAAATCTCATGCTGATATTTTTTGCCCTACAGAAAAAGTTCTATGTTCCTTTTTATTTTATTATTCCCAGGTTTAGGGAAAAAAAAAAAAAAAAAAAGACTTTTCTTGGCTATCTTTAGGGGTGAAGAAAAAAGACCATTTCTTAATTTTAAATGGTATTTTAACATTCCAGAAAAACAAACCTCTCTCATAATGAAAAGCAGTATCTTCACCTTGTAGCAGATGATACATGTGGTGTAGCAAGATTATTGTTCTTGCAAGGGTTTTTCAGTTCAGATGTAAATATGAATCTTTCTAGATTAGGAGAAAAAGGAGTTACAGAAACACACAATCCTTGTCACAGTTGACCTTTTCTCTCCTTGAGCTTATGGGTGTTTTCTCAAGAAGAAGAAATTCTTGTTCTTGCTGTGTATGGAGGAGATAAGGACAGTATCACAGAGGGAGGCATTTGTGTTGTCCTAAAAGGTAAGTTACTATGTAAGAAGGGAGGGAAAGAACAGACAGAAACTGCATGGGGGAGAGGTTTTGCCCAGAGGAAGAAGAAAATACATAGTATCACAGCTGCCATCAATTACACTGAGAGGACAGTAAAAAGACATGGAGAGACTAGTGGGGGATCCAAAGTTTGCACAAGGAAAATGCACCCACCCAGGGTGGAATGGCAGAGATCAGAATTCAGATTTGAAACTCTTGGTTTTTAGAGATATAGAGGACTTTATGAGGATTTTTTTAATCATCATCTGATGAAATGTTTGTTCAACAGAGAAGAAACAAAAAATGCAAATACAGGAAATCTTCCTGTGCCTGGGTTAAGAAAACCCTCAGAGTCACTAATGCATTGAACAAATCCTATTTGGGGCAGGTAATGACTTGAAACTCCCTGCTGAAAACAAAGGTGGTTCACAATGATGCATGACAGATGCCGAAGCAATGTGACTGTGAGATGGTACAGTTATTCAGGTTTCAGGGACGATGGGAGTTTATCTAAGGATAAAGGAGGGAGGGATTCCCCATGCAAGGTCAGTCAGTGCAGGGGAGAAATCCATGGGGAGACCAGCTGTCTGTACTTACTAACCTCTAATCTAGGAGGATGGCTTTGCTGTGCTGCTCCGATACAGAACAGGTTAGGCTAAATGCCGATGAGGTACTAGCCATCTAGGAAGTAATTTTCTGTTTCACTGACTTTGGTTCTTGTTGTTTTGTTTTCCCCTCTTTTCCTATGTCAAATAAGCACTCAAGGAGATCCTGAACAGAGGTCACCCTGCTCCTCTGTGATAGCAGCACTTCAAGCAACGTGGCTGCTGCGGCTAGCTGAAGGGCTCACCAGCACATTGCAGGAAGCCCCAGCAGTACACAGATTCAGATCTTCACCAGATAGATAATTTTATGTGGTCTGCAGAAGAATAAGGCTTTGTCAGAATGAGATGATAGCTGACTTTGTTTGGGAGGGGGAGAGGAGGGAGAAGGGTGTTTTCTCAATTTCTGTGTATTTCTATTCAGCTGCTGCAGAAACATCCCCATCTGCTTTGAATCTACATTTTCATTCCAAACCCAAGCAAGAAATGAAGCAAGCTGGTTTGCTCTGCCTGGCAAAGTACACGCATAGCAAGTTGCTGAGCTGAAAGCTGTTCCAAAATCCAGGAATGTAACAGACTTAAAAGCCAAGTTACCTGGCTTTGTGCTCTGCTTAACTGTATGATGATGATAATCAGAAAATGAGTTTCATCAGTATGACCTTCACATGTTGTCACTTACTGAGGAGTACAAGAGTACGTGCTTTCTTTGTTATCTGCTGTCTGGACAAATTGGTTTGAGGAAGTGACAGCATAAATAAGAAAACCCAACCCCATTTAATTTCTCTGGTGAAAGCACTCAGTGGAGCTTTGCCTGCTTTCCTGCATGATTAATGGGTAGTGAAACAGAGGGTGCAAATTAAACTGCTGGTTACCCTCATTTATAACACCTATATCTGAAGTCATGTAGTATGACGTGATTTTTACCACTAACAGTAGAATCTTACATAGTATATATATGAATGCTCAAGGGCTTATTTTAGCTTTATGATCTGCACAGTCTGAGTCTTTGCTTGCCTTCCCTAGTGCAGGAAATTTTATCCCTAACTGTCAACAGGTGTCAGAAACAGAAGCAGCTGGAGCCAGAGCTGAACAACATTTCTGTGCTGATCTGATAAACTTGCAAATAAACCACATTTAACTTCTGTTATGGATGCCCAGCAAAAGCTGATCATGATGCAGACCCTAAGTTAATTTCTGTGCCTCTTTCACAAATTGTAATGGGGGATAGTGTGATACACACACTAACTTGCAGGCTGATAAGAAGCAGAACTGCCTCTTAAATTGTTTCTGGCTGAAAGAAATCATAGAAATGTAAGTTATTTGCATTCTATTCTGGAGAGAGTGTAATTTAGGGATTTTGTGTGTGTGTGTGTGTCTGTGTGTGATGGAAAGAAAACAGACAAGCAAAACTGTTGAAGCAAACTTAAGCTGTTGTGAGAAAAGACAGAAGAGGGTTTACTGTGAGCTGAAAGAGAAAAGAATTGAAAGATGTCCATTCAAATGCTTCATCTGTCTGCTAATTTTAATGAAGGCTCCTCCTTTGTAACTATGCCACAGAGCCTGAGCCTTTAAAAAAAAAAGAAAGTTGTCACTAGGCAGATTTCTGAGAGTCTCCTGATTGAATCATCATTTTAATCTCGTCACTGCCACCCCTCTCTCCTGAGCAGAAGCTACTGGCTGCATTATGTGACAATTAACATGCTGCAAAATGCTACTGCGCTCCTCGGGGAGTTTCAGTGATGCAAAACACTGGTGTTTTTGTTGTGTGACAAAATGCCAAAACCTTTCATACATTCTCTGTGGTAAAATAGCCTGTGTTTTCTGAAGCCTGGGTGCACACCTTGTTTTCACCAGGAAAAATATATTCCTTTCCTTCAGTTCTTCTCCTTTCTCCCTTCCAACCCCCAGTATCCCCTCCAAGTTTAGAGAACTTGATAAATACCAGTCAGTGACAAAAACTGCTGTCTGGCTATGTATGTCTTTGCTCAGTGTCCTTGTGCTTTCTCATATCCTTCCTTGTCCTTGTCTTCCCAATTCATGTTTCCCCTCTCTTCCCTTACAAAGCACTAGTAGCAGCTTCATGCTCTGTGCCTGGTGGGGTCCCAGCTGGCTCCTCAGTACCACCTCACTTCAGTCCCACAGAATCCAAGCCAGGTTTGCTGAACTGGGTCACTGCTCCCACACCACCCACTGTACCAGTCTCCTCTCCTAGCAACACAAAAAGGGGAGGAGGGGGAATAAAAGAAAGCAAACAAATCCTTTTTGCATCTTCTCCCTCTGACACCTTTGTAAGCCACAGATCAGCCCAAGCAATGTCTGCCCACAGGGACATGCTAATTGAGATGCTGTTTGGCAGCAAACTCTGTCCTTGCACAAATGATCATGAAATGACTAATTAAAAACAAGCCTCTTGCCCTGCTTCCTTCCCTTGACAAGTTAACATAGGCATGTTTTTCCTTTCATTATTTTATGGGCAACAATAACGAACACACTGAGGAAGGAGCACTTCAGGAACAGTTTTGTCTGGAGAAAATACCAAGGGTGGTTGTCCCTTTGTTTCCCCACACCCTGATAGCTGCCTGTTTTGCTGGCAAGGTACAAACCAGGAGCAAGTCGAGCAAGAGGGGATGTCTGGGGAAAGGGAGGTAATTTCAGGGGACTTTTAATTATAGTGAAAGAGGAGGAAATATGCTTAAGTGTTAGAGTTCTGTTTCTGTTGTCCCAAAGTACTTTGGGTGTTCAATATGAGAATAAAGAGGTTTCTGTGAAGCCAGGAAGGTTAGGTCTTGACGAGGAAGCCCTTTGAGTTCTGCTGCTCAGCTGAGTGTCTGTCCTCCCACGGCCCTGCTTGGAAACCAGAAGACACCAAGAAGGAGTGCAGAGTGCTGTGGTACTCCAGAAAGCACACATGATGCCAAATGGGCAGAGCTCTTAATTACATCATAGATAATCATGGTGTAATCACGGAAACATGCAAGGAATGGGAGTAACTTTAATTCAGGAAAAATAGCTAAGTGGGTTGTGTAATGGGGAAAACCAGCAAATGCAGGAGAAGAATGCAATGAGGAGGTGACTGCTGCAAAGTGAGCAACCGAATGATTTCCACAGTGATGGGAGACTGTGAAGCAACAGGCTGGATTTGTATGTGACTAACACGAGCTCTGTGCGTACGTGAAATGCCGAGGAACTGCTTTCACTGTTACTCCACTGCATGCGTGTTCATTGTTGTCTGAACTTGGGAATAACTGGTGTGAAACTTTCAAGCACATAAGAGTTTTCCTGTAGGCAGAGTGGACAAATCCCTAAGGGAGAAATGAGTTGGCTCCTTGTGAGGACCTTGATCTCTAGACTCAGAGAGGAACAGCTCTGCTGTGCTGGAAAAAGCTGCATGTGCATTCACGTGCTTTGGAGGTAGCCTCCTAGCTGGGTCTCTGCCAGCTGCCCGATAGGAACATGCTGAGGAAGCAGCTCTCTGCTCCATGTGCAGCCAGGCTGCTGGTCGAGTGCCCGCAATCACAGGGACATGGAGGGGAAGCCGTGTTTATTCCTGCCGAGGCTAGAAGGCATGACAGTGTGGCACAGGGCCCACCCTCCAGGTGGCTGGTGAGCCTTGTTCTTCCCAGCTCAGGAAACCTTAACAAAACTTAAGTGCGTGACTGAAGAAGTGGGCAGAAGATGAGCAAAAACTGCAGTGGTGTTTATGCACACAGACATGCAGATGGGCACCTCATGGGGCATTAGAAAATTATTTTGGTAGCTAATGTAATTAGAAACTCCATGGGAATTACAGAGGTACACATCTGACTCTCTAGATATTTAAATGTCTCTCTGGAGAGACGGTCCTTAGGGCCTGTTTCCCCAGAAGTCAGGTATGCAGGTTTGGTGACTACAGTACGTGTGGATCAGATGCTTGTGCATGCAACTGTCCTGCATGGTAACCTGAGCTCTGCTGTGTGCTGCTGGTGTTTTGGTGGGCACCCCTCTGAAATGCCTGCCTCTGGCATTTGATCAGCAGTCCTGTAGGAAGCTTATGGAACTGCTGCTGACCTCCGTGAGAAGTCAGTATGTGGACAGTTGCCAGAATCAGCCTCATGAAGCCGAGGTCAAAGTGTCAACGCGAAGAAAGAAAAGTGCAGTAGCATTTCACCTTGGGCTGTGACACTGGGCCTCCTTCACTAAGCAGGTAAATTAACTCAGTTACAAGGGAAAGCCAAATGCTGCAGGAAGCAGGGCTCATATTTCCATACGTAAACTCACCTTCCACTTACATTAGCACCAAACCTTCAACACAGAAAGAAAAAGTAGATTGACATACAGGCACAAAAATCTGTCTTCCTCTGAAATAGTTAACAACTGTTTTGTTCAGAGTAAGGAGAAGGCAGGGAGTGAAAGGGTTGGAGTTTTATTTATATAAACTATACAGAACACCTTGACGATCTTTGGGATACACAGAGCTATATATAGACATGTGAGTAACTTTATTAGTGAGCGTGACACTGTGTGCAAGCCAGAATATTCCCAAGTGATTACAGCCATGTGCTTTCCTTCCTCCCCTCTAGCCTGCATAGGTTATTCTAAATCACTTTAGCATTATCTAAAATAGGGTGGGTTTGCCTTTTACGGTAGTTATTTCTGCATGAATAGTACGCAGTCTGAAACTTCCTCAATACCTCCCAGTTTGTCTTGCAGTTTCTACTAAATAAATACCTTTATTAGGGTCTTGCAAAGCTCTACCTCTGTCCCATTAGAGTAGGTTATTCTGCAGTGAGCAGATTATATAAAAAATCATTGCTGCAAAAGCAGAAATGCTATGAGTCAATAGATCAATAACCCCACCTTATAATTCCTCCAGAGTTGGTACATACCTGTGATTTTCCTGAATTTTAGACCTTTTTAGACTTCTTTGAGCTTTTTTTAGACCTGAATGCTAACCTTAGAAATAATGTCTTTCCAGGCCATGCAATCACACAAAGGGTTTCAGTGCTGTTACTTGTATTTTGAGGTTTAAGAACACAATGCTATGAACTGGTATTTGTTACTCCTCAGCTGAAATGCAAATGCTAAAATGATTCTGATTGGAGTGGGAACTATTCCTCATTTGGGACCCATGCAATGCTTTCCAAGCAGGGAGCTCAGGGAGCAGCATGCTTCGGGAAGCTTAAGAGTCCCATGGGTTTGCTTTTCTCAGGCGACTGTGAGTCTCAGCAGAAGCTTTTCCTGTGGCTGGCACATATATAAGAACTCTCTCCCATGAGGATTCTCTGGTGTTTAATAACATGTGAAGTTACGCACTTGTTCCTTCACTTGGGATGTTTACAGGGTTTTTCTCCTTTACCCAGCTTCTGGTCTTCCCAACAGTTGGAGCACTGAATTGATTACACATGGCTGAAACCAGCCAGTTGACTCAGACACTCTTTGTGGGGGATGGACAGGCACGTATACATGGTACCATTCCGTATCATTCATTTTGCTGGGAAACTAGTTTAATACATATTTTTCTACTCACAAGATGGATGTATAACAGCAGTAGCTTGTGGTAGTGAGCAGAATGGTTGCTGGTCTTAATGGGTAAGGGAAATATGTTTAAACCAAAGAGTAAAAAGCTGTCAGATATACCACCTAAACCGCAAGTCACAGGACAGCGGGGAACACTACCTGTAAAGTAGAGAGAAGACAGCAGAGAAGAGCAATTTTTTAACAATCCTGGACAGTAGTTGACTTCTGCACCCTGCAAGGTCAATGGGGATTATGTGAGGAGATCATCTGGATGCAACTGGAACAGGTTCATGGAAGATACTGACCACTCATGTTCACAGAAAGAGGTGAGAAGGTAAGAGGTAAAACCAAGCAAGCTTTTTTAAAGCAACAAACTTACTGTAATTTGGGACTGTCTGGAGGACAGTACTTAGGATTGATAGCTTGCTTGTCTTCTATGGAGAGAAACTTGGTAACTGATATTTTGGGGAAAGCAAATCAGAGTTTAACAGTGTACCTGGAGCAGTGCTTCAGAAAGGGGAAAGGCAGAAAGGTGGTGCAGTTTAGAGAAATTTTGGTTTTTTTTAATGCATGTTAAGTCATGCAACTGCAGGGTAGGAATTTTATGCAGGTCAACAAGTTTTCCCAGTGAACAATTTCACACACATTCAAGTGACACACATGAGAAAGGCTGGAGAGCCTCCAAACCAAAAGTAACAGGAAGCTGGGAGTCCCTTCCTAATTTTTAGTTTAGGGAAGAAACTGTTTTGCAAACAGTTTGAAGGTAGTAGAAGGTAGTTGCAAAGTTTAGTGGTGGTAACTGAAGAGACAAGTTTGAAGGATGTGAAGGGAAGCAGGGTAATCAGACAAGCAGAAAGTGTGTAGGTGTTTTAGGAGCAAGCAGGCTGCAAAGAATTAAGTAAACAGAGTGCTGTTATGTACCCAGATACAGATGCTGACCTTGGTTAGATTAAAGAAATCAGATGTCTGGCCTTCTTCGGGGGAAAAAAAAAGGAGTAAGATAAAAGGAAGGATCTTGAAGGAGGGCAAGAATAGATGAGTGAGAATGGGAAATGAGAAAGAACAGATATGAAAAAAGAGGTTCTGAATACAGTGGAAGAAAAAAGCTTATGAAAAGTTTTGGAATAAAGCAGTGATGCTTTTCAGCTTGTAGAAAGCGAACAGAGCAAGTGAGAGGTGAAAGTTTATATAGCCAAGAAAGGAGTCAATAAAGAAATGAGACCGTTTTCTTCTTTTTAAAACAACGTTATTAACAAAAACCATGCGGTTTGGCTTTCTGTGAATGGCAGTTGTTGCTTTTACTGACTTCTAGAGCTACCATGGTGTGCCCAAATGGTAACAGTGATGGACATGACAGAAAGGTCTCTAGTAACTACACAGGCAAAAATACATGTGAGGAAGAATTTACCTGTCTAGCTAATTTGTAATAGCTGCTATGAACGTCCCATTCAAAATGATCAAGTGGCTGATACAATATCTTTCCTGTGACCCATGGAACCAAATCCATGTCACAGAGTAAGGTCACTACACTGTCAGCTGGGTGACAAACCTAGTTTGAGCATTGACTTGGGATTGCAGGCCATGGGCCTCGGGCCAAGGGATGTCAAGCGTGCCACAGAGGTGACGCGCGTAGTCCCGGTGGAAGGCTTCCAGCCGATCGGCATGCCGCCACGCCATCCCCACGCCAATTCATGGAAAGGCAACCAGGCTGCCTCCGAAAGGAGCAACTTGTCTGCCTGTCCAGATGGATGTGGCACAGTGCTGGCAGCAGTGAAAACCTGGCGGACAGGAGGGAGGGAGTCTGTTGCGTAGTTGTTGGCCATTCATGACCAGCTTTCTAAGGAGACTGAACACTTGCCGAAGATGCTTTGTTTACTTTGGCAAAAAAAAAACCAAACTATTAATTTTGCAAGAAATGGAGGAGACGGGGCAGATGTTGCACAGCTGTATATCGGAGTAGCGCCACTGATTTCACCGGATTCATACTGGTTGAGTTTTGGTTCAAGGTCTGAGCAATGGCATTAGCACAATGAGACTGTGTTAGATATGCAGCTGTAAAACGGTGCCATTCCAGCTATTTCTGGTATAATGTAGATGTAAGCCTGTCCCCTTGTGCATTACTGCTAAGACACGTTGGTGCTTAGAGTTTGTTTGGGGTTTCTGCGTCGGTTTGAACAGCAACCTCTTTGCTGCAGTTTAATCCTTCAA
Organism: Pezoporus wallicus; assembly: GCF_028554395.1. Classification (NCBI taxonomy): domain Eukaryota; kingdom Metazoa; phylum Chordata; class Aves; order Psittaciformes; family Psittacidae; genus Pezoporus; species Pezoporus wallicus. The sequence goes on from NW_026637266.1 coordinate 2,353,455, forward strand.
ACAGTGCCATGACAACTGTACCACACAGTGCCTGCCAGGTTCAAGCAAGGACACAGAGGAGCGCGCGTCAACGGTGGAGCTGCAAATGAGGTAATGTGTTATCAGCAGACAGGTCAGAGCTCTGTGTATCGACTCCTGGAGCACAGGGTGACTAAAAATAACTTTCTATTGCAAGTACCCATTTCCCGAAGAAGGAAATGCCCTTGTTTAACACCTCCCACCCCAAACAAACCAGGAATGACTTATCACAGTTCCTGCATCCCTTGATATGCCAGTGGTCTAGCTGGATGACTGGCTCAAGTGCTCTGCTTTCATCTCCAGAAGGTGACCAGAAGTCAAGAGTAATATGAAGACCTGAGCAATCCCAGCCACATCCCCATCACCTGACTGTCACCCTGGGTACTATTACAGTTACGCACCAGACTCTCCCTTTCAGGAATGTGTCTGGAGCAAGTATGGGACTGAACTGCTCCTCGTGCCTTTTGAGGCACACATCACCAGATCAGGATCTAGATTACTAAATAACCTCACACGTCAACTTCCCACTTGCATCTGAACTGTGAACACAGAAGCCTCTGGCTTCTGTTATTGAGCCAGACTTTATACCTGTACACAGTCACCAGAGAGATCCAAGCAAACAATATTTCTATTCTTAAAAAAAAACCAAAATTATAAATTACTATTCATTTGTAGCTTATAGTGTGCTGTAAGAGGTTTATTTTACCCAATAAACTGTAGTGGATGTCTTGGGCCTTGCCATGTATGGTGAAGTCTAAGCACAACACTTCAGTGTGAAGGTTGTGAGTCTGTTCTCTGTGGCACTGTGGAGTGGCATGGGTTCAAGTCAAGGAGAGAACTGAGTGAAGTCCAGTTTGCATCAGGCAAAAGAAGTTTTGCACTTAGGTACTCGTATTTATGCATCTTCACAAAAAAAGTTTGTCTGATTTCTGTTGGCAGCATGTTTCATCACCTTCTCCAACAATTCTGAGGCTTTTAGTGCTGGCCAGGCAACTTCTATTCCCCCTGCCTCCTACTTCTTACTTCTCCAGATGTTTACACTAATAAGTCATAGAGTATGCTAATCCCGTCTAACAAGAGTGGCAGATTTACAGCTGTCCCACTACAGGCCAATGCAGTCTTCTCCAGAAGTATTTCTTTTTGGAGAACCCAAATAGCCTTTGCAATAGAGAGCAAAAGTCCACAATAAATAAATAAAGCAAGCCTCAAATGCTACTTGCATTAATATGAGGGGAGGAATCCTCTTCAATGTAAAAGCAAAAGTGTCTTGCAAAGGCATGCACTAATAGATACGCCAGCCACAAGCTTTCTCTGAAGTCAGTAATCCATGGCACATTTCCTAGTGACTGAAACCACAGGTGTTTTATTAACACACATGAGCAATGAGCTTAAGTACGGACATTGGATCAGGCAGGCCAAAACTCCTCTGTGTTTGCATTAGTTGACTCAGGACTGGGCTTTTTTCTTTTTGCCTGACTACAGACAGTGCAGCGAATATAAAAAGGACAATTAAGCACCACTGCTGAGCATGTCTCTTCTTCCCATGTTGCACACCCTGGCAACAAATCAATTTTGTCTCTTGCTGTGAGACTCTCTCTCTCTCTGCTAGTCAAAATTACTCTCCCAGAATCCTCTAAAGCAACTTTTCTTCCCTCCCCCACTTTCAATAGTTCATCCTGCTAGTTGCCACTTCAGTAAATTACATATAGCAAGCAATAGCTTTATTTTTTCCATTCCCTCTAAAGGTTAACTGTAGGTGAATGTTTTATTCTTTATAACAAGTAATTGACATGCATGAGCCAACTTTCTGTTCAGAACATAATCTGTATTCTTGAGAGATCTGTGCATATTCTTGCTCATATTGCTTCTTCCCTGAAGGGATCTGGGAGGGGAAGGAGAAAGAGAAGCTTTTAAAGTTTGGCTCACAAAAGTTACAGAGAAAGATCTAGGCTTTCAGCTCCATCAGATAAATGGTAACGTAACTGCACAGTGTACAGTACAGTGGCACGTACTGATAGGAAAAGAACAGAGTAAATAAGGGGGAGGGAGAAGGGAAGTCAGCAGACAAACAGAATATGCGGTGTCCAGGAAAGCTTGCTGCTAAAATATAAATCATCAGAAACTTTGATTCTGAAGGTTGGTGGGCTCATTAGAAACACAATTCAGGTGGGATTTTAACAGGAGTTTTCTAATGAAAAGTCAATGTAATTCTTCATATCCTTGCACTTTGGTGGCATTTGCTTAATCAAACTTAATTATTTGATCCCAAGACCACTGAAATCAGATTTGTTTCAGTCTCTTGACTGGGTTTAGGATTAAGTTTGAAAAAGCACTGGTTTCATGGAGGTGCAGCAGGAGTGTTTCAGAAGCATACTTTTTTCTTTTAGTTTTATAAATCAAGAGTCTTCTCATGTGGTTTCAGCTTCTTGTGAGAAGGTCTTTTCAGAATTTATGTGTAAAAAGAGTGTCAGCACGTATGCAACACCTATCATTTAGAGCATAGCTTGTGGGTTGTGGTCTTTTTGGTCAGGCTGGAAGGTGTGGTGGGTTCAGCTGCGTAAACCTTGCAATCCCCTAATCTGTCAGCTGCCACTTCTGGCTTTTAATTTTACCACATAACAGTGAAGGGGTTTTTTGTATTAAGGATCTTCAGCCCCCTTGCATTTAGTTGTTGTATTGTGAAATTACTGTGAAATTGCATTTAGACTTGATATTTACACTTTCATCTATGAGGGTAGGTCCTTCCTATCAGAAGTAACTCCCTTTGCTTGTAACATTCAAACTTGTGGTTTTAGAAGAGCTAAGTGTATTTTTACTGAAAAAAAAAAACAAACAAAACTTTACAGACAGAACTGGGACAGGATTACACATTAGTTGCACATTATCAGGCAATTTATGGGACTTCAGCTAGTGGAGAGTCTTCAGGCTACTTAGGTTATGGTATCCTCTTGTAGCTCCTTGCAGTTGCCTGCTGCAGCTACTAACAAGCATTCTGTGCACACAGATCCCAGTTGTCTAGTAAAAAGTCACTCTAAATACTAAGCAACTAAGAGAACTTAGCCAGACACAGACACCTATCTTGTACAGTGAAAGGCTGAAGGAGCACCATGAGGTTATACTTTCCACTCACACTTTATTTCAAACAGGTGTGCAAAGGGAACATATCAGAGAGATTTAAATAGAAGGCTAAGCAAACTGTAAATTTCCATCTACACTTGCTCTAATTAAAGCTATGAACATGCTTCAGACTGAGAATTTTGTTTAGAGTAATCCCCTTATCAAAACTGTCATATGCCAGGAAATGTTAGAAACAGAGTTTCTTATTCCCCATGTTCTTGAGCTACTGTGTCTGCCATTTAAATACCAACATTTCTCAACAGCTTTCCGTTTAACCCACAGAGGTTTCCCACAGTAACTACTGGCTGACTTATGAGCCCCTTACTCATACTGGTGAGTAGTTAATTCCATAAATAGCTGCACTGACTGTAATGGGATCTCATTTAATTATGACTAGCATCAACGTAAAAGATTTGCAGCCCTGTAGGACTAAGGCAGATAGTGCTATGAGATAATCACAACAGCAGTACTCCCAGAGGCTGTGATCACCAGACTGTTTTGCCACTTCTGCTCATGTGAATGATAAGCCACTGCACCACAGACAAGTGGCAAAATGTCACTATTGCAAGCTGTGCTAAAGCTGGGTTTGTTTTTTTTTCCTTTGTTACCTTCCTACAAAGAGCTTTCTGACTCCTGTATTCTCCCATAAAAGCAGTATTTAAAGTTCTATGGTGAAAGGATTTTCACAACTTTAGAATGTCTCACTCGGTGGGGTCCTGAGTTTTGCACCTCTGCTTTGCACTTACAAATAATTAACAGATTTTACAGAAAAAAAGTATTTATGTGCTATTTATGTGTCACAGCAATGTCTTCAGGCCTCAGCTCAGCTAGGGACATCCTTCTGTTAGACACTGTAAAGACATAAAATGTGCTTTTTTTTTTTTATTTTCCTCACTGATGGCTGTTTCTTCCCAGAGGGCTATATTGTGAGTTTCTTACATGGATGCAGTTAAAACCATAGTGATCTCATGGCAGTCAACAACATTATTTGTGAGGTTAACTAATCATTGCTGTGCAGAAGTGCTCATGTTCAGGTCTATAGTCAAGGAAGGGAAAAGTATAAAAGAGCTTTTCTGTTCAGGGACTACAATCCTACATGGAGCAGCAGTCAGAGTCAAAGCAGTCAAGGACTGGAAATAGGTGCTCGTGCATCAAGCAAGCCCTCCTGAGACCACCAAGGGCCTGAGGCTAAATCCACATATAGACCACAGGGTTACCCATTCCCCTAGGGCTCCTACTGCTGGAGTCCCAGGAACAGATTTCCCTGCTCAGCTTTCGCCTGCATGCTACAAAGCTTTCTTTTTTGAGAACTGCTATGTAATAACCTAAAATAACCTGCCCCATCCATCCTGAGTGCAGCTGGGCAGAGTTCCTTCATAATATCTGTCATGCCTAAAAATATTCCTGTTGTGAAAATAGAGACAGAGATACTATGTCTGGTTTAGTGTTTAGTGTACATGTAAGTGCATGCATAGTAAGTCTGAGGGTGAGCTTCCTCATCCACAGAGCATCAGTGCTGTGCTGAAGAGTTATCTAAAACAGTGAGCACCATGAAGAAGGGCCTGATGTTTGTTTCAGAGTATCTGTCTGTAGCTCTACTGCTGCACTATAAATACATCTAAACCAAGGCAGATAGTATGCAAAGCAGGGCAGGGAATACCTCCGACTTCTAGACTTGCTAAAGTTGCAAAGCTGTGGGCAGTGCTGCTCACCGTAATTCTCTGCAGTGGTGAGAGAGAGAAAAACACAACCAGGAATGAGGCAAGCTAAGCCTCAAGTGTAAGATAAGGTATAATATTTGAATGTTTCCAAGGGAAGAGACAGAAGGACCGTCAAAGTAGGCAAGATGTACTTTGACTGGTGTGTAGAGGATGATAGTGGTGAGGACCATAGTGACAAAGCAGAAAGGTGGGAGGCATTTTAGATCATGTGTGGTTTTCCTCCTCTGAAAGTTTTAAGTCACAGAAAAAGTCCAGGAGGAATCAGATATGACCATACAGAAACAGGAACCACAGAAACAAGTTCATTCTTAGGGTAGAGGAAAGCCCTATTAGTTGAGTGTTCTCACAGCTTTTTTCCCTTCTGTCTTTTTATTTAAATGATGATGTGTTCAGCTTCCTAAGAGGCAAGCCCTTCAACTGGGCCTGCCCAGCTTAGGTGCTTTAAAGTACAAAGAAAAGCAAAAACACATAAGCACAAACACCTGCGAAGTTCAGGAGAACCAAAGGAAGCATGAGAAAGCAAAGAAAATGCCCAGGTTGTCTTCAGCTGCCTCTGAACCTAGTCCAGGTCAGCACTGTTGCTGGCTACACCACAAGACATGAGTTCCAGCAGGATGCCCAGATTTTATGAAAGGATGGGTATTTCTCACAAGTGCTATCTCTACATCAGGTTACTGTTGCTTCGAAACCTTCTTTGCTTCATAGTTTCTGTGGTTCTACAACCAATATCTCCATGAATTCATTCTCTGTGACTGCTGAAAACTACTTCATTCCCTGGAGGGAGAGACACAGGTAGATGAGGCAGCACTTTCCTACCCAGTTCTGCAAAGGAGAAACAGTAACGCCTCCAAAAAGACTGCCATTTACCCCCCTGAATATCCTGATTTAGGGTGAACTCATACTCATGTATATAATTAACATTTAAAGGGATTTCCAAAGTCTGTGTCATAGCCTGTAAAATTCTTTGGCACATGCAGAGGAATTTAGGTACTTTCAGGTTAAAACAGTTTTGGCATAATAAAGAAAACTAGAAGCAGTAATAAAAAGCCCAAGTCCCTGAAAGTACATGTTGTGTCCTTCCTCATGTATTAGGCTGCAACAAGTGTGTTGATAGGCAACATTAGATATGCAAGGATGAAGTAAACAAGAAGCCTGAGGATTGCAAAGTAAATATCTGGGTGTTTAAACTGATTGTCTGTGGGTGTTTTGTGCTTTTAAATTTGTTTGTATTAATGTTTGAGTCCAACTCACCTTCCAAAAAAAAAGGTAACAGAAATGATCTGTCTCCTGCCCACAGTTGTCTCCTCCATCGATATTTTTGCTTATCTCTCTTCTCATGTTTCATGTTGTTTCAAGCAGCTATTTAGCGAGCCACAAAAATGTTAGCTATCCAGCTAGGTTTAAGTGGACCTCAGCTGAAGCAAATACTCCATGCAGGCATCCTAGCTTTTCTATTTCTTGGTTAGTTCTCTTTGAGCCTGCTACATGTAGATCAAGAGTCTTAAAAATGCTTAGTGAGGATACCATGCATTATAGAAACTATTGCCTTCACAGTGCTATGTTTCTATAGTAACCATCTTATTAAAGCACTGCAGCCATCTGCTTTAAATACTAACTTCACAAGACCATCAGGACTAGCTAAAAACAATATCACATGTTCATTAAATATCGAAACTAGAAACAAAAGGAGAGAACTACACGAGAGAGCTTTTTCCTCTTCCTTCAATCTAATCTTTATAAAACAAACACAACAGTGGTTTGCTCTTCTTAGAACAATTTCATGCCACTGCTTTAGAAAGAACTGTTTAAGTGACCACACTAGCTGCTGGTGGCATAAACTGCAACTTTCTGGGTGTTGCAAAAAAACAAACAAATGAAGAAAATAAGTTCTTTGGGTAGGTGGTCACTATGTGTATATTGCTCCAGTAACAGCTTTTCTTGACCCTGTTTTCATAACAGGACTCCCAAGCATACTGTGGAAAGTCTTTAGAGGAGGGAGGACACAGGGAAACAGCCAGCAGCACCTGGGAAGTGCCACACCGGAGCAAACAAGTGTCTGGTTTTATCATAGTCTGCTAAAGGGCAGATGCCTCAGAGAAAGGTATAAACATTCAGTAATACATTCAGCCAACCTCCAGCTTACAGCCAAAGCCATGAGACATATTTCCCCCCACCCCTGCATAGAGGGAGGTGTGTCCTAAGGAGCTGGAGCCTAATTCACAGAAATGGCCGCTACTTACAAAAGAATCTGCATTGGCAACAGGTTGACAGCAAGGTCCTTAGGTTAACCACACCCAATTGTATTTGTTTCCTTTCAGCAATGTGAAATATGTTGGCTGTTACTTCTTCAAATACTCTTGTTCTTCAAAACTGTGCTAGAGAGCCGAGGGTAAGCTCTTGAGAGCCCGCCCTTCTCTGCCTTTAATGTATGGTATCCAGCCCACCCTCCAGTGTTACTTTCACTATGCTCAACTTCCTCCTCCCTTGTTCTGTGCTGCTCATTTTGAGGCCCTGACCCAGCCCAGGAGTACCTGGAGTCAGAATACCCTAGCAGTGCTCATAATCTGCGAATTTCATACAAAAATTTCACTAGAACAAAAGGAGGAGAATTCAGATCTTCCCTTACATGCTTCTGGCTTTTGTAGCTCATGAGAAACCTCTTCTAGTGTTTTGCATTCTCTGAAACATGCTTCTATCTCCATCCACTACAAAACCAGCTTAACAAAATCATACATACTATTAAGTACTGCGCTGCATCTGGTTTTGCCACTTCTCTTTAGTGCCACATTGAGCAAGTACCCACACTAAGCTGTATGTGACATGGTCCAAATCTTCCTTGGGGGAGCGCTCTTCACATTATGCATGGGATACCAGCAGTGTGCCTGCACAGACATGGTCCTTCTCTGAGAAATGTGGAGTCTAGAGTATCACGGACTCTCACAAAAATGCGTAATTAGTTATTTTAAGATTCCCACAGTATGCATTTCCTCCTCCTTGATGATAGCAACTTCTCTGTTTTCACACACTAGCCTTTTTCCTGAAGTTGCTCTGGGGTTTCTCGTATGCAATGTCTCAGAAGGCAGGAATAATCATGAGTACAATCACTGAATGAGGAACAGCAGTTCCCGGAGTTACAGTGAATATCAATCTCAACAGTTGATGTCAATCCTTTTAAGAAAAAGGGCACTTTTTGCAGAGGTTGTAGCTGCTTGTATGGCTTTCTTGGGAATTAAGTTACTTTTCTTCTCAGCCTTGGCAAAGCCTCAGCTGGAATTCTATATCTATCCTAAAAGAAACAAAGTTGAACAAAACGAGAAGACTTGGAAGGACACAGGATCTGCGCTAGCAAAGGTCTTCTAGAGCAGATTATCCAAGTATTTGTCAAAACTGAAAGTTACAATTTATCAGTCTTGGAAGAAGAAAATGGATTAAATGCTCTCTTCCATGGCTATTCCATAGAACTTTTAGGAACAACATGTCCACCTTTCTCATCACTCTGCACTGGTACATGGAAACTCCATTTAGTTTCCTGGTAAAAATTTTCCTGGATGAGGGTGCAAGCAAATCTGAACAGGCCATAACGGGCTCACAAAGAGAAGACACTGACTATCCTTCCCCAAAAAATGAAACAAACCCCAGTTTTCTGTATCAGAACTTTACATTACATTCTTTTACATGGAGTTTCATGATACTTACCATGCTTGAGACACCCATTCTCTCCATACTCATGGACTTATGGCAAGGAAAAATAATTAGGAAAGAAAAAAAAAAAAGCTGCCAGTACAGTGAAACATGAGGAGAAGATTTTGCTCTGCTGGTGTATCTCTACTGAATTCATAAATCAGGGTTTCTTCTGTTTGCCTGTTACTTTATAAATGCTGTTCTCTTTCACTGATGTATAATTTGGCTTTTAGAAATAGGGGGTAATCTTACACTGTATTTTGAAACTTTGGAGGTTGGCCATGGCCAAAGGCAGGCTGGTGGGCAAAGCACAGTAGTGTTTCTTGTACTGGAAGACGTGGGAAGAAATGTCAGCACCTCAGTGGTATAATACCATGAAAATTAAGAGCCTTTGCTGTCATGGCTCAGAAAATTTTTATGTTTTTTAAACTTACTCTAGAATGTGGGATTTCCTTGCTTTCCTAAGAACATCTCTGGGCATTTGCCTGCATGCATTCCCTAGTACTTTGTTTCTTTCATTAGTTTTGTTCTCTTTTGCACACATTGTAGTTCTTGTGACTCTCAAATTAACAGGACTTGTCTTAAGTAGGGTGCTGGGAAGCATTTTCTGCCTGTGGCTGGTGCTGAGCAGATATTCTGCAGGCCTGTTGCATGTTCCTACCTTGCCTTTGAGTGCTGTGGGCAGTTGTTAATGTAACTTAATGTAGTGTCAAGCAGGTGTTCTGTATGTTTTCTTCTCTGTGCACAAAAAGAATAAGTAGTTGGTCTGTTAAGGAACTGTTTTCTGCTGAGAAAGCAATGAGTAAGAGAGACCGAGGAACAATGTGGTCCCTGTCTGTCTACCTTCTGGGTCAGGGAGTCCTCCCACTGCCTCATTCAGTGCTGCGAATTTTGGTAGCACAATTCAGATCCCAGCCAAGATTCCCAGCTCCAAGAGACATTAATGAAAAATCCCTCTGGCAAATACCACAGGCACTATTTCATCTCCATCTTCCCCTGCTTTTTTTGCAGATTGGCTTTTGAAGGGAGTGGGGGGCAAAGGGGATTGGCAGAAAACTACAAATTGGTGAATAATCTCTTGCTCTCTCTCACACACACGTTGCAGAAAAACCTATGACTGGGGATAGTTGTTTATTATGCTAAAGGATTCTTTTCCCAGACTATGCACCACTGACATGACTACTGATCAGCATATGTTCTAAGTATAAGAAAAATCAGAAGTGCCAAGCCTGTTCTCAGGTAGTTGGGTAAAACTCTTTAGTAAGAATTGCACCCATGCATCAAGACATAATTAAACTTTAGGTGTGCCTTTGTTGAACTTGTTAAACAAGATTTCCATTACTTTTTTACCTAGAGGACAAACCCATGACAGAGTCTGTATTTATTTTGAGATACTCATCTAAACTGACACAATGGCGGTATTCACCCTGTAGCATCCAATGGTAATCTTACATTATTTGCTTCTATCCTGCCCCCAACTAAAAGTGTTGAATAAAACAATCTTCATCATAAGCAGCATTTCTTTCCTTTTATTCTCTTCATTGGATGACTAAAAGAAGCTCTTTGTGTAACAAAAGAAAATGTCAACAAAAGAAAATGTCCAACAGTAAGAAGATTCTCTGAATCAAAGATTGTCCTGGGTTCAGCAGTAGCCAACAAGGTTTAAACCACGACAAAGACGTACCAGACAGAATTTGTATATATGCATAGATCTGGTTAACTTAAATGTACTGGTAAAGCCCACAGACAACATAAATACTAATACACTAGTCCTTGTAAACCTCAGTCCTTACTGATTCAGAACATTTTTTAAAGTTCTTCAGGGCTTCTGGAGGAGTCCAGATGATGTACGACGATGTACCCATGAGAAAAGCTTTATACACTTAGAGAAGATTTTATAGTAAGGCTCTAGTTCTCCTTTCTCAAAGTTTGCCCATACTTGTACAGTTTTACATTATGGTGGATTTGGTTTCTTCAGGCAGGAGAAATGCCACAAAGAACTCTTAAAATAACACACAAAAGTGGCCTATTTCTCCATTCTTATTTCTAGGTCTATTGCACACAGTCTAATGAACACTGTAATGAACATTCAGTAGTGAAAAGATATCAATAACTGATGCAAGCACATTTGCTCACATCCCAAATGCACTGTTAAAAATCAGCTGGGAGACTGGGCAAACCCAGCAAGGAGCCAGGGGCCGGCCTGCAGAGAGAGCACACCACCTGCTCAGGTTAGAGCTATCTGACCACATGGCATGAGTTAATGACCAGGCCAGAGTGGACATGTGTTGGCCTCTCCTGTTTTGTTTACACAGTGAAAAACTCTGCAGGAGCCTCGACACTCTGACGCAGAGCTGCCATGGGTATGGACGGGAAAGGTGAAGACTACGGACTGGCTTTATACCTACAAAACTTTTATTTAGTAATGAGATTGAATTGCTTTGGAGAAGAGGCATGGAGAAGCTTGTAGTGTACCTTTCCTAACGGCTTTGTCATTATGATAATTACAAATGCTGTGATGTATCATAGTAACTAATATAAAACAGAACTACCATCTTTCTACCATCTCATCTGCTTCTGAAAGGTCAATCTTTCTGTTTGGGAGGCAAAAGAAAAATCCTTCACCATTCAGGAGGCTTTTGCAAAGCTGGGATTAAATTCCTTGATTCCAAAAGTAAAAACTGGAAGTGATTTATTAACAAGCATGGGTTATTTCTGCTAGCTTAGCAGCTTTTTCAAGAAAGCTCTGTTTATCTTTGGCAGCCACTCACAGTTACATAGCCTGTCTTCCTCCACATATGGGTAATTCTGAGAAAACTTCAAGAACGCTAGAATCTGACAAAAAGTAATTTTCTGACCACGTACTTCAATTTTACAATAAACTGCTAACTTCCAGGAAAGAAGCTGCTTTAAAGTAATTTGGGGTACAATGCAAACTTCTTTGAAGAACTTCATGGGTGAGGAAGAACACTTTTCAAAAGTATGTATCTACTGCATCCAAAAGTGATTTAAGAAAAAGATATATGAAGATAGAATGAGGACATTTGACAGTTGAGCATAGAGTGCCTGGTTTGCTAAAGGGGCATTTCTATGCATTTTTCTCTTAAGGCTCATGTCAAAAAATCTGGTCAGCCATATAGTGGTATTCATATTTTGTAGATGGAGGTATGTCATTTGAAACTACTAAGGCATCTATTTCCTAAATGGATGGTCACAACCTGACTACACAGCATTCATTAGTGCCCAAGTGTTAATAAAGGAATAAAAAAAGGAACTGTCAATCAGGAACCACATGATTACAGAGTGTTCTTTTCCTTTAGCTAAAGTAAGTCAGCTTTGCAGTTCCTTCCCACTTTGAAAATTCTACATGCTTTCTGAGTCAGTTCAACACAGAAACAGACTTACGGAGCTGAAGAACACAGTCACTTCTATCCCTGAGCTGCTGAATCACTTACCCACCACTCCTGCTAGTTAATAGTAGCTATATTTAGATTACGGTGGAAAACTCTCTCATGGTGGCAATGATATTTCAAAACAGTTTGGGAGCAATATCATCTGCCTTGAACACCCTATGTGCTCTCAGAGCCTGCGTTCAGTCCGAGCGCTCCGCTATTCACTCCCAGCACCGGCGATCTCGGTCACCCTTGCACGCGGGATGTGGCATTCGCTGACTCTTTCATAACTGCCCGTAAGAGTTCTGGGGTCATGTTTGTAAACACTGCCGCCACGTGCGTGGGAACACGTGGTGAGACACCAGCATGACCTAGAGTGCTGAGCCGAGAGGTAAACCTTGGCGCCAGTGTCGATGTCACTAAGCCAACTAGCGCCAACACTCCCGGCACTGGCGTGCACCCCTTGCAGCCCTGTGAAACACCACGGTGAGTTGTCTGAAGGGCAAATGGGAACCTTTCTCTGTATGTGGCACACATGTGCAAAAGTTGATGGTGTCCAGGCAGGTTCCTTCTCTCAGCTCTAAGTAAAGGGCAGTGCTGAATTGCTCTCAAGAAAAATAAAACTCATTTCTGCCCTAAGTCACTGAAGTTGGAGCCAGTGTGGTCCCACAACACAATGAAAAACTATAGCTATTAGGAAAAATAATTGTATAAGGGCACATAGCCAGTTTCCAAAATGACTTCAGAAGCAGATAACTGAGACTTCGTGCCTGTAACAGCTTTCTGCTGGCTTTGCACTGATGAAATTAAGATCACGTTTCAGCCATTTGAGGAAGTAACTCCTAAATTATTTCTGTTTGTATCAGTAGAGGTTGCGTGAAGCTAGATATGGCCGGTACAAACAGAAGTCCCAAGTCTTTCATTTCCTCTTAACGAGAAATTAGCAGATACAGCCACCCAAAGCCTATAGAAAGTTTCGTCTCACCCTAGCCATGTACTTTATATGCTTCAGGAAAAAGAAAAAAAAAAATGGTGGGGTGCAACAGCCTGTGGTTGCTGTCCCTCCCTCCTATAGTGGCTCTGTTTCAAGTGCAGCTGTAAGTCTCGTTTCCTTTGACCTTTGCTGGGAAAGCTGAGAATAGGACAAAGAGTTAAAGTGTTACCAGTCCCTGCTGAGTCTGCACTTCTCAGCCAGGCAAGCCAGAGAGGCGGCTGGAAGATGGTGTGCAAGCAGCAGAGAGTGAGCGGGAGGGTTGTGGGGAGGGAGAGTAAAACAAAAGCAGAAAAATAAACAGCGCACACCCCGAAACAAAACAGGGGAGCAAGCACAGAAAAATGCTTGTCTTTGAAGAACAGGAACTTTGCTGTTTGGTTCCCTCCATGTAGCTGTATATTGTTATCTGAACTCAAGGTACAGTAGATACATGAGTCCTTGAACTCTGAACTCATGAGGGGAGTGGCAAAAAGTAAGTCAATACAATTTTAGCTGAGTGGCTGGAAAGAAGCATGCTTTGTCTTTTTGTGCCTCAGCTATGGGAAGCCATTTAATGCAGCAATACACAGCTGTTCAAGCCTCTTTTCTTGCTGGAAGCCAACGGCCTGCTGAAACAAAGCAAAACCAAGACAGTCTTCTCCCAGTGGTAATGCAACTGCAGTTTCAAATACTAAGTGCTCCAAGCTACTTGTGTTCCATTGAGACCCATCAACAACCTGGACAAAAAAGTGATCCTCCCCAGTTTGTTAGTGGGAAATTAAAAAAAAAGGGCCCATTCATTCCCACAGACTTTCTGAAATCCTGCCGTACTGTAAATGTTACCCAATTCCCTAACAGCATCTCTGGAAAGCAGAAAAGCACCTTCCTCGCTGGTGTGTGTCTAGCTAGTGCTTTCCAGTGCTACTACTCTATCAAGCAATGAAGTTTCTATTTTTGACTCAGCGTGGACAGCCTTGCTCTAAACCCCTGGCCTGAATTTTGCTTAAGTGTAAACTGAGCAAACCCATGTGAGCTAGTAGACTCCACCAGCCCACCGCAGCCCTGCCTTTGGCCACAATTGCTATGAGCAGCCATGAATGTGGGTGAAAACCAGGGTGTCTCACAAGCTACGTGAAGGGAGCTGGGTCCCACAGCGTGGCACCCTCTCGCCCTGGGGACACCTGGGATGGTGTTTGTAAACAGCGCAGCCACGTGCACGCAAGCCACGTGGGGACACGGCCGGCTGAGCCTCCAAACCGACATGGGGAGAACAGCAACTGCAGGAAGAAAGTCTGAGTGCTCCCGCTACATCTTTTCCAAAGCAGTTTGCAGCACTATTGAATCTCGAAACATGGCAGGGAAAAATCCATCTGTTCTTCACAGTCAGCTGCCTCTGTCAGTATCCAGAGATGCTGCATGAGCTAAATTACCCGTTGGATTTTATTTCCAAATGCATTTCATCGGGGATTGTATCACGAACCTGTGAATGTGCTGAAGTTACTTAGGGTAGGCTCCCAGTTAAATGCACTATGTACCAAAACAGGCGGGCTGAGCTATGACTACCCACAGCAAAAGAACTCTCAAATACCAGAGAGAGACAGTAAAGTTTCCTGTCTTCGATTCAGGACTAGGATAACAGGTGACTGTTGCACAGAAAGCTATGAATACTGTTACGGTTGTGTCACATCCCATCTCCGGCAGAAATTTCTGACAACAAATTAAAGTTGGTTTTGGCGGTGGTTCACTTCTTCTCCCTTGAGTTCTGCTACTGAGTATGATGTTAGTGTTAGGGTTTGTGAACCCTTAACAAACCTTCAATTGATAAAACAGATCAAAACAGGAGTTGTGTAGTAGGTTGGAGCTGATGTGCAGGAACAGTTTGCAGACTGTGGGAAATCTTGCCTGAATGAATAGGAGGATCAAGGGTATTAAAGGTTAATGAGAGTTATTGGAGTACCTACTTATTGAAATGACATTTCACAACTCTGTTTCACACACTGCAATTAACCAGCACAACAAACTATTTTTAATTATAATTAGCTCATTGTGACATTTTGCTTATTTATTTGGAGGCACCCAGAGACATCTGCAGCACTAGTAAAACTGAGATAACATCCTTTCCTGCACCCTTTCTCACTTGGGAGCGGAGGGTTTCAACAGTGCTGCAGTCAAAGCAGTGCACAAAAAGCCATCCTCTTTCCTAAGGAGATAAGTGACAGTAATTCATTTGCTGGGTTGTTTTGGATGAGCATTACTGGTTTAAAGGTCTGAAGCTTGATGCAGCAAAACCCAAGAACATGCTGTCAATCAACAGAAAATTCTACTGAAAACCAACTTGTGAAAGAAGTGAAAAGCTGCTGCTTTCTGAGTCTAGTTTCTGTTTCTTAAAATTGATACTTCTGTTATCTTAGTAAGCAGAGAAAACTATCTGTAAACCTCTGAATGAGCAGGAAAGAGAGTGTCATGGGTAAAGCACTCGGGCTTAGGAGATACGGGTTCAGTTCCCATCTACACCACAGCTTTCCTGTATGTCTTTTAGGGTTAAAAAAAAAAAAAAAAAAAAAAAGGCGCTTGAAACGAATGGCTTCAGCAGGGTTTGTGCCATGTTGCGTGATCTGTGTGTGCTTTGGCTCTCAGTTGTTGCTTATTAATTTTGTATCCTGTCTCTTACTCTTTGGATGTTTTGGCTGCTCATTAATATTGGCACCCTAGGGAAAAGACTGTAGCAATGCTGAGTAGGAACTCTGCAACACTCAGACAGAGAAGGTAGCAATAGCAGCTTTGCCTTATTTACTGCAAATATTTTGGGTTTTGGAAGGGAGCTGCCTGCCTCTGCTTTGCGTTATAAACAAGAGTTACTAACACTCTGGCCTCTTGTGCACTTCCAGACCCCTTTTCTTTGTCTACTGAATTAAACAGCAAACTGGGACAAAAATGCTATGTTTGTACAGCCCCAAGCACAGCAGGATTCTGTTTTGTGCCTGGGATATGAGGTGCCTCCTAACGTGCAATAATTAATTTCACTCTATCCACTCTCTTTATATTTAGAAGCATAAGAGTTGCCATCCTGAATTAAACTCATGCTCTATCTTGTCCAACCAGCTAGTAGCAGTTGTTTCAAGAAGAAAACAGCTATTCGGTAGGTAGTTACAGACTCACTCTTCCAGAGGCAAAACTTATTTTCAATCCATTAGCCAGAGCTTATATTTTAAAGCAAAAAAGCCATGTTAACTTGCAACTATTTTGAAAAGGTTGGGTTTTTCAAAAGCAAAAATTAGCTCGGAGGTTCTATACCTGCATCTTTCCGTCCATTTCCTCCCTGCTCAAAGAAGAAATATGTGACTAGGTGCCTCACTCCTGCAAGCGCCTCCACACAAGCAGGTTGTTGCAGCTCTGTGAGCCCAAGGAAAATGAACAGAGCTTTGTGAATATGGCAAGGACTGCCATCAGTTTGCAGGATCACAAGTCAGCTGACACCATTTGGGGGCGGGAGGGAAGCCACCTATACTTGACATCTTGTCAACTGTACAACATAGGCACAGTGGAAAAATGCATAGAAATCTGCTTTCCTACTTGGTTTCTCACTTCTTGGGCATTACATATGGTAACAGAGAAAGAAAATAGATTAGCACAATTTTTATTTTTTCTACTATTTTCTCACACTGACAAAAGCTTCTTCTCTGCAGTGAGGATTACAGGGAAACAGAAAAGTACAGGTCCAAACTTATCTGAAGAGAAAAAAATGTTCTGTGGAAAGTATGGAGAGTACCATAGAAAAAACAAGGAACTGAAACGCTGTATTTTTCTGTGTTGTGCATTTTTCATGTTTATGAATATTGAGAGTGCTCTTCATTCTTTGGTCAATATTTTCACTTGCTCCTGGGTATTGACGTGTACACTCACAAACTGATTGCATGTTGAATGGAGAATCACTAGCATAGGTTTTCTTTCCCCCAAAATGTCTACTGGTTATGTGTGTTAAATAAGTGTTAAGTCTGACCCTTTTCGGTTGTTCAACTTTCGTGGTTTTGATTTTTACCGTTGCCATTTTAGTAATACCTCAGACCTTTTTGGTTTGAAGTCAAACAGACAAATAAGCAAAGGAGTGCTAGGGGAACAGAAAGCTTGTCATTTGAAAAGACAATATGTGAAGGTCTGTAACACATACATACACACACGCCCACTTCTCCATGTTTCAGGGAGAGGTGAGTCCAATGTATTTTCCAGCTTTCATATGTTCTCTTTCAGGGACAAATTGCACTCCTTTTATGTTCTCTTTCAGGGACAAATTGCATTCCTTTTGTTAAGGTATACATAGACTTCAAGCTTCAAGGAAATATCTATCTCACTTCTGCGAACTTTAGTAACTTTGGGAGAAGGGGAGCAACTCCTGCTTTACTGCAACAATACATTTTCCTGATTTTACCATGAACAGGACAATAATGCTACTTGCACACAAGAGGAAATATGCAATCATTCTTTTCTCCTTTTTGCTTACATAAGAGCTGAAAGAGTTTTGTGTCCTTTGGCAAGTATAAAAATTGTATAACTTCAAAGTATGTGACTTCAAACACAAGTGAAGTAGTACTGAAAGAACAAATTGATTAAACAAAGATGGAAAAAAAAGTATCAGGGGCATGAAATGGGAGAGAGTATTGCACAAACAGCATGTCTCTCATGCTAAGGGACAAATATGGGAAGTTTTACTAAAGGACACTGAAGTTGAAGGCAAAACTCTTCTGTCAGCATTAGGCCCAGGGTTAACATTTGCCCTTTGATCTCTCTAACAGCACTAAAAGTGGCCAGAGAAGGAACAAGCAGTCAATGCAAACTCAGAAATGCCTTTGTCACATATTTTTTCATATATTATTTATTCTTGCCTTCTACCTTCTGCTAGCCAGCTGCTGCAAGAGTAATTGAAACTGTGGGTCAAAAAGAAGTCAGAAAACAAAACAAAAGGAGGTGAAGAGCTTAGTGAAACAGAAGCAGGTTCTGGATGTGACCCAAATAATTGTGTCTCATAAATGACAGGTGAGAACCACTGTAGTGTAATAACAAAAATACAGTGATGTAATCAACATAAACATAACATGAAAGCAGCCAATGTGAACATACAATTAATAGCAGAAGTTATGTGTATAACAAGGTCTGTGGACTGGCCTTCATACTGTGTTGTGTGATGGTGAATACCATGACTCATCTAGACAAATTCAGAATATGGAAGAGACACTTGGACCAACTGCTTAGGAAAGAACAGTTCTTGGGATTCTTTTTACATGGCAAGCAATGCACTTTGCACACCATCCCAAGCACTTGCTGCAAAACTGCATGAGAAAGTCTGAAAACTGTGCATGGGACTGGAAAATAATGTTTCTGGATAAGGAGCAGAATCTCTGCCCACAGTGCACGCACCGTACAGGCTTTACGTGTCTTTGGAGATGAGAACCTGTCTGACAGCTTTGGTTTAGGTCCACAGGGGAGGGCATGAAACATATTGTCAGTTGGGTGCTTCTGACCAGCTACCATGTATTTTCATCTGTGCTTCCTGAAACCATCTTGGCAACACAACCCAAATAATTTCCACCACTTTTCCCCCCTCCTTTTTCCCTCCCCCCCCCCCTTTAAACAACACATTCGTGGCATTATTCATTTGGTTGAGTAAATGCAGAAATCTTCACCAAGCTTCTCACGTCTAATGGAGATCCAAAACTTGCCTTGCAGTGGTATTAGCTTTCGTAACAGCAACGCCTCTTTGTGTCAACATGTCTCATTAAGTAATAAAGACTTTCAGCTATTTGATTTTACTTATAAAGTTAGTAGGATTCACTGTCTCTTTTTTTGTTCTTTAAAAAGGGAATTGTTCTAGTATGCTAACAGGCAGTGAGTCATGCCTCATTAAGGAAAAATATATACCCATTTACAGTGGGATTCTTGTATTGCAAGAGCTGTTTTGTCATGAAAACTTTCAGGGATTGAATTCCTTATAATTTTTTTAAGAGGGTAGGGGGAGGCACAGAAATCATTTGAAACCTTTGCAGCAATTCCCTTAACCCCCCATCTCATACTTAGGGTCAATCTGTTCCAGGCAAACATGTCAACAGAGCCCGCGTTGCGCTCGAGCGGGGGTAAAAAAACAGCAGCATCTGACAAAGGACCCAAGGATCTAGAATGCAACACAGATGCAGAAAGCTCAGCCAAAATCCAAAATGCGATACGTTTTCTTAAACTGTGAGGTTTTAGTTTTTCCTCTCCTCCACCGCCCGTGAGGACCAGGGACATTCCTAGAACTCTGTCCTCACTGGCTGCGTCGAGGCAGCTGCCGAGGATGCTGGGACACTGTTTGTAAACACTCTAGCCACGTGCGTGCAACCGCATGGAGAGTCATCCTCCTGACCTAAACATCTACCCGCTTGGTAAGCCAGACTATTACTGCAGTGGAGCCAAATCACTTTCCAACATGATGTGACCTAAAGCAGCTCACGCCAGGACATTAGAAGACAAAGCTTGGACTGTTTATGCATTATTAGAAAGGAGATTAAGCAGAGAAGTTGTTTAAATTTTTATCATCAAAATGTAACTTTAAGGATAGGGTAGCTCACGTAAAGTCATGATCTTCTTTACAGGCCTCCAAAAAATTTGACTTAAACCTGGGAACTTTTCCTCCCCTATGCATACACCTGGTGAAACCAATCTTCATATGCTGAGAACCCACACGGAGTATATTTGAGGTCAGAGGTAATGCTGTAGAGTATGTTATTTCATGTTGTCTACGTTGCATCACAGTAATTAACCAGAAAGTGCCTGGGCTACTGCCCTGTACCCATGGAAGACACTTCCAAGGGGTATTTGGTTATTTAGCTATTCCTGGATATCTTATCTAGCTGACCAGTCACTTGCTCACTTCTTTGAAATTGTCTTAAAAGAAATGGCATCCTTGATTAGGATTAAGATGCTGAATTTTCCTTTCTTGCTGAACTTTAGCATAGAACAAGCCTATTCCATCATGCACTGCAACAGAAATACTGCCTTTATTTTTTCTATTATTATTTTTAATAAGAGGAATACAACACACTGAGAATTAGGTCAAATTGAAGCCTCCATACTGCAAGTCTTTATTTCTCTGTAAGAATACTCCTGCTGGGGTTTCTTGTGATATGTATGCTGCATGACAATAACACTCCAACTTGAAATCCACACCTCCATGGAAAACTTTGGTTTTGAAGGACAGCCTGAATTTTGTTCAGGTTGCTGAGATGATTCAGCTTTTTGTAAGGTGTTTGACAGAGAAGAACAAGCCTGCTTGAAATGACAGACAGGAATCTAAATCTTTATGGCTTTTAATTGTTAAAATGTTTTTCTAAGTATAGCAGCTTTATTTAAATTGTCCCCAGATTTTAGTCCTCTACCATGAACAACTTGTAAAACACTCTTTCTGAGCCTCTTGTAAGGCAGGGCTTTAATTTTTTTTTTTTTTTTTTCCCAAGAACAGAGAGAGATACATGGGTGAAATTAGTTAGCCATTCTTCCTACTTCTCCTTCTGTTACTCCCTGCTACATAATGAGAGGCACACTCCCAGTATTTTAACCCAAACAACCTTTTGGGGTCAGTCATCAGCTTTCCTCGGGATTAGTCCATCTGATGCTAACGGTTCAGAATTTTATTCCTTCACCCACCACCTTTGTCTCCACCCACAGAGCAATTCCTTGGGAAATGGGTGGATTTTTCTTTTAAGATACTTGTCTACCCTAAGGGAAGGCAGAAGTGACTTCTTTCAATGGATGACTGAGAAGATGATTACTCATGGTACTTTCCATTTGTAACATTTTATTAACTAGGATATTGGGACAAGCTATGCAAATCGAACACGCAAGCAGTAATGATCTGAAACTGTACCAACTGGAACTATGGCAACTTGTTACTAGCTACTTGTTCAGTGTTCAAAAGGATATTTTTCCAGCAGAATATCATTAAATGAGTAAGAAGGTATTCACTGCCTTACAGAGTATGGGATTGGAATAATGCTACAAGTGTGATTGATTCATATAATTCCCTTTCTGGCATTCAGCCATGATGCAGTCATATGCCTTATCTCTGTTCAGACTACAGCTTTTATTTTTATTTTTTTTTAATAATGAATCATAGTACATCCCACTCCATTTCAGAACCAGCACATTGCCTTTCAGAATGATGTCACAACACTTACTGCTGCTGGCTGACTGCCTTAACAGCAATCAGAGAGCTGGACTACATAAATACTGTATATTATTTGGCAAAATCATCTGTCGTTGTGTTCTCCAGCACAGTTTCCAAAAGAACCACCAACTCTACTTGAAACTTGGCAACTTTGTCCTACCACTTTCAGGCTCGAATTGTGGAGCTGGCTTACAGATGCTGCTACCAAGCTTAGAGCTACTGTGTGGCAGTCAAGTGAGAGAGGCAGTAGGGTCACTGTCTGTGACAAGCCAAATTTGACAGCTCATCTGAAATTCCACCTTGAAAAATGGACAGTTTTTTAAAGAAGAACCTTACTTGTGGAAACACACAACACATCTCCTACTCAGAACGAAAGAGAGCAAAGGATTTAAAGTCACTGTTTAGGCACACTCTGAGAAAACCACTCTACTGCCCATGCAAGTAACTTAAAAGTGAAGCACTCTCTGTAATCCCAAACAGTGTCAGTAACATTAGTCCAGTCCCAACTTTGTGTTTTTCAACACCTGAACAGTAGATTTATACAATCATGGAATAGTTAGGATTGGAAGGGACCTTAAGATCATCAACTTCCAACCCCCCTGCCATGGGCAGGGACAGCTCACACTAAACCTTGTCACCCAAGGCTCTGTCCAACCTGGCCTTGAACACTGCCAGGGATGGAGCATTCACAACATGATGAGGTGGGGGGTGGGGAGTTGTTTTTTCTCTTCCTTTAGGAGACACAATACCAGCAGCATCTGGAGTGCTCTGGGCGAGAGGGAACAACGGTTCCTTCAACTCTGGCTGCTGAAATCTCTGTTCCAGCAACAACTTCAGGGTCTCCTGATTCTGCACCCACAAACCAAAACATTTACAACCTCCCATTTCTGCTACCCAGCACAGCACTGGTGCCAACAAGGGACCTTGGAAATCTGTCCGTCATAATAACTCCTCAGTGGGCACACGTTTCTTGTTCTTTAAACAATGTTGACATGCCAAAGTCTAGGACCATGCGCACTATATCAAAACAATACCAGTTTCCCTGGCTAAAAGCCAGAAATCAGTACAATGCCAAAGTCCTTGTTAAAAGCCTTAATATGAACAGTGATAGTTCGGCAAATTCGGGAGGCTCAGTGCCTCCCATTAAACTTTTTCTTCTTTTGAAAGTTTGTTAGTAATTAGTTCTGAAATGGGCAATACCTAGCCACTTTCTGAGGTTGCCTGAATGCCGTCAGGAAGGTTTTTTTATGTCACTTTCCAAAATGAAAGAACTATTTACACCAAAAGATGACTTTTGACTTCTTTATTTCATGTAAACAGCAGTTTAGTCCCACTACTGAAGCACTGTTATTTTTCACACCTTTGCCTTCCCTTTCTTTCCTCCTCCCTACCCCCTGTTTGATAAGTTTAAATGTTTTCTGACTTCAGTGGCAGGGTTCACACTATGTTTTCCATGACTCTGAGGAAGAGATAAAATATTGCCCAACACTGATTTATTTACATTGATTCCAAATTGTTGGTTTTCTCTAGGATAAAATCCAAGACATCCACGTTCTGTCAAAGTGTTAACAGCAGCAGATCCGGCAAACTAGAATTCCTGACTTGCTAGATTTACCGATGTTTTCATGACATAAGGGACTTACACATAATAGAAAGACTATAAATTGAGAGCCGGAAAAGAACTACACAGAACTGTCTAATGAAGATGCAACAAAGTATCAGTGTTTGTATCCAGTTTTGAGTCTTTTTTTTTTTTTTTTAAAACAGACCAGACAGATATGTAGCAAGTGAGAACAGAAAATGTCAAAGGACTGTAGCAGCTAAAGAGCCATGCGTTTGAGACAGAAAGAGCTCAGAGAAGTAGCGTTTCTGTGTGGCAGTCTATTAAAGACTGTTACATGGCCATTTTTAGTCACAGACCTTTAGCAATGAGATACAAACTATAATCTATATAGAAACTGCATAGGATTACCTTTACGTGGAGGGGTGCAAAAAATTAAGGCATATAGGAAAAGAAAAAAAAACACTAAGAATGAAAGAAGTTTTGGGAAATGTAACAGTAGTTGAGGGGCAGGCACCCTAAGAGCTCAGAGAAACGTGCTCATTTTCCGTGGCTACTGGTAAGAGGAACCAATATGTTCATCACACACCACTTAAGGAAATTTGTCTAACTCCCAGAAGAAGAGATGATTTATAATCTACGGTCAGCCTGACACGCCAAGGGCATCTCTTAAAAGGACACCACATCTACTACTGTGTTGTTTTCCCCCTCCTTTTAACTCTGTCAGATCCCCCCCATCATCAGTTTATACGCGACTCTTGACCATTAACATCTCCCTGTTGAATATCTTCGGCAACCACGTCCTGTTTTGCACTTTACAACCACAAGAGAAAGTGCCGTAGTGGAATACACACGCAGATACACATGTAAATGTACACGTTACTACACTCACCCCCTGCTGCAGTAAGTCAACCTGCCATTAACATGCAAATGGAACGGCCTCATTAGCCGACAAACAACACCCACTGACCTGCTTTCACTGGAGGGACACTACCTCCTAATCTCTGAAACTCCTAAACTTCACATTCAAAAAGGAAAAAAATAATAAAAAGAATAACGCTGAACCGATATTCAGAGCTGCTGATCACTGCTCAAAGCCCGCACGTTTCCATGCCGCTCATCATGGAAAACAAATCTTACGATGAGATCTTTGGTTGCAACATTTCGATGGAAGCAGCACACGCTAGACCACATCACTTCTCCCTTCACCTCACCCTCCGAAAAGGAAAATTACTTAGCAGAAAGGGGTCTGCTAGATTACCAAGACTCAGACCGCGAGCCGAAAAGCCTTCTTTTAACTAAGGGCACGAGAACGATTGCTAGTATCCGAGGGGGTGATTTAACGCCAATAAATGCCACGATGCGAGCGCACAGTGCCGCGCGTCCGGCTCGCCAATGTGGTCAGGTTCCTGCTCTTGTCTGTCATCTGGCGGGGAACAAGCCTGACCTCGCCGAAAGCGTTATTTTAGGGGAACATACACGAGAAACTAACTCTTTTTTTCCCCCTTCCCGTGGCCACATTGTGCAAGCGGCTCCGACGGCAGGATTTAGCAACGCGGACAAAACGCGCGTGTAGATCGCACGGCAAAACGAAGGCCCCGCAGCGAGGCCCCCTCCTCCCCGCCGCACACACTTCTCCCGAGCCCCCCAGCACCGCGTTTCGCCTGTCCCCCCGCTCCCGTCCTCCCCAAACTCCGCAAGTCCCCCCTCTCTTCCCCCTTCCCCGAGGCTGCGCCCGCCTTTGTGTCCGACCGGGGCCGGGGAGCGGCACAAAGCCGGGACCCGCCGCCGCTGCTGTCGCTCGGGACCCGGGAACCCGCGGGTTGGGGATGGGAAAGCCGGTCCCAGCGGGGCAGTCCCGCGGCAGGGAGCCGCCGGCCGGCCGGCCGACCGGAGCGGGCTCAAGCAGCGGGGCGCCTGCCGCCGCCGTCCCCCGCCGCCGCCGCCGCGCAGACAAAGGCGCGGGGAGGGGCGGCGAGGCAAAGTTGGGGGCCGGCCCCGCGGGGAGGGGGCGGCTGTGGCCCGCGGCGCCCCCCGCCGCCTCTGTCAGTCAGCCATGTTGGGGGAACCGCGGCGGCGCCCACCCCCCAAAACGACGCCCGGCAGCGCGGCGCGGCCCCGCGGACAGCCCGTGGTGCCGCGGGGAAAGCGGGCGGTGGGGGGGGGTCCCGCTCTGACCTCTGCCGCGTCCCTCAGCCTTGCCGACATCCAGCACGCACAGCCGGGCGCCGCGCTCCCCGCTCCTATAGGGCCGCCATCTTGCTTCCTTCTGCTCCTTGACGAAAGCGGCCGGGCCCCCGCATCAATATGCACGCGGCGCCCTGACGTCGGTGCCCGCCCCGCGCGCCGCACCGCCCAGCGCGCGATGCACACCCCCACCTTTCCCCCCGCCACCACCCCCCACATGGCACCCCTTCCCTTCACGTGGCGCCCCCGTGCAGCCGGTGCGGGAGCGCCCCCGTCACCGCTCCCGCGGCACCGCCTGACGGGGGGTGTCCGGTTGCTGCCGTTCTTTGCCCTTTCGGGGGTCCCCGTCCCCCCCCTTTTGCCCTCTCCTCCCTCTCCCCTTTCTCTTCTGCTCGCACCGCTTTGCGCCGCGCGGGAGCCGGGTCCGCGGGGCACCCCGTCCCGCATCCCTCCCCATCGCCATTCTCTTCCCCCGGGGGCCGGCGGCGCTTTCCCACGCCGCGGGAACCCGCCTGCTTGTCCCCCTGGCTCGGCGGGGGCTGGGAGCCGGTAACGCCGCTCGGTAGCCGGCGGGCAGCGTGAAAGAAAAGCTCCCGTCCAGAAGAGACAGAAAACAATCTAAAATAATAAAATCTGCCCAGGTTTCCCCAGAATGAAGTCCCGTGTCCGCAGGCAGCCGGGCCCGTGAGCGGGGATGTCCCACCGCAGGACAGCGGGACACACAGAGGGCTATAACAGCCCGCAGCGCCGTGTGAGCGGGACTGATGGCACCGCTCCGAACTTCGCTCCCGCTGTTCTCCGCAGGAGAAGCGGTTCCGTGCGTACCGCGCGCAGGAGGTCTGGCTGCTGGTGTCAGGGAGCGGAGTTCGGTGCCCTCCCCGGTGTGCCAGACCTCGCCCCAGGGGAGCGACAGGTAGCCGCTGCCGTCCCCGCCCTGCGCCGCCCCGCTTCACCGGAGGAGCTGGACCCCTTCCAGCCGGGAGGCTGCGGGGAGCAGAGTGAGCAAACCCGCCTCTCCGGGAACCGGCGCTGGGGTTTCACACCGACGAACCCCGGAGCCCTGAGCGCGTACTGACCCGCTCGCCTCCCCTTCGCCGCGCAGACCCCGAGCTGCTTTACTCCGGCCTGTCCGGAAGGCGTTGCGAGGCCAGGGGGGGAATTTTAGGAGAGCATTAGGTTACCGGACAGACCCTCTCCCACCCGCAGATGTGTCCTTCACCCCAGGAGGAGCAGGAGGAGGTCTGCAGCCTCTGTGCTCATCATTCCCGGGATCCCCGGCTGTCCCCTGGGCTGGTGAGCAAGAGCTTTAGCAAGATGCCAAACCCTGCACACTCGGTGCATATCAGAGTGACTTCTAGGGAGGTCAGATCATCGCGGGTATTAGTTTTTCGCATCGCAGGTTGTTCTCCGGCTTTTGGTTTTGCTTTAATTTTGGTGAAACATTTCAGGAGCGGACTGGAGACCGAAGGTTGCCAATACCACTTGCTGAAACAGCCGTGCACTGGTGGCAGTGTCATTCCTGCCACACCTGCACTGGGCAGCCCATGCTCCCCGGCCCTTGGAAAGGTGCTGATCTGGCTAGCCCTGTCCCATAGGAAAATACGTGGGGTTTCTAGGCAAAGGTCCTTGTGTTTGCCTCCACAGAATTGGCTTCAGAGTGTCTTGTGCAGCCTTAAACCTGTACAAATAGGCTCAGCCTCTGCCTCTGGAAGAGTAAATGATGCTAATAACCGTCAAAGACTGTCTCAACTTTGCCAGATTTTTTTTGTGCTTTTACAGCTCTTGCTTGATTTCCATCAGGCTTTAATCAGTATTTGAAACTCTTTCAAGTCTGCTTTTAAAGCTTAGGGTTGCGTTTTCCACTGGTGTGACACATCCAGCTGACACTGCCGAGATCGAGCGCATTTAGCGATGTGAAGCGCTGTCTACTCCTGAGACACTCCTGGAGCACCTGCAGACCCCTCTATCCTGTGCATGTCTTGTTCTGCCTAACCAGGGCAGGGCACCAAGGGGGTTTGGCTGGGCCTCTGCCTCTGTGCTGCTCTCCCTTATTTGCGCTGTGCTGAGTGAGGTGACCCTCCTTTGCATGGCTCAGATCCGTCCATGCCCGCACTCCCGTCGCTGCTGGGAAAAGCAGGTGGCTGGTTTTGGCAGGACTCTGCCAGACCAGCTCCCTACTCCAGTGAGAGCACAGCCCTCTCTTCCCTTTGCCCCAGCAAGCAGCTTGCAAACCTGGCTGACTGGGTGTGTAAAGTGGCAAAAAGAAAGAAATAAAACGAAAAACAAACACCAATTCCAAAGCCACAAGCAGGAGTTTCACACTGGGCTGCGATTCTTTTCTTTTCCGGCTGTGCTCCTGTGCTGAGCATAAGAAAGCGGCAGCTCATGCGTGTCTGACCTGCACGTATGAATGTGAGAGAAGCGAGCATTTTTGAAATGCTTCCTGCCATAGGTGTGGTTCACTTCTCTGTTCTTTTCTTTCTCTTTTTTTTACCTTTTTAACTTTACTGCCCTAATGACAGCCTGTTGCAATCACCAGGCTCAATAAACACGGGATCCATCCTGCTGAACCAGCAGTGCTGTCTTCCCTCCCGGAGCACAAGGCTCATTTACCAGAGCCTCTCCTGCTCGCCTGGGGTTGTGCTCAGCTATCTTGACCTACAAGCCTCCTAATTGACCCGGTGCCATCCCATAGTCCTGCCGCATTTCAACAAACCACAGGATCTTTTGGCTCCCGAATCAACACCTTTCTGTTACGCATGCCTCTGTCAAATGCATCTTGCTCTACAGTGCACGTTTCCGGGTATCTGTTAGCAGCCTAATGAGAGAGACAGGGATCTGGTTTCTCCCTTGGAGTTCTGTCGGCCTCAATGTGTTTATTGAATGAAAAAAATTTGGTCCGTTTTGCTTTGCCGTACCTTTACTTATCAAATGGGCAGAAAAAAAATGCCTGAACTTGACCAATAGTGAAGAGGGACTTGAAAAACCCTCTCATGCTCTCATCCTTAGAGAGTTGAGGGGGGGAAAGCCTTTTACTGCCCAAACGTGCTGCTCCCAGCCAGAAGTTGCAGGCATTTTTGAAACAAGTGTCTGCTGTAAAGAATGGGTATGCAGCTTCCTTGGAAATGTGCTGAAATGCACTTAGCTCTTGTGGTATTTTGGAGCTATTTCTAGGGCTAATCCAGAGACATTTCTTCTTGTTTGGACTTTGTGAGAAATGGAAAGCAAAAACAAACAAAATATCTCTACAGATTAAGTGCATGGAGTTGGGAATCTTATCAAAAAACCTCACTCCAGACTGAGTGTCTGCTGCTATCCTGGGCAGGAACAGCTTTTGCTGTCCTTTGAGATCTGCTGGGAACAGAATGATGTGTTTCAATCTCTTTGAGCAGGGAATTAATAGCGATAAAGCCCAGAGGTCTGATGGTCACTGTGCGACCGCAGGACAGGCACTTGGGGGTGTCCTTGCAGTGAGGCAAAATGTCAGGTGAAAAGCATCCTGCCCCTTGGCAATTAGATCATTTGTGAGTACAACGCATAATTACATGCAATTATAGCAATGGTTTAGAAGAGTGTGGGCCTTGCCCCTTTGCTAGAGGGAAAGCTCATTCACCACGAAGGATGTTGGGGCAGCCAGGGTATGAGCCACAGCCAAAGGTTCCTCCTAACTCTAGAGCTGCAACAAGCAAGCCTGATTTACTGAAGGAATGTGATTGCCCCCCTCCCAGACCTCTGCACAAAACATTAGGGAAGACGTACAGGGCAAATAATTTCTCACTCTTTACCCTGCAGTGAAGAATCAGGGGGGTTATATTAACTACCTGCTCCGCATAGGTTGCTGGGCCTAATTCAGCTGTAGCTTAAGATTTCTGTGCAAAACCCAGTTCAGGGACACAGTTAAATTTGTGTTGTTTTAATCATGGCTCTGAAGGTGACTGTAGCCTTGTGACTGCTTGGGCATTTGTGGCTGAAAAGCCTGGGCAGCACCCAGTGGGCCGTACCTGCCTTCAGGGCTGTGGCTGGGACACATGCCCTGGTGTGAGGAAGACCCTGGCCCTGGAGCAAGGGTAACGGAGACGAGAGGTGAAGCAGGAAGACCTCCTCCAGATTTGAAGGTAGAGCTTGTCCTTTTGGGGGCCCAGGCTTGCTTTTCCATGGCTGTGGGAGTAAAATCTTGAATCCTTCACACAAGAGAAGCAGAGACCCCTCTCATGGGCCTGTAGGAGAAGGTGCAGGCTGAGGAATGAAGACCTGGTCTCTGGTTTCTCCTGAGGGGTGGCACTTTACGGTTGACTTCTGGTGTCTTTTTGGAAACTGAATCCGGCCCTAAATGGCAGTAGAAGATGAAGAGTGACTGAGCACTTATTTCCTGCAACCACACTTTCAAACTGGGCGTCTGAAGACATGCTCTCTGTGTCTATAGTTAGGCACTGAGGAAAGGTGGCTTTGTTTCAGGTAAGCTTGGTGTCTGTTGGTGTCTCCAGTGACAGTCTCAGGGAATCAGTACTGGTCATTTATAGTTAGATACTTTCCAGTGTGTAAACATGCACCTTTAGATGTGAGAAATGTGGTCGTTTTCTACAGTTCATCTACCAAGTAGGTGGAAGAGGTCTCGCCGTTGACTTGGAGAAGCCAGGGAGATGTGCCACTTCTTGCAGTGCAGCCTGCCATTTCCTGGCAGATATGTCCTGAAGACAGTCTGAGTTGAGGTGATTTAGCCTGGAGAAGAGAAGACTCTGGGGAGACTTTATAGCAGCCTTCTGGTATCTAAAGGGAGCCTTCAAGAAAGCTGGAGAGGGGCTTTTTACAAGAGCATGTTAAGAAGAAGTTCTTCACTGTGAGAGTGGTGAGACCCTGGCACAGGTTCCCAGAGAAGCTGTGGCTGCCCCATTCCTAGCAGTGTTCAAGGCCAGGTTGAACAGGGTTTGGAGCAACCTGTTCTAGTAGAAGGTGTCCCTGCCTGTTTCAGGTGGGTTGGAACTGGGTAATCCTTAAGGTGCCTTTTTATCCACCTTAAGGTGTCTGGATCAGAATCATCGTAGAATCACCATTCTATGGTTCTGTGATTCTGTGAAAGCTGACTGCTGAGAAAGTTCTGCAAGGGGAAAAGGGCTGAGGAAAAACCAGCAGGGGTTGATGAAACAGCTAAACTGGGTGACACACAGAGAGTTGGGTGTGATACAGTAAATGCTGCCCTTTGGAAGGAGCCTTAGCTGTGTGTCTGGACAGGAGTGTGAAAAGGCAGGGGTTGCATGGCTGTGAGACTCATAAAGAGCTTTACCTTTTCATTTCTAATCATCAAACTTTTTAACAAATTCAGTGGCACTCTCCTTGTTGGTTCCCTTTCTCCCAGCACACCCAAATGAGAAGCCTAAATATAATCGTGGGGTTGTCATTGCCCCCACGATTAAGAAACTCTCAGCCCCTGAGCAGAAGCAACTGTGTCATATTTGTTCATACCCTTAGTGCAGGCACAACTGTGTTGAGTTAAATACTCCTTAAATCAATTTTGCCCCATAAATAAAAGCTATGTGCAAAGCTAACATCTTTGCAGTGTTCATTTAAGCAGCTAAATGTAAATTCAAAAGCGATGTAAATGTGTGCATACCTGTGATATCATTAGTGCAGATTTTCTAATCTAGAAGCAATGTATAAAGAAGGTAAATGTTATACCTGCCTCTGTCTCTTTTGATTTCTTTCCCTGGTAGAGCAGTTTGTCTGTGGTCCTAGCTGAGCTATCAGCTTCTCAGGAGCAAGACACGAAGCTCCTTGGCAATAGCCTGAGGTTTTGCAACTGGATAAGGAGCTGTGCATTTGATCCTTTTTTCTTGGGTGAATGTGGGGCTGTTCTATACGGTCTCTTTCTACTTTCTTCAAAAAGTTGTAGAAAAGAGTGTGGTTTAACCCCAACCGGCAGCTAAGCCCCACAGAGCTGCTCGCTTACTGTGCCCCGGTGGGATGGGGGAGAGAATCGAAAGGGTAAAAGGTAAAACTCGTGGTTTGAGATAAAGACAGTTCAAGGTAAAGCAAAAGCCACTCATGCAGAGGAAAACAAGGAATTCATTCACCACTTCCCATGGACAGACAGATGTTAAGCCACTTGAAGGAGAGCAGCACTCTGCCACATGTAATGGTTACTTGGGAAGGCAAACCCCATCACTCCAAACATCCCCCTCTTTCCTTCTCCCCCCAGCTTCATATGCCGAGCATGACATCATATGGTATGAGTATCCCTTTGGTCAGTTTGGGTCAGCTGTCCTGGCTGTGTCCCCCCCAACTTCTTGTGCACCCCTAGCCACTCACTGGTGGTGTGTGAAGCAGAAAAAGGCCTTCACTCTGTGTAAGCACTGCTCAGCAGTGAGGAAAACATCCCTGAGTTATCAACACTGTTTCCAGCACAAACCCCAAACATAGCCCCATGCTAGCCTCTATGAAGATAATTAGCTCTGTCACAGACAAAACCAGCACAGAAAGCTTTACTGAAAGATGCAGACGTACATCAGACACACCATCACCACATTATAACTATTTAAAAGTACATTTTTGTCTGAGGATTTGAAGAACGAGAGGAATAGGCTGGCAGTGCTCCACAGCTACAAGGTACCAGCAAAAGTACTTGCCACACTGAGCAACTTAAAAAGAAAATCCCAAATTCTCCCTTCTTTTGGGATATTTGGACAGTGGGGAAAAGCTGGCTGGCTCATAGGCACAGCTTTCATTCTTGCCAGCCTTTCTCTGTGGACAAAACATACTATCTCACTTCCCTTTTTGGTGGGCAGTGGGGCAATGCAGTAGCAGATGGGACTTGCTTTTGGTCAGTGGGTGCCTCGGGGCATGGCTGGGGACCAAAGCATGGCCTGTGGTCAGCCTTAACCCAGCATCGTGCACTTTTCCACACAGCTGGTGCCTCCAATGTAAAATGCCACTGGCTGTCAAAATGAAAAATAGCTGCAGTGCTTCTCGGCAATGACAACCTGCCCTGTCTTCTCCTTACCTTAATGGGGAGTTGGGAGACAGTGGAAAAATGATTTTATGAAGCTAGTAAAAAGTAAAAAAAAAAAATAAATAAAAAAAAAATTGGAACAATCTCTGCCTTGCTAATTCCATCTCTGGAAAATTAGGAGATGTATTAAAAGTGATTGCTGTAAGAGAAAGAGATTGTCTGTGGCTGCAGACACCGATTGCCATGTAGTCTGCAATGTGTTCATTTAATTTCCATCCAGAAAAAGCTGTGGATGCCTGCATGACAGCATCCTTAGTTTTCTGCTGTGTTAAGCAAGTGGGGGTGCTACTGACCAGAGGTCCCTAAACTGAAACAGCTTAAGGGGCAGGGGTTTTAGAGGGCAGTTCTTTGGCATCTTCAGAAAATTCAGCTGCTGGATGCTTTTAGGGCCACCTTGAATTAGGGACCTGCTTTATGAGATTTTTACTTCTATACAGACTTTGCTTTGCTTTTCTGTTTGTAAATAAGACCCTTATCAGCAGAGGAATTTAGCAAAGATAAACAGATTTGTTATTAAATCCCTCAGAAATCATGCCAGAAGTACAGAAAATAAACAGGAAGTATTTGGGCACTCCGCAGAGGAGCAAAGCAGGATTTAATAGACACCATGGAGACTCTGGGGGACAGACTGCAGCTTGGAAGGACAGATAGGAAAGGGCACAGGAAAACTAAGCTGAGAAAACAGGAGTTAAATTTTGCAGCAAATACCAAGGAAGGCTGTTCTTCATCTGACGTTCAGGAGGAAGCAAGGCGAAGATTTATTGAATGAGTTTGGAGGTAGATAAAGAGGGAAAAGAGGAGGGTGTCAAGAGGAAGGTTGTTACAGCCCACTTGGTAGGAAGGGGGATGCTTGGGAAGGTACTGTGTGAACATCTGCTAAGCAGTCACCCACTGGCAGTGAAGGACTTCACCTACCCCCTGCCCATGGGGGGATCAGTCCCCAAGAGGGGCACAGGCTCAGTGTGCCCAGGGACACCAGGGACATACAGCAGAAAAGAATCCAAAGGCACTGGTGGCTGCTGTGCTGGAGCCAGAAGCTGGACAGTGCTGTCTGAGGGCAAACTGCGCCCCACAGTGTATTTGCTTCTGATGTTCACAGCTTGGCGAAGCGTCAGATGGATAAATGCAGCCAGCTGGAGAGCCGTGTGTCCAGTTAATATATTAGATGCAGGAGTTCAGAGGTGGCCTGCAGGAATGACAGTTTATACAGCAAAGGTCTCCCCCAAGCAGAAGGGTTTGGGACTTCTGAATTGTGATTTGGCAGCCAGACATGGTATGTCATCTGCTCTGTATTGAATTCCATTAAAATGCTGATCATCAACTGCCCTTCATATCCACGGGAAATAAAGCAAGAAAAACCTGGGATAATGGGCAACAAGGCACATCTATTGCCAATATAATAGTTTCTGACTGTAAAGAGAGTTTTGCACTGAAACAAGTTACCTAGAGAAGATGCTGCATGGGGAGCTCAGTAGGACGGAGCCTGTCAGGATACATCCACCCATGCAGGACAAGGGTGGACTAGGAAATGAGCTGCAGCCCTTCTAGGATCCATGTTTCCATCACACCAACAAGTTATGGACTTTTCTAAGTGTCTCAGGAAGAACAGCAGCATCCCAGTTGGAGACCATGCAGAAAATAAAACCTGGGTGCTGAAAGTGAGATAAATCGTGCAGATGTCCTGTTTGCTGGGCTGTCTGCACTCACAGAGTTACAGGCCACGTTGTCACAGGTGAAGGAGGTGGCACAATTTAAGTTACTTTTTTCTGGGATGCTGGGGCTTGGACTGAACCTGGAATATTAAAATATGCATTGAGAAAATATGGTTATCTGTAAACTGAGGAGCGAATTGAATGGACAGCGTTCTTTGATTTATAAAGATGGTAGTCCGATAAAGCCAAGATTCATCTTTAAATGACTTAAATATGATAAAAATATGTAAATGTGAGATTAAGGAGATAAAATTCTGATGGGAAATACATAGGGGAACAGGGATATTCAAAGTGATTACTGGAAGGCTATATGCATTTGGGAGTGGGGGATGCACATCTGAGTGATGTTGACAGGTTGGAAAGGGTTCAAAGAGGTTGCTGTCAGTTCCTGACCTTTTTCCTGAGGTCAAAAAATCTTGTCTCCCTCTGAAAGATGTGAAGAAATTCAACCTATTTGTTTTAGGAAAGGCAAGGTTGAAATCACAGTCCTCAAATGGAAAGGGAAATGTTCTCAGTAGCTGCAAGTTTGGGCAGACAAAGGCAAAACAAAACACAGTGGACAGGGCCTAAAGCTAAGGAAAATCCAGTCCAAAAGGTTCTTGTTTTCAAAAGCACGTGGCATTCTTTTCCTAAATTGTGAAACAACTTAGCAGGGGAAGTGACAGAGTCTTTCCATCAAGGGTTTGTCTAGAAGACACACTGTGGTTCTTCAGCTGGTTACCTAAAGGCTGTGCTGTATGACAGGTCAGGCAAGACAATTGTGTGGTCTGATCTAGTCTGTGGATCATGATTTTATGTCATTTGTGTTGTTACTGTGATTAAAGCACAACATGAGCGGTTAAGCTCAGGATGTCTGCCCTGTCACTGGATGTCATTGCAGTGAGCAAACATCTGGTGTTCAAGAGCAAAGATGTGAAGTGCACAATGCTCCATGCAGAACAATTGTAATGGTATTAATTGCACACTCCTTCCAGGGCTTTTGAAGCTAGGGATTGCTGAAGGAGTCAAGAGAGGTGGCTGTTAGCTCACCAGTGAGCCTGTGAAGCTCCCACCTGTGTCTTGCTTCGTAAAAGAAACTCTGTGGGCTATTGTTGCAAGGCTCCCGTGGCTTAGACCATTTCAGCTGGCCGTCCCTCCCTGCCAGAGCTCTTCTTAATCTTCTAGCAACAAAAAAAGGGGTGCTCCATCTGAGGGAGGTCAAGAGAGCAGCAACTTTGTGATAAGGGCAGGACTCAAATTAATAAATGAAGATGGTGAGGTGCATTTGTCTTTCACATCTAGTCACCCATGTTAATTTGTTCTAATTGCATTAGAGGGAATGAACAGGCAACAGAGCTGACGTTTGCCGAGGCCAGTGCTTGTAGCAGCTCTGAGCATCGGCTGGGAGAATTCACAGGGTCAGCTGTGCTGAAGGCAAGGCACCTCTCTCAAGCGAAAGCAGACACCGTATATACACATGTGCGTATTAGGTTAGTGACAGGATATGTACACATACACATGTATTCATAAATGCTTTCAGGAAAGCCCCTGTGAACTGGTCAGCAAAGGCCTGTGAGATTGGTTTAAAAAAGGTGACTTTTAACTTTTGTGATAACTTTTGTGTTCTCTGCATTGAACCACTGGGGTTTGAGCAGGTAATGACTCCAAAACTGGAGCCTTGAGCAGCAGCTTTCTGGATCCCCCTTCAAAGGTGAGGGTGCTGGGAAAACAGGCAACTCCAGAGCCCAGTTCTTGGGGTGAGTGTGGGTCATGGGTGCATTAGGGTTGGTCCTGGGGTGACTCAGGCACGCTGACCTGTGTATAAAGGGTGAGGTGTAATGAAATCTGACAGAAGAAGAGCTTGTCCTGGCCTCATCTTCCTCTGGTCCTCCCTCCCTCCCCTCCCATGCTCCCTTTTTCAGCCACCTTCCTGTTCCACGCTCTGGTCCCACAGAAAAGCATCAGCCTTTTCTTTCTGGGGGAGCTTGTTGGCAGCCCCAACACTGCAGCTGCAGCAGTATCCACAGGCTGCAGCCGTGGAAGCCTTCTTTTTTAAGGCATGGCTCCCCCAGAGGAATTGCAGAAGTGGGAGACCTACATCTGTCTCCTTTTCCCAGCTCTGTTTTAAGGGGTCCCAAATTTTGCCCAGCCTGAGTGTGGGGCAAGCAGGACGCTGTTGATGTTACCGTCCAGTGAGGGGAGGAAAAGCGAACCAGGTGCCACAGGTGGGATGTTGCAGACTCCTGAGGCAATGGGGTTGTCCCTCCGAATAGATTTATTGCTTGCCACTATCGTGTTGTTTTCCAGGTTGTTGTTGTGGGCTTTTTTTCCACTATTCCCCACTTAACTTTTAGGCTTCCCTTCTGCCAGTGGATTTTGAAAATATACTTACCGTATGCCAAGCCTCATCCCGAGGGAAGCGCTAAATGGGAATTAACAATTAACATCTATTTCCAAGCCCCTGATAAAAAAGCATTGACACTCTGCCTGCTGTTAGGTGCCACACAATAGGCACGGAGCTGTCATTACTTACCTCCCGCTCACTAATTAGTCTCCTACATGTGACTGGAGTGTACACGCACGTGGTGGCCATCCCCACGTGCCTGCTCTGTTTGGTGCTGCTCCTCCCAGGATGAGGGTTTGGAACCTCTTTCCAAAGTGCCTCTGCGCTGGCAAAGGATGAATCATGAGGGCAGAGCATCCTGAAGAAGGACAGGCACCCACTAGCACAGCTCAACAAGCAACAAAGCTCACATCCCAAGCACAGAGAAATGCTTTTAATTTAAACGTACAGATCTTTAGTCAGAAGAGAAATCTCAGAGAGTTCATTTCCTCAACATATTTATTTAACATTGAAGTGTTGGAGATATATATCTCAGAGAAGGCATCCATTCGACAGTCAGTAAAATCCCTGATGGTCTCCCCCAGTGTTGAACAGAAAGTGTTGCTCTCTGTGCATCGAAGCCAACACAAATCAGTGCAAACAATTGTTAAGTCATTAGCAAAGGCTGAGAATGACAGTAGTCCCAGTATTAAGCCTTCTGGTGCTCTCCCTTGAATTGCATCCTGTTACACTTGCAATCTGCTTTCTGCTATCAGCAGATAGGCTGGCAGCCACTTAAGTTTTCATTTAGAAACATCCAAGAGTGGTTGGGTTTTGGATTTATTTTTTTTTATCCTGGCTTATTCTCTTGCTCCAGCAAGAGCATTGTGGTTCCCAGAGGGCAGTCTGGGGAAAGGCTTCATCGCTCGTGGGGCTGAGCACTGGCAGCCTGATTTTGGGCTGGTGTAATCCACAGCAAGGGCAGCCAGGATGGACGTGAGCCTTGCTGTGTGCTGGGGACATCAGCCTGCTGGTCCCACCCGTCTCTTCATCCTCATCCTCTGTTCCTGTCCCTTATTGGGTTTGTTTTCCAAGGAGACATGGGTGAAGGTGATGCTGGTGTTCCCATAGCCTGTGGAGGCTCAAGCCTGTTTTGAGGGGTTGCCTGGCCTGAGGGAGCAGCATGAGGGACACAGGAAGAGCTCACTGTCATGGAGCTGAAGTTTGGGTCAGGCAGGAAGATAATCCTTTTGGAAAAGAGAGATGAAGACAAGGTGTTGTTTAACATGAACAGGGAGGTTGTTCCCACTCAAACCCTTCCACTCTCAACACAGAAAAAGGGAGAATGGGAGAGCCCCCTCTTCCTGGCAGCCTCTCCTTCATGCAGCCCTGGCCCTCGTTGGCGCATCCCAGAGCTATGCTAGCCAAGCAGAGAGGAAATTCTCCTGAGCCTCCCTGCCCTCCTCCTCATCCCCTCCAGCTTGCGAGGGCAGCCTGGAGGAAACACTGTGTTCTGGAGACGCTTCAAAGAGCCAGCTCCTGGCGCTGCTGTTTGTCCTTATGGAAGATTTCCCTTCGCAAGCCTCCCCTGGCTGTCCGAGGTGTGAAGCTGCTGGCTGCTGCCTGCACTGCTCAGCGCCTGCCATTTCGGCATCCTCAGGCATGAAACGCTGTTGGGGGTGTCAGCTACTGCTGCAGCCTGTGGTAGTGTTAAGCATTAATTCATTTACGCCATTTAACTATAGGCAAGGCAGTTTAAAAGGCTTTAAAATGCGCAGGGACATAAATTCTGCCCCCCTGGTGCTTGTGCGTAAGTGTCTCTCTCTCTCATTTGCACAGCTATGAAGATGTCAGGAGGTTTCCTGTAGAGATTTGGCTGGGATGCTGGCCCTGAGGCCAACTTTTGCATCCCTATATCTGCTTTGCAGGAGGGATCTGCATTCATGGGCAACCTTCATACGAACGCCATCTGCCTGAGTCTTGCTTTTGGGAAAGCTTGTCCCAAGGGAATGTTTCTTGATTTTCGGTCATGGCTTCAAAATGTGGTGGACTGTAACCACCTCCTCTGAAAGTGTCTTGTCAGCATGGAAAACCTGGCATAACTATCTGTGTACAAATCGTTAACCCAGTGTGAGGAAAATAATTTGCCCAGCAAAGTTGAGCTCCTTGGTGTTACTTTACACACCAAAATCGATGTAAGCAAATAAAACCTGACAGCTCCACTTTTGTCTGTAATAAACCACAGTAATCCTATTGACTGCCTCCTGAGAGAGGGCTGCACACACCCCTAGCCAAGGAGAGTCATTGGATGTGGCTGGCTCCTGCTCCAGGACTTGAGGGATGCTTTGGTGAACACATTTCCTCCATGGAAGACACCTTTTCTTGGAGGGGTCTGAGAAGTGACAGAGGCAGATACACCCAGGTAGCAGCGCATCCTTTGGTGTGAGAACCATCCTCCCCTGCTCCTTCAGCTCTGTGCGCTGGTTGGACTTGGCCTGGTGGCTGGTCCCCATGTACATGATGGGATGGAGAACTGTGGGGTGGTTTGGACTAATCTCATCTGCCAAAGATGATTTCAAGGGAGGCTGAGTGAATAAATAAGTTGGGCTTGCTTAGTCATAGAATTATAGAATAGTTAGGGCTGGAAAGGACCTTAAGATCATCAAGTTCCAACACCCCTGCCATGGGCAGGGACACCTCACGCTAAATCATATCACCCAAGGCTCTGTTCAACCTGGCCTTGAACACTGCCAGGGATGGAGCATTCACAGCTTCCCTGGGCAACCCCTTCCACTGCCTCACCACCCTAACAGGAAAGAACTTCTTCCTT
This sequence comes from Pezoporus wallicus, assembly GCF_028554395.1. Taxonomy (NCBI): domain Eukaryota; kingdom Metazoa; phylum Chordata; class Aves; order Psittaciformes; family Psittacidae; genus Pezoporus; species Pezoporus wallicus. The sequence goes on from NW_026637266.1 coordinate 2,392,146, forward strand.
ATATCCAATCTAAACTTCCCCTGTTGAAGTTTTAACCCGTTACCCCTTGTCCTATCACTACAGTCCCTAATGAAGAGTCCCTCTCCAGCATCCCTATAGGCCCCCTTCAGATGCTGGAAGGCTGCTATGAGGTCTCCACGCAACCTTCTCTTCTCCAGGCTGAACAGCCCCAACTTTCTCAGCCTGTCTTCATATGGGAGGTGCTCCAGTCCCCTGATCATCCTCGTGGCCCTCCTCTGGACTTGTTCCAACAGTTCCATGTCCTTTTTATGTTGAGGACACCAGAACTGCACACAATACTCCAGGTGAGGTCTCAGGAGAGCAGAATAGAGGGGCAGGATCACCTCCTTCGACCTGCTGGTCACACTCCTTTTGATGCAGCCCAGGATACGGTTGGCTTTCTGGGCTGCAAGCGCACACTGAAGCTGGTTCATGTTCATTTTCTCATCAACCAACACCCCCAAGTCCTTCTCCAGAGGGCTGCTCTGAATCTCTTCTCTGCCCAACCTGTAGCTGTGCCTGGGATTGCTCCGACCCAGGTGTAGGACCTTGCACTTGGCATGGTTAAACTTCATGAGGTTGGCATCAGCCCACTTCACAAGCGTGTCGAGGTCCCACTGGATGGCATTCCTTCCCTCCAGCGTATCAGCTGAACCACACAGTTTGGTGTCATCGGCAAACTTGCTGAGGCGCACTCAATCCCACTGTCCATGTCAGCGACAAAGATGTTGAACAAGACCGGTCCCAACACTGATCCCTGAGGGACACCACTCGTTACTGGTCTCCAGCTGGACATTGAGCCATTGACCACAACTCTTTGTGTGCAGCCATCCAGCCAGTTCTTTATCCACCGAGTGGTCCATCCATCAAATTGATGTCTCTCCAATTTAGAGACAAGGATGTCGTGTGGGACAGTGTCGAACACTTTGCACAAGTCCAGGTAGATGACATCAACTGCTCTACCCCTGTCCATCAGTTCTGTAGCCCCATCACAGAAGGCCACCAAATTGGTCAGGCAGGATTTCCCCTTAGTGAAGCCCTGCTGGCTGTCACCAAGCACCTTGTTGTTTTTCGTGTGCCTTAGCATGCCTTCCAGGAGAATCTGCTCCAAGATTTTGCCAGGCACAGAGGTGAGACTGACTGCTCTGTAATTCCCCGGGTCATCCATTTTCCCCTTCTTGAAAATGGGGGTTATATTTCCCTTTTTCCAGTCATCAGGAACTTCACCTGACTGCCATGATTTCTCAAATATGATGGACAGCGGCTTAGCAACTTCATTCACCAGCTCCTTCAGGACCCGTGGATGGATTTCATCAGGTCCCATGGACTTGTGTACATTCAGGTTCTTAAGATGGTCTCGAACCAGATCTCTCCTACAGTGGGCCTAAGGTCTTCATTCTCACAATCCCTGCGTCTGCCTTCCAAGACTTGGGTGGTGTGGTCAGAGCCTTTGCCACTGAAGATCGAGGCAAAGAAGTCATTCAGAACCTCAGCCTTCTCCAAATCCAGGGTAGCCAGTTCTCCCCATAGCTTCTGGAGAGGGCCCAAGTTGTCCCTAGTCTGTTTTTTATTTGCTATGTACCTGTAGAATCCCTTCCTGCTATCTTTCACATCCCTAGACAAGTTTAGTTCTAACTGGGCCTTAACTTTCCTAACCTGGTCCCTAGCTTCTCGGACAACATCCCTCTACTCTTCCCATGCCGCCTGTCCTTGCTTCAACCTTTTATAAGCCTCTTTTTTCCTTTGAATTTTCCTCAGGAGCTCCTTATCCATCCAAGGAGGTCTCCTGGCCCTCCTGCTGCCTTTCCTTCTGATTGGGATGCAACACTCCTGAGCTTGTAGTAGGGGATCCTTGAATATCAACCAAGAGTCTTGAGCCCCCCTGCCCTCTAGGGCTATATCCCATGGAGCCTTACTAAACAGGTTCCTGAAGAGGCCAAAGTCTGCTCTCTTGCAGTCCAGGGCAGTGAGCTTGCTGCACGCTCTTCTCACTGTCCTGAGGATCTCAAATTCGAGCATCTCCTGAGCGCTGCATCCAAGGCTGCCCTGGAGCGTCACATTTCCAATGAGCCCTTCCCTGTTGGTGAGCACGAGGTCAAGCATGGCACCTCTCCTTGTCAGCTCCTCTATTACTTGCAGAAGGAAGTTGTCTTCCACACAATCGAGGAACCTCCTGGATTGCTTGTGCCGGGCCATACCGTCCTTCCAACAGATGTCAGGGTGGTTGAAGTCCCCCATGAGAACAAGGGCCTGCGAGCGTGAGGCTTTTCCTATCTGTCTGTAGAGTGCTTCATCTACAGAGTCCTCTTGATCAGGCGGTCTGTAACAGATCCCCACAGTAATGTCCCCCATCGCTGTTCTCCCTTTAACCCTGACCCACAAACTCTCTTGACTGCTCACCTGTCCCCAGACAGAGTTCCATATTCTCCAGCCTATCCCTAACATAAAGGGCAACTCGCCATCTGCTGGGCCTGTCTTTCCTAAAGAGCCTGTAACCTTCCATTCCAACACTCCAGTCACAGCAGCCATCCCACCATGTTTCTGTGATATCAAAGACCATAATCCCAGGGAGACACCCCCTAAAAATCCTCCTGCAGATATAGGGAGAACAAAAGGGCATTTTGGTAGATGCTCTGAGATGCTCCGAGATGCTCCAGGACAAAGTCAAGGCCACCAGTTAAAACGAGGCTGGAGACTTCAAAATACAGCCTCAACATGGTTTTCCTTGATCAGCCCACAAACCTCCTGCAGGGTAAGCCTCCTCATCCCTCTGGTACATGGAAACATGGGAGGTAGTTTTGATCTACAGCTTCAATCAGTTGGGGTGGCAGTGTACAGGGAGGCTGGTCCTGCCTGGAACCAGCAGAGCCCCCATCCTTATGAGTGGGACTACGTTGCTTTTGCCCGAAGCAGAAGCTGGCATGAGATGTAGGCATTCCTTGCCCCATCTGATACCAACAAGCCCAGCCATTGGTGACATCGAGGAATAAATGCCTGCTATTTTTAGGAAGGCAGCGTAAGGAGGGGAAACTGGAGAGGAAAAGGAAAAGCTGCAGAAGGGCCTGCCCATGGCAGGGGGGTTGGAACTGGATGATCTTAAGGTTGTTTCCAACCCAAACCATTCTGTGATTCTAGGTTAGGTGACTTTCCTCCAGGAAAGCAGCAACGGGCACCGCCACCTGGGAAAGAGGCAGCAAAACCCCTTTTGCTGTCGGTACTGCAGCACCCCAGTGCCAGCAGGAGAGATGTGGGCCCAGGGATGTGCTCCAGGGAGGGGCTCCCTTTCCTTGCCTCCCTCCCCCAGTTTTGCAGGAGGACAACAGCAGTGACAGCAGCACCTGCTTGTCCTTCCTGCAGCAGCTCTTTTGGGAGGAGAATGTGATTGAGCCATCAGGAGGGAAGGGTTGCATGCTTGGAGCCTTGGCAATGGGTAACCTGAAGCAAGAACAGTGTACATACAGATGTATATAAAAAAATATGTGTGTATGTATGTGCACAATTTTAGCTGGAACAGTGAGTCGGGGGGGATGGGATGGGGGGTGGGAGGGGCTGATGGTTGTTGCCTGGATCCCCTCTCAGTGTTTCCCTTTCCCTGCTCTCTGGGCTTCCTTGCCCTGCCCTGTGAGGGACCAGAGCAAAACAGTGGCTCCTGCACCTCTCTCCCCACTCCCTTCCCATTGCCTTGTGCTTTTGCTGGGGTGAGAGAGGTGTTGATGGTTCTCCCCCGCTGCAGCTGAGCATCTGGCTATGTGGGCAGGTGGGGGGCTTCGCACCTGCAGCTGTTCCTAGAGGCCAGGTTTGTTCCTTGCAGCATCTGTTTGGGGAGGAAATGGCACGCGTATATACAGAGAGATAAACACACACACATGTGTATGCAGCATTTATACACCAAAACATTTATTGGTGAACAAGGTCTGAGTCAGTGACATCAGGAGATGAAGTGGGCACATCCCCCACCATCCCTGGCTCCTTCTCTCCAGCAGGTTCATGGTGGTCCCATCCGGTGTGCAGGCTCAGGGGTTCAGCAGCATTGTTGGTTGTCACTGACTGCTTCCCATGGCATGTGGCTGCCACTCCTGTGAGTCAGTGCAGGTGGCAGATGATTCATCTGCATCATCAGTACAATGCTCGTCTGCACGGTCTCACATTCAATGGGGGTTTTTCTATTTTTATGGTTTTCTTCAATGCCCAGATGATTCATCTCCTCGTGCCGGCACTTCAAAAGCTTCAGTCCCAGGGGTACTGTCTTCCGTGGTTGGTCTTCTAGGAAAATCATGCCACCACTTCCCTCCCACCATGCTGATCAGCGCCGACTGGGCTGTTTGTACTCTTTGCTTTTTGCTTTCTTTTTGTCTTACAGATGAGGTTATGTGGTATCCAGATAGCATTAGCTATTCATGAATAACCATCTTCCTTGCTATCTCATCCCTAATATTTTAGGAGGGCAGTGATTGCCACAGCATCTTCCAGTCTCACTCATGTAGGATTTGGCTGAAGCTGGTGAGATGGTTTGCTTGCAAATGCCATACTACTGGAAGAGTCTCCCCAGATGCCTCTCCTTGGAGTGAGTGGGGACTATGAAGTCCCTCTATGAAGGAAACCAAAACACTCACCTGGAGTGACAAAGCACATACTCAGCTTTCAGTTGTCAGCAGTAAAGCTAGTTAGATATTGGTCCTTTGCTGTACTTGTTGGCCCATGAGGTGATGAGAAAGAGCTGCTGGAGTTAACAAGGGTGGGGGCATGAGGGCTTTAAACTGGGTGTTTGCGAGCATCAGCTGGAGATGATGGGAGATGAGCAGATGGACATCAAAGAGCCATGAGATCGGTCCAGAGGGTGAGAGGACTTTGAAGGTAGACATATATCCAGAGTAAAGAAATATCCTTCCTTCTAAGAAGGAAATACCCCTACAGATGTGGGGAACAGCAAGGGAGAGGGGGAAATTCCAGCCCCTGCATGGAAGCAGCAGAGACCGTGTGGGTTTGTGGTTTAGATTTTGACTTCAGCATTTCTTGAAAAACAAGTCATAGTTTCTCAGAATACTCTAGCAGGTGTAGCACGGGTCCTCACCATGGGTATGTTTTCAATGCTTGTGTATGGTGCCTCTGAAGGGAAGAGAGCTGTAAAAAAGTCTGCCTTTCTAATTGAATGTGTATGTAGATGGAGAAGGTGCAATCTAAGATAATTAATGCTAATTAATTATTACATGGTCAAATGAGCAGGAAATGAACATGGAAACTAAAAATAATTGATTATATGAAAATAGAATAATTGCTTGTGTGTTCAGATACACGTTTACCTGGGGAAGCATATACTCAGCATTCTAAAAAGGGTTACTACAGGGGAAAAAGAAGCTGTGAAGAGAAAACATTTCCTAAAATATTCCCTACTGCACATTAAAAAAAACCCAAGGCTAGCAAAAAATAGATGAAGAAAAAGAGGCTAGTTTCAGTATCACTTGCCTTCAAAGGGGAAAATATTGACATCGCAGAGCCTATTGCACTCTCGCTATACAAATACACCTGGCCTGTGAATTTAAGCACTAACAGTGAAAAAAACCAGAGAAGACTAAATCTTGCTAACTGTCCTCAGGGTGTGCAGTGCTCTGTTGTGCCACCCTTTGCAGTGAGGCTGGAGAAAGCAAGGTGGGAAGGCTGATGGGTGAGTGACTGAAACCCGTGGGATGGGAGACTGCAGAGCCAAACCAATGGTTTTTACATCTGCCCCAACTTGGCACGAATAACCCTTGCAGCTGCATGAAGACAGGCTGGTTTCCTTACAGATATGAAAGTACTCACTTAGAAAGTCTCCAGAGCTACCAGGATCCAGGGAGGGTTCCTAGATAGCTTTTTCCCTGTCAGTTCCCCAGCCACAGTGCATAGTGAAATGCTCTTCCTCAGCAGCCGAGAAAGGAAAGGGGTTGATGCTGGTGGAGGCAGGGAGAGATGGTGGCTCCAGCCTGGGAATATGGGGTTCCTCAGACTGACCAGTGGGGTCACCTCCCTGGTCTCCACATGCTGTTGTACACCGGGTGTGTGGCATTGCATTGCTGAGCAGGTACACTGACTTCTTCAAGCACCACCTCTAGGGTTACTGGTGGGATGTGTGGGACAGCCCGTGATGAAAAATGCACAAGTATGTCTGTCCAGGGAGCCTGAGGTGTGGAGGCAACAGTGCTTGAGAAATAAATTCCAGCTTCTGTGAGAGGGATTTAAATTATAGAACTTTATAGCCAAAATTTCTCACTTTCTCCTTCCTCCTCATCCAAGGATTCTGATTTTAGATGTTTTAATGGAAAAGCAAGCTTACCAAATGTTTGCAGAAGTATTTCTTAGTGGAAAATCTGATGTTATCTTAAAACTGTGTTTGATTCAGAAATTCATCCTAACCCTTGTCTGAAGACTTGCAGTGCCAAGACACGTGTGTTATCTATCTGCTTACATCTCTCCTCTGAGGAGCAACTGGGAGGTAGATGAACAGAATTTGTTCTGTTCAGGAAGAGCACCACAGTTTGCTGTTGTTGTGCCTCAGTACAGACTTTCTATCACCTTTGGGGGAAAAGGAAGAAAGATGAAGGAACTGTCCTTGGAAATGGATAATGGTCTGAGCACTTCCCAGGACCTGCTCTCGCACAGAGGGCTGGAGGAGGAGCTCAGCACTGCACCTAAAGGAATAATCAAGTCCTCAGAAATATGTAACGGCTAAATTTTCATCTGTGAAAGGCAGCAGCAACACTGATTTGGGATTCATCGTGCATTTTATCCTGACACAGGCATTAGGCTGACCTTCAGGAAGCAAGTGGATGAAAGTGTGAGGAGGAATGTGTTACTTGTATTAAATCGGAAATAATCAGTTAAGCCAACAGCGGTTCCAGGGAGCCACAGCACTCTGTTTCCAGTAATTGATTTTGGGGAGCCCCACAGATAGAGCTTTCCTTTGTTTTTTATAATGGATCTGTCCCCTGATGATTAACTAAGTAACTCCTCTGGCAGTTACATCCTCCCTGAAATGACAGTTCCATGGCTTAGAAGTTACCAGGAGCAGCTCTGATCCCTATGCCCATGCAGCTTACTCCTCTGAGTAAAGTCCCACTCTATCTCTTCAACACCCTCTCGATGTTTGCTGACACTGCAGATCAGCGACACTGTGCAGTAGCTCAGGCAGGAGCGACTTGTCTTCTCTCATGTGTGTTTGCAGTTGGAGGTGGGACAACTCATGGAGGAAGGGTCTCTAACTGCCTATGGGGGCAAGTGGGACACAAACGGATTGTCTGGATGTTGATATTTTACCCTGTCCATCCTGCTCTGTTTCAGGATACATTTCGGGCATACACAGGAGATAGAGGGCAAATTTCTTCAATTCACTTTAAAATTGCCTCTTTAAAAGAGCTAGTGGAGCATGATCACCCACTTTCATCCTTGAGTGGGAGCTGCACAGGCACAGCTTTTCCCAGAAGAAAGCTGTAAACTTGAGGGCGTACCATGAAGACAAGTCCTTATGGCCACTGGCCAAAGGCAAATGATTACAAACTAGCAGGGGCACCCACTTCCCTTCAGCTTCATATAAACCGGATAATTATTCTTTGGCTTTGATGCTGGTATCATCAGTGCAGTGTTGGCTTGTCAAGTTGGCAGGAGCCTAAGCAGTCTTAGCAACAGGAAGTTCCTTCTGCAAATGCTTAAAACTATAATAATTATTTATTGAATAGGCAGGGTGAGAGCCAGGACATAGCAGAAATGTGAGGAGTTTCCCAGGGGATCTTCCAACATCTTCAAGATACTAGCAGGTCCAGCTGTAAAGTTATTAAATGGAAAGAAGATCTCTAAAGAGCTTTTGGCTATTTTTCTTTCTCTCTTTCCCTTTCTCGTTTACCTGGCCAAGTCTCTTCAATCTGCCTTTATTTAGTAGCTAAGGAAACCATTTTCCTTCATAAACTGAATCCTTCCTGAATAATCTTGGTGGAGGAGATGTTAGAAGAAGAGAATACAAATCACAGCACCAAATTTATTTGTAACAATGGGAGCTGTTGCTGCTAGTCCTAAGACAAACAGATAAGTCCAGTAATCACAGATAAGTGTTTTTGTTTGATCTCTATAACAATTTCTGCATTTTCAGGTAATTTCCCTTAGGCATTCACAAGCAGGTGGGAAGCTGTTCTTATACAGGCTGTATTTTAATCTATTTTAATCTATTTTAAATTGACTATTTGACAAGCAAACAAACAACTTTCTTACTTTTTTAGGACTAAACCTTTTCCTGAGACTTCATATGAGCTGAAGTTATGTTTGATTTTTAATATTATCCTTTCTGTTTTCTGCCCTTTCCCTCAAGTAAGTCAGCAAATAAAATAAAATACCCTGTTGCTTCGTTCTTGGTTTTCCCCAATAAAAAGAACTTCAAAATGCCCTAGCATCTTGCAAGGCCTTATTACAACTTAGGGGCCAAAAGTCCTGGCTGAGATTCATCCTAACTCTGCTAGATGCTATACAAACTTCTCCAGAAGTGAGAATAGTGGGTGACTAACTCAAACTCTTCATTTTCACAGCTTTCAGATTCCTATGAAAGCCCACCGGGATGTTTTCCAGAGGCATAAACAGAGACACAGATGCCTTTTTAAATCCTATGCACCCCATGCACTTAGCAAACTGACATGCAACCAGGACTTTACAGCTGATTGCAGGAACATTCCACTGGCCAAGATATTCTAAAGTGGACGTGAGCTGAAGCCAGCTTCACAACTAAGTGATGAATTCAAGCTTCAGCTCCCTGAAACAAAGACAAAACTATGGGTCAGGTTGGTAAGCTAGCAGTATGGCCCTTGCAGTTGTTCAGCAAATGCTCCTCTGGCTGAAATCTTCCCAATGGTATTAGTGTTTCTGAGACGATTGTGAGGAAATTCCAGGGGGTTCTGCTAGGGAAGGGTGCATTTTTTGATGTGCAAGGTGAGCACAGTAGTGTCAGCTTGACTGGAAATTGTTCTTTTAGTGGTGGAAGAGCAGCTATTTGAGAAGGCCTAAAGCAAACCAGGTATCTTGAGCTTTGCATCTTCCTCCTGTTCTCCATTCTTTCTGGGCCTCAGTCTTGGCAGTGCTGCGACCAAAACCATGTCTGAATTGGTTCCAGCTCTGCTTCTTGCAATGAAGCTTCAAGGATGTTTTGATGAAGTTTCTAAGGCCTGATGAACCCTGAAGTATCTCAGCTATGTTTGGGTTGCTGCTACCACCACACTGAAAAAGCTGATGTTGAACTGTGTGAATGTCGGTATAAGACAAAATTGTTGCTTTTGCTGCCATTCTGCAAGTCAGACAGTGAAGGACTAGCCAAGAGGACATTTCTCAGCTGCTGGGAGGTGTGGACAGGAGCAGGGACAGTTGCTCCTTGGGCCACCCCATGGTGGTTGAGAGCAGGGGGTCTGTGTGGGATAGTCACGTCTGTGTGACAAAAGGATACATACACCATGTAGTCAAGCAGCAACCGCTCCCAGATGGTGTTGAACTGTGATGAGTTTCCTGGGTGCAACCCTTGTCTGTGCACAACTGTGCTCTCCAAGTTGGTCTGCAAGGAGGAGGTGGCTGCAATGCCTGGTGGGAAGGAGAGCTCAACTTGCGTGCCCACAAGACATCAGCCCTTAGACATCAGCCCTTCCCCTTATTAGCCCAAATGCTGCCTCAATGTCTCCTCAAGAGCAAGGTGTAGCAGAAACCCCCAACCCAATGATGGTGATTTCACTCTATTTCGGTTTTGTCACCAACGTTTCACTGATGGTTTTGGCTACCTCTGGGTGTACCTAAACCAGTTCGACCTGCCATACTCACCCGCGTTTTGTTCTTTCTTGGACAGTTTCTGGGGCCAGACAAATGGACTATGACACATATCCCACTTAGGAGCAAGGAATAGCTAACAGGATCATGTTTGACAGCATGATTGTGTCTGGCAGTGAGCGAGCGCTGGCACTTAATTGCGGGCCATGTTGGTGTCAGCTAGGTGTAGAGGGAATGAGTATCTAATAAGTATTTGACACAGTTCATTATCAGTCATGGTAGATTAAATAACAAGACATACATTAACTCATTTAATAATTAGCTACCATCTTATCAACTTGATAAAAGAGTACTATTAAGTAACACTGACACTGTATTAATACAGTCTTTAATTTTTAACATGGAAGATTAAGATAAAACAACTGCCAAGTATTGCATTTGTAACACCTTTTCCAGCTATGTTGCAGTAAACATCGTTTCGACAGCATTAAAACATCCTGGGAGCAGTTAATGTTAACTCCCGTATTTTTCTGAAACACTTAGTATGTGCAGTAATTGCTCCCTTGCCTCCCATTCCTTTGGGAAAGAGCAAACTGGGAATGGATGCCTGCTTCAGGAGAGCTGGTTTCAGGGGAGGAAAGGCAAGTATGTGGTGAAACCACACAAAGTAGGGACTGTCCCATGCAGGGGAGCACGAGGAGGAAGGACAGATGGAGGACCTTGTTCAGGTCTGTTGTGGGCTTCCTCTGTGGTGCTTGAGCTCTTCCTTCACCTACCTTTGCATCACTCTCTTACCCGTGTAAAAATAGGAATATTGATCTTCCTTTTTCCATGTCGTTTCATTTGCTGTCTCACTGCTAGCTTTGCTGTACCACTTGTAGGGTTAACCACATTTCCTGGGCTGGTTCAGAAGGTACTGAGAGAATAATAGCTGCTGTGTGTGCTGCTCTGTATGCGTTTCTGTTGACCATATGGAAAGTCCGGGTTGACACTAGCGTAGAAACAAAAGCAATACGTGGTTTAAGCTGATTATATCTAGCAGATCTCTTCTTCATAGTGAAATACTAGTAGGAAGCGGGATGAGAAACAATCACTTTGGTTACAGCCATGTTGTAAAACTTTGGTGTATGTATATTTTGTCTTTTATTTTGCTTCCATTGTTGCTTTGTGCTAGCAGTGCTTTTTTTGAGCCACTTGTGTAGCACATATCCTCCAGCAGGACCTTTGATCCCTTGCCTTCACTTCTGGGTGTAAAAGCCATGCAGGACAAGACCTGCTGGTGGGAATCACACCCAGCAGTAGGTGGAGGTGTAGCAGTGGACAGCATTTTCTGTCTGATGCACTGGTGGGCACCCAGGGAAAAGAAGAGCTATGGCAGGGTTTCCCACCAAAAGCTCCCCAGCTAAAGTCACTGTGTAATGGTACTGGAGGGATTTCTCTTGTAGGGGTTCATCTGATCCTTTATCAAACCTCTGAAAGCTTCTGGCACCCACAAGATGTGCTGCCAGGTTTGCCCAGCCACCGTGCAGGTGAGTATCTTTCCGATTTTCAGCCCACTGCCTGCTAATTCCTTTCCATTCCTGCTCAGCTCCTATGTTAAAATGGTTGTGAACAATCCCAACCTGTTGATGTGTACCAGCTTGTTGCTGTTGCTGTTACTGGTCAAGTCACTCCATATTAATGTGTGGGGTTTGGGGGTTTAATTTCAGTTTAACTTCAGAAAGTAGCTTTAAGTTATTTCTGGGAAAAAAAAAAACAAACAAACCCTCCTGGAAGATGAGTATTTGGTTTGCAGATATTTACTAAGTTGAGTATTCATTTCTGTGATTTATCATTGTGCTGACAAGAAAGACTAAGTGACTACGCCATAGAGGGGTTGCAGACATCTTTATGTAGGGGGCTTAAATATTGTTATTTAAGGTGCATTCCTTGTTAAATGCTGCAGTAATGCCAATGGTCAATATTAAAAAATAATGGTAGGCTCAGAAAAAGCGTCATCAGCTTAAAATCGTAAGAATTAAAAGAATATGTATGTATATGTATGTATATCTTTTTAGTTCTTATTTACCTTCTGGGTTTTGAGACTGCTGTTTATGCTTGCAAGGACTTTTCCTACACATATGGTGTATCACCACGTCTTTATTATACTTGAAACCAGGTTCCCATGATATTAGTCAGCTGAAGGCCCAAGGCTTTAAGAAAGCATGGTAAGAGACCTGGTAAAATCATGGCAGGTGGCAAGCTACTGTGGCTTCTTAAAGCATCTTTAATGGTGAAACAAATTGACCAGACAGCTGGGGGAGGGAACAGGTAGATTTATTCTGAAAAATCACATTAATGGTGTTCCTGCAGGAAAACAAGCTCTTGATGGGAGGTGCTAATTATTATTAATTAAACAATTTACAGATTATATGATTAGTATTGACCCACAATATTAAACCAGTAAATTACTTATAGAGTGGGCAAAACTACAATGCAGGGAATTGAATAAGTTAATAAATCAAAATTAATGGGTGTCTGGAACAATTACAGTCATTAGTAGAACTACAGTCACTTTAAATATGTAAAGGGAAGTTCATAAAAACTAATAACGTTACCATGGAGCGGGATTTCTAGGGTTGAAACAGAGAAATAGATTACCTTAGACCCCATGTTCGATATTGAATGGGGGCATCAAATAGGGGTGCACCTGTGGAGAGGAGAGGCATCTCTGTGTCTTTCTTAAGGTGTCTCAGAGAATCTGTTTCCAAGCTGTATGCAATATGCACCTCTTCACAGAAGCCAATGAAAATTAATGACTAAATACCTCTCCAGAGGAGGCTTTGATGTTATGTCCTCCCAGAGATTTACAAAAAATGAATGACACTATCTAATGAACCCAAATCCTGCTCCACGCTCATAAAGGGCTTTTTAAAGTGCTCGGAAACTTGGAGAACTACTAATGGTTTAGAAGAAAATACACCGCTGGCTGCTGCTGGGACCCTGGGCTGCTGGTTGCTCATGTCGCTTTTGCTTTCCTATCAGACTGTGCTGGTATGGCCATTTTGCTCCAGCTCAGAGCCAGGGCCTCAGTGCATAAGCCTTCCCTCTCCCTTCCTCTGAGCACAGCCATTCTCCACCTGGAGAAGTGATCATTTTCTGCACCATGGAAATGTTTTGCTGCCCATCACAAGAGGGGCCTCTCCCAGCAGGCATGATTTGGGAGAGGGCTTAAACTATGGTATGTGAGATTCCCTCCTCTGAAAGGGAGAAGGGCTTGCACTCATGGGATGAGCTATTTCTAACGCTAAGGACACAGGACCTTGTGTTCAAAGATGATCTTGCTCTTCAGCATGAAGCCATGGGTCCTGGTCTCCTCTGGAAACCGTGACCACAGCTTCTGACTGGGGATATGCAGTTATGTAAGGCTACTTTTGAGAAGAGAGAGGGACAGGGACACAGTGTGAACCCACAGCACCAAAAAAGGGGTAGCCTGCTATGGACCTGATCTCCCTTATTTGTGTTAGCTCATGTGAAAACACAGTGAAGCCTTAACACCCCTGCACCAGGAAACTGAAGATCTCCAGCCATTTTATGTCCAGAAGCAAAGTTGTACTCTGTTACGGAGGCAGATTTAATCAACAGGAACCAATGCTGGAGGGCAGTAACAGATAAGGAGAGAAATTAGTCCCAGAGTCATTGTAATTAAAAACATCTGGGTGATGTCAGGCTGCCTAAAAGGCCATTTTCATGAAGAGTTTGTGAGCACTCCTGAAATCTTCGTGCTGATTGGCAAGAGCAAGCCTTTGCATTACATGCCACACTTTTTTCCTGTGTGCGCGAGTGTCCATGCAATATTTATGGGTTTGTGTTTTCCCACAAATACAGTTTCCTTTCTTTTTCAGTGTTGGAAAACCAATGCCACTTAAGAATTTACAAGGACAAATTGATAGCCAGACTTCTCAGCAGATGGAAGTGTTTAACAGATTTCTATATCCACTGGAGAGACTTACCACAGATGTATCTTACCCAGGGACTTCAGCCAAGGCTTTATTTGTACATGGGGAAATGTTCTTTTTTATATATGAAACTTTGCTTTTCACTGATGCTGAGCAAAGAAGCTGTCCCTGTCATCCCCAACTTCAGAAAAGCAGAGTTGGCTCTGATGGATGCAATTCAAATGGAAAATGGACAGAGTTCAACTTTTCTTCCCTGTATATCAGTACCTTTCAACCAGAGAATATGCCCTTCACCTTCTTATTAAGTTAGGTGAAGACAAATAAGCTACTTTAGGTCCAACACTGGAGTAGTAGTGAGTTTTCCACTAGGACACTGGGAGGGTTGAGCCAAGTGCTGGGCATGGGAAGGGATGTTGAGCTGGTGCTTATGGGAACTGGGTGCTGCCCTGCTTTTCTCCAGCATGGGAAAGAAAGGAGTGGCCATAGTTCACACACTCCCTGAATCTCTCCTGCATCCAAATCTCTGTCTGTCATACTAAGGGGGGCAAATGTAACCTGGTCTTCTGCAATTCTTGCCTTGTGACTTTATTCCTCACCTCTGCCCGCATCTTCAGGTGGCACCAAAAATCCCTTTTGTGTGAACGTGGGTCAGAGGTGCAGAGGTGCAGACACAGGGCGGGGATGCTCTCACAAGCTGCTGTGATGCACAGTGACCATGGCTTACCATGCTGCCTTTTCAGTGACAAATGGCTTAGGGATGTCCCAAAGACTTCCCTGCCAGAGAAACTGGCCAAAGCAGGTGTAATCACAAACAGGATTTTTTCCGTTTCTGAAAGTCAGTAAGACTTCCTGGTGAGGAAGAACTAATACGCTCAATGTCTTTTTACTATTTTTTTTAATTATTTTTAATGGGCTTTTTTATTATTAATTATTAAGTTTCATTGACAGACAACCTTGATTTTTATTGTTTATAGGACTTGTGTTGCCCCTGCCAACAGCTACACCTCACAGCTTATTGGTTTGTTTTTCATCCTCATTAATGTTAATGTGAGACTGTCAAATAAAAGGAAGCTCAGTCCTTTTCCAGATGCTCTCCTTGTTATTTTATGGGATTCGGTGCAGGAGAATGGATGCTTCTGTGCAAACTTACTGCCACTACAAGGACTGGTATGAGAGGGGCACCAAGGGTCACTGGGAGTTACTGCAAGATATGCTGGACAGTAAAATGTCACCGACATCTGCATTAATGGACTGCTGCAGGAAATTTTAACTGCACTAAAATTAACCTGGGGTATTGTTTAAGCATCTTATCAGACTGACCTAATCTGCTTTTCCAGGTGTTTATAACATAACCGTAGTTGTGGTATTTATCCATGCTGTGAAACTCTTTGAAACTCTGCAAACGTGTTATGATGGAGGTTGAGTTTTCTCCGTGTAAACATCTCTCTGGAGCAGAGGGGGTTTGCCTTGTCTTTGCTGTACAAGAGTATAAGGGTTTTTTTAGGGTGAAGCTGCTAAAACACAACCCAAGCTTGCTGCAACTGACTTTATGGTTCTGTGCAGCAGAAAAGCTCATCCCTTTAGCCTCATATTTCCCGGAGCAGCCTCTAACATGCGATGCTGTGTGCATGTTCTAGTGTTGGCTTGCAGTGGTGTGGAACTGTGGCTGCCCCGGGCTCTAGTGGGATCCTCTGCAGCTCTGGAGCAAGCCTGAGGGCTGAGCACGCCATAGCCAATGGCTGGAAAAAATCGCAGCCACTTTGTAGATGTTTCAAACAAAAGGGAAGAAAAGAGCCACAGGCTCTGACCTCTTTGCTGCAATGTGCTCACCACATTGCTTCTCCCAGCCCAAAGGAGAGCCCATTTTGTAAAGTGCACAAATAGCAATCTCAGTAGCTGGGGCTATTTTAAAGACTTTTTCTTTTTCTTTTCCTTTTTCTTTTTCTTTTTCCTTTCCTTTTTTCTTTTTTTCTTTTCCTTTTTCTTTTTCTTTCTCTTTTTTTCATTGTTCTTTTTCTTGTATGCAGTGTCTTGAAAGTATTTTAAGTTTTTGCTAAAGAGATCTATAACAGATTTCCCACAGAGGGAAACCTTGCCAGGCATTAAACCGAACAACTTCAGTTTGTATCTAAGTGTGTCATCAATACCATGAAAGCAACAGAGTGCATTTGGGTGAGGTCAACCGAGCTTCAAGACAAACCATGTGGCAGAAAAGTCCACCTATGCAAACCTTTAGAAGCAAAGAAAGGGCTCCTTGGAGGGAGGTTTATTGCCAGCCCTGTTGCCTGGTCCTGATCTTCCTTCCCTTGCAGCCCCTGGAAAGCCTCTTCTGCAGAGAGGGTGAGGGTGTCCTGCTGGCAATGCCATGTGGCAAGGAGGGTGCAGGATTGTTGCTGCCCTGCCCTGCCAGAGCTAATTCTCACTGCTGGTCCCTGGATACCACAATGTATCCCATAAACCCAAGGAGGCCAAAGGATGCCCTTAGGACAGGCAAGGAGGGCTCATTTGGCTGTGTTTGCTGCTTCCCTCCCTCTCAAAGCAGCGGTGGATCGGAGGCACAGGGACCTAACTTCTGTCCAGCTCCAAAGCCTTGTAAGACATAACAGACCAGATCAAAGGCCTCAGCAGCTTAATAGCCACTTCCCTCCTAGCTTTTTGCTAAGGCGGTACTGGGAGCACAAACCTGAACCAACAGGTTGGGAGCAAAATCATATGTTTCCATGGGGAATCACGTTTGCGCTTCAGCAACCAGGCGAAAAAAGCCCGAGACCAACAATTTGCTGAGCACAACAGCTAACGAGTTATTAGGCATGTACAAACTTGAGGAAGTGGCTGCTCCTGCAGCCTCCAGCTTTCCTCGCTGGAAGAGGGCTGGGGAGGTGGCACGGCTTTTGCTGCCCTTTGCATTGTTCATCAGTCCCAACCCTTCCCACTTTGGTGCTGCAAAGAGGCAAGATCCAGGATACAACATTTCTAACAGCAAAGCACCGTGCAGGCTGGTGGCCATGCACTGGAGGAAAAAGAGGTGAAACAACACGTCCTTGTCACTGAGGTGAACTAGAAGTGTGTGCTGGTGCCTGGGAGTCAAGGGGTCTCTAACAGGGGTGAAGTGCTGTCATTACAGCACAGCATGGCTCTCAGGAGCAATGACTATCTCACACCTTACTGGTTTCCCATGCTTCCAGTTACGTCTGAATCACTTTACCATGGGGGGCTATTGCCAGACAGCTTGTTGATCACACTGGCTGACACAGATGCTGTTGGAGGGTTTTAAACTACGAAACATCACCAGTATTTCCAATGCTCTTGTCAGGCTGCACTGGAAACAGTAAGTGAAACTCTTAAAAATTACCTTATTTTCACTGAATATAAAAGTGTGGGACAGCTTAGACCCACAGTGCAAGGTGACAAGCCACCATCAGATGACCAAGATCAGGATTTACACAAAACTGACCTGAGGCTTCCCATGAATATCAATTCTTATTTAAAAAGTGAGTTTACATTGGCCTTTCTGAGATAGCTGCTGTCTCTGGAGAAGATTGTCCACTTACAGATCCTGGCTAACTCGTTGGCTTGAATTTTCTAAAAGCAAATTTCCTTTGCAGTGAGTTTCCAAGTGAGCCTGTTTTGTTTTTTGTCAGAGATAGGAAGGATGAACAGTGCCTGGGCAGGATCCCATCAGTTGCAATAGCCCTTGGATCTTTTGGCAACGTAGATCTTATCTTTGGTCCTCGGAAGTGTGGCTGGCATAAGTGCTGAGGTCACTGCTTTGATTGCACCTCTTCCCCCTGTAGACTCCCCCAGCACACCCCCCTATACAAACACACATGTATATACATCACAAGTGCAAGGGCTGGCAGATGTGGCAGGTAGTTGTTTGGAAGTACCCCATTAGAGGGCTGAGTCTGCAGGAGACTTTCACAAAGGGCCAAGGGGGCAGTGACTGAGAGCAAGATGTACAAAGGCCCTTCAAAATAAGGCTTTGCCAGAAGTGTCTCACTGTCAGGTATTGACCAACCATGGCGACCTTCAACCAATAGACACCACCTACACAAAAGGCACCTCCATGAAAACCTGGTTAACTTTGCACCCCTACAGCTTGTGGTGGGGCCAGCAGGAGGGAGATTATGATGTCCTGGTGGTGATGGCACATCTGTATGTGACGGCACACAGATGCTTTGTGCCCCACAGGGTGCCCTCCTTCAGCCTCATATAGAGCAGCAGAAAGCCTCCCAAAAGCTGGGGTATGGGAAAGACTTTTTACCATGTTAGCAGAGGGAAGTGGGGGTGAGAAATTATGGCTGCTACTACCTGTTTGAATTTGGAAAGAAATCATCTTGGTATTAGGTTCCTCCAATATCAAAAAATCCTCCAATTTTTTCCAATTTCATGCAACAAAGTCGTTTTGTTGTTTTTTTTTTCCAAATAGGGACATCAGAATTCAGGTTAATAACTAGTAACAGTGCTGGGTTAGGGCTCTGTCCCAAATACTGCTCTCAGGCTGAGTGATACCCCTCAGCTGGGCAGTGGTGTTGCTCCTGATATCCAAGAGCATTACACAAATGGGAACACAGGACACAGATGAAATGTCCATCTCCGGAGGAGGCTGGTTGCCAGTACGCAGATGCCCAGGTCCAGCCTCCTGGAAGGTCCGGCCTGTTGTGTCGGAAGGGCATTTCCATCCGTCACTCCATCAAAGCTGGAGATCATCAAAAGCTAGAGGTGCTGGCCATCCTCCGGAGGCCCCACTTGCTCCTTCCCCACTCCTCCCATCTGCCTCGCAGGTAGGGGTAGCTCCGGCAGCCGCCGGGAATATGTTGGGTCTAAACATTTCCAAGTGCTGTTCGGATCGTTAAGAGCCTGTTTGCATTAGAACAGGGGAAATGGTGCCACACAGCAAACAAAAGAGCTCCTGCAAAGCTTGTAGTGCTCTCCAGCTTGGGGGCAGGTGGGCCGGTTACAGAAATCCCCTCGGATTCAGAAATCACCTCCAGTGGGTTCCGAGGTGCCTTCAGGAGTGAGAATTAATGAGCTGTTTCTTCTTACAGCCCATGAAACAAGGGGCAGCTCATCAGAGAGACCTGAGCCTGCTCCCAGCTAACTCTACTGCACAGCAGCTATCCCACCCACCCACCCTCCCTGTACGGGGACTGCGGGGACTGCGGTGCAGTGGGTCAGCCTGCCCCAAGCAGGGCCTTGTGCCAGTCCTTCACACCCGCCTGCTCTGTGCTCAGTGCCAGCAAAGCCAAAAAGCTCACCCCACCCGCCCGCACTTCTGGATCCTGCAGGGATGCTGCTCCCTGGGGCTGGTCCCTGCACTGTGGCTCCTTGTCATGCTCCCTCCCTGCGCTCCTTGGGGGCAAACGTGTCTGAAGAGTGTGAATTGCTGGGATTATATTTGCGCATTTGGGGAGGGAAATGTGTTGCTTGGGTGAGCATGGTGTTATTAACCAGCTTGTTCAAGGCTTTTGGTGCTTTGGCTTATTCCTATACAGCATGTCTACACACAGCACAGTCAACTAGGACAAAATACAGCACAGCTTACCAGCAACAGGCATATGCCTCTAGAAATGACACCTTATTCCGCTGCTCATGGGGTCAGAGCAGGGACCAGCTGCAGCCATGTATGTTGGACCATGAGTTACTAAAAACGTGGGTCAGCCTCTGCTTGGGGGCCTGGGTTTGCATAGCTGCGAGGCTGTCAGCATCTCTCTTGGGCTGGTCCTACCACAGGCTGCAGCAAGCCCAAGTAGGGAACCCAGGGAGAAGGATGCGAGGAGAGGCACCCCAGGACATTCCCCATGCAATGCATTTTCCTTGGGCTATTACTGTAAGTTGGTTATTTGGGTTGCAAGTTTGGGTTTGTTTTGGTTTTTTTTTTTTAATGCTTACAGCATTAATAAAGAACATTTTGCAGGGCTCAGCTTTTAACAGAAAAGCAAAGCAACTTTGCAGGGTGTTGCCAGCCCTACCCACTCAACTACTTTTAGCTCTAAAAGACCTTATCAAGTTGAACACAACTGACAGGTCATATTTCGAGGAAGTGAGCCAAAAATGTTTTCACTATTTAGCTGGGTAAATTCAAGTGCTGAGCAGTTTAACCCCCAAAGCACCCTCCTCATCTGCTCCCCACATGCCTTTTAAAATTGGTTTTATAAAGGACAGAATGTAGCTTGGCTATTTGTGCACTGAAACGTGAGTAAAATGCCACATTTTCCACAGCATTGTAAATAGATGGGAGATCATTTGGTAAAAGGTAACCAGGGGGGACAAGGAAAGAAAACCCCCAAAGGTGAATTCCATCAGTGTTTCCAGGCTCCACTTCCACTGTTGTGCAATTAAGTCCAATTCAGTTGATGCATTGGTTACCCAAAATGGAAAGACAGAAGGTTTATATTGCGTTCCATTATTACGGGTATGATGAAAGTACCACAGGACCCCATCCCTGATAGAAACCTCTATTGTCTGAGACACAAAGCTGAGTAATAAACACAGTCCCTGGGGGAGATTCTCAGCTGGTATAAATTATCACAGCAATTAATGTGCTATTCTGAAGTATGACAATTTACAACAGATGATAATCTTCCTCCTGGCCTGGAAGAAATACCGACTGCAGTGCAGGATTCGATCAAGCTAGCTACAACTGCAAACTGCCGTGATTTACACGCTCTGTTAAAACCATTCTCTGCCACGTTGCTCTGACTTAAGGGGTTTAAGTGCAACGTTTAGGTTCCCCCTCTGTCTTAAAACAGGCACCTGCTAGCACCCACTTTCCAGGTGCAGCCGGCAGCTTTTAGGTAGCCTGGCTGTGCCCTGGAAACCAAACCTTCCTGTGCCGGTGTCATGGGCATCTGCTGCTCTGGAGGTGTGGGGTTTTCCAGGTGCTGCCCTGAGGAGTCTCTGAAATGATCTTTGGAAATGGGATGGGAATGCAGTAACAAAGATGTGTTTCTGCGGTTGCATCATGGCCTGAAGGATGAGGTTTGTGGGAAAGCTTTCTGTATTCTCCACCTTAGCACAGTAGCTGCCACCATTGCCTTCTCCTTTCCTCACAGGTTACTCTAATCCAACACCTTAGGGCATGTGAGCATTTATCTGCTGTTATTTTTGTTACCCTGTTAGGGCTTTGCTGCAGGTAGGAAGCCAGCAGGATCTCTGCCATGACAGGAATACTCCTGTCTCTCCAGAAGCAGAGATGAAGGCTCTTGAGGAGCTATGCATTTTTTTAAAGAGATGCATAGACAGCTCCCACAACATCTAAAGGAGGAATTTCAGGATCTGGCTGTGGATTTAACATTTTTGTCTGCTGTTTGACCTTACAGCAACTTTCCAGTACCTAAAGGGGGCCTATAAGAAATCTGGAGAGGGACTTTTTACAAAGGCATATAGTGACAGGACAAGGGGGGACGGTTTCAAACTGAAAGAGGGGTGATTTAGATTAGACATTAGAAAGAAATTCTTTACTGTGAGGGTGATGAGACCCTGGCACAGGTTGCTCAGAGAAGCTGTGGCTGCCCCATCCCTGCCAGTGGTCAAGGCCAGGCTGGACAGGGCTTGGAGTAACTTGGTCTAGTGGAAGCTGTCCCTGACCATGGCAAGGGGGCTGGAACTGGATGATCTTTAAGGTCCCTTCCAACCCAAACCATTCTGTGATTTAGGCACCTAAATGATCTAAATCCATCCTTAGCAAAGTGATTCTGTTTTTTTTTTCTCTTTGTTGGGGGCGGGCCACTATTATTCCTTCTGTACACATACATCTTCAAGCCGAGGAATTACACTGTGGAAACTCAAGAGTACAGACCCCTCACATGTGCTTTACATATAGCACAAATACATACCAGGTTAACTCCTGACTTGATTATTGTTTAGCCTGGAGATGTTCCAGATGCCACTCCTGTTACACATGTGCAATAGAAACAGGATTTCTTTATCTGGTTAAGCATTTTTGGATCCTCCCAGATGTAGACATTACTATTATAATAACGGTTATGGTAATTTTCAAGGTAGGTGATAAATCTATTGCTTAATCCATCTCTTTCTTAATTAGACAGCGAGTATAACATCACTATCTGGAATAGAAGGAGACTCAAGTGAGATCAGCTTTTGAAATCTAAAATTCAGATTATTTTTTCCTTTGTGAACATGGAGGGGGGGAAATGATGACTGTTTAACAAACTCCAGTGATTTATTTGGTATCCTCTTGCCTTATCAAGAACCCACAGATTCAAACTGTAGAAGCCTTAGAGGACCCAGTGGAGAAAAGTCTTAGATTTAATCCTACGAGGCATTTTAAAACCATGAGGTGATACAGAGCACATATTTTAGAAGGCAAAATGAAATGCTTAATCTTCATCAGTTAAACAAAGGCCACTCCAATAACACGGAAGATTATATAGCTTTGAGGAGAAGGTTTAAGTGGTTACTGCAACGCAGCTAAACTGGGATGATGAGAACTGGGAACAGGAGACATGAGCAGGGGTTTTGGGTTTGAATCAATATCTGTGGGTCAGTCCATGTGAAACCTAGACCTGACCATGTAAATTGAGATTAGGGCTCATTCAGGGACCTCTTATGCATCAATGGCCCAAAGTGTTTCAATAACCTGAAAGGAGCAAGACAAGCTGTGTGTGTCTCCACAATGCTAAAGTAGGGGTCAAAGCAATGGAGGGGATGTGGCTTGGCCAGTGTAGCTTGTATGGTGATGGATTGCTCCTCATGCTCTCTATTTCTGTCTTATCACCTTCATTTTAGTTTGTTGAAAATAATTCTTTTGTAAAGATTTTGCATCTAACTTTCCTCTTTTTGAAGAAGCCTTTCAGATGCTGGCTTAGAGGTCTCCTGCCCGTGCACTACAAACCTTGTAGAGAGCTCTGCAGTCTTGCCAATGGCTTCTAGATTAGTATTATTATTACCATGCACTTGGCATCAAACCCATATGAGCTGCTTACTCAAAAGAGCTTAGAATAGAGAATAAATTACAGTTTTTACAGGGGAAAAAAAAAAAGGGCAAGTCAATCAGTTTAAAATTTCACCCAGTTCTAGCAAGCAGAGCATCTGCAAGTGCTGTGACTTTTTATTCCACGAACTTTAAACAGGATGTGTTTGAAGCTGGGCTGTGGCTGCAGCTCAGCCTTTCCTCTCTTAGTTTTCACTTCTGTAAACTTTTTTCTTTCAATTAAAAAAAGAAGTGCTTTCTATACCCAAATTGAACTGTTTATTAGACTCTGAGTGCCTCTGATGCAACAAGTGGCTTAGGAAGACAGTGGTTTGCATTTGGGGTATTTTTAGCTGATTTGCAACATAACAAGCAGCTTATGTCTGTGGCCTTAACTGTGAGTGGCAGGAGCCTGTCACTCATAAAGCCTTATCTGATGCGGAAGGCTTCCTCCATCTGGAGCTTCTCTGTTCTGCCAACTTTTGTCCTACTGTGGAGAAGCTGTAAAGATCAGATCATTAATTAATAATATCCTAAGGATATTGTCTTAAGCCAGTGCAGTAAAACAAAGCACTGATTTATTGAGTTGTTTCTTTTTCCTGCCTTAAAAGACTTTAAAACACTCTCTTCCTCTCCTCTGCCAGCCAAAGAAATCCACACAAAACCAGAAAAAAAACCCAAACAAACCAAATCCCAGAAGTCTTGTTGTAGTGCTGAAATCTAGACCTAGTGAAACTGCTGCATGTGCTTGAGGGTGGCAGAAGAGAGGGACTTCCCAACCTCTTGCTTACCCCTCTGCCAGGAACAGAGTGTGTATAAAACAGCTAAGCTAGTTTACAAAAGAACCCGTGCAAGCTGGGCTGAAAGCAGCATGCAGTGCTGCCTCAACAGCAGCCCCTGAGACTGGAGACACAGGGCTGCTGGCTGTCTCCCTGACTGGGATGGACACGTTCAGTCAGCATCAGCCTCTGCAGAAGCACATCTTTTGGAGAGGATGTGCAGGTTAATGGCAGCCATAGACCTTCCTCCCACAGCCACCAATTATTTTCTTTTCAGGAGAGCTACTTTTAATTTATATCAGCTTAACTCAGATCAAAATCAGGACTGGTGTGTCAATAAACCTATGGACAACTGTCCTGATGGGTTATGTATCGGTGCCCTTTTACATAGACCTTATTGCGTTCATTTCATTTACCAACATAATCATCTGGCATCAGCATCCAGATGAGGGTATTAGAAGAGGAAAATTACCATGACATATCAGAGGTGACATTCAAGTACAAAGTCCCCACCATTTTCTGACTCAAATTCTGCAATTACAAAAAAAATGAGCCCATTACGTGCTGGGGGTGCTTTCAAACTGTAGGGCAGCCTTGCAGGCAGGGAGCATGGCAATAACACGAGCTGCACTTTGTGTTCAAACAATGTTTGACAGCATTAAATATAACACAGGCTCATCTAACCTTCATGTCTCCATTCAGGTGTCTGACAATGGCAGCAGCATTGTTTTATTATAGATTGAAGTGCATTTTCCTTTTCTTTTGACAGGCTTTTCTTTCCCCTTCAGAGCACACTGAAGAGATCCAGACGTGGGGGTTTTGGTGTATTGAGACAGCTGGGGGTA
Source organism: Pezoporus wallicus (assembly GCF_028554395.1). NCBI lineage: Eukaryota > Metazoa > Chordata > Aves > Psittaciformes > Psittacidae > Pezoporus > Pezoporus wallicus. The sequence goes on from NW_026637266.1 coordinate 2,416,405, forward strand.
TTTTCTCATCTCTCTTGTCTTTCCCACGGCACGGGCTGTCCCCTGCAGCCAGCCACATGGCTCAGGATCTCTATGGCCCTATCTGGGGCTGAGCCTCCCGCTCCTGTTTTGAGGGCAGCATTGAGTGAGCGGCGAGGGGCGAGAGGCTGTTTGGAGAGGATGAGAAATGAAGGTACAACAGATCTGCCACAGTGGTGCTATGTGACTTTTCATGCAACCAGCAGTGGCATGAGGGGGAGGGAGGACAGGATCCAGGGCTCTATATGGCTGCGGGTTAATCTATCCTGACAATAGAGCTGTTAAGGTATCTTTGCTTAATGGGACCTGGGGATAATTGGATTTAGCAGTCAGGGCCAAGCTGAGAATCCCCGGGGCAAAGGGGCTGGTAACTGGGATTTCCCCCTCGGGGGGGGGGGGGGGGGGGTGTCAGGGTGTCTGCCTGGCTGGAATGTGACTGGGGAGAGAGAAGTCCTTGCCACAGCCCCTCTCTGCTTTCTGCAGAGCTTGGGGTAATGAGCCAGAACCCGCAGCTCCCTCCTCAGGGTGAAATTCCTTTCCACATCACCTTAGTTCGCTCCCTCTCATCTTGGATGACTTTGTTTCCCTTAATGGTTAATCTCAGAGGAATATTTTAAGGAAAAAAAGAATCGTATTGATATGAAATTGTTTTTTCTTTTTTAATTGCAGAGCATTTTGAACCATCCTTAGGAAATAATGAAAGGTACAAAAGTCAGAGTGAAATGAAAGATGAAACACAATTATACCAAAACGCAATTTAAAATGCAAATCTGCCGGCGAAACTGCACGCCCCTAATTGCGGTGTTCTCTCTTATCGCGCTTCAAAAGCTCTGCGTGCTACCTTCCTCCCTCCGGGAAGGGCCTCAGCCGCGGCTGTGCTGCCACACTCTGACCTCTCCAGTGAAATACGGGTGACCCGAAACAAAACCGGGAGGAGAGAGGGGACGGAGGGGGCCGGGGCACCTGCGGTCCGCGGCGTCCGCATCCCATGGACAAGGGAGGGAGAGAAGCTTTACAGGGCAAGAGAAGGGTGTGAATGTGTAGGTCTGGAGAATGCCAACCTGCTGTGTGTCAGTCTCTAACGGCAAAGAAAACATAATTGCACTTAAAATAGAGTTTAGGTGAGAAATTAAAAAACAGCTATTGATACACCTTTGCCCAGAGCCTGGGAAGTGAAGACGCAACAGGAATGTATTTAGTTGTTGAGCAAAGCGTCTGTAGCTCTTGAAAGTTGTCCATGGGGGCTGAAATTCCTGGTTGGGCTGTGTAGCAGGCAGCACCGATGTACTGCATGCACCACCGTGGCCTCCCGGCCAGCACCTCTCCCCGCTGCAAACAGAGGGGGGTGTCTCTGGTGTCCTCTCCCCTGATTTAACACAGGTATTGATGTAGAGGTGCCAGTCTTCGCCAGCCAGCAGGTGGATGTGTGACCACATTCTGGCCATTAAAGATGTCCTCAAGGATATCAAGGAGGCAATTATGCCTCATGGTCCCAGGTAGGCTGGCCTTTCATGAGCATGTCTAAGCAGTTTCTGAAGCTGTTTGTACTTTAACCTTTGCAATAACTCTGTGCAATTAACCCCCATGGTTTTACTCTGATTTCTTGCATGGCCTTGGAAGGTTCTGGGCTAGGCTTTGGCTCAGCATCTCACAGGGAATTCAGAGGAACTGGGTATTTCAACCTGTTCAAGCTTTTTAGGGTTGCATCCTGCATAGCTGCTTTTCAGCTACATGGGGCTGAGTTTCTTCTGTGATTTCCCGCAATCTTCATATGAGCAGGATGAAGGCTTCACAACCTCTATGATAGCTGTTACAGGATAGGTTTGTCACTGCAAGGCATCAAGATGCTCTAAAACAGTGTACTCCTTGGGGTGGCTGCTTGGACCCTCCTCTGCGTTCATGTGTGCTGAGGGACACTTGTGACACAGCCAGTCCCACACTATTTTGGTCTGTGGTGGAGAGGGGACAGGGCTTTGCAGGCAGGCTGGCATATGTATTACTATCCAGGCCGCTTTGGGAAAATGACTGTTGCTTGGCACATACAGCTTTGTTTAACTGCATGAACAGCTTGCTTGGCAGGTACGGTGCCAGCTGGACACACGGTTACGAATGTAAACTCAAGGAAGAGGTAGTTGCATAATCTAAGAATCAAAACCTGATCCTTAGTGGCCAGAGTGTGTTGCTTGAGCTAAGATATATGCTGAGATCTTGAATTATTAATGCAACCTTATGCTGGAGATGTGTATTCGACGTGGAAATATTTGGTGTTACCACCTGCTGCTGACCTTTTTGAGTTGCATTTTGCCAATCTCAGACTTGATCTGTACTTTATTGAACAAAGTCTCACATCTTCTCTGGAAATACTTATCTAGCACTACTGACCTAATGATATGGTTTCATGTGGCACTTATTATTACTACTGTTACTGTGCCCCTAAAGCACTGTGGTGTTGCCTGGAGTCCTCATCCTGCAAGGGACAGCCAGGAGGGTGGCAGCATCAGACTAAAGCTTAAGGAGATTAAAGCAGCAAATTAAAAGTTTCAAAATGAGCTTCCAAATGTTATTCCTGCCCTGAGCCTGAGTTGTGGTACCCATTCTAACACAGGCATCACTGCAGTCCTGAAAGCTTCTAATGGCTTTCATCCGAAGGTCTCAGAAAGCCAGCCACAGTGCATAAACACTAGTTAAAAACTATTCATGAAGCCAAAACATGGCATCCTTATTTCATGTAGATGCGTGAAGGCAGCAAGCACCCGCTCTCATGTTAGCTGTGATGTGACTCAAGTTTTAGAGCTGGAGGTTGGGTGCTTACACGCAGTCAAGGGAGCTGCAGCCACTGGTCGTGGCTTGACAGCAGCACAGCTGGGTGAAGATTATTTATTTCCACTTAGCAGAACCATAATGAAAAATGCCTTGCCTCAGACAGGCACGGTGCTCACCTGGCTCCTTCTGCGCTGATGGATGGGAAAACGAATGAGGTTTTACTTGCCTGCGGAAAAAAACATCCACAAAGAAAGCCAGCCTGAGCTCACCTCATTGGAAGGGCTGCCAGGGACTTTTAAAGCTCGTTTTTGGGGGTAGGGCAGTGGTGAAGCAATCATCATCTGAATGCGTGCATGCAGTAAAATCGGTATATGTTCTAAATGGTCTCTTTTAAAGCAAAACTGAGTAGTAAGTAGGAATGATTCCCTGCAGGCTGGCAGAAGGACACAGTTGGTATCACACGTTTTAGCAGCTGGCATGTTAATGAGGCCATTTTTATTGAAATGAGCTAAATACTATTAACATTTGTGGGCTCCCAACTGATTTCTGAAGCATTTATTGAACTTCAAAAAGTGCTTCAAGAATCAATTAAAAATAGGTTTTTAGATTTGATAGAAAGAAGACCAAAGAAAATTACGCCGTCACGTTTATGTTTATCTGAACAGATCTTACCTGTGTGTTGCTGACTTTAAACAGTTTCCTCTCTTTTTTCCTTTCTGTGCTCTAAATAATGCTGAAAAATATCTCTTTTGAGGAAGCAATGAGGTAGTCTGTAGCCAAGATGATTTTGTTAGTGCGGGTTCTCTCCCGCATGGGAAGGCGGTTGATGTGTGTCTGAAAGTGAATAAATGGCTCCATTATACAGTGATTTTGTTTGGCCATATTCACCAGTGAACTTAAAGTGTATTTAAATTATTAATTAGATTATTAATTAAAATATTAAAAAAACTTTAGAAGGGAAGAAAGCAATGAAGAGGAGTCCGGCTTGGCTTTGGATGAGGGGGTAGATGGCAAGCTGTGCTTCCCATTTCTCCTCTCCCCTAGGCAGATGTAGGGGAAACCCATGAGCTTTGATGTGTTCTGGGAAGCCTGAGCAGCCAGCTCTGGCAGCAATGGTGAGGAGGTGCCTGCCAGGCATCTAGCGGTTCAGTATGCCCAGCCCCACCATGGCACAGGGAGGTGAGGTGCTGCTGGCTCCTTAGCAGCTTCCCTCAGCTATGTGAGAGCTTGATATTTAAAGCATTGTGACAAGCTCTAGTACCTTAAAGACAGAGTCAATTATCTGGTGCTAAGGTGAGGGGCTTGTTGGTAAAGACAAATATTTAGAGGAAAAATCAAGCCACGTTCTTGAAAGTGACATTAATCTAAGCAGGGTGTCAGCCCGCAGACGCCGGTGGAGTCATTATCCCAAGCTGAAACAACAACCTATGCAATTTTATTTCCCTTGTTTTGTATTTTTTGTCACAGCAGGTATTTGTTGCCTGCAAATATGTGTAACATTCATCAAAGCAGTCAAAGTTTGCCCTGAGCCTTGTTGGCGCATTAGGGTGCAAGAGCCATGCATGCCATGGTGGCCAAGGGCATCCTTCAAGCCATGGGCTAACAGTGTCCCATACAGCTGCTGCAGGCGGGGGTGAATTCAGAGAAAGGGATGGCTGCTTTGTTGGAATAAATCTGAATAAGGATGAACAGGCCATCCTCTGCCCTCCCCAGGGTGCTGCAGGTGCTATCAGACGGTCTTTATGGCCAGAGCAGAAACCTGCTCATCAGCAAGGCTCCCAGGAAAGCACTGAACGCTGTTGGAGGGACTGACACAAAAAACTAGAGTGGGAATTTTAGTGCTTACCCTAAGTGCATCTTGCTTGTTTACTAATGAACCTAGCCTCTGGCAGAGAAATGCTGTTGGCTCCATTTAGCAGCAGCTCTGCAGAGGAAAGCAGAGTGTTAGAGTATGATCTATGGTGACGTACCAAAAATACGGGCTGTTAGGTCTGCCTGCAGTCTGTGAGAGCATGCCGCAAATGTGCAACTGTGCAGTAGCTAAAATGAGCAGTGTTTCTGTTTCTGTACCCGTTCCAAAAAGTTGTATCACTGCTTCTAGTTTTATCTCGTATCTAACCTGACAATTACTGGCCACTAGGATGATGAGTTTTTTCATTGGCTTCCTTTGAAAGAAACAAAAAAGACAACAAAACAAACCCTCAAAATAAGCAAAGAGGTCCCACAGTGAAAGCACAGCAAGTGCAAAAATAAACCAGCAGGCAAAAAAAAAGACTACTTATTGTATAAATATGCCTAGAAGTGGTTGGGTTTTTTTTTCTCATTTGACTTGAATCCTTCCCAAACTAAAAATAGCCTAGTTGGAAGGAAGGAGAAGGAAACCAGAAGAAACAGCCTGTCACTCTGGTGCCTTTGATAGCAAACCTGCACTTTTCCCAAGCTGCCAGGCCATCACCCAGTCACCACTTAGGTTGTAGGAGCGTGACATGCAAGTGAAGGAGGCCAGAGCTCACCAGGTGGTGAAGGAAGGAGCTTTTCCCACTCTTAAATGCTGGAGACATAAGCCTGAAAGGCCAGGATGGTGTGGAGGAGAGGGGGTGAGCAGCAGTGGTGAAGGCTGGAGCTGGGGCAGCAGCATGAAGAGCTGCAGGCTTGTCCTGCCAGCAGAGAGAAACGTCCTCCACCGGCTTCCATCACCCATCCTTGCTGATGGTGTGCCCTGTATTAGCTATTGGGGGTAATGGTGTGACAATGGAACAGGCTTGGTGAACTCTGCATGGAGGTTTTGGGGACCTAGATCATGGCTGACAAAGTCAGCGAACTAGACCTGATGTAGGAGAAATTACTCAGTTTACATTTCTTCACTCTTCTGAGTCCAGTTTTGTCATATGGAAAGGAAACATGGATAATGCAGTTACCTAAGTTAATTGCTACATGCTGATCTCCATTATTTAGCCCTGTGGCAAAATCTGATTTACCTGCTTGTTGTCTTTGAGGCTGCACAATTGCTTCAAGCTTCATCCAGGGAGGAATTTAGCCTTTTACTGTTATGAAAATCACAGGCTGTTTCTCAGTGTGTGAGACCTTGATGAAGTGCATGCTGGCAGTGTGTGCTTGCAGCCCAGAAAGCCAACCGTATGCTTGGCTGCATCAAAAGAAGCGTGACCAGCAGGTTGAGGGAGGTGATCTTGCCCCTCTACTCTGCTCTTGTGAGACCCCACCTGCAGTACTGCATTCAGCTCTAGGGCTCCCAACACAAGAGGGATGGGAAGCTGCTTCAGTGAGTCCAGAGGAGGGCCAGGAATATGACTGAGGGGGCTGGAGCACCTCTCCTGTGAGGACAGGCTGAGAGAGATGGGCTTGTTCAGCCTGGAGAAGAGAAGGCTCCAGGGAGACCTTACAGCAGCCTTCCAGTGCCTAAAGGGTGACTACAGGAAATCTGGAGAGGGACATTTTATAAGAGCACATAGTGATAGGACAAGGGAGAAAGGCTTTAAACTGAAAGAATGTAGGTTTAGAGTAGCTATTAGGAAGAAGATCTTCACTGTGAGGGGTGGTGAGGCACTGGAATAGGCTTTCCAGGGAAGTTGTGACTGCACCATCCCTGGCAGTGTTCAAGGATAGGTTGGGTGGGGGTTGGAGCAACCTGCTCTACTGGAAGATGTCCCTGCCCAAGGCCAAGGGCTGGAATTAGATGATCTTTAAGGTTCCTTCCAAATCTAACCAGTCTATTGATTATCTTCTGCTGGGCACAGACACACACGTTGAGTACCCAAGGTGCACTTCAGTTTCTCACTCTGTCACCCCCTCTGTGAATTATCCCTGTATTTGTATTTTGCATTTCTTTAAATAGTCCAGGATCAGTGTTCCAGCTGGCATAATCTGACCTCTTTTCACTAATACTGCCTCTATTCTGCTGATGCAGCACCTCTCTGGATCTTGATAATTCTCTTTAAAATACAGATTCAAAGTATTCTTAAAATGCTTTATGAGTACTTCCTGAATAACAAGCCACTTTCTTCTAACTTCTTTTTGCTGAGTTCACATCACTGGTTCAATTTGCAGGACAGGGGCAGCCTGCAGGTAAGCGTGCTAAATGATAGCTACGAGCATCACCATGGCAGAAATCAATCCATGACAGTGCTTGTGGCTGTGCTGCAATTTCAATGCATGAGCAATTAACACATTTAAATAAAAAGCCAAGTTGAGGTGTTTGTTGATAAAGGCAATGTTCAAAAGCTCCATAAATTAATCCCCAAGCCCAGGGGCTGCCGTGGGGCTGGAGGCTGGGCAGAGGTTAAAGCTGGCTCCAGCTCCAGCATCGTGCAACCAGGCACAAATCCAGTGCCTGGATGTGTGCCTGGTTGTTTGTTGGTTTTAACAGTGCTTAGACTACCCATGTAGATCTCTTTAGATGCTGAATGGTTTTATGGCAGCTGCTGCCTGGAAAGTGTCACGTGCCAGGGCCCTAATCCTCAAATAGTCATTTAGGTGATAACTGTTACTAAGATTAATAGCTGAGATTGTTCCCAGTAGTTAACCATGCACAAATTTGCTGGAAGATGATGCAGCTGAAGATCTGAAGTCAGTAAGAGGATGTGATAACTGATAAGTGTTGGAGGCGGCAGAAAGGATAACCAAGATGATGGCATTAGTGAGGCAAGATGTCAGTTTAATTCTTACTGCCATAAACAGCTTCCCTGCTACAGTTTACTCTTAGTCCTATTTCTGGTGGGGCTTTTTTGTTTTGAGTTTGTTTGGTTGTTTTTTATTTTTGGTGGTGGTGTTTGGTTCAGTTTGTTTTCCTTTTTCTTTCTACAAGTCTCCATTTCCACCTGTTACTGTTCAGGAAAATTCACCTCATCCAGCACGTGGCTGCCTTGGTACCTTTGCTGCTACAGGGAGGTCCCTGTTCTTCCGCCCAGTTTGGCCCCGAGGTGTGCTGGCGGTGCCTCTATGGAAGAGTTGCAGTTTGGATGCAGTTTCGCCGCTTTTAATATTTTAGATGAGACTGTGTACTAGCAGCAGGGACCCTGCCCACAGAATGCCAGTATACCAAAATGAGTAGAGCCAAATGGCGCTGGTTGCAGCTCCCTGTCCGCACCGTGATGCTGGATCCAAACAGCATTTGTTGGACCTGGGCGGGATTGCTGATTTGTATATGACACAGTGAGGAATGTTAAAAAGCAGGGCTGGCTCTTGCCTACAGAGAAAGTAGGTGGCTGTTGATGAGCAGCAAAACAATTAATTGTCATTTATTGCCTGAGAAGATAAATAGCTGCTTTCTCTGGCAAATGAGAGCTTAGAGTTGGCACAAGTAAAGATTAGCTTTCCCCACTGCCTCCTGTGTGTGAGGCTGTCCCAGGTGAAGGTATGGGAGGAGAGGGGACGGTTTGCTAAGTGGGGAGTGACCTATACTTGGGGGATTTGAGAGGGGGCATCCCAGAACAAATACTGTAGCCAAAATCCTCTCCTCTGGGCTTGGCTTTGCCTCCTGGTTTTCTGGCCCTCACCCAGAATGTGTGACAAGGAAGAGCTGCAAAGAACTACTGAGATGGGCGAGCCCCTGAGCACAAGAGTAAAAAACAAGCTTGGATGGGAGCTGGTGTCTCCTTTATCACTCACTGGGTGACAGCATCAGCCTTGGCTGTTGTACACAACCCAGAGGCTTTCACTCGGGGTGACTTTAACTCAAGGTGACTTACTGAGGAAATAACATTTCCCTCCCTCCTGTTCCAACCATTCCTCTCTTCCAAAGCAGCAGTGTCCCCTACATCTGCTCATCCCTTCCCCAGCCCTGCATGCAGGAACATGGGCAGCCTGAGCTTACCTCCCTGCCTGTGCCTGCTGGCAGCTTCCCTGGGGCAGCAGCAAGGAGTCAGGGGCTCCCCTACAGTTGTGATAGGGAGGTGACAGTAATTCTGGGGAGACTTACCCCAAAGCAAGCAGACTTCTCAGTATGATGCTGCCAGAGTCACAGCCACCCTGCACTTGGCCATGCACGTGGTGCCACACCAAGCTCCTGCTGTTTCCAGTCACATTTGGTCACATTCCGAAAGCACCTATCTGTCTCCTTAACAAAAACCTCCGAAAACAAACAAACAAAACCCCTAAAACCCCCTTAAGATGGCAAAAGGGTGCTTTAACAAAATCAGTCAAATGAAAGCGTTTTCATTTGAGCTCTGCTCTCTAATGTCAGTGTTTTCACAGAGAAGAAACTAAAGGTCCTATGTTTTTCAGGCTTAAATAATTAATTTTTAGCACAAACAAGGTATAAGGGAGGACATGGACCAGACCTTACACTGCCTGAGTAGCAGTGGGTGCTATTAGGTGTATAAATTAGGGAAACCAAGACTCTTTGAGGAGCTGAATGGTCTGTTCATGGTAAAGCTAGACACAAAATCATCAGTGAGACATAAAATTAGCATGATTAGTAAAAGCAGCTCTTCTCTCAAGCTCAGCCTGTTCTCATAAATTCCCTGTGCCATCACCTCCCACTTGTAATGAAGAATACAAGGGGCTGCCTTCTGAATTAACTAACTCTATTTCATCTATATCAAATCCCCTTGAAATCATGCGGTGGTGCTGCAACCTTCTCCAGAAAAATGCTGCTTTAAACAGAAATCTTGCTGCTTGTAGAACTATAAAAAATGTATGACTCTGTAAACACAAACTAAAAGGGTTGAATTTATCCTTCCCATAGCTTCGATAAAGCTGATGCTGTGGTCTGTGTCTGCATGAAATCAGCCCAGATGGTAAAGGAGCCAACTTTATACTAGAGTATTGCAAATGTTTGCAGATACTCTGCTTTGCCACCGGAAGTGTATTGTTGTGATGCAAATTTTAAGTGCCATGTATCACATAAATCCAGAAATAGGAAGCTCTGTTTTGTTAAATGACTGCATGTCAAGCATTTATCATAAATATTTAGCTGTGTGAGGCACTGGGAAACCACCATCACATTTTAAGAGCTTCTTGCATACCAGCAGTATCCAGGAAAACACAGAGTCTGAAACTTGATGTTGCAATGGGGTGGTTTATTTGGTTAGTTTTGGTGAATTTTTGCTGTTCTGTTTTTTTATGGAAAGTTATTGTTCAGCTGCTGTCTCTTCAAGAATGGTGCTGCAATTTTTTACTTCCTTGTGAATGGCAAAACCATGAAGCAAGCTGGCATCATGGATTGTGCTTTATAAGAGAGGAAAGATAAAACAGCTACATATGGCAATATGGACATTTTCCAACATAATGGAAGTAAAAGTGTCCAAGTTCTGCAGTATATACTGAGAATTTAACTATATTTTTATGCAAATGCTATAGAAAATGCAGCTCAGCAAAGGCTGTTTTCTTAACGTTGGCTGGAAAGCATTCCGAGTGCCTAAAGACTTACATTTTCCATGAGAGCTTGGTGAGAAAGGCTATAAAGAAGCAATAGAGCGTCTAAAAACATTATGCCTACTGCAGGTTTAGGTTTTGTAAAAAATCCAAGTTTCACCTCAAGAATCAGCTAAGAGGAGGCAGTACTACTGAGCCTTTAACAAGCCTAATTAGTGATTATTCCTTGCTATTTTCTTTTCCTTTTCTTCTTAAATGCAGGTCAAGAGCAATTTGTTTGTGTAGTAAAACACCAGAAAAACAGGGTATGTCTGCACAAGACAATTCAGCCCTGAGGACAGCCACCCGAGGCACTTTGGGTGCAGTCCAGCTCTGATAGTGTGGAACCTGATATATCAGAGGGAAAAGACAAAGGCACAGCACTGAGGCACAGTCCTAGTTCATCTCTGCTACTGAGAGGATGCAGCTTTATCCAGATACCTCTGTGTCAAATGATGCTGTGTTACACTGACTGACTCATTGTATGCAGTGAGTGAGATGGTATCACTATCAGAGGGAGCCCCATAATCTAGAAAAACCTTTGGGCTACGGTAATTGGGGTAAACCTTGGGGTATGGATGAGAGTGGCTCATAATGAGAATGTTCCTTAGAGAAAGAGCAGAAGGACCTAAGCCCCTTTACCAGCATGGGTGGGATGGGCCGTTAATGTATTCTGTTACTGTGAAAATAAATCACAATGCCATTAATGCTGAGAGTCTATGCAGGGTGTCCCAGAAAGTCTATCTGCCATTTGTGTAGGGGAGGGTGGCTGCAGAGAGGTGGCTGGATGGATCAGACAAGCAGCAGGATGGATTGGAAGAGCAGTAGGTTGGATTGCAGAGGCAGAGTAGAATTTCACCTGTGGATGCCAGGGCAGGGGCTGTACCAGCCACATCTGCTCCCAAGACAGGGTAAGGATTTGTGGAACTATAAAGTGACTGTAAATCCCCAGCTGCAAAGGCATCAATATTCCTAAACTGTAAGACTCGTTCACAGAAGTTTTGAGAAGGGGAAATGCACATCTCTGAGTTGCCTCTGAAGGATTTTCAAAAGGATGTGACAGGCTACTTACTAACATGACATTAACCCTCAGAGTGGCCAATATATATGCCATAGTATGAGGGGGGAGGAGTTATGTGGGTTTTTTGGATAATGTGTTAATGGATGGGATGAGCTCAGAGGAACACTTCTAAAAGCTGAAGGAGACACTAATGAAATTGCAAATATATGGCTTTACTATTTACAGAAGTAAGCATATTATGCTTCACCATACTTATTTGAAGCACTGTATAGGTGCAGAAGCAATCCACTTATTAACAGGGAAAACAAAAAGGACCAAGAATGTACTGGTACCATAGAATACTGCTTCTGGTTACATTGTGCTGTTACAGTTTAAAAGTTTGTTCCAGATACATTCACTTTGATCAGCTTAATGCCTGGCTTGTTTAAAGAAAAAAAAAAATAAAGCTTCATCCAGAAGAGTGAAATTAGATATTTTGACAATCAAAAAGCTTGAGCCACTTGATACATTTTATTCTTTAGCATTAATGTTATTACTTCTACTGAAAGGGCCGGTCCCTGTAATTTTAAATATCTAGTAAGAGATTAGTAAAACCACAACACATCATTATCTTACTAAACATTTCAAAAACTGACCAACATTCCTCTTAAATAACACTTCCCTGCTTCTCTCCTTTCACTACAAAACCCTTTTTGTCCATCATTTGTGGATAAATGCTAAAAATGACCTGTTGGGATAAACACACTGTCCTCTTCACCAATCCAAACCTGCTAGAAGCACTGGGGCTGAGAATATGCATTTCTCTGATGGCAAAAGCCAGACAGCAGACACTGAGTTCTGTAAGACAAGCATTTTACCAAAATATTTTTAGAATAGGCCCTCAAAAATGCTTCCTTGTACTCAAGGGAAAAAAAGAAAAACAAAAAGGAAAGCAGTTCAGTGTGTATTTTCTATTCTACAGGGTTTTTTTCTTCATAGTGCTGAAGAAATAGCTCCATTTTGGTTACAGTTATAGACTCTGGACTTTAGGGATGACCACATTACATAGCTGGTGGCCAGCTTAAGCTGGAGCACTTACAGAAAATTGACATTTTTCCTTGGTACTTTGCCGGGGGAATAATAAGGACAATAAAAAAGCTTACAGAGACTCACTGGTGTAATTACCTGAGTAGCACCAAGAGACTACTAAATTGAGAAGGAGGCAAAAAGTCATCTTGCATGCCTGCTGCTTTACCCCAGGGTAGATGCAGGCAGCAGTTTCTGTCCTTGCAGCAGGGCAGGGCATACTGTCACCCGAGGATGTGTGCCGTGCCACCATGTGTTAATTTTGCAGGAGGGAGCAAACCCATTGCTCTCACTGCTGGCTGGTGTATATTGCCAGTGCTGGGACAGGATATATGGGGCAGGAATCTGTGCTGTAAAACAGCCTGAGTGCTTCTTTAAGCAAAATGTTCTGAAACCCAGCCAACCCCTGTCTCAACCGCAGTCCTGGGCTGCCCACCCGGTCAGCAGGACCAGCTGAGTGTTTCAGAGGGGAGATGGTGGGAGAGATCTGCTTTGGTGTGCTGCTACAGCTTCTCTTGGCTCACATAGGTCAGCTGTGCAGAAACACTGTCCCCAGCTACTCCTGACATAACACATTCCCTGTGCTGAAATCAAGCAGGCTCAAAACATGTGGCAATGGAAAATTCCCCCATATGGGTTTCTGCTTCCCCCATGTAATACCCTAAGTTTCTGCTTGGGGCTAGTGTTACTAGTATTCTACTGGACGTGACAGGGAAATTTGAGAAAAGGGATGGTAAAACAGATTTTGGTGCCAGTAACTTATTATGTAGAGGTTATGGGGGTATGATGAAGAGCTGCTCTGATTAATTGTCTAAAGAAAAGATCAGAGCAGATGTAATATATGGCTCCGTAGTTAACAAAAATGGCTTCATCTTTACAAATTTTTGTTGTGTCACAAAATTATAGCTAAGTAAAGGAGAGGATAGAAAGATGTGTCAGGTCACAGAAGGAATGAAAACAAAGAGACAAATCAGACATGGGATTTGTCTGGGGTTCCCTCCATGGGGTTCCCTCCTTGGTGCCAGGTACTGACCACTGTGAATTCAGAGATCTCCCTCAGGGTTAGGCTTGTGATTTGTTTTTCTGTTGGGGATGTCATTCAGGTACTGTACAATTGTGAAGCTATACTGACAAGCTGTGCTTTAAATCTTACAGTGCTGCTGATTTCCAGTTTGCTGGGTAAAAAGCATCTAAGATTTTGTTCTTCGTTTCAATCATGATTATGGCACATAGGGAGTTGATGGTCCTTCTGTGGCTAGTTCCTCACAAAGGTTACTGGGTTTTATGTATGTCTTGTGTTTCATGTATATCAGCCACCTAACTGTTTGGAAACAGCTTATAGAAGTTAATATGAAAGATAACTGCAGCAATTTAAAAAATACTGGATAAAAATTAATTGGAAAAGTGAACTGTAATAATCTCCTTTAGATTTTTGCAATGGGCAGAACAAATTACTTAAAACTGATAATGTTCTTTGTCAGAGAGGCAGTACGTCACTCGGAAGACAAAAGCTCACATGCCTTTAAGAGTCAGAAGGGTGGCCCTGGACAGTTCTTTGCCTCTTTCTTTAAGGACTAAGCCTTGCAAGATGTTTATACTCCAGCTGCCTGCTTTTACAGTCTGCCACACTTTTCTCCTACATGATTCAAAAAGGAGAGAAATGTCAGATTGTAATGCTCAGCTCAACCTTTCTAGAGGGATGAAAGTTTGCTCCTTTGAAGGCCATTAGTATTGCCAAAGATTACTTATTGAATGCTTATCTCTTATGGACCGTCCCTGTAAGTCTCAGAGCTGTCTATACCTTCACCACTGCCAAAAATCGCAAGTTGAAGATGACAGAGAGCCTTCCTTGAAGGAAGCTCTAGCCCTGGGATTCATGTGATTAAGCTGGATTCTGGTTTTCCATTGAAAAAGCAAGTTTCCAGCTGCTGTGATTGCAAAGAAACGGCTGAAAGTGTGATCCTGAAGTATGCAAAGCAAGAGAAGCAAATATAAAGAATATGAGGTTTTTTTTTCATTTAGTCCTATGTTTTGAACTACTCTTCATTTCTCCAGGAGGCTGACTCATTCTTTTGAATGGATCGTGCTGGCAATACTGTACTTTTTCGTTCCCCAAGGGATAACTTCAAAGCTTTCCTTTCAAAACCACTTTGCCCAGTTTAGACATCTCTTAGAAAAACTAAATGAGAAGGAATTTGTAAGAAAAATTAATGATCTGCTACATAAATTTTTCACAACTTCGTACACGGATGGAGTGGGTTTGTAGAATTACAGAATTGCAGTGACTAATAATAGTAATAAAGTATCTGATTGTATTATGTGGTTAAAGATAGTCATAATACTGTCATTGTCTTTGCCGTTTTCCCACTCCTTGCTGTGACATCAGCCCATCCTAGACCATCACATCCTGCTCATGGCTGTTCCTTTGTTGATAAATAATGAGTCATTATACGCTCTGCTTTGTGCCTCCTACAGATGTATTGCCCAATTTTCCTCCCTCCAGAATGAAATCCTCCTTTGCAAGGATTTAGTATGCCTTTAAAACAGCAAAGTTTATCTGGTGACGTACCTTCAGCAGAAGGAGGAATGAATGAAATGAGGCTCTTTCTGGATGTTTGGTACCTGGAGCAGACTCACCTACTGTAAATGCTGTATTTTTATTAATGACAAAACCCCACTAACCCTTTCTACTGATGACACAATCCACTGCATTCTGAAACCATGATTTCTATGGATTGCCCCTGCAGGGCACATTTGATCCAAAACCAGGACAGACCTGGAGATCCTTGAGCCACACAGGCTTCACAACTCTGCACAAAATATTTGGATGCTTACATGTAAACAGATAGCACAGAAGTTACATGTTTTCTCCACAAACACTGAACTGATTTAGTAATACTGAAATCAAAACTTCTTGTTCTCCAGCATGCAGCTCCCTATGTACTCAGGAAGCTCTCCAAAAAAAAAAAAAAAAAAAAAAAAAAAAAAAAAAAAGGATAACAAAAGGCATTAGAAAGTGCAAGAAATAATTGCAATGTTTTCCAAAAGACAAAAATACTTACGCACCCTTTGCCTTTGCTCTGACATGGAGAACATTGAAGCACCATGAGTAGCCTAGCACTCTAAATAGTTGTTTTGCATAGTTGGGAGGTAGTTGTTTTCTTTCATTTTAATTTAAAAGTATGATCAAGCATGTGGCATAGCAAACTTCTAGCTCTGCAAACCTGCTGAACTAATATGAATTTCTTATCAACAGCCAATGTGCAATCCAGTATGCCTGCTTTGTACAGATGAGTTGATGGGGGGAAGAGCCAAAGGTATAACAGAGCCTCAATGAGGCAAGCCATGCGATGCATTTAGTTTTCCTTCCTCCATTTTAATCGCTTATTTTGCAACTCACCCCTGCAAAGCATGAGAGATCAGGTGGCCAGGTAGTGGCAGAGAGAGTATTCAGGGATAAAGGAGGGACAGCTGAAAACCAGACAAAACATAACATCCCTGGGGCTGCTTTCTGGATGGATGACCTTCAGTCAAATCTGGTCACATCTCTGCCACCATGCCCTTTCTTTACTTTCTCTAGGTCTAGGGCCCCAAACCCCAGCCATCAGCTGCCAGACATAAGCTACACATAGACAAGGTTCTGGTTTGGAACAAACCTTTGGCCAAAATCTTGGCTGTAAGTCTTGCTCTGCTGGTGACCTGCTGGGGGGATGCAGCTGTGTCCCTCAACAGCTGTCCACCCCCCCTTCTCTGTCTGTCAGTGCACAGGTGTAATCACCATCCCATGAGACAACAGTGATACAGTCAACTGCATCAGTGTGCTGCTATCAATCAATATCTGCACTTGCAAAATGTTGCATACTGGTGCTCAGGGGTAGTGTATTGATGCTCATTGCCTTGCTGGCAGAGCCAGTGTTGTGCTGAGTGTGCCCTGCCCCATGGCCTGGCCTGCAGAGACTTTTCATGTGTATCTCTTTTCCTTTAGGCCGAAAGTGATCTAGGAAAGTCCCACCTTGAATGTCTCTCAGAAGGATCCTGTGTGAAGCTTTCTCAGCCTTGCCCATTCACCACAAGCTGGGTTGGGACAGGTGCCACGATGCCACTCTCATGGTATCTCTTATATTTTGATTGCAACAAACCAGTGTATTTCATTGCAAGCCAACTCTGTTGGCTGCTTGTGTGCCTGTTCCTTTCTTCCTCGTATCAGTCTCCTCTGAGTTTCCGGAGGCTGTGGGCACTGCAAAATGCTGCTCATGGTGCCCCAAGGATGGCAGACTAACACAAGGCACCCTGGGCTTCCTAGCCCCATTCAAGAGTCTTTCTTGCGCAGAAAAGGGAGTGGGTTTGGGCAATCAGAGTCTTGCCCCTGCAGCTGTTCACGGGAGATCAATCAACTGCCCATTTGCTGCCTCTCTCTCTGTTCCTTCTGATGTATTTTTGGGTGGAGGGACTGAAAATTTGATTTGTTAAACAGTTTTTTAAAAAAGGGTAAATGATAATTATAAAATTCCACAAGTCCTTTTTTTTTTCCATGATAAATTTTATGTAGCTGGCAGTTAAAATAAGTGATTACCCCATAAATACTATTTTAATAGCCTAGTCAACGGTGTAGTCTCTGCTGTTCTGAGATTTTTATCTTGGAAAATGGAGGGAAAAAATCCTTTCCTGTGGATTTATGTTGCTGTAGCGGCGGCTGCTGCTGCTTGTTACTTGCTGAGTAATTTGAGGGGAATGTATTCTTCTAGCTCAAGCAGCCACAGATGAGTATGGATGCTGGTGGGGGGCAGCCACCCTGCGCCGGCAATGCCAGCTATGTCCTGGCTGGTTGTGGCCCAGGCCAGTGTGTCAACTGCTCCAGCTGATGCTTTTTTGGATAACAACCTCATATTTTCCAAATCCAGTCACTCCTGCACACAAGCATCACCCTCCCCCACCAGCAGCGGCTGGGAAGGCCAGGACCCTGACAACATCCTTGTCGTTAAGTTGGATAGAGTTGGGTTTGTTGGATGGACTATTCAATGGACAAGGAATTGGCTGGATGGCTGCTGTTAATGGCTCAATGTCTAAATGTTACTCCCAGTAACAAGGTTATGTTTCTCAGGGGTCCTTGTCGAGATTGGTACTGTTCAGTGTCTCTATTAAAGCAATGGACAGTGGTGTTGAGTGTTCCCTCAGCAAGTCTGTGGATGACAAGCAAGCCAGGCAGTGCAGTGGATTTGCTTAAGGGTAGAGATTACATCCAGAGGAACTTTGACAGGCTGGAGGAGTGGGCCCATGTCAAACTCAGGAAGTTCAACCAAGCCAAGAAAGACCATTTTGACCCCTTTCCATACATAAAAGGGACTTGCAAGAAAGATGGAGACCTGTAATGACAAGGGGCAACAGTTTTAAGATGAAAGAGGTTGTGCTTTAGGTTGCGCGTGAGGAAAAAATACCTCATTAATGTAGGTGATGAGGCTCTGGCACAGCTTGCCCAGAGAAGCTGTGGCTGCCCCATCCCTGGCAGTGTTCAAGGCCAGGCTGGACGTGGCGCTGAGCAACCTGGTCTAGTGGAAGGTGTCCCTCCCTGCCCATGGCAGGGGAATTGGAACTGCATGAGCTTTAAGGTCCCTTTCAACCTAAACCCTCCAGTGAGGGGGCCTGGGGCGCCCTCAGATGTCAATCAAATACGATTAAAAGGCAAAACGCACACACACACACACACACACACACACACAGAGAAAACCCTCGGGGCCGTGGCGCCTGCCGCCCGCTGCCGCCGCGGGGCACCTGCCCTCGCCCGGATCAACCCTGCCCGCCCCCGGGCTGCCCTCCTCGGCCGCCGCCCTGCGCTGGGGCCGGGCCGGCAGCGCTGCCGCCGGGGTGCCGCGGGCGGGGCGGCGGCAGGGGGCGCTGCGGCCCCGCCGTTGCGGCGGCGCGGGGGTGGCGGGAGCGTTGATCCTAATTGGAGCCGACGCGCGGCTCCTCCATAATTCTCCGACATCCCCCCGCCGGCTCATAATGCCTGGGCGGGCGCTGCCGCGGGCCCCGCGGGGGAGCCGCTGCAGCAGCCAGGCAGGTGTTGCCGCCAGGCGGGTAGCATCGCTTCCCCGCCTCCCCGCCGCGGGGGGCCCGGCGGCCATGTTGTCCCCTGGCGCGGCGGCGCGGCCCCCGGCGTGACGAAGCAGAAAGGTGCGGGGGAGACACCCGCCTTCTCCGGGGGTTCATAATTAAGCGTTAAAAGTTCATGTATATCTTTAATTGGAGTGCCTAGTGTAGGTGCTGTGCGAGCGTTGGTGGCGCTCCCGTACAGGCGAGTGATGGCGGAGCTGCCTGGCGCGCAGCTCCCGCTCCCCCTCCACAGCCCGCCGTCCCCGCGTTCCCCTCGCGTTTCCCCGGTGACACGGGGAGCGCCTCACCCGCCATGGTGCTACCCTGCCATGGAGGTGGCCCTTGTCCCCAGCGAGGGGCCACAGCACCCGGGGATGTCCAGTGGTTGGACAGAGAGCACCACAGGAGCCTTCCTTAAACAAACTAAAGGCTGTGTGCCGCGCTGGGTGCCTCACAGACCAGTCGTGCACCTATGCTGTTCTGAAGTTAGTATTTTTCCTGGAGAGACAGGGCTGGGTGGCGGTTGAGGAAAATGTACCAAGTGAGTGGGTCAGGCCATAGACCCGCGTTTGTGTAGGTACCTGTACTTCTAGTGATAACACAAGTTACTTCACGGGTTCTTGGAGCTTTTCCTTTGGTGTCGGTGAGGAGCTGCAAAGTTCAGCATGGCTACAGGTCAGTAGGAGAAGTTGCCAAGTGCCCTCTCTTCACTCTCATCAGATCCATCCAGGGGCCTGTCTAAGAGGCAGTTTTCTGCTTTATGCACTCCCTGAGCACAGGATATATGTTGGTTTTGCACCTGGCTTGTGGCAGGGCCCCTGGACCTTGCACAGTTCATGTGTCAGGGGCAATGCAATGTGTGAGCGTGTCTGGGGAGATGGGACAGAGATACTGAGGCCTAATGGCTCGCAGTCCTGCTGATCCAGGCTGGTATCAGATGAGTACTATCTGAATCTGTATTCATGTAGGTACTCATGTTTTCCTCTCCGTCTGAGCACACAAATTAGCCTTGCTAGGGACCTGCATGCTTCTGCAGGTTTACCAGAAGTAGGAATATGAATTGTTCAAATTTAGTCTCAAAGGTTTGGACTCTTCAGGTTGTTTCCACCTTTGTTTTAAACAGATGTAAATCTACAGTTAACTCTGCTGAAGGAAGAGTTACACAGCACAAACCCATTGTGCGTATCTGTGAACGGATACAGCTGATGGTTGGAGAAGTAAAATAATGAAGTACTGGTGATTAAGGCTGGCACCTTACTTTTTAAGTCATAATAAGCAGAGTTTCTAAGAAGCCTATGTCCTAGCTCTTGCAAGTGCTAGTCTCTAGCTGAACACGGCTGAGAAGGCAGGGAGGTTCCCTGAAACCTGTGTGACACGTAATGTATATACGGGGTTTAATGATGTCTTAGAGGCAGAGTGCCAGCAGTCTGATCTTTAGATGCAGATACACTGCAAGAAGTGTTACAGACATGGATTGGCTTCACAGGGATCTGCCTTGGCATGTCTCCTCATGTGTGCCATAAACTATTAAAGCGATATTAATGGACATATTCTTCTGCAGCTTTGTTCTCTCAGGGCAGATTTATATCCCTAGGTGGGTCCTGTAAGCACTGATGCCATACATTACACCTTCTGCTGATTGCTAGTGCTGTAGTGTAACATGTAAAGGGCTCTTTCAGTCCTTTACAACAGGTAGTAGTGCCATTTTCGACAGGACTGGGCAGCTCTACTGCCCAGGATATTGCTGTGTATTATCAGGATTGATGAAGGCTTCTCATGTCCTTTCACTTTAGCATGCTCCCTAATCCCAGAAAATAGCTGTGTACTGAACTGGGACAATGCTTCTCTGACCTTTACATGAGCTTGGAACAAGCACGAGGAGAAACTCTTTACCTAGTCTGCTTGTCTTTTTTCTTCCGCATTTGGACTTGAGGTAAACCTGGCTTCTAAGAATACCCCATTCTCAAATATTTCTGGTTTTCTTCTTGTGGCCACCTAGAAAAGACTGCTTATGCTCTAAAGAGGTTTTCTTTACAGGAGTTTCTAGCTATTTTCTGTATTTAAATAGCTTCTACGTTTCTTCGTGTTGACTTTCTTCCCCATGTAACACCTGCACGCTTTCTTCTCTGGTATCTCACAGTCACCTGGAACGGAAAGCAAGGATGTATTTATTTATCTTTGCTGTTACGCTGTCAGAGAACATCCTGTAATCCACAGCAAGAATTTTATTTTCCCTTTTTGTGTGTTTCCTATTGGACCTTCACTTGTGCTCCCAGCCTGTGCACATTTTAATACTTTTTTAGCTATTCTCTTTTCAAAATCCCCCGCATTTACCTTCTGGAGTTCCTTTTGAATTTCTTCTTTTTCATTCTGTGCCTGTTTGAAGTCTTGGTTCTGCTTTGTCATTGTGTCTTCCAGCTTCTTCATGTTGGCTGTCACGTTCCTCTCCACAGCTTCACTTTTTAGCCATTCCTTTCCTGAGCAAAGCTGCTGGTAAACTTTGAAATCGGAGCTTGCTGTCTCTTCTAGTGGTACTTCCAGAGTGTTCAGGTTGCCCATGCTCTATAGCCTCTTCAGTTTGGAGCTCAGTATTACCAGGAGTGTTTCACTGCATGGTGAAAGGTTTTTACTCTTCCTTTGAATGTTTGCACTTGCAAATGCTGAACGAGCTGAGAGTCATCCTGGGAATGGTTCATATTCTGTAATGTTGCTGTTCAGGGGGATGGGCTCATACTCCTCTAACGCATACACAAGTTTTTTGCACAGGTTTCTGTGTTTGGTAATTGGGTCTTTCTGTAGCTTTAATAATCTGTCTCTTAAAGCCTTGGCTGTCTAGGGAGTGTCTGTGAAAATGGGTTAATAAACAATTACTTGCATTGTGGTCTTCTGATCCAAGGCAGCAAAGTCTTTTGTGGATGCTAGTTGGTAGAATATAGCATAAGTATTGACCAGTGCTTTGTTGTGCATGTAATATGGGTCTGGAAGAAGGAGGTTTAAGCAAGCACTTACCCGTCTCCTACCATCTTCAGCAGTCACTTACATAAAGTCTGGGGGACTGGACTTAATGACTTGAGACTGATGTTGAAACTTCTCAATATTTCCCACTTTTGTCATTCTGAGCAAATTTTGTTCCAGTTTTGGCATATATACACATATATACCTGTTTCCTCTACTAAATGGTATTGCTCATATTTACCAGCGGCAGTTCTACAGACATCCAATTTTTTTCCTTTTTATCCATCTGAGCAAGTTGCATTCTAATTTTGGTGTATGTGCTTATGTAGCAGAGGTTATCTTTTCATATTTACCAAAGTCAGTTCAGCTGCAGAAGCTCCTGAATCCAATTGGACTTGTTCTGTGGAAATAGAGGAGCCAGCTACCAACCCAAACAAAATCCTTACAGAGCTGTACGATAACTGATAAAAAGAGTGGTTCCAAGCGTGCTCACTGCCAGCCACACATGTAAGTACCAAGCTACATAAGCTTGTGGGAATGTGCTGGTAGAATCTGGTAAATGAAAGGTATACCTTTCGTTTAACATACGTACTGCAGTAGAAGCAAAATAAAGCCCCAAACTGTGTCTGCGGTTTTACTTACAGGAGAGCAAAACAAAGGGGTCAGTACTTGCAGTGCATAAGTGAGGCTGCTAGTCTGTCCTTCAAAGGTCATAGAAATAGAATACTTTGGTTTGGAAGGTACCATCAAAGGTCATTCAGTGCAACCCCCTGCTTTTCTTGCTTCATGGGAAAAAATTTGCCAGTCACATTTTTTGATCCATAGTGATCGAGTACATGAGTATATCAGTTTTCTTACTTGAAAACTCGGTTATTAAACAAAAGTCGGTTACTGGATCTCTCTAGTTCAGACTGTACAATTCTTAGAGCTAGACGTCAGCAAAGTGTTTTTAAGTAGTAGGTTTGCTGAACAAAGCAGATTTTCCAGGGAGACTAGATCTACTGTGGTGTGACAGGAAATTTGACAAAGGTTTATTACACCACCCTTCCCCCTGCTCCCCCCCCCGCTAAACAAATTAAAGGTTTAAAAAAATGTTCTTTTAAAGAGGATTTGCTACTTTCAAGACAAACATTTCCTTTTTTTTTTTTTTTTTTTTCCACTTAGCCAGACCTCTGTCCTTAGCTTTTATTTCAAGTAGATTCAACTGATTTTTTTCTGCCCATAATTGTTTTTTGTTTGGCCATTGAACCATATAATCCAGTATTTGCACAGCCCTCCCTGGAGCTGCACAAAGAGGTAATGCTGTCATTATGACAGGTAGACCTCCAGAGATTACATGGAAGCATGGGGTCTCCTTGCAGAAGCTCCCTGGCCTTTAAATGTTCACTCTCAGATATTCAGGATTTCCCTGCAGACCTCTGGACTGTGTTATATTAGAGGGTGTTGAAGTGTGAGGGGTCTACACTTTCCCGAAGGAGGGCAGAGGAAAAATGGTATTCAGCAACAGGGCATGGAGTTCCTGGACTGTACATGAGAGTTTTTGCCTGAGGGAAAGATAAGGCTTCTAGTGCTAAATGGTAGGATTTACTCCTGTGTGCGTTTGAAATTTATTTTTTTTTTAGTGCGTGGGTTTTTGTTGTTCTGAAAACATGGTGACATATATACCTCTTTCTTGCTATTGGTTCTTGCTTAGGTCAAGTGTACTTTGTTCTGTTTGTACAAAAATATTTGTTCGTAATTAAACTTGCTTTCTTCTGTTTGCACCAAAACATCTTGGGCTCATGAAAACTGCCTGACCAGTGAAGCTCTGAGCTCATATGGACTTGCAGATCAGTCAGTTTCCATGTGGAAAGTCTTAAGTTTCTCCTGCCTGGGTTAGATGGCTGGTAATATACTAAGAAAATGCTCACTGTTCCAAGCAGCTGTAGGTTTTGTGCTTGTGCAACCTGTTTGTACAAATACTGTAAGCCACCAAAGTCTCCACCCAAATCTGCCACAGTTGCTCAGATCTCCTAACAATTACAGTCTAATTAGACCCGGCATTCAAAGTTGCCTGCAGCATTTGAAACAAAAGTAATTTAGCGGTAATAAAAGTGGTAGACTGACAGCTCTGGAAGCTGAACTCAGCTTATCTGCAAAGCATACCCAGGGCGGGTAGGAGCTACAGGAATCGCCACAATGGCTGTCTGAAGGGCTTGACCCCTTGCTTTGAAATGACAGCCTCCAAGGGATGAACATATGGGTAATTTTCTACAGGTCCCTCTACTGCCACTGTCAAGAGTGCTGCTAATTACTGACAATAATTAGTATATTGTCTGTGGCATGAATAGTTTTCCACTAGGAAAAACACCTGATTCATTGTATGATAACAATCAAATGTCCATCATGTAGCGATGGTCTTTATGAAGTTAAGAATTATTCTGCAGTTGAACCGCAGCCTGTGAGGTGAAAGGCTTTATCCTATTACTAGTCCCCTGAATCATTCAGTTTACAGTGTGTGAGGCAAAGGGCTGTGATTACCAATTCATTTCATAAAGGGCAACCTTTTAAAATTCTCTCAAACTAGCAGCTGCTGGAGGACTGAAAAAGCACCTGGGTCTGGACAAATACCTTTTTCTTCTTCTGGGTTAATTTAAAAAGAAAACCAACAATTCTTTCCTCTGACAAACGAGACTTTCAGTCAGCGTTGAGCTATCACTGCAGGAGGATAGCCTGTCCTTGCTTACTTGACATATGAGATTCTTCCAGTTGCAGAGGTGGAAGTCATGGTTAGGCTGAAGAGCGCTTGAAAAAATAAGCTGCTTCACATTACTAGTCAGTAAGAGGGAATCATTTGGATTTGATGTGAAGAAAAGAATAGGCAATCCACCTGCTTCAGTTTCTTGTGCTGTTGCTGGATTCTTATTGCTGTTGCTTATAACCACTGACAGAGACAAGAAATACTTTTCCTTCTTTCCTCTCTCTCTTCTGTTTCACTCACTCCTCTATCTGTTGGTTTCTTTTCTCTAAAATACTGAATTGTAACATAGGAAGGACCACCAGTGACTTCTGAAATCTGACAGGTCTTAGCTTTCCTCCAGCTGAGTTTACACATGCCTTACTGCGGCAGACAGACCTTAATTCAGTTGGCAGTAGGATTACAGAAGGTATATTTACACTCAAGAACACTCATTTTCCGTATCTAATTATCTCCTCATCTGCTGAGTCAGGAGGAAAATCAAAATTATCCTTTGGTTTAGATTATGTTTTCCGAGGACTGACATGAGAATTCTGGGTGACATTCTCAAAAGCATCCAATTTATATAGGATCAAAAGACTGTGGCTTTCAGGGGATCATCTGCTCCTCAGATGTATTAGGAACATTAGAAAACAGTACCTTTGGTTTCTGATGTTGGACATGGAGGTATATATAGAAGATTATTGCCTTTATTGTCATCAGTATAGGATAAAATCATAATTTATGTTTTCAGATGAAGCTTCAAAAGTGATGATCTTTTTTGTTCTACCTGGAAACCAAGTTTCCCATGGGGCATGTTCCAAAGGACTATGAGTTTGCACTAATAATTACATTATTACATCTTTTTTTTTCATTTCTCCCTCTGCATTATATTTTTATGGAAGCCACAATCCACTCTGGAGGAAGAAGAAGGTTGGTGGTTTTGTTTGTTAAAAAGTCTTTTGATTTATGCTGGGGGCAGCTGAGGTTTTTTTTTTTCTCTGTTCTGCAACATTCCTGCATGATCTGCAAATTACTGCTCCTTCTTTGAAAATCAGGTATCAGCAAGATGGTTTTCTGTGTCCTTCATTCATCTATTCTACTTAGCCTTCATGCAGGTTCAGACAGAGGCCTTCGCTCATCCCAGAAGTATGTATGCTTCCAATATCCATGCCTTAATGATCTAGAAGTATTATGCTATCCTGCTCACTAGCCAAGGCTGATGTGGTACAGTTGTACCTTGAGACATGCACTGCAGGTCCTTTTCTCATCCAGTTCTGTTCCCTTATCCCTATTTGAGAAAAGCAGAATTTCCTCAATACAACGACATTTGTGAACAGCCATGACAGCAAACTGTCTGCATTCTGATCTCTGTCTGCATGAAGCAATATCTGCAGTTTGGCCCAGCATCTAACCCAAAACCTCCTGAATCTCACCAAAATACAAATGCTAAGATAACAATACAGATGGAGTAAGACATGTAAGATAACAATGCAGATGGAAACATTTCAGCTACTATATGGTTTGTAGAGTAGTTTGGGATCCTTTGGGTTGATAAATGCTGTGTAAGTTTAAAGTGCTATTTTGTCTCATGCTCACGTAAACTTATATTCCTTGGCTTTGCATTTTGCTGTGCAGATTAAGTTACAGCAGAACTGTCTGGAACACCCATTGAGGCTAAACAGTGGTGTGTCTTCCGCTTCCTTGTTTAATATCAGATGCTTTGTTATGGGAATTCGAATAAAACTTGACCTAAACAAGGCAGCCTGCCTGCTATTTTTAGAACATTATGCCATATCCCATGTCCATGTTTCACAGGCCAGTGTGTAATTAATCATGTGTGTCCTTCCTTCCCTTGTTAATTGATGCACAAGCTTTTGGGAGGTATGTGTCATTATCTAATGTAATCATGCAGAAATGTGAAAAGTGGAAGAGGGAAGACCAGAAAAAAATCTGCATGCCTTGATGTGTTATCACAGTTGAAGCAGTGGGGGGAGGGCTGGTTGCCCTGGTGAGTTCAGAACTGGACTGCCTCACAGTACTGGCAGGAGCCACAAGCTTTGAACAGTTTCTGGCTCCACATGCCTCCCTGATCCTGTTTAGAGAAGTTGGTTTAGATGTGTCTGTTTCTTCTGTTGCCCCTTGCCCTGGCACCTGGCAAGAGGGCAGAGGAACCTCTCCCTCCATTTTCTGCTCAGTGATCTCCATCGTTTGCTTTCAGGTTAGAGGCAGGTGTGTGGGAGATGGTAGGTTCCTTTAATCCCTATTAAGAACAGCAGATCACAGTGGCTCTTCTGGCCTTGTTCCCTATGACTATGAAACGAGCTTCAGCTGCACAGAGACTTAATCTTTCTAGTGGAAATGCAGTGCCGGTCAAAGGTCTGCGTTGCATCTTTTAGGACGGTTTCTTATCTGTGTGAAGTTAATCATGAGGCAGCGTCCATTCCAAGTCACAGATTTTTGGTGTAAGGCTTGTGCTACAGACTTGACTTTCTGCAGCTCTGCTCTCTTCCCTGGGAGAGACCCCAAAGAGGAAAGCTATAAATTCTGCCAGAGGTACAGAGTGGACCTCTCGCAGGCTCCTTTCTTAGCCTGAGCCTCTTCCCACCAATTATCTGGAGACCTGAGGGAGAAAATGAGCAACACTGAGGTGCACTATGATGTGTGCAGGGATGATGAGCAGCCCTATGTCTGTTACCTTTAAAGTCTACCTGGTGCAGGCTTCTGACTGCTTCAGGTTCTCTCTCAAAGTGTAGACTGGAATGAGCCAAGGTGTCTGTGCAACTTAGCGTTCTGCCTGTACCCTGCCAGTGTATGCAGCAGATAGGATGGGCTGATAGGAGGCAGCCAGTCACTCCTCCAGCTGTTGCTCTCCAGTTTTTTTTCCTCCATCTTCAGTTAATTTAGATAATACCTAAAGTGCGTCCACAACTACATTTAAGGAAAAGCAGTTACCATAGTAACACTGGAGATTTTCTAAATGCAGTCTATGATGTAAACAACTAAAATGACTGTCACCCCAGATAGTTGTTTATTTCTTCTGTGTAGTTTACTGAGTATTTAAATCTGTTGTAGCACACAAAGATTTACCACTTCTGAGTGTAACTTGGAGGAGTAACACATTTTTTCTTATTGCTTCCATTTCAGCAGATCTGTTTCCATGTCAACAGCTCACATTGATAAGGAATTGGCATTCTGACTGCATTTGGCAGTGTAGGGTACAAGGTGACAATTAAATCAGTGTTTCTAATGATGCTGATATGAAAACCATGCCAAAGTACTGGGATTCCCATGCACAGTAGCCAGAGATTGCTTTTTGAATCTGCAGAGA
Organism: Pezoporus wallicus; assembly: GCF_028554395.1. NCBI lineage: Eukaryota > Metazoa > Chordata > Aves > Psittaciformes > Psittacidae > Pezoporus > Pezoporus wallicus. Next base: position 2,443,735 of record NW_026637266.1, read on the forward strand.
GCAAGGCAGGAATTCTCATGGGAACAGACTTTCTTTTGCAAGGTCTTCAAGCCTTCCTGCTTACAGATGCAGAAAGACTGGGAAAGCAAACTCTCTCTCTCCGAAAAATGCACCTAGCACTTTGTGTGTGTGTGCACATGTGTGTTTGCTTTGGCTGATCCACTTCTAATATAGGTGAGGTCTAGAAATGCATAAAGCATGCAGTAAAAAATAGAACAAAATTCTTGTGCTAAAAACTTGGTTTATGTCAAGTTTCTGGCAAAAATAGTGAAGTAGGGGTTAATTACACATACCCCCCCAGTTTCCTTGTAGAGAATATATGTATTGATATTACTGAAGGACAAGAAACATGGAGGCCCAGGGCATTTCTTTAAGCTTGCAAGCCTGTTCAGCAAAGACCAGCACTTTAGGTTGCATGTTTGGGGAATGGAAGTGGACTGCTTGTCTCTCTCTGTGTGAGCAGCATGTAGATATGCAGTTGCCACAGTTGAGGTGTCTGTGCTGTGCTTGTTCTCTCTCAGTCCTAGACGTGCTAAGATGGGTGGCCCAGTGTGTTAAGCATCCTCTACACAAGATGGGAGAGACAGACACAATCCACAAGAATTCACAGGCTAAGCAGATAACAAACAGGAAAAGGAGAAAAAACATTACCGTTACCCCCATTTTACCAGGGCAGAGAGAGATTAAAAGGTTTTCAAAGCTGCAGATAGGAGTGGCAGCTGCTTCCAGGTGATGCGGACTCACAACCTGTGGCTTGGATGCCAGAAAATCCCTTATCTAGTTTTGGCTTGGGGCCATACTGGAGTCTCATGTCAGATTTGGAAACCCAGCTCAGCGCTCCTGAATTGAAATGGGCTCACCTTCAGGGGTGAGCAAAGTTTGGGAATACATTTCCATGGAGGCATTCAGCTTGTCTGAAAATACTGTCTATTTTGGACTAGGTTTGAATCTCTAATTTCTGTTGCATCTGGGGACTCCACATACCTCATTAGGTATGTAAATGATGTGTCTAGTGATCTTAGTTGCTGTGGGTTCTCTTGGTAGCCAATGGACCAATAGTTATGTCCAAGCAGCAGTTCAGGTCATCTTCAGTAGGTGTCTAGCACTGATACTGCTTTGTAAATATATAAATTCACTTGTTATGTCTTTCATATCATGGGATCATACAATTTTTATTGGTTTGACAAATCTGCAAACTTACATTGCCTAGAGAGGCTACTATTTTTAAATTAAATTCTTTGATACTGTTTTAGAGAAAAGAATATAAAAGCAGAAATACTGGTAAGAGTATTGTGATTCCTGGTACAACTGAGATCTACCAAAATGTGGTGAATTTTTGCTCTCATACACACATACAAGAGCAAAGACCCAAAACCATCATTTGTGTAATGGAGACGAATATAGTAAATTCTCCACATGTACTAACGCTATTTTTTTTTTCCAGATTGCATTCTTTGGAGGATCTCTGAGCACTTCAGAAGGACCAATGAATTATGCCTCACAGGACCCCATAAGGTGGTAAGTATTACTACTGTATTTTGTAAATGTGAAAGAATTGTGGAATATTGCTAAGCAGAGAAATTGCCAAGTCAGTCAAGTCTGTGGCAAACAACCTTTCCCTGTAGGAAAATGCCATCCTTTCAGCTACAAGACAGGTACAGTGTTTAGACATTTCAGCAGATGAGCTATTGCTGAATGACTTTAATTTGATTGTGCAGGTGTGGGACACTTAGGATGTATCCGGTGAATGTCGCTGAAGTTCTGTAACATAAAAAAATAGATTGCAACTGAAGAAGGGATGTGTAATCTCTGTTATTTGGTCTTGAATATTGGCTGTAGCTGACAGTAGAACAGCAGCTGATTAGATAGGTCTGCACTATCTAGGAAGGGCTAGGAAGATCTATCTCTCTCTTTTGAACTGATGTGGGCCTTCCTTACCATATTGCCTCATCTCCTAGCTGCAAGCATTGGCAATTTTCAAGGAGGTGTGCACAATATTGTTTGGGCCTCACCTCCATCCCCCCAGATTAGAGGTATGAAAGTAGCAGGGGCTGTAAGTGCCTCTTCTCAGAGGTTGGGCTGAGTGAGGGGTCCTGCAAAGGAGGTAACTTCCAGCACCTGTAGGATTTGGCTTTGAAGAGAGCCAGGATCAGGCAGGTGTCCTTCCTGGTGGCACAGTTTCCAGTACGTGGCTATTCCTGAGCTCTGGTGTCTCCCATCAGAAGTCTTCTACCACATGCTTATGGCTGTCAGCTCTCAAGCTAAGTTTCAGTACCTGTATCTATCGTTCTGTGGAGATATGACTAGCCATATGGTAGTGCTGCTTCTACTCCCATTTTATTAGCTAAATTTAATTAACAGGCAATTATATTATCCAGATAGACAAATATAATAATCTACGGTCATGCTTCATTGTAAATAATGGCTGAAGTAGCCACAGCAATATTATTTGACTTAGTATGAATATGTTTGACATATGCCATTGAGAATGAGTTGAACATGATGCCGAAGACAAGCTGTGTATTAACATGGGGTCCCTGTTGTTCAAAAGCTCTGGAAACCTGGCCATAATCAGTAACAGTAAAGTTCTGAAGAATGAAAGGATGGTCATAACCATTTATATACGAGTTAATGCAAAACAGAAGAAATGCATAAACAAATGCAGGCAGGATTTGAAGAAAAGCTGTAACTTAGTCCCAGAAATTCTGTACTAAAGGCCTAGACTTTAACAGGAGTAAATGAGACCCATTTCTAAGACACAGTTGAGAAATCTGTGTGTGAAACAGAAAGAATATGTAAGTGAAAGATGTCAAATGGTGTTTGGCTGTAATGGATGCAGCATGAATGCAGTGAAAATGTTAACCTAATTCTGTTGCAAATCTGAAACAAAACTTTGCTCTTGCCACCTAACATTTCTTTTCAGCTTTGCTGAGGTGCAGTTGTGGAACCACGAAATGAAAGAAAACTATAATTCTAATAGTTGAACATGTCCTTTTATCACCAGTGTTGTACAACACCAGATACTGGAGGAGGAAAGAAATCAACTGTTTTACAGCCCTTCATGTTAAAAAAAGAAAAAGGTGGGTAATAATAAAAATGTGGGTTTTCTAATAAATCAGCTATATTAAGCTGTAGGCTTCTGCCCTTTTAAAGTAAAAGGAAGCAAGAGATTGTCAGTGGCAAAAATACTACCTTGTGGGATTTTAATAGAATTGTAAGCCCCATTGCCCTTCCTTTAGGATGATGTGGTGAAAATGCAAGGTGTTACTCAATTCTGCTTGGTTTCATTCAGTATCTTGAGTTGCCTTTTGTCATCAGCAGGGTGCAATTCCTATGGAGTGAAACAATGCATACAGCATGGACTAAGTGCCTCAAAACAGCTGTGTCCTGCCTTAGGCAGTACCTCAGTGGTTAACAGGACTAATGAATGTCCACACTAACAACAGTGAACACAGCCAGCTTAGGTAGGGATCAAGACCAAAGGTTATTTTTAGATAAGAGAAAGGAGAAGGTGAAAATATACAGGTGTGCAGACATACAGTGTTACAAGCAGATTTAGGGCCTTGGCACAAAGCCCTTTGCTGTTACTTTGCAAGGAAGGTTGCAACCTGAAACATAGGTATGTTTCAATTCTGCTTCAAGCTTCCTTAAACTTTACAGAGGCTCTGTTCTACTGGGGAAGACTGGTCAGAGCAGAAGGGAAGGGTAGTAACTAAGGCTTACTAAAAAACTAGTGGGGCTTTCTGCTTAGGCATACATTGCTGAGCAGTCACTTTGCTCCCTTTGGATGCTGCAGTGATTCAGTGATAATAGATTTTTGGCTAAAACCAGAGTGAAAGTGATACCGCTGTCTACTTCTGCTGTCCTGGATGTGCCAGGTACAGGCCAGTTTTTTTTTCTAGTCCACATCTGAGGAGCAACAGAGCAAGTAATTGCCTGGCTGGTTGCTCCATTCACTCTCCTCTACCTGTAAGACGAAGAGCTCTTGACACCACAGGAGGAGCAGCGGTGAGTTTCTGGTGACAAGGTAATGAGGTACCAGTGACTGTCAAATGCATACTGCAGTGAAATGGGGTTCTGAGGGTGTTAGAAATCTCTCACCTTGGTTCTGAGTCTGGATGCTGAAATGCTGAGCCAGCATCCCAATGCACTTTATTATTCTGGAAGAAAGTTGCTCCCTTTACTCCTCAGGTTCCTGGAAGGATAGCTGGGGTCAGAGACTGGTCTATAATTGCAGCTGTCAGCTCATTGTTAAATGAAGAGATGTAAAATGCCTCCTTGCACATCATTTATTAACATTTAAAACCTACCAGGGGACTTATAAAACATTCCACTTCCTGTAACATTTATAAACTACTAAGGAGCACAGACACATTCCCCTATATTAATTACCCTAATTTAGGAATGTCCATAGAGGACCCATGAGCACAGAAGCTATGATTCTCCCCTCCCCCTCCACACAATTCTTTTATTTCTAGGCATTGAGGTTCCCCTGAGCCCATTCCAGCTGCAAATTCTCCTGGCATGAAGCAGGGTAGAGCTAGAAAGTGAATATATTTTCAGACCTTGTATACATGAGGGAGTTGCACTAAGATTACTGGTAAACCTGCTTAGTTAAACCAATGCAAGATGTGACATGGACAGTCTTATTTCATCTGGTCACTTCTTTTAGATTTGGATTAGGTTTGAAATCAAGTAAACCCCCGTTTAACATCTTTAAATAAAGATGTATGAAGGCATTCACATCAGTTTAACTTGAATTGTTTCAGTCAGATTTAAATGAAACCACTGAAACTTTCTTGTACTGAGATGACCTCAGTAAATACAAATTTCTATCTCTCTTCTACGGGCCTGAGGGGGTTGCAGCTCTTCTGGCTTTTCACAAGGCATAATTTTCATCACTTATGGTAGGAGCCAGTGGGAATTATAAGCTCTGCTGGATCAGGGTAAATCAAATGCAGGGCATTTAGTGGTCAGGGAAGGAACATGAAAGAAGGCAGCGTTACTTGTCTTGCTGAAAATGATCACAGCAGCTCCTCTGAACCTCTTCAGGCTTAGTGCTGTGAATGCGTTGGGCCTGCCATAGATCTTCAGTGCCTTCCTGTTGCTGTCAGGGTATCCAGTGGGCCTAGCACATATGAGTGAGTCTAGGTGATGCATCTGACTGAGGAAGGGTCAGCCTGCAGTATCGTTAGATGACAGATTCCCTTTAGAGCATTCATTCCTCTCCACTGGGCTTTGGTATTGGCACCTATGAGCAAGAGCAAGAAAATGGTCAGGTACCTATTCCTTGAAATAACCCTTGGGTTATTTCAGACAGTTGATAAAAAGAGAGAAATTTGACTACCTTCAGTTCATTAAATGTTTGTGGTGGACATGTTTTCCTTCAGTAGTGTGATGTTTGGAGAATAAAATAAGTATGTTATATTTGGATGTTACCTTGGGTTTCCCCCATGAAATAATTTGAAGAATGTTCCCCCGCTGCATGTGCTGAGCTGTGAAAATTGTTGCTGAAAGCACATAATGTTGTGTATACTTAATTTTAAATGAGTCCGCCATGGAGAAGTCTGTATGTGTTAGAGAATTCCCATAGTTTTGAATGGTAAGATCTGTGGTTTTCTTCATCAGAGATGAAGCCATATAAATACTGCTTATCACTTTCTTGCTATGCACTTGCTGGGTCACCTGTGAATGCTTTAGTGAGTATCCCAAATCAAGCACTAAGAAATATTTAGAATAGTAGGGCTTTTGTGCGGAGGGAAGTTGATTATGTCCAGTGTCTGCAAGGGGATCCTTCTGCAGAGGTAGTCTTCCCATTAGCTGTGCCACTAAGTCATATATCATAGGAGGGCTGAAATTTGTTTTTATCAATTCAGGAACAAGATCCAACATCTGTTCCTAATTACAGGTAGGGGTCTCAGAGGAGGTCTGAGTTACAGTATATGTGGATATCAAAATGCACAGCTCTCATTACTTGAATAGGTAAATAATTTTATTCATCATCCGTGCAGGGACATAAGAACTGTAGCCCAGGAGATGTTAACAATTAACCACAATCTCATTCACATTACTGGCTATCAATATCTTCAGCTCTTTTACACAGTAGTTTAATACTGACTGTGTAAACCTTCTGCAAAGGGGTTTTTTGGTTTTTTTTTTTTGGTGTGAATTGGGCATTTACAAATCGATTTCTGTTTTTATCAGATTGATTTTACATGATACTTTTCTACAAAGGATGTCTTGTTATGTTTTTTTGCTTTCTTTTGGCTAATGAGGGACCAAGTGTCTTCTGTAAAATCTGGGTTACCACAGCTTATGACTGGCTTTCATTCAGGTCGAGGTGCTAACCACCATGCAGCACTGTGTCTGAAATAAATAATTTCCGTGCACCCAAAATTTTAGTTTTGGCAGAGTTGGGTGGTGGTGTTTATCCTTTTGGGGGCAGCTGTCTCTGTACCATATGATATATGATTTTACAGTCCAGTAAATGCAAGGATTTGCTCTTGTTTTTTTCAAGACTTGCCTTCACTGTAGAGTTAATTCTAGTTGTTTGCAAAGAAGTCACATGTAAGAAGAGTGCCATCCCATATTGATACAAATTATTGCTATAGATTCAAACAGACATGAGAGAAAAATAATGAGAAGTGTAGGTATTTGCAAGCAAATACACTATTATTCATATTTTTAACTTGAGCTGGCTTAACTGAAGCACACTGGTGCCCTTCACTGAAGTTGTCTGCACAGTTGGAGAGTATAGGCAAAAACCTGAGTTAATACCACACATCAGATGCTAAGCTTAATTATGACATTAACCCATGACTGTACTCCATGTAGTGACCCTAACTCAAGGATGTAGAACTTCTGGGAAACTCTCTTTTTCTGTTAGAAATTCCAGCTGTATTCCAGGCAGTGCAAAATATTGCTGACAGATTGGTTCTGCCCTCTGCTAATTTCCATGGCAGAGGTCTTTGATAGTTTGTATGTATGCGGTTGAGAAATCCCTCTGAGAACCTTTACACATGCAGTAATGCAAAATACACTGCTGCTGTTACTTGAGTTGTTGAGGTGAACAGCAGTTACCTGCAAATTGGAACGGGAGGAAATCTGGTGATTTCAAACCAGTGCATTTAACTTTGATTCAGTACCAAGCACACTGTTGGAGTTATTAGTAAAGCAATCAGTTTGGAAGCAACTATGGCAATAAGGGTGGTAAATAGATGGCAGCATGGACTTATTAAAAGTAAATCATACAAACTAACTTAATTTCTTTCTTTGAGAGGATAAAAAGCTTAGTGGCTGAGGTAAATCCGCAAGAATAGTGTGTCTCCATTTCATGAACATTTTTCTTACAGTTCCATACAACAGTCTCATAAGAAAATTAAAAGTGTGGATAAGATATAATTTTAATAAAATATGATGAATTGCAATGCATTTTGAATGACTATATATATATCAAGGTATAGCTAAAGTGCTTGTCACATTGGTGCTTATATATATTGATAACTCCATTTTGAGAGAGGAGAGAGCTGTCTTTCTGGAATCAATTCTGGCTCCAATAATAAGTTAAGGTGCTGTATTTTCATTAATTGCTTCGACAGTAGGATTAAGACTTCATTGATTGTATGTGTGAATGACATTAGTCTTGTTGGGACTGCAAATGCCACGCAGAGAGCAGTTGTTAAAATACATCCTTCTCTGAATGTGCCCATGGCATACACCCTAGAGACTCAGACAGGGAGTATGTGGGTAGCTGGGACACTGGAATTTCTCTACAAAGCAAAATTTCCCTGTCCTTCTAGCTGGGGTCAAGAGATTGGTTCTCTATCTGCAATGACATTTGGAAAAAAGCAAACCAAAACATCCTGAAAAACTTACAGTAAAATAACATTAAGGTTATAAAGCCAACCACTGAGTAACTAGGAAATAATAAGATTCAAGTGGCCTGTACAATTTTATTTTAGCTTCCTAATGCATGTGTATTATGAAGCAGTCCTTAATTCCAGAAATCCATACTATTTTTAACTCAGGATTCTCCTTTGGCAGCCCTCTGCATTGGAAGGAATTTCATGCAGACTGAATTTTGTTTCATGCAAGTTCATGTAAGATTCCTCAGAACTTCATTACAGGCTGCTTTGCAGCCCAGCATTTGTGATGATGTACTTGCAAAGTGGAGATGTGCATGCAGAAATGTGGAAGCGCTTTGGTACTTCTGTGTAATGTTTCAGAAGCACTAAGAAGAAGCATGCCATTTTGAAGTGCAACAGTGATATAAGGAATTGGTGAAATCTAAAATTTTTCAATAAAACTTAAAATCCTTCAAAATTCAAATTTCAGTGCAGGTATTTTGCAACATCTGTAATTAAAGTGATAATATGATCTATATGTACACTGAATCTTTGTGTCTGAAGGTTTGCACCGTTGCCTTAGATGCATGACAATTAGGCATTTTCTTTTGGACGCTCTGGATAATACCATTAGATGCACAATAATTGGGTGTTTTCATCTCATTAATATTCATTTTAATACATTTAAATGCCTTTTTTATAGCATTTGTTAATTAACATACATTTACAATGATATATTCCTCTTCCTCATTCACCCATTCTGACTAATTTAATGAGCTGACATATCAGATGACTTCTCTTACAGGATTCTGCTGTTGTATCTTTGGTGGGAACAAAGAAATCATTATCATGCTGTTTGCAAGCAGTATTAGCACAGCTATTTTTTCTCACAAGGAATCTGGGGCATGAAGAGTCTGTCCTTAGTGATTCTGTTGCAAAATAGAGGGCTCCTTACTATTTCCTTTTATTCGTATTGTTAAAACCTGTATCCTAGAATCAAAGTTCGCGCCCTAGTGTGCTTTTTGAATTGAAAGTGAATACAGTTTGTACCCCTAAAACTTTGTGGTTTGTGCACCTCCGGGAATAGAGTGCAGCCAGCAAAGCTGTAGTGAGGGGCACACCAACATTAAAAAATACCTCTCCTCATTCTTGTAAGTCAGGCTAATTTTAAAAGTAAACTAAAACATTCAGAGGAGCTGAAGGAAATCCCTGTCTCTTGAAAATGTCTGCAAGGAGGTGAAGTAGTAACTGAAATGCTGCTGTATAATTACACCTACTGGGGATATTCATTATGATTCTTGGGTTACTCTGGAGTCTGACTATTAGTATTAAGTTAGACAGCTTGCCTGTGTATCGTACAAATATTTTAACAGCCTGTGCACAGCACCGCCCACAATAATGTGTGTGCTTTCAGTTCCTGTGTTGCTGCTGAAGTACAAATAATAATAATAGTAAACACAGAAAGAAAATAAACATCGTTCCTACTGTAGATTTACCAGGTTTTGAGTTTTTGTGACAGTGCACTGCAGTTTTTTGAGTTTTCATTTCATCAAAAATTAAGGGATGAAACTGTAAAATTCTTTATACTGATAAATCAAAAAGCAATCTCAGCATTTAACAAATTATTCAAATTCAGATAGAGAAAACACACCTGGAGGGGAGTTTTCAGAAAGGCTCAGTGTCAGCTTAATTCTACTCCTGCTGGAGTCAATGGGAGTTAAGCCAGTACAGAGCATTTTTCAAAATCTTAACCTTAGGATCTGCATACCCATCTAAGTTCGATGAGGTTTATTCTTTAGGAGATTCTTAAGTTATTAAGGAAGAGATTTTCAGTAGCACCTGGGGGATTTAGAAGCACAGTTCAATTAGTCTTTCACTGCAATTTGTGCTTCTAAATACCTGAGACAGGTTTGAAAATCTCACGTTAAAACCCTGTCTCAGCTGTTGGTTAAAGCCTCAGTGCACATGTCTATTCTGATAAAAATAGGATTCCAGTCTGAGGCACATGCAGAATTTTGCATGTGGTTAGATGGTACGCCAGGAGAATAGGCTGTCACATTATCGTTAACTATAAATGAAGGGCACTGTCAAGTGAGGAACATTTGAACAACATTGCCAGCACCGCCACTGTGGTCCTGTAGTGGGTTCTGCTTAATACTGAGAAGTCACATTCTGTGACCTGTGTTAAACTGAGAGGCATGTAACTCCCTGAAGATGCCATGAGGGTAAGTTAGTATTCATTTCGAGCACGATGGAAGAATCTGATGCCCCACTTTCTGGATTGGCATATCATTTAGGAGTGATGGATGCGGTTATACGTCAGTGAACATGATTTACATGGGTTTAAATGGCTCCTTTTGATGTGGTTTTTATACACTGTTACTGCATCCACCCAACAAAACCCTGCCCTGCTAGTGCAGTGAAGATGATCAGACTTGGGTGTCTTAACAGCCCTCGTTTTCTCTGCTTGCAAGAAAAAAACATATCCTTGTTTTTGCAAATTTAATGGAAGAGAAAACACAATTCCTCTTAAGTGTCTGGAAGAGAAAAGAGGAGTTCTGTCAGTGTGTTAAAAACGGGGAGATTTTCAGCCATGGTTCTTAGGAGGAAGGGTTCAAAGCTCAGTGTTACTTCATTTGAGAGCAGCTTGACTGGCAGTGTGAAGTTAACCCCCTTGCTGTCTGAGAGCTCCAGTTCTGACATGCCAGTGGTTCAGAGTTTAGTCTACCGTTTTTGCTCCTAGGATGCAGCGTGTGTTTCACATAGATATGCATATATGCCCTTTTTTAGAGGTCGGATTCTCCTTCGTATACATCTGAGCACTTGCACTGATGGAAACTAGTTAGACGGCTACTGAACAACATAACTGCCAGATTGATGTTTTGTACTGTACTAGTCCATCTCAGAACCTCTTGTGAAGGTGCCTTGCTTTACATTTTAAACTCTGCTGCAGTGTAATTGAACAGGAATTTGGGGGTTGAGCAGGAGGAAATGGGAGTAAGTTAATAAATGTTTTTTTTTCAAAAGGAAAGCTAAGAAAGGGTACTAAATTTGAATTATTTTCATGTGCAGTGCACCACACAAAAATGAAGAGGAAGCTTGTAATTTATTACAGGGGTTGTCTTAGTCATTCTAAAATTAAGCCTAACCAGGGAGACAGTCATAGCCTTTACTTGGGTAAGCAGATGGGTGAAGGAGAGTAAGTCTGGTTATGTACCATCCCCTCTTCTCAGCAAGCCTTGTACTCATGTCATGAGGAGGAGAAGCAGGAACATTACAGCAGCATACCTAGAGATGCCAGATGCTCTTCTGTGAGCAAAGGGGGATGAAGCAGCAGGAAATGAAAGGAGCCTCATCTTGATGAAGGCAGTGAGGCAGCATGCTCTGCAGGGTGAAGTAGCTCCCCACTCTGTAAAAGGAAGGAGTCTGGGAGGTGAACTAGCTGTAATTCACACAACCCATGCCAGCCTATTCAAGGGACTACTGTGCAATTCAATACAGAGTGAAGAATTACCATTTTAATACACTGTTGAATCCAAAGCAAGCCTGCTGGGGCCAAACTGTTTCAAGAGGGACCATTTGGACTTGCACTGGAAGTAACAGGTAATGAATGGCTCCAAAAGATTCAGATTATGTTAAGAACTGAGATTTACTATCTGATCAGGATATTTGTTTATCACAGTACCTTTGTTTTAAAATACAGGTAGCCCATTCGAGCTGCTTGATAAAGGAGAAAACAATCAACGTCATGGGGTTAGCCCTTGAGGGCAAAGGACTCTTGCAGAGAGCTGCTGCTGCTGAGGCCTTTAGAGTACACTAAAGCAGGGAAGCTCTGAACATTGGAAGGGTGGGAGTGGGTTCAAAACAGGCAGCTCCTAAACTGAATGGGGCCAGGCAGGGTGGGGTTCATCATCAGGTCAAAGAATGTTAGCATTAGGGGGATGCTAATGGCATGGGAACTTAGGTCAGGAGGCAACTGGGCTGGAAGTGAAAAAAGTCAGTCACAGAATGGTTTGGGTTGGAAGGGACCTTTAAAGGTCCAACCCCCATGTGATGAGTAGGGACATCTTGAATTAGATCAGGTTGTGCAAAGCCCCATCCAGCCTGACCTTGGATGATTCCAGGAGTGGGGCATCTACAGTCTCTATGGGCAACCTGTTCCAGTGTTTCACCACCCATATCAAAACAAATTTCCATATGTCTAGTCTGAATCTAACCTCTCTAAGTTTAAAACTATTACCCCATGTTCTGTTGCAGGACACCATATCCTTCTGGTACTCCAGAGCTGGACACAGTACTCCAGGTGGGGTGTCACCAGAGCACAGGGGCAGAATCACCTCCCTCGACCTGCTGGCCATACTTCTTTTGATGCAGCCCAGCATACGCACAGGCTTTCTGGGCTGTGAGCACACACTGAAGCCAGCTCATGTTCAGTTTCTCATCCACCAGTATCCCCAAGTCCTTCTCAGTGGGGCTCCTCCCACTCCCTTCATCCCCCAGCATGTGTTGACACCAGAGGTTGCCCCAACCCAGGTGCAGGGCCTTGCAGTTGGCCTTGTTGAACCTCATGAGGTTCACATGGAACCATCTCTCGAGCTTGTCCAGGTCCCTCTACTGTGTCAGCTGCATGACACAGCTCAGTATTGGACCCAAACCAGACCCTAAAAGGACACCACTTGTCACCAGTCTCCATCCAGACATTAAGCTGTTGACCACTGTTCTCTGAATGCAATAATCCAGACAATTCCTGATCCATTGAATAGTCCAGCAATAAAATCTATATCTCTCCAGTTTAGAGAGAAGGGTATTGTGGGAGACTGTGTAAAGGCCTTACAGGGGTTCAGAGAGATGACATTCATAGCTCCTCCCTTGTTCACCAAAGTGATAAACTGTTGGAGTGTCACATAAAAATGTACCAAGTAGAGAAGGATGCAAGGGAGTGAGAAGAAGATAAAAGTGTCCCCATGACCCAGATAAAAGACTGAAAGGGCAACTTTTCTGATTTAGGATGGGAAAGTGCCTGGTGCAAAGAGACTCCTGTCTGGGGCTAGCCTCTGAACAGGTATTTACACAGTCTGTTTTACTTTGGTTTCTGTGAGCAACTGCAGCTGATAAACAGTGTTTAGAAATATCCTTTTGATTCTGCATGGCTTGTCTGGCCTGTAGGCTCAGTAAAGAGTGGTGTGTAATGGGAGCTTTACTTTCACAGGAGCTCTGCATAGATTGGTGATTCAGGGAGTAATGTTTTCTTCCCTCTTCGTCTAATCTTGGAGGAAGTGAGTCACTGCTGTCTTTCTTTCCTTTGCTTGGAGGTTTTGCTGATAGGGAGAACACATTATAGAAGAGCCAAGTTTTCTATCCTTCCTTCCTATACCTGTTTCTTTCTTGCGCTAACTCATACCACTTAATGGAGAAGAAACAACTAGACTTGAAATAGAGCCCATGAACAAGTGGAATCTTGCCACCCAGGCTAACCTACTTAGAATCATAGAATAATTAGGGTTGGAAAGGACCTTAAGATCATCAAGTTCCAACCCCCCTGCCGTGGACAGGGACACCTTACGCTAAATCATATCACCCAAGGCCTCGTCCAACCTGGTCTTGAACACTGCCAGGGATGGAGCATTCACAACCTCCCTGGGCAACCTATTCCAGTGCCTCACCACACTAACAGGAAAGAATTTCCTCCTTATATCCAACCTAAACTTCCTCTGTTTAAGTTTTAACCTGTTACCCCTTGTCCTGTCACTACAGTCTCTAATGAAGAGTCCCTCTCCAGCATTGCTATAGGCCCCCTTCAGATACTGGAAGGCTGCTATGAGGTCTCCATGCAGCCTTCTCTTCTCCAGGCTGAACAGCCCCAACTTTCTCAGCCTATCTTCATACGGGAGGTGCTCCAGTCCCCCAGTCATCCTTGTGGCCCTTCTCTGGACTTGTTCCAACAGTTCCATGTCCTTTTTATGTTGAGGACACCAGAACTGCACACAATACTCCAGGTGAGGTCTCACAAGAGCAGAGTAGAGGGGCAGGATCACCTCCTTTGACCTGCTGGTCACACTCCTCTTGATGCAGCCCAGCATATGGTTGGCTTTCTGGGCTGCAAGCGCACACTGAAGCCGGCTCATGTTCAGATTCTCATCAGCCAACACCCCCAAGTCCTTCTCCACAGGGCTGCTCCTAATCTCTTCTTTGCCCAACCTGTAGCTGTGCCTGGGATTGCTCCGACCCAGGTGTAGGACCTTGCACTTGGCATGGTTAAACTTCATAAGGTTGGCATCAGCCCACCTCACAAGCGTGTCGAGGTCCCTCTGGATGGCATTCCTTCCCTCCAGGGTATCAGCTGAACCACACAGCTTGGTGTCATCGGCAAACTTGCTGAGGGCGCGCTCAATCCCACTGTCCATGTCAGCGACAAAGATGTTGAACAAGACCGGTCCCAACACCGATCCCTGAGGGACACCACTCATTACTGGTCTCCAGCCATTGACCACAATTCTTTGTGTGCAGCCATCCAGCCAGTTCTTTATCCACTGAGTGGTCCATCCATCAAATTGATGTCTCTCCAATTTAGAGACAAGGATGTCATGTGGGACAGTGTCGAACGCTTTGCACAAGTCCAGGTAGATGACATCAACTGCTCTACCCCTGTCCATCAGTTCTGTAGCCCCATCATAGAAGGCCACCAAATTGGTCAGGCAGGATTTCCCCTTAGTGAAGCCATGCTGACTGTCACCAAGCACCTTGTTGTTTTTCATGTGCCTTAGCATGCCTTCCAGGAGAATCTGCTCCAAGGTTTTGCCAGGCACAGAGGTGAGACTGACTGGTCTGTAATTCCCCGGGTCATCCATTTTCCCCTTCTTGAAAATGGGGGTTATATTTCCCTTTTTCCAGTCATTGGGAACTTCACCTGACTGCCATGATTTCTCAAATACGATGGACAGTGGCTTCGCAACTTCATTTGCCAGCTCCTTCAGGACCTGTGGATGGATCTCATCAGGACCCATGGACTTGTGCATGTTCAGATTTTTAAGATGGTCTTGAACCAGTTCCTCTCCTACAGTGGGTCCAAGGTCTTCATTCTCACAGTCCCTGCGTCTGCCTTCCAAGACTTGGGTGGTGTGGTCAGAGCCTTTGCCAGTGAAGACTGAGGCAAAGAAATCATTCAGAACCTCAGCCTTCTCCAAATCCTGTGTAGCTAGTTCTCCCAAGAGCTTCCTGAGGGGGCTTACATTCTCCCTCATCTGTTTTTTATTTGCTATGTACTTTTAGAATCCCTTCCTGTTATCTTTAATACTTCTAGCTAAGTTTAGTTCTAACTGGGCCTTAGCTTCCCTAACCTGGTCCCTAGCTTCCCGGGCAACATCCCTGTACTCTACCCATGCCACCTGTTCTTGCTTCCACTTATTATAAGCCTCTTTTTTCATTTGAATTTTCCTCAGGAGCTCCTTATCCATCCAAGGAGGTCTCCTGGCCCTCCTGCTGCACTTCCTTCTGGTTGGGATGCAACACTCCTGAGCTTGTAGCAGGTGATCCTTGAATATCAACCAAGAGTCTTGGGCCCCCCTGCCCTCTAGGGCTGTATCCCATGGAGCCTTACTAAGCAGGTTCCTGAAGAGGCCAGAGTCTGCTCTTTTGAAGACCAGGGCAGTGAGCTTGCTGCATGCTCTTCTCACTGTCCTGAGGATCGTAAATTCAAGCATCTCATGATCGCTGCATCCAAGGCTGCCCTGGAGCGTCACATTTCCAACGAGCTCTTTTGGTGAGCCCAAGGTCAAGCATGGCACCTTCTGCCTTTACCAGGCTCAAGGAGAAGAGATGATAGGGCAGCAGTGCTGTACTGTTCCCTCGAGGTAGAACCTGGAAGAGACCTATTCAGCTTCAGGGGAAACAGTGAACCTGCAGCAGCGAACTTCTGTGAGCTGTTAATCCTGTTGTGAGGATGATAGCAGTCAGCATTAGCAGGATGGGAGGTGAGGTGCAGAGCTGAGTGATGCAAGAATTCCAGGACATTTCTTAGGGCTGTCCATAAACTGGTGCCAATCCAGGGCCTCTAAAGATGCCTCCCCTTGCTCATCTCTGAGCTGCTCTCACAGCACTGAGGCCAAAGGCTGGGACACAGTGCATGTACTAAGGTAAAGTGAAAATAGGAACATGCACTGCACTCCTCCTGACATTATCAAGTACTGTAAGTTTTACACACCAATGCACAGATTACTGGCATTTACTAGGAAACGCAGGGAGCAGGCTGGCAACTGCTTGCAGGCACATGGAATATACAGGCAATTGCTCTGGAGCATGGGGAGCACGCAGACAATTCAATTCCCAACTGGTTTCTAGGCAGGAGCTACCAATTAAAATTAAAAGAATAAAAGACCACAAGCTTGGGACTGATGATAGGCTCTGGAGAGAGGGGTTGCCAACAGCTTGTGCTACAAAGATGCTTCTCTTTCAGTGGATTTCAAATGGTGAAAGAAACTCAGGTAACAGATCATTCTTTTCTTCTGGCTTCCCTGATCTTCATGTACTCAGTCGTGCAGCCAAAATTCCTACAGACGGGGCTGCTCCCTGTGAATTCCAAGCAGCAAGCCAGCCTTTTGAGAGCTGATGCAGTGAATACGCCAGCAGTTAGCTATACCTAGGAAGCAAGATTTTATAACTAAGCGTTAGGTGTCTGATCAGAGAGTGTTGAATGATGGGGCTCAGATAATTACTAATAAGACCATGGTATTTATTTACATATATATGAAATGATTGAGTATTTAAAAAGAATTATCTATCCAATGTGTCTTTCATATTAACCATTAAGTAGTTTCTGAAGCAAACCTCTCCTCCTGATGGAGAAAACTGGGGCCTAACCAGGTATTAGACATATGTGGGATTTGCAAAGCTGGGATTTATGCTGTGCCCATCACAGTGGTCCCTGTGGATCGTGATGGAAATGGGCAAGTTGGTAACTGCAGTTACCAACCTCAAACTGCAGCTCCCATGGGGCAGATGAAGTTGTAAATCACAATCTGTCACTGGTTATGAAGTCAAAGCATGTTTCCCTTGCTCTTCTCAGAAGTCATGTGAATGTTGATGAGCTAGTCAGGTGGAGGATGCTGGATGGGCGGATTTTCACAAAAAGCAGTGAGTTTACCCAATTTTTTTTAATGATTTGTACAAAAGAGGATAATAATACAAAGACTCTTAGTGCTTCACGATGTGGAAGTCATAATGGTGGCGCAAGACAAGAACTGTGATCTTATCTGAACTCCCTGCCAACCACAGGAAAAGCTGTGCCACTGAAAAACAGTGGCACTAATACAGTCAAAATGTCTAGACTTATCATACATGTTATTTTAGATGCATTTTGTCACACGTGGCCTCTACTGTGGAAGCAAAGTAAGAAAGTGAAAACCTTTCAGGCGCTTTACGTCCATTGGGAACTTGGGAACCACGAGACTGCACAGCGCAGTACTTCAGTCATTGTGGTACCTCATGTCAACACAATTCTGCTACATGAGGGTTTGCTTTGTGAAGGCTCTCAGATTTCCCTTTCAGAGAGCTTGACACGGAGACTCATCCCCTAGCAGGTGCAGGACAGACTCATTTATTATTGCTTAGTTTAATAAACTGCATCTTAAATTATGATATCGATTGCAATGCTGAAGGAAAAGGCTGAGCTGGCATTACAGTATTTGACACAAGCAGCATTTTAAAACGTTTACACTGATTGCATGGTGCATTAGTATTGTTTTTGGAAAACAATAGACTCAAAATATGGTGTCACATAAAGTGCTAGGTGCCTCTGAATTCATTTATTTAAATTTTGATCTAAAAATGAAAGACATTGCATGGCAAAGGGTGCTAACGCAGGGTTGGGTTCTTGTCCCCATGAACAAACAAAAACCAGTGTTTGCTGTATCAGTTCCCAAAATTACTGACATTTAAGCACAGCAAAAATACATTTGTAGCAACCCTAGTAAGTTCTGTAGGATCTCCTGACAGGATAAACATGTCTTCTCTGCCCTCCTTTTTTTCCCTCCCCCCCCCCAAACAAGCAATAAAAACATTTTGCATAAACAAATTCCAAATTACAACTAATCATAGGAAAGCTGACAAATTTATGCTATGCTTGTCTGTGAAAATACTAATCAAAGCAGCCTGTCAATTGTTAAAGTTAATGATTTAGATATGCAAAACTCTGACTAAATTTTTGTGGATAATTACATAATTATGCCTGGGTTACCACAATCAAAAATAGCAATTGCAGGCTTCATCTTGAAATCACCATGGCAGTTCCCTGCTATCTTTTAAAGACCTCTTTAACCTTGCCCCCCCTGTATGCAAAGTGCATTAGGGGACCCACCTGAGAAGGAAAAGCAACTGTGGTAGGTGCCTCCTGCCTTCTCCTTCCAGTCTTCCTCCTGCAAAAGCAAGCCTCTGGAGAAGAAAGCACCTGCTAGTGTGAATGAAGGTGTGGAAAAAGCCAGCCGGATAACAGAGGGCTGGAAACAGCAGTTACCTGCTGTAACAAGCCATAGTAGCAGCACCTCTACCTGTGTGACAATGAGCTTTTCCTGTGGGAGGCCTTTCAGATTGAAGAATAGGGAGTTTATATTTTGCTTTAAAGGTGTTGGTATGAGACAAGAACCCAGGACTAGCAAGGCTTACCTAGGTCATTCAACTTCTCATTCAATTATCAAATCATTCAAAAGTTCCAAGCAGTCCCCTTCCAGGTGTTTGATGTAGAAGGGGCTATAAGGCTCTTCCAGACCCCACCCTTGTGAGTCATGGAATGCCCTCTCTACTTGATCACATGCTTAAAGCCTTTGCTGGGGATGTTAAGGAAAGGAAGGTTATGGTGGAGAGAAATAAAAAGAGGTAAGCAAGCCTAATCCTGTTGGGTACTGGTGTTTTTTTCAGCTTCTTTGAAAATACCTTTAAGTCTATTCTGAATGCCTGTGAAAAGCCTTGTCCTTGGAAATTTTGAATTTCTCTTGCAGCACTGTTTTTCTCCTTCTCATGTTGGTTTCTTGCTCTCTTTTTATACCAGGTCTAGCTGAAACAGCATGGAGATTCCAAATGTTGGGAATCTCAGGGAAGTGACACAGTATAAATAAAAAGAGCCTTAGGCTCTTTCCTGAATGTCACACTGGCTGGAATGGGGTAATGATGGTGATGGGGTTTTAAAAAGTAATATATCTCATGTAATTTTTTATCATAATTTTTCTATACAGTTTCCATTAAATAGATAAATGACCTAAATGAAAAAGAAATAAAGTGAAAGCATAAAATCAGTCCCTGTCAAGAGCTATGTAAAAAGAGTTAGGGCCCCAGCCTTCTGAAATTGGCTGCCTAAACTCCTACATCTGCAAGTAGATGTGTATGTGGATTGACTGGCTTTACTAATAGCTTACTAGTGGTAGGGACCTAATGTGACGGAAGCAAATGCAAATGCATGTTGATGGAGATATATTCCTGCTCTCCCCAAAACGCTGTCAAAGTTGGCTTCAGCTAATTTACATTATGAGCCCCCTTACTGCTTTTGTAACGTTTTCAAGAGCGTAATTATTGCAACTCCACTTGGTGGGTTGCTCAGGCTGTAAGAAGGGCATGGAATTAAATAGTAGTGAGGTTGGATGTCTGAATGAGACCTGAAATGTTGTTTTGGAAACCTCGCAAGCACCTGGAGCAATAGCAGGGCTCTGAGGTGCTGTTCACATTCGCCAGTCTTACACTGCTTACTTCTCCTGCACTGATGAAGCGAAAATAAACTTCCTGTACTTAGACAGATTTTAAACATTTTTCTACAAGACAGAAACCAGATGGAATATTTTCACAGCTGACACCAGAATTCACAGTTTTTGTGACTTCTGTGATACTGTGATTTATACAGGGACTTTCTGTATCAGCAGCCCTGAGCAGACAGCCTCTTGCCATTCAAGCTTTTAAACATTATTTGGATTGGTAGGTCAAAAGATTGTATTAGCTGTGTAAAATGTGAAGTATGTGGATTTAAATGATAGCTCTGTGGGCTGTTCTGTTTCTGCATCTTGACTGTAAGTCGTAATAATAAAATATGTTAAAAGTACACTGCTCCAAAATGGATAGGAAACCTTTAAATGCATTGAAATTAATCATTTCTAGAAGCAAACAAAAAATTCTCATGTCAGGGCAGGAGCACAAGGCAGGCTATTGTCATCAAGTCTTTGCTAGCCCTCTTAGAGGGAGGGCATGTGTGTCAGAAGGTATTCTGCCTGGGGCTGCGTGTTTCACAGGGAATATTTTCAGATAAAGATAAACGTGACCAAAAAAAAAGAAAGTGTTGAAGGTTGATTTGGGGTTTTGCTTGCTTGCTTGCTTGCTTGTTTGTTTTGTTTTCCCCTGCTGGGGATTGAGAAGCCAAGTCAAAGCTGCTGGTAGACCATGTAGAAGGAACTGGTGGAGACCACAGGACATGGCAGAGCTGGATGCAGGCAGGGGGCTTTCCTTGCAGCCTGTTTCATTTGCTCTCCATTTGTGCCTGAATCAGCTTGTTTTTCTTTGCAGTCGAGCTTCTTCTCTCTTTGTGTGAATTTGTGGTTTCCTGGGAAACTTGTGTTGACCTATGCCTGAAGAAAACTTCAGAAACACATTGATTTTTTTCTGGTTTTATGGGGCTTTCTCTATACACAAGAGCTGTATTTCAGCAAGCCTGTTTCCAGATGCAGTTCCAGATTTTACATTTTTCCTTTCATGGCCTTAGGTGATACGGCTTTTGGCTGTGTGATATCCTCACAGATCTGGAGTAGCACATTGGTGTTTGTGGTGATAACAAAACACAAGCTCAGCCTGCTGTGGGAGGCAGTGTTGGAGGTATTACTTGTGTGTGTGTATACCACACAAGTATGGGATCCCATGCTCTGAAATTCACCTCTCTCCGTTCCAAGAGAGCTGATTTGCATAGGGCTCCAGAGATCAGAGATGTGCCTTGTCTTTAACCAGGTGTTTGCTTAGGGATATGTTGTTCCTAGGGGATATAAATTCTTAGAATCATAGAGTGGTTTCAGTTGGAAAGGACCTTAAAGACCATCTAGTTCCAATCCCACTGCTATGGGCAGGGACACCTTCCACTAGACCAGGTTGCTCAAAGCCCCATCCAGCCTGGCCTTGAACACTGCCAGGGATGGGGCAGCCACAGCTTCTCTGGGCATCTTGTGCTGGTGATTCACCACCCTCATAGGGAAGAATTTCTACCTAATAGGAATCTACCCTCTTTCAGCCTACCTGTCTCAGGCTCAGCACCTTTCAGCAGGAGAGGTGCTTCAGCCCTCTGATAGTCTTCATGCCCTCCTCTGGACTCTCTCCAACAGCTCCATGTCCTTCTTGTGTTGGGGACCCCAGAGCTGAATGCAGTACTGCAGGTAAGGTCTCACAGGAGTAGAGTAGAGGGGGAGAATCACCTCCCTTGACCTGCTGGTCATGTTCTTTTTGCTGCAGCTGAGCAGACAGTTGGCTTTCTGGGCTGCAAGCACATACTGCGGCTCATGTTGGACTTTTCATCAGTCAACACCTCAAGTCCTTCTCTGAAGGGCTGCTCTCAATCCATTCTCTGCCCAGCATGTATTTGTGCCCCTCACCCAGGGATAGGGCCTTGCACTTCACATTGTTGAACTTCATGAGGCTTGCACAGACCCATCTCTCAAGCATGTCAATGTCCCACTGGATGGCATCCCTTCCCTCCAGTGTGTCAACTGCACCACATAGCTTAGTGTCATTGGCAAACTTGCTGAGGGTGCACTCAATCCCACTGTCCATGTCACTGACAAAGATGTTGAACAGGATCGGTCCTAGTACTGACCCATGAGGAGTACCACTTGTCACTGGTCTCCACTTGGACATTGAGTCATTGACTGAAACTCTTTGAGTGTGACTGTCCAGCTAATTCCATATCCACCAAGTGGTCCACCCTTCAAATCCATTCCTCTCCAATTTAGAAATAAGGATGTCATGCAGGACAGTGTCAAATGTCTTGCGCAAGTCCACATAGGTGACATCAGTCGCTCTTCCCTTACCTGCCAACACTGTGACCCCATCATAGAAGGACACCAAATTTGTCAGTCGTGATTTGCCCTTAGTTAAGTCATGCTGGCTATTGCCAATCACTTCCTTATTTTCCTTGTGCCTTCACATAGTTTCCAGAAAGGATCTGCCCTGTGATCTTGCCAGACAGAGAGGCAAGACTGGCTGGCCTGTAGTTTTTCTCTTTTTAAAATTGGGGGTTATGTTTTCTCTTTTCCAGTTTCCCAATTTCTTTCCAGGTCTGAGAAAGACAGAGGTGTATATATAATTTTAGGTGCTTATAATATACGCACCTTATCTTTATAGGAGGATTTATTGTGTAAATCACAGAATCGCAGAATTCCAAGGGTTGGAAGGGACCTCAAAAGATCATCTAGTCCAACCCCCCTGCAAGAGCAGGGTAACCTAGAGTACATCACACAGGAACTTGTCCAGGCGGGCCTTGAATATCTCCAACATAGGAGATTCCACAACCCCCCTGGGCAACCTGTTCCAGTGCTCTGTCACTCTTGCAGTAAAGACATTTTTCCTGATGTTCACATGGAACCTCCTATGCTCCAGTTTACACCCATTGCCCCTTGTCCTGTCACTGGACATCACTGAAAAAAACCTAGCTCCATCATCCTGACACTCACCCTTTACATATTTGTAAACATTGATGAGGTCACCCCTCAGTCTCTTCTCCAAGCTAAAGAGTCCCAGCTCCCTCAGCCTCTCCTCATAAGGGAGATGTTCCATTCCCTTAATCATCTTTGTAGCTCTGCGCTGGACTCTTTCAAGCTGGACTGTAGCTCTGCGCTGGACTCTTTCAATTCCCTGTCCTTCTTGAACTGTGGGGCCCAGAACTGGACACAATATTCCAGATGCGGCCTCACCAAGGCAGAGTAGAGGGGGAGGAGAACCTCTCTTGACCTACTAACCACGCCCTTTCTAATGCACCCTAGGATGCCATTGGCCTTCTTGGCCACAAGGGCACATTGCTGGCTCATGGTCATCCTATCCACCAGGACCCCCAGGTCCCTTTCCCCTTCACTACTCTCCAGCAGGTCAGCCCCCAACCTGTACTGGTACATGGGGTTGTTCTTCCCCAGATGCAAGACTCTACACTTGCCCTTGTTGAATTTCATCAAGTTCCTCTCTGCCCAACTCTCCAACCTGTCCAGGTCTCTCTGAATGGCAACACAGCCCTCTGGTGTGTCAGCCACTCCTCCCAGTTTAGTATCATCAGCAAACTTGCTGAGGGTACACTCAGTTCCCTCATCCAGGTCGTTGATGAAAATATTAAACAGCACTGGTCCCGGCACCGACCCCTGAGGGACTCCACTAGTCACAGACCTCCAGCTAGATTCTGCCCCATTGACCACAACGCTCTGCCTTCTTCCTTCCAACCAGTTCTTGATCCACCTCACTACCTGATCATCAAGCCCACACTTCCTTAGCTTATATGTGAGGATGCTGTGGGAGACAGTATCAAATGCCTTACTGAAATCAAGAAAAACCACATCTACCGCTCTACCATCATCCATCCATCTAGTTACTTGGCTCCTATGCAGCCAGAGCAATGGAAAGACTCACTCTCTAACATATTTTTCCTGTTCAACCAGTTCTTAAGGGTACTGCAATATCAAGGTATCCTTCAGTCTTCTGTTACCAGTGTGCCAATTTCAATTCCAATGCAGTGGTCCAATGAAGCAGCACAAAACCACATTTATCCTTCTCAGTGAGATGGTACTCAATGTTGTTCAGACTTGATGTGCAAGGCTTCTTCCCTCCATGCCCCCCAAAATATGGTAGAGCTATGGCAGAGACAGAGGAGGAGAATGGTTAATAATCTGTAGCAAGTGTATGCTAAGTACACATTGGTTACACTGATATCTGCTGAAAATTGGCACACAGCAAAACATTTGGTGATGACATATGGAAGGAGGTGTGGGAGACAGTTAGAAGAAGCTTTCCACTTCTCTGTACGTGTTTATAACCTAGTGTCCTCGACATTATAGATACTACATATTGAAATTGTCTGTAGTCAACCTGGTTTTGAAAAAAAAACCCGAAGTGCTGCTGTGAGTAGAAAAATACTGTAATTCTTAACATGTTATTTCTCCATATTGACCTTTTTGCCTCTTTGGTTTTCCTCCTATTCCTTTTTTTTTTTTCTTTCCTCATCCCCAGCTAGCTTCAGTGAATACAGACCCTGTATTATAATGAGCAATTGTTTAGAGGGCTGTAGCACAAATCTGTAATGTGCTCCTTTATAGACAGTCACTGAAATCCAGGAAACCACATTATAAATATAATGCTGATATATATCTAGGGCAGTTTAAACAAATGGAATCACTTCTGCAAGAGACTTCCTTTGGCTACACTGATCTGGCAGATTGCTTAAATATATGCTGAACTCCTATGTGTACTTGCTTTGAAGTCAATGGGATTACTTATATGTTTATAAACTCTGGTGGTTCGAGGCCTTAAAACATAGGAGGACATTTGGCATTTAGAAAAATAGGGCTAGAAGAAGCCTCAAGAAGCCCCCGTCCTTCAGGACTGGTTATATTTATATCATTTGTGGCAGAATATGTTATTTTCTAACCTGTTCTTAAAAAGTCTGGTGATGGAGATTACAGATTCCATGCTTTCTCAGGCTTCCCCCCAGTGCTTCAGTATCTTAATTATTATAAATGTTTTTCTCCAATATCTGAAGTGCATCCATCTTGCTGCAAGTTAAACCCATTACTGTTTGAACTTTGTAACATGCAAGAATCCTGTATGTGACAAGCTTTTGCTCATTCAAAGCCTTAAAATCGCCTTCCCAAGAATTCTTCTCTCTGAAGATCTCAACTTTTTAAAAATCTTTTCTCCTGGACCTGTTGTTTCTTCCATATTTTATGGACCTGTTGTTTCTTCCATTGCTTTTCTTCTGGGGCTCTCCAATTAGTCCATCTTTGCTTTGCACTCATTTCCATCCCCTGTTGAATTTCAGCCCTTTTCTTGACACAGCTCTAGTTTGTCAACATGTCTTCAAACTCAGAGCTTCCATACTTGCAGCTGCCCTATGCACACCGTTTGTGTAGTCCGCAAGCAGAACATATGTGCTGTTTCATGGCCAGATGATTCATAAAAGTACTGAACAGAATCATCCACAGCAGAGTTTTGCAATCCTCCTGTCTCCCTAGATGGCTTGCTTTTACTGTGGGCAAATGGTACCTTTCTCTACACATCATGCCCAACCACTTTTGGGCCTGTCTCACAACCATTTTGTTCAGACCACATTTTGTTAAAGTGATACCTTAGACAGCACCAAAAACTTCACTACGTCAAGAAATGTGACTTCTGCTTTGTGTCTGCCATGAGGCCTCTTCTCATGTGCCTGAAGGAAATTAAATTGATTTGACGGGATTTATCGTCTACAAATCCATACTAGCTGCTATACATTTTCATGTTATCTTCTAGGTGCTTACAAATAGCTTGATTACTTGTTCTGGTGTTTTTCTGAGGATTGAAAACAAATTGACTGGCTGGTAACTCCTAGCTCTGCTTTCCCTGCTCTGTAGAGCTAGATACCCTCCTTGCTCTTTTCCAGTCTTTTGGCACCCTGTATTCTTGAATTATGAGAGGTGACTGTCCAGTAATTCAGAGACTGTGTAAGTGGCTTTTTAAGAATCCTGAGTTTGAATTCATTGTGCAAAGTCAGTTTGAATACCTCTGGTTTATTTAAGGGCATTTTAATCTCTCACTTTTTAGGCCATTATCTTCCTACTATTACATCTTCTTTTCCTTGCCTGCACTGGTATCTGTGTCTATAGAAGTTTCTCAGTGGCACTACCAGTTCTCTTTTATTTTTCCTTCCGTAAGATCTCTTGAGTTTAGGTCACCTGCCAGAGTTTAATGCTACTATCATCAATGGTTGTGTTGCTTCTGGATCAAGGTTTAACGGGAGATTATGGAAGGAACCTCAATTTCTGGTTCCTACTTGCACAGTAGTCTTGCTGAAGTACGGGAACCCTGAATTAAACTAAGACCTGC
Organism: Pezoporus wallicus; assembly: GCF_028554395.1. Classification (NCBI taxonomy): domain Eukaryota; kingdom Metazoa; phylum Chordata; class Aves; order Psittaciformes; family Psittacidae; genus Pezoporus; species Pezoporus wallicus. Next base: position 2,469,648 of record NW_026637266.1, read on the forward strand.
AATAATGGGGCCTGTGGTGGCTTGTGACTTGGGATGTGTGCTGACCAACTTGTGCGAGGCAGGGTTTGAGCTGGTGTATTGATTCGTTTTCAACCAGAACACACAGTTCAACTGTCACTCTGGGAGCTTAATGAACACTTGTGCCACAGTGTCTGCTCCTTTGTTAGTGCTGAGAATTTATTTTAACAAATAGTGTGTTCAGAGAATAAATTGACCACATTGTATTTACCTCCTGAAGTTGTTGTTTGTGGTGGCACTTTCTCATTTGTGGATCTTTGCTAATGGTCAGGTACCAGAATGGTAACTTCACCCTTTATCTCTTTCCCCAAAGAAGTGAAGTAGGGAGCATCATTAGAAACTCATCTACGTTTTCGTTCATGACAATTTCTGTGATTTCAGTTTTTCAATAGTCAAGAAGGTTCAGTTGAGATTACTCTTAAACTAGTAACAAATCACTGCATATAAATGAAAACTTTCTGTGCTAATTGTAATATATTTATGAGAGATTTTAGTTTCAGTCCTGTAGAAGAGTATTTTCATTCCTATTATATTTTTGCATAATCCTTTTTTTTTCTCTGAAAGGAATGCAAAATCCAGTAGCTGAGGTTGTAATTTTAAATGTGCAATGAGAGAATAGGCTAAAAGAAACTGAAATATTCTATATAACTTCATGGGGTCTTCCAAGGAAACATGCCAATTTTATGGGGGCTCTTATGGAAAAATTTCGATTTCATGTGGACTCAGGTGAAAAAGTAAATTTCATGGGATTTCTGAATATGGCTGGATTTTACTGGTTCCATGAAATCTATGACAGCCATGGAAAAAATGCACAGTTCTTGTCATGGAGTAAATTTTTATTGCGGCCTGTAGAACTTTTATTTTCTGTGTACATCTGTTCCTCTGACACATATTATGCATTCTGGACCTCTTCCTCATCTTGTAGTCTCTTCCTGTGAATATTTTACACTTCTTGATGGATGCACAGTGCTCTGATCCTCAGATGACAGAAATCCATGACTGCCTACAAAGGAGGTTCAGCATGCAAGTGTGTGGGGGAAAGGGCGTGAAAAATAAGAAATACTAAATACAGTCCTGGGGATTTCATATTTTATGGTAATACCAGCTTATTTTATGCAATATAGGAGGGAAAATAATCAGGACTAAGGAATGGGAATGATTTATCATATTCAATGTGAGAACTAAGCAATGTAGCATCAAAAGCAACCTACTTGCAATTTGTAAAATCCCAGCTTGGTCAGAGGGTCTAGCATAAGACCACCCGAGGAACATATAAAGCTTCAGAGGAGAGTGACTGTGTTGTTGCATCTCAATTTATCCTATAAGCAGTGCCCTCGTTGGCTAGGACACAAGTGTGACTGTAGCATGCCTGCATTGTTCCCTGTCTTCTCTGAGGCAGCAGAGCTGAAATAGATCTTGCTTTTCAAGGAGAGAAATTAAGACACAGAGGAGAAAAGGAATGCATCCTCAGGGCTTGAAAATCAATGGTGAGATGAGGTGAAAACTTGCAGGAAGGTTGTGTCGGAAGGGCATGGGAAATGACAAAGAAAAGGCGATATTAGATAAGTGGAGGAATTAGAAAGGAAAGAATTGCGAAGCAGATTAAGCCAAATCTATGCAGGGTTTTAAATGAAGAATTCTGAACAGTGTCTTGAGATGAACAGGGAGCCATCTGATTAGTTCTGATTTAATGATATTTTTGAACAATTTTGTGTGCCTGAGCAGCCAGAACTGGGAACATTCCTGACAGTGGAGATGAAGCCTCTCCTGGGGAATTGCCTTCCCTTCAGCTGAGGGGAGATGTGGAGAAACATCACAGAGTACAGCAGAGGTGGTGGGGCTGTGCGTCATTCTGCACACAGGAAAAGGAGAGGAAATAAACACTGAGGTCCTGGATGGTGTCCTGTACCACTTCCATGAGAAATGAGAAGCAGAGAGCTGAAACTAAAGCTGTCTATTGATGCACATCAAGGCTTGTCTATATTTACTGAATCCAATCGGAGGGGCAAAAGGGGCAAAGAGAAACCAATGTCTGGTGTATAAGGGAGTTGTTCATGTTAGCTGCAATGGACACAGGTATTTATGTTGCACATTATAATGTTCGTTATTGCCTGCTACCCACTCTCTTCACTGAACCTGATAAATTCCTAGAATCTGTATTCCCTTTTGCTCAGTTTCTGTAAATGCTAAATAGAATTTTGCCATGTATAATGTTTTCCAGAGAAAACATCATTGCCTTTTGTTATATTATTGTGAAAGAATTTTTGGCCTGTTGGGATTTAGAACTGCTTTTCCCTGTTCCCCATCAAACAGCCTACAATTCAGCTCTCCTTTGTATAATCCTGTTTCAAATATGAACAATATGAATCCTTCAGTTTATGCTAGCAAGGAAATTTGGGTGGTTATATTTCATTATTGCCTTAAAGAAGGGCAGGGTGGCTGACAGGCTATCTTTCTACAGCTTTTCTATGCTGAAATCTAGTGAAGAAACTGTAGCCATCTTGATAACATATTCAAACTTCCCAGCACTTTTTGCTAGCTTACAGTATCAGCAAGTTGTGGCTGGGCATTTTTCACTTGCAGTAGATAGCAACAGCCGGCCCACCTCATCCTCAAAGGGTACAGGTCAATAAGGTCCTGCTGTCTCTTTCTCTGGCTGCATTCCTGATGTATTTGCCACTGTCTTGATGCCCTCAGATCACTGTAGTGATACCTGTATCACCTGTGGGATTTCTAGTAAAAGCTTTAGTGAGCTTTTCAACACAGAAAAGGGGTGTTCAGCTCAAGGATAGCAAAGCCTGGAAGGAGGATGTCTGTAATAGCATTGACCAGGTAAGCCTGTAGGTCAGGAAGAGGCAGGAGCCTTCATGGGAGCTGTGGGAGGTTAGGGTGGTTGTTCTACATCTGGCCTCTGCCATAGCAACCCCTCCTTTGCCAGGGAGCCAAACCATGTCTGCAGGGTGGATGGTCAGCAGAGCTTCTCCAGCCTCGCTCTTCATGTACAGCAGGCAGGGTTGGAGCTTGTGTCTCTTTCAGGTTCCCATGCTGCACCTGGACATTGTAGTGTAGGAATCTTTGTAGGTGTGGTGTCATGTGGGGTCCAAACAGCATGCATTGGTACTTCTAGTCAAGAACATAGATCAGTTTTGTTCTTTGGAACTTTCCTCTTTATCCTTACATATGTTTTCCTTCTATGTTTTGTCAAGTCAGGTAAGAAGAAAATGTCCGCTTTGCAATATGTTTTGGCAAACTGGCCCTTTTTTCCCAGAAACAATTGTGCCAATATCCAACTACTCCACATACTTGTATGCATTAGCACATGGCTAATGCATACAAAGTTATTCATGCTGATGTCCCCTCCTTGCTGAAAGTGTTCTGTTCACATCAGACGCTGCAACCCTGACCGTACATTTGTGGATTAGCAGGCTTGATTAAACATGCATAGAGAACTGGAGATCGCAGCACAAGGGCATGGACTGTCTGAGCCTGTAAAATCTCCCCATGGGTAAGGTAGATGGATTAGTATCATCACATTTAATCATATAATTTTACTTCTCAACCCTCTTGATTGCCCTCACTTTGGGAATCCCCAGAGATACGCAGTTGTGAGGCTGTGGGATGCCTGAATTCACACAAGCAAAGATGCACACTACCTGTAGTAGTTGTTCTTTCCACCAAGGGAGAACTAAAGGGTAACCCAGCTATTTCTTTTGGGGTGTCTGCTTTCAAAATGGTCAAAGGCAGTGGGACTTGGAGTGCCTGATGCCCTGCTGTTTTCCTGTATCTGACATTGTAATTTCTTCTCCAGAGTAAGCTGGCTAAATTAACTTGATTTTAAAGAAGTGAAGCACTGAGACTGTGCCTGACATTTTCAGGATACCAGGACGCTGTGTTCCTAGATCAATATGCTGATTTAGTAACATAACTTATGCTCAGGAAGGCCATGTGACGCTTCCAGACCCATCCATCTTAGTCAAGCATTTCTATTAAAGCTGTGCAAATCCTTTCCAGGACAGAAAGTGAGATTTTTACAAGTTTCCCATTAGAAAGAAATAGTGTGGAATTACAAACACACCACTTCATCTCTTCTCCCTTTCCCTGCCTCCCAGATTTGAATATACCTCTTTTCTCACATTTGACTCTTAAACAGGCCCTGACACAAGACTGTCTCTGTATTGCTAGCAGTCAGATAGACAGGAACATATATACATAGATATGTAGATACAATAGCAGTAGCCTAATGTCCGTAAAATGTGCATTTGCATATGCAGATAAAAAAGATCTATTTTTAAGCAGGTACTTTTTTGGATTAAAAGATGCACTTGAAAAGGTAAAAGGGCACCTCAATTACCAAAACATCACGTAGTTAAAACCTAGAAGAGAGCTGAGTTCTTCACAGACTTAAATAGAATCAAAATAATGCACAAATATAGTCAAGTTTCTCTACATAAAACCAAAAACCAAACAAAAGAAAACCCAACAGATATCATTTGGTCATGTAGCTCATTTAATATATATGAAAACTAGTTGCCTTTAGGCCATTCATGTTTATGCTACCCACAGAAACAGCACATTGGAGACAGCAACTATTGTGTCAGTCAAACAGTGACTTTGAGATACAGACAAAACGATTGAACTTTTTATTCTGACAAAAGTCATGGTAAAAGTATATCAGAAAAAAGGCTACTCATTTTCTGTGTTAAACAGGAGGTATTTTAGCTTTCTTACACGATGCTTAGAGTTCATGCTTCCTTTTACTGATAAGGTGCTGGCAGCTGAATCCCCTAATAATGCTAGAAAAATTTTCATATGTTATTTATTTCAAGGTGCATGGAAACCTTTAAATAATGAGCCAGCTTTCTCTGAACAGAGCAGAAATTAATGTAGTTAGTTGATGGTCATGGTGCAGTTCCCTGTCTTCTAAACCAATACCACTTGTTTCCATATTTGCCCAGCTTTCATTCAGGATAATTCGGTATCATACTGTTTACCTGTACCTGGACATTTGCCTGACTATGGCTTTTAAAAACAGGTTTAAATTTATGCTGGAGAACGTCTGCTCCTTACCAAAGGATATAATTTTTCCTCTAAGTGCCCTTCCTACACCAAGTAGCCCAAGTACTCCTGAAGGCACCACATTCTTTACACCCCACATCCTGGCTGACACAGCTTGCACATCAGAAACTTTCGTGCTCACCAGGGAACCAGGATTTGAAGGATCACTAAACTTAGCCAGTTTGTGTATCAATCTACACAGCAGCACTTTAATAATTTATTTTCAAGGTTAGAGTGTTCATTTTTGGCCTCATACTTGCTAAGTGGCATAGAGATGTGTGGTACATGATAATGCTATAATCTATTGCTTTCTAAAAGCCACCCAAAGTACTGCACTGTAATTAAATAGTATTACTTGATGACATTGCATGCTCCAGATGTATCCTGAGACAGACTGACACAAATAAGCCATTTAAGGATGCAGAGCCAATCAGGAAATCTTGCTAAGTGGAGAACTTGCGTATTAACTATTTTCTATCTTTTTAAATTATGGCTTTGTTTTAATGAAGCATTTTCTAACACTCTGTGTACACGCATTTGGTCTGTCCCTGGTATTCTCAACAATAGAAGTGATGTAGCCATATTCTGATCTGCAACATGGGACCAACCTGAGATTAATTTTTCACTATGAGGAAGAAAATAAGCCTGTTACTCCTACTCCTTCCTTGACTTTGGTTGCTGATCAGAAAAATCACATTGTTTTTATACTGGGGGAAAAGAAATCTAAACTAAAAACTTTGGAACCTACAAATCTTCCAAAATCTGCCTTCTGCCTCGGGTGGTTCTTACAAACATTAGCAAGAAACTTTAGATAGTATGGAGGACATTATCTTTTGTCAGTGTTGTACCATTGAAAATGTCTCCTTTCTCTTTTGTTGTCCTTTAAATGCTACTCATTCCTCCTGAAATCACCTTTTTTGGGAGGAGTCTCAAATGACCACTCCCCACCCTATTCCTCCAGGAATGCTAGCTGAGTGAGCTCAGTTTTTAATGCTGCACCTCTTACCTTTGCTGATGTGCTTCCAGCTCCCTAGTGGCCAGTCTTCTGCCTGTGCTGCCTTCTTGGCTCTACCAGACTCCTCATGCTAAAAATCAGCTTGTTGACTGGAGCATTGTATGGTCTAATCCAGGTGTTCTTCCTGCCACACTGTCCTATCATTGTCCCACTAGTTCTGGGAGCTGCTTTTCCACACCTCAAGGTACCTTGTCCAAGTACCTTCAGGTATGAAAGCCAGTCTCATTTCTTTTGATTGCAGGAGAAAGGTAAATCTTGGGACATCTTTTTTTCTGAATTTCTGGCTAGTAAAGAGGTATTTGTATGGGTAGGACAGCCTCTGCCTCTGTGTGCAAGGGGCAGGCCCATTTACAAAGTATCAGGTAGATGTTTAGAGCTCTCTGAGACAGGCCTGCCTTTAAGTCTTGTGTCGAATACAATGCACATACATCATCATTACTTCATTACCAATTACTATTGATAACGAGCAAACAAAGTTCATTATATATTCAGTATTACACCTAGTTCTCAGTGTAATATTGCTCTGGGTCTCTGTAGAAATGTAACCTGTATATTGGGAAACAGTGGGCCAAGTTTGACATTGTGAGTGTGTCCAACAACATAAATATTATCGTCGCACATTCATTTGCAGAAATGTAATATTTAGCTGTGCCTGATATATTTTAAAATGCTTTTCACACTGTTCACTTGATGATACATTTTGCAAGACAACTTGGCCAATGCTACGATTCTAGGAGTCCCATGTTCTGCAGCATAAAGAGGTACTAGCCGATTTATGCCTTCTGAAGCCAGTGCAAGTCTGTCTGTTGACTTTCATGGGGCTGTGGATTAGATCTTTAATGAACATCTCCCGATACCATTATAGGAGCAAATATTGGAACAGCATCATGAAAACTTCAGATTTAGTCGATACGAAGGATTTATTAAATTCTTTTTGAGCATAAAGTAGTTTGAAAATTGCTTCTTGAAAATTGCTTCTTCACCTGCTGCTCTGTTCATGCTTATCCCACAGTGACCTGAGCCACCCAAAAGAATATTCTGTCGGAAGGAAGCTGAGGCCAAAATAGGGACAAAGGAAGAAACCATGCAGTATAAAATCAAGAAACTGCTTTGAAAGAAATAAACAAGTTGCAAATTCAGAAATGAAATCTGAATGTGCCCAAAGAGATGAGGGGAGAACTTCGTAGATGTGAAGATTTCAGAAGTGTGGTGTGTTGAGTTGCAGAGAACCTCATAGTTTTGAAATGTAAACACACCATATGTAAAACACAAACCACAGAATTAATGAATCATGTTAATTTCACACTGCCCCCGCTTTGGACTAATTAGTGCAAATTAAATGCCGCTCTTGTCAAGCAGAGCGGTTTGTGCACCATGTATTGCATTAAGAATTATCTTTGGATCCATTTGCACAATGTGAAAATAGTGTGAAAATATTTTTATTTCAATTAGTGGTAGTTTTACAGTCATTAAAAGATTTCTTTAATAGGCTTAGACTCCCATGGCCTGCACAGCTGCATGAGTTCTGGTTTGCATTTAAAGGTGGGAAAAGATGTAGGGGGAAGGAAGACATTTAGCTGACTGGATTTACTTAATTAGCCCCCACCCCATTCTAAAATGCCAAACCAGGCTGATCAATTATCTGTCCTTTCATCAGGGGCCAATTGCTTAATTGCAAATTATCCCTAATAATTACACAGTCAAATAACTACCGGATTTATTTTTAATGAATATGGGAGCCCTTAACAAGGATTTAAATGTACCCACCAGGATTACTCAAAATCGACAGCTATCAAAGGGCCAGAATCTGCCACTCTTGCTTACATGGAAGCGAACCTCATTCTGCTTGTTTTCTGTTCAGTTTCAGTGAGACTCGGGGAAGTAGAGATGCTGCGTTTCTGTGCTCAGTAATGCTTTTAGGGTGTAACATTTCCATTGTTTCAGTGAGATGGACTGAAAATGAGAGATTACTGAAAATGAGAACGGGTATCAGAATGTGGGATGCTGTGAAGGCAGGGCAGAATATAGGACAGAGTGTGGAAATACTGCCTTTGCTGAAATGAGATGGAGCTCTGCCAGGCAGCAATGAAAGCTATTGTCAAAACAGCAGCATGCTCATCCTCGGAGGCATTCTGGGTGCAGGGAGTGAGGTCTGCCACGGTGGGAGGCCTTTCGCTTCAGTGGGATGCAGTGCTCAGAACTGGCCGGCAGCACAGGGTTGTAATTAGTGCTGACAAAAACACAAGGCAAGACTTCTGACACTTGTTTTCCAGTTTTGATGGGGTATGAAAAAAAGGGGGAGGAGGGGAACTTGCCTTTTCCCCTTCCCTTCTCTCTGTTCCCCCTTCAATAGCTTTCTCTCTCAAACCACCTTAAGTCACTGGGTACTTGGGCCATGTTCCCTGGTGCTGACCAATCCTCAGCAGACTGTCAGCCTGGAAACAAGAGGCATACTTCTGTTAAAGTATGTTGCCTGCTCTTTGTAGGTCATGTGTAAGCAATTTCTTCTGCAGCTTTTTCTAGGAAGATAAGTAATTAACTTGGAGGAGAATGGAAAGCTGTGATCTCGCCTCACTTTGAAGGGCCTTTTCCTGAGATTTCTGTAGTGTGCCTCTTCCTCCTCGGAAACTTCGTACTCTGGATGCTCACATGGGGAGTTGATGTTCTTGACATCCAAGCCCCAGCTGGTACTTTTCTTGATTGTGAAGCATCCTATGGTATATTACACTCCTAAAGAGATTTTAACGCTGACACGGTGAGGCAAGAGGGAATATTGGACAGTTTTGTTCTGTGAGTTGTTAGTGAGTTGCTTTTTAATGCCTGAGCCCTGCCTACTTGTGCTGTGCTATCATGGGTGTCAAAGTTTACTAATGTGATCACAGCCTGAAAGTTTCAGATTGTGCTTCGTGGCTCAGTGACTTGAGGACACAATCCTGAAGCGGCTGGGTCCATGGGTGGATCTTCTGGTGGTCACTACATGAAACAGTGACCCCATGAGTGGTGTAAATTCGTCATCTAAAATCAGGATTTATTTAGAATGTAGATGATCCCCAAGAGATAAATTCAGTAGTATTCATCATTTTAATGTATGACTTTGAATATCTTCTCTAGTCTGTATGTGCTGTTGTCAGTCTGTTGGGTTTGTTCCTTACAGGGTTAATTTAGAATACGCTCTGGTTCATACACATGGAATAAGCACACTGATGTGGATTTCTAGCTACATCCCTTGTTCACAGAAAGGAAACCAAGACTTTGCACATTGAAAGCAGTTGCTGTTCTCTGTACCAGATGCCAGCAATGGAGTGGGGGTGAGGGGGAAGAATCATCCACCCATCCTTTTCAACTGAGCAGATCTTTTCTTTCTTATTATTCAAATGGACTTACTTTAGCATTCAATGTTTTTATTCTTAGTTTCTTATTCCCTCCTTTTTAGTTTCTTTTCCCTTAAATATACATCCCAGCCTGTTTGCGCTCTTTAAGTTGTGGCAGTCTTCACTTTTATTTGCGTTAAGAATACCTTTTTCCAGGAATTGCACACCTGAGATAAATGCCCACGATGGTTATGGGTGCCAGAATCTGGTTCAATATTAATAAGAATATTCCAGCCCTGTTGTTCTTCTTCTACTTTTCTTTTTAATCTGGAATTGGCACATGTTCCATCTTCCTCAACTCCCTTGTGATCTGTTCAGTGTGATCACTTTCTGAGAGCGACATTCGGTACAGGCACCTTACTTTGTTAATATCTCTCATTTCCATCCTTTGCCTGATGTGAATTTTTTGTGCATCAGAAGGGATAGTGTAAAGCAGCACTTCTTCAGCCTGGTTTGAAGCGTTTCTCAGTAAGGCTTCTTTCTCTTCCCGTGGTCTTTGTCCTGTTGCAATAAACAACAGTTCCAAGGAATGTTGAATTAAAGTTTCTGCAAGGAATAGTTGCTCTTATGGATACTGTTAAGTGCACTGAGAAGTGTAATGGGTTACTGAGAAAGAAAATATACTAATATATCGTCTTTTGGCCCGGGGGGTGGAGGAGGGCAGGTGCAGTACAGATGTGCATTTTATCCCGGTAATGCATCCTGGCTGGAGCACAGGGCGCTGCTGCACCTCTTGGGAATCATGTTCCAACAGCACGGAGCCCGGGTGTCAGGTGGGAACGGGGCGTTGGGCTCTCGCAGTCTCCTAACGGGGGCCCGCGGCTCTGTCCTGGGCGGGAGTGTCTAGGGAGCGTCTCGCCCCGCGGCCGTAACGCCGCGCGTCCTCGCCGGAGCCGAGCTGTCATCCCCAACAGGGGTGCGAGGGGCTGAACCGCAGCCGAATGTGAGCTGCCGCGCTGCTGGAGGGAGACGAGTTACCGGAGCTCGCCCTTGGGCCCGGCCAACCTTCCTGCTCTCGGTGCCCGGGTCGTCGTTGCTGCGAGCGTCGCAGCGCCACCTGCGTCAGGCGCCTTTGCTTGTTGACATGGAGCCCGGGGGGTAAGCTGGGCAAACGCGCTTTGGAACGCCAAGTACACGGTGTCGCTTGGGTTTTCCCTGCCGGCTCTGCTGAAAGCCCCAGAAGGGTCTGGCAGATTAAACAGCACTTTCTGTTTTTCAAGGAGGTCAGCACTGTCCTCAATCCATTTCCCTAGCTATAGCTTCAACCACGTTTGCCTGTGCTAAACTAAGGCTTCTGGCTCTGCAAGCAGTCTTAGCCACAGATGCATATAAACCTACTTTGCAGCATATTTCTTTTTAAAAATATCATTAAAAATTTGGCAGAAAATAACATTTTTGTTATCTGCTCAGCCATTTAACTCTTTGGATTCTTTTATATCGTTTAATCCAACCCATCCACTTTGTTACTTTAGTTGCTACCCTGTATTTTTGCTCCTCCTAATCGAAAAGTAAAGGGCAGTGCAGCAGCATTTTCTGCTGTGAATATACATTCAGAGAATCGCTTTGCAAAATAACTAATGGCTCACCCAAGGTAGAGAAGCTTTGCTTCTGCACCCCATTGCAATGTTAGTGCTGCTGGCCCTATAAAGGGGAACGGTCTGCCCAATGATTATTTAAAATGTATAAAACCAGATTGCAGGGAAGGAAGGAAATGACCCTGGGAAGCCTTGGAAAGACCTATAGACAAAAGCAAGAGAAGTCTGGAATGAACTATAAGGAAAGATAAAGCTTGAAAAAACAATTAAAATGGGGAGAGCGCAGAATGGTTTCTCAAGTGCTGTGGAGGCCTCTTGTGTTTGAATACCTCATTAGGCAGCTGCATGGGAATTGAGCACCTAAATACCCTAAAATCTGGCCCCAGATAACTGAGATTTTAGGCTGTCTGGAAAGGGAAGTGGTCTTCTGTTTCAGGATATGAAAAATACGGGATGAGCGGTTACTTTCCGCCCCATATATTTAAGACTTGTCTCATCAATCATAAGCCTAAGAAATAATAGTGTATATTTAAATTCTGTATGTCCGTGTGGTGGTTTATTCTCAGAAATACAGAATGAGAAGGAATGTAGAGGTTATACCTTATGAATTAAATATCTTGTAAATGGAGGTCATAGCCTGCGAAGTGTTTGGGTCTGAACATGTGTAGAGCTCTATGGGACGATCCCTGTGCTTGTTCAGGTGGGTGCATGTGTGTCCTGTGCTTGATCAAGGCACATCTTAGTTCAGCCTCAAGGAGCTCACAGGCTGGCACAAAAGCATTGATGCTCTTACCTGATGGAGATATTTCGAATTTCTGCTCCTTTGAAAAGACAAACCTGACCCTTTTCATTCAGTTCTAGGTATGAGAAATCTGGAGGTTTAGAAGAAAACTGCTTTTGGTGTACAATGCTGAACTGAACTGGGAAGCGGAGGGGAAGCATTTGAAAGGTACAACTTGGAGTTAATCCTGAAAAATTTCAGCATATTATATGTAGCTAAAAATAGGAATTTAAAAACTGCAGTGCCCTCTCAGCCATGCCACCAATGTTGCTACCATAACACTATAGTAATTTATTGTTGCAGAACATTCCCTCGTAGAACACTGTAAATATTTTAAGGAATTTCTATTACATATTGCAGGGAAACGTCTTTAAAAACATTCAGGTTTGCTAGTTTTAGGGACCTTAGAGGAATCCATATGCAGAAAAGCAGACAAAACCAGTGAGAAATGTACACTATTTCATTAAAATACCAGGTTTTGGCATGTTCTTTTTCATGATTTATTAAGGGAAAAAAACCCACATAGAATCCTTTAAGCATACACATAGTTTTTTTTTATTTCCCTTTTTTCTTCTGAGGTTTGTTCCAGTGGATTGTATTGTCACCAGAAAAAAAGGGGAAAAAAAACCCAACACAGACTTGGGTTTGGGGTGGCGTTTTTTAATTCTTTCCATGTTAATAAGTTATGGACTGTTCTGGACTGTTTATGTGATCAAAATCTAATTGCTCATTGTCCTGAGAAATGTTGACTTTGTTATGACAGAGAGAAGGAACAGATTTAGTCTCTTCATCTCTGGAATCAGTTGTTCTGATAGATGTTCCACTATGGTGGATGCAGGCAGGCAGGCGAGCTGCTTGGTGAGGAGTATAGCCACTGTTGGTGCCAGCCACAAATCACTGGCTCTTGAGTTTCATATGGAAACACACAGGTTATTTGCTACATGGGTGTATGCAACTAGGAGGTATAGTTTCCAGGTTGTTGCAACAACAGAGTTGTACTTTCGATGCAAAACAACTCTCCTCTTTGCACACTGCATGAATCTTTAAAGATTTCAAAGAGTATGATTAAGAAGGGGAGGAAGGCTTGGATGCTTCAGTAAAGTTGTTAAGGACCTTTTGTTGCTCGGTTACAGGTGGCAGTCCTGTACCATCTGTCTCTGCAGTGCAGTGCAAAGTACTTCACAGCAAAGCAGTGCTATGTAAAGCGCACTTCAGCCTGGGAGGCAGTAAATAAAGTTTTTGTTCTCTAACTGGCTTTAGTGGGAGCCAGACTTTTCTTGATTTCTGTACAACTTTGGTTCCTAGATTACTGCAACATTCTCAGCTTCACTTTGACTTTGGACTCTGCTTTTGTCTGCTTTGTGAAGCTGCGTAAGATAAGTGATATAACTCAATCTTCAGAAATAAGTGTTTGCTTCCTTTCAAAGTCCAAACTGAGACCACTGCTGTTACATTAAAGTTAAAAGGAGTTGCGAGGAGGGTAAGCCTGCTACCATGATGATAGGTAATGGAAGCCTTTTGGGAAATAGTGCAGATACCTTCATGCATCAGGAAAATGTGCTCATTCCTTGGTTTCTATCTTGTCAGGAAACAATGCAGGGTGCAGGGAGGGAGAGAAGGAGGGAAGATCCTGGACACAATTCTGGGCCTTGTGGACTTGGCTGTGCAGCTCAGTGAAGTTCTCCATTTCTGCTTACACCAGTATAGCTTCTCCCTCTGGGTACGCCAAGGGATATATGCTGCAGGAGCTAAGGTGTAGCTGTGTCTACCTCTTATGTATGATCAGTATTAAAAATGTGTTCCAAGTATTGCTCTCAGTGACGCCAGTGTTCTCCTAAAATCAACCAGCAAAGAAGATGTAGCTGAAAGCAAAGCATAGCTATTTTTACATTACCTTGTGTCTGTGGTCTCAGTATTGGGACCTGATGCTATCAGTGCCTTCACTCTGAGCCCTTATCTCTCAGCAGTTTCCCAGTTCACCAGCCTGGACCAGGCTGTATGATACTAATTAATTCTAAGAAGGGCTAAATGGGTTCTGGGTATGATATTATTAGTACTGAGGTAACTGGGTGACACACCAGAAGAATTTGAAATTGCTAGCTCATCTATGAGCATAGGGAATTCTGTCTTATTCTTCCTTAAATATACTCATTTTGTGTTCCCTTGATTGCAACTAAACTGCAGAATATTAACCTGCTTAATTGTTGTTTGTAAATCTAGGCTTCCCCCTCCTCTCCCCTTCTGAATCTTCCATAGATTCTGCGAGGAAAAAATAGCATACAAGAAAGTGGCTGTAAAGCAGTTCTTTCCTGCTCTTGCCTCCCTGTGTAGAGATTTTTTTATGGCACTCAGAGGTGCAGTAGGGCTTGAGCAGCCCAGAGAGTGTGTCAAGGCTTATTCCTGTAGGGCATCACTAGAGATCCCTGCTCATAAACCCTGCATGAAGAGCTGCGACCGGAGAGAGAAAGAGGGAGAGGGAAAGAGAAAGGGAAAGAGGTGAAGCAGGGAGGATACAAAGGTGTGATTAACCTCTTCCAGAGAAGGCAGAGAGGGAAAACAGAGAGAGAAAAAATAGTGGAGGTATCGAGACAGTGGAAAATAGCAGCATTCAAGGGCCAGGCTGAAGACAAAGGGGTTGAAAACAGAGACTAAAGGGTAAAAAGGTAATTGCAATCCTGAGGTGACATGTTAAGATGAAAAGCTGGGCCAATCACAACCAACTTGTATGGAAAGTCCACGAGCTGTCTGGGAATTGGCATGCAGAGGCTGTGAGAAAAAGGGAGAGATGGAAGAAAGAGGTTGGCTGTCAGAGCAAGAAAATACGCTGTGCTTTGTGAGGGACTAAGAATCGTTCAGCTGCGTAGGTCTGTTTGGTTGTGGACAAAATGCTTAGAAATCTGCAACAGGCCCTTTCCATCTCTCCCTGTGAAGAGGCAGTGTGAAGAGCTTTGCATAGTGATAATTTTTAACAAGGTAAAAAGGGCACCGATTTCATTAAAAACTGCTGGCTGCTTAGCACAGTCAAATCTCAGGCCACTTACCTGGGTATCTAAATATGGATTTAAGGGCACAACTTTACACATGTCATAGAACACGAAGTGAAGCAGTGGCTCAGTCTACCTTCTTTGCTGGTGTGGATACCTGGAAACCAGAAGGCATGGATTACTGCTATTATAATAGATTGTTACCAAATCAGTTTTTCATTCTTAAAAACAGGAGACTCTGAGCTAGTGGAAAGACAAGCTGGTGGAGCTCTTGCAAGCCTGGCTAGCGTGGAATCTGCATGGATGTTTTTAGTTAGGAATCAGCTTCATCTTAATTTCTAATGAATGATTTGAAACTGTTGCACATTTGTGAGAAGCATTTGTATACTGCTAATATTCTCATCTGTGTTACCTTGCTAGTCTTGTAATTTACTTCTGCTAGTTTTCCGCAGACATGCATAGTCTAAAATGGAACACAAATTCTATACCGCCTGTGGTGTTGTCCCGGGTTCAGCAGTAGCATTCATTTTTCTCCTTCTTGGTAGCTGGTGCAGTGCTGTGTTTTGACTTTCGGTTTGATGTTTTGGTCTGGCCAAGGACTTTGTGAGCCTCATGCTCTGCCAGGGAGGAGGGGAAGCTGGGAGGAAGCAGGGACAGGACACCTGACCCAAACTGACCAAAGAGGTATTCCATACCACAGCACGTCATGCCCAGGAGGTAACCGGGGTTAGGCAGAAGGGCTAGGACTGCAGGGTTGGAGGAGGTATGGGTCGGAGCTTGGTCGGGCTGAGGGGGGGCGAGTTATTGGTCGGCTGGTGGTGAGGTGTTGTATTCTCTTCCCTTGTTATTTCCTTTATCATTATTATCATTGGTGGTAGCAGAAGTGATTTGTGTTACACCTTAGTTACTAAACTGTTCTTATCTCAACCTGTGGGAGTTGCATTCTTTTCGATTCTCCTCTCCGTCCCTCCGGGAGTAGGGGGAGGGCAAGAAGGGGGGGAAGTGAGTGAACAAGTTGCCTGACTGGGTTTAAACCACGACAGGTGTTAACTACCAATTTTAATGCAGGATTTTATTGTATTTTGCTGTGACTGAACAGAAACTTAAGAATTAAGGCAGCATTAAGAGATTCTTGAAAACTTCAACAACTCTCCTTGTTCTGACCTCCAACATCATGAATAATTGGAAGTGCGATGACTGGGCCTGATTAGGGCAGTTTGAGGGCTGCTGTTCTTCTCTTCTGCACTTCATCACAACTTGAATAAACTCTCAAAAGAGTGAAAGAGTGGCAGCTGAATTTTCAGGTCCTGATGACCTAAAAATTACTTTAAAGACATAAGGAAACATAAAGGTTTGAAATGTATGACTGTAAACATCCAGAGGCACATTATATTGTCTTTTCTCAGATAGATTCAGGTTCTGATATTCACATTTGTGAATAGCCCATTTCAGTGACATTGCTGTGACAAGATCCCTATGGGTATACTTCCTATTACTTCATTAACATCAGTGCAAGTCAGCATCTTTATGTAGATTTGAACTTCCTTGATGAATTTTGTGAGGTTTGTGTTCTGCAGATGAAACAAGATGTGGCTGTTGTCTTAAGGTCCTCTCCAACCCTAACTATTCTATGATTCTGTGATTCTGTATTGTCACCAAATGGGCATATACTGGAAGCTGGTGGCAAGTACTACCATGGTGGCAAGTACTGTCATGCTTGTTGAGCAGAGAGAAGGCTGCCAAGTGCAGGCAGAGTAGTCCTTGACCAAGCAGCAAAGGAACCTGTGAGTCATCCTGTGTGGCAGGGAGTGGGAAGGAAGGCTGTGAGAGTAGAACATCGCAGAACAGCAGCTAAGGACTCCAGGGAACAGGTACTCTGGAAAAGCCGTGAATACCCAAAAACAGTTCAGCAAACACCTTTTTATGAAGTTGAATGGAGCTTCCGAGAGGGAGCACAAGCAACAGGCTTTATTAATGCAGTTTGTTCAACAAGCTAACGTTGTTTAATATGCTAAATGAGGAAGTAAGAAACTGTTACCAAACCATTGCAGAAACATGAGAAATATTGTAGTTGGAAAGCATAAAACTCTGAAACTACAATAGTTATTCCCTGATAGAAAGGGGATAGGGGAACAGTTGAAACACAACAGGTTTAAGACATAGGAGTCGCATAGGTAATTTGGAATCTTTTGTTCAGTGATAGATGGTAATGTATTTCAGAGACCCAGACTTGTGAACAGGGATATTAGAAGATCCTGAATTAACCTTAAGAAACAGTGAGGATGCAGGAGGCCACAGCACAGAGATAGACCAGACTGCAAGTGCTGGAAGGAAAACCAAGATAACAGTCTCTTGAACTGGGGCTGCAACAATCACAAGCTCACGGGAGTGTAGGAGGCAGAGCAAAACTGATGACTCAAGGGGAAATCTGCCTAGTGTACCCAGAGCTCCCTCTAAATGCTGCCCTGGCACACTGCACTATCTACATATGATGGCTTTCAGCAGGCTGTGTGAAATGGTTTAGTAGCCTTAGTTGACTCCCACCACAGAAATGCCAAGCTTCTTAAGTTGCTTAACAGGCTTGGCGAAGAGGATAATGATTAACCGTTTATTAAAGTCATCCCCTCCAGGTCAGGATGAGGGATATTGGTAGTGAGAAAGCCTGCACGCCTTTTCCTTTCCCAGTGCCTTTTATGCAGATAGGGGACTTCAGCCTTCGGGGATACAGTTACTGGTATTAAATTTACTTAAAAGTATGAAGTGGCTTCATTTCTGTTCTGAATACCACTGTGGGCTATTGTAAACTTCCCCTGTGCAGTTTGAATCTCCTTAAAAGCAGACATGCACTGATTTCTAAGAATAACTCTACAGAGAGCATGCAGTGTACATGTCAACTTAATTAAATGAATTTGTTTAAAATAAGATCGATGGTGTGTGAAATTATGTAATTATTCCATAAATACACTTTGTTAATTAATTAATATTTTAATTAAAGGGTAGTTGGAAACCCTTCACATTACTACCTTTTCTGAAGGACGTGAATGTGTCTTTACCTCATACTCACTGATCAGACAAAAAAAAAAGTTAAAATAGGTATTATACTAGGAGCCCAGGAGATTAAATAAATTAATAAATAAATAAAAAAAGCACAGATTACAGCTATGTCCCAGTTTGCCACAGGAGGGAATTTGGCTGCCCTTTAAAATCTTCCTTCTCAGTCAGCCTTTGGTTTTTCTAATATCCTTCACATCTCTTATTCTGGGAGCATGATTGTCTCTCTGGGAGCTTTGCCTTGAAATGTCTCTCTGGAAAACAAACTTGGAACTAAGTGCTGTGGACTAGTTGTTGGTTCAGAGAGGTGGTATTAGCAGTTTGTCAGAGCCAGACATAAATCCCTTTTCCCCCCTCATACTACTTTTCCTCTGGTATCTTTCAGTTTACCTGTTTATTTTGAAGATTAGCCGTATTAACAAACCTAGGCTCCCTATTACTCACTGCCAGAATGGCACTCCAATCCCCAGCCCACTTTTTGTAACTGCTGGTGTGGAATAAATGAAATGACTGGAAACCGAAAAAAGAGAGAAATGACTGTGGCCCTTATCTTGCCCCCTGGAAATTCATATATAATTCACACTGAAGCCAATAGGATAGGAAGGCAAATTTGAGGCCTGTCTGTGAAAAATTATCGAGAGTTCCCAAATTAAGGCCCTGTGCAAACTTGCATAGTTAAATGTGAATGCCCCCTGTGAAGGCAATGGACAGGGTGCTGCTTACAGGTCTAGAGTAAATTCATGCTTCTGTTTGCAGCTTTGAGGTATAGATAAATACAAACCAGGAAATTCTGGACAGTTAATAGTTACTCTGCATGGTTTGATCTGCTGTTTCTATGGGAAAATTACTCTGATGACTTTCTGCAGCTCCTCTGCAACTACTCTTCAACTGCTTGCTACTCCTGAATGCATTAAGAGCTGGTAAGTGTGGTTTGACTGTAACTTATCTAAAATGTCAGTGCTTTTGGATTTCTAACCTGTCCTGCAGTACCGTACCCAGTGTAGGCCTAGAAGGTCCTAAGAGAAATCATAGTTCATTGCAGTGACAGCATTTTAGTGTGTGACATAAGAGGATTATATGATACTAGCACAGAAAGAACAAGGAGCACTGTAACTAGCATGGGGACAAGTAAAAGCTTAGTCAGTCAAGAGTGGATTACAGCACATCTAAGACAGGCAAAGGACCCAGTGTACATATATTTGCACAGAAAAAGTTACACAGATACAGTGATTTACAGAAAACAGTTTGCCAAGGAATATTTTAAAAACAAAATAAAATTTGAGAGTTAGAATATTAATTCCTAATTGCAAAGGAATTGAGCTCACTGTGTTGTATCCTCAGCTACTCTGATTTATCTTTGAATTCAACAGTGAATCACAAGCCTTGCCTGACTTATTCATGTGTGAGATGTCAGGTGCATGAGAGCTTACATCATATGCCATGCCAGTGCATAAAATTTTTAAACCTGCCCTTGACAACTGAACAATTCAGCAACCTGGACGCAAGCTGCAAGGATCCAAAAGTAGGATGAAAATTACAACTGTTTATACAGCTTTGCACAATGCCATGGCAATGCTTTTTGCAAGAAGAAATATTTACTGAAGGTAAACACAGTTTAGAACAAGATTTAATGTCTGTGTCTTCTCTGTGGGGATCCACACACAGAGCACTGGGTTTAATGCTGCTTGAAAAGCCTGAGCTTTTACCTTGGCGAGTCCTCTGTTTTTCAAATGTACAGGAACAACTGGGGGATAAGAAAAAGTGTCCATGATGTAAAGAAAAGCTTACATAGGCAAAAGGGAAATTATTATAAGTGCTGCTTCTGGGGTATTTTGCTGTGCTACAGTTTGTTTGACAAGGATGATACCAATTAGTGCCAACCGTAGCATAGTTTATGATACTGACATCTGTCCAGCAGAAATTGGCCGGAAAACATCAAACTTATTTGGCAGATGTCGCTGAATAACCATTAGGTGGTGATAACTTTTGGTTGCCCAGTGGGGAGAGGTTCTAGCGTAGACACCAGGCTGAGGATCTGCAATCCATCTTTCACTTCCCTGCAAAGTGTAAGAGCAGAAGGAATGGTCTTTTCAGCAAGGATGGAGAAAGTCTGAAATATTTGTGGGGATCTGTGTCCTGACTGGATTTACACATCCAAATTTATCTTGGAGCTAACTCCACTGGCATCTCTGAAGTCATGCCTGTTTATCTCCAGGCTGAATTTGCACCAGCAGAGAACTGATCACTCTGTCAGGGACATTTTATTGCATTCAGGAACTATCTAAATGTTGAGGTGATTTTAGTTGATACCTGTTTCGCATCTCTTTATATCACCTACAAACATTCAGGCTTGCAAAAACTGAAATTAAAAACCTCCATCTATAGGAAGTCACCTAATAAAGGGCTTGATTTTTCTTCTCCCAGGAGTGCCATAAAGAGAGAGGTCAGGGAAGACTGTAGCCGCACAACAGCTCTGATTGTTGACCTTCTGATTTAGGTGGTGAATAAAAATGAAGTTAGGTCACACTGGACATTCATGTGGCTTGAATTTAGAGATCTGGGTATGTCCTCAGTTATACTGGGAACGGTATATCTCTATATATTCTTTTTGTTTCTTTGTTCAACTCTCGAGTCATCTCCCTAAGAAAGAACACCTCCCATTATTTCAGGCAAGGCCTTAAATTTGGAAGGGACAAGTCTAAGCAATACTTACATCAGGCCCAAACTAAGAGATGAGTCTGAGTAAGTTTAAGCTGCTGTGTTGTGTACTTCTAGATTCCTCAGCCCTTCTTGACAATGATAAAGGGATTGGGATTCCTTTCTGTGTAAATCCAGGAGGACAGCCAAAGCCTGCATGGAAAATCTTGTCCCTTCTCATACCCTATGTAGAATTTACACCTTCTTACGCATCAGCCCTGAAATTAATCCTCTTGGTCTAACTGATTCTGAAGGAGTCTAACATGGAATAATTTACATGATGAGGGGCTGAAAGAGATGTATAGCAGGAATGACAGCAATCAGAAGGATGTAAGAAGGCAGAAATTAAAGTAAGTGGTAGCTTACTTATACGAGCTAGCTTGCTATATGTGGAATACTTCAGATCCACTTAGGTTTGTATGTGAATTTGGTCCTTACTGTCTGAGGGAGAGGGCAAGACCGATCATTATTTCCTGTTCCTAGGTGACAGAGATGTGACAATATCAACATTTTTTAAAAATTCTGATATATGTGACTTTAGTATGAATATGAAATGGGTATGATTCTTGGTTTATTTCAAGCTGCATGCTAGGAAAACAAAGCACTCGTAGATATGAATAGAAATCATTGCAGCCTGTTAAATTAGGAAATGTGCTTTGAAATCTTAATATAATTTCTAGAGGAAGGAGCCTCTTGACTTCTTGACTTGAATGATAAAGGTCTGAAAATGGTCAGAGAGTCATAGAGCTAAGTGGGGATCCCAATTACAGATTAGCAGTAATGCAAATGTTGCTGCAGAGGGACCACTCAGCATCTGCAGCTGAGGAGCTCTGGCTACAGCACAGGCATTAAAAACCTTCCCTTTCATTATTGTTTTTAATTATCTGTACAATGACAGAGCTGGAATACCTGCTGCACACTGAGGCCCTTTGTGCGAGCCCAGCAGCAGAGGCAGTGCAGGCCAAAGCCCGTATGTTTTGCCTTCTGGAGGTTTTTCAGCTGAATTTTGCTTTCGTGCAGATGTCTGTCTTTACTATTTACTCCTTATCTTCACTGGCTGTTTCCCCTTCTTCACTGAACATAAGCATCAGATGCAGCTTTTTTTGACAACACCAGGGTTCGGCTATCCAGCTGCAAATCTGAAGTTCTCATGTGGAAGCATAGGACTCTTGCTTTCCCACAAGGAAGTGAGGGTGCACTGTGCAGGGCTTCCCTCAGAGCACAGACCTCTTGTAGCAGAGAGGTGAGTGTCCAGCCTCCTCCCTCTTTCATAAGGGAGCTTGCAGGCTTGGATGGAAGAGCAGGAAGCTGACAAGCTCTTCATTAAACTTGGGAATGGGGCATTAGTCTATACTCTGGTTTTCTCATATAACATGTGAGATTGATGTTCAGTATGCCCTCGTTCTTGTACCTCCTCCCTGTGTTTTTCCCACATACTTAGCAGCCACAGTATGCTTTCATGGGGAGGATAAAGCAATCAGGAAAACTAGGAGAAGAGGCAAGAGCTGGCTAAGGGAGGTTCACTTTCTCACAGTCACTGAAACTAATCCCCTCTGAGAAAATCTTGCCAAGGTTATATTGTAGGTTGTGCTTCCAGATGGAGGCTGCATATTTTGAGACTTAAAATACTACTGGTGTACCTTTGACTTGGACCTACTTGATTGTTTGTTGGAGATGCTGTGCCTGTAGCACTGGGAGACACAGTGGGTGGTCTGCGTGTCCCGGAGCAGGAGGGTCCAGGCCAGGACATGTGAACGGGTGAGCACAGGCGGTACGAATACCCGCTGAACACAGGTGAGGAGTGATAACTGGAACCAGTCAGAAAGAGGAAAGTGCAAGGAACCCGGCCTGGGTTTTTAGTCCCCTGGCAGTGCTGATCCTCTCAGAGGATAGGAAAGCGGGAGAAAAAAGCAGCTGAGCCACTCTCTGCAATGAGCACCTTCTTGCCCATTGCAGAGCTTTTGCCTCCAACTCAGTCTTGTTGTGAGGAGTCTGAGAAATGATTAATAGCAAAGGATACAGACAACAATGCTGCCAAGGTTATAAGGGCTTGTGATAATGCAGATATTCCTTGTTCACCTTACCTGTTTTCCCGACAGCTCTCTGCCATGGCAGCAAATTTCTACTTATTGTAGGCGCAAGAAGGATAACTTGTATATATGAGGGCAGAAGGTACCCTTTTGTCAACAGAAGCAAGCAGATGAAAGCAAGAGTATCCTGAAAAAAGCTGTGTGGATGGGATAGGGAGGAAGTAGCAAAGTTGGCTAAAGATGGTTCAGAAGAACTGACTGTACATCAGCGCCGACCAGGACCAACCCTATGAAAAGTGTGTCCGTTAATTAAGGGAGCAAGAGGAAAGGAGTGATGAGTAAAGTCATAATGACACTAAACTTCTTTTAAAATAAGGACACTAGGAAGATAGACACTTGGGAAGTTAACTCTTGGAAAGCAGAGAGGGGATAGCAGGAATAAATGCAGATTGGCTGGCCTACATCATGCATATCCACATGAAGGCAATAAAGTGACCAACTTAGTGAAGCACTAATCACTGTTTCTCAGAAGTCACTGAAAGCTGCAGCAGCTCCAGAGAGCAGGGAGGGGTGAGAAGGTGGAATTCCACCCTGAGCCTGGCGGGGCTGAGCAATTAAAGCCCAGTCAATCCAGCAGCAGTCTTGTGGGAAATAACGCAGCAAGCGAACGCAGGAAAGAAAAATCTTTAAGGAAAGAGGAAATGATGAATGGTGGGGGGCAGCCTTGTGCAGGTCTCCTCAGGGTGATAGGAGCAGTGCAAAGTGAATTCCTGAAAGTTAAGATCTGAACCCTGGGCTGTGATTTGGGGCTCTGTGTTGTGCTCTGGGCAATTACGAAGTGCAGTGTACAGGGAAGCTTTGCGTGGCTGTATCTGCAAGGCATTCCTAGTGTTTGTGGTGAGAAAGGAATCCGGGGGGGGGCAAATTATGCTTTGAGTGTTGCAAATTATGCTTTGAGTGTTAATAATATGTTTAAAGATTAATAGTAATAAATGTTATAGTAATATATGCTGTATAAAACCATACCAATAGCACTGTGCCATTTAGGATCTAAATGAATACAGAAAAAAGGGAACAGAGAATTCAGGAGACAAAGTAAGTGGTAAAGGTTTGAAATGTCTTTTAATTTCCTACTGTAGCTAGCCCATATTTCAAATGCTTTCCTGATGTTATTTTATATCAAAACATCTGCTTTACACAGCAAGGGCTAGGTTTTCAATTAGTCTTCCTCGAAGTAACCCAAGGATCTGCCCTGAACCTTAGAAACATTCTCAGTTTAAACACTGCCAAAATCTGGGATGTCTGCAGAGTGTTTAGGCTTTGTCAGGGCTTTGCCAGAATCCTTTTATTGAAATAGTGAGCTCAGGTTATCTATGACTGAGGATACATTCATAGTTAGATCTAGACCATGGTAAGAATTGGATATGGCTGGAAATAGGTGTCCTCTTTGGTCAGGTTTGATTTGAAGCTGGATAAGGTTTTGGGTCAGGATTTGGAGGTTTTTTTTTTTGTGCTATTGCATGGCTGCTGCTTTCAGGAGGAGGGAACAAGTGGGAACAAAGACCTTGGAGGAGGCAGGGTGCTATTACCTGGGTGGCAGCAGCAAGGAGCCCTGTAAGCATAAGGTGATGGTCTAGTCATGAGTCTGGTTACTATTGTGTGTAAGTGCTTTCAGGGTTCGTTGTGCTGATGAGTCAGACCAGCCAGATGACAATTTTGGTTGGCAGGGAAAAGGGGAGGGAAGCTCAGATTTTTTTAGGGTTGGTTTAGATTTTTTTTTTTATTATTTTTATTTTTGTCCAGTATTGTGTCTCTGGCAGCAATTCAAATACAACAAAACCTGAGTGATACTGCAAATATAACAAAGGAAGAAGTACTGAGAAATACACTGGGATAACTGGAAAACAGAGTAGGGAAAAGTAACAAACAATTAGAGTCTGATTGGAAAAAGAGTGGAAAATAGTTGATGTGAGGACAGAATGTTTGGGAAAAGAGGAAAGGCACAGAGAGCTTGGAGATTTCTAGCAGGTGTTGAGGCTGATGCACACATCCTTTGCACAACAGCAAGTGGCTAAGCAGGGAGAATACAAAGAAGCATGACTGACATAAGCACAGTCACCATGCCAATGAGCACAAGTGCCTGTATATATTAATAGGCCAGAGGGAAGCTGTGAATGCTACAGGAATGCTAGCTACTGAAGGTGAGCTCTATCATCAGCAATATGTGAATGAAGGGTGAGAATTTGACATCTGATTGTTTTGCTTGCTCTCTCTGAGGGAAGAATGGCTTCTCAGGCATCTTGGAAATGTGCTTCCCAAAGACAGCACAGGTACTCTGAGGCTGAAGCAGGGGACGGTGGTGGTAGGACTAGGTGATGTGCAGATAACATCGCAAAAATACCCAGCGCTCCTGAGCCTCTGTAGCAGCTGGGGGATGGATGTTAGAGTGTATCTTCAGATTGGCCTTCATTGGCTGGGGTTAGAGAGCAGCCTGCAGCCAGAAGCCTCCCAGAGCTCCAGCTGCTGTCTAGGGCACCAGAGCAGGGAGCCACCCCTTGCATCTGCTAAACGAACCTGGGCTGCTGTGGCTCCTGGAGGGGCTGAGCCCAGCCAGACCTGCTCAGCTTACATGACACAGCTCAGACTTCAGGTTTTAAACTCCATGCTTTGTGCTTTCCCTTATTTCTAAAGTGTAGGGACAGATGGGAATGCACTTCCTTTTTCCTGTCCTTCATCTGAACACCTGGGTACCTGTTTCTCTTGCAGTGTAGGTGATCTCTTGCTGTGGGTTATCCTGGCCCTGTGACACTTGTGGTGTGTTAATTACTGAGCACGGTAAACATGCAAATGGCCTGGGATATTTTAGCGCTGGGGACAGATGCTGATTGGCACATTGGTTTTCATAGTGTGAGGGTGAATGGATATGCAGATAAACAGTTGAGCTTTCCTAAACATTTCAGAAGCTATTGTTTGTCTCTGTACATGTACCCACACATAGACTTCTGCTGCACTCCACATGCAGGGAGACTGCTCACTGAATGTATGTAGTTTCCGCTTTAACCACAGCTCTTCAGTTATTGCTGTAGCTTTGAATCCTTCCCTCTGGTGCTAAAGCCACCTTCTGCAGAATTTGCTGTCACTCAGTAAGCGGATCCCCAGTTTTGTCCTCCATGCCTGTGCCATTTCTTTGCTTTGCAGAATATTGTCAGAACTGTTTGTCTCTTGAAATTGTACTTGAAGTGCCTCACCTCATCTTTTTATTTGGTCCTTCTACCTGCCTATGGCTGCTCCTGGTTGAGAAATATCTGCCTCTTGACTTCCCCCCTCCCCAGTCAGGCTTCCAGCCCTTCTGTTCCCTTGCAAAGCGCTCTCCACTGTGTTTGCACATGCATTATATAGTACCCGGTGGCTGGAACAAATCTGACAGATGCAAATGTGAAAACTAGGTAGTTTCTGAGATATATAGGGGCAAACCCAGTAACTTCGTCCTCTTCTAATATTTGTGTTTCTGGGGAAATATTTGTTTTAATATTTGTTTTGGGGGGAATTCCTGGCTTTGGTTACAAACACCTGAAGAAGTAAGTCCTTGTCTGAATTGTCATTCCTATTTTAGCAGGTTTCTGCAGATCTTTGTGATTCCTGTCTTAATTCTCTTTTCCTCTTAGGTAACAAAAACTTGCAGGAATTTTGTTTCTAAAGCGCACTGCCAAAAAAAATGGTGGGATATATGCTAGCATAACAGCAAGTAGTGAAGAGGGAATTTAGTAGGCTGGAGGAGTTTTCTAAAGCCCTACTCAACATTTCATTTTATGATTCTTAATGACAAATGGTGATTGTGAATATTCATGAATTTTTCCCTGGGTTAATGTCATAACCTTTGCAGTAAAAAGGCTGTTTTCACCGGTAATAACTACCTTTCAGTTTATTTATGCTTGTGTTTTTTTTTACAGAGATAGACCTCAAATTAATATTCAAAGTGCAAGAAAGTGATTTTGCTTGTTTGTTTGATGGGGGGGAGGGGAAAATATATTTTAAAAGTCTTACCATGTTGTGTCTCTATTGAGACAATGCAGCTCTTTACTTTCAAGCTCTTGGGGTTTTATCTTTCAGTAGTTTTTGAGTGTTGGAAGAGGTGTTTCAGTTCAACTTTAGTGAAGAGACAAGTCTGCATGTAATATGAGGAATTTGTCTTTTTGAGCAAGAAGAATTATCCTGTCTTTGTTTTTCCCACTAATTCTGAGTATTAATCTAGTATTTTATCAGTAATTATCTGTTATTATTTCCCATGGTCAGTATTACCTCTTCTCCTTTCTTTTTCCTGACTCTGATTATATTTGGTGCCTCGCAGTCATTATATCTGACTTTGCCACACTGAAATGGATGTGCCCTTTATCTGTTCATAAGCCTAATTTATTCAAATCATTTTAAATTTGCTTGCTCTGTGCACCATTTTACACGTATATGCTATCAGCAAAAAATTCCACTTTAAAAATTATATCCCCTGCAGGCCATTTATGTAAAAGTTGAACAAAAGTGGGTATAGTGCTGAAATTTGGGAGTATTGCCTTGTTCTTGTCCCTCTAGTCACCCTGAACCGTGCCGTTTTGCTGACACCTTGCTTCTTGTCCCATGGATAATTTTGAAGCCATTTGCTATTGCACTTTTTCTATACAGTGCTTTACTGATTCCACAGATCAATCTCTTTGTGGGGTGTGACACCAGATGAATCTCTTCCATCTGGATAAATTATGCCCATCATTTCACTTTTGCCTCTCTGTTGAGAAAAGTATTGAAAGGACTTAAAGCATGTTTGACAGACATGACATGAATCCAGCTGCCTTTCCTTCCGCGGGCTGGCTGTTTCTACATGTTGCATAACCCTGTCCCATATTTATGTTTCCAATATCCGTTCTGTGGCTGCGGTTGGGAATACTGGTGAGTGGATTCCTAAATCCTCCCTTGATTTAAAAAACAAACAAACAAACAAAAAGTGGTTTTGAATACTATTATTTTTAAAAAGTAAAGCTGGAGAAGCTGCTTTCTAGGCATCTCCAGATACACCTTGCTCAGGAAGCTATCAAGCAGTATTACTAAAGGTTTGCCAATTTCCCTTGCTATTTCCTTCCAACTTTAGAGATGCAGTTAATCTCAGTCTTGGGTCCTGTCAACTTTTAATAGTTCTAATTAATTAACTACCTGTCCAGATTGGATCATAAAAGCCTTTTAACATTTCATTTTTTCCCCCTCAAGAAAATGGATCCTTGTTTCCGGGATGTGACCTTCAGCTTCTTCTGTAAATACTCAGGCAAAGGATATTAATTCAGGCTCAGCACAGCATCAGTCTCATCTGTCACTGACTTCTCACTCATTCCCTTTTGCGGCCCCACTGATTCCTTTCCCGGTCCTCTGCTTTTCACATATCAGATGAGAGATCTCCATTGAATTTCTTCACATCCTTGCCATTTTTTAAAAAGCATTTGCTGCTCCAGCGTTTCCTGCCAGTGTTTATAATTGCTCCATTTTGAATGCAATGTCATCGGCAGACCTGCTAAGTAATACAATAATAATGCAATAGAGGAAACTGAAACCATGGTAGGAGCCCAAGTAGTGAACTTGTCTGGATCTGAATGTATTGAAGTGGAAGTCGTTCTAGTTTTACAGTGTGTGGTGTGAGACCAGAATCTGGCCTTGGATGTGAAATAGCTCATAAATTACCTGAGGCTTTTTAGCAGGGCGTAGCAGCAATGCTGCCTGGTGTTAAGACCCCTAAACAATGTTTTGTAGGGCATTCACAAGGAAACCTGAAACTTGCCAGAACACCTTTTGGAATAAAGCTCAGGAAATATTTCTTCAGGAAAAAAAATAAAAATCTGACCTGGTTCTGAAATAAATCCCTTTTCCTTCCTAGAAGGTTATTACTGCTGCATTTCTATGCTAGATATTTTGTGGCACCTCTAAGTTTTTGTGTTTGATTACATGGCTGTGTTTAATTTACTGTGTCATGCTCCATCCAACTGTCATTACGAGCTTGAGTCCCCATCTGATAAACTTCTGCTTTCTACACATGAAGATGTTACACTTCAGAGACCTGCTGTAAGGCTCTCCCTATATAGGGAGAGCATGGAGGAAGTTGCTTTGGCGTGCAAACGAGGTGCCTCCTGACAGCTCTGTGATTCGGAAAGCACCTTCAAGAGGTAACTAAAACACAAACAGGCCCCCAAGCCTGCAGGCATTGCTCGCCTGTTTTTGCAGATTAGTAAGCCAATCATGAGAGGGCAGAGGCGTTACAAAGCTACCACACTTTAACTGTGAGGTCTCTGTAAGCTTGCTTGAAAGACGGTCCATACACAGGTTTGCCAGCTGGCTGCAGAGCACACACCGCCTGCACCACACTGAAGCAGAGCTGTGTGGGTGAGAGGTTTCAAGGGCCCAGCTATTGTTCCAGCACAGACCCATAGACAGGCAGCTCATATCTCTGTTCTCCTGTTTGGAGGCTGTATCAGGCTTTTAGCTGGAGTAGAGAATGTTGCTGCAGAAGCTGTTTTAGCTTAGGAGTCACTGCTCCTTCTACCTTTTCTAATTTTTTTCCCTCGTACCTTAATGTCCTAAATCACATTCTCTGTGTTGCTTAATACCACATCTGGCATTCTTCCCTTCCTTGCTGGTTTAGGTACACATTAAATTAGAAAGCAGTCCTGTACCAGATCAAGTTTTGCTTTCTCCGCTTAACGTAATCCACTCTGAGGTCTAGATAATTAAACTCTCCCACTATTGGTGCCATGGTCTTTTATATGTTTTTCCCTGTATATGCTGTCCTTCATACCTCCTTCCTGGTCAGGTTGTGCACAACACGTTCCTTTTAGTACATTTCCAGTGTAAAATCTGTATCACTCAGGTACAGCCTAGTTACTCCAGGGGCGGTTGGATTCAGTGAAGATCAAGACAGTATGCAGAAAGTGGCCCATGGAAATTGTCCTCTTCTCCTCCTCCTCTTCCACTTCCTGACTTCACTTCTGATCCTAAAAGACCCTGCAAGCTAGGATGTTTTAAAAGCAGAGGCCTAAGTTTGAGTTCAACCTTGGGCTCAGACTGAAGGGCAGCTCTTCTGGTTTTTTTTAAGTATTGGATTGTCAGGTGAAAGGCTCTGAACCAAACCAGTACTCCCTCATTTGGCACTGATTGTGCAACATCACCAGCAAAGCAGAATGGGATAGATGGGCAGAGAGTGGTCTGTGCTATTTAAACAGCTGTCACTTTTAAATAGCATCCATAAAGAAAATTTTGAACACTGTGGAGTCAGGCTGTCCTGTCATATGTTTCAAGTCCTGGTAAGCGGTCGTCTCACAGTATGTCCTAAAGACATTTAGAACAATTTGTGAGGGTGGGTGTGCTCTATTAGAAGGCTCAGGAAATGAAGAAGGAAGGAAGGGGAAACCAGAAATATATTGCTGACACGTGCAGAAAGCATGCTCTGCTCTAGCCAAGGCTTTTTCAACTTAAATTCAAGATCGTTCCAGTTTAATTTCAAAATAGAAATAAGGTGTTGTACTACTGCACACAGTTGTTTTTCCAGCTAAGCTTTTTCAGTCAGCAAAAGCATAAATAATGTAAAATGTGATGTCACTTGAGGGAAGAATAATTGCTGATGCTCTTTGGCATGGTCTTTAGTGGAAGTACCACTAAGCAGCATTAGAGATTTAAATACATTGGTATATCTCTGGATGTGACTTGCTTTTAACTTATTCTAAAAAAGAAATACAGAAATTTTCATTTCAGTTGGTTTTAATTTTGCTGTCTGTGAATAAGGTTTTCTGTCACCCAGTGTAGGTGGTTTTTAGTGCCTACAGGGTGCTAAATATTGGTATTTATGTTAAAGTGCAAGCATTACATGGTTGTACTTCTGTGCAGCACTTGCTGTTTCTTTCCCACATGGGAAGATGTACTGCATCATTGGTGGTTTAGTTTATGAGGGTGGCTAGGGGCCTGTTTAAGCAATAGCAGCATTTTGCCTCAAGAACTGATACTATTGAGAGGCCAAAATAACAAGCAAAATTCCCTGGGATTTGAGCATATTGTGTTTGGTCAGGATTCCCAAGGAAGGGAGTACTTTGAATGTTGTTTCTGTAGAAATGACATTACAGGTCCTCTCTATGCAGCTGGCTAGCACTGGAACCCTAGGTAGATGAAGTATCCGCTCCTCTGCCAGCCTGTTCTCCTGCCCCAGCCTTCTACCACTGCAGCCAGAAAGACTCATGAGGGTCTTGGTTGTCTCCTACTACTCAGTTCAACACTGGGGTTGGAAGAATCATTGTGTTTGTTTGTGTATTTTTTCCAGCTAATGGGCCTTCTTGAGGATTCCCCCGTATCCTTCTTCCCCAGCAACAGCTAGCCCATCAAATCACGGGCTGCATCCTTCCACCCCTGTTTGGGTGCAGAGCTGCCTCAATACCTTTTCCTCGCTAAGCAAGTAAGTGACTGTCACTGCTACACTTCCTAGCCCCTCTGGGAGGCTGACAAAGGATGCCGTGCTCCTGAGACCTGAACATATAATTTGCAGCATGCAATTTATGTCGCATCATACCTAGCTGGAGCTCTAGCTCCTGGAGTACCCAAAATATATCTAGAAATAGATCATGTCATGTAAAGAATGAAGTGGAAGGTGATAGTAATTGCGGACTATATAATTAGAAAGCAAGAATCAGAATGTCTAACTAATGGCAACACCTGGAATACCTGCACAAAAAGCCAATCAAGTCAACTTGAAATCCCAGGGAAGCCTGTATGCGGCTGTTTCTGCCCCTTTAAAACCTGCTCACAATATTGCAAATTACACTTTGATCACACTTCTGCTGGTGTAAACCACATAGAAATCAAGCATAAGACAATAATCTGACTTTTTCAGAAGGTCACATCCACTTAAATGTACAGAGTTGCACACAGTAGGTTTTTCTAAATGTAGACACCTGCCTATAAAATCATGGTGAATCCAAGTCTAATAAAGTTTGCTTGATGTTACAGAGCCTAAAAGTCTGTCAGAAGTACTGGGGAGGAGGGAGAAGCAGCTTTAAGGCCACGTAAAAACAAAGCCTTTCTTCTCTCCTTTTAAATATTTCTGCTGAGCCCTGATTGAACATAGGATGAAAAGCCATTGTCTTGAGATTTGAGAAAAGCAAAGGATTTCTGTTTCCACTAGTACATTGAAAAGTTCTTTACTGCATGGAAGGTTGTCCCTTCTAAACTTCCTCAGACTTGTGGCTTAGGTTTCGGGGGAACACAGCTGCTGGCACCACAGAAATTTGTTGTCAGTAGGATGTGGTATCTCTGAGGAGTCCATGTGGTCAGGAACATTAGCTCTCTGTTCTTTGTATCAATTTTACATTGTATTTTGGGTGAAATATTTTGAGAATGAAGTTTTGGCTTTTAAAGGTGCTGTGATGGCATGGAAGAGTGGTATGTGTTGACCCAAACTCTCTGCTATTATGTGGTAAAAACGACAGAGTAATCATCTGAGGCAGTGTACTGATGCTGGCATTCTCAGTGTCAATATGAGCACTGGGCCTTTCCAGAATCGGGAGCTCAGATTTGATGTTGCTTTTGAGCTGATATTTCTGTTATCTGGATTGTCAAAAACACCCGTAGCATCCATTAGAGATTGTCATGACAGTTGGGGGCGGGGGGTGGAATCTAGAAAACATGTCAAAATACAGCATTTTACAAAGATACAAAATGCGTCATAGGAGTGTGTTGGTTTCAATGAAAAATTTTCAGGAATTTTTAGGAAAAAAGAGAGAATGACTGTCTGGGAAATAGTGTGACCACCTAGGGCACTGGTGACCCCATATACTGTCCAGCGTGGGTGCAGAGATGATTTATACTGCACATCTGCCTATCTGCCTGCCTCTTCCACTTTTCTCTGTCAGAGGTATTTTGTTTTGTGAACAGTTTACCGTTCTCCAGTCCAAAAGGTTATTCTTCAGACCAGCAGTTAGGTTCCTGGTATCCACCATAGGGTACAGAGGCCAAACTTCCAGTGGGCATAAAGGCAGGACAATGATTTAAACTCATCTTTTCCACTTCTAAGCAAGCAAGTTGGACACCTGGCTATTAGTGGGCCTGAGGTGGATATGCCCAAATGTCCCTCTTAACTTTTAATGAAAGTCAGCTTTGAAACTGGGCTTTCATTCCTGTCTTTGAAACAAAACTGTTGCATTCCTGTCATGACTTCTGAAGCGCACTGTCCATCGGGTAAAACAAAAATGAAACAGGCTGTAGTCCAGATGCTAGATTCAGTCTTGCAGGATTTATATAGTGGTCAGGGGTTTATTTGTTTGGGTGAGCAGAGGGGGAAATCATGCCTACAAAGGAGTATCTTCATTTGTGCTCTTCTCCACAGTTGTAGATGATACAGGCTTTTCTATGGAGAGTAGCTGCTAATGTGATGTAGTAAAAGCCAAAAGTTAGCTTCGTTTCAAAGACAGGAAAGGTTGGTGTCAGCGCCAGGTTCTGGCTGTTGCTATGTTTGAGTTGCCTAGTATGCTAACAAAAATAATGCTATAATAATGCATAGTTGTGCTGTCACCCACATTTTTAGATCAGGAACACCCTCTTGCACTCTCACTCCATTATATATCAAAGCAGAGAGGAGCAGGGCTATGGTCTACTTCCTTCTTGCCTCTTTTCACGCTATTTGTTCTTTAACGCAGGTGGGAAGAGATGAGCAGGCTCTTCTTGGGCCCTGCTGTTGTAAGAGGCTGCTCCATGGACAGCTCATGAAGGAGCTGTGATCTCTGCTTTTTCTTTTCTTCCCTTCCTTAGTATCCTTCGTGGCCAACTGCAGCCTATCCTGCGCAAGTATTTTAAAGAGAATGGGCTATCACTGACATCTTCAAGATAAGCCACTTAAACACAGAATCAAAGACTCACCTTTAGATGTTTCCACTGAAGTTGTTTTCAAAGAAAAATATGAAGAGGCAAACTCTGCTCTCCATGCTACATATATAAATTTGGTACAACTCTGCTGAAGTCAAGAGCTGAAACCAAAATAAGCCCTGGAAATTTTATCTTCTGTCTCAGAAAACAAGAGTCTACAAAGGGCCTGGTTCATTGTCGAGGGCAGCCAAGTCAACGCCAAAGGTACATATTAATTTGCTAATTTGATTTAGGACTTGACTGTTGAGGCAAGGTGACCCCTTAAGGCATCGACTTCAGTCAGCTTGAGCTATTCTTCAAATGATATAAAATATTATTGAAGACAGGCATTGCGCTACCTGCAGAAGGGAACAGCTTTGAAATGTATTATTGCTGCAGTGACTGGGCAGCCTAGTCCCAGACTGTGATGCAAGTATGATGAGTGCTGAAAAAACAGAGAATTAGGACAGGTTTCATTCCATGTACTTTTCCATGTGCAGGGGAGCCATAGAATACTCAGGTATTAGTTCATAGTTACAGTACTCGTAGGATATCTTTATGCTGTGTCCAGTTGTCCAAGCCTAGCAACATGCAGACCTTCCAGGTGTCTCTAGTCTTGGGAAGCTTAACCATCAGATAAAGGGATGTTTCCAAATGTCCTGCTGTGAATGACAGCCTGGCTCCTGCTCGACCGCTGTGATGAAGGTGGAATGGTTTGCACAGGCAAGTTGCTTGAATGGCTTTGGAACGGAAATGAAAAACTGCTGTCTTGCCCATTGGGTGGTTGAAGCTGTGGGTGAACTAATATGCCAGATTTCCTATTGTAACTCCAGCTGGCAGATACAACCCAGTTTTATGATACAATGCAGGAGAGAGGTTTTTTTATTTACAGATTATTTTTTTGTAGCAACTATGAATTTGAGCACAATGACATAAGATTTTTACTTATTTGAAATAAGAAAAAATCAATCGGATTAACGTGTTTCAACTAAAAATCTCCAATAATCTATTATATCATTAAAATATTTGAAACTAAATGGGTTAAAACACTGTTATGAAAGGCTAGCTTGTGAAGGCAGTAGTTTCCTACCACATGCAATAAAAAGCATTTCACATGCATGAAAAACTAGTATACCAAATTTCTGGCTATAAATAAGGCAATTGTAAAATGTAAATGCTTAAGCACACTAGCAAAATTCAGCCAACAAAGCAGGGATCAGAAATTTATACCCTTGTTACTGGTAATTACAGTCGCATTCTTTACTGAACTGTATTCCCAGCCAACACATAAAAGTGTCCTGATGCATTACCTGCTTAGAACTAAGTCACCCCTAGCACACATGTGCCAGAGAGCGGATCTGCAGCTACGTGGCCATGTTAGCACATGGAACTCTGCATGCACTGCTGTATATGTATCTGTCTACCTTTTAAGCAAAGTAGCTGAAAGCCCCTCAGGGTGTTCTTACGAAATGTAAATTCACTGACTTGGAGACCTCAGCATAAAATCACTGCTTTTAGTGGATGGTAGTTTAACACTCCCCTTTCCATAAGAAAATGAGGAAAAAGAGATGTAGTCCCATGGTTGTTTTTACATACATTCAGCATTTGTCTTTTTTCTTCTTCTTTGACAAAATAAAAGCATTTTAGGCAGCTATAAAAGTAGGTTCCTCCCCTCCCCAGAAATAAGCAATAAATTCTTAATGCTCTTGTGACAGATCAATCTCAACCTGTCAATAATTCATATTTGATACTTCCACTATTTAATTTAAGGAGGAATTGTGAGGAAAGATGAGCCGCCTTTTGGGTTCAGATTGACACCTCCTGACAAGACTGTTAATGTATCTAAGGAAAAAAAAACAAAAAAGCAGCACACATGTGAAAGCTTAAATTCATTACTACTGATCTTGCAATTATTTTGACAGTACCACATGCATCACATGCTTTTTCTTCCAATGGTGTGCACACACACTTGATCAGTGGGTCTTAATAAGTTCAACTAACTGGATTCAGACGCATAAAAATACCCCTCCAAAGTGGCAAGCACCCACATATTCGACTTCAGTGGAACTGTTGCAGTTCCTTCGTATCTGAAAATCAGGCCCTTTTCAATGCTGAGTAGGGTGCCATGTGCAGTCCAGTTCTAAGGCCAGTAGGCTGTAGCCATGAAGCAGGACCAAAACACAGGTGCCCTCAGGAAGGAGCTTGTAGCCTGGAAGACTGCTGTGATTTGAGCACCTTCTTCAAGAGTCAGTCATTAAAGTCTTAAATTATTTTGGTAGTAAGGTTGCATTCTTGACAGGACAGCAAACCCAGAACATGTTACAGAAGACAGCTAGGAAGAAGAACCTACCTACCCCAGAGCAGTCAGATGAGCTGAAGTCCTTGCTACTGCTAGCCAAATTCATTCAATCTGGAAAACAGGGTATCTAAAATAAATCACAGGACCCAAAAGTTTCACTCATGATTTTTCTAAGCAATTCAAAGCTTAAAAAAGTAAGCATTAAGAATATTTAATGCGTTTAAAGATCTCTGCATGCCTTCCTTGGGTGAATAAATCTACTGTCCTAGGAGTGTTTTTCAACTTTGTCCAGTTTGAATGTACCTAAACATTCGCCAGTGGATGGGCAGACCCCTGGGTAGCAGGTGTAAGTTTCCTTACAAAAGGCTTCCTTTTCTCAGTTACTTTTTTTCATCGTATTGGAAGTAGTTAATGGAAAACCACCAGTTTTAATGCATTTCAATGAGCTGATTCTCTTTGGGATCTTTAAAGGGCAATGCTAAAACAACCTTGAGTTTTAAAGCATAGTGACGCTCTATGTAAAAACGTTCTCTGTGTTTCTTGTATATATTCCTAGTGCAGCTTACTTCCACTTAGAAGTTAAAATGCTACTTGCTGTTGTCCAGTTCTCCAGATTTGGCTGGGTTTTGATGGTCATGTCTCTGTTCTTTTTATTTTTCATCACCATCTTTATTTTTATTTTTTTAAATGAAGTAAACTATTTCATAGACTTGCCAATTCATGTTGGTTGCTTGCTCTCTTAAGTGATGTACAAACATAGTAGAAGAAATGGTCCCTTCCCTGACATTCTTCCTTGATGATCTAAAACCAGATGGAGACAACTGAGTTGTACTAAAACAAGTCTTGCAGGTCACTGATGTGTCAGTAGATTTTGACTGGTGGGGCTGATTGAACAAGCTATCATAAAATGTCATAGTGAACGCACAAATTGAAAAAGTCTATTTAGCACTGCATCAGAGGTGTGTACAGAGGCTGGGAGACTTTCCTCACCATAAGCTAAGGGAACAGGTTGCACATATCCTGTTCTCAGGGCTGTGAAGGAACTGCTTCACAAAGCTTAAAGGGTATATCATAAAGCTAGAGAAAGGGTACAGTCCCACTCACCCCCAGGGAATAGGTAAAAGGAAAGCCATCTGAGCTCTCCAGTTGTATCATGCAGTCTCCCTGATGTGCAGTAAAGTCTTAATTTCTCTGGGCTGGTGTGGTCCTGCAACTATCTTCTCTGAATAAATCACAGCTGGTTTCTCAACCCAAGCAAACTCATGTGGAAACTTGCTTTTCTCTCCTGTGAATGAGTTCAAGAGAGTGCTATTTATTATTTTTTTTTTATTATATAGACGCATTTCAGATTATAACTAGATGATATAAGCACGAGACACATCATTATCTAGGGGAATCTGTTAATACCTGTAATCAATAAATGGGTACAGGGCTTTTTCTTGTATTACAATCACAAAAGGATGCATAGGGTTTGCTAACTGCTGTTCACTTCTAAATACTGCATGTTGCTCGCTCATTAATTACTGCCACAGTTTGCAGGAATTATTCCATAATTAATTGGCCTCTAAAACACTCTGCTGTATCTCTTTCACATTTGGGAAGTGCTACTCAACATTGTATTTTTTTATGCAAGTTTTTCGTACAAGCTTTGCCAAAGCTCTTTGAATGTGTCATCTTGGCAGATAAAAACATGACTTGGGAATGGCTACAAGAAATGAGGTAGTGTGAAAAGTTTCAGAAGCAATGAACTATCACTATAAATGTAATTTTAATGTGGCATTTCTCCCAAACTATGAACCAGGCAGGACTCTAAAAAGTTTGAATGCAGACTACTCAATAATTTATGTAGTTATTCAGAGATTGGTTCAAGTCTTAGAAAGACTAATTTATTTGAATCCATTTGAACAATACAGCTGACATAATGGCATAAATAATAACCTATACAAACCCAGCATCTTTCACTATCATGGATCCCAAAGTAAAACATCAGTTGTGGAAATGAAGCCACCACTTCAGGCACCTGTGCCAACTATATTATAGATCTGGTCCTCCCCAATGCATCTGGTGAGGCATTTATGAACCATAGGGATCCAGTGTCACAGATGAGTGGGCCAGTCTCTGCTAGGAAAGAAATATCTTCTCTACAGAGAGTTGCAGAGAAAAAGAGGCAGGCAGAGATGTAATTATTTATGTGGCATATAGCTCTTTATGTCTCTGATGACTAAAAATACTGGGAATGATTTTAAGTCTCATTTGAAAAAGCATCGCAAACAGTAAATAGCGCAATCTCCACTTCACAGGGCTCAATTTTCAAAAGCCATTCTCATAGTGCCAGTCCACTCAGCCCTCAATATGCAGGGCTCCTGGAAAATCTTGACATTTATTCAGGTGCTTACATGGGAGCAGAAATCTGAAAATCTAGTCCTAGCTGTGGGGGCTGCAAGGCCTTTGGGAAATTCCAACCAGTAGCTGGATTGTAAAGCAAGAGATCACACAAGAGCCTTGGAGTAAATCAGTATTATGCACTTAATCCACACCCACTCTGCAGCCAAAATAAATAAAATAAAAGCTCTTAGTGTGTTGCACTAATGCAAAGCCCAAGATAATACAGGGGACGTTCTCCCATGAGCCAGAATGCCTGTTTGGCTGAGTTTGCAAGGGCTGATGATCAGGGCACGACTGAGCACACTGAGGAATAAGTGTCAGGGGCAAGAAGGGAGGCAGAATACGAAAAGTTTCCTACAGGCCAGAGGATGGTGTCACTCCATCTGTCAGAAGTACACATGCCACAGACAATAACTCCTGCCTGCTTTGTGCTGGTAATGACATCCATGACAACCTGCCTATTGCCTGCTCTGGCAAATAATGTCTCTCCCAGTCAAAACAACTAAATGGTGTTTCATTTTGCTGTACCTCTCCCTAAAAATCCTGTCATGAAGCTTTCAAACTGCTCCTCTTTGGCTTTGGTTAGGCCTAATGGCAAGTTGAGACTTTGCTTTCCTACTAAGGCTTTATGGGTTTATGACTTCTGACTTCTGGTCCCTTGTTGCTGTCTGTTTTGTCTATGCATTGAAGCCGTACTCAGAAGACACTCTTCAAGGAGAACAAAATCTTCCCAATCACAAATCTCTACAGTGCGTAGTGATGAGGGTTGCAAAGTGCTTCTGTGAAAATGAGCTCCTAAGTCATCCCTGCTATGTAGTAGGCACAGCTGTGGCTTTTTATTAGAGAAAATGATTCTGATCTATATGTCATTTAAAAAAACAGATGGTGGTTGTAGAGATGGAGGAGATCAGTATTGTGGTGGCCTCATTTACTAGTAACTGAAGATTGATAAAATTTGATGTGGTTTGGGTGCCTTGATTAAAGTCAAAGATAAATAGATACGTACAAAGCAAAATCATAACCTTAGCTAGCATGTCATCTGCTTCCTGGACTCAGGACTAAATGGGTACTGGAACTGAACAACTGACCTGTAAAGGTGGCCTCCCAGAATAAAAAGAAATACACATTACAAAGTTAAATATGGTAGAAGATTGTACAGTTTCATGTTTGGCTCCTGTAAATACATTAGTGTACTTTGATCCCCAGGGTTGTCAGGCCAGCTTCCACTTTGTTAAATCAGATGCGTTTTTTGATGAATCTGCAGTGGATGTGGTGGCTTGTTGAGCATTACACTGAGCTAAAACTACTGAGACAAGCAATTGTGGACCATCTAAGCTGAAGAGCATTAACAATTAAGCTTTGGTGGCAGTATTTGATAAAAGAAAGATTCATTATCCTAACTTTGCTGGAAGGACTGCTAATGTACAGTATTGGACATGACTCTGAGGACGGCATGAATATGAACTCAAATTAAATGAGTAAAATGTGAAGGAAATTAGTACTGAATTAAATACGAAAATGGTTGGACTGTAGATTTAGCCTGGAAGTTAGAGATATAAATTTTTGCATAGTAACAGAAATTTTAACAGCTATATGATGAATGTGTCATTGCATATGAACATGTTTGATTAGAAACCAGTGGCTAACAGTGCTTCAGAGCACAAGAGAGAACACAGAAATGTACTGAGGAATGCAGATTCAATTGGCCCGTATTAATACTGTGACAGTAAATACAGCTAAGCTATCAAGATAGTAGAAAGGCTTTCTAGCTCTAATACAAATTCCCAAATTGTTTTGGCACTGAACTCAGAATTGCACAGGCAGATGCACAGGATGACTCTGAACATGATAGGAAGGCAAATAGCTGCTTTTGCTGAAACATGGAAATGCTATCCTTAGTACTAAATGGAAAAAACATAATTTGGGAGACATCAGTAAAAAAGCCAAGTGTTGTCAGGTGAGAAAATGAGGTCAAAGTAAAAGAAATGTACTTTCTTGTAACGTTTAAGGAGGCAGAACCAAAGCTGAGTTTCAAACTGGCAGAAAAAATCAAGGGAGATAAAATGATGCAGGAATCTGACTGAGACTGCAGCTAAATCAAAGAGGTAGGGATTAATGATCTACCCTGAGGTGTAATGCACATGGCATAGTTTAGGTGGCCCAGCAGAAGCAGCAAATCAAGCTGAGTGAGAGGCTGGGAATCAGGAAAAAAAAAAAAAAGGATCAATTTATTGCAGAGGGAGAAAAGTTAATAATAAATAGGAAGGAAGGTATAATGCAAAATGAATATGTGGGATTAGGTCGATGTATTGTTTTCTTCTTGAGCAGTATGAATGAACACTAATATAGCTTCTATATATGAAAAAAGTAACAGGGCTTCGCAGGAAGAGCTTTAATGTCTTCCAAAATACAGTTCTCAACATATTACTTGAGGTAAAGCACTGCAGTTGTCACCCCCGCCTCACCAAAATGATACTGGAGAGACTGAGTTACACCAGCTGAAACGCTGTACTTCCCTACCAACACACAAACTTCTAAACAAAAATCTTTATCTGTCTAATCATCTGCTACAGCTAGCCTAAATGGTACCCTACACCATGCAATTAATGTCACTTGATCCTTTTTGTCCTTAGTCTGCCATACGTGTTTGGCACTTGAGGACAAAAATGAGTTAGATTGAATAGGGAAGTAATCCATTCCCTTCACTGATGTATGTTAATGCTGTTAGAGCGTACGCAGATGGTACCATATTCTATTTGATGTACCTGACTTCATCTTGAGTGTTTTAAAGGATGGTCATAGTCAGGGGAGGAAAATGTCAAACAAGAAGCCTTAAATGAGATGAGAGTACGACTGAAGGGAAAATGCAGGTTAAAATTGTTGATGCTTTTTACAGATTATAGGAACTGAATCATCTATTCCCTTTCCTCCTACTGCCAAACCAAACAATGTACAACTAGAACAGAGAGAACTGTCTTTGAGATAGAAAAGGCATGAGATCATTAATATATAGCTTATGTTTCCTATGCTGTATCAAGCAGGCCATGTATCCACTTTTTCCTGGGTCATAACCAGCCACAACCAGGAGACAGATAGCTTCCTAATGAAATGGAAGCATTATGATATTTGACTTTTATCGCTATTATTGAGCCAGCAGACTTCCCTGCTTGCTGGGTCTATTTCAGAGGCTATGAGATAACTCCTTTTGGGTAAAAAGCACTGGAGGAATTAAGTGGTATTAGAGACATATGCGTATATGCAGATCCCCATGTATTCCGAGGCTTTCCTTAACAATTAAAAATAAACCTTTTAAAAGATACACTCAGTGTACAAAAGGTATCTCCAGAAATCCCTTTTTGGGCAGTCTTTTATGGCAATTCATCTTCCAAGACAGGAACTGCACAAGATGTTAGAAACTTTGTTGCCTTCGACTTAAATGTGTTTAGACTTTCCAGCAATGCAAGTGGTGATGCTCTTTCCCTAGTACAACATACGAACAGTACTAGGCACTTCTATTTGGAGAGATCTGAATACATTGTCCTTAACGAGGACAGAAAAGTTGAAAGTTTCAGCCCTTTTGCACCTTTACACCAGATAAAAAGGAAAGAATAAGTTAAATCCACCCTTAGTATCCTATATCTGGCTGACAGAGATTGCTGGAAGCATGGCAAAGGCCAGCTATGAAGGTCCTGTTTTTCCCGTGGCAGGTATTGGCAGGGACAGGGCATGGAATGTCAAGGAAAGGAAAAAGGCACAGGTCTGGGGAGGATAACCCTGAGATGTTGATGAAGACTGGGAGACTTTCTTAATTACATCACTGACTTCTCCAGCACCCTAAATCAAGGTAATTTAAAGCTCTAGGACAGCTTCTCACGCTGGAGTACCACTCATTTTTGTCTTGTTAATTACTTTATTGGCATAATGGATAATCAAGTAGAATCACATAAAATAGGGAGGAAATTCAAGGAATTCAAGTTACTTAGGGGAAAGAGAGATTACATAAATATAACAATAAATGTGAACTTTAAAGAGTATTTTTTTAGTTCAGTAAGTGGAAGCATAGAAAGGGGAAGCGAGTGTGGGAAATGTAATCCTGAAAACTCTTGACTTGTTGAATGATATATTAATTGTGAAAGTCTAAAAAGCAACAGAGAAAATAAACAGTAAACAGAGAAAATTCAATTAAAGTAGAGAAAAGATAGTCCTTGAAATAGGAAAAATAGTTCTTCAGGGTATTTTTTCTGGAATGCAACTACTTTCTCTGACCAGCATATATCTCTGCCTCTTCCCTCTTACACTGCCTTGCTCCCTCCAAAATGTTATGGGGAACACATCAGGGTCAGTGGAGAACACTCTTGTGATTGTACATGAATGGGTTGTGAAACTTACTGAAGAGCTGGTGTACAGGTTGGGCTAGAGCAATTGCTATAATTGTACATTAATATTAGCATATCTGTTCTTCTTGGTGACAAGATTTACTTTGAGGGAAATGTTAACAGGCATTTGAAGGAGGAAGAAAGTAAGACTTGCAAACTAGAGGTTCCTGGAGATGGGTAATACAGTTGATCTTTCTTACAACTGGAACAGGCTTCCTCAGGGACAGACAGAATGATCTTATGTGGCCACCAGATAGAAGCAACACCAATGAGTCAAATCGTGCCTGCCTTTCCCTCCCATGACAATAGTAGTTTTCCTCTCTTCCCATAAGGATCTCTAATCCATCCCAGTTGCATCTGCCTTTTAAATCCTTCTCCAAAATGCAATTTTTACTGCGATGCTTGAAGAAGCCGGCTTTGCAAAGGTACCTAGCTTGATTGGTAATTGATTTTATTTATAGTTAATGAGATCATACATAAACCACACTCAGTAATAACTAAAACTACCTTGATTCACAACTACCCCGTTGTGCATAGTTGCTGTGAACATAGGACTGTAGTACTATTACTCCCTTCTTCTCCCTTCTTCGTCTCCCCTTTTCTTCTCCCCCTTTTCATTTCTTCCCACCCTTGCTAATTGTACTGCTTCTTAAATTAAGTCTTCTGTAAATCTGATCAGTGTTTGAGTTTTGAGTCTTCTCTGGATCAGTCTTGGATTGCACTTTGGAAACCTGTCCTTGCCCTGCACACTCTGTCTTACAACATTTGATGCATCAGCCTTTTCACTGCAAATGGATCATTTGGACACTATGAGTTGGATTCATCTCACCTGACTTTACCTTCTAACATAAAAATCTGAGTGAAGGGAGATAGATAAGAATGCTTAAGATGCCACTGAGACATACCTGTGACCTCTACTCTGAAGCAGGTTGTTAATGACAGCTCAAGTTTGGTCTCCCTGAGGACCACTGTGCAAGCAGCCATCATACATATGTGAATGTACATGTGTATATGTATATATTCATTTCAAAGTCTACCCTGGGAGGCAGAAATCATTTGGAAACTTCCAGTGTTTTGTTAGGAAAAATGAATAGGTTTGTTGAGTCAGATCAAATGCAGAGGAAGGTCAAGAGAGCCGACTGTGCTGAAGTGATTGCTGTGAGGTGCAGTGGTCAAGGAAGAATAGCAGCCAAAGTGAACAATGAACTCACTTCTGGAGGCATATAGCATGAGTGTTTTTAAGCATGGGGTGCATGTATTATCTGTAGACTCTTATATCACACTGGAACAAGAAGGATGCAGACAGATATTTGAAATACAGATTTGATAACAGAAATGAAAGATGAGTAACCCTAAAATCCCTAAATATAAAAGGACATTTATCATGGCTGCAGCAGGAAGTGAATCACAGGAATGTAGATAGAATTATACGCAGTGATGAAATTCATATGGTAAGAAAATGTGTGAACTTAAGTACCCCTGCTACTGTGTGAAAACGTACATTCCATAAAGGTCCATTTCTTTTACATACTCTATAGGTCTGCTGCAAC
The DNA here is from genome assembly GCF_028554395.1 of Pezoporus wallicus. NCBI lineage: Eukaryota > Metazoa > Chordata > Aves > Psittaciformes > Psittacidae > Pezoporus > Pezoporus wallicus. The sequence goes on from NW_026637266.1 coordinate 2,513,703, forward strand.
TCCATTGTTTTATAGTCGCAGCATGGCACAAATGGAAGTTTTGAGTGTTCTGTTTCATTAAACTTTCTCTTTTGCCCACAGTGCAGGAGGTTGGGCAGTGGTGGGTTTTAGTAGCTGAGATTCTCCAGGCAGGAGAAGGAATGATGAGGGGAGGAACAAAAAGCTGACTTTAACAAAGAGAAAGGCAAAATAGATACAGTCATTAAAGTCAAAATATTTAGAAGCATTCCCAAAGGATGTATTTAATTTCTGATTTCAAACAAGACTAACATACCATTTAAACTACAAGTTTACGTGAGACTTAAATGATACACAGTAGGAGCTCTCTCCAAAGAGATACAAAGCTCTAAAACTTGCAGTGTGATTGAATGGTACATGAAGACAGTCATATTTTTGAGGTAAACATATTATTGATGTTCTCAGTACCCTGCTTTTAAAGATGCAAAATCAATACCTATTTTAGGCAACTATTTATTCACTCATACTAGTGCTTTTACAATAACAGACATTTAAAGAATCATAAGATAACACCTGCAATTTGTCGAGAAGTACAAAAAGAAAATAATGTATTGTTAAACAAAATGATCAGTGTCTGAGGTCTATGACAACTGTAAAAACAACACCCTTTCACAGGCAGCACTATTAAATAATTTTTAATTTGCAGTAATAGTGGGGTTCAGGTTCTCTAACCATCCTGTGAAAACATCCACAAAAATATTGAGAGAACATTTATTGTGGCAATACTAATCCTAGGTGACAGACAGTGTTCTCAAGGCTTTTACTGTTATTGTTGACAAAGACAACAATAACACTTCCTCATAAATAGCTGTTATAATGACTACAATCTGCAAAATCCAAACTCATTAAAAAAATCTACATTCAGAGAACACAGTCCTCCCTTTTTTTGAAAGACAGTTTCCTTATTATGACTTTTTCCATTTTGATTGAGCCAGATGCCAACAGATTTCTTTCGAGGTCTATTCTTTAAAAACTGGGTGCGAATTATTAGCAGAAGCCAGCACCAAAATAACAACAGAATGCAGTTTGCTGTAACAAATAAATTACCAGAGCCCTTATACGTCTTCACTTTCTCTGTGTTTTTGCTACGGAAGAGCAGATCATCATTTCCATGCAGATGCCTTACTCATAGTAGGACTTGGTTCTGTGGTGGGGAGCATCACACCATCTTGATATGCCAAGAGGCAATCCCCAGGGCTGCAGAAGGCTGGCACAACTTCTGATCCATTACCCTGGTTCTTGAATAACATCATTTTACCCTTAGGATGTCAAATTCTGCTGACCTTTCGTAAGTCTGACCCACGTCTTGTGATCAGGGCCAAGAAATAAGTATCAGTCTCAAATTAGTGTTCTTCAGTGTCACAACCCCATTAGAATTGGCATAAACAAAAGCAAGAAGCAATACTTTCCCCTTCCCACCTCCTAGCTTCTTCCTAGGAAGAAGCTGTGGCCATAAAATAACAATCATTAAAGAGGACTTTTGTATTAATGATTGAGTGTACCTTACAGTAATCAGTTAATGGCTATATCAGCTTTCATTAGAAGTCTCAAGAAACCTGTCTTTGCTGTGCATGATAAACTAATTTCTTCTAAATACTTTGACAGCATTGTTGATTAAAGCCTTAATGTTCGCTTTATCTATGAGGGCAATTGTTTTTTGGTCAGTTTATTGCTTTGTGTAACAGCAGACCTGAATATTAAATGAGCTTGAGAAGTGTTAAGGAAAACTCTGCACACTGAGTTATCTCTACCCTAAAGTATTTGCATAGCTTTGTAAAAAAAATAAAATAAAATAAATAATACACTTACATACAGTCCAGGTATAAAAGAAATAATCCTGTTACTCGATATCAATTATAAGCTAAAATGTCTTGGGCCATTAAGTAGCAAGAATAATAAAATAATAACATTAATTAACAATGGGCATTTCTGGCATTCTGCTTAGGGTAACACTTTGCAACTTGGAATCAAGCAGATCCAGTGGAGCAGGGATAACAAGACAGAATTTCAAGACCAAAGGTGTATTGGTCCTTGTTCAGTTGCTTGATAATATCTGCTGGCCTGCGTGTAGCATGTTTTAACAAGATCTCTGTACTCAGGGCCTTGTTTCTTCTGTTCTGCAGATGAGGTGTAAAGCAGGTGCGTGTCTGCTCAAGGGGGGTAAAGTTACACCCACAAAGGGTTGAAGCACTAACTGAAATGTAGCCGTCATTCAGAGCACGTAGTAAGGTGTGCAGGGAATTGGCTGGCATGCCAGTGAGTGAGTGAGAGGTGAGAGGGCTTTCTCTGGGGGCTCATCTAGGTGGCACAGCACTGGCTGCTGTAATAACAACTCTCTTGCTGGCAGGAGAGAGCTGCTGGAAATATTTATGTGACTGTACATTTGGACGGGACTGCACACACGTCAGAATGGATAGTTATCTTGTTGAAACAAGAAAGTTTCCTCATGTCCCTTGTGGTGCCTTCTGTGTTTTGTTCTGCCCTGATTTTCCTGTTAAATACCCACAATACAGTTTATCCATATTTCTTCCACTACTCTCATCAGCTTTTTTTGTTTCTTTGTTTGCTTTTCAGTGTTTTCTTTTCCCTCCCAAGTCCAGTAGCTCACATCTTGTTGCCGTTCATAACATATTCTTCTGACCATGCATTGGCATCTGGGGTATCATTTCCCTTTCCCAGCATCCTCTTTCTTGAATGGCTGGGGCCACAGCTCTAAGTAGGTGAGTACTGAAAATCAGTCAGGGAAGTGGGGTGACAGTCATAAACTGATGGAAACTGGTATTGTCTAAACCAGATACCTTTTCTGTGAGACAATACCAGCTGCTGAATGTCCTGCCTTACAAAGGATGTGCTTAGTTGCAGTCATCTAGATGACACACTGTGCTGTCCACATCCAGCTACTGGTTGACATCTTTTAAACCATCTGATGTGTGAAGCAGCCAGCTGGCCTCTGCACCCCTATTCATCCATGGATACCTCTGAAATCAGAGAAGGAAACAAATTCTGGGGACATTGATAGAGGATCATCAGTACTTCTCTGGAATCATCAGTCAGTCCTACACTGTGCAGCATGTACAGTCCCATTTTTATGTCTTCTGACAGTACAGCTGAGGGCTGATTAACATGGCCTCAGGGGACAGTAAGGGAAATGACCATTCACTGCCTGCTGGTGCTTATTCTAAGTCAGAATGATGGCCTGTGGGAGTATACGAGTGCTTCTGGCACTGAAAACATTTTTGAGTCATGATTGATTGTCACTCTTCCCAATGAGGCCTTAACCATAAATAATGGTATTGTGTGAAATCAAGTATTTGAAAAACATAACCCTATTTCAGATGAGCCTGAATCTTTAATAGTGAAAATGTGACAACAGATAGGGGAGCAAAGCATTTACAAAACTGCGTTGTAAAATATACATGTGCCTTTTGTCAAGAGTGTGAAAATAGTGATGATAACAGAATGTCTGGCTATTTCAATGAGAAGGTGACCAAAGCTATGCAACGTTATAACTACAGAGGAAGGACTTGTCTCTGGGAAAGAAAATCTCACTCGAATTTCCATCCTATAGAAATCACATGAAGCAGGTATTTTTTTCTTTTGTTGTTTTATGATGTATTTAAAAAGTTGTGTTTAGTTACTATTTTGGTTTCAGATGCTCCTCCAGTCCAAAAAAGACTGGAATAGCTTGATGTAGCTATCCTGGGCATTCCAGGGCCAAAGTCAGGGTTCAGTTAATAGTGATATGAGCTCAATTTTTCATTACTATAAGCTACTAGAGGGTTCTTGATCACAGTGATATGCACATGATCTGAAATGAAAATCTGGTGCAAGATGACTGTCATTCATTTGAAGCTGGTGTTAACTTGGCAAAACTCATCTATTTTCTTGAAAAGTACCAAGCCAAGGGGGTAGAAACCTCCAGAATCTTTGCAAAGGTCACAGACTAAAGTGCTCAAAAGCTAAGAGATTCCTGAGATGAGTTTACCCATGCAATCTTTACTTTATCAGCTTGATACATGTGCCTGATGAGCCTCTTCGTTGTCTGACTGCATACTAGTCTTCCTGCAGGACTGTCCTCATTTAGTCAGTGGTTCCTTTCCAGCATCAGCTTTCTCTTGATTCACAAAGCTGCCCCAGTTCCACACATCCATATTCCAGAATGTGGTTCTTTCTGTGATACCTGTGTGCTTCTTGAACACCAGTAAGTCTGTCTCCACACTCTGGAAGTGGGATCATCCTTCTTTTGACAACCTGGTAAGTAGAATCGTAGAATCATAGAATGGTTTGGATTGGAAAGGGATCTTAAAAATCATCCAGTTCCAACCCCCTGCCGCAGGCAGGGACAACTTCCACTGCACCAGTTTGCTTAAAGCCCCATCTAACCTGACTTTGAACACTTCCAGGGATGGGGCAAACACAACTTCCTATAGGATAACTTCTTATACTGTTGATACCCCCTCATTCACACATCTGAACTTGCTCTACAGATCACTAAATTTGAATGCTCTGTGGCAGATGCTTGCCTTTTGCTATTGTCAGACCACTTTGCATTTCCAGTTTAGAGAATGCATTTACAGAGGGAATCTTTTTCAAAGATCAGCCAAAAAGGGACGCTTCAGAGAATTTTCCCCTGCTGCACTGCTGTCAATTCTCTTACATGTGAACTAGGAGTTTCTTGCTATAGCTCAGAAGTTTGTGCAGGTTGGCTGAATGAGCCATGTATGTTCATGATGGCCAAATTTCAGACTTTTCCTTCTAAGTGCAAAGGCATTGGAGCTCCTTAGAAAAGTAGTTCTTAAATAGATATTAGCACAGAAAATGTGTTTGTGAAGAATGAAGTGTGGAAACCAGCTCAGCGGTTTTAGAGACCACATACATCTCTAACAGGGAACTTCTAGTCCAAAGAGGTGAAACTTGACAAACTAATATCTGAAGATATGGTCTGAAAGAAGAAATACAAACAAGCTATCAGTCATTCTGAGCTAGCAACAGTGATACAAACCTTTCTTACTGTTTTGGGGGGACATGCACACCCCAAAAGAACAAATACACTTTCTAAGTAGCTGCCCCAGAGGAGTGTTTGTGTGATGCTGTTTGATGAAACCAGAATACAACCTCTTTAGCACCTAGGAGCCCTAAAGCTGATTAGGTGAACAGTCCTACTCTTGCTGTGCACTGGCCAGCGAGTACTTATTCTAAATACCCTTGTTAGCTGCTGGCATGACATTATTGGCATGTTGTTCAGATTCATACAGCATTCACAGGGTAAAAGCCACTCTAGCCCCTTTCCAATAAAGGGCAGTTTTATAAGAACCAGAAAGAAATGAAACTGTGGCACTGATGCATGGGCCATCATTCACAGAGGAGAGACATCTGGAGATACTGAGGTGGTCTGAACAAACCCATGTGGTTTTAGTAGCCAGCTCTTTGGACCCAGGTTTCAGAGCTCTTGGTCTGCGCCCCCTGAGGATCCAGCCATCGAGGGTATGAGGATTGCTGTGGGCTTTCTTTTTCCTGGGCACTGCTGTTTCTCAGCTGGCACCATCCCATAGAATGCAGTGCCGCAACAGTGACTTGCATCAGTGACGGATCAAGCCCTCTGGGAACTGGCATAATTGGAGATCAGCAACCTGGACTCCTGCCTAGGAAGCAGCAGGAAAGCAGCTGTACTTGAAGCAGAATCTGACCAAAGTAATGTGAATATTAAAGCTATGACAACTTTTTAAAAAATTGCTCTGCTACATTATTTTAGTAAATATTTGTAGGTGTCTGTAATAGGAGGGTAATCACTGCATTTCCTTTCAAACAAAAGCAAGGAGAGCAGTTTTCAGTTATACTGGATAAGCAAGGCATTCTAGTGAATGGTTTTAACCTTACTTTTGCTGGCTGATTGTGTGTTACAGCAGTTCTCTAATATCTTTTCTTGCAGCACACAAAACCTAGTTTGTGCCTGGTCTTTTCCTTCTACTGATGAAAAACTCCACTGTCGCTGGCAAGCAGCAAGGTGTCCTTTGGCAGGGAACTGGGATGGGCTGTGTGTGTGGAAAGCAGTGGGTGCAGGCATGAGGGAGGTGTTCAGGAGGTGCCTGGCCACAGCTGCGAGGAGGAGGGATGGTACATATGCGCCAGAAGAGAGGTGGGCATCAACTGAGGAAGGAAGGAGGGTGCCTAGCACTGCTGGAAGTCACGGAGATGAACTGTAGCTCAGAGGGTCCAGGTTTGAGGCCATGCCAGTGCAAACAGACAGCTTCCAGGTTAGATTGGAGCCCAGGTCCCAGAGAGTCCATGGAATACTTTGTAGCTCAAAGGACGTTAAAGAGCTATGAGGGATTCCAGGTAAAGGGATGCAGGTGTGCTGTTACTGTTGTGGCTACTGTACAAGACATTTCCATAGGTTTCCATGTGTTTCTTGCACCAAAGAAATAAAAAATAAATTTGTTTTGAAACGTGGAGGAAACTTGTGTGTTTCTTCTTCAATTTACCTCGTCTCAGAAGGGGCAGACCATACATTCAGAATGCTCACAAGACTGGTACCAGAAGAAAGACTGCCATAAATGTGCCTCTTCTCAAGGACAGAAAACAGCTGAACCACCAGTTCCATTTTCATTGAGGAGTGAAGCACAGAGCTGGGGATGGATAGAAGAATGTGGTCCTCAATGAAAACCTACCCTTTCCAGTGCGAGGTAGGAGACCTCCCAGTGAGAGGGAAACAGAGGGGAGACGAGGCAGCTGCTTTTCCAGTCCCCATCCACAGCGCTTGTGTAAGAGAGGTCCATGCCCCAAGGGTAGCTTGCTAAGGGTGTGTACTGGGAGCACCCAGGGGAGAGCCAGAGCTGCAGGGCCTGCAGTCAGGGACGTTTCAGAGCTCTTGGCCCCAGGGGAAGGGAACCCGAATGCAGCAGCTGAGCAAGAGTCTGGCCCTGACAGTGGCTCCATGGACTTTAGGAGCCCTGGAAAAGCAGCTCACAGAAGGAAAGAGTAATAATATTAGAAAAAGAGACCCAGCTAGCAGTCTGTAATGAACTGCTGCATTCCCCAAGGGCTTACTTCACCTCCTTTTTCTAATTCTGGTGGGATGCATGTAATACTGATGGATCAGGGTAGGTCTACAACAGCCGGGTTGCAGATACAGTAGAGTCAGTAACAAAACAAACAAGAACAGAAAGTGTATTTTAAGTTGGTTTCCTCTTTTTTTGCAACTTTCTTTCAGAACAACCTTAATATTTATAAAGGCAGGGCAGCTCCCATGGTGACAATGTTGCAACATACTGCTCTCGCTGGATTCCTGCTAAAAGCAAAATAGGAATGATTTCTGGATGAAAAACAAAAGCCTGTGATTTTTAACTCTCCACCCCTGCCATCAAAGCACAGATTATGGTGAAAAGGACAATCTGGAATTGGTTTCTTAAGACTCATCAGAGGTAAGTTGTAGCTGGAAGGTTGGCTACCTCACCGATAAACACCTGTGCACTTTCCATTCTTTCAGTCCTCCTTGGCTGCCAGGCTCAGGGCAGACTGCAGGAGAAAACAGATTCATATCTGAGGACAAACAACAAAAACCTCTACTGAGCAAAAAGTTTCAGAGAAAATCCACCTGAACTGGATTCCACTCTTCTTCCCCAACACCAGAGAAGTGTACAACTATTCCAGGCCAGAGCAGAAAAGCTATATATAGTGCTGCAATTTAATTCACATGGCAATTAAAAAGTACATGAAATGGCCTTATTTATGCATGAGAAAAGATTATCAGCGTTTTCCCCTTTTCCTCTTTTAGGTTATTAAAAATGTAACCCCTTCAAGAGTAATAAATGAACTCAGAAAGGATTGCTTAAGTGAGACCTGGGTTGTGATTAAAGGAAGTTTGGAGTTCAGGAGAAGTCTATTTGAAAAACATCCTTAGCATTTGCAGCATTATGTGTGGCTTTTGACAACTAGTTTGGGATAAAAGTGGTAGGGGATGAACCTCAACAAGAAAAGCGCTTGTTTTTTGTCACTTTGTGACATTAGCGAAACATTGTTTCCCCTCATTTGTATTTTCCCCCTAAGTTCATTTTAAAATGTATCAAAACAGAAAAGACTTTGAAAAAGGCAGCAGAACTATCACAAGGGACAACGCTAGCTAGTTGAGAGGTTATGCTTTATTATGTAAATACATGTTTTGGGAGATTTTAAAATGTATGTCGAGTGGTTAGAGCCAGCTTATTAGTTGGATAATTTGATTCCAAATAAAGCATACCAGTCCATAATGTGCCAGTGCTGAGACTTCTCAAGAGATCTGCTAGCTACCCGCTTGACCATAACTGTCCCTCTTCTGTACCAGTTGTGAGAGCAATAACCACGAGGCTGCTGGTCGTAGCCAAACCCCGCTGCTGAAATCCACCTCTCCTTACCACTCCTGGGAGAAAGTCCCTGCAACACCTTACTGTGGGTAATTCCCTAGCGTTGAGCACCCAGAGCTTGAATTCAGATTGGAGCAAAGGAAGTGAAACTTCCATCTGTGAATAAAGCCTTCATTTCCTTTTGTATAAAGCCAATAAAACAGTATGATTTCCCCTTCTTTTCCTGTAATTTATAAATGGCTAAAATGATTTCCCTGGCAGAGATACCCCGTTCTTAACTGCTTAGTGCCTGCGCTGGCTGCAGTAAGGTCTCTTGTGAGTGTCAGCGCTTGCTCTGGAGGTACAAAGAGGAACTGGATGGAGAACTTGTGATTCATAATTTATTCAGTGAACACAGGCCCTTTTCTGTGCTTGCAAGGACTCCAGGGAAGGCAGGTGGGTTTGGCTGGGTTTTTTTTTATGCTCTCAGTTGATGAAATTCTTTAAGAACTGCTGAGTTTGCGTGCATACCGGTATGTCAGCAGCTTGTTGAGAGAATTGGTTGAATGTTGGGTGCTTGGGTGCAGGGTTCATGTGGCCTGCATGGACAGGTGCTTCGTGCCTCCTGGTTGCTGGCACAAACATCCTCACGGGAAAGACTCGGGAAGTGCTTCCAGTGATGCCCGAGGCACTTGTGAACATCCACGGTTCACCTGGCTCCGTTTCACCTAAATATGCCCCAAACCTGCAACACCTCACATGCCTACAAAGATAATAATAATAGCGGCGGGGGGGGGTGGGGGGGTGGCTGTTGGCGATACGCAAACGCGCTTGAACAATTAAGTGCTGCGTGGCCGTGCGCTCGCCTGGGCGCCGACCTCCTGCTGCGGGAGCCGCTCCGGGCTGGACGAGGCGGGGGAAAGTTAGTGGGGCACAAACTTTGCCGGCGAAGCGGGGAGGCGGGGGTGAGGACGGGGCGAAGCGGGCGGCGCGGCGGGGCGCATCCTCCCGCTGCTCCCGCACCCCCCCCCCTTCCCCTCTGCGGCGCGGCGCGGCCACGCCCCCGCCGGCAGCCCCGCACCGGGCGGCCGCCGTCCGCAGCGCCCCGCCGCGCCGAGGGAAAGGTAGGGGGGGGCGGCTGCGGGCCCCCGCGCTGCCCTGCGCTGCGCCGCGGCCCGTGCGCGCCGCTCGGCGGCGGCGGTCCCGGCAGCTCTCGGCGGCGCCGGTCGTCCGCGTCCCTGCGCCCGCCCCGAGCTCGCTCCCTCACCTCGGCGGCGATCGCCCCGCCGCTGCCGCCGCCGCCTCCCGCCCGCCCTCCTTCCCCCCGCCCGTCCCCTCCCCTCCCCCGCTCCGCCACACGCACACGCACTCCCGGCGCTGTGTGCGAGGGCGGGCGCCGGGAGACGGGCGGCGAGCAGCGCGGCGGCGAGACCACCGCGCACACGCGCTCTCTCTCCCTCACACACACACACACACACACACACACACACACACACACACACACACACACACACACACACACACATCCCGCCCTCCCTCTGTGCCTGCTCCTTCCTCGCCCCCCGCCGCCTCCCCTGCTCTCTCCCCCCTCCTCCTCCTCCTCCTCCTCCTTTCTCTGCAACGAGCGAGAGAGGGAGAGGGGGGAAGAAAAGCCACTCACAGGTATTTGTTTAGTGGATCGGCGGCTTAATTTATCCCCCCCGCACACCCACCCCCCCAACGCCCCTCGCAGTTTGTTTACAAGTATCAAAGTTGTAATTGAGGAGCTGCCAAGGCACATCTGGATATTTTTCTTCTTCTTCTTTGTGTTAGGGACTGATGTGCAACTAATTAAAGGCAGGCAGGCTGGTAGCGTCTGCACACTCAAGCCCCCCCAAATAAAGAGCCTGGTAAGTGACTGGTTTGCTTTTTCCCCCCCGTCCTCTTTTCCCCCTTCTCCGTCGTGGGTTCTTGTTTGGGTTTTATTATCTTTTTTTTTTTTTTTTTTTTTTTTTTTTTACGGGGTGGGTTTTCTGATTTTCTTTTTTTTTTTTCAATTTTGTGTTTTTGTCGGGGCTTTTTTTTCCTTTCTCGTTCTTGTGCTCTGGAATCGTAAAAGTAGATTAATGCCAGACTTGGGCAATAAAAGGCACCGCTATATTAATTTATTAATTAATCTGCACCCGCCCCTCCTCCTGAATGTTAAATATGACCTTTGATCTCTCTGTCTTTGGCAGAGCAGACGTGCAATATTGAACATGTACGGTCACATTTAGCTCAAGCAGGGACAGAACCGCGAAGCCCGGCTGGCGATTTCTATTTATTCCTTTCATTCGCGGAAAAGAGGGCGATAGTTAAGGGGGTGGTGGTGGGGAGAAATCCATAACTGCGTCTCGGGTGCCCTTTTCATGCTCCGGAGCTGCATCGATTAAACAATAATGACCCGGCTGGTGGGCACCATCATTTTCTCGCTCCTGGTGGCAATAAACCTTTGGAGGGAGGCGGTCGCAGCGAGGAGAGCTTTGTGGAGAGAAGCCACTTTGACGCTGGGGGTTGGGGGGGGGGAGGGAGACGACAGGGCAGATAATGCGAATGTTCCCCGACTTCTGGCATAAAGGGCTGAACGCCAACGCTTCGTTCCTTACCAGATGCGTGGCTTTCCTACACATGGCTGGCACAACTAGTTTTATTGAGGAGTTGTTACTGAGGACGTGCGGCTAGATTTTCCTTTCTGGAAACGGGAGAGGGGATTTTTTTCCTTTTGATTTTTTTTTTTTTTTTTTTTTCTTCCCCTATATGCAAATCCTTCGCATCCCTCCAGAAGACGCCGCTTAGCCTAGAGCTTTCCGGGGCAGCCTTTGTATTGCCACCAGGGCTCTGGAGGCAACGGGAGCCCGGGTTTACCCCTGACGTGGGAACGCGGCGGTGGCTCCTGCGGGCTCGGGGTCTGTCTTTTTTCCGACGGGAAGACGCCCGCCGGCCCCTAATGCAGCCGAGGGCGAGGTTTCCTCTGTAGGTTGACGCTCTCCTCCCCTCATCTGGATTTGTTTACATAAAGCTCGCTTTTAGTGCACGACGTCGGGGGAAGGCGAAGTTTTCGCACTCGGTAGGTCGGGCTGCCAATGGTTCATTAATCTAATTATGATCGTAATTACCGTAATTGATAACCGTTTTGATCTAAACATACCGGAGTCTGGAAACTAGACGCAGCCCCACGAGTGCCTCCCAAGTGAACATTTCTGATCTGTAGCCCCGCATCAGAAAAGATGCTGGAAATATCTATAAACTATTCAGGTAGAGCATCTGGAAAACAAAGAGGCAGTGTTCACAAACTGAGAGCTTTTTAAGTTATGTTTATGTTTTGCTTTAGTTCAGGCAAGCTGCTAGAATGTCCCTTTCTCATTGCCATCAACTAAAATACCCCCCTTCACCTCCCGGGGAGGGAGAGGGGGGGTAAAACCAGCACTGTCTCCTTGCCCCCTCCTAAACTTTCCTGGCCCCGAAGCGGAAAATTGCCTTACTCCGAGAGGGCCGGGCGGCAGGTACAGCGCCGTGCCCGCGGGCTGCACCCCCCCCCCCCCCCTCCCGGGGCGGGGGAACCCTCCCCGGAGGCTGGGATGGGGATGAGCACTCCGCTTTCAGCACAGCTGCGGGCGCCGGGATCGCAGGCTGTAAAATTGCCGCCTTAAGTATTTTATTTTATTACTATTATTATTATTTCGGGTTTTAACCTTCCCCCCAACACCCCCATCCCCCGCGAGCAGCGAACGGCGGTGCCGGCAGGCAGCTCAGGGCCGCCGGGCGCAGAAGGACACGGTAGCAGCTGGCGGTTCCCCCCTACCCCCCCCCCTTTTCCTCTTTATTTCTGTAAATCCTTTTATTTATCCTTTCCTTCCCTTTCACTGCCTTTTCGCACCCCCCGGTGGAGATGGTAGGTGGGCAGCTCCCGGTTCCCGTGTCCCATCCCCGTCCCCTTCGCGGCCCCCCCCCTCCCGCCTCGTGTCTCGTCGAGTGTGTCGGTGTCCCCCTCTTCTCCCGCGGTGGCCGTTATCGCCCCCCGCGCGCGCGCACCCCCTCGGAAATGACTTTCTGTGTTTCAGCTGCGGCAGCTCCCGTGAGGATGCAGGAGGAGCGGCTGCCCGGCCAGGCACCGACGGCGGGAATGCGCCCGGAGCAGGAGGAGGAGGAGGATTAAGCGACAGCCTCCCCAGCCCCCCTCGCCCCGTCCCTCTCCCCTCGGCCCCCCACCCTCCAGCCCCGTCCCTCCCCGCCGCCCTCCCCGGCCACCATGAACACCAACGTGTGCGTGGAGAGTGGCCCCAACCCCGAGGCGCCGGGGCTGCCCAAGGACAGCCACCTGCCCGAGGGGGCCCTCAACAGCCTTGTGGATTACAACTCGGAGATGGAGAGGTACCGCTCCTTCGCCACCTTCTACAAGACCAACGGCGGCGCCTTCCCGCAGGCGGCCAAGATCGCCCGCATCACCACCCCCATCTTCCCCAGCGCCGCCGCCGCCGCCGCCGCCCGCATCGGCATGTCCCCCTGGAACTGCGACACCGCCACGGCCGCCGCCGCCACCGCCATGCTCTGGGGCAGCGGCGGCGGCGGCGGCGGCGCGGCGGGCGGCGCGAGGAAGCCCTCCTCTGCCGCCGCCGCCTCCGCCTCCGCGGCCGCCGCCGCCGCCTCCTCGCTGCACGCCGGCAGGGGCGGCATGCACCACCGGAGCGACTCGCAGCGGCTGGGCAAGCCCGGCTGCCCGCCGGCCGAGCAGCCCACCCTGCCCATGGCCAACGGCAACTTCCTCTCCACCCTCTCCCCCGAGCATTGCCGGCCGCTGGCCGGCGAGTGCATGAACAAGCTCAAGTGCGGCGCCGCCGAAGCCGAGATCATGAACCTCCCCGAGCGCGTCGGCACCTTCTCGGCCATCCCGGCGCTGGGCGGCCTCTCCCTGCCCCCCGGGGTCATCGTCATGACGGCCCTGCACTCCCCCGCCGCGGCCTCGGCCGCCGTCACAGACAGCGCCTTCCAGATCGCCAACCTGGCGGACTGCCCGCAGAGCCACGCCTCGGCCTCGCCCGCCTCCGCCCTGGGCGCCGCCGCCGGCGCGGGGGGCGGCGGAGGCAGCGGCGGCGGTGGTGGCGGCGGCGGCGGCGGAGGGGGGGCCGGCGGCGGCAGCGGGGCCGGGGCGGGCAACCCCGCCAAGAAGAAGCGGAAACGCTGCGGGGTGTGCGTGCCCTGCAAGCGGCTCATCAACTGTGGAGTCTGCAGCAGTTGCAGGAACCGCAAAACGGGACACCAGATCTGCAAATTTAGGAAATGTGAAGAGCTTAAGAAAAAACCGGGCACTTCGCTAGAGGTCAGAGGAGATGATTTCTTTTTCCCCAGCCTCCCGCCGTCCCTCCTCAACCCCCTGCCCCCGCCCCTCCAGTGCTTCTTGTCTAGCTTCAAGATGCAGCATCCCTTTTCCGAGGCCTCCTTCAGGCTCTGAGGGTGCCCCCGCCGCGGGCGCGGCGGCCCCCCGCGGCGCTGCCCCGCCGCCCGCCCGCCCCTTCTCCGCCCCGCAGGGATGAGAAACGCCGCCCCCCGTGGCGCCCCGCCGAGCGCGGCGCCCCCCCCGGCAGCCGGCTCCGCCGAGGAGGGACGGAGAGCCGCCCCCGAGGGCGACCCGGCCCTGCGGAGCCGGGGGGCGGCCGCCGGGCGCCGGCCCCTCCCCGCCAGCCCGTGGCCGTGACGAGATGCTGCTCGCCTGGTGTACCTGCCGTGCTGTTCCCATAAGACTGCTGGTTCTCTCTGGTTCCTTTTCTTCTCGTTTTCTTCTTCGTTCTCCTTTTTTAATGGCGATTCGTGGCCCTCTGCGGGGACAGGGAGGTGGGAAAGGGAAAGTTTTAGCTGAACGCCGTCGGAAGTTCAGGGAAAAGCAATGGCGAGTTCATCTCCAGGCTGGCTGGTAGCAGTTTGTTCGAGAGAGACAGCTGGCCCTAGAGCCTGGTAGTCTGTGAAATGTGCCCACGTTAAACCCTTCGGCAGTGTCTTTCACGAAATAACCCGCTCACGGTGTATAAAACACAATGGAAATTTAGCACAGGGATGACCAAACTGATTTGCACATAACGGTTATTTTGACGAGGCGTCCTCGGCACTGACAACGTATTATGTTTCCCAAAGCTGTAAGGCCAGGTTTCAGGTTTGCTGGATGTAGAAGAGACAGGCAGCTCCCGTCTCACAGACATTCCAGTTCATGTAGTGGGTACAACAGACAATGGGAACCCAAATACACAAAACAGCAATGGGCTGATACCATTTGGCGAAGGAAACAAGCGAGGGGAAAGACTAGTAATCATCCTTAATCCCTTGTCATTATTAAAATTATAGTGTTGCTGATAAGACACACAGATGCATCTGAAGGTGTCGGGGATAATGGATTTAGTACAAAGGAGCAATGTATGCTGGGTGACATCGAGGTTTGTAGTCACAGAAATCAGCAACTAAGTGAGAAATTGCAACTTCCCTCTGTGTGTGTGTGTGTGAGCAGGGCTGCTATTCCCTTACTCACTGCTTGTAGGAGTTCTCTTCAAGAAGAAGGAGGTGGGGTAAAGGATTCCAGGGAAAAAGCAACCCCAGGAGCCCGTTAATTTGATCACAATTAAATAAATAGAATAACGGAGTTTGAAGCAATAGTGCCATGGGACAAAAGCAGCATTGTGGGGTTTAACTGACATTTGGCTGATGCCATTAACTCTTTCCCAACCCTAACCAGCCCCATCAAACCAACCAATGAATTCCTCCTCACAAGAGTGTGAACTGTCCCTGCTGAAAGTTCCATTTGTAGCTAACCATCCTCCTAGCTCTTTCTTGGGAGCGTGTGGTGACCCACCGTCACCTATGCAGAAACTAGGATGGACTCCCCAGGTGCTAGAAACTAGGACAGGGTTTTCAGCCCTTGTTTTTCTCAATGATATGCCTTTGTGGACTTTGTAGCAAGTTTGCAAGGAAGATACTTTACGCCCTGATCTGTTAATAATGGGTTATAATGAGTACAGCCCAAAAGAGACTCCCCCCAGCCAGAGATGTAGAGAATCCCTCCCACACCACCCCACAGCAGGGGTGCCTTTGTATGCCAGGTCCCTCATTGGGCTTGCAGACCAGGGCGCTGCTGGGATTTAACGCTTGTGATAAATGATGGGTTCTGATGGCTTATTGATTTGTGCAGAGAGTGAGCTATATCTGGAAGAAACGAATTTGTGTGTTATCAGATCTTCCTATGGGTTTGTGTGCATCTCTGAGCACATTTCCAGAACTTCCTCGCTCCTGGCAGAGGTTTTCGACAGCCTTAAAAACTGCTCAGGTGTGTTATGAGAATGCCGCCTGTTAAAACTGTTTAACCACTGTGACTAGTAAAACCCATGGTTTAATTAGCCACTTGTGTACTCTCATAACCACCTGTCTTCATTTCTTTTCTTCACTCTTTCTCCCCCACTCACTCTCCCCTCTTTGTGCTCTGATGGATACATAAACACAAAAACTCCTCTGCTGCTGTACTGTGAGTGGAAGAAAACAGGTTTCTCATTCCAGCTGTGGAGGTGTCAGTAAGGCATTGCTTCTGTTCAGGTTGTGGCCCATCACAAAGTTCTGTCACGGGATGTGGCTAATTTCTATGCAGAAACATGGATGTCAGTAGGAGAGGCAGAGTAACTTTCTTATGTGGTAGTTTTCCTTGTATCTTCTCCTTCTTCCTTTTATTTAAATTAACTAATGAAGAGTGACAGCAGGGCTGAAGCACATGTGCAGCTGCAGTGCACTGGCTTCGAGGCCACCAGCTGGAAGGGTGTTGGAGAGTGGCAGGGCCTGTCTGAGGGCTTGGCAGTGAGGGCAGCTTGCTTTGGCCTCTGCTCCTGGAAAGGCAGCCGCTCCATGGGGGTAATCTCTGGTCACCCCTGCAGGCACGGTCCCAGGGCTCACATTCCACTATGTACTCGGGAGATTTGTGAATCAGGCTCGACAGTGGCATCAAGTTGTGGAGATGATTCAAGGCAGGGGGGCGTAACTGTGCTTAAAACTGAAATAAACAAAGAATGAGAATGATACCAGTAAACAGTAAGCTGACTGGTCCCACGGAAACCATTTCTCTCTTTTTCCTTTAAATCTCTTCTTCTACTCGTGCAATGAAGGCATAGGATATAACTCTCAAGGTTAATACATGGAATCAAAGAAAGATTCACATGAATGCTTTCCAGTCCCTGACCCTTGCATTTTTAATGGAATGCTTCCCTCCCAGCTGGTTTTTTTTTTTTGAACACTTGAATTATTTTTTTCTCTATTTTTCTTGTACCATTTTCACGTTAAAAGTGTCCCTATGCTCTAGTATTTTTCATAGAATGTTATCATTACTAGGAAATTTTATGTACAGTAATAATAAATCTATAAAAAATAAGATTGACATCACGTTGCACGCTGCCTACTTGTGTATGTATATTCTGTGTTCATTCAGATTTACAGTCGGTTTAAAGAGACATAATCTTTATTTACCCATAGAGACTACTTATTTTCTTCTGATTGGTATACATGGCTGTAACTTCTGCTGCAGGTTATGAAGATTAGGAGCCTGATGTTACTTTATGTCCCCCTCCCTCTGAAGTAAACCATCCTGATTCACTCTATGAATCTCAGTTGCCCCTCTCCTCATTTTCATTAGTGTGGCAGCAAAGTCAGGTGGAGTGGCTGGCTCACATTGGCAGGGTCTGACGGGTTCAGCCCAAACGTGAACTCTCTGCTGTTTGGGCAGGTTGTCACCATAGCTGGTGCCACTTGCTTTGTTTGTAACAGCCCCACTAATTGATATGCACGCTAGTAACGTTTGCGTAGTGACCTGAAATAGTAAATGCAAGTCCGAGGCACCTCACCTCATTTCAAGCCAGTGAGAGTCTGAGATGGACTTTGCTGGGGACAGGGTTGTGATGATTGTTTCCAGCAGGAACGGCAGCTGATCCTGAAAATCTTAACACCATATGGCATTGCCACGGGGGAGAGAGGCTGCGCTGGCAACCTCCAAACTTGCACTTCGTGTTGTGGTAGCGCATGTGAGTGCTGTTAAGGGAAGACTGCTGAGCTCTGAGGATAGGGGTCAATTAGTAGGGGCCTCAGAGGAAGCAATTTCCCTGCTGTCTATCCAACTTTAAATTACATGCATAAGTTAAGTGACGGCATGATGGAATTGAGTAACATGAGGGGGAACTGAAGAGCTTGATAAGGAGCAGGCAGCTAATGCGATCCAAGTGGCTGGCTGGAAGGTGGAAAGAAAGACCACCCTGTAGCCTGCGTGGCTGTTCTTCCCTGCAGTGTTGCTGTATGGCAGTGTTTGTTTCCTTCCTGCCGCTGCCTCATGCCCAGGACGCCCTCCATCTGGCCAAGCCTCCACATGTTAAAACACCATGCAAGCAAGCAAAAAAGCAGTCCTTGTCCCAGGGACTTTACAGTCTGGAGCAAGAGCTGCAGTCTGTCCTGAGCTCCATTCATGTTGGCTATTGACTGTAAAGCCCTCATCAGCCTTGAATGCGGGCTTTTTTTTTTTTTAACTCTATCCTCCATGTGCGCGCCTGTTGTGCCCTGCGAGGATGCTCTTGTTTATCTGTTCCAAGGCCTGAACATGCAGGGAGCGTGTCTGGTGCTGGAACTGGCTGCTGGCACCACACAAGAGCCCTCACCAGGTGACTGCGGTGCTCTCAGTTGGGGCTTCCAACGCAGTTGTGGTGCTGACAGGGAGCAGGGGAGTCAAAAGGCAGAGTGAGGTTTGACCTTAGTTGAGTGTTTTGCAATGGTTTTTGTCACCTTCATCCAGATTTCATGTGTCTGGGGTACACATACGTTCAGTGATGAATTTTCCTTGTGACCTCTGGAGGTTCTTGGGGACAGTGCAAGGTCCCCTGCTGCCACCTCCAGCAGTGTCCATAGCAGCTGCAGGCATCTTTGCTCTCTGGTGCCTGATTTCTCCCACTTGGAAGTCTCATTGAATCTTTTTGACCTTCTGTGTTAGGATTACATCTTGCAAGGCAGGAATTCATCACATTTGGTGGGAGACATGGGGTTGAGAAAGATGTTAAGAATGTAAAGGAGTTCGGCCTTTGGTCTCCTTACTGGAGAGTTCTGCCAAATTATCAACTCAAGGGATAGCCTCAGAGATGGAGTTGGATATCATCTAGTTTACTGTTTTATATGCTGTTGTTTCCCTTTCCTGGTGTGATACTTACAAAGCAAGGAAAGTGCTCAAATCCCATGACATTCGCATTCAGTTTACAATACACATTATATAAACTGCTGTTTGATATAGTGTAGTTTGTTAAATTGGGGCAAAAATGAAGTTTCTCCTGCCTAAGGAAACCTCTTAGTGGTGGGATTTGGTACTGAACTGAAAAGAATTTCAAGGGCCTCAGCAAAATTTAAGGCCATTCAAGGGCTTCACAGCCTCTTTCATACGAACACTGCTTTCTACTTGTATTGGAAATTTCTTGCTTTAAATCATTGAACTATGATTGTTTGCAGTGAAATTGTCCGTATTGTAAGAGAGGTTAACTGGTTGTGGTGATTCTGCATTGTGATTGCACTGAATATTTCTTTGCTCATTTTTCTAAGTACTCATATAGGTTATGTAGTTGGGGTGTCGGGGTTCCGTGCCAGACTTTGGATTTCAGTGTCATGACCGGTTACTCTACTTTTATAAGCTGACATAATGAAATCTCTGTGTATTGTTTAGGCTGGACAAGGTGCCTGTGTCGTGAGAAAGATGATGAATGAAGCCAGTTTTTTTCCTAGAGCAGTAATTACCATAATAAGTACTTGTTTCATTCCTGCCCCCCAATTGTCTAAGTCACTTTGGACTATGTATTTCACTTAGAGGTGCATAGAACCATTATGACTTGGACTCTTCTGCCAGCTATAGGACTTTTGGAAGATCTTGCAATTTCCATGTTCATACAAAATGTTGTGGACTATACACATAATGCCTTATTCATATAGAGAAACTCAGTTAAGCTGGTAGATTTGTCAGTATCATGTAGCGCTGATTTGGGGTGGGTAACAGTAAGCAGCTATATCAATTTTTGTCTGCCTGATTATGTATATTCATATTACTGGGGTTTTTGGGCACTTCCCATGCAGTTCCGTTTGCTAGGTGGACACCTAACACCTTCACTGAAGTCAGGGAAGACCTTGCTCACTTGGAGAATGAATTAGGATGTTAGAAAGCAGTCCCATTTGAAGAGCAACATCTTGCTTACTGTGTTTTTGGTTTTAAAAGAAATGTGTTCTAAGGGAGTTAAACAAAAGGTAGATATTAATTTCTGTACGCCTTGTGTCACGCATTTGATGCATAGCAATGACTTAAGAACAGGTCCTTTCCGAATACCCTAAAAAAAACGTATCTGTAGAAAGAAAACTGGCTTAACATGCATGTATTTTAAGGGTTAGGCTTGGTGAAATAGGTGAGCAGGCAAACCTAGAATGTACACCTTAAAGTCTCATCAAATGCAGTGTAATCCTTTCGATCGCTGGTTGCAATGGGAAGCAGCTGCTGCTTGCGTAGGGAAAGGCTCTAAGATAAGCTTTTCACTTGTACCCAAGTGAGCTAGGAGCAATAAGAAAGTAACTTATGTCCCTGTAAGAAAGTCCTTGGGAGTTGGTTGTAGCAACTGGGCCTCAGTTGCTACAGTTCTTGAGTCACTTGATTATGTGCTAAAAAAATTATGTGCCAGCAGTCTTCTGAGGAGTACCACCATCTGAAGGAAGCGCTTCTCTGCTTCTGTAGTGTCTGTAGTTTTTGATAGCTCATCTGCTTTGAGTGATTGTACTGAACCACAGCCTCTTGAAGCATGTGGTTTCATTTGACACTTTTTTTGCTGTTTGGGAGCCCAGCCTGCTGTGTCTGTCTTCTCCCTTCTTTTGCGCACCTTTATTGTTTTTGCACAGCCGTGTCTTGTTCAGTCACATGCAAACACCTGTCCTGAAATTGAATTGCTCTGCGGTGTAATCTAAAGTCATCCCCCATTTCAGCATCCTGTGCTTTCTGTTGTGTACTGAGTTATGCTGCACCATACTTCGGATGTGACAGCCATTTAATAATGCTGAAGCCTTAGCTCTGCAGGGGCTAAAAAGATCCCGGCAGGCATGTTAACTTCTACCCTCAGACATTATGGGAAATACTTTCTCCTCCCGGGAACTCCTAGGCATCCTCTTAATTAACACCATAAAAATCCAGAGCCAGGTATGCATGAAGCCTGTTCTCTTTGCAGTTTTCCAGAGTTTCTCTATTCCTTTCTATTTAACCAGACACTCCAGTGTCTAATGGGATATGAGAACATATAAGGAATAAAGTGTCATGTTGCATACGGCATTCTTGGTGGGCAGCAAACCCATCAAATGCCTTTGCCTTACTCACCATAGGATTTTTATTCTTTCCCGTTTTCTACTCAGTATTTTCCTTTATCTCACTCTCTGAAGTGTTAGACATTTTAAAACATTGCACCTCTCCTGTCTCAGGGCAATATTCCTTTCAGCTCTGAATTGCTGTGGTCTGGGTACAGTGGTAGTGCTGAAGATGGCAGTGAGATCTCCCTGGTGAAAAGAGCATGAAATGCTGCTATGAGCCAGAGATTTGCCATTAGCAATTCAGGTGAGGCAGTTGAAGAGCTTATTGGTAACCTTCTTCCCAGCACTTCTTCAGGGGAAGGCCAAGACTTCATACAGCAGAAGAGGCTTTCCACGTGCCCTTGTTGATAAAGTAATCCAGTTGCTTTGATTGATTTTTTTAATTGATTAGAATTTCTGGAGACAATTTGGGTATCAGGGTGAGGAAGTGGTATAGGAGGAGTTGCATGATCCGAACAAGTTCTTCAAGACCTAAGGAAATGATAAAAGCAGGCAGGCAGGCAGACAGGCTGACAAATGTGAAAGGGGGAGAGGATGCTTGAAAATGAGTGGCTGAAAATAATGATTTGTTGCATGAGGACTTAGAGGTTTCTTCAGTGGTGTGTACTGCGTGTCCTAGGGAGGCTGGAGCATTCTGACAACACATCAGTCTGCACTATGTTAACACATAGAATTTGCTTCATCGCCATGAAAGAAATATCCCAAACCAATTGTGATTCATTAGCATCCATCCTTCTGCACATCCTAACAGCTGAGGATTGTAAAGGTGGTGCAGCCACCTTGGCAGTTACAGGCTTGTCAGAGGGCTGAAGATCTTTAGCTGTCTGTGTAGAAGGGACAAGGAGGGCAGAGCGTGATTGTCATGGTACAGTTAGAGAGGTCAGTAATGGAGAAGGAGAGGCAAGGAGTGTATGTTGTTAAATATGTGATCTTCAAAGTGAGGGGCGTCAGTCAAACAAAGGCTCTTGGGTTTGGAGTGAGCAAAAGAGGGGAAAATATATTTAGAAGGGTCGTGGGTTTGAATAGCTAACCACCAGGGAGTGGGTGGGTGTGGACTCAATGACACAAGCTTAGTAGTGATGTAAAACCTCTTCTGTCTAAGTCACCCGTTCATCTGAGCTTTGGGAGGCACTGATCACAGTTGGCTGGTTGCTTGGAAGCTGATGTAAAGTAAATTGGAGGTCAAAGTCCAGCAGAGGTGACAGTGTCATGAAAATAATCACTGAGGTGGGTCTTAATTGTCATCCTTGAAAATTTCAGAAGACATACCCAGTAATGAATGAGCTTCAGAGCCGTTAATAATCTTTAGATGTTTCCCCCTCCAGTCAGGAGTTGTGGTGACCTGCTGTAAAAGAGTTTGCATTGCCAATCCTCTCCCTGCATCTAATGGGACAATGCATGCTGCCCTCAGGCTCTGAGGAAGTCAGTCAGGCTGGCACCCGTAATTAGTCTTGGGCATTGGCTGAAAATACTCCCTCAGCCCAGGTTTGACTACTGCATTTGGGTGAATTTATGTATTTTTTTTCTCAACCATTCTATTCTCCTCCTCATCCCCCCCCCCCATTTTGCAGAAAAAGAAACAAGCAAAGTCCAGGCATTTACTGGATATATTTTTCACTGTCTGTTTTATCAACAGTGTGTGAAAAATCCCAAAGGACAGAAGCAGTTAGCTAACCAATGAGGCATCATAGCTGGTTTTAGGTTCCATGCAGGAGAAAAAGATGCTGAAGCCCCAGCAGCTCTAGGGGAAAGAGATTTAAATTTAGGTTTGGTATTAAGAAACGTGCCTCCCCTCTGCTTGGAGACCAGTCTGTAAGAGATTACCGTACCCCAGAGCAGCAGTTTGGATGATGATAGAGATGTCAGCCTGCGAGTGCAAAGACTTGTACCACTGGATGACGAACCAGCAGGGATTTCTCATTAATGGAATGAATGTTAACAAGAATAATTCTGTTTTGTGAGCTTGTGTGTGTGGGAAGGATAAGTGATAGGGACTGATGGATGGTCTTCACAGGGATTTGATTAGGGAAAAGGTGAATAACTATGTGTGTGTGTGAGAGAGGGGAGGTGTATGCACGTGGTACATACATTGCAGAAGGCAGGCACACTTCTAGTTGATAATATCTGACAGAAGAGAGTCAGCAGAAGTAACAAGGCAGGTCCTAGGTGAAAGCAGAAGCTAAGTGGTGGTGTGGATGTTCCATTTTTTACTGTCTTTGGCATTGTAGGGTTCTGAGTTTCATGTTGCATGGTGGCAACAAGCCTGCATCCAAGAATTGCTCTGTAAAAGTTTTCTCGG
This sequence comes from Pezoporus wallicus, assembly GCF_028554395.1. Taxonomy (NCBI): domain Eukaryota; kingdom Metazoa; phylum Chordata; class Aves; order Psittaciformes; family Psittacidae; genus Pezoporus; species Pezoporus wallicus. The sequence goes on from NW_026637266.1 coordinate 2,536,734, forward strand.
TAGCAGAGATTTCTGCTTTATGCTGATAAAACATTTGGCTGTTTGATACTGATTCCCACAGTCAGTATGGGAGCCCTGAGTGACGGATTTTCAGACCTGCTTAGCATCAGTCTTGGCTCTGAAGTAACACTGTTAGAGCTAGTACAAGCCCATCCCCATCCCTGAAAAAGCAGGAGACAGGCCAGACCTACTGGTTGAGAGGCCGGACAAGCAGAACCGACAGAAACAAGTCCTTCACCCTGCCTGAGGCCTTCGGGTCCTGCCGGAATGCAAATAATAAATAATAAAAAAAAAACAAAATAGCCACAGGCTTAGCAGCTCCATCCTCAGGTACAGGGATAGCCAAAACCCCAGAGGAACTGCACAAACAAGTCAAGAGGGATGTAGGAATAGGGAAAGAAACGTGAATCCCCTTTGGCAGTGAGATATGAGAGACCCCGTAACCTGAAAACCCAAACCTCTGATGTCTTCACTGCTGCCTTTGCCAGAAAGCTGTTAGGAGCTCCCATCTGAGGCCAGAGCATGGCCAGCTGGAACACGGCTGCAGGGTAGCAGACGGTAGGAGTTCCCGACCCTGGCTTGCCCGGTGCTGCCAGCCCCACGTGCGGGATGCCAGGCATGGGGAAGCCAGCGGCCAAGCCGGCTGCTCCCCTTGGGAGCAAGTAGAACAGCAGAGGTGGAGTCTTGGCTCCATCCCTTGTCTTGCTGGCCAAAAGAGCTGTGCTGGCACAAGGGAGGGAGTGTGCTGGAAGTCGACCATAGCCAATTACTCCCAGCCCAGGAGAGAAAGGGGAGAGGAAATGTGTTCCTTTCCAGGGCTCTGCCTGCATCCTGGGGTGATGCTTGTGCCTGCCAGACTCCGTGCAAGCAATGCTTAGCGCCTGGAGCTGCCCCCTGGGGATTTCAAGGCCAGTGGTGGAGTATGTCAGCAGCTCCGCTGAAAGCTAGCATGTCTGCTCTTAGCTGTAGGTGAGAGGGGTTCCGTCACTAGCATTCCCTGGGACTGAGCTGCTTCTCTTTGACAGCATTAGTCTGGATTCCTTATGATTTCTGATCTGTATTTGCCATCTGTTTTCCCCAGTGGTGTTACGCATTTTTTCAGATCAGAAAAGTGAAATTGTTTACCCATTCCCTAAATTTAATCTCATATATAAAGTGAAAAAAAATTAATGTATAAAATAAACTATGGTGTATACTGAATGTAAATGAGGGACACGTTTGCTTGTTCTTTCTCCTGTGGAGAAACACATTACTCCTCAGACTAATCCTATTGATTTAGTTGGGGAGCTACTGCCTGCTGCTGGTGCCGAGTCTAAGTGGCAGGATCTGGCCCTACACTGGCAGGTTTCTATGCCCGTGGGCATAAATCCTTTATTCCTCAGCTATCTCCACTGAAGCTCCCTGAGGTTACCTCTGAGTGAGCTATTTGAGAGGAGCTGGGTTTTCAAAACACAGCCCCGACTTAGGAGTACATTTTTTAGGTTTCAGTTTGCAATGTCCCGTGGCAGAGGTTTACTTTTCACTTGCTGGAGCTGGCGGCAGAGAAAGTCAAATGAGTTTCCTAATCTGGTATGTTCTAAATCTGGTTTGTCTCAAATACGGTCTGAGAGATACGCAGCGCAAGTGAAAAAATAACCGCCAGCACGCAGATGCACGTCCTCTCGGAGCAAATAAAGCTGACTTTTAAAATAAATGTTAAATCTCTTCCTTGCTATGCAGGGAGACAGGCCCCTCACTCAGGTGTGGGGGGAGATATTTTAAGGTGGGCTACAGAAGCAAACTCACAACCGAGCTTCTGACCTGGCATACGTGTCCTTTTTTATCTGCTAAGTCCAATAATAAGCTTGTTATTAGAGGACATCTGTTACTGCCTGATAACACGTACAGCGAGCAGGAGCGCGGCGTTGGTGGGCAGCCAGGGATTTCGGCAGCTGTGGGGAGCGGCAGCTTCGTGCACTGTTTCACACCTCACCCAGAGCTGGCATGTCCCCCCTGTGGGCCTGTGGCTGGGTGGGAGGATGCCAGGGATTTGAGGTGTGAGCTGTTCCCGTGCAGAGCCAGCGTGCACGTGTGCCCAAGCTTTAGCGTGCACAGGAGCAGCATCTCGTCCCCCTGCAGCCACAGCCAGCCCCCTCCGTGTCGGCATGGTGGGGTTCTTGGTGTACATCCAGGGCTGGGAGAACTCTTCCGAGCGCTGGGCTCTGCTTTTTCCTTCCTCCCACATTTCCAGGAGATGCAATTCACACTGTTTTCTTGCCCCCGAGCCTCCTTGCCTGAAGAAAAACATTCAAGGAGACTCTTGTGTGAGCTGAATCTGAGCATCGAGAGGTTTTCCCCAAAGTCACTGCTGTAGGTAATGTATATTTATGAGTGGAACAAAGTAGGCCATAGATACTTTCAAAGGCTGCTTTCCTGTCAGGGTAGCTCTGTATTTAGGCAGGTAAAGAGGGGAGATGCTGTCCAGACCACACTCACTTGTGGCAGAGCAGGCTGGCACAGGAGAGGTGGCACCGCCAGGCAGTGAGCTGCTTTTGCCACTGGGACAGTACCTGCCAGCGGGTCAGGACATGGCATTGCTCTGTGGGTCAGGAGATCCCATTGCTCTGCTGGGTGCTGGTGTGTGTCAGTGAGACACACAGCCCCATGCCAGCCCCGAGGCTGGGTCAATGCCACTACATGTGCCCTGCAGCCTGACGGTTGGCTGGGTAAAGGGTTTTTCCAGAGGGAATCTGGGTATGGAAAGTGAGCTTTGGAGCACATGGTTTCGCACCAGATTCTGCACTGTTTATGTGAGAGCAATGCTGTGTGTATAATTGATGTCATTTCCAGCATGATCAGCCTGATACCTAAATTAACTTGCAGTGCTGGAAATACAAGGTGGCTACATGTGAAAGGACAGTTTGCTTTCTTGTGGGCAGTCGTGTGAGGTTTGGGGGACTGGTTAGGTGTGTACCCAACGTTTGCACAGGTGTGAGAAAAGCATACAGTCCCTGGTTTGTGGCCAGTGGTGCTCAGCGTTTGCTGGGCTGGGCTGCTGATTGATCCAAATTGCATTTTGTGTAGGGGCTGTGACTTTCCAGCTGAACCTTTTGGCCACCATGGAGCACCAGACTTCTTCGTCTCTGATCGTAGGTCTGTATATGTACATGTGTATTGAGATACATGAACACTCATAGATACGTATATAACTTAGCAGGACAAATTTCATGCTATACATCCACTGGCCTAAGTGCCAAACTGCTCCTCTTGTGGAAGGTATTTCAAGAAGGGATTGTCCTCCAGGGTGAGAAGCTCATGTGGGGCTCTGTGCAAACCTTGGCGAGGTCATTTCTTCCCGTGTGCCCAGCACCAGTCCCACTGCTTTGGGAAATCCACTGGTTTATTTGCCTTCCCACGTGAGTTTAAGATTTCATTAAGGGCAAAGTTCCTTCACCACTGTCTATTTGTGTGGTTGTGCAGGTCTCTATAAAGACTGTCAGGTAGCCTGGATCTTGTTGAATGTACCTCAGCTGCCATATACTGTCTGAAAGGCCTCTGTTGAGCTGGATCATTTCAGCTAGGGCTCCTCAAGAGGAATAAGGAGAGCCAATAATTTGCTCTAGCCATCATGCGAGTTTGCTTCAATGAGGGCAGGATTTTTGCTCATGGATCAAACATCAAAGGATTCTTACTTAAAGCAACATCTTTTAACATCAGTAAAGTATTAGGTCATAATCATGTAGTGCTCGGATATGTTTTATTATTCTATTTTATTTCTGAATGTGGTTCACCTCAACACATCTGATTCCCTAGCCTGGCAGAAAATAATAATACATACAGATGACTTACAGTGAGTCTTGGTTACGCAGCTGTGAATCTGGGACATCCTGAGCAGCAGCGGACAACTTTCCTGATCTCTTTAAGGTGGTTGTGAGCTGCAAGACACAGAGAGCCAAGGCAGCTGGCATCTCTGGCAGGTTTTGTAGGCATGAGCTTGCCAAGGGATGGGGCTGGTACCCCTTGCCTTACTCCATCAGTTTGGTGGCCACCTGGAGGGGCGATGTGGGAAGCATCATTCTTTAAGGAATGCTTTTGCAGTGAAGATATAGAGCTCAGCTGTCAAATTGGAGAATCTGGTGAGGAATTCACAGCACCTGCCAGTGCATGCATGCACGCACATCTGGCAAGGCTCTGCTTTTACATTTCTGTGAGGGGCAACCAGGACAGATGAGTAGGTATCATTTTTGTGTTGCTGCTTAATTGAAGGGATTTTTAACTATTCTGTTGACTTAGGTTGCCCTTTTTACCCTCCTCCTTCAAAAATGTAGTGTACTTGGCGCCCTATGTGAAGCTGAAGTTTCAAGGCAACAATTAAAATCTCAAATTTCAGATGTTTAAGCTGCATCTTTTGCAGTGAAAGCTGACAAGAAGGGAAACAGAATAGGGAGTTTGAAAGTGCGGAGGTCATTTCATCCTGGGTTTGCACAGGCATAAATCCTCTCGAGCACCACGCTTTATGGCATTACCCGCTCGGAGGAGCCAGGGCTGTGGGTTTCTGAGCATCCTCCTGGGAGCGAGCCTGCCGTTTGTCAGCGTTTGCACCGGCACGAGTAGTGAAGGCTTTTACAGCAAAACCACGCTGATCAGCTCGGGTTCTGCTCCTCACCACCCCTCCCCAGGCTTCCGGGGGAATCTGTCTTTCCTGTCACTCAGGATAATGATTCGCCGCTGGCAGCTTAGAGATCCAGAAATGTGCTGTAATCTTGCCAAGAATTTGATTCCCCAGCTGGGACTCCCGGATTTATACAGCCAGGCGGTAGATGGTCATTGCACTTAAGCTTGTATGTTGGTGTGCTGAACCACTAAACGGGCTGAAGGGTCTCTTTCTGTCTGGAAATAACCTTGATCCTTGGAATGGTAAAATCTATGGGTTTCATCACATAAATTGGTTTAGATTTAATGCGATCCACCTCCTCAATTTTAAAAGCTTTCTTTTTTGTTTAAGCGTGGATAATAATTCATTCCAAAAATAGGGAGTTAGCGCAATGGATATTTAATTGTAAATGTGTATCTTTAATTAGAACTTTGTACGCAGATGCAAAATTCCTTATCTGGTAGCTTTTCAAAAGCACACATATTAAACCACAGCTTTGCCCTTCAAAAGTATTATTCTGTGTATTTAAAGGTCTGAATGACCTTTTAATCAGACATTGCACCTTTACTTCCAGCTGATATGACAATGTCTGACCGTGACTCAACCTGATGCTGCAAGAAAATAAATAAAGGCCATCTCAGTCACTATGTCTTTAAATTTCCGTGTCTAGTTGTGGTTTTGTGTTTAGGCAGATGGACCCACAGTGGAGTATTATGTTTAGTTTTCAGGTGAAGACAGTCTATTGAGTTTAATATGTTTGCACGTTTGGCTGTTCTTTTGAGATCAGTTTATCTGTGTGATTGTTTCCTGTCATTCCGAACTCCAGCCTCTTCTGCAGTTCAACCTCCTTATAAATTATAAATCTGTATACCTCACTCTCAGCAGCCATCTTACAGCCCACACAGGCTGGTGCGGATGGTCTAGCAATTGCATTAGCTCTCCTCGTGTACTCGGGGAGCCTGGCTGCTGTGCTTTGTCACTACTTGTGTTTAACGCTAAACACCCTTAATGGGGCAGAACAGGGACTGGGAAAGATGGGTATGAGCAATTCCTACTTTTGGACCACTGACACATAGAAAACTCATAGTGGTCAGGGGAGATGTATTGAACAAACCTCAAAACAAAGCTCGTTGTCCTTGCAAATTAATTTTTGGATGATTTATTAAAGCTTAACATTTGTTGAGGGGAAGCGGGTATTGAATTGACCGCAGGTCAGAGTTCTGGTGACACAGCAGAAGTATGTTTGTCTCTGGTATTTCCATGGGCATGAGTGATAAATGTAACAATAACAGCTCCCTTTTTATATGGCTTTTACAAAAAGAGGAGCTATGTACTGCTTGAGCCTGATTATCACAAAAGGGGCTAATTATTCAACAAAAAATACTTGCCATACTAATGAGCAGTTCCTGCACTTCAGAAAGAAATATTCTGACATCAAGTACAATGCACACTGTAGGCTCCATGATTTCTTGGATTTTTATTTAAAAACTAGGGAAACATTTAAAAGGTTCTCTCTGAAACAAAAATGAAAGAATTCCTTTAAAGGGAGACACAGTATTTATGTGTGACACCAGCAAAATCAGTGAAAACTCTTTCATTACAAATATTTATTTGCAAATTCCCAGAGTTCTGCTTTCAGGGGGACATGGTCAGGTGTGATACTTCTATCTGTGGACAGTTATTAGTGGAAAAAGTACTTGTGAGCTAGGACTGGCTGATACAAAGTCATCTCAGAGCTTGCTCTTGCCTCCCTGGTCAGTGCCTAGTCATGAGTTCTGCAGAAGAGATGATTGGATGATTTCAAGAGCACTTTCAGCATCTTCTGATTCTGAAGAAGACTGAGGGCCAGAAGTACCTCACAGGGGTGACATAGCCCTTGCAGGCTCAACACTTCAGTGTCTTGTGTATGTTGTATACTTTAAAGCTGTGAAAGGAACTTGCCTATACTTAAATGTGCGTGGAGGCACCTGAATGCAAGTGGATGATATCCTCCGGGAGGGAACAACACGGAGAGAAGCAGGGGTAGCAACTCTGCAAATAGACTATTTCTACGTAAGCCAAGGTCCAGCATGTGTGCGAAAGAAAGTACTTGGTCAGTTTGTGCAGTCCCCCCTCGCCCCCCCACCCAAGTCAGTTAGGAGGTTTATTTCTCTGAAATTAAGTCAAGGATGTGCTTAAGTGCTTTCTGCATTGCAACCTAAATGTGGAATGGTGCGAGCAGCCTGAGGTTTGAAAACATCATCCTCACCTCACAAGGCATCTGTAGACACAGCACAAAGTGATCTGAATGGCAGATGCATGCCTTCATTATTCCCCTATCAAAAGAAATATTCTTACCAAAGCATGTACCTAACCTGCAAACCCACCACGACATAACTGTATATCCAGTATGGCAAGGCACAGGGAGAAACCATTGTACAACTGTGTGGTTATTCTAAAAGCACTGTTTTCCAGGGTTCTTTTCTCTAGCAATATTTACATTTCCATGACTACTTTGTTTAACTAAGGAGAGGACAGCACGTTAGGTGTGTTGTATACTGAATATGATTTCTCACGTGTTATCCTAAAATGGTGTGTTTGGGGAAAGGATGTGTCTATGAATTGTCAAGCAATGTGAGGCATCATGCTGTTCCTAGATAATTGAAATTATGCCTAAAATGTAAAGGAAAGAACAACTAGAAGAACTCAAGTATGCCAATGCCGCAAAAGAAAGCTTAACTTGTTTTCTTGCTTCTTTTTTAGAGAACACCTGTTCCCAGCGCTGAAGCATTCCGATGGTTCTTTTAAGCAGTAGTGTATCTTATTTTCAAGGCATTCGGAAGTGAATGGCAAGCTAAAGTCTTGTTTTAAGAAACTGCTTAGTCCACCATTGAAGAATATACTCAGATACTATTTTCATTTATGTATAGGGGTTTCCTCAAAAGCAAAAAGTCAAAAATCCGGGAGCCTGGGGAATTGGCCAGCTTCTTCACATGCAGTCCACCGACTCTTTCTTTGGTGTAACTTAGCTATTCTAGTGAAGTTGTTGTCTATTTTTAAAGTGGCTGTAAAAAAAAAAGAAAAAAAAGAGTTTGGGTAAACCCCTGCTATAAAGTCATGTATCTTTGCAAAGTAACATATCTATACTTCATTTTCAAATATATGTGTTTCGGTACTGTAAACTGTACAGATAGCCGCTTGTATTTTGTGTGTTTAGACACAAGGAGACAATCACGTCTGAGCATCAATGGAGATTAATGGTTTGTACACGATGGTGTGGTTCTGCGAGTTAAATCCGGAGCAATAAATTCTAGCTTTAACTATTATTTTGCTAGTTGTTTAGCAGCAGCAGCAACAGCGACACTGTTTTACCATGCATCCTTCCATGGAGACTTGATGCCAAGTTTCCCAAGATAAAAAGGAGGTGATGCATCTAGCAATTGCCTTCTGTCGTGGTGGTGTAAGAGGGGAAGACATAACATTTAAAAGCACTGTATTAGAGTAGTGGTTTGTGCACTTGCATTGCTTCCAAAGGAGCTTTACAGAGGGGTATCTCTCCAAAAATGCTGTCTGGTGTCTGACTCGCCTTTCACTGTCTTCTGGCGCGGAATGCCCAGCATGGGCGAATGTGCAAAGCCAGTCATCTATACAAAGGTTGCTCTAGAATGCAAAGCAAAATGAGTACAAGACCTTAGAAAAATGACGGCTTGGCCTAATTACCCTTCACCTTTGAGTTCTTATGTAAGGTTTTCAGTCAATGGAGTAAATACTTTATAAAGTGGATGCCATATTGCTGGTCCAAGTAAAGCTCATTGCAGTTAAGTGAGTTTTGACGGTTGGACTGGTTTGGGTCTCACTTGCACTTGTGTTCTTTTGAGAGCCTGGATATTTTTGCAGTACAAAAATGAACTTTAAAAGAAAAAATGTTTAAAACAGACCACTTCTCCCCACATGCTTCTTGGTCCACTGATCTTGGCTTTGCTGAACAGCTGGTCCCTTAGGCCCCCAGAAGAATGCTCTGCTGTTCTTCCTGCTCTAGCTGAATGAAGGAAGTGTCTGCTCCTCAAAAAGGCAGCACATCGAGGGGTATAAGCTCACATGTCATAAAAAATTGGACGATACTGAACTTAGGGATACTTATTATCAGTTGATCATTACTTTTTATTGCTTGGGTTCATCATACCAATCATGAATGAGAAGGCCATCCCATCAAAGTAAGCAAATGCTGTTGTGCCATGTATTTGATTGATTTACCATTTTATTCAAGATAGGACTATCGACAGTTTCACAGACAAGGTGCTGGGCATGGAAATAACCAGATAATGATGCACAGCATGTTCAAATCTCCTGTTGTTTCAGCACTTTATCCTTTTTTTGCTAAGTACATCAGCCTTTGGCCACTGGTGGCAGTCACTTGGTGTACAAAGGGGATGGTGGGGAATGCTGCAGTGTGAGACCTGTGCAGGTGGGGGAGATACTGGCTTTGGCAGGGGAGCTCACTCACAGAACTGGTGGTTGTTTGGAATGGCCCAGAAAGCAAAGACTGAAGGACAGAGGAGGAGAAACCCCCTTAGGCCACACGTGTGTGTCAGCAGGGATAGGCAGAGCATGAGTGACCTGGGTAACTGGTAGAGTGGGGGTGGGCTGGGCTTACACATGCGTCCTCAACATCAATGCACATGTCCATGTCTGTACATCATAAGATGTCATGGCTTCAGAGTTGGAATGTCACACTTGAAATGCTTCCATCATGGTGCCCCTATTACAGTTTCTGAGAGATCCTCAGTTGAATACTCACCCGATACCCCTCCGATGAGCTTTATGTCTGTTAGTATGGCAGCCATGTACGATTCTTTTTGTGTTGGAGACCTTTTGGTTAGGGCCTCTGTTAGTGACCGCTAGACCCATCCGAGCTCTGTAAGGTGTTCTCTACTAAAACGCTGAACACACTGAAGCCTTATTTGCACATCTGGCTGGTAAGCTTGCCTTGCTTTTTGGAAAACTGTGATTGCTCTTACAGAATCAGAGGCAAAAATAAGTTCAGGCTACATTAGGTGTACAAAGATACTCATAGAAATGTGCTTACTGTCTAATACCCTAATGTTGCATGTCTTGATGTGGTTTCTTTTTTTGTTTTGTTGTTTTGTTTTCAAGAACTGATGGATCTGTATATTGTAATTGTGGTGTTTTACATGTCGATTCAAAATTGTTAAACAAGCAAACCAAGCAAACCTGTTAATTATTGAAAATGAACAAGAGTTGGTTTTTCTTTGATTTCCCCATATGGTCTTCATCTCGGATGTTGTTCCTTTGCACCTTCAGATTTTTAGATTTTGCTGAAACAGTGTTTATGTGATGTAGTGCACATAGAGCATCTTAATTAGTGATGTTTGAAGAAGGAAATCCCATTTCCGACCTGTCTCTCTCCACTGCAACCCTACCCCCACTCCCCGTTTACACATGTATTTGTCAGTTGGGTTATTATCAGGTTCTAATTACCAAACCTGTGCTTTTCACAAGGTCCGATACCACTTTCCATGAGAAAATTTATATTCTTTTCTGTCTTTCATTCTTACAATGCAAAAAAAAGGAAAAAAAGGGGGGGGGGGAGGGGGCAGATAAAAAGCAGAGCATACTTTTGCCATCTTCTAGGTGTGAGCACTAAGCCTAATGGAAGCATTTTTGGCATACCTCAGATAAACTTATGAAAAATGGTAAGGCTGAAAGGGAGGCACATGTACCCGTTCTGTCAATTAATAACAGACCCTCCCTACAAGGGAAGATGCTCCCTTTTGTACAGAACCCCTGGTAGGCAAGTCCTACAATTAATGTTAAAGGATATAAAGTCTTCAAATGGGCCATATCTGTAATCAAATAATGAAGAAAGAAAGTAGTTAAATGAACATACCATTCAGGGTCGAATGCATTCAGCAAAAAGCAGTAGTGGGTCTTTGATCATGGTTAGATGCATAGTGATATCAAACAGTGGGTTCTCATGTAACAGCTAAATGTTTCAGATTTTGTTTTTATTAAATTTGGCAGTTTCACGCTGAGCTCTTCTGTATTCTTAGTGAATAAAAGACAGCTCCTATGTTAGAACGTACTCCATTTTCACGATTGCAGGGAACCAGGAGGGGTTTTTCAGAAACACGGGCCACAGAAATGTACTCCTTTCACAGTGTTCTCCTATTTCTGAACTGTGCAGTTATCTATTAAATTTTCTAATAGATATTTGTGTAAGGTGTATGTATGCTTGTGCAATTATGGAAAAAAACAGTTTTGGAATACAGTGTATTTATGAAAAAAAAAAGAATAATCACTTATGGGGCATGTACAAAACTGTATAAAAACATTCAATTTGCCCAGTAAAGTTGTTTTTGTGATATTTCTGTGTTGTTGAATAAAGGACTTTAGTATTCAAAATATCTCTCTTTCTCCATAAACAGGTTTTGTTTGTGGGATCTTAAACAAAAAATACCTCTTTTAAAAAAGAATCCTCCAAATGAGTGAGAAATTCCAAATGCTGACCTCAGCCTTGTGTATGGGAATGAATGCTTATGAAGTGATGGCACAATAGCTACAAAACTAATTCCTTCTCAATTAGCAGTCGATGGAAACCCCATGAGTTGTATACCTGAAGGTAACATACTCTGGATTTTTGAAAACAGCAGAAAAAGATACCACATTTTTAAGACTAGGAATGTTGACATTTTGAGACTATGAAAAGGTTCAGTGAAGTAGGAGCACAGTGGATTGCAGGAAAGGCTTCAACCCTTTAACATAGACCTCTGTTGTATAAGAAGAGTGGACTAGTGAGGGTGATGTGATAAATTTACAGTTAGCTTTGTAGGGAAAACCATACGAAGGTGAAATCTCATGTCTAACTCTTGCAACAAACAATAGACTTCAGATGAGATCATCCTGTTGCTGTTGGAGTATTTGGGATTACAAATACAGTTTATGAGAGAATGACAATAGTATCTTCCATTTAGCTTTACTGCTTCTCAGTTCAATATTCTGCTCTTTACCTGTCTTACAAACAAACTGTACATAGCAAAAGAAAGGGTTTCCTCTTGCCATTTTATTTCCCCATGCTACTTGCCAACATTAAAACAACTTCTGATAGGTCATGGCTGTGCTGGCAGCACGTCATCTGATTTTGGTGAAATTTGGAATATCATTTCTCTGCAAATATTCCTTTAATAAACAGGATGTCTGCTCTTAGGTGCCAAAACAGGATTCTGAAAGGGTTTGAAACCCGGGGTAGGTTCTTTAGTCTGTGAGATTCTTTCAATGCCAACTGTTTTTCCAGGGGGAACCTCTGTGCATCCTTTTGTTTTTTAAAGAAAGCAACAAAGCGATGGGAATAGAAGTGGATTTTCCACTGATCCTGACTGCTCTCATCGAAATCCATAAGGATATATGTTCTTGGGAGACATAGACTGCTCATTAGACAGTGCCAAGAGTGAATCTTGAGGTCTGTTTGAAGAGGAGGAAAAGGGCTGCCAGGTTGCTCAGGCAGAGTGAGTGATCTCTCTGGATTAAATATAGAATTCACAGGGAGGAAATACACTCATTTCATGAGATGGTCGATTTGGAAGCGGGAAGAGGTCTCTGAGTTCCTATTCCTTTAATGCTTTATCTTTCAACTTTTTTTCCCCTCGAGTATTGTTTTATACTAGTCTGAATGAAAAACGTCCCTTGGCTCCAGAGAAACACTCGCCCCAGATATGAACCTTGCAGTTGAAAACTACCTCTAGCTTTTTATAGCTTTTATTTTTTAATTAAAAAAAAAAAAAAAAATTGAAGAAAACTCCAAACAACAAGCAGGTAATTCTTCAAAGCCAAAACTGACAAACTCATTACTGAGCCTATTAAAAGGAAGGAAAATACCTTTTTGTGTGGAAGCTCAATTCTTCCTGGCTGTCCTGGACTCAATTTGGTTTTGCCACTAGCCATTTCAGTGCTTTCTTATATTTTTCCAAGGAACAAGTCTGAAATTATGAACGGTATAGTGATACAGGGCAATGTGCCTTCTGGGAGGCCCTAGTTCTCCCCACATTCCCATGGGCTTTACTAGATAGCTCTTGAAATTGGAGGATATTATATAGGTGACTTACTTAGTTATAAGTTCTGCCTTACTTCGCTGTAAGGATGTACTCAGTCACTAGTGTGTGGTGAGCACAGATTGATGGCCCCAAAATCTATAAAGGTAAGAAATACACTTTCTGGGTAATAACTGTAGAACATAAAATAGAGTTTGAGACCATTGGAACCATCTAAGGAAATAAAGGTGAAGTTCAGCATCAGCAAAGATGTTAGCATCCGCTCCCACCATTGCTTTGTTTCTGTTTGACATTTGGTTGTTGGGATGGACATGATCGTCCGGGTAGCTGGGTCCTTCAGCAAGGCAGTTTTGCTTAAGACCGGCAGAATGAAGGAGTTATGGGTACCAAATTGTAATCTTACAAGACAAGCATCTGGAGTGCCTAAAGAAGCTGTGATGTTAGGGAAGTATTTCCATTGCTCTTTCAAGTTTTCAAACTATATTAAAGGATTGTTGCATTACTCTTAATCTAATAAGCAGGAAGAGTTTGTCATTCCCATTCCCTGCAAAAGGATTTTAGGAATTAGCCTTAACGGATTAATGTCCCAAGAAACTTTGAAGGTACCTAGTGTAATAGGACTTCCCCATAAGATGTGAGTGCATTGGCCTGTGTAAGGCCCCTTTGCCTTGCAGAGTCAAAGATCTTTGGATGGAAAGATAGAAAGGATAGAAAAAAATCATCAGAATTCTTGTAGAAAGATCTGCAGGTGTCACAATGTCAGTGAGAGTCCGGATTAATTATTCAGTGCGGTACTCCCCAGCATGTGTATAAACATCCCACACTTGAGAAGAAAATAATTTTCTTCCTTTACTCCTTTACATCTGCTGTATAAAACCAGCCTTCTTCTTCAGGAAAACACAAACGTAAGAAGCCATTTGCCTTTGGAAAGAGAGAGAGAAGAGTTAGCCCATGTGAAAGTCCCTTGTTGCTTGCCCAAATCTCTTCACACGAGTGTTCTCTGCATCAGATGAAGCTTGTGAGCAGTCTATACATCAGCTTGGCAACTGGACACAACCCTACAGAAGATCAACACCAAAGCAAACAGGACACAGTGGGGGACATTCCCACTATGACCTCCCTGGTATATGCAACACACACAAGTCTGTGCCAGATGTCCAACACCCCTTCCCCTCCCCTGTGCCCAGCAGAGAGGTGAACCTCCCAGATCTGATGAGCAGATAGCATGCTGGAGGGCTCTTAAGAGAGAGGGTTTACACGTCCAGACAGTGATTAGAGTATCTCAACCCATGTGTCTTGTCTTAGCTTCTGATTTCTAGCTGTGGGTGTCTGAGGCCACCAGGCTTCAAGAGAAGTAGTCGGACTGTTGAGTACACCTAGTCTCTTATGTGCCTCCATTTTAATAGTCATACCTAGAGACTGATAGTGAATTTGACCAGGTGGTGTGTTGACCAAGAATGTACTGTTTAATGCAAAATAATAACAACGGCTTTCAACCTGTTTTTGGAGTTAGTGGGTAAATAACCTGGCCTAAATAAATCTGTCACCCACATTAGGAGCTGTGAACTAATTATTGCTTTCTGTTATTCTGCTCTTACTTGTTTTGCCTTTTCATCCTGATTGTTTGCATTCCTAGGACTGATTTGTCTTTTTGATGCAATGCCATGTGATCTGCTGATTAATTTTTGTGATCAGTCATAGACTCCAACCTGTGGCTGACTCAGTATATTTTTATGCTATGCTCCATAAACATTCATTCATTTCTTATGATTACTGTGTGGAAACAAACTTTTACAGGCTAATAAACTTGGATTTGAACTGGATGAAGTGTTTCCTTGTGTCACTTCTTGCCGCTTTTCAAGGAAAAAAATTAACAAAAAGGGAGTATAAGGGAGCAAATCTTGACTTGATTTAACCAGGTCTCTGTTGCTATCTCCACAGCTGCTAGCAGTAGTAAACTTAGAAATACCAATAGCAAAATCTTATTCTTGAGCTGATTTCCCTGACAGTGAGAAACACTCCTTGTTTAAAATAAAGGAGACTTTCAGTGTTTGAGGCTGGGAGAGAGAGGGAAGGGAAATCAGGGGTTTCTTTAAATGCTTACTCCAGTGCCTGCTCCTCTTCGCTGGCATGCACAGAGCAGCTTCCTGCTGAGACCAATTAAGCAGAGCATTTGCCTCCAGTCTGGCTCACTGGCTCTGGCTGGGTGATGCTTGTGTTAGTGCAGGGGACAGCTGGAGCATGTGCTGGCAGGTGACTTCTCACCACACAGAGGTCCAGGGCCAACATCCTCCTGTGCTCCTGGGGTCTGACACTTCCCGACCTGCAAAAGCCTGGTCAGAAAAGACTCTGTGGGTGGTGGAGGTATTTTCTCTCTTAGATGGCCAGATCAGTCTCACACAGCTTGGAAGTGGTGGTTGTAAGTGTAGAAAATGGAAGAACTATGAATTCTTGTGTTTGAGGTATCTCAGTAGATGAGTATGCTGGCAATAATGGGTAACCCTTTAAATGCTCTCTTCAAGGGGACTGCTGCAATGGAATAGCATTCTGCAGGGAGATGCAGCAAGGCTAGGAATAGATTGGTCTGATGCCTGCACACAACTCCATGTAGTCCTTCGATGTAAAGAAGTCAGCACCCTTTCCATGTGTTAATCTGATGCGTCACAAACATTACACATAAAAACTGTATTTTTCAGGCCACTGGAGGCCCAGGGCACACATGTTATCTTAATCTTTCCAAAGAGCATTCAGGAATTTGATAGCAGAAGGAGGGCTAATGCTTTGTCAACTTTGAGGCTTTGAACACAAGCAGTGAGATCAAGTATCACTGAACTGTGCAGCTGGACCAGCCGGGACCCAGCCTCCATCTGTGCTGAGCCTGGCAGAAGCACAGCCATCCTAGCCAGGAATCTCTGGGGGGCATCAGTCTGGCCTCTGCCTTCCATTGCCTAGTTATGCTGGAAAGAGTGACTTTTACAAGATAGGGAGGATCCTGGGGCAATCTCACCACAAAGGTGAAGCACGAGCAGGATTATTAGCTGATTGTTCTTTTTTCCCCGTTGTGACCCATCACAGCTTACTCCAGTAACGTAATCTAGAATTGCAGCAGCTGAAAGGAGAAGCCAGGGAAAAACGAAGTACAGGCAGAGCAAAAACATCACTTGCTCACTTCTTTCTTTGTTTTATGATGCCCCTTCCCTTGTATTCCCTTCCTTTAACTCCTGCCTTCCTTAGAGGGAGGCAGCTCCCATGGCTCCTGCCTGCGCATCCCCAGCTCTGTGGTTTGTGTCCCAAGAAGGTGTTGGGGCTGCACAGGCCTGAGGCCCCAGAGGCTGGAGTACCTCAAGGTAGGTACGGTGCTCAGGGTGTGGGACCAATGCAGATTGCAATGTGTGAATACATAGGCTACTTCTGCCCTGAAGTACTGGTGCTGACCAAATCCAGGGGGAGGGAGTGAGATGTATCCTTGATCCATCACTGGCATTTCCTAAGCTTTCCCCTTCCAGAGTTCAACCTTCAAAAGAGGCTGAAATAAGGCAAGCCCTAGCTAGATTTTCCCTAATTGTTTTCTCGGAAACAGCTGAGTTGGGTTTGCTAGGACTTTGACAGCACACCCAGCTCAAGGCAGACACCTCACCTTGAAGCTTTCAGCCTGCAGAACTAAAGGTCTGAATAAAGCTAGAAAACACAAAAAATAGGACCTTGTAATAGGTACTTCAGGTGATGTGAGCTGCAGGAGTTGCCATCAGCTTTGCTGGGAGAAAAAGGAGGGAGTGAGAAGGGTATTAACTCCACAGCACTGCACGTGAAGACCCAGGACAGATCTCTGCCAGCAAGGCTGGAGGCAGCTAAGGTGAGTTAGTGCCTTTCTGGGAAGGCATCCCCTTAGCATAAAACACCATTTGTATGATGGAAAGCATGGCTGCTGGGCAAGCAGAGGTGCAGAGGCAGGCCCAGCCAAACGGCTCCCCGCGGCTGCTAAACTGTGCCCCAGAGAGCAGGCAGGCTTGATGCTCACCCAGCACATGTGCCACACGGGGTTTTGCCATGGTTTGTCCTCTGGCTTGCCTGCAAAGAGCTGGTAGCCCAGCTCATCCCCTTCCCTCCCTGGTGTGCCCCAGAGGCAGGTCATAGCCAGGGTGGTTACTTAAAGGAACCTCCCGAAGGTGATGCCTGGTCAGAGCTGTGCTGGGGCATGCTGCAGCCCCATCCCTGTTCCCCACTGCTGAGGCACGAGCCACTGCCGTGTTTTGATGCGATGCTCCGTGCTGCTGTTGTGACACATCACTGCTCTCTCCGCAGTAACTGCATTTCTCTTCTGCTTTGTGCTAAAACAAGGAAGGTGTTTAAATATTTATTATCACTAGAAACTCCAGAAGCCAAGTTTCATTTGTACAAGAGACTGGGATTTTTATTTTTTTCCAATTGTCAGTAATAATTCACTAATTATTATTTTAAAGTTGTTGTTCTCCCTGTGAAGTGTCACCTTCCCACTGATGTGGCAGCGATCTGCACAAGATGTGGGATGTACAGCACCCTGGATCTTGCACCTGTGGGTTGTCACTGCTCCTTCAAATACTTTCTGCTTAAACAAAGAGGGTGTTGGGGTTGCCAGTGTCTGTTGTCTCTCCCAAAAAGAGATTGCTTTTTCTTGCTTTTCCCCTCAAATATGGTTTTGTGGCCAAGTGCCTTCTGCAGCCATTACCACACCTGCAGAATTGGGATCTGCTCTTTCCCCTTTGCAGATGTGGGACACAAAACTCAATGTGGCTCTCAGCACCCAAGGATGCTGCATTTGGCCATTGCTGCTAGATGAGTGTTTGTGCTCACCCTGGTGGGTGCACTGTGCTGTGCCAAGCCTCGGTGGTCTTTAACACAGGCTCTAAGCATCAAAGTGGTACAGTCTGGAATACAGAGCCATGCAAAAGCAATCTTGGTAGCTGTGACAGGTTGGCATTTTTCTTAGAATACTCTGAATTCGGAGCATTGCTTGCTTTCTCTTGCTTTTGCCTGCAGATGAGGGGGAAGGCAGCTCGGGAGCTGCAAGCTGTACCTGGAGGAAATGGGAATGGGAAACTTGCACTGAAAGCGCTTCTTGTTTGCTTTTTTAGCCCTGGACATGAGGTTTGTCTCTTAAATTCCATTTGTTTTGCAGTGCCTCAAACACTGTCATTACCACTTGTTGAAAGGACTGTCCCCAGGAGCTACTCCCCATCTCACCTACCAGGGAAGTGCTTGTGCCTAATGCCATCACTGCCATAGACCATGGCTGAGCTGGGTACCAGAGCAGCCAATGGCCATGGAAACCAGGTGTCAGACTGCTCAAGGCTGTGCCCTAACTGGGCTGTGCAAAACCTCTGTTAAGAGCTAGGGAGGAGGCAGCGAAAGAGCCCTGGGGGCCAGTGAATCTGGTCTCACCTGTGGCAACCACAGGAGCTGAGCTGGGAGGTACAGGCTGTGCTTTCTGTGCAGACAGGACTTCTCTGCTCCTGGGGCTTGGGGCTGCGGGCACCTCTAGCCAGAGGAGCAGGGGCAGAAAGAGATATCTGTGTGGGCATGTGGCAATGCACACACTTACAGGTGTGCCTGCAGCCTGTTCTGTGCCTAGTGCACAGCCCAAAGACCATCTCTGCTGTTGAACCCATTGGTGCACCATGTCCCAGAGCGTTTGCACTTGCTCGTTGTGTGTGGATGTGTGAATGTTGACAGGCAGCGCTGGGCTGAAGATTAGGTTTGTTTTTCTGACACTATTTTTTACTTCTGAAAAGATACACCATGCAATTTGGCTTGGTTCCCACTCCTTCCCTTCCTTCCTCCCTTCCCCTCCTGCCCTTGCCGCTGAATGGTTCGATAACCCCTGTTTCCTCAAGAGACTAAAAGAGGGAACACCAGGAAGAAGTTAGATCTTGGTTAGTGCAGCTGAGCAGCCCCATCAAGGCTGGTCTTGCTTTACCTGGAAATCCGTGCACCAGTGTCGTAGCAGGGGATGTTTCTGCTGGCACCCCCAGCTTGCTGCTGCAGCAGCTGGGTCTGCACTGGAATGAATGCAAGTGTGGCAGCAGCCGTGCTTATAATTTCTGGGGGAGGTGGAGGGATGTCAGATTTTGCCTCCTTTCCGGGGGATGGAGCTACACCTCTGGTGCAGTAACAGCTCATGGGAGATGCTTCCTGGGAGGCAGAGCGAGCTGCAGGAGCGGAGACGAGCTGCCAGGGCTCTGTGGGATTTGCTGCTGGATAATACGCAGCCAGGGTTCAGCCTGAATGGCCGCTCGCCTTGTGTGGTCACAGGAGTGATTTGCTGAGAAGGGCTAAGATGAATTGCCTTGCCTCTGGAGAGGCCCCGCAGCGGGGGGGAGCCCAGCCTCAGCCCCAGCCATGCCTGTGCTTTCCGCTTCCTCTTGCCAGGGGAACTCTGCCCCATGGGAGAGCTGCTCCAAGGAGGCTTTTAATGGGGAGCACAGGTTTGGGTTGGGATCACAAGTGCTACCAGGGCATCCAGCAGAGCTGTGGTAGTGGAGGAGAGCTTTTGATGAGGATGCTTTAGGCAGGGATAGAGTGCTGAAACACTGCTTAAAAACATGTGCCCCCACAAATAAAGGCATGGCAGCTTCAGGGAGCAATCAGGTGCTAAAAAAGCCCTAAGTACAGCCCTAACCAAGTGCATGCAAGCAGCACTTGCTGTGCTGGGAAATGTGCTGTCAGTATGTCACCCATCCCTGCATCAGAGGAAGGTGGTGGTGAGGAAAGGGGAGAGGAAAAAAGCCTGCCAAGCACTGCCTGATGCATATGGAGGGGTGAAGCATGGGGTGTGGGTGCATGTCTGTGTCCCTGTGAGTGCACCAGGACTCCTGGCTCTGCCCATGGCCCCATCTGGGCTCTCCATCCTTGTGGCAGCCATCCCAACTGGGGACCCACCTCTCCCTTGCCCCACAAGAGGTGATGATGCTCTTCATATTCCTTCCCATAGAGGAAAGGCTGAGGAGCCCAGCAGGATGTAAAGTGATATGACCATGTCTCTGGGAAAGGCCTTGCATGGACACCATGCTCCAGACATGGGAATGACATGAGAGAGCTGGAGTGTGACACAACTCTGTGCCCTGGCTCCAAGGTTCTGCACTATATGATGCTGCTCTGGGCTCTCTGTTTCAGGTTTTGGTAATGTTTTTGCTTCATTCCTGCTTTTATGGACACCTGTCACAAGCAGCTTTCAAGCCTGCTTTTAATTTTGGCTCTTGGCCCACAGAGGTGTGCACAGCACCTAGGTAGGGAACCAGGGAAGGAATTTGGAGAGCTGTTCCGGGTCAGTGGCTGTGCCATGGGCTTCATTGCCTATCTGTCAATGCGAGTAAGTATTATTATCTTTTCACATGCTGCTGTTGCAGACCAGCACCCCTCTTCTGCTCCCTTCCCAGGTTCTTGGGGCATCATCCGCTGCCATTACCAGCAGGGCTGCAGGCAGCATCATGGCTGTGCTCACATGTGCAGGGAAAGGGGCCTCCAACTGCTCATGGTGTTGAGCCATCAACCTGTGCTGAGCAGCACGGAGAGGACAAGTGGGCTGGTCCAAACCCGCGTGTTTTCTCTTACAGCCACCAGCTGGTTTCTAGTGATTTGCTTTAATTGTGTTTCCCTTAACAGCATGATGTGTAATGCCCACCTTCGAAAAGGGCACAGTTACTGGGAAAGTGATATGTCTTCTGTTTGGGTGCCAGTGTTATCTACATTGCGTGTGAGTATTGCAAGGTGGACCTGCAGTCTGGGCTTACTTCTGGTTCTGCCTTCGTGCAGGAGTGTCTCCAAGTCAACTGCATTTCAGCTGCTGGCAGCAACTGGGGTAGGAGTAATTTGCTGGGCTGGGGTGTCGCTCAGCAATGAGCAGTGGGTGACAGCCGTGATCGAAAGGGACATTTATTTGCCTTTAGGATGGAAGGAACGTGACACCTCTTGTCAAATCCCATCTCTGCAGATTTGGGCTGTGAGGCAATGAGGCAGAGGGCATGGCAAAAGGTCAGACAAAGAAGCACTCTGCCTAGGCAGGCCTTTGCCCGGATGCTGCAATGGCACAAACTTGGCACGGGATAGTGGCAAGAGTGAGGAGTGGCTGGTTCACCTTCCACTGGCTGCTCCCCTTAACAGCTCAGGTGTTTTTCCCAGTAATGGCTTGCATGCTGCTTCAACATGTGCACACTTACTTTTACACCTTGGTGGCATTTTGTACCATGAGAGTTACTCGGAAGACCAAGGGATGCTTCATGTGTCGCTCTCTTGTGTCTCACGTGTCTCATGTGGGGTCTTGCTTCTCTGGAAGCCTCTTTGAGAACTGAGGGTGTGCGACCTCCCTGATATATAAGTATGGATTCTTTAAATTGATTTAAAATATCTCTTTGTTTAAATACAGACTCGGGTCTGTAGTTGAGCTCTGGTGGTCAACGTGGACTGAAGCAAAGCAAACTTAAAGTGACCATCAGTTGTAGGCCATAAGGGACTCTCATGATCTGCTCTGCTGCCATAAGCATAAAAACATGAGACTACATGGATATGGAAAACACAGGTGAAGGACTTCCACACCCAGGGAGGCTGATCGTGCTGGGATGAAACCTGGTGCCTGCCCCATCTGGGGCATCGGTTAGGTCGTGTGTCACATTCCCACCTCTCCCACTGCCAGTGACACTGTGGCCACCCTGCAAGGCTGCAGCACCTGTGCAAGCCCTTTCCTTCAAGCCCTTTTTCAGCATATGTGGAAGAACCAAGCCTGCAGTTTACAAAGACCATTCAGCTCCTCTTTTCCCATCAGTAAATGAGTATAACCAGCACTTTGCACCATTACACCTCCTTAGAGATGCAGAAAACACATAGGTTGTTTGTTTTCACATATACCTACCTAATTGATGGGTTGAGAAAGGGGAGGCGGGAAGGGAACTTCAGCCCTATTAAACTGTTGGGAATTGCGTGCGTTAGATTAGAAGTGTTTGTATTATAAATACTGCAAGGAGCTGAGGCGGGGAGCGAGCTGGGATAAAACTGCCGGTGGTGGTGGAGCCCTTTATAAACATTTGCATTTTTCCGGATGCAGGGGATAGTTAATCCAAACTACACGCCTGGAATTTATCTCCCGCGGTCAGGGGTGGTGTTTCCTCTGAGCTGGGACAGGAGCTTAGGCAGCACTGCCAGGATGTGCATGCACCCCTGCCTTGCCTACCCAGTCCTGCTTCCCAGAGGAGCTGCTGGTAAACTGCTCCCTGATGTAAATACCGACACTCCTTGCATGTGAGTGTTTAAATCTAGAATTGAGCTCTGCAGCTCTGATCTATTTACATACAATGTGGGGGGGCAGAAGTATATTCAGGTGAAATATTTTAGGGACTGGAGAGATTTGTGGCTTATTTATAGATGAGCATAGGAAAAAACCTCCAAAAACCACCCAGGGTTTTTATCTTTTTTTTCTCTCCCACTTCATGGCTGTGTACCATGCTAATGCTTAACCAGAAGGAGCACAGCTGAAGCAGACCCAGACAAGTGTCTGAAAAGCCATGTTCATATTTCTTAGGTAACACTGATGGGATTTTGTCTCTGGGAGCAGAGCCGCATCCTGCAGGGTTATGGTACCTGCGGAGGAAATCGCAGGTGTTACGGAAAACAGAACCAAACGGATCCCACTTTCTCTTCTCCTCATTTCAGGGGCTGCGGTGAAATTCGGGTGGGCAAAACCTCCTATTGGAGCCCTTCACTTTTATCCTGATGGATGGCCTTGATACTGTATGAGCACTCCTAGGTTAGAGATTTCTTCCTATGCCTCTCCCCTGGCCCATGTCTTTAACTGTGGGCTGCTGCCCTCCACCCTCTGCCTCCAGCTCAGGCCAGACAAGCAGTTGAGGGCATTTCAAAGAGTTGTCAGGTGGATTGGGCCATGCTAAGTGGAGTGTGCAGGGAGAAGAGAGGGGAAGATAAAACAGCAGGGCTGCATGCCAGTTCTCCAGCCTCTGGTGGGGTGACAACCTCGCAAGGACAATGGAGCTAAATGTGGCTAAAACAGGTCCTCTGGGGTGGTGACTCTCCACTTGTCATCTGCAGCACAGGGCTGAACTCAGCCTGTCTGCCTATAAAACCGGAGGAGCATATGCATGGATTAGTGATTACCTTTCCCCTAATAAAAAAGGAGAAAAAAATTAGAAGGGAGAGCAAGAGGTCCTTTAGCAAGTTATTGCTTTTATGCGCTGCACCTCTGTGCACTGAGCTGAGACAGCTTCCTCTGTGCATTCAACTGAAAACAAAGAGTGAGAAGGAGAATGAAAGAGCAGGACGCAGCCTTCCCCACAGCCAGCTCTCAAATGTGAGCCTCACTCCACTGCCTGCCTGCCTGCATGGTGTTGAGAGGGGGGCACTCTGCCCTGGGTGCAAGGGTCTGCAGGGGGTCCCCATCAGCTTGTTCTCTCCTTCTCTTCAGCACCTCTGAAAGAGGAAGGGGTGCAATTATGCAATGACTAGGAAAAATAAGCTCTCCCCACCCTCCATAATAATAGTAGTAATAATAATAAAACCGCACTCAGGATCACTCAGGCAATAATTTCAGTGTGCACAAACCAGTTTAAAATGGAGAGCGTTGCAGAACCACGGTCTGGTGTCGCCTAGGTAAAATGGGTGCGTTATCTGCAGTAATATAGCGATCTCGCTCTTTCACCTCCACCGCTCTGCTGGCATGGAGGTGATTGCACAGACAATGTGTCACCCCTCGCTCCCTCCACTTTTAATTCCTCCCCTCCACCCCTGCGTGAATCTATGCAATTCTCTGTTAATAAAAAAATAAGAAAGGAGCTAAGCTCTTCCTCAGAAATCTAGGTATTAGCATACTTGCCCTAATACTTTAATCCCCATCATTGTTTATAATCGGGCTACACACAAGGTTATGCGTCGTGTGGGCTGATTTATGAATATATATATATTTTGTTTTAATTGAAACGGCAACATTTAGGTTCCACCTTAACAGTGCACCTTAAAAGATTATCTCGGTTATTTCACAGGCACCGAGCCGGCACTAATAGTCCAAGGCAGATATTGAAAAGCAGCACAGGGCCAGGCAGATCTATTAGAAATTCCCATCCACGCGCCTCATACATATTGATTTCTGACACCAAGCAGCAGTGAAAGCCCCCGTGGGAATAATATATTTAGCAGGGTTCGCTGCGAGGAGGTCACAGAGTGCATACAGATTAGCTACAGAGGACCAAGGCACTAGTGTTGGAGCCAAATGCTAGATTTTATATCATTTTAATCTGAACTTTTATAATCCTTTTAGTTCTTCTTTCTCTGGATGGCAGAGGAAAGGCGCCTCTGCATGTATCATGCATCTTTTCTTCCCCCTTTATTCCTCTTATAAATGTGCAAATGCTGCTGTAATGGGGAGGAATGTACCCTTAGCATTAGCAGGAAGAGGCACAAGCAGATTTGGGGTTTATATATAGGTACGTTTGCGTGTGTATATATGCATTATATATATGTGTGTGTGTATATGTGTGCTAGTGGATAATAATGGCCATTTCAGCTGGAGACATCTTTATTTGAAGGTTTCCTTCCATGGGGGGTAGGAGGGGGCGTCCATAAATCTCAGGCTCCAGTTTTTACGTGCAGAAATAAAGAACCACCGTAAGACCTCCTTTTATTTTATTTTTATCCCAAAGCTTAATTGAGCAGAAGTTGCATTTATGCTGTTGAGCCTCGGAAAGCAGCAACAACAACAACAAAAATACCTAAACAGTTTTAATTACCTTTCTGCCTATGCTGATGGGGAGAAAATGCCTGCTCATTATGCAGCGAGGTGTTGTGGCTGGCTGAGCCTGGTGTTGGGAGGGGGCCGGGCTGAGGTTTGCGGGCTGGAGGGGTGCCAGCATTACGGAGGGAAAGGTTAGAGTTGACACACTTTGACACGAGAGTGAAATGCACTCCGACAACAAAGGAAACCAGGAGCTTGCAGCTAAACAGACACAAAAGCTTACGGGCGTCTTGCGGGCGAGGGAAATGCGCTGGCTCCCATTCCTTTCCCTTGTCTTTTCTTAGGAAAAGTTCTCCATTCTTTTAGGTAATCGGTCAGTATTCTCATACTGCTCAAACCCACCGAAAGGAGGGGTGGATTTTCACTCATCACCTCAAATTATTAAACCCAAATGCTACCACCGGCGCACACCAATACAAGCAGGTCTTCCGTACGTGTCTCTAGCAGCAAAGTCCCTCCTAAAATCTGTGCAAGACACAGACATACCTCTACCAGGGCCCCTGCTGCCCACATGGGGCCATGAGAGCTACCCACCTGCCAGGAGCCCAGCCAGCCTGCTGGTGTCCCCGTGATCCCCCAGATCCCCTCTGGGGAGACACAGCAGCTCTGGCTGCTGTGGGGTGAGTACTGGCTGTTTCCTGCCTCGGAGGCAAAAACTCATTTGAGGCTTGCTTCCTAATTTGCAAAATGAAGCGAGGAGCAGCTTTTGCCACTTCTGCTGCTCCTTAAGCCAACAGGGTGCTGTAGCTTGGGCTATGAGAGGCTGCAAGCGCTGCTCAAGAGACTTGAGTTGTCTTTTTAACTTTTTAGCTCTTTGGATGTTGGTTTTCCTGCCAGAGGTGCCACCCTGTACCTCAGTCGGTGGAGCAGCAGTCGGGATGTCACGTGGGAGGAAACCTGTAAGCCTGCAAGAGGTGCTGGGGAAGCAAATGGCCTAGGTGGGTGTTATACAGCCAGGCTCTCCTGGGACATCCTGGAAAAGCAGTGAGGTGTTTGGTGGTGTGCGAAGACCTGCATATGGGTTTGGTGCAGCCGGGTACCACTTTTCCAGTTCTTTCACTGTCCTCATGTTCACTGACTGCTGCTGGTGTTGTCATGCTCACCTCCTCCCCAGCAGAAGCACAAAGAGCATCTCAGTCCTTTCCATCCAAAACCTGAATTTAAACATACTTCAGTCCTTCGCGTGCATCTTGAAGCTGTTTGTAAGGCTTTTCTGCTTTGCAAGCTGTGGTAAAGTCATACGTACCTTTACAGTTGACTTCTTGAACTTATTTCCAAGAGTGGATTACCTGCTCTATTCTTGATACTTAAAAAGTCCCGGACCAGATCAGTACACGATGGTTGACATTAATCACCCATTTTTTGTCCACCTGGAGTCTCTCCCACAAGAGACAGTTCTCCACAAAGTTCTCCAACATGGGTCCTTCCCATGGGCTGCAGTTCTTCATGGACTGCTCCAGTATGGGTCCCTTCCATGGATGCAATCCTTCAGGAGCAGGCTGTTCCAGTGTGGGTCCCCCGCAGGGTCACAAGTCCTGCAGCAAATCTGCTCCAGCGTGGGCTCCTCTCTCCATGCGGGGTCCTGCCAGGACCCTGCTCCAGTGGTGGCTTTCCCACAGGGTCACTGCCTCCTTCAGGCATCCCCCCACTTTGACGTGGGGCTCTCCATGGTCTGCACGGGAATCTTTGCTCCAGTGACTGGAGCATCTCCTCCTTCTGCACTGACCTTGATGTCTGCAGAGCTGTGCCTCTTCCATGTTCTCACTTCTCTCTCTGGTTGCAGTTTCCCCTGCACAGTAACTTTTCTCCCTTCTTAGATATGTTTTCCCAGAGGTTCTACCACTGTCACTGATGGGATCAGCCTTCATCAGTGGTGGGTCCATCTTGGGTCCAACTGGCATTGGCTCTATTTGACATAAGGGAAGCTTCTAGCAGCTTCTCACAGAAGCCACCTCTGTAGCTCCCCCACTACCCAAACCTTGCCATGCAAAGAGGTCTCTTCATCAGGTTCAACCTCCTGTACCATGAACCTTATGATTTCTGATGAGTAATGCTTGGTTGCACCAAGTGGTGGCATTCTGCAGAAGAGTTTGGTGTGGACTGTCTGTATTTTGCCCAGTCCTTGGATATCTGGAAAAGTACAAGACTGATGTTACATCTGCACTGCTGGTGATGTTATCCAATTGAGCAGCTGTCTGGAGCCAAGTCCCACCTGTGAAATTCGTTCTTTATTTTAGCTGGAACTCAGTGCTTGGGCACAACTCAGGTGTTGCCAAGGATCTCTCTTGTTGAATAAAATATTTATAAACACTGAATTATCTTTGTCAAGATAAAAAATTGGGGTTTATTCTCTGCTGTTTACTACTGGATACTTTACAGCTGAAAAAAACCATATTCATTTACCTTAAAAATCTAGTGGAAAGAGTACCTGACACAAAACTGTTTATGAATGGTGGCCTTTGCAACAACTGCAGCTTGATCCATATCAATAAGACATCAAATGGAAACCCACATTTTAGGATTATATACTACCTCAAATATGTGGCTGCACATTTTGTTTTACCCAAGCTTCTAGCCCAACATCAGTCCATCCATTCACCACTCAAACAAAACTGCTACTGAGAACCTGGGACCAGATCTGCTTCAGATTTTGGTTTTTTTTTGTTTGTTCATTTTTGAAGATCTCCATCTATGCGACAAACAGACCCAGCATACTGAGGTGAGGTTATTGCTGGCCCTTGGCCAGTCTCTTCTACACAAGTGCCCCATTTCTTTCAGTGTCTGGAAGAGAAGACTTTGCTTGTTCCGAAGTTGTGGTTGTCAAACTTCATGCTTTATCCTCCAGCCTTGGTGCTCCCCTCGAGCACTCTTTGTGGCTCCTTATCAAGAACCGTGCATATCCTTGGAGGTGGCAGCAGTTTCATCTCCTGAAAGCTTTCTACCTTTCTGATGGCACAAGCCCCATGCAATACTTCCCTGGGGCCACTCTTGAACTAGAAACACACCTGGAGAGGTGTCACAGGAGAGTAAAGGCTGATGGTGGTGGGCATGGTCAGGAAGCTCCTGGTACTCTAGCTGGGAACGGGTCCTTGTCAGAAAGGAGAAAATCTGTATTCAGGCCCATTATCAGCTGCTGTGTGGGGACTGAAGTGTGTCAAGGAAAAGTGACTGCTGAGGTCAAAGCAGGGTGGGAAGGCTGGGGGCACACAGAGTGGTCTGGGGAGCAGACGAGGCAGCCTGCTTGGTGTTTGTGCTGGTGATGTCACCTTTGCCTGCACACGTCGCTGGTAGGCCAGTAGCAGGCACTGGCTTTGGTATGTTCTTGTAAGGCCACTTCTGCAGGAGGAGCAGATAAGTTGCAAAGACCAAAAACTGGAATATGCGGTTTTGACATGGTTTCTGCCAGCAACCTTTATACAACTGAGATATGTGGCTTTGAGGTACCTTCTGTCAAAGCAGCTCATAGGATAGCTGATGGCAGTGGGCTGAGGCATGAGGTTGTGAGGCCCCTCTTCATGAATTAACTGATTGGCTAATGGTAGGCGCATCTGTGAGCATGTGGCCATGATGTTACATCTGACCATCCAGGAGCAGGACTATGGCCCTGCCCAGGGTCTGCACCAAGCTGCCTGTGGTTGCTGAGGGTCATTTCTGACATTGGGGTGGTTCCTAGTGCCTGGGGCGCTTTGGGATGGGTCGCTGGCCATCCTCACTCCCTGCCAGGCCCTCTCACTCTCACCAGGCTGGTGCCTCACTGTGAACCCAGACATGCTAATGACAAAAGGTCTGTCTAAAATTCATGTCTTCCTATGGTGGTGTGGTTGGTGTGTGTCCACGTGCCACAACGCACCTATTTTCCCCTCTCTTGTTTCCCCCCCTCTTTCCCCAAAATTGTTAAGAACCTAGAGGTTTGCAGGCTGTGCTGAGTGATGGATTGGTTGTTGGTGACACACCAGGACGACCTGGGCCCTGATGCCACAACACAGTGACCAGATGTGGCATTGCCCCTTGGAGAGCAAGGCCAAGGAAAAATACCAGTAAGTAGGGGGATGCAAACTAATCTTACACTCTAGGATGTCTCATCCCAGTGAGATAAGAATTAACAAGTTCTTCTTTGTCTTTTCTGATGTGGCAGGATTTTTATGGCTTTTTATGGTTTTTAATTTTGAATTTTTATAGCGCAGACCTGAGTATTGTTTGCATCATTCCCAATTAAAGTCTTGGGATAACCTTGAGATGTTCCTTCTCAATGCAGACCATTGTGTTGGTCAACATGAATGCAATAGCCAGAGAGAGCAGGCAGTAGGGCAGACGGGGCTGCCTAAGTCCCTGCTCCTCAGACCCTGGCTGTGGAAAGGCTGCACCACGGCTGGATTCACATCTGGCTTACGCTTAAAAGCATCTACACACGAGCCAGCTTCCTGCTGTTTACACAGCTGGGTTTTAACACACCAGGCTTGTTCTGGGCTTTTGTCTCATCATGCGGTAAAAAGCTGAGGCTTGGTGGTATTTCTTTTGGCACGCTACCTTGCAGGCCGGGGTATCTGAAAATGAGCAGCATTGGTTCTGGAGGAATATCCTGCCTACATGGGCATCCCACACCTTCTGCCTTCAAAGTACCAGCTTGTTTTACACCCATATATTTATATTTGTTATATATTTATACAATTATATATAACCATACATTTATAGACATCCATATATAAGTATGTATATATAAAATGTTTTATTGAGCAGTTCTAAGAGAGGAAAGGGAAATGTCTTATTCCGATGCAGATATGCACATGCCTGTACCAACTGCAGCTCTACCACGTATGTATTTTCAGCTCAGATTTAGACAAGTAATGGAAAATGGTGAAAGTTAAAAACCGAAGTGTTGACCCCTACTTCTACTGGAAAGGGAATGCAGTATGATGCAACCTGTCCAGGGTGGCATTGAGTGTGCTGGAAAGAGGTGCTTGAGACAGCAAGTGGACTTTATCAACAGGAAGTACTTTGTTTAAATGTGAAGCTAGAAGATGGGTTAGAAGAGTCACGCCATAAAATTATGTGATTCGTAATTCATAGAAAGAAAAAGAACAGGAACAGACATCAGTAAACTGAAAGAGGTGGTAGATGAAACCCTATGGGAAGTAGGGCTGTAGCTGGTGAGCAGAAAAGAAATAGCATGGAGCTGCAGGGGCAAAATGGGGAAGAAGGCATAAAATGAGATGCAACCTGCAGATGACATAAAGAAAAAAGATACATTCCATGGGTGTTTTAGTTACTTCTCATGGTGACCAGGAAAGGGGAGCCCACTGTTAAATGAGGTGGGAAAGCCAGCAACAGGTGATGTCAAGAAGACAAAAGCACTCTGTATCTTTTTTTCCTGCTCCAGCTTTACCCGTTTAATCACCAATGAACATTTCTTAGGTTGACAATGCTCATCTCAGCAACCAGGAGGTCAAATTTAGGGTGAAAGAAGAAGACAGCAGGATATTTTCCACTGGACTGGATCTGAGAGAGCTCACAGAAACAGTCATTTAGCTGTTGGCAATTTTGTTTTTGAGAACTGGTGACAGTGAAGGGAGGTTCCCAAAGCCTGGGAAAGGTTAACCAGAGTGCCCATCTTTGCTAAAAGGCAAACCAGGGTGGGCAAGGAGCTGTAGGCCAGTCAGTCTACTTAGCACATGGCAAAAATGCTGGAAGAAATAATCAAGCAAATTATTTATGAGCCTCTAGATTATAGCACAGAGATAAGTAACAGCCAACGGGGATTTGTCAAGAACAAATCATGTCAAACTCACCTTATTTCCTCCTATGACAGGGCAATAAGCCTTGTGGAGATGCAATGCATATCATATATCTTGGCTCAGCAAGGCTTCTGACGCCGTCTCACGCTGCATCTCCTGAAGATGCCATGAGGATGTGAACCAGGAGAGGGAGAAAGCCACTCATGATGAGCCATTACCCATGTGCCCCATCCCCATAGTGGAGTGCATGGCATTTTCATGAATCCCTGTGGGATGGGTGAGGGGCGACAGAGGCATCAAGGGAGGAGAGGTGGGGAGCCCACAGGAAGGCAGGCCTTCAGCACACTTGCAGGAGGCAGTAGGGAGAGCTGAAGAAAAACCAATGTGATTCAATAAAGACAAGCACAAAGGACTGGTTTTAGGTAGGAATAAATGGCTCACATCCTGGGTGAGGATCCATTAGCAGATCAACAGGAAAAAAGGATCTGCTGGAGCTGGAGAGCATCACAAGCTGAACATGAAGCACGTCTGTGGAAAAAGCAGACGCCTCACTGGGTGAAGCAAAGGGGGGAATCACAGGCGTGTGAGGCTTTCTGTACCACTCAGTGCTAGCAAGGGCTCAGCTGGCATTCTGCTGAATCTGCCCCATTTTGAGCACTGCTCTTCAAGAAAAATATGGATTAATTGGCAAGAGTTCATCTGAGAGCACTGAGGGTGATGCGCAGTCCAGGGAGCACCTCCTGTGAGGGAGGGTGGAAAGAGCAGAGTTTATTTAACCTGAGGCTTCTCAAATGGTGGGTGCAGGAAGGTGGGGGTCAAGGTGATGCTCTCCCTGCTGCAGGCAGAACCAGAAGCCATGGCTGCATAGCAGGAAGGGAGCAGGAGTCTGGAAATGAGGGAGATGGGTGGTAAAGGTGGAAGAAAGTGTGTAACCTGATGGGCTGGCTGCTGCAGGGAAGAGTTAGGGCACAGCTGTTACCACGGGGTATCAGAAAGGGTGGTCCCCGGGGGTCCTTCCAGCCCTGATTTCAGGGTCTGGGGTGTGTGTTTTTGTTTTCCTAAAGTTTTCCCTTCAGCCTGGGCTTTGTGCTGCATGAGGATGCTCTCGGAGCAGGCTGCTGCTGCCTTGTCAGCATTTGGGATACTCTTCTGTCCACAAAGGAGACCTGCGTTAATCAGCACAGTGGGGAGATAATTAATTATTCTCAGCGCCTTCTCAATGGAAATGTTAGAAAAGAGGGCTAAACCCTCCCCGCTGCCCCCCTGTAATCCTATGCCACGGCTGGCTTTATTGGCTCTAAGGGGGAAAGAGGCACATTTTCTTTCCCGCTGATAGGGCGTTAAGCATGCTCACTTCACAGGCGTGTGCAGATGAAAGTGTAATTGCATGGAAGGTGAATTGATTGCAATTAACCTCGGGACTTGGCCTCGGGCTGGGGTGTCCCACCTTCCCCCCTGGGAAAGTGCCATCAGGGGCATAACACGCTCCTGATGAATACGTATATCATGGCATGAAACACATACGTTATGGGAGAAAGTACATAAATCATCTAGGAAAACATGTATTATACCGAAATGATCAAATTATAAATGAAGCACATAAATCATGAGATTACACCGTTGGATTGTATCAGGAACCATAAATTATATAGTGAAGCCCAAGGTTCACTGAGAGGTTCATGGAATAATGAAATGGGACTCTTATAACTTAAGGAAAATGCTGTTATCTTCCGTGAAATGCAAACGCAAATATCCAGCCTGACCTGCATGTATTTTTGCAACATCTTCTATCAGAAAGGCTCGCAACAATAGGGCCAGTTAAGCACAATAAGCCCCAAGGAAGCCTCCCCTGCTGAAGCAAACAACGATTACACATTAAAAAGCATGTTCGAAAGATAAGTTTGTAAGGAAGATAAAAAGTCTCCAGCAGGGCTGATAGTTGGACGACAAAGCTGCTCCGAAGGTTGGTGACATGCGAGCAAGCTGAAAAAGCCTCGCTGCTAAGTGTGAAAAGTAGGAAGAGTTATTCTGCGAGCAGCCGCTTGATTTCCTATTGATGGAGAGCACAGGGTGCTGAGGCTGGTGGGGTGCTCGGGATGGTAGCTGGAAATGGGCTCAGCAAGGCGCTGCCTTGCAGCTGCAGCCAGGCAATTAAAAGTTAACATGAAAAAAATTCAAATCGATATGTCCTACAATTGGAAACCAGTGGAGTTCAGGGGGAAAAGAAGGGGAAAGGATATTGAGTGCAGTTATGTCATACCTGATCTTCTGCTGCTTTTTGCTTTTGTTGGTCTATTTACCCTTCCTTGATCGCTCCCAAAAGTGATTTCCTTTTTTACCCACCCTCCTTTGGTTGTTGTTCAAACAGATACAATCAGGAGAAGAAAGGCCAGTCCATCGTTCAGTGTGTGAGTGATATTGGTGCTGTAGCGTAACTCTGGGATTTACACCCTCTGCCTGCATTGCTGAGCTGGGGTTATGGTTGGCATGTGTGTACTAGGGTATTCCTTAGTCATAAACGAAGTGTTTGTCATTCCTCAGGGCAAGCACGAGCTGGAGCCAGCTGAATTTATGGACTGGGAATGGCTGGTTTATGGCTGACCCTGAGGGGGCACTGACTCAACCTGCTTCTGGCTGAAGATGCTAATAAGGATGCCAAAGATGTTTCAGGTGAGCAGCAACACTAACATTTATGGGAGAGTGCCTAAAAAATTTCATATCACATAGACATAATTTTTAATTAGCAAGCATCAGATGCAGCAGCTCCTAGTATACAGCAGCAAAATCCATCTTCAACAGCGAAACCGGCTCCAGCTTGGATGCTCAAACTCTTGTAAGAGAGGGCTCCCTGATAATTTATTCTCGTTGATCTTGGGATAGGAACCTGGGTTTGTATCATGGGAAAAAAATACACTTTCAAAGAAAGAATGGGGGGGAGGGCCAGGCTCAGCCTCCTCACCAAAATAAGTTGGTTAAAAATAAATAAATGGGTGAGCCTGCTAGGTATGAGCATAATCATTTTACTATATGATCTATGCGTTTCATTAGTTGAGGTACACATTTCGCTATAATAAATGTGCTTCAGCAAATGATCTATGCATTTCTTTCTGCAATGTATGTGTTTCACTGGAAAAGGTATGTGTTCATCAGCTATGAGTAATGCTCCTAACGGCACCGCATTATATTGCTCGGCTGGTATCAGCACAGCATTACACATCCATTCCCTCATGGCCGTGGAGACACCAATTTGGCAAGACAGCACATATCAGGCCCTGTCATTCCTGTACGGTGATGCTGTGCAGGCTGGAGGGCTCCAGCACTGGGGGAGATGGTGTGAAGGAGGGGAAACAGGAGGCCTTGCATGTGATGGCTGCCTGCTGGGCATGCATTAGAGGTGCAAAGAGTAGAGAAGGTTATTGCAGCAGGCTGGCTAGGCTTTGGCAGCATGCGAGGGGTGAGCCCTCCAGGGATTCAGCAGGGGATGCAGCCAGAGGTTCACCTGCACGTTCTGTCCTCAAGTGCTCAGTGATCCTTTCTGGTTGCCCAGCAGAGAGTAGGGTGATTTCTTTTGCTTCCCAAGCTCACCAAACGCAGTAGCAATCCCCTGCAGCTCCAGCGGGTCAGCCCCTGCCAGAGTCCCTGCAGATGTGTCCCCATCACCTCTCCAAACTTCGAATTCCTTCCTGGTGTTTCTTGGCATCGCCGCTGCCCTTTGGAAACAGCCCCTGCCAGCACCCAAGGTGACTTAAACTATTCAAATAATCGAGAAAAGCTTTCCTAACTGCTTGATAATCAATCCCCTCCCCCAGCGATGCTCCTCACCCATTACAGCATTGTTATTCACTTGTAATGACATTGCTTATTACAGCAGAATGCATATTAGTCTTGGCCATAGGACTAATGATTTGTATCTGAGCTTTCATTTTAAAATCACTTTTCATCAATACATTCATTTTTATACACACAGCTTTATATAATTCATTACACATATTTCCCTTTACTGACCTATTTTGCTGTACCCTGCCATCTATCACTGCAGATGGTATTCCGTTCTTCCAAAAAATCCTCCCTTTTCTACCTTTCTGTTCATTAATATGCTCAGAAACTTTGGTTACGTATATTTTTGTGTTATCTTATAGTTTTCTCCCCTTCATCTGAAAATAAATGTTGATTTTGGAGAGGATTATAAAATCTGAATGAATCTTAATTAATTAGGAGCTCTAGTGATACTATGCGATGCCTGTTTTGGTTTACCTGGTATATGTTTTCTGATTAGTTCCACTCACTTTCTCTCTTTCTCTTTCTGAAATTTCAAACATTTCATGGTGTGTCATTTGGTAGCAGCAGTTTTAAAGAAAACCATTTCTGATGGAACTAGTTCAGCACTGATATAGGACTGAGTGTAGCTCATGCTCCAAACTGGGTCAGCAGAGAACATTAGAGACTATTAGGAGACCTGAAGTATCTGTTTTCCAAGAGAGAATAAATATTTTGAGTCAGGTCCTCAGCAAGTATAAGTTAGAATAGGTCACAGATTTATAAGCAGCTCTGGATATATGTTGTTATATGCACCTCTTGGTAGCGCGCCAGTCACCGAGCAACAGGATCATCATTAAGGGCCTCGTTAAGAGTGGATAATGATAGTCCTTTTTGCCTGTGAGCTTGGGAAGTGGCAGTGTCAGGGATGAACCCTGTACTCTGAATACTTTCATCACCCTTTGGGGTTTGTGTTAGTGTGCTACGTGTGGGCTCAAGGGAAGGAAGAGAATCCCCTGTGCTAAGCTCTGTATGTGGTACCTGCCCAAAGGGTACAAACCAGAGAAGGGAAGAGGGGCTGGGAACCAGCCTCCAGGTCTGGAGTGAGGAGATCAGGGCACAGTGTCCCCCATCACTTTTGTCCACCACCTGGTGCTGATGCAGCTGCCTGTGGCATGAGTTTTCCCATGCTCTGCAGCATTGTGCCCATCTCCCTTCACGCTGGTCCTCTCAGGAGGGGGACCTAGCTGGAGCAGAGCAGCTGCCATGAAACTGAACCTCAGGTCCCACCTCATCTTCCAGTGGTGAGACCTCCCTCCTACCTCTACTTAAATGTAATTTCTCACCACCTTTTTTTCAAATCGGTGCCTAAGGGTATCGTTAGAACCCATGGAATTGCTTTGGACCCATTGCTAGAGAACTCAATATGGTGTGTGAGGGGAAAGTGGGGCTCAAAGTGCTGTCGCTGGTGAACACTGAAGTGGCTGTTGTTGATGGACATACTATGGGTCCGCTGCTGCTCTGCAGCGCTCTCTTTCCCTCTTGAAAAGATGATGGAAGATGCTCTTGCTTCCTCCCCAAACAGCACAGCTCTCAGCTTAGCTCTTCTTTCAGCTTTTTTCCCTGTCCTATTTCATTCTGGGCTTGCAGGGCATGTCAGGATACCTGCCAAATATTAGCTGACTCAGGACTATGATTTGTGTACTGGCTTCTCCGTACTCATTTGCTGACTATAAATTTCTGTGTAAGCTCTGGGACATGCTTTTTTAATTTGCTGCGAATTACTGTATCCTTTTCAGATGTTTTTGCTACCATAGCATTATGGTTATGAAATTAAGTTCAAAGAACACTGGTGGAGAGAAGACAGACTGAAGCATAACTTTGGCTTGTAAAACGTCTATAGGTTTTGAAAATAAAAAAATAAGGGGGGGGGGGATCAGGTAATCCAGATGACCACAAATCCTAAATTACTCTGGTGTTTTGGCCATCGCTGCAACCCCAATGGGGAGATAAATCAATTTGCAGCAGCTGCAGACAGCTATCTGAGCCAGGGCCAGAATAGCTTGACTGGAGAGGCATGGTAAAAGTTAAGCAGCTGCTATCACAGGAGGTTTCCTGAAGGTGCAGAGGGATGGGGGAAGGACAGGGAGGAAATGAATCCATAAAACAATATTCCAAGTTAGCCTGCTATTTTTATGAATTCAAACATACATGCGGTGCCTGAAATTCGCAAACCTGATATGCTCCTGCCTGTTACCAATCTTGAAAAGTAACACAGAGTGAAGGAGATTTTAGTTGTCCAAATCTGCTCTGTTTGTTGCAGTCAGCTGCTTCTTATTAGAATGTGATTTAATGTGCATGGCAGCAGTAAAACTACTAGTTTTATGTTCTTTTAATCTCAAATGGAAGCTGAACTTGGTTTTCTAAAATGCTAAAACCGGCTGTGATCTGATACAAGATCCTTGAAGGTCATAATGCTGGGCTTTTGTCAGGGTAGAAAACCTTTACTAATAGCGTCCCAGATTGTTGAGATAAAAGTATTTACAATGAAAAAATGTTTTTTTTTTAAACCATGGAAAGAATGTTGTGTAAACTATGGTTGGACTGCCTCTTGCTGCAGTTTCCTTTGGTTTTACACCTTATATGCAGTTACTGGTGGAATTTATCTTCAGAGTTTCTCAAAATAGCCTGAATTATTAGTGTGTTGCTCTAATCCTTTTTGCTTTGAATCTGCAAGGAACAGCCTCAATTGGTTAATGATTGTCTAATGTTTGTCACAGGCCATCTTTTCTGCAAATCCATTTTCCATGTACGATAATCACACCCAATTGTAGACCTACAGCCACAAAAGGGTTGAACAACATACTTGACGAATCCATGTAATGGGTGGCATTCTCATGCCAAATGATTTCAGGGTACAATCAGTGCCAAATATATTCCTGGCGTTAAATGTTGTTTTTCCCCTCATTTTGAATACAGGCTCTGCTTTTCTTGCCATAACTCAGTGTTTGGAGTGGCTAAAGATAGCTGCTGATGATGCATTTTAATACATCTAGCAGGCCTATACATGTATAAGATGCTCCCTGACTCCTATTTTTCCCCCCGCGTTAAACAGCAGGCAGACAAAGGCAGAGATGGTTTTTCATCTTTTGTCTCAGGATTGGTGATGCAACCTCAGATGTTGGTGGGGTTAAGGCAGAAAGCCACTGGGATAAATTTGTTCTTGTGGAAATGTCCACAAAGGTTCTTTCCTGGCATCTACTCCAGGCACTCCCAGTGGGTTGAGGTCTCTCAGCAGAGCTTTGGATTTTGAAGCCTTTTAAGAATGAACCAAGAGAAAAGCTTGGAAATGGCATCAGCTGTATGGCAATTTCCAAGTGGTATTTTTGAAACGTAAGTCCTGGCTGACCTTCCTATCCTTCAGTCATATGGGGTTGAGTGGACGGAGAAAGAGAGCACAAGAAAGCATAGCACCATCACCATTCAAATCCAGCATTTCCCTGCTGATACCACTGGTTTCTCTAATTTCTTTTAACATTACGGAAAGGAAGTGTTTCAGACCTCCTTTGTGAGCTACTCTAATACATCATTTATAAGGACTGCTTAGTAAAACCTTATTGATTGCACCTCAGATCTTGATAGAATAATATCACAGCTGAAAACTGTGATTTATGAAAATTTTTGAGCAGTAAGTAGTATTAATAGGGCACAGCTTTTGCGGGACAAGCCCACAGAAGAGTGAGGGGGAACTGAGTCCCTTCGAACTCCAGAGAGGGTTCCTCCTGGGAAACCAGTCTGTGCTCTCTCCTGGTAGTCTGCTGATAGGCTTTGCAAAGGAAAATTGCCCCATGTTTGGGACAATGTCTGAAAACAAGTAATCCTGACAGAGAGATTTCCAGAAATTCAGGTTCCCTTTGAGGGTGGTGGTTATTCCAGAGGGGCAAAGTGTAGGAGCTGAAGGGCTTCAGAAACAGCAGTTACATCTTCACAACTAGAAGTTTCACCATGATCCTAATCCATCACTGGCGGATTTCTCAAGCTAAACTTTTTCATCATTATCGTCGTCATCGTCATCATCATCATCAATTTTGAGGCAGGAACTGTAAAGATTACATGTATGTACCCCGAGAAAGCAAAGCAGATAAAATTATTGGGCTGCTCATCTATAAAGCCATTGGGACCTCATATTCAAAAGCTTTCTTGCATGTGATAACCA
Source organism: Pezoporus wallicus (assembly GCF_028554395.1). Lineage (NCBI taxonomy): Eukaryota > Metazoa > Chordata > Aves > Psittaciformes > Psittacidae > Pezoporus > Pezoporus wallicus. The sequence continues at coordinate 2,574,883 of NW_026637266.1, forward strand.
AAAGTAGGGTTCCAGTTCCATGGACTTTTCTGTGGGTAGAAAAAAAAACCCCAGTAGTCCTCAAGATCTGATCATAACCTTGGCAAAACTGGAGACCTCTTGTAACACCCCATTTATTGTCTGAAATACCACTTGCTTGGAGCATGAAGCTGCTCCAAGAACATGCAGTTACGTCACAGTAATCCCAATCAAATCCAAGCTACCACCTGCAATTTGCAATTGCGTTTGAATGGGGTTTTTGTATAAGCAGTTGTGTCATACCAGGAACGCAGGTTGATTAATTCAGGGGATAACATGATGCCACGTTAGCCTTACAGCACAGTTGCTGCCTGGGTTTGCTCCAAGAGGAACCCCACGTAATTAACATGACTCTCACCCTTTCACTTTTAACATGCTTCCTAATTAAGCTCTCCAGGTTCTGAACTTCACTTTCTGGCCACAGTGGCTGCAAAATGATTTATCCCCTGATGATGGTCACTAGCGCCAACCTCGCTGTCAGGGAAGCACACTGATGCATTTAACTCTTTGAATTATTTTATCCCTTCTCCTCTCCTGTTTGAGTACAGAGGTCTGGCACAAGCCCTTACATTTCAAAGCCAGAAAGTAAAGATGCAAATGTATCTATAGGCCATCTCTGGTCTATTTGTGTATAACAGACATATGCATAAGAAATTATAAGGATGCATATAAAAAGCCTTTGACCTGTAATTAGCCTATCTTGCCTTTAAAAAAAAAATCTTTATGTCACTTCATTTGCAGATTAATGAAACCTAATAGATATAATGAAATGCAGAGAAAGCCAATAGCTTTGCAGAGATTTAGTATTGATTTATACACTAAACCAGCTTTAGTGGATTTCAGTTATTGTTAATAGACAGATTTCTGCAATAACTGTTTTATGTATAAACAGGTCATATTGAGGAACAAAGTCTATCCTATGTATATAGTGGATAATTAATCCCCCCCCCCCCCCCTTTGTATTTACACAGCACTCCAGATCTTTGGCCGAAAAGTGCTGTTTACACAATATTATTTTAATTTCACATGACAAATGTGCTACCACAAAGCCAAACATTCATCACTACCTGACGTGCTTTCCCCTTCCCTGACGGGAAGAAGCAACGTCAACTACTGACACGGGCTGTCCACAGATGACACCAGCTGGGGAATAGCAGTTGTGTACCGGAGAAATCCCATTTCCAAAATACCCTCAACGTGTGGATGTGCCCAGAGGCCCCAGGTACGGCACCCCCTGGATGGGGCTGGGCTGCCCTGTTGTCCAAAGCCCCGATTCCCTGGCTGGTTTGAATCGCGGCTGAGCGGGCTACGAGGGCAGGCAGCCGCGCCTGCCTCCATCCATCACGGATGCCGAAATGGGAAGGACGTGGAGCCAGCGATGATGAGGAGGGTTCGCATGAATCCCCCGAGCCAGCAAGCAGGGTTTCCTAATTGTCAGCTGCGCTGCGCCAGGCTTGTTTAAAATAATTAGAGTGCGGTGGCTTAAACAGACCGGCGGGGGGGGGGGGGGGGGGGGGGGGGTGTGTGTGTGTGTGTGTGTTGGTGTGGGCTGCTTTTTTTAATCCCTCCGTATAGGTTTTTATCGGTTGCTATCAGCTCCCTGCTCATCTCTGACACCGTCACTCTGCCAGGCGGGGGGATGGGGAGGGGGAGGGAGAAAAAAAGGTATTATATTTTAAGTACACGGGCGCAGTCAGAAAGAAACATGATGAACCAGCCCCAACGTACGTGGTGGATGGAAACAATACACCCAATACACCCAAACTAGGTTATTAAAAAAAAAGAAGGGGGGGGGGGGGGGAGAAAATAATCTGCTTTCTCCTCTTCCTCCTCCAAGAGGGCTAGCTGAAATCTTTCTTAATTACCGCTTATTTCAATGACAGAATTGTAATTTATCATTTAGTTGTAATGTGACATATGTTCACACCTTTGCCATTTCCAATTTCCTCCTTCACTCTAATTGTCTGCCTGGCTCGCCTGTCACGCGCGCCTCCTGGGATTAATTCGAGCTGTCTGTCTGCAGCGGGCTGGCGGCGCGCTCGGGGCTGCCGGGAGTGTGACAGTGTCAATGCGCACACCGTTTAGCCGAGGCATTACCCGGCCGTCACGCTCCCACCCCTCCGCAGCCCCCAGTGTTTATTGTTTAGCCCGCTGCTGCATTGGTGACTTTTTCGGGGTTTTATTAGACTCTAATTACGCTCCCCGGCTGTCAGCTGAAAGGAGAGGAAACCTTGCTGTAATTAGTGGGAGGGGGGCCTGGCAGCAGGGATGCAGGGACCGGTAGATGTCTCTCGCTCTGCCTCGAAAATACACACCGGCTTTAAACGCTCTGCCTTCATTTTCCTCCGCGGCTGTTTATGCTCCTCTCTCCTGCTGACGTAGCCTTGATGGAGCTGTTGCACCCTCCTCCCCAGGATGTAGGTCCCGGTAGCCCCATTCCCCCTCTTTAACACCCCGCATCTTGCTTCAGCATCCTCTTAAAACAACCTCTCCATAGCCAGGCTCTGCTTCACCCCAGTGCAACTCCAGTCGCTGGGGGTGAATTTGGCTCAGAGGGTATTTGCTTGCTGAGGATGATAATATAGCAGGGAAGGGCACCATATGCCCAGCATGTGAATATACACTATGGCTAAAAATTAACCTGCCAGAAACTGCTCTGGTTGCCAGGGAGGCGTGTGCGCACCTTTCCCCACTGCCAGACCCGCTGTGCTCGTGCTGAGCTGATCTCCTCATCTGTGTAAATGTGCAACGCACGGGGCAGCCTCTGCCGGTCCAGACAGGCTCTTGTTTTCATCAAGGGAAGCAATATTTCACCGAGGTGTTGGAAAGGAACACCAAAAATTAGATTCTCAGCCACACTTTTCATGGGCAACAACTGAATTCACACTGTGACTCATTACCTGGCCCCCTTTTCACCATCCCACCCAAATTTCTCCCAGAGGTTCCTCCGCGGGCCTCTGAAGCACATATAGATGCCATACGCCTCACTCTGAGTGTCCAGCGTGGCAGCACCCTACTTCACCCATGGGGTCCACCCTCAGAGCTCCTCTTAACATGTAAAGATGACCAGAGAAAGCTGTTTAGTGCAGCTGCTGCTATGCTTTTTGATTTACCTTTCATTTTTACCTGGAAGGACAGAAAGCAAAAAAAAATTCAAAACATAGCCACATACTAGTTGCTGTGAAGAATATTAACTCTGTCACAGCCAAAACCAGCGTACCTTCTACCATTTCCTCTTTATTTATTTTGATACCCAAGAGATGTAAAGCAAGGAAAAGAGATAAACTACCTATTCCAGCTGTTAAGTGAAGCCTGAAAATGACAAACAACAAGGTTTAAAACAAAAGAAAAAGTCAAATATTTATTCATTCTCCAGTGATTTTGAATGTCTCATCCCTCAGTACCTGCAGGCACAAAAGAGAAACTCACAGAAGCCAGAGTTAATTGCCCAGCATTACCCCCACACTGGAGATGTGGATGCTGTGGAAGGCGAATTTTGGAGCTGGCTCATCTGCACCACATACTGTATGCCCAGTCGCTGCACATAACCTCTATGAGCAGCTCTTCTTGATGGCGTAGCCTTAGGTAATTGCTTTAAGCCCAGTCTTGATGGCTTGGAGTGCCTTAATAGATGCCATAAGTATATAAAATTAAGATAATACCCGGAAAACACAAACCCATCCAAATGACATAATTCCTCCCTTCCTAAATTTAGACTGAGCCACTTGCTCTGGGCTATCCTGAGTCTTTTCCAGCATCACCTTGGCAACACACCATGAAAACAGCCCTACTCGAGAGTGCAAGCTAGAGGTCAGCACAGCTTGGCTCTTTCAAATCCCACAGGAATTCATTTCACAGCCAAGGGACTCGGGAAAATTCCCCAACCTAACCACGGCCCCAGTTTATCTGGGGATGAGAAAGCAATGGTTGGCAGCATGGTGAGAGGCTGGCAAGGTGCTGCCTTTGGGAAACCCCTGGCTTGGGGCCATTTGCTGTCTCACAGCGGCTGCCATGTGAGCAGGCAGAAACACTCTTTGGAGCCCAGGTAAACAGCAGCTAACGCAGAGGTGCTGGAAGATATTTAATGTCTTGTAGTAGGCAAGACTGAATGGATTTACATTTATTTAGGTTCCCCCCTCCCTTTCAATGTCTGCTTCCTACACCACTGACCTTTTAGAATTGTTTCTGTACTTACTGACTTTGTTTTCTGCACGTTGCTGTTGAGCAACTTCCAGCCTTTTGCTGTCTAGGATGGACGGCCTTCTCAGGCAGTTTTGTTTGAACTCCAGGATTTTCCTGAAGTGTCTGCAAGCTTTCAGGAGCCAGTGTTTTTGGCCACCTTAGCTGCCAAATTATGAGCAGATTGTGGAAATGCAAAGTGCCTCAAGCTGAGTCCCAAAAAAGAAGGTACTCCAAATAGTCATATGCTCCAGCGTTGGTCTGCAGGCTGGGGTATGAGGTGCTTATGATTTAGTATTAGATCTTTGCTATATTTATGGTCTATTTCATATATTGGAGCTATTTCACTGGAAATGGTGTTGGAAATCAATGTGGTCATTAGCAGTTGATGCTAAGTGCTTTTGAAAATTCACTTTCTTTTTTCATTTCTCCTAGCTATCAATTTTGGATTTGTTTTAAACCTGACTTCCTGAAGCCTTATTCATTAATAGATAAGCAGTAATAAGTAGGCTACAAGCATACAGTAGGCTCATCTTCCATGCCAGTATGCCCAGCGCACTTCCTACCTTGATACAAATCTGATTCTTCAAGGATGGGGAACTTCTTCAGCTCACAGAGGGTCTCTGAGAACCGTATGCTTTTGCTGTATCTGTGATGAGAATGACAAACTCCAAATGGGGAGGAGAGAGTCAGTCTGGACCCCAGGTGGGAAACAACCTTAAAATAGTTGTCCTATGCAGTACCAACTGCAGTGCTCCATACAGTCAACAGTGAGGTAAAGAGGAAAATACAGATGGGCTGAAACATCAAATTCTGGGGGAGCAGAAGGAGGTGCTGACTTTTGTAGTTTTTGGTTTTGGTTTTTTTTTCTTTTTTAATTATTACCTACTTTGGGGGCATTTATTGTCTCAGCAATGCTATTCATTCACTTGTGTCACAGGAATACATAGATGCTTCAGTACTGTCTCATCCTAAATGGGCTGTAACATGCGATTCTATGATTTAGCAGGGAAAAAACCCTCTCACTAGTAACTCAAACCCTAAACCCTGCTAATCATTCACAGCTCCCATATCGCTGGATGGTCAGTGTGGTTACACCTGCTACACCCCACAAACATGCCCAGAGGCAGAAGGAGGCTCTGCCTGAGCAGTGCACCCTGAGCACAGGAGATGGGCAGTAGGTCCCCTGTTCTCTTGGGAGAAGCTCAGGTGTCAGTTGAAGGACTCACCCACAGCCCTGCAAGAAGACAGCGGTGGAGTGCTACTGAAACAGTCATGGGTGGCTTTTCTTTGGTGCTCCCTCAATCCTCTCTTCAGATTTCAACAAAACCCTCTATTAATGAAACAAAAGCAAGAGGAGACCCTGATAGCACTTAACTATAAGGCCTTACAAGCCCTTTACTGTAAGGTTTCTGAGTCTGTAGTAGTTTAAGTATTCCTCTGGCTCCTACTTGAACATGGTATAGTGCTCTTACAGATGCTTGCTCAAGAACAGATGAAGAAAACTACTTGGCGTATCCACAGTATGCAAGTTTAACTTGTTTCATCCCTATAAATCAAACCTGCTTTTGTCTGAAAATAAAAGGAAAACCCTAACCCAACCAAACATAGTAGCTGTCTGTAAGAATATGAAATACTTCTTATAAATAATGGAGGAAAAACCTCTTTCATTCATGTATAGAAAAAGAGAGCTGAAATAATTCTGCTTTGAGGAAAGCACTCTCCTCTGTCCCTTCAACTTCACATAGAGAACAAGCAGCAACATCTTGATCCCTAAATATAGTGTTCTAGGAAACTGTGAGATGGCAAAATCAAGGTGGTGTTCCTCATGGAGATAGTTTTTGTGCACTAAAATATAGTGGTCATCACTGGTGCCCGCTATAACATTTTTATATGTAGAAAGTGGAAGGCTATCACGCTTTTTATATATGCATATATAAAAGTGACAGGCAGAGGAATAGGATGCCTGAAGCTGTAGGTTATGAGTGTTATGGGCCACAGTCCTTTTATTTTATTCTTTTTTATCATCTCAATGGGAAAAGTTTTCTGTCATTAGCTCAAAAACCCAATACAAATGTTTTCTTCCTTTGAAGATCTGAACACACACAGAGACCTGCCTGCTTTCATCCAGGCATTTAGTGCTGCTGCTCTCTGCTTGTTAGCATTTCAGGGTGAATTATGGCAAGTTGTGGGGCTGGTTCTGGCTGCCGGGACTGCACGTACCTGCTGTACTGCTCAAACACCCTGGCCATGGCCAGGGCAGGAGGGTGGTCACCAGCACCAGGTAAAGCCTCACAGTATTTGAGAGCTGGTTGAAATGCTGTTTCTAGCCTTGTGGTTTCTGTTCCTCAGCATCTCTAAAAACTTAGGGAACAAATGCAGAAATAGAAGAGGTAAAAGCAGGAGGTAGACCAAGGGATGCAGAAGCACCACCAGCTGTGCATCTAGTCCACGGTATCATCTCTGGCAGCAGCAGCACTGGGGGCTTTGAGAGAATAAATGGGAGTCCCTTACATAGAGAAACCTGCTGTAGGAGCTCACCACCCGTCTTCAGACAGACATGTTCCCGGCCACCTTAAATCCAGCATTTGCCTGTGCCTAGTGGGATTGCTGAAATTCCTGTGGTAGTCCTGGTATCCAGAAGGTCCTTGTTCCTGTTTGCCCTAGACCCTGCAAATGACTGTGGTTGATGTAACACATTATCCTGATATGGCAATGATGGTGCACATTGGACTGCAAGGAACTGTCACAGTTTCAATCTATGCTAAGAAGAAGGCATTTGCAGGATGTAAAGCTACACAATTTTGTCACACATGTCTTTTGGTCCTCAAAATAATATTTGCGTGGAAGTCAAGCACTTCAGGCAGTAAGGCCAGGTGGAGAGCAGGAGACCTGGAAATTCTAGCCATCCCACAGCATAGGTGCAGACATTTTACTGATGTTTTTGGGATGAGCTGTATTTCCTCTTGTGTGCTGGACATACATTTCATTGTCTGGGATAGCCCAGACAGAAGCATGGGAGGTCCACATGTGTGTACATGTTGGTGAACATACAGACATGGAAAAAGATACAGTTTTGTGTACATACTCAAACTGAAATGGTTTCCAGCCACCTGCAAATAGTACGAGCTGCAGCTCTGCATCTCACCTTAGCCAGCAGCTCACGACTTGCATTAGAGCATCCCACGCTCAGCAGGACCGTGCCCTTGAGCATGTGACAACCTCTGCTGGGTGGGAAATGCCTGTTGGGCATGCAGACAAGCAAGGAAAGAAACTCTGGAGGATCTGCAAGGAGAATTCAGTCCCTCCAGCGTCTGTCACTGCAAGTGCTGGGTTTGCACCTTGCAATTTGTTTAGGAAAAGAATCAGGGAGCAATAAGGTAATAAGGTGAACAGAAAAGGAATTGTTATCAGAAAATCGTTTGTAATGTAGCCTTTAAAATAAATATCCCAGCTATTCCTGTGCTTTACAGTGTCATTTCTAACTCTAAAAAGTCAGTGTGTAAATCTAATGGAGCAGCTATTCATAAAAGTTCAGCTTGAGTAATAAAAGTAACAATTTTCTGTAATGGTATTTTATAGATTTGAATAAGATATATAAAATATTTTGCTTTTATGGCATATGTAAAGGGAGTAAGTATAGCAGGCCTATAAAGCAGGGATTACTTTTAAATTCTGAAAATATTTCCAGAACAAAGTAAATAATACTCACTTTTTTTTTCCCCTGAAAGACTGGGAGAAAGCCGCATAGCAAACTTTTCAAATATTTTTTATGAAAACAATTCTCCTGCAGCTTCAGAGAAGACATAACACACTTCCCTCTCATCTTTCAATAAAGGAAATTCACATCCTCTCTTTCCCCTTCCTGTTGCGTACCCTTCCCTCTGAGCCCTTCAGCCCAGTTCTTTGCCAGTGTGAGTGTGTTACATGTGGGGAGAAGTTGGGCTTTTATCTGCTGTGATGTAATTTGCACAAGTGCCAACTGAACGTTGCAGAGAAGAGATCTTTCATCAAGTGCAGGAAGAAAACACAAATCTGAAAGGTAGAGGCCTGGACTTCTGGTTTATTTTGTACTGAGTCTGGAGGAAAAGACACCAAGTTTTAATGGGATGTTGTGTATTGTGCATGAAGGTAAGCAGTGTCCCCTGGTGATGCTGTTACATCCGAAGTTGTGCTCCATCTCTGGTCAAGCCATGTGTTCAGCAGTGGCACGGGGACACTGGGAAGATAGGATGCCCGTGCAAGTGGAATAGGCACATCAGTGCTTTACAGCCATGGAGGAGCCAGCCGCCTGCACAGAACTGAGGGTGTAACCTGCAATTCTGTGGAAATGCAGAGACTAGTTAATGGAAATAGCTGTAGTTTGAAAATCCTTGTAAAAGAAACCAGAAAATGCACAGCACGCACAAGCACGTAATTGTTTCTAAACCTTTTTCTGTAGGGTTTCTCTAAGGTACTGATGAGCATAAAATTTTTCCCTTATCAATAGAATATGTTTCAAAATTGCTTTGTCCAAATGTGATTTGAGCTACTTTCAGTGAAAAGGAGAGGAGTGCAATTTGATTAAGTGGTTAAAATAAGCCATAAAAAAAGATGATAGGAAGGATGGCCACATGTGGGGCTGCAGCCTCCTGGCCTGGGTTTAGGCTGACGCCCAGACACTGCCGGGCACTTTGGTGTACAGCCAACAGCATCTCCTGTGGTTCAAGCCTTTTTGCAGTGAACCATGTCCTATTTGTTTTCAATCACAGCCCAGCAGGGTAAATTAGGAGCTGAGAAAGCCCATGCAGGTGTTGGGCCTGGCCTTGCCACCCACCAGCATCTACCCTGACAGCCTCTCTGCTGATGTTTATTTGCCTGTTCCTTGTCCACCTGCTGCCTGCCTGCAGCTCACTGAGCAGCACTTATACCCACATTTAACCTGTACCCACACACATGCATGCTGTAATATGCATCATTGTATATTGTCTGCTGCCCTGCTCTGACATCCATGTATGCACATTGGCGTGTGTGCAAGTGGGAATACACAAACACATTTGCAGGTTTATACACATGCTTATTTGCTTTCTATAGTTACTCATAGGGCATGTTACAAAGGAGTCTTAAGCAAAAATAAAATGTATATGCATTTTCATTTATGTGGTTACATATCTATGCATATATATGCCCACTAGAAATGGTGTGCAGCTATCTCAATTTGCTCATCCACCTGACAGTAAATATTGGGGTATGCAGCATATGGTACAGCCATAAATACATATATCTATAGGAAAATGAAAACCAATATGACTCAACATGGAGGCTACACACATATTTGTATTGACTTGTCTATGTATTTACTTTTCCAGCTTGGCCCCTGCACCTAGCTCCGAAGGCACCACCATCACTCTTCTTTAATGTAAGCACAAAATACAGAGTCTATCATCATGGCTATCTCGGTACATATGGCCAGGTCATTACACAACCAAAGTTATCTTTCTCTAAGGCTTTTCAAATAGGAAAACCTGTGAAAACACTGTACACACCACAGCCCAGGGATGCTGGCAGTGGGTCAGCAGCAGGCTGGCGACAGACTAGTAACTATAAGCATCTTTTGGGTCAAGCACCAATAACACTTTTTGGGGGGTAAATCTTAAACAAGAAATGTTTGTACTGGAGGCTGCAGTTTAGAGTCAGTGTTACTGGGGACTTCACGGTTTAAATACTGGCCAGGTCTGACTTTTTATTTTATCTTTTATTTGACAGTTGGCATATTTCTGAAAAGTCAGTGCACATTTCTGAAATTTCATTGCACATCCATGCATCATTACCTGTTTTCTTAGAGCTCGAGGGAGATGATATTGTTGGGGGGTTTCTCTCATGTAGGGAGGCAAGGCAACGAGGCGTAACAGAAGTGAAGGATGGCCTTTGGGAGAGCAGCATAGCTTTTCTGAAGCACAAGTCTTTGGTCCAACTGAAAGTCCAAAACAAAGGAAAATCTTTGTCTTTCCCTCTCTCTATCTGTACCTTGGTAATGAAAAGGAAGCGGCAAGGGAAGAGGGGAAAAAAAAGTAGAAGAAAAAAGAAGTAGAAGCTTACTATTTCTAAAACCCGGTCCAAAGTTGAAGAGGCTGGTGAGCAGAGGCAAATACTCTTCAGAAATGCCTGGCTGCAGTGCTAGGAGGAAATATTCAGGAAAACAAGGTAGAGAAATATTTCTACCAGTTGAATGAGACTGGCTCATCTCAAAGAAAATGATGGACAAATGCTGCAGGGCGTGTTGAAGAGAGTAAAATCCCTGCCTTTACCCCAAACCCATTTGGCTAGGAACCATTTTAGGAGCTGAATGAAGTTCTCTGAGGTATTTCCTTCACTCTCATTCTTTTACTACTCAGCAGCAAACCAAAAGCTTACCAAGGTCTCTTTCTTGGCCTGAGAACTCCTGGTGTGGAAGAGAGCAGCTTTTCTTTTGAAGGCTGAACTTTGTTGTTTCATTAAGAAGTGGAGATATCACCGAGCTCAGGGGTTACTCTGGTGCCTTCATCAGTGGAGGTAGTTTAGGGTGGGGAGGACATGGGGAGCCCCTGCATTTCAGTAAGCTGGGACTTGCAGGCAACTCCCCCAGCTACCTCTCCCAAGGCAGCCATTCCCCAAAACTGGTTCTAATTTATTCAGTATTTTGGAAATCATCTTTCTGCTTAGGCATGACTGAATTAGGGACATCTGGGTGCAGGTTCAGTCTGTAAACTTGGATGAATTCTGGGGGAGGGGGACGAGGAGGGAGACAACACATCATGTCATCCATTAAACTTTCTTTCTTAAACTTTCTCTAAGCTAGTTTCTTGTTTTTGGGGGGGGTTGGCACCATATCCCTGACACCCCTTACAAGGAAAGACATGGTGCTAGAACCGAAAAGCCATCCTGCAGTATTTAGCAACTGGCAAATACTTTTGCCACATTCTTCTGAGTTCTCCAGATTTCAGGAAAGATTAGGATTGCTTTTTTTTTTTTTTTTCAGTTTTACATCTGTTTTGAGCAGACACCATTAACCCTCTCAGATCTCCCCTTGCTGCCAATCACGGCAAAGACAAATGACTCCTTTCCACCTGCCAAAGCCCTCTCTGCTCCTGGGTCCAGGTGCTTCCACTTGTGCAGAAAGCTGAGAGAGATGTCAGGAGGCACGTGGGGTGATGCCCACCTCCTTGCAGCTTTCCTGAGGACATGTCAGACAGGCAGCAGATGCATGGCAGCTTGGGAAGCTGCTGCTGCTGTCCTGAAGAGGGAGGCCCAACAAAGGAAGGCTCTATGTGTCCCTGCTTACATGAAGGTTAATGCCAACATAGAGGTGCCCGACCCCGTCTGGCCCTTGTGTATGCGCATCTGTCTTCCCACCCTTGGATTTCCCTGCCTGTGCTGGGAGCAGCCACCCTGCGGTCCCCGCGCTCCCCTGGGCTGCCGAGGTGCTGCAGGAGTTCTGTTACACACATGCCGAAAGCCATTAATTAAATTAGAGCTCTCCGACAGGGTCTGCAGAAGCAGCTGTGTCATCAATCATCACGCCTCAGGCTGACACACAGCCGCAGCACACAGAGGGAAATCTTCTCTCTTTAAAGCCAGCCGAGGGCTGTGAGCAGGGGTCCCATGTGAGGTGGTGGCACTGGGACAGCTGAGGTACCTGCTAGCCCGTAGACACCACATCCACACTGAGTGGCAAGGAGTGGGTCTGTGGCTGAGGCACCTGGGTGTTGCTGCAATACAGCTTAATTGGCATCATTAAACATCATCCTGTGGCTGCTCATGTCCCTTTGCATTAAGTGCTGAGGGTTGACTGAGCTGCTGCCCCTGGGGGCCATGCCTGTTTTTGACAATGGGTGAGAGTGCCAAGACACTGAAGCCCATCCACCAACTCCTGTCCTGCATGGATGCAGAGGGAGCCCGTGGCCCCCAGTGCTTGGCATGGCCCCCCTTGGACCCTCACCAGCGTGCTTGGTAGCGTGGCATGAAATGGAATGGATCCCAACCATGCACACAAAAAGTGAATTTCTGTTATTTACAGGCTCTGTGCCACTCAATAGGGAACTTTCCACCCACCACGACAGAACTGGCTTTTAGACAGTTAATCAAATAAGAAAGGCTAAGGGTAGTCACTACACCCTTTGCAAACAGCAATCCAGACACAAGAGCAAATAATTTGTGTCAGCACGACAAGAGAAAATGGAATGTAAACTTGCTAAATAGCCAACAGATACTGGCTTTCATATACGTGTTTTTTTTTGTCTCAGCCTGAGGAAAGAGCCCAGGCAGGTTTAAATTTGGGATCCATTTATAACATCAAGTGCTATCCCTGTCTTGCCCCATACTGGTGGGGAGCCAGGGAGAAACAACCTTGCAATACCATAACATTGTCTGGGCCAGCTTCTCCATATCCACCTCTTGGTATGTTACCTACGGAGGTAAGACAAAGCTTCAGCAATTTTATTCAGGCCTGTTTTGCAGTGTAGGTCACCTCGGCAGGGTGTGGAAACAATAGAACGTGCCAATGTCTCAATGGCACAAATACTGACCCACAAATAATGAACGCTCCTAGCACCTTTTAGCACATTTTTGTGGAAAAAAGGAAAAACTGAAGTTTAGTTTTGCACCAGTGAAAAGTGTCCTGTGTGTAGATGTGCTGCAAAGAGGAAATCGTCAGATAAATTATTTGTATCGACTAATCTGATCGTTTCTCCTTGGAAGCCTAATGAGTAGGTGACTTTCTGCAACAGCTGCTGCTCAGCCTCTCAGGCATGAGTCCACATGGGCTGGCAGTTCAAAGGCAATTGCTGCACTGCCTTTTTTAAAGTCACTTTTGAAAACGTTGGACTAGAAACGCTCTACCTGTTGACGGGGAGGAAAGATGGACTGGAGCAGATTTCAGGAGGTGGTGAAATTATCGTGAAGCCCTAAAAATTAGCAGTAAAAAGAGTAATTGTGTGAATGCACAAATAATTCACCTGTCAGTGCAACTGCAAGAGACCAAACCATCGTGGCTGGCTGTGATGTAATTCAGACATGTTATCTGCACTTCATGTATGCTGCTATGGAGAGGAGATGCCTCCCACATGGCTATGAGGCTGTATGGCCCCAGGGACTCTGCTGCTGGGTAGGCTATAGCAGTGCAGGCACCTTAGTCTGGAGCTACTCCTCTCTCATTGTCTGCTTCGTTTATATGAGGTCAAATACCACCTGCGTGTGTGTGTGTCAGTGGAGGAGTTTAGGAAAGGTAAAAGATCTTGTAAGGGCCTTTGGGAGGGTGGAGAGGGTTAAATGCATTCTACACTTATGCAACAATTTGCCACTCATGATATTCAGTCCATCATCTACAATTCTCCAGAGGGAAACAGATTTCCTTCTGCATTTGTTACTGAATACTTGCCTATGGTGGGCAAAGGCTGACTTGAACCTCTTTTATGGGTGATATTTATCTGTGTTTTTCTCTGACTGGGTCTAAATAGGGTAAAGTGTGATCTGTCCACCATAAGCCCCTGAATTCTTTCACCAGCAGTGTGATACAGAGGCACAGCTCTGCATGCCTGCCTTGCTTCCTTGCCCTGCCCACACTCTACCTGTGTCTGCCCTGTAGATGCTCCTGTCCTTGGGGGTAGTTTGCTCGGGTCATCTTTCAGTGCAGCACTTAACTTCCACACACCGGACCTTTTTGCACCTAGTCAGATAGGTTTCTTTGAGGGTTATTTCACTGTTCCTTATAATCTGTTCAGAAACTTCATGGTTTACTTCTCTTGTTCCTTTCCTTCCTTTTCTTGACAAAGTAATCGAGAGGAGACTTGTATGAACAATATGAAGTATGTAATATGTATTGAGGTGCATGAAAAGTATCTCAGGTAGGAACTAGCCATGAGCTGTCTTTGCCATGTGATTCTGCAGAAGTAGGTTTAAGCAAGCTGGCACAATAGGAGACACTGGGGCTGGATACATGCAGGCATGCACGTGAAGGGAAAGAAAACCACCCTGAAAAGTCAGAGAAAACACCCAAACACACATTTTATAACAAAGGATTTGATGTTTAGCTCTTAAAGGGGTGCTTACCACTGTGAGGACCATGTTTAGGATGCTTCCACACTGAGTTCAAGGTGCATACTGCCTCTTTGCAAGGCCATCTGAGATTCTACAGGTGGTTAAGGGAGCCCGGGAGGGTTAGAACTGCAGCAAGGGAGCCTGGGGGAATGATACAGCCCTCCTTTTTGTCCTAGGAATGTAATCCTAGACTGTAGCATCATCTTTCTTTAGGGATGGAGGCCAGGTCCCCCGCATTGTGCAAACCGAGGTGAACATGCTGGCTTTGTGCCCGCTGCAAGTGACTACTGGCTCTGGCCTCTTGTGGTTCGGTCTGCTTGTATATTGCTCTTCTGCGGGGCACATTGCATCCACCTGTCTTCTCATTTGGCTTGAGGGGGGCTGAGAAACCCCCAGCAGCCATGCTGGGGTTGGTGAATGGAAGGGACCATTTTGCTTTTGCAGCTTCTCATGACATTTGTGTGAGCTATGGAGAAAGCCGTGTTTTTCCCTATTAGCTGACCGCAAAGCGAAACCCCACAATCCTGCCATTTTTTGGGGCAAAATCTACTTTGGGTCATTTGGCATATTGCAAGAGCATACTGAGTAGTTCCTGTTTCATCTGAATTAATAAAATGTGCCTATAAAGTGTGCCTAAAGTGTGTATATTGCTACTGAAAGTTAATTATGAACAAAATAGTGTATTTTTTGAAACAATTCTAAGTTTGCACTTGTGATGAATTTTGGATGTCTCAAATCTCAACAGAAATATAGTATTTGATGCTGTTTGCAAAAATTATCTGCCTGCCAATTTCAGTGAGGGCATACTGCTCTGAGCACAGCCTGCCATAGCAGCCAAGGTTCTCTGCAGCCACCAAGAAGTCCAAGTCCTGCTGTACCTGCTCACTCCTCTCTTCTTGCTCACAAAATCACCTTTGACCAAATCACCTTTTAGAAAAAAAAACCTTTAATCCCAATTTTTTGTGTGCTCCTCCTTTAAGTTACTGCATAAAGATACCGAGGAAGGGTTCATGACTTACAAGTCACCCGTGTTACCCCACGACCATAAGCTAACCACGAGCCACAACACAGAAAATACTGCAGCACTGGCTTCAGTTTTTAACAAGAGCCTAGCACAACCTCAGAAACAATCCTTAAAGATTCCCTGCTGAGACACGCTGCCAACCCAGAGATAGGTAAACTTTAAGGCTGAAGGAGCAGGTGCTGAAAATTTGGAGCAAGGCAGTGTTGTGGCACTTGGGGACAGATATTGCCACAGGTAGAGTCACCACCAACAGCTGATGTGTCAATCTGTGAAAAGGTGAGCTTCTGGGAGGGTAAATGTAAAGACAGGCAGCTGTAATGAATGGCAGGACTTTGGACCAGAGAGGGATGAATGCATGAGACGCTCACACACACAGTGGGTTACAGCTATTTAGACTTGTATTCATAAACAGGCTTCAATGTGGATTCCAGGCTTACTGTCCCCATTTGGTATCCACTTAATACCTGCCCTTCTACTGACTACTAGTGTAACACACTGAGTTTGACACTCACCTCACCGAGTCACCAGTCTGCAGACATTACCAGCCGTGGGTTGAAATCATATGCATATCCAGGGGTCATTTTTACAAAATGAGGACCTGGACGGATGGATTCATATTAAAGCAGTATTTGCATGTTGTAATTCTCATGAGTGTTGGTACATATGTGCTACATGTATCATAGCTAAAGTAGGTTGTAACAGTAGGTGGCACCTGGCATTCTCTGTCATGTCAGTCACATTTTGCTTCTTCTGTGCCTTTGGATTGATATATATATATATGTTACAGATAACTGGGGTGCTCTTTTCAGTGAGGAAGCAATTTTTTGCAAAACCTTTCCTAGCCTGATCTGTGTATGGTGCCCTTTTTTATCTGGGCTGATTAAGATTCATGTTTCTTTCCTCCAAAAGGGCTCTCTAAGGTTCCTATTTACGCATGATATAAGATCAAAGGGCTAATAATTAAGGCAGTAGTGTGATACTATTTCAGGTCTGCTGCATGTTTATTTGAAACAGCTGTCTATGAATGTTGGCGGCATGATACAGGGGTTGCTGTGGTTAAAAACAGTGTTTACTGAGTGCTTGGTAAATGATTGCACAACTTTCTGTGCAAATGCCAGACAGCACATTAGAGTTCCTCTTGGGTGGCTTCACTTAGGTATAAGCCTTCTCCCCAATTTCTGTAACCGTATTGATCTTGTTTGCTTGCACACACCTGTGCGGAGCGAAGCAAGAAGGAAATGTGCCACCAAGAAATGACTGAACTTGTGTTTAGCCTGGAGAGGTAAGGACTGAAAGGAGGAGTGGAGGCAGTCTTTGCAAACATGAAAGGCCACTGCAAGGAAGCTGGGAATAATCTCCTCCACCTCTAGTGGCTACGAGAGGAGCAGTGGTCTTCAATCGCTGCCAGGAAGAATTGAGTTAGGCGTCAAGGAGAGACTTTGTAATGGTAATGATGGTGAGACAGCAGCCTGCAGAGGCTGTCAAATCTCCACTGCTGAGCATCTTGAAGAGCAGATTAGATCTAGCTTTGGCAGGAATGATATACTGTAACTAATCTAGCCTTAAATCGAGGAAATGGGCTGGATGACCTCTTGAAGTACTTCGTAGTTCATAAGTCTATTTATGCTGTTAATATTTGGAGGCAGAGCCTGATTAAACTGTGGCATACACCAAGTGCTGGAGCAGCTGCTGTTTCTTCCATCCATAACTTGGTGAGAGAGGGCTTAGCAGAGCTCTGTGGGGAGCAGGGTGCTTTGAGGGAGGATGGTACCAATGTGCCCATGCTATGCATGTCTCAGCCTGGCTCTTTGGAGACAGACATAAAGTCAGCAGGGGCTGCTGAGCTTTCCTGAAGCAGTACCCACTGCCCTCCAGAAAATCCCTCTCCTGTCACCTGCAGTGGGTCCAAATGCTTTTGCGGTACACTTTGTTTCCCATGCTCCAAATGAAGAATTTAGTTAAAAAACATTTTTTCCCCCCCAAATGGCACATGCTTCCATTTCCAGGCATTTCTTATTTGTGTTTGGTTCTCCAGATGTAAAACAGACCCACGGGGTCAGGCGGTGCAGGTTTTCTATTTTTCACATCGCTGCACCCACAGAAGGATGGAATTCAGTATCACTCACATTATAAGGGGGAAAAGCCTTCCTACTTATGTTGTTTTTGAGAATGTAGACTTTTCTTCCAGTAATGCTGAGAAAAAAACCCTCCTTTTCTGTTGCAAAGGCTGCTGTAGGCCCAGCTAATGCTGTGGGCTGTGAATGAACACGCTTCCCCATAACACATTATTCTCTGTAAAACACGAGAAAGCTGTGACAGGCAAAAGCAACCGGTAAAGATTGCACACTGTAAAATGGATTAGCAGGTAGATGACTTCTTGAAATGGAAAGGGCTTGCTTCTCACAAGGGCTTGGATTTACTTATCTACCATGCAAGTACTTGCATGTTAATAGCTAATCTGCATATGATAAATTAATAAAATAGATTTAAGTGTAGAAGAGAAAAAAAACCCAGCAACCTAGATATGTGGTGCTCTTTCATTTACCTGAAAACATTGATGGGGGATCTGTGAGGAAATTAGTAACATTTACTGGAAGAGGAGTTTATGCATGTGTGATGGATTTCCAGATTCTTTCTGTGGTGGCTGCAATTTAGCCATATGTCTCCTGAAATGAGAGCCTGTCCTGTTTGCAGTGCTTTGCAGAGCTGGCTTTGTATGCAGCCACCTCCCTTTCAATATAGGAATCCAAAGCTTACAGAGCTGCAAATAAAAATGCAACCTGTGTAAGCCAGTGTAGCAATTTCTCCTGAGCCCACAGATGATCAAAATTATATTGTTGGAGAGCATTATTTAAGTTCATTCCTGTTGGCAGTTAGTTACTCTAGTGCACAGTAGATGCAGTGTAAAAGAGTTTGGGCAGATGTGCAGGCCATAGTGTGGATGAGATCAGTTGAATGGCAGGAGGGACCAGGGCAGCAGGGCAGACAGGGGCGGCTGGGGAAACACCCGTGCCCATTCCTATCTCTGTGTTTCCCAGCTTCCTGTAGGAAGAGATTTTGATATTGCATTAACTGCTGTGCTACCAGAGCTGGCATCTCAGCTGTCTAACTTGTGCCAGTGCCGCTGCACTGATTACAGCAGTGACTAGAGCCTGGTGGCGGGCTATATCCCAGATTTTTCCTGATGCTCTGGTGGAGTTTGGAGTCTTTCTTCCTGGTCTTTGCTGCAACACGTGGCTGAGCTGCTGTCAGCATCGCAGCTGCCTAGC
This sequence comes from Pezoporus wallicus, assembly GCF_028554395.1. Lineage (NCBI taxonomy): Eukaryota > Metazoa > Chordata > Aves > Psittaciformes > Psittacidae > Pezoporus > Pezoporus wallicus. The sequence goes on from NW_026637266.1 coordinate 2,593,426, forward strand.
TTGGATAGATCCATCTGTAACAGTGCAGCCGCAGCAGAGACGTTCCTATCACGGTGAGAGCCACACTACTGGCTAGCTGGCCATTTCTAATCAAGCAGCAAACATGACAGAAAACATGTTCTGCCTTACTTTGCTGCAGCTCTCAGACCATTGAGAAAAAACCTTAAAATGCAGACCTTTCATCCACAAGTCTCAAAAGATGTAGCATTAATGATGTAAGCTTCGCATCAGCTCTACATGGTGTCAGCTTTGTAGCAAAACAAAAGCACAAAGGAAAGAACCCTTCTTTTTGTGTTTGTGGGGTTCCCCCCTCAAAGTCATATCTCTGGCCAATACCGCAGGCTGGCCTGTTGGCCCTGACCCAGGGCAGCATTTTGTTGTGAAAGGCTGTGAAATTTCTGCCTCTGGAGATTATAGTCTAGAAAGTAGAGCAGATAGAGGCAAACAAAGGATGCAGGAGAAAGTCCTAGCAATTAACTCTTGTTGTAAATATCTGTATTTGGAAAAAGGTGTGCTTACGCAGTCAGGGAACTGACAAATCAGGTGAGCTATGGGCCCAAGGAAAACACAGCTCAATTTTTAATATCAAATACTCTTAACAGTAATCACAGTGAGCAGCTTACCAGCAATTCAGTCCAGAATATGTTTGCGTTGCTTGTTAGATGATTTTGAGCTGTGGACATATTCACGGAGATTGTGATGTGTTTCAGGACAATTCACAAGCAGGCAAAAGGACTAAATTCAACAAATTGATTCTCCGCTGCAAATATGTCAACCAGAACTAGTGTCTTATAATAAGGTATTGCACATTTCTCATTTCTAACTGAAATAAACGTGCTGCTGTGCTATTGCATTGTTTATCATGAGAAATTTTGACTTCGTAAATATTGAATCATGAAACTGAGATTGCATTAAACTTGCTGTGTGTGGAAAAAAAAAAGAGTCCTGCACCACCTGGATCCCCTCCTCTACTGCTCTTCCAAGGTGCCATGCTGGTCCTTGGACTTTTTGTCATTGGGGTAGATGCCAACATTAATTTTGTGTCCCTTGATGTAATGCTATGACACAATTAATTTTTCAAACTCAGATTATTTTGAAACATTGGAGTGAGTGTTTTTTGCCCCGGATGCCCACTGAACCCTGCTGGACCACCATCAGCACCCAAGTGGGAAGAGATTCCAGTTATTAAACAAACACTTTCTTCTGGGTTCTTTTTCCCACAAGTCTGTAAGGAAAGATGTGTTTTGCATAAGTGGTTGCATGTGTGGTGGCTCTTTGCATTGTAGTTTGCCTAGTCCATGGCTACTTGTGCCATGTTGAAGCCAGTGGGTTTTCCTTCTTAGCAGTTTTGCCTTGAAGCTGTAAGAAGTAAGATCATTTATTGGAGGGGAACTGAGTTGTATTTGCTGGAGCTGAGAGCTTGGGTTGAGGAAACTCAGTTGCTAGCCTCAAGCAGGTTTGGCCAAAAGTGTGAAGAGCAGTTGTTACCAGCAATGTCCTTCCTCACACTGCAGAGAAATGAGCATTTAGAGCCTGAAGGGAGCAAAAGATGCAGCCACTGAAGCCATATAATCATGAACCTGAGAGAGTCAGATCCCAAGCTCAGTAGCCAAAAGACATTTGTGTGTCCGTGCCTTGTCCTTTCATCTCCTATAAAGCCAAGGAACAGAACTTAAATCCCCCTCAGACAATTTTGGTTTCAAGGCAACTTAGTGTTGGACTGCTGTAGAACTCAATTTTACCTGCGGAATATTTTGTTCAGATCTGACACTGATAATAAGTGTCCCAGCTGGGTTAGAATTGCACACAAATGTGTACACTTTTATAATATTTGCATGTTTCTGTATGTACTGCTCGCTGCATTTGAGGATCCCAAGGGCTTTAGTGCTGTGGAGAGGGATACATTAGCCAGCTCTTACCCAAAGGTCAAGTGTAAGTCATGAAGGCCTGTGATTTTCACTTCTATTCCACTTGCTGTTCTCTTTTGGCAGCCCATGAGAAGGACCAGGCCTCCTGATATGCTGTGGGCCTGCCCTCAGCCCCAGCATTACTTTTGGAAATAGATCACATCCCTTCAGAATCATTGCTCAGTGTGGTTTTTGGGTTTTCTTGGTTTGTTTTGGATTTTTTTCCTTGTCTCTCCAAACGTACTAAAGTGTCATTAAGACAAATGGCAAACATTTCTCCTTTTCTCACATCTGTCAAAACTTCAAAATCTACTTTCATGACATTTCACAGAGCATTTTTTTTACATGCCATTCAAAGGACATAGAATCCTAATGAGCCCTGCTTCTGTGATTTTCATCTGCTATATGCTGTTACCCCTGTATAATAAATTAACAAAAGGAACATGGGAAGGGGGGAACAAAATGTGATATAACATCTGTGGGGTGGGACGAAAGGGAAAGAGAATTAGGTACCCAAACAGGATTTTGAGACACTTAGAATGAATTATCTATGTGTTACCATCAAGAGGATGTACTCCTGAGCACCTGAGCAGAGTGGTTCCTCAACCTGTGCCCCACCAGCAAGGAGGCTGAGCTCCTTAAGAGTAAAGAAATTGGAGTCACCTAAGGAAAACTCTGGAAGACTCAGGGGTATCTTTGCATTTCCAGTGTCAGGAATTGAAAGGAAGTTTCATTTTTGGCCATTTAATTTTAAAAGTAATTTGTTGTTTCTGCAATTGCACATTTGGACTACAGATGTTAACTGATGTGCTTGATTTTAGGTGCTGTAAATGTACAACCTATCTGCTATATAATAGTTCATAATGGGAGAATATTACTTTTTCTCATCAAAATAAAGAAGGAAAAATGCACCAAAAATTGCTTAAGATCCTCTTTTATGCAGGGAAAAGTGGACAGCTATTTCTCTTAATTCAAGGCTGGGAAGCTAGTGGTGCTGGTAGCACAGGTTCTTCACTGTTTATCACTGCAATACAAATAGCAGCCACCTCCTCTCCATCCTCTGGGTAGGAGAAGAACATCTTCAAATGGACTAGCTGGCCTGTAATAGTTTGTATAATAGCAATATGGTTAATAAGATACTGGGCAAGTCTCCATTAGTTTGTTAAAGGTCACCCATGAGTAAAAGACCTACTTTCAATACGAGAGATGCTGAGGAACAGCTCTGCTAGCACCAGTCTGTAAGCACACAATAATTATGTAGGGCCTCTTCAGCCAGGAAGTTGTACTTTGTAGGTTACCAACAGCTATAGTTGTAGATGGCTGGTTTTCCATCTTCAGGATACAAACATTTCATGGATATGTGAAACTCTGTAGATGAAGCACTCTACAGATAGATAGGAACAGCCTCATGCTCGCAGGCCCTTGTTCTCTTGGGGGACTTCAACCACCCTGACATCTGTTGGGGCGACGGTACTGCCCAGCACAAGCAATCCAGGAGGTTCCTCGATTGTGTGGAAGGCAAATTCCTTCTGCAGGTAATAGAGGAGCCAACAAGGAGAGGTGCCATGCTTGACCTCGTGCTCACCAACAGGGAAGGGCTCATTGGAAATGTGACGCTCCAGGGCAGCCTTGGATGCAGCGATCAGGAGATGCTCGAATTTGAGATCCTCAGGACAGTGAGAAGAGCGTGCAGCAAGCTCACTGCCCTGGACTTCAAGAGAGCAAACTTTGGCCTCTTCAGGAACCTGCTTCAGAAGGTTCCATGGAATACAGCCCTAGAGGGCAGGGGGGGCCAAGACTGTTGGTTGATATTCAAGGATCACCTGCTACAAGCTCAGGAGCATTGCGTCCCAACCAGAAGGAAGTGCAGCAGGAGGGCCAGGAGACCTCCTTGGATGGATAAGGAGCTCCTGAGGAAAATTCAAATGAAAAAAGAGGCTTATAAAAAGTAGAAGCAAGGACAGGCGGCCTGGGAAGAGTACAGGGATGTTGTCCGGGAAGCTAGGGACCAGGTTAGGAAAGCTAAGGCTCAGTTAGAATTAAACTTGTCTAGGGACGTGAAAGATAACAGGAAGGGATTCTACAGGTACATTGCAAATAAAAAACTAGGGACAACATGGGCCCTCTCCAGAAGCTATGGGGAGAACTGGCTACCCTGGATTTGGAGAAGGCTGAGGTTCTTAATGACTTCACCGACAAAGGCTCTGACCACACCACCCAAGTCTTGGAAGGCAGATGCAGGGACTGTGAGAATGAAGACCTTAGGCCTACTGTAGGAGAGGATCTGGTTCGAGACCATCTTAAGAACCTGAATGTACACAAGTCCACGGGACCTGATGAAATCCATCCACGGGTCCTGAAGGAGCTGGTGAATGAAGTTGCTAAGCCGCTGTCCATCATATTTGAGAAATCATGGCAGCCAGGTGAGGTTCCCGATGACTGGAAAAAGGAAAATATAACCCCCATTTTCAAGAAGGGGAAAATGGATGACCCGGGGAACTACAGACCAGTCAGTCTCACCTCCGTGCCTGGCAAAGTCTTGGAGCAGATTCTCCTGGAAGGCATGCTAAGGCACATGGAAAACAACAAGGTGCTTGGTGACAGCCAGCATGGCTTCACTAAGGGGAAATCCTGCCTGACCAATTTGGTGGCCTTCTATGATGGGGCTATGGAACTGATGGACAGGGGTAGAGCAGTTGATGTCATCTACCTGGACTTGTGTAAAGCGTTCGACACTGTCCCACACGAAATCCTTGTCTCTAAATTGGAGAGACATCAATTTGATGGATGGACCACTCGGTGGATAAAGAACTGGCTGGATGGCTGCACGCAAAGAGTTGTGGTCAATGGCTCAATGTCCGGCTGGAGACCAGTAACGAGTGGTGTCCCTCAGGGATCGGTGTTGGGACCGGTCTTGTTCAACATCTTTGTCGCTGACATGGACAGTGGGATTGAGTGCGCCCTCAGCAAGTTTGCCGATGACACCAAGCTGTGTGGTTCGGTTGATACCCTGGAGGGAAGGAATGCCATCCAGAGGGACCTCGACACACTTGTGAGGTGGGCTGATGCCAACCTCATGAAGTTTAACCATGCCAAGTGCAAGGTCCTACACCTGGGTCGGAGCAATCCCAGGCACAGCTACAGGTTGGGCAAAGAAGAGATTCAGAGCAGCCCTGCAGAGAAGGACTTGGCGGTGTTGGTTGATGAGAAAATGAACATGAACCAGCTTCAGTGTGCGCTTGCAGCCCAGAAAGCCAACCGTATCCTGGGCTGCATCAAGAGGAGCGTGACCAGCAGGTCGAAGGAGGTGATCCTGCCCCTCTACTCTGCTCTCGTGAGACCTCACCTGGAGTATTGTGTGCAGTTCTGGTGTCCTCAACATAAAAAGGACATGGAACTGTTGGAACAAGTCCAGAGGAGGGCCCCGAGGATGACCAGGGGACTGGAGCACCTCCTGTATGAAGACATTCTGAGAAAGTTGGGGCTGTTCAGCCTGGAGAAGAGAAGGCTGCATGGAGACCTCATAGCAGCCTTCCAGTATCTGAAGGGGGCCTACAGGGATGCTGGGGAGGGACTCTTCATTAGGGACTGTAGTGATAGGACAAGGGGTAACGGGTTAAAACTTCAACAGGGTAAGTTTAGATTGGATATAAGGAAGAAGTTCTTTACTGTTAGGGTGGTGAGGAACTGGAATGGGTTGCCCAGGGAGGTTGTGAATGCCCCTTCCCTGGTGGTGTTCAAGGCCAGGTTGGACGAAGCCTTGGGTGGCATGGTTTAGTGTGAGGTGTCCCTGCCCATGGCAGGGGGGGTTAGAACTAGATGATCTTAAGGTCCTTTCCAACCCTAACTATTCTATGATTCTATGATATAGCCTGTACTAGTAATTTTGTAGAAAATGTGGAACTTGGGGATGGTACTACACAAATAAACAAAAATAAAACAAATAAAATGATAATGCATATATGTATAGGTGTATATATATGTAGTGCTGCACATACATACAGACATTTTTTTATAGTCTTATAGTGCCTCATGTCTATCTGAGCAACGCAGTATGCGGGATAGCAACATGGCAGTCACCTTTTATGCTCCTTCACAGCAGGGAAGAGGCCATCACCTCCAGGTGACTTCCAACCTTGTGGGACTTCTGTTGCCCCACTGCTGTGCCTGAATCACCAGAGCCCTTGTAAGTGGCCCCACAGGTCTGAGTTACATGAGACCTGCAGCCTCCTTCCTGCCTGAGATGTGATGCACACACCAAATTACCTTTCGCTGCCTCCCCTGAAGTCAAAGTTCAACTTTCTCCAGCAGCATCAGCCAGCAGGAAGCCTAGATAATAGTTTGACATGGTAGGAGTCAGCACAGAGAAATACGCTTCTGCCTCGATATGGAGCCTTGTACAGTTTTTTTTTTATACATTTTCAGAAAGTTTCCAAATGAAGCAGATACAGCAGAAACTGATGAAAATTTTATTTCATTTGCAGCAGGAGAAAGGGAAGAGGAAGATGGGTTAATGTGCTTCAGAGAAGATCCTCCAGAAGGAATATTTGCAAGTAGTCACCTGCCCAACTTTTACCTTTCATGTTCGATGCCATCTTTTACTAAATTGCCAAGATTTTTATTCACATCAACAGGATCTTTGGAGTGCTCACTTCAGAAAATCAGTATGTATTTGGGGGAGGGCTAAATCTGAGCTAAGATTAGTTTTGTGGGTTTTCATACCACTGGCTAAGTGTAAATTTTAATGCAACATCCAATCATTATTGCTGAATCAAAGAAAAGTCTCAGTTACTGCTGGCATCCTATTTAACAGAAAAAGATCTCTTCTGTTGCAGACATACATTACTGTGTGAATGGATGATGGGATGATGCTGCCTCGATCACTATGTCTCACATTTGTGTTGATTAGCTGCCCTATTTTAGGGCTGTTCACATTAGGCAACAGACTAGTAAAATCACAGAATCATAGAATAGTTCGGGTTGGAAAGGACCTTAAGATCATCTAGTTCCAACCCCCCTGCCATGGGCAGGGACACCTCACACTAAATCATTAGTGTGAAAATAACAGTTGGTCTTTACGTTAAGAATTAAACATGTAAAACACATGATTAAAATGACTGAGGCTTATAGAAACAGGGAAAAATGCATGAACTAGGTGAAACAACATGTTTTGAGGCACATGAGCTTCACTGGGGATAAGTGACAGGGCTGAAGTGCACAAGTGAAAATAATCAGAACTCCTGTGTAAAGTGGCGCTGATATATTCTTAATGTCACATTACACTGCACAATGGCTATGCGTGCTCCTAAAAGGCTCTTTAATTATAGTAGTTCAAGCCTTAGAGTCACAAAACTCAAGGGTGCTAGAGGTGGGCACCATTTAAGCAACAAAAACTATGTTGCTGAAGATGCAGCACAAATGGGAAGTTCATCTCCCAGATAATTAGCAAGACTTACCTGTGATATTTAATTACCTATGTGTCTATTTAAGGCTAACAGTGGAATGGTTTAAAGGAGGGGGGGGGTGTGTCTAAAAACTTTTATTAAAACTATTATCCTTTTACAATATTTCTTTCCGCTTTATCTTTCCTTTCTAATGCTTGTATAGTGAATTGCTGGGGTTGGTGGGTTTTTTTGCATACAAGCCACTCACATATTGTCCTGCTTTTGGCTGGGATAGAGTTAAGTTACTTCCTAGCAGATGGTACAGTGCTGGGGTTTGGATTTGGAATAATGTTGATAACACACGAATGTTCTAGTTGTGCTAAGAAGTGCTTACTCTGAATCAACCCAGAATGGATCAATCGCTGCTCGGTTTGGGCTTGGTATTGGTCAGTGGGTGGTGAACAGTTGTATTGTGCATCACTTGTGTTTATTGGGCTTTGGTTTGTTTTCCTTTCCCTTTTTTATATTTTTCTTCTTATTTTCCCCTTCTTTTTATTTTTATTATTATTTATTGTTATATTGCACTTTAATTATTAAACTATTCTTATCTCAACCTGCATGTTTTACATTCCTTTGATTCTCCTCCTCATCCCACCTGGGGAAGGGGGAATGGGGGTGGTGAGGGAGTGGCTGCGTAGTACTTCGTTTCTGGCTGGGTTTAAACCATGCCTCCTGCTCTTCCCATGCTGTGGTGAAGGGTGACAACCTGTTATGGAAATCTATTCCTATTTATCAGCTCTTCTCAAGTATCTGCAAATGAGGGATGTACCAGCTAACTGATGCCCAAGTTAACAGCCCCAGGGGAGCTGGAGCACCTTGCATAGGGACAGGAGCCAGGAAAGCACCATGTCAGCAGTCCATTGCAATTTGGCAGGCAAAAATGACTTTGGCAATTTTGCTCCTCTCCTTCCTGTTGCCTGTCAGAAAAAGGACCCATCCCCTCAGGCACCATTAGAAACATCCCACAGTTGGCTAGGGATAAATAAGGGAAGTGCAAGACAAAACTTAGTTCCTGAATTAAATGAGGAATCTCTGCCTGTTGGTGGCTTGAGTGTCCTGGAGAGTGCAACCTGCGCCTTTGCTGGTTTTGTAAACTGCTGGCTAAAGCTAAAAATACTTCTTTCCTTGAGATCTTTTCTCCCACAGTTTTTTTTTGTTTTCAGGAGTTGGCACTGAAAAAAGTAACTTAAATGGAAACACAACAAAATGGGACTAAGTTTCAAGCGGAAAAGCCCTCTTAAACTATGGCCACGCACAGTCACATACTCTGCTGGGATCCTTCCCCTGCAAAGTGTGCTGCCAGCTTTACTATAGGTGTTTTCTTTCTGTTAGATGGTACCAATGCATTCATTAGTAGACCTCTGAAGATTGATTTTAGATCTGATATCACCTCAGTTGCCACTTTTCTTTCATATCCTCCTACATTATTCCTATGCCAGGTATTCCCAAGGGAATCGGGTTTTAACAATGGAAGGATTTCACTGTGCTGCCAAAAGTGCTTTGGTACTTTCCAGGCAGGTTCTTCAGGATTCATCTGGCCAGGCTGCACTCCCAGGACACCTCCTTGGTTGTCCTGCAATTCCCTTCCTCTCATCATCCTTCGTAAATACTGACTCAACTCACCTCCGTGCTGCTGAGCTCTGAGAGCTCACTGCCATTTTGGGGAACAGCAAAATTACTGTTGTCTTCAGCAAAGCTCATCACCTGTTTGTGAAAGTTCAAAGGCTGGGTATGTGGATTTAGAGTCATGTTGTCTTTGCAAAACACATTTCGCAGTTATGAACAAATTAATAAATATCACATGTGATGATTTGGCAAGCAAAAAGAGATGAGTTCCTTAAATAAACTATTAGCAACTAAAATCTGTGATCAGCTCAAATATTTATTGAGAGGAAAGCATGAATAAAAAATTGAAAGGATATTAGTTCTAAACTAAAATGTTTTCTTGGCAAACCCACATGAAAAGATTTTTAAAAAATATTTTAATGTTAGTTGGCAAAGTATTAGAAATTAATCATTAATTCCTAAACAAAAACGAAGCACTGGAAAGTATGTGAAATGTGAGGAAAGAATCACATTTTAGTATCACAGTGCCCTACCACATTCCTGACAGAGGATGTTTGTCGAAGGCCTCTAGACTTATGTTCTCAAGAACAGCTGGATGTATGAGCCATAATTTACTATTAATGAGCAAGAATGTGGTATTTCAAGTATATTATGTTACATGGAGGAAGATGTTTTGAAAACTGCATTGTAGCTGCTTGAAATTAAATGGATATTCCTCTGCCACCGCTCAAAACATAGAGTAACTGAACTGCTTGCTCCTGTTTTCCTTTGCAGTGATACCCACTTCTTTGTAGCTTCTGATATTTAGATGAAGCACTTCTTGCAGAGAGAGGGAAAAACCAAACTCTTTCCTGAACGTGTGCTTTCTTAAAGCATCGGCTTTGCTTGTCACTCAGTGACTGGTGTTAAAAACTCAGGACAACCCTTTTGGATCATCAGCATCCCAGGATAGAACAGACATAGAATGTCTATGTATCTGCATGAGATCAGGATGTATCTGTGTGAGTGGCTCTCTGATCAATGCATGCTATCTTTAAAAAATTATTTATTTTATTTTATTTTGTTTTATTTTATTTATTTTATTATTTTACTTTGCTGTAAACATTCTCTGCATTCACACTTGGAGTATTGTGCAGCAGAGTAACACACAAGAAATGGCTTTTGTCCTGGAAAACCAACAGCTTATTTCACTTGAGAAACCTGGAGCCATGTAAAAGTGTTTGTGCTCCCTCGATCTCCCTCACTTCCCCCTTTTTTTTGTTTTTAATATCTTTCTGCTCTTACAGTGCCAAAGGAAAAATTCAGTCAGAGCTGAGCCCCTGTACAAAATACAAGAGGTTTGCTGGAGTCCCCTGCTGTGCAGGGAAGAAGCATCAGCTGATTGATCCACCATGTCATTTTACCTTCTCCCAAGATTTCACAACCTTATATGTCTCTGTCTGTAAAGATCCTAAAGCAGGTGTAAATATGATTGAGGTTTTGCACTGAAAGTGAAAATCAAATGTAAGTGTTAAGGGAAAGAAGCAAGTGTGTGGAAGACGCAGCAGCTATATTCATAGGTGTCATTTCTGGATCCAAGAACATACTTGCATTTTACAATTTTGGAGACCTAGGAGTAAGGGGCTTTGAATGTCTTCCCCTCTCCTTCCAATGAGTCTCAATTTACCATGTTTGTATGCTTTTTGATTGGAAAATGCTTGCTGCTGTGCACGTTGCACATGCCACGCTGCATCCTTGCAGCCACAGTCCTTTGTGCTTGGTGTTTGCAGATGTACGGCTTTTTCCATCATACATCACAGCTGTGACAGCAGACTGATGATCTACAACTCTGAGCGCGGTAGCTCTGATGATGTGGCTGTGGCTGTAGTAATAATGTGGGCCTACTCCAGGGACAGCAATGCTGCATGGGGTTTTTTAAAGGTGAAGCAAAAGGCTTAAATACCTGCTTGTTTCCTATCTGCCTCCATCCCCAGAGCTGCTTCAAGTTCCAGATCAATGAAAAAATTAATCCATTTCTGTGGAAATATCATAAGTGGTGTGGGAGAACTCACTGATTTAGATGCTGAACAGGATATCACATAATAAAGCTTTGTAAATACAGAACTAGGGAGAAGTGCAAAGGGAAATCTGACTTTTGGATCTCTTACCCTAACAGGTAAATATTGTATCAGAAACAGGACAAACTAGTCTTCTCTGTGTCTGCAGTTTGATCAACTCTTGCAGTTTTTCCATAGGCTTATATCTCTAGCCTTCATTAAAACTCCAGTTTGTTACATACATCACATCTTTCCTAAGTAAATGAACATTACCTTCTTTGAAAGGAAATGTAAACTCTTCAAATAGTGACATCTGTTACCCACTGAAGTTCAGAAATAAAAAGGTCAAGGAATGAACTCACATTTTGTTTTTACCATATTACCTTGGTTTTAAACCACCCCACTGATTTAAATCTGAGTCATGATGCTTGATTGTTTGGGGGTAGCAACAGTACTGAATTTAGATCCTCACCGGGCAGTCACTCTCTGTCTTGCTGCAGCTGGTGGTGCTGTTCTGTAGCTGGTGGTTCCAAACCAGAACCCAAACTCCTTTCTCTCCATCTCCCAAGTGCATTAGCCAGAAATATACTGCTTGCTTTTCATGGGCTGGATGGCCCCAGTTCTGGGGCTGCCTGTTTGCATGCAGACCCCAACACTACTGCTGTCCCTGCCAGCCAGGCTACATTTACAGCCATGGGAAACTGCCTTTCTCTGAAGCCCAGATATGTGAAAGGAGAAGACATGTATTGACTTCAGCAAGATTTGACTCAAGACGAAGCCTCATGCATCACACAAAAGTTGGGAACACTGCCTGTGCACACTGATATAAATAGTGCAATGTGCTTTTCTTGTGGGTCTGTTTTGGGCTTTTTTTTTAATTTAGGTATTCTATATTCAAAACATATATTTCAGCTAAGGCCAAATGGTTTTAAAAGGTGAATTCAAAAGTATCTGAATTAGTGAAAGTAAAGTAATTCCATTTTTTCTCTGGGAAATGAAAGAAGCAACTGCACTGGCAGACATATCTGCTAGTGTTAATTAAGCTGTTCAATAGCTGTTTGCAGAGGACCTTACACTTATATGTCACTGAAAAGGAAAAAGCATCACAAATGAACTGACCCCCAGCTCTGGCTGAAGGAGAGAGGAGCTCCTCACATGAACCATATACAAGCTCCCTCCTTTGTGAAGTTGCTATCCTAATATTGTAGTAATAGTATTATAGAAAAGGTAAAGGATGGGCTTTATTTGCCCACATAAAGCAAACTGCATCTTGTGGTAGCTTACTGCATAAAAATGGAGTAATCACCAAACACCATTGCATTGCTAGGTTGCATACAGTCAAGATGAAACATGCTGAGAGGGGTCAGTTTTCTTCCAGTTCAGCTGTTCTGAAGCCCCAGGTCTGCTTCCCTGTTGCCCACAGCTGGTGGAGATCAAGCTTTGTCCAAAATGTCCACACACCCTCAGAGAATACTTGGGATTTTTGCCTACTGGAATTAAAGCCTATTACTTCCCTTTCTGTCCTCACTGACTAATGAGAATTGGTCCCAGTCTTCTTAATAATGTCCCTTAACATGCCTGTAGGTAGTTACATGTCCCTTCAGCCCTCTCTTCTCCAGTCTGAACATGCCTTTCTCTCACAGATCTTATTTTCCAAATCCTTTATCACCTTTGTTGCTTTTCTGTGAGCTCTTCCCAATTAATCTTTAACGAAAATGTGCCCAGCACCAAATGCACTGTGCCATTGCCTCTGTGCTGAAAGAGAGCAGCATAATTAGCATAATTATCTCGCCTGGTTTTCCCACAGCTCTGCTATTAACTGTTGTATTGCTGGGGCACCTTGTCCTGCTGGCAGCATGCAAATCCAGGCTTCTCCTGAGCACAAGCTGATGCTCCATCCCTGGCACTATTCAAGGCCAGGTTGGAAGGGGGTTTGAGCAGCCTGGTCTAGTGTGAGGTGTCCCTGCCCATGGCAGGGGGGTTGGAACTACATGATCTTAAGGTCCTTTACAACCCAAACCATTCTACGATTCTATGTAGCATTTGGCTGTTCATCTGGGAGTCATTTTTACGAGTCCCTGCAGAGGCAGATACTGTTTTGCCAGCAGAGTCCAGCCGCTGCCTTCAGGCAGACCTTGTCTACAGGATGCAAAGTGGAAAGTATTAAAACCTAGGAAAAGCCATGGGGAGCCCCTGCCCCAGAGGCTCCAGGAGTGGGTGGCTCCAGGAGGAGCTGGTGGCCCTGCTCTTCCAAGGGGGACACTGACCACATTGGATGCCAGCCTGGGCAAACCCAGTGTCTGTGCCAATGCCTCCCAGGGATGCAAGGCTTAACAGCTGTAAAAAGCTTACTGCCTCTGGCTGCTGGTAGGGATGTTGGCTTCAAAACAGCAATGTCTGCAAAGATTGTTCACATGCCTCAAAAAGCACTGCCCCCCGGTCACAGCTGTGGCACCCAGAGAAGCCCATCTCAGCTGGCTGGATGCTGCATCTGTCAGAGCGGTGCTGCTGGCTTGTGTTAATCTTAAGGTTTTAATGGTGACCTCTAGATCCTATAGCAAAACAACACTCCTCCCAGCATTTTCTATTGCCATGCTGCAGTGGTGCATTTTATTATTCCTTGCAGAACATTGACTTTATTGAATCTCAGCGCATTTCTTCAATTTATCTCCCAAACAACACATTATACTTTAATCCTGTCCTTCTCGTTATTTGCATATCTTCCTTGGTTTGAATGGTACCTAAATAGGAGCTTGCTCTTAAAGGCACGGATAGATTTGCATGTGTGACTATGCCAAGAGCTGCTAATGAAAATATCAACAAGCATGGGGGAATAAACTTGCCACCTGTGGAGTCTTGTCTGGCATCCTCATTCAGCCTAATAAAGAATCATTCATGTTTAATTGCTACATTTGATTGTTTAATTACAGTTATTTTACATGCCATCTTGTAGTTTTGTCGTTGCTTTAGACACTATCTGCTACCTTACTCTTTTTGAATAGTGAATTATACTATAATAGAAAGTCATTTTAGTCAAAGAATTAGAATCAGGCCTTTTAATTGTAATCAGTATTTTTTTTAAAAAGATCTGCTCATAACACTCTTTCTATGTAATGTTGCTGTATAGATTCAAAACTAGGCTTTTTTTTTCTGTGCAACAAGAATTATAACACTCTTGCAGGGCCACAATACAAGTAGCCTCATCTTCTTACTGAGTTTTATCAAATTAAGTTTACTTTGTTTAAATGCCAATTTGTTTTAAGCACTGCAAGTTTTTTTTGTACAGGCTTAACTTAGCATAAAATTAGCTTATTGCAGGTTCACTTAGCTGGGCAGTGTTCTGACTTCAGATCAATACAAATCTGTCCTAAACTTCAATAAGATGGTCTGCTTGCAAACCTGGCAACTGTTTAAGTAAATGAATGGAAAGGAAAACTCCTCTGCTTCTTCAGCTGTGCCTTCTTGGTGCTCCCATCCTGTAAATCGTGAGGAGGTACTTACCAGCTCAGAGCCCTGGGGCAGCCCCTTGCCTTGGCAGGTGGTGGTTTCTCTCTGTGAGAATGTCTCCCTGAACCCAGTTCATAGAGCAGGTGTTGGTGGCCTCTCTGGGTTAATAATAGACCTGACCTGAGCAGCCTCATCATGCGTTCCCCAACAGCTATGAACTGCCTGTCCCTGCCTTTCACTTACCTTTCAAGAGGGGAAATTCTCTTTTAACTAATGTGATTAAAGACTGGAGCAATGAAACAGCTCCAGTTCATCAGCAGTCCTTCCTTTACATTTCTGTAAACTGTACTGTGTTCCCTGCAAAGCAGACCACCATACGTCAAGCAGTCCCGAGCTCCCCTCTTTGCTTTCTGAGTGGGGCAAGGTGTTGCTGCCTCGCTCTGAGCTCCCCTGGTTTGGCTTCTCATCTTGTGCGTTGGCACATGTAGGTACCCTACCTCCAGACTCCCATCCATGGGAGTGTGCTACACTCCATCTTGATAGTATCTGCACATTTGTCCTTTCTGGTTTTTGTACACATTTGGTCAGTCACCCCTCCTGGGGTGCTGGTCTCTGACAAACTTATGTAGAAGCAACGGAAAAATCACAGAATCATAGAACAGTTTGGGCTGGAAGGGACCTTCAAAGGTCATATAGTCCAACCTCCCTGCAGTGAGCAGGGACATCTTGAACTAGATGATCAGGCCATTCAAGGTCTACCCTTTCTGTCATCTTTTCTTCAACCTTATGATATTCCCAAGGCTTCATACCAACAACTGCCATCCTCAGGCATTTTCCAGTCCCCTCCTCCTTTGGACAGTGGTGATCCCCACTATGGCACCAACTTTTCTGCCACAGGTACATGTAACCACACAGTGCTCCTCCCTTCCCACATCTGAAAATAAAAGACCGGGTGACTGCAAGTACCACACATACTGTCTGGCTTTGCCTCTGGCTTGCTCACCAGGGAGCAGATTTCTCAGTGCTTCAACTCCCCCTCTTAGATGAATAATGACAATCTGTGATTTGTATGCCCAGGCAGCTGCAATGGTGAAGGCTGCACTGATACTCCTTGGATCAGGCTGCGAAGAAACATGGCTGCATGGGGAAATGTGCCCATTGAAGATGGTGCTCTGCCTTTTGACATTCTTTTCTCCCAGTTTTAGGCTTTTTGGTTTTTTAACCTTGGCCATTTCTGTGTGACCAGTATAGGTACAGGAGGATGAAGGTCTCCGTTTTACCCCTGCTTTTGCTCCTCCTTTGATAATGCCTAAATCTGTCTTTGAGCTATTTGTTTGGCTGCTCTGCCTATCCAGAAGAGAGGCAACTTTCTCAGACTTGTCTTTAACTTCATTGCTTAATAGGAGAAAACTTTAGGACACTAGCAACCAGCTGGTGCCCAGAATTTACAGAGAAAATATGGAAAAGGCATCTACCAAAATGAATAAACAATGGATAACTTCATGGCACTGCACTGTGTGAGGGTTCTCCATAAAAAAGAAAGTAAAAAGAAAAGATAAGTGATCTGAAGAGCTGCAGGCCAGTTTAATGCTAGTTATTTTCCTGCTTGGAGGCCCTAGGGGATTTCCCTCTGGATGCATCTTGAGCATGTTCCCAGGAAATTCTTCCCTTGTTTATACCGCTGCCTTGCCTTTCCCCTTCTCACCTCGTACAGCTCAGAAATGACATGCCACCTGAGTGCTTTTTTTCAGGATAATTTCAGCTACTTCTTGCTCAGTTAAGATTTTGTAAAAGATGAGGCTCATGTACTCAAATCAGTTTAAAGTGCTTTGCAGGAATGTGGCAGAGGAATACTAAATCGTTATTCAACATTTGACCAGAAATGAAAATAATCTACACTCATAGCTAGTTTCTTAAAATGGCCAGTGTAATTACTAATATGCTGTACAAGAAGGTAGGAAACAACTATTTCTGCAGACAAGGAGCATCTTACTGAGACAAAGCTACAGCAAAGCAGGCAATTTTCAGTTCTTTTTCAGAAAGCTTTTTATGTCCTTTCTTGCCTTTGCACTCATAGAAAGCCAATTTTCCATGTCCCTACTACACTCAAAATGGGGCAAGATTTTAAAGATACAGCTCCACTCCATTTGACTGCAGCAGACTAAAAGAAAAATGAAGTTCAGCACTTAACTGATCCCTCTGCACTATTTCAGGGTAAATTAAAAATCAAAATGTCAAGAGGTTCAATATGTCAGTGGGCCTTTTGACAGAGCAGCCACTTTGAAGCCTGAATGGGAACTGTGCTCTTTTTTGAAACCAAAACCAAATGTGTGCAGCTGCTGCACTGTTTCAAAATTCAGGTCCTTCATCTTTGTATTTCTTTTGTAACAAAATTAGTAAAATATTCCAGCTGCTGTTCTACTTATTCTCAGAGCTGAAAGCCTCCATTTAATAGAACTGCTACCTATTTGTTAGGATGGATAATCTTCATTATCTGCATTAACGTAAAACCTGGGAGTCTTACAGTCTGCCTTCTTCCCCTGAGCAAAACTGTATTTACTGCCCGCAATGTCTTTATCTTGCCTGGCCTCCTACAAATCATTTTTTGTTTTGCCGTCTCAGTTTGTGTTTGTAAAACAGGAAAGATAATAAATGATAATACTTACCTTCTTCACAAAGATGTGGTGAAGATTAATTAGCTGTTGTTTATACAAAGATTGGCAATAGTGATCTGCAGGTTTGCAAAACACTCGAGCGATTGCTATCGCTGCCGTGCTTGACAAAGAAGCACAGTCAAGGACAGGAGCTGGTGCCACTGCAATCATTTACAGGACTGATGATATAGGTGGCCTTGAAGAAAACTCCCCAAAACCATTTGCATCTGCACCTAAAAGAAGGAGAAAATGCGTACCAGGGCACTCAGAAGTTCAGTTTGCAAAGCAGCATGTGCAGGACAGCACCAAGGCAGCCCTGCTCCTTTGTACCTTAGCAAAAGCAGTGTTACCTACTAGTTTTAAGGGCGAGATTTTGCCTCGTTGGAGCCTGTGAATGCAATCATGTGCTATTAGCACATGGCAAGAGAGTATCTGGATATTGTGAAGAGGCTTGCCATGCCACAGGGGCCACAGACACAGAGCTCAGCTGAGCATGGGACTGGTGGTCTGAATGGGAGCCTAAGGCAGAATTTGGTGAAGCTCAGACTTTGTTCTGAACAAAGCTGGGAGCAGCCAGCTAGCCCTGAAGGTGCTCTCCGCTGCCCAGCAGGCTGCTCCTCACCTGGCCACACACTCTCCACTCTTGGCCAGGCAGCGTGGGTTGGCATGGACTTGAATTGGAGTCCCCCTCGAGGAAGATGCTCCTTCACCGCTTTGGCCTTGGAATCCCTGGGGTCTCCATTACTTACCAGCGGCATTCCCTGTCCCTCACCTCAAACCCTTTAGTCTGCTGCAAAAGGCACACAGGATAAGCAATCCAGATTGCTCATTCAGTAACCTCCTAGATAGTGTTAAATTTCCTCCTCCTGAACTTTGCTATGGATGCAGTGATGGATTCAACCTCTCCCACTCACATACGCTTCCCTTGCCAGTCACTGCATATATGTATTGTGCTAGAGCAAATTGATGCCTTTGGCGCTCAGCCTGCTGCGTTAGTTAGACACTTACGGGCTGTCCAGTCAGCAGGTTAGGCTATTTTCATAGTGAACCATCCACAGTGAAATGTGTTTTTCCCCACAGCTGCCCAATTTGTTCTTGTAGGTGTTTTTGAGCATGGCCAGCTTTCAGCCTGAGCTTGCTGCAGGCAAGGACTGTCTCTGTGTGAAACAAAGGGAGGCTGTGCTGGCCTGAGCGCCTTGTCCTCAACTTTCCCCTGATTCCCCACAGCTCTCCACAGGATCCAGTTGTTGCTTTTCACCTTCCTCAGCAACTCCTTGCCACCCTGACAGCCTCCCCTGCTCTCCTGTGCTGCGACACTGCCTGTGGCAAGGAGACATGGCATGTCCAAACATGATGACAGCAAATGGTGAACTCCCCCTGGGCAAAGCAGGGTCTGTGGCTATTGCTGGCAGTGACCAGCAGCCAGTGATGGCTGGGTCAGGGCACTGTAGGTTGGTGACACAGCAGATGGGACTTTTGTATCTGAAGCTTTGTTCCTGTTGCAGCCAAAGGGGTGCAGGTGATCAGCAGGAGCTGGTTGCGGAGATGCTGATCCTTCCATAACTCATGACTGCTTTTGTCAAATCATCTGATGGCACCTGGATAAGATTCCAGGGGTGATTTTCCTGCTTTGGCAGAGACCAAAACACTCTGTCAAGAAGAGGTGAATTTAGCACAGTACATGTGTGAGATCTGGGACACTGATACCACAGTTACCATCTTGACCAGCAGGTACCAGGCCAGATGGCTGGTCTATCCTTGAACAACTGGATATTACAGTCCCTTGAAGCCCAAGATCTTTGTGTTTCTTTACTTACAGCCCTTCCTGCATAGCTATGCATTTGTCCTGGTCCTCTTCAACAGTCCACTTGCTCCTCTGTTAGTCTCGTTTCTGCTGCATACATCCCTAGGTACAGACTACCGCCACCTGAAGAAAAAATGCAGCCAACACCAACCGTTCATTAACTCCTTTCACATTGTGGCAAAAGCAGCACCGATCAAACTTCCGTGTTCTGTAAAGTTACAATTTCTCAGCAATGCTTTTTTAACAGGAGAGGTTCAGTTGCTATGGTGGACACTTATGCCAGTAAGGTCAAAATCTACAGGTTAGACTGTACAAGGCTAAAAGTGCATGCCATATGATTTCAAGCTATAGACATCCATTTAATGGTGTGAGCTTAAAGGAAGGATGTATATATGGGGCAATTTGTGTTGCAAAGTACATGCAGGTGACAGTGCAATATGATGGGAGATGTTATCACTGAGATTAGAATTTACTCTTATAGCCCAAATTGGGATAGTATTTGTCTGGGAAATGATGGTACCCTGGAAAAAAATACTAAACTTCTGATCATTTAATATTGACTGTGCCCAGTAAATATCCCTTCAGTTTCTTATTTCCAGCTAAGATTAATTTTCTGATCAAAGAAAATTTGATCAGAACTGCATAGACAGTGCAACAGCAGTGATATTACATGGCTTGAGGATATGCGTTGTACCTTTGAATCTCTGCAGGAAAGCCAGCTAGGAGGGGATGATGATGGCTTGTGGTAGAAGTTCTGCAAGAAATAATAACTACTCTTTGGTTTTGGAAAGGAGTTGTTTTTATGTATTTTTTTCCCACTGTCAATCAGAGAAGCCCTTTCCTCTCTTTGAAAGTACAGTCTTTGTTTTACACCTGCAAAACTCAACGATTTTGTTGTTGTTGAACCCTGTGCTCATTACAGTTATTGCTATTTTAATTTCTTCAAAGAAGACCAGAAGTAGAGATGAATGCTACCACAGCATTTGTTTTGGTGTTAGCAGCTACGTTAACGAGATTAATCTTGGTCCTCCCATCTTTCTGCCCTGTCCAGTGTGATAGATAGCCCCCTTTTCCTTCCCCTCCTACTTCTCTCTATTGCTGCTAGATCAGCTTCTCTCATCACAGGTGGAGCATCCCACTCACACAAGCTGTGAATTGTTTCTGGGTAGCCCTTCACCAGCCGTTTCACAATATTGCCTTCTTTGCTTTTTTACTACCATCACATTAAATATTCTCTGCTTCACAGTGCTTGTTAAGTGGATGGTTTGCTACTAATATCTGGCTCTGAATGGAAACATCTTACTCGGAGTATTCCCAGCACCATTTGCTGCCTCTATTTCCATTTCTAGAAAGGGTTTCACTGATATCTGAGAAGCAGGGGAGGAATCGGGATATGGTTGACACAAATCCCAGAAAACACTTGTCTGTCTTGTGCACTAATTAGCGTAGACTTGGTCAAAAGTGTTCTGAACTCTTATTTATTTATTTTACTCATTTCTATAGCATCTATCACCATGACAGCAATGTGCTTCAATGGCAGGAAATTAAAACACAAAATGCAGGCAGCTAATCAAATGCAGAAGCAAACAGAAGAATTTTGTGCAGAGCCCTTGGTGTCGCTACGGTCTTGCTTTGACAGGTAGTTGAGTTTCTGCAGGGAAAAAAAAAACGATGTTTTGTTTCTTTCGAATTCCCTTTTCCCTTGGAAGCGTAAACATGAAATTACTCTATCTTCCTCTGTTGGGATGTCTTATTTATTTTCCTGCTAGTGGCTGTTCAAGAGGATGATGTTTAATTATTTCCTGGGTTTAATTCATGGCTTGTATGGTTCAGTATGAGGATTATGGTAGGACTGGTGTGGACTGAGGCACAGCCTGGTAGTAGCAGCTCCATAGCCAGGATCTGTTCACCATAGCTGCCCAGGCTCCACCAGTGGTCCTCTCTGTGGTGTGCTGTCTCTTATTAGCAGTCTTATTTTACCCTCTGCCCTTCTGGGGCTGTGCAGGCATCAGCAGATCTCTGTGCACAGGCAGGGGCTGAACACTACCTCAAGGCTCCTGGGGTGCAGCACACTTTTCTGGCAGGAGCAGGTGAAAGGGCAGCCATACAGCTTGGTCCCATGCATCGAGCTGCCTGCTTAGCCAGGACAGAGGCAAAGAAAAAGGCAGAAGGAAAACAATTCCATGCAAATTATCTCAAACCTTTTAAAAATGTTTGTTTTGAAGGATCCAAACTAGACCTCGTCTGGGCTTCATGAGGCTTACTTCAGCAGTATTTGAACACAAATATTACCGCAGTTATCTATTCAGTTCAAGCATGTCACAATTTTTCTCCAGTTTTCCCTTTCTGTGCTGTAGCCAATTCCTAACTCCGCATGTTACACCCTCTCCCATGGGCATCATTCACACACAAACCCAAATCCCTCCAACCCCAGGACATGGCAGTAATGAGTGCCGAATCCCAGGGCAGATTGTTGAGGGCCACATATGAGTAAGTAGAATTAGGGCAAGAACTATGCTCATCTGATGCCCTTCATCTTAGACACCAGGCTGTGTGGTGCAATGCTCACCTCCCTGCTCAGCACACAAGGTTTTTTTTGCTGGAAAGTGGCTAGCTGATGTTAGGGCATATGTTTATGACTACATCTACGTCTTTGGGTGTGAGGTGCAGTTGTGTGATAGAAGCGTTTTGGACTTCAGGTGTTTGGGCAATTCCTATGTTTAAAATTATTGTTTAAAAAGAAAGCTCTTTGAGGAAAATATTTAAAAGAAAGCTCTTTAAAGAAGTATTGAAATAAGCCATGGAGACAGCCTAGTAAAAGGGTAACAAAACCATTTGGGCCTCTTTTTAACCTTGACAGGGACCCTTTGAGCTCTTTACATAAGGTATTGAATACGTCAATCACAGTCTCTCCGCTGTTTGAGACTCGAATCAGAAGTCTGCTAACTTCTCTTGAACACTTTCATCAAATCATCATCTTATACTGGAGTCTTCAGATGATTTCTTTTGGGAGCAACAGAATTTCACAAACGCCAATCTTTGTATTATTCCCCCTGCACCTAAATTAGGTTTTGTATTCTTTTGAGTAAACAGTTCAAACAGCTAAGCATACCTACCAAGGAGCATCCTACCAGGATGCTTTCCTAATAAGCTTTCTTTAGTATTGAAAACTGAAATACATTTTTCTTGATTAGTGTTGATAAAATGTCTGCCATGTGAGCAATGAATCACACAAAGCTTGAGTCCTTCCCTGCACCCAGCAAGTCTGTGCAGGTGGGTAGAGTTTTTTTTGCTTTGCTCCTGCAAGCTAAGTCCAGGTTTCATAGTCATTGAGGCACTTGTCTCATAAATCCACATACTAACATTAGCAGTCTAACTCTTCTCAAAATAATTACATTGCTTCTATTTGGGGTTGTAAACTTGGGTGTGTTGTTAAGAAGCAGTTGTGTTTCACTCTCCAAATGACCAAAGCAACTGGGTTTTCTCTCAGGTGAGAGATGCTTCACAAATCTGATATACTCATTACTTGCCTGCCCATCCAGGTGCATCTAGGATAAAGATATTTACGAGTGGGCATTTTTCATCAGTGAGTTACAATAATGAATACTTTAGTCTCTTTTTTACTTCTCTATCCATCTTTTTGAATTATTTACTTGATATTAATTACTGAAAGCTCTCACTGTTTTGCGGAGCCGTTATAACCAAGTAGTGTTATTTCTTGCCATAAGGGTGCAGCAAGGTTAAATACCAAAAGCCACTTGATGTGATTTTGCAGAGATTTTGGGCATATGGAGCCACAAAAGCCCCTGAGGCTGTCATCAGATCCACTTGGCATCTGTAATCAGGAGGAGCAAGCTGATTGTCTTTGCTTTTCATAACTCTGCCTCTGAGTAGGAACTCTCCAAACTATTTCATCTGATAATGTCTTGGTGAAACTTTCATTTTATGTATGTAGCTAGGCAGTCTCTCCTTGCTTTGAAAACTGATTTTATATTGTGGCATTTTTATCTCGTATTTGCTTTATGTTTGTAGGTGCCAGTCTACTGGCTACTAGTTTCTGAAGTAGTGAATGTTAGCACTTGAGTAGTACTCACTATTGGTCAGGTTCAGGCTGAAGCCTATTTAATTATTTTTTTATTATTATTTAAAAGTTATAAATTATTCTCTGGGCTGCAGATACCTTCAGTTCTCTGTACTTGGAAACAAATCAAAGTTTGTTTTCCATTCATCCCAGGAAAATAACTTTACGAACCCTACAGTCAACTATATGAACATAATCACGCAGTGCGCTTTAAAAATGGAAGTAACCCCCAAAAGGCTTTTGCTGCATAGGGAATGGGTGGAGCTCACAAGTGCCTGCTAAGGATAATGGACTCTGTATTTCAGCTCTGTTCTCTGATCCATAGGGGCAATTCCTCTCAACCTGATCCCAAACTCTGCTGAAAACTGTTGTATTTAAAAGCCCTTGGGAGAGTATTTCATGGAATTGAGATTAGAAAGCAAGAACTGAAAAGTGGAAAGTGCTCCATGATGTATTTTTTAGCAGCTTAGGATTGACTCATTCTAGTATTTGTGTCTGGGCCCTATTCACTGCTGCCTCATAGATCAATGGCACAATGGAGTCCCAGCTCTTGTTGATGCAGCATAGGGGAATGGGATCCTTTAGCTCCCAGGACTATAAAATGTCTAATAAACTCTGGAGCAAGAGTGCCAGATTTGTGCAGCATTGCCAGCTGCTCTAGCCTTGTTGTCTATTAAGTTGTGGTTTTAGTTTCATTATTGATGGGGACTGCCGATAGTTGAGCAAATGACATTGCTTGCAGATTTGAGGTACTTTGATAAAGCATCATTGACATTAGAGTGCTGAAAGAGGCTAACAGTAAAAGAAAACCGGTCAGAAAAGAGCCCTTGATATGTACAGAGTGAATTTATGATTCACCTCGCTTACTTCTCCTTTGGAGACTAGGAAGCCTCCAAAGTTGCACCTATGGGGTTCATACATGAACACGTGTTGCAGGAGGCAGGGGAAGACTAAAATTGTGCATACCAGAGGAAGAAGAAGACCCAGCTATGGGAGATCATGGCTCATAGCAGGAGCAAAGCCATTTGGTGGAAATCCCGTTCACCAGAGCTCTCCTAGCACATCCCTGTTGTACCTCTGCCTTCTCATTTCCCTTCTGCCAGACAGGATCTGGATCAGAAAACAGAAGCAATCCTAAGTTCACCACCTAATTAAAAACTATTTGCTCATTATTTCATAAGCTTCTTTCTCCTATATCGGCATGATTTGTAAAGATGACTCCAGCTGCTGTGCCTCCTCTTGCCAGGAAGGAGGGATTCACTGCAGTGAGAAATCAGTTTAAATTCACATGAGCACTGTCAACCCTCAGTCATGTCAGGAAACTCAGGCTGGCTGCAGGAATCTTAGTAGGAAGTTCAAATGCCTTGGTCTCAAATGATCATCTGCTACTGCAGAACCCAAACCAGGGAGTCCCTGAGCATGAGTTTGCGTCTCTCTGTCTTTTTCTACCCACTGCTCTGTAGCTCCTTTTATATCTTTGGAATAAATTCCATAATCACTCTGAAAATGGTGCAAAACGTGATCTTGCATACAGACATTGTTGCAGTGGGTTGGGGGAACAGTTTCCTACTCTGCTTTGCTTGCTCCCTGTGCATTGTCACCAGGGGCATGTTGCAACTCCTGACAGTATTGTATTTATTGCTTTCTTTAATCCTATGGGACATGACATCAAGCACACCTAGGGGAAGTTAGGCAACAATTTCAGTCTCTAGTGTCTTTAGTTCAAGCTCTTCAAATTCAGTAGCAGGCACTCAAATAGAAGCAAATTAATATGAGCCAGCATCCTCAGCTCCCATTTAATCTGCTGACTATTGATGTCTTTGATCAATCTCTAGATATTATATCTTGAAAAGAGAATCCTGTAAGCCACAGGCAGGATCAGTTTCTGCATCTTGGACATCTCAGACAACGGAAAACAAAATCCGTAGCGTTAATCCTGGCAAAAATGCAAAAGAAAATGTTCCCTTGAGTCTTACCCGGGCTAAGGTCTATATGGGTGGTAATTAGAACAGCTATCACCCATGCTTGTATCTTGCTTGTTCTTGGTTTGCAAGTCTGCTGTCACTGCCCAGTGCCTGATGGCTCTTGACACCCTTCCTAATGCATTTCTGATCTCTCAGTCTTCACCATCAGTGGCTGCAGCACTGGGAAAAAAAAATGGTAAGTGCTGGTGTGTTACTGCAAGGTACAGAAAGCAAGAAGCTTGTGAGCTAAGAGTTTCTTTTAAAGAATGCAGATCGGAGGTTTTGTGCTAACAACACTCTTCAATTATTTAAAATTTGTTAAAATTACTGGATATTTAAAAATATTCAGGGGAATAATTTCTATGCCCTTCTGTTTTTCCCTTCTCTTTACTGCCACATAGAGTCTCAGCCATTAAAAATGCGAAAGAATTACTGTAATGAAAATGAGGGAGATGGCAATGGCATGTTGGACAAAAACACAACCTGTGCTTGGTGAAGCTGTATATCCTTATCAGAAGACACCAAGAGGTGGAGGATTCATTACTTTCATCAATACCTTGTTCAGAGCTTTTCACTCTTCATCTTAAAAATGCATTTTTACTGTCTCAGATTTGTTTGTCTCAAGCTTACAGCTATCTGGTCTTTTTCTCTCCCACATTAAAGAACTTCATCATTCCCACTGTTTCTAATAGTACATAGTAATCAAGCCACCTCTCAGTCTTCTTTTTGATCCACTAAGCAGATTGTACTTTTTATGTTTCTCACTCTAAAGCACTTTCTTAAGATCTTAAACACTTTCTCTGGCACTTACTGTGGCTTTTCCTTTTCTGTGCAGTCACGCATTTTGCTACACCCTTATTAAAAAAGATGAACTTTAGAGCTGAGCGTTGTCAGCAGATGGCCTCAATTAGACTACATACAAACCAAAAATCCCATGCCTGAATCAGCTTACATTCCCCTCTTGGCATAGAGGAATTATTCTACCTCCTTTTGGTGTGGCTTTGCCCTGATGACCTATGTTCAGTTGCTCCTCTATTATGACCTTAAACCATTTGCCGCTACTGTGGGATTACCCTGCTGCTCATTTCCAGGTGGGGCTTCTACTCCACATCCCTGCCCTTTACACCTGCCTGTAGTACCTGCAGTTTGAGTCAGCCTAACCAAATGTTGCACCATCTCCCACATGATTTACGGTTTCTCTGAGGAACTTTTAGAGAGATGGCTAGTACCTAACAGGGTGTGACCTAGTGCCTCCTGCCCCAGCTCCACAGAGCAGATTTATCCTGGGAAGGGACTCTGGGCCATGGGAGATCATAAAATGAATCCCCCAGGCCTGTCTCTTTCACCAGTTAAATGAGAAAAAAATTATCTCCTTGGCTTTATCAGTAAATTTGGTGCTCTTGGCCTCAGACTTGTGACAGACCTGTTGCTACCTGTCACATCTTCATGAGGAGTCTTGGGTGGAAAATTATTTTGATGTCTTGGTTACTTCTGACCTGCAGTGGAATCATTGTATCCTACTCAAAAGTACCTCAGTTCTTCATCCATTTAATGCAATCTTTGCTGATACTGTGAAGTGTTGGGGATTTTTTTATATACAGTGCTGTACAGTACTAAGCGAAGCACCTGACAATGGAAGGAAGATTGCTGTATCACCAAATCCATCATCAAAAAGAGAAATATTTTTTGAGACAGGGTTTCCATTTATAATAATGCTGATTGACATTAATTATGGCTTAAAAATCTGTATCAGCACTTCCATTTGGCAGAATAATGATGCCACAAAGTTCCTTCAGCAGTAAGAAAAATGTAATGCCTCCACATTAGTCCCCAGCAGTTTCTCTGGTGCTGTCCACAGTGATGTGTGGGTGTTGCTCTGTGACAGAAGGAAGGTACTCCTGAATACATCACAAGGAAGGTACTCCCTCCCCTTTTAAAATATCTTGATTTTCCAGTCGGGTTTGCATGCTCAGGCTTTAGCTTTGCTGCTCAACTCCACTTTATGAGCATGGCAGAGTGATTTATTAAGGACTTCAAGAGGGAGACACGAGGGTCACAGCCGCATGGCACTCACAGGGCTGGCGAAGCCCCTCTCCCCATCTGTCTCTGCTATTTGTAGCTATATGTGGTGGCAGTGCAGTAAAGGCATTCACCCATTAAAATACTTTCAGTGCTCGTGCTTATGACTTAAATAAAGGCTTTTGGTTTTCCAGGCAAGGGTTTTAGAGATGTCCATCTCTTCATCTGCTTTCTTTTGTCCTTTGCGTGTTGTTATTGCTTACATTCTTAAAGCTCCACAAATTGTAAGCCTGTGGCTTGCAGTGAAGGCATGCTGGTATATGATTTATAGAGGGTCCTACAAATCATGTTGCACAGAGCACAACCCCTTCCCCCACAGCAACAGCCATCATTTCAGAGCAGCATGGTCTTCAAGGGAGCTAAGCTGTCCTTTTCCTGCTGAGATTTAGGAAGCCAAACAGTAAAATGCAGCTAAGAGTGAGAGTAAACATGCCACAATAACAACCTGGCATTTAAGTTTCAGCAGGGCTTAAGGTGGCCTCAGAGAAGCTCTTGCTTACCATTGGTAATATATTATAACATTAACAGGCATCTGCATATTGGTTTAATGGTTTTACAGATAGATATATATATAAAACCCCAATATGCAAGAATGTCAGCAAGGAGATAAAATGACTTCAAGGTTTAAAAGGCAAGCAGAACTTCCTAATAGTTAAAGGAACTGTATAAATATCCATTATTAATTGTGGTCTCAGTTTACCAATCCGGTCAAACCTCAGAGGGGGTGTAGCAGACCTGAGAGCACAATCTGACTCTGTGACCACTAACCTCAAGACTTTTCA
Organism: Pezoporus wallicus; assembly: GCF_028554395.1. Lineage (NCBI taxonomy): Eukaryota > Metazoa > Chordata > Aves > Psittaciformes > Psittacidae > Pezoporus > Pezoporus wallicus. Next base: position 2,621,190 of record NW_026637266.1, read on the forward strand.
GCCACCCTCAGCACCACTCCAGAAAGACATTACATATGATGCTCCATAGGGCACATGGCAATGCCAACGTATACAACAAATGCTTAAAAACCCTGCAGCCCTCCCAGGCTCCCAAATACGGGGAAGGGATGCTCTTACCCAGTGTCCCTCCTAGCGGCTGGTGCAGCTCCCGGACTTCAATACTCAGTTGGGGAGAGGCTATCAGTGTAGAAAGTTTGGGGATCCAACTTGGTCTTGGCTAGCTTTGGCTTACAGTGAATAGAAGAGCTTTGTAAAATTGCTTATGCTGCTTTCCCCTTCCTCCTGTTCTCTGTGCTGATCAGAGAATCACAGAATAATTCAGACTGGGAGGGACTCGGGGGTCATGTAGGGCACAAAGCAGCCCCAACTAAATCAGGTCATGCACAGCCTTGCCTAGATGGGGTTATAATATTGCTGAGGATGGAGACCACAGCCTCAGTGGGCTCCTGCTTCAGTGTTTTCACTGCCCTTCTTGTGAAGAAATATTTTGCTAATCTCTGATCCAAATTTCCTGCAGGCCAACTTGCATCCATTACCGTTTATCCTATCCTCTGTACCTCTGGGAAGAGTCCAGTTCAGACTTTTCTTTGCAGCTGCTCGAGGTCAATGGAAGCACAGCCCCACACTTTGCCAGCTCTGTTGATTTTTGTGAGTCTAAAGAGTTAATGCAATAGAACATCACAAGGAAAACAGATTTGGTGTCTCAAAAGGAAGGATTTACCATACAGTGAAACAACTGGATTAACAGATTGTGATTTACACAAAATAGTTTACCAAGGAAGTTGCCAAATAGTAGAATTTATTATTTTTTTGTTGTTGCTTTTTACTAAATTAAATTGTGGACCTGGGAGGGGAATGTTCATCAGCAAGTTATGCCCTTCTAAAAATAACCAAAATATTGCTGGAGCTATAGACTAATGCCTTAGCAAGATGCATGATCTCCTTAATGAAAAAGGAAATTCTAGCCACTGTGATACTCCATCTGATGAGGACACTTAGCTGTGATGGGGTGGAATAACTTGCTTTATTATACTAAAGTGAACCACACTGCGAGTGTTGGGGGTATGGTTAATGCAAGTACAGAGAAATTACGGAGTGTCTGTTTTGACTTTCCGATTTCCTCTAATGGACACAGAGCCTTCAGGCCAAGCGCTTGGAGAGTTTTGTGCCATGCCATTTTCTCCAGTTATTACCTACGCGTTTCCTCCAAAGTAGCTGGTGTCAGCAGCTCATTCACAAACCTGGCATTTACAGCTGGGAATTTAAAGGGCTCGCCTCCCACATCTGGCATCCTTCATTTCTACCCCATTTGCCTTTAATGACACATTAGCCATTTTAATGTGTTAACCGATGTCACCTGCACGGTGCAGGAAATGCATCAAAATCAACACCTCCCCACGGGGTTTTGCCTGTGGATTTTATTAGCTCAGTGTTCATCCTCCTACAGTGGCTATTCTTCTCTCATTAAGACCCACCTTAGCTCCCTGCTTAGATGCTGCACTGGTGAAGGCAGCACGCTGCGCTACTGATGGGGAGATGGGAGGTGCTTTTGGGGGCCCTGCTCCTGCAGTAAAAATGGCTTTCCCAGTGTGAAAGGCTGTTGTAGGGGAAGATGAGGCAAACCTCCCAGGGGAAGCACACACACCACACACACTCCACCATGCATTCAGTTACAGGGACCTTGAATAGGGCTTTATAAGAAAGCTTTTTTGTTTCCGTACTGCTGTTCCTGATTTGGGCTTGGTTTTCTTTCTGTTTTGTTTGGGTTTTTTTCGCATTTGCACTGCCTGGGTCAAACACAGATGGGGGAGTAGAGGGACTGTCGGAGGTGAAGTCTTGTGTTCAAATTAAACACTTGTGTATTTTACATATTGGATAAGAGGGTCATTTACCCAAAATACCCAACATACATTCATATACCTATATATAAGTATACATACACACCTATACAAAGGGACTGATTAGTCCCACAGCCTCTTTTCCTGCAGTGACCTCCATTTCCCTCACCTGTCTTCCAGACTCTGACAGTTTATGTTGAAAAGCCACTGAATCCCCAGGCAGTGTAAAATACTCTACTTCACCGTTTAAATCTCTCTTCCCATCAATCCCTGGACTGTTTGTTTCCCCCACTGCTGCTGAACTGGGCTTGTTGTGTGGAGCTGAGTTATTGCAATGGTCTGGCTTCAAATTTGTCTTGGTCTTGTCCAGGCGATGAGGAAATGCATGCAAAAATAGTCTCCTAGGAAAACTGACCGTGGAAAATTCAGCTTAAGGAGCAATAAAAGAATTTACTGCTGTCACTCAGAAACCAACAGGAGAATTTACATCTCCCACAGCAAGCTCCCCCTAGGGGCATTTCTGTCCTCGGGAAGGGAAGGAGGGGCCCTCAGTAAGGCCACCTTGGAGGCCAGTAGCTCCCTGCAGCAGGTAGCCACCCTTATCCATCAACCACGAACTCCCCTTGCCAGGCCCACTTAACCACTGCAGCATCTCCCCTCGAGGCTTTGTCCTCCAACTTCAGGAGTAAAAGCATCAGCAGCTCTTTGCTGTGAGCTGTTGCACCTCAGCCCGTGTGAGGGTCAAAGGAGATTTTATAACCCCAGCAGGTATGGTGGTTCCCCCAACTACCCTTGCCCTGTGCTTCCCACAGCTGTGCTGCTCTGTGTCCTGGGACTTTCTCAGCGTCCCCTCTGTCCTCCCATAATTTTGCAGTTGTTACCTTTTGTCAGGCAGAGAACAGGGTTTGCACTCCTCGTTGACCTGAAGGAGGTCTCAGAGGGCTTTTTTGTCTTCTTTCATCTAGATGCTTCTGCTGTTCCCAAATTCCCAGCCCAAAGCTCAAGGGTAAACCAACATTCAGGCCTGCTGCCTTCGGGAACTGCCTGAAAGACCCAAACTGGCCTGCCTTGTGATGGCATGGGGTCCAGGCAGGAGAGCGGGCGGCCAGTCCCTGCCAGTTGCAGCCCCTCATAGCTGTGTCCACACTTTCTGGGCTGCAGGGAGGTGTCTTTGCAGGAATTTTTATGGAAGAGTTTTCCTAAGAAGGTTGCTTCTGCATGCACGGCTCCAGGAGTGTGCAATGCTCCTTGCGGAGCTGGGCAAAGGCAGAGAGTGGTGCACAGCCTAAACACTTCCTGTTCCCTGTGGCTGGCACATAGGCACCCTGAAGACTCGACAGGTTTGTATACAGGCATCCTCTCCTGGGAGCCGTTTCTCCAGAGTCTTTGTAATTTTTGTTTCAGCTTTTTTCAGTCTTGAGCTCTTTTTCCTGCTTTACGTAATGCTTTCCATTTTAGAGATGTCAGATGAGCTGTGATAAACTGACAGTATGTGCAGGAGCAGCAAGGAGACGAGGTCCATTTTAATGAGACTAACTCTACTGGGTAGTGAAAACTGTGCCTCAACAAGCCCTAGATCCTGTTTCTCTTTGCAAAGCATCTTAATGGCATAAAACGATTCTTGCACAATAAGGAAGGGCAATTCCCAAAACAGATTTCTTTCAGGAGCCACTGAAATGTAAAGTTACCACTGAGAACTGTGTGCTCCCCTTTAGGAGGTAAGCATGATCAGAAATCAGTATTCTCCTGGCTTCTCAAAACAGCCTGAAATATTTCTGAGTAAACAGTGTGTTTGCTTGAGGTTCACCATTCACTCAGCAGATCCTGCTAGCACCCTACATTTCTTCTATGGTTGCCTGTAGAAGTCTGAATAACCAACAGCAGAAGGGTGGGGAGGGAGCAAGAGAGAGCATGTGAGGGAGGACTAAGCTGTGGCTGGACTTCAGAAAACAGAACCTTGCAAATAGATATGTCAATAAATGCTCATTGTTATACACCTGCCATTACTTTGTTACTATCACTTTTACCACTTCTTGAGAAGGGTGTTGGTACAGCCCCTGCCCACTGGCACAGAGGTGTAGTCACACGTATGGACAGCGTTACCCAGTGCTGACTCCATTCAACCCACTCCTTCAAGTGGCACAGGCAGAATCTGGTTGCTTATGATGTGGTGGAGACAAAGCAAAAAAGTGAATTTGAGGAGGTACCACAGTGCTCTCCAGTCCTTTGTCATTTCAGGAAAGGACTTGGGTGCCTTTCATCACCTCTGTAGCATCATTATTCCCTACGGATGAAGAAGTCAAGTCAACACAAAAACACTTCAGTGCTCTTACCATCTTGTAACTAGCATGTTTGTTGACCACTAAATGCAAAGGCAATTCGGTGTGCATTTCAGGGCTGTATTCATTTTCTGACTCCCCATGGAAATTATTGCTTGTTCTTACCTAAAAGGCAGACTTGAGTAACACACCACACGAAGCCGATCTCCATAGCTAAGTTATTAGTCTTCCAGGCAGACAGGGCTCATACTTCATGCTGGTTGCCAATGCATTCTGGGTGAATTCTGGAGAGGTAATCATAGTTCAAATAGGGTCAGCTGTACAAGGCCAAGGCTATTGATGCCTGTTTCCTGAGGTTTGTTGTGGTCACGAATGCCTGTGACATCTATTTCAGTTCAGATTTCTGCAGAAACCAGATAGACATCTTCACTTAGGCCTTTACTTAAGGGATTCCTTATCATAGGATAGGAGACTCGAACTACAAAATGATGACGTACAAACCTTCAGCAATTAAGTGATACTGGCACCAGCTAAATGCAAAAAGACAGCTAGTCCTGCTCCAAGTTACAAATAAAAGCTGTTTCAATGGTTGATTTTTAACCTAGACACCACCAGCTTAATATGGAGCACCTACAGTGAATAATTTTTATGGAATATGTTTTTTAAATCTTGCTTTCCAGGGAAGTACCTTTTTATCTAGTACTTTTTCCTAAGCTATTTTTGGACCCCAATATGTGAATTCTAACATTTTTTGGGCAACATGGTGAAAAAGTGAAGAGATGAATAGGAGATGTAAAATACTCCAGACTTCATAAGAGTTACTCAGTCCGGTTTTCCTGTTCTCTATTGAAATTTGGATTTACTGATGATTTGTTCAAGCCTGTGGGAAATCTTATTTAGCTATGTATTAAAAACAAATCAAATGTTCTGATCTTAACTTGCATTTCTGACTACAAATGACTTCTAACGACTTCTGTATTTTTTCAGCTAGGTCTGGAACATCTCTCCAAGGTAACTACGATCTATTTGTGAGTTTGCTCATTGTTTGCTCATTGCTTTTCAAGGTCAGATTTATTTAAATAGGTGTAGGAAATTGCATATGACCAGTCATGAGAGGATATTTTAAAGGCTTGATCAGAACAACTGCAGGAAAGAGGTCAACATTGACTTGATGGTCATTCCAAGTGTTAATTTTTACTTCAACAATACCTGATATTAAAATGGGTTCCCAAATAAAAATTGTAAATGTTGCATTTAAGAAAGGAGAAAATGTGATCTTAGAAAAGAGATGCAGATTTTGCCGCATCTCTGTGAGCATCCAATCTTTACACATCTGATCGATACTTTTAACAGTGGGACATGCAAGTGATTTATTCACTTTCAGATCTGTCTAAGGAAGACAACAAAACAATATTAAAATCTCCTGTGGCTAGTCAGTGAGTGGATGGTATTTGCTGTGGGAAGAGCAGTAAAACTGATTTGCAAAGGCTGTAGCTGCAGTTACCTTTTCAGATTAAGGTGAATGGAGTAAGGTGACAAAGAAAGATTTGATTTCCATCCATCAGGGCTGCAAGAAAACAAAATAAACAGGGCAGATGGGCACACACAATGGCACCAAGATGGGCTAAGGCAGTATCAGCTCATAACAGAGCAGCTTCATGCATCACCAAAGCAATACTGGGCAAGTGGCAGTAGGATGGATGTGTTCCTGTGGTGCTCCAAGCTTGCATTCCTCTTTTCAGATGGCTTAAGTAGATAGCTGTGACTAGGGCCTTTTCTGCACTGAAGACCCTCTTATTGCTCATTTAGGGCCCCTAACTGTTGCTAGAAGCAGGTTGGGGGCAAAAAAGCCCCAGGCCTCTGGGTACCACAGATCTCACCTATAGCCATAAACCAGCAGGGAAATGCCAGAGGCCATATGGAGTACAGCCAGTGGCAGTTACTGCCCAGGCTCCTAAAAACAGCTCTGTAAATGGGTTAACAATATCACAGCAGACATCTGCTTGTGCTGTGCCTCATTGAGGGGGCATTGTATTTAAGTTTGTGCTGCCTGGTACAATTAGGCACCAGAGACTGCAGTAACACCAGCTATTTGTCACCCCTTCTGAGTGAACCGGTGGGGGCCCTGCCTCACTGAGTGGCAGCCTGGACAGGCTCCCTGGCTCTCACATCCCAGGAGAAGCCTCTGGCAGGTGCCCCCACACTGACAACCAACAAGATATGCACAAAGCGCCAGCAGCATAGAGATTACAAAGATGCATCAAAAAAGCTTCCCTGTCTGTCTCCCTGCACAGTGGACCCAGCAGATCTTTGATAGGTTTGAAGCCCTAAAAGGAGATCTTTGTGTTCTGGAACTGCTTGAGCCTCTACAAAGGAGATGAAAAGGAGGAAGAAAACATCTGAACAGCCCAATCTGGTCTGAACTGCATGCATGCATTATGGAAAAGATGGATTTCTTCTGGTTCCTCCTCCATATCCTCCTTCTCTGTGGTGGCAGCAAGAAGCCTGACACTCCAATTACAGGATATTTGCATTAAACAGAGAAGAGAGACAGCTAGTCATTGGCAGATGTTTAGGATATGGTATCCAAGACTCTATGCAGCCAGCAGAACCCTGGAGGAACAAACTGAAACTACTATAAATGACCCAGCTCATCACAACCCTTCCATGTAGACTTAAATTAGCTCCTAGCAGTCAGTGTTACCCTTGATTTAAATCAGGGTCCAAACATAGTCACTTCACTGAAGCTACTGTGAAACAGGACTGTGTCCTAGAGGTTGGAAGGGGCCCCATTGCGTGGGGCTGCTGTTGCGGTGTACTGTAGTGAAGTGCCTTTCCCATGCCTTTTTCCCCACCCAGGTTTGCCACTTGGCTGCAGCTCATCTCTGAGCCCCTCCCCAGCGCACAGTCTCAGGCCAGGAGTGCTGTTCACTCTATGCATTTACAAAGCCGTGCAGACAAAATCCATTCAAAGGCTTGTGCAAAAGCATTTGATGTTTGTGGCTCTGAGACCGCTTTGTCTTTTCAAACTTGAGACAAGTTTTTGTCTTTTTTCCCCTCAGATGGAAATGGTAATGCAGGCTAAGGAAAATGTCATTAATAATACAAACTGGGGGCTTTGGGAGAAAATTTCAGTTTTGAAAAGTGACTACTCTGCATGAATATGTCATGCCATCAGAAGTTTATCTGGATTGTCTTGACTTTTCACATATGCATATATTTCTCTTCTACCACAGCTGGTCCTTTTTCCTTTTTTAATTAGGGTATAAGTGCATACTTAAATTAGAAGAATTAAATTGAGATTCATCCATTCAAGAGGCATTTTTATAGGGGAAAGATATTTCCCTTCTGATATTGGTTTTCTTTTTTATTTTGTCTCTATTTTTAATTTAAAGGTATTTCTCTTATGTTTTATTCACTTGTTTTCATTAGGTAAAGGAAATGAAAACCTGTCCTGAACCCACTGCCTGCTTGTCAGATAGATACAAAGGCTTGAAACATGAGAAGAAAAGCAAATGGTTGCAAGGAAAAAAAAAAACCCAACCAATCAAAACCAAAACCCAAACAATCAAACATCCCCTAAAACAAACAAAAAAACCAACCAACCAACCAACAAACAAACAAAGAAAAAAGGAAGGAATTAAACCCAGCACAGGGACATGTATCAATACTGTGTGAGTGCCATTGCATGCATTGGTAAGACTGACAGACCTCAATGACAAATCTCTACTGCCTTCTAAAAAGGTAGGGCCCTCCTTTTTATTCCTAGATTGATCCTGACCAGTTTGCTGCAAATAGCTACTGCTTGAATTTCAAGTATTGAGTGCTGATATCTGTGATTGGTCCCACGCTGTAAATCACATGCTAATGTTTCTCTGTCTTGACTGGATGAGAACAAACATAATAACCAGGAAGAGGCCTTGAAGAAGCCACTGTGGCTTTAAATCTCTCAGGGAGTAGCAGCAGTTTAGGGAGAAGCGGCTGATAAAGCGGATTAGGGAATTCTAGAAAATTTAAAACCTGCTCCTTTCCGGAACACACAGGCTCTGCCAAAGGCATCATTCCTAGGAAAATAAGGCTGCTGTGAAATTTATTGCTAGGGTGCAGAATTTACATTTCAATTTCACAGCCTGGGCTGTGGTCAGGTCCCCTCTGCCTGCCCAACTACTTCTGCACTACGTTTGCCTCTCCTCCTGGGCTCTTTGTGGGTGCTGAAGACAACCACAAAGCCCTCTTCCAAAAGTTTAAGGACAGCAAGGCTGGCTGGGGAGGGTTGCAGGGAAGGGTTGCAGAGGAGGGTTACTTCTGCTTTTCACTATATTGCTGCCTTCATGGCCAAGCAAGGGCTTATATTCTCAACCCTACAGAAATTCAATGGAGTTGAATTTTTTCATTAACTAAATTACACTGAGAGCTTTACCTGATAATAGGTAGGCAGAAGACAAAGCAGGTGATAACCACCTTTACATTTGCAGGAAAGGACCGGTCATCCTCTTCCAGCTGTCAGAGGGGCTCTGCTGGGCTCCATAGCTAGATACACCCTGATGGCTCAGGCAATGCCAAGCTGCTTCCACCCTGTGGGGAAGGACAAGGAGGCAGTAAGTCCTGAGGATGTTGTCCAAGGAACTGAAGAAGAGAAAGAAGAAAAGGAAGTTGGACATTTTGATGAGACAGATGGGGAGAGGATAAGAAATAGTGGGAAATGGTAGGCAGAGTGCAATATAATGAGATTGCTGTAGATAACTGTCCTGGGTTCAGCAGTGGCAGTCATGTTTCTCCTTCGTGGTAGCTGGTGCAGTGCTGTGCTTTGACTTCCAGCCTGGGAACAGTGCTGGTGATACCGATGTTTTTGGTTGTTGCTAAGTGATGTTTACCCTGACCAAGGACTTTGTGAGCCTCATGCTCTGCCAGGGAGGAGGGGAAGCCGTGAGGAAGCAGAGACGGGGCGCCTGACCCAGGCTAGCCAGGGAGGTATTCCATACCACAGCACGTCATGCCTGGGGTAGGGGGTAACTGGGAGTTACCCGGAAGGACAAGGGCTTCCGTGTCGGGCTTGTTTTTTCAGCAGGTGGTATTGTAGTCTCTTCCCTTGTTATTTTCTCTTATCATTGTTGTCGGTGGTGGTAGCGGTGGTGATTTGTGTTGTACACTGGTTGCTGGACTGTTCTTGTCTCAACCCGTGGGAGTTGCATTCTTTCGATCCTCCTCCCTGTTCCTCCGGGAATGGGGAAGGGAAGAGCCCGGGGGGGGGGGGGGATGGGGACAGACCTCGATTGCTCTCAGCCCAGCAGCACTCACTGGGAGTGAGTGAACAAGTTGCCTGACTGGGTTTAAACCATGACAGTTTCTTTTGGTGCCCAACGTGAGGCTCGAGGGGTTGAGATAACAACAGATCTGTCTGGATTAATAGTCACTCATCACAATGCTGATTTATTGGCTCTCAAGATTGTTCCTCTTGATCTCACAGTTTCAGTATATCGTATCTTACTTTGAGCCAGTATTTGCTGTATTAGTGTTTTTCAAGTGTGGGGCTTGGGCTAAGGTTTTTGTACTTTATGGTACTGACTTGTAATACAATAGAATCATTGATCATGAAACTGATCTGGCTTATGTTCCCAGTGTGGTCACCACCTTTATACTTTGGGAGGTATATAATAGAAGTGCTTAGCAATTACACATCTTTTTTCTCCTTCTCAGGTGCTCAACCTGTGAAGGAGACATCCTTTTACCCTCCCAGTCCTCCCCCCAGACCATTTACATTTGAGAGTTTTGAAGTTTTTGAATGGCCTTTTAATGCTGTTGAGACTTGTTTGCTGATCATGATGGGGATCACCATGCTAGCACGCATACAGAGTGTGTTTTGCCCATGACTGATTTCAAGAGTTAAGCAGAGTCAGGTTTGAGTCTTGTCTGGGGTCAAACGAAGATGTAGGAGGACCAAGAGATTTTCCCTGAGGCTGGACAGTCATGAGTGGCAGGGTGTGTGGGATAGTATGGGCAAGTATCCAGGTCAGTGGGCCCCTCCAGTACTTTGGAATTTCACCACCAAACAACTCCTGACGGAGAGGGTGAATCGAGTCAGTTTGCCGAGGTGAAAGCCATCCAGCTGGCCCTGGACATTGCTGAACGAGAAAAGTGGCCAGTACTTTATACTGACTCATGGATGGTGGCAAATGCCCTGTGGGGGTGGTTGAAGCAATGGAAGCAGAGCAACTGGCAACACAGAGGTAAACCCATCTGGGCTGCTGCACTGTGGAAAGATATTGCTGCCCGGGTGCAGAACCTGGTGGTGAAGGTACATCATGTAGATGCCCATGTACCCAAGAGTCGGGCCACTGAGGAACACCAGAACAACCAACAAGTGGATAAAGCGGCTAAGATTGAAGTGGCTCAGATGGACTTAGATTTGCAACATAAAGGTGAATTATTTTTGGCCCGGTGGGCCCATGACACTTCAGGCCATCAGGGCAGAGATGCAACATATAGATGGGCCCATGATCGAGGGGTGGACTTAACAATGGACACTATTGCCCAGGTTATTCGTGAGTGTGAAACATGTACTGCAATTAAACAAGCCAAGCGGTTAAAGCCTCTTTGGTATGGAGGATGATGGTTGAAGTATAAATATGGGGAGGCCTGGCAGATTGACTATATCACACTGCCGACAACCCGCCAAGGCAAGCGCCATGTGCTTACCACGGTGGAAGCAACCACCGGCTGGCTGGAAACACATGCTGTGCCCCACGCCACTGCCCGGAACACTATCCTGGGCCTTGAGAAACAGATTTTGTGGCGACATGGCACCCCAGAGAGAATTGAGTCAGACAATGGGACTCATTTCTGGAATAACCTTATAGATATTTGGGCCAAAGAGCATGGCATTGAGTGGGTATATCACATCCCCTACCACGCACCAGCCTCTGGGAAAATCGAATGGTACAATGGGCTGTTAAAAACTACACTGAGAGCGATGGGTGGGGGAACTTTCAAGCATTGGGATACACACTTACCAAAGGCCACCTGGTTGGTCAACACCAGAGGATCTGCCAACAGGGCTGGCCCAGCCCAGTCAGAACTTCTACATATTGTAGAGGGGGACAAAGTTCCCATGGTGCATATGAAGAATTTGCTGGGGAAGACAGTCTGGGTAATTCCTGCTTCAGGTAAAGGCAAACCCACTCGTGGGACTGCTTTTGCTCAGGGACCTGGGTATGCTTGGTGGGTAATGTGGGAAGATGGGGAAGTCCAATGTATACCTCAAGGGGATTTGATTTTAGGGGAAAACAGCCAATGAACTTAATTGTATGCTGTTGCCTGCTGTGTAATACTTTTATAGCCTATCAACTAGATGTCTCCAGGTCATCAGCAACTAGCCCTGACTTCCCTCCAACCATCATCCCAACAGAGAATGAACTTTGATAGAACCGGATAAGTTCTGCAGTAAAGGAACGACCAGCATCAGCAGGCAACGATCCAATACTGCACACAGCCCTTCCTGCCCTGAAAGATTGTTACAAGAGATGGAACCTGACATCATGGACCGAATGGACTCAGCAGCATTATAGGGATTGGTCCATGCACTAAGAAAATGATCTCTTTCTCTTGGTCTGTCTGTAAATGGATGTATATATGTGGGAGAGCGATGGTGTATTGAAAATGTGGGATCTGAGCATGACGTGAATGGCATGGAATAAGGGGCGGATAATGTCCTGGGCTCAGCAGTAGCAGTCATTTTTCTCCTTCGTGGTAGCTGGTGCAGTGCTGTGTTTTGCCTTCCAGCCTGGGAACAGTGCTGGTGATACTGATGTTCTCGGTTGTTGCTAAGTGATGTTTACCCTGACCAAGGACTTTGTGAGGCTCATGCTCTGCCAGGGAGGAGGGGAAGCCATGAGGAAGCAGAGACGGGGCGCCTGACCCAGGCTAGCCAAAGAGGTATTCCATACCACACCACGTCATGCCTGGGGTGGGGGGTAACTGAGAGTTACCCGGAAGGACACAGGCTTCCGGGTTGGACTCATTTCTTGGCCAGTGGCCTCGATTGCTCTGAGCCCAGCACCACTCACTGGGAGTGAGTGAACAAGCTGTCTGGCTAGGGTTTAAACCACGAGAATAACTCAATTCTGGACAGTATTTAGTTGAATTCTTCAACAGGGCTATTCCTGTTCCTTTGTGCTTTATGTTACTCTCCTTACCAAAGAGGTCAGCAGCAGGAAGGTTTGCAGAGATTACGATCATTACATGGATATTCATAAACACTCAGCGCACTGCCAGTCACAGGACATGAACAGGTTGTATTACCACTGGGCCTGATCAGCATTAACCAAAAAACCTTGACATTAGCAATGCATTCCTTTGTGGAGGAGTCTAAGTCCTAACAGTTGCATGACTAGATGAAATTATGTCTAAATTTGCAAAGAAAAAAACGAACCAAACTTCCACAGAGGTGTTTTGCAACTGTAAAAAAGGCATAACTCACATCATCTGTGAACTGTGATAAACTGGTATTATCATTTCAGTTACATTTTTCTAAGAAAGCCAGGAGGGGTTCTGACCCTGGACTAAGGGTCTCTCCTGATACTTAAATAGGAAGTACATACAGAAATGGAGTTGTCCAGGGTGACGACACCTTGAGGTGAACAATAGCTTGAGCTGGAAGGGTGAGGAATAAATGTTGCTGCAAGAAAAGCTGCTGAACTTCCTTTTGAGAGACTGATAATCCCACAGGCTTCTGCAGAAGCAGCTTTTGATTATCATTGCTGATGATATTAGGAGACATCTCTAGAGTCTGTCCTTTAAAAAATGTTTCCCTAGTGCTATTTGAAAACATATGGGTTGGGAACTGAAGTGAAAAACTGATGTTTTACTAACTCTCTTGGCATGATGAAGGCTTAGAAAATGATGTGCCTGATACTGGAGATGCATTTTTAACAGTAAATGAAACTAGACTGCATAAAAATTCAAAACACTAGACTGGTAAATGTAGATGAGAAAAGAAGGTGGATCAAGAAAAAGGGGCTGGTTACAGAAACAAATGAGAAAAGATGGATCAAACCTACAGCTGAGGTACATTGGAGCAGTTCCACTAACTTTAGCAGATCTATTTTGAGTTGCATGAACTCACTGAAGATCTAAACATGCATCCTTCTGCACCAGTATGGGCAAGCTGTCAGTCTCCTCCATTTCTATAAACAGGTCAGACATTTTGTCCCCTGGAAATGATTTTATAAGATGGCAAAACTTACAGTTTGCTGTATGGTGGTTACAGTGTCTGTTGAAGATGTAAGGTTCTGCAGCATCCTAAAGAAATGGTAGATCCTAAAGACAGCTTTCATCTTTAGCTACAATCAATTAACATAATCTATTTTTCAATTTTCCCAGGCCCTCTTTACATTCTCTAGGTAGGATCTTAACCTCTTTTCCAAACCCCAACATAGCTAAAAAACACGCAATATTGCTCTCATTACTTATAGAAATCAGTACAGGTTTTGCATTTGACTACACAAAGAAGTTTTATTTCAGTGACTTGAGGTGCTAGGGTTTTTCCAGATGTGACTCAAGCCATGATTTCCTGTTGAAATAAGCTTTTATCCTTTATCAAAGAGATTGTGTTATGAGAAAATTCAAATGATTTTATTCTGGACCTTGTCTAATTAAATTGAACAATAAAAATTTTTATCCTTTATGACCGCCAAGCAATTTAGTGACCCAGTGACAGGGAATTAAGTCAGTCTTCTTCCTTTGAAATGACAGCTGAAATAAGAGAGGCACTGTTCTTTGTCTACTGTATGTGTGCTGGAGAGGAGGCAGAGTGGGAAGGATGGGAACAGGACAATACATAATCAGAAAAATCCTGCTCCTGTTGCAACTGCTGAATTGTTTCCCATTAACTTTCCTACAGGCAGAATTTTCCCTACTGTGGCACACCTTGTAGGACAGCTTGATAAAAAAACAAACAAGCAAGCAAAAAAACCCCACCTTGCTTCTACTATAATTTACAGTATCCTCCAAACTGTTAATCTAAAAAAGCTCTTTGAGTATATTTTGCTGCCTTTCTCTTTCTTTGACATCCCTCATTGTAAACAACAGTGGAGCAGGAAGAGTGCATGCTAGCTCATTAAAGGTGTGTGCCAATGAACTTGTGATTTAAACATGACACAGTGGGAACTGGATGAGGGACATTTGGGTATAAAAACAGGAGCATCTAAAGGGTGAGGGTAGTGGCAAATTCACCAGCGCTGTAGTCTGCTGCCTGCCCAATAAACATGGGAGATACAGCCTCAGAGACAGGTGCCACTGTGGCTGCATAGGAAGTTTTCCCCTTTGCACAGCTACAATTATCTTAATTATAGAAACTTAACTTGAACAACATACATTTGCTTTAATTCAGTAATAAAATTGTTCAAAGTAGCACTATCCAAGACAAAAAAGGCATGTATATCTGGAAATAAGGAAGTCTGTCTGGCACATTATATTGGCATAACTATTTTTTATAAATATCATGTCCCATTTAAGGCATTTACCAGGGCATGCGGTCTTTGGGTGGCTGTTTTATATATATATATATATATATATATATACACACAGAGCACTGTGTGACAGGATGATCATCTATAAGTATCAGTGGGTGTTTGTCTATCCAATAAAACCATAAACAAAAATCAATTTTATACAAATGATCTTAATAAGTTGGCTGAAAGCTTGTAAGATAATAACAAATGGACAAAAAAAAATATGCATCTATTTTGGTGGCACTTACCAATTAATGTTAGTTACTTCTCACCAGACATCTCACTTGTATGGATGAAAGACTGTTTTATTTCATTCTTCACAAACTGGCATAACTGTGCTCTACCACTGGACTCCACTGGAAAAGGAAAAAGCCACTATCAACTGTCCCTCATTACGCAGCAGAGTCCATCTGGAACAAGGTTTCTGTTAGCCTGCATAGATTTAGTCTAACTGTTAATTACTGTAATTAATTAACTTCCATGGATAGAAAAAGATGAAAACAAGCTAAAGAGCAAGACAGTTTCAAGCAAAAGATGTTTCTATGGCAGCTGAATGCTCCCTGCTTTCACACCACAGTTGTAAAAGTTCCTGGTTTGGGCTTATAGCTTTCCTTGGGGATGGTGGCATTAATAATTTCCAAGTGGCAGACTTCAGAGTGTCAAAAGAATTAGGGCTGTAGTGTCAGGAAATAGGAACGTAAGCCACGCAGAGCGAATATAGAGGTTTTTTAATGTGTTTAGATTTTAAATCCTTTTAAGGGATAGCATTGCAGGCTTCAAATGCTCTAGCAAATCATTAATGATAATATGAAATCCCAGCAGAATTACAGCAGCTATTTCTCTGTGAATTTGGCCATTCAACCGTGTAAAGAGAGTCCTTTCTACCTCTTGAGTCATTATGAAAAAAAGGTCATCTTTCTACCAATCTAGGAGGGCAGCCTGATCAGACACTAAAACTAGAAGAGTGGCCCATACTGGCTGCATTTCTTGCTCAATACAGAGCTAAGAAAATGTGTGACTGGAAGAATTCACACAAGCATAATTCTTCAAGGACTATCAAATATCTCGAGAAGTTGGTGAGCTGCAAAGTGTTGCAGGCTAGAAAAGTCCTTGGAGGGAGCATCCCTATATGCTTGTCATCTTCTCATGCTTCCTAGGCACCCACTCCTGGTTGTCATCAGCTGTTTCTGGACTTATGTTCAAAGCAGCAACTTTGGAGGCAGATCATAATTACTGGTCTTTTTCTTTAGGTGCTCTAATTTTGCCAGAAGGACAAAAGTTGAAATAAAACAACTGGTGTTATCTGTCATCCCTAGACACGGATAGGGGGCATGAATTCAGTATAGGGGTAGATAATGTAGATATATTAGAATGCATTATTATCTTCAACATTGCCTATTGCCAGTTTTATTTGTGTTGCATGGAAAAGGTCAGCACCTTTAGGTAGTTCAGAGATCCCAGAGGGTGAAAAATTAACAAGAACTCATCTATTCAGCATATATATGAAGCCATGAAAAAAAGACCATCAGCCTGGTGCAGTCCTCTCTGATTCACATTATAGGTTTGTTTGGCAAAAATGATTTGTCTGTCATTGATGGTGGGCAGATATTGAGGGCTGAAATAAGGTGGCATCTTGTTGTTCTTCAGCTAAAATGTAGCTTATGGTAACAAGATTCACAAGTCTCAGATTCCTACTGGAACCTGAGCTGTGTTTGGTTTTAGGAAACTGCAAGAAAATTTTTATTTCAGAATGCCTTACTGTTATTCCTAGAAAAAAATCAGGTCCATCCACTCTTCCCTTTTTTTTTTTTTTTAATTAAAAAGAGGAAGAAAATGGAATGAAAATAGCAAAATAGCAATCAATATGGAGGAAAAAATATGGGACATTCTTCCACAGCTTGCTCTTACAAGAACAAATTGCTCTTACAGGCATCAGACTTGACAGTCTTTGCTGGATTCTTCAGGACAACTTTATCTCAGCTAAGGGAGATTGCACCTAACCGCTTACTTACTGATGCTTAACTGAGCAAACTATTATACTAGTGCCACAGTGTGTTGGCTTTTGATCGGTCTTCCGGCTTAATTAAAGCATTTTGGATATGCTTTAGACCACCTGCATGTTCTAGATCTAGATAATTTTGGCATCTGTCACTTGATGGGAAAAAGAGGAAACGATAACACCACATCAGACAAAGAGTTAAACGCTGTGAGCTTTCAGATAAAGGTACTCTGTCATTTTGGCCCTAAAGTTTTATTCTGACTAGGCTGATGTTATATCATCTTGTTATATTATCTAATGTTATATCACCTCAGCACTGTTGAGCCTTGTACTCCTTCTAAGGTTCTGGCTTCAGTGGTATTCAGCCTATTCCCCAGATTGGTTATTCACAGTTTTTGAAGTTTGCCACCTTCTAAACGCATTGAAGTTTCCTTCTTGTTATGGGATGAGAAGTAGTGGCTAGAAATGTCCAGATGACCTCCTCTTTTGCCTCTCTCGCTTCCCCTCTCATTCACATTCTGCACTGGTTTGACAGAGCCTGAGATGGTTGCACTTCAGACCACATTGCAAGACCCGTCTATTATTCTGTCGTTTGCCAAAGAGGCTGATTTGAAGGGGTGTGGATTTTTGTGAGGCTTCGGAAGTGTTGAACTGACTTTTCTGTCACTTTCGCTACATTTTACTTTCTGTGGGTTAAAGCGCTGATGGAAATATCCTTATAGTCTATGATAGGCACTTTCTATAAATAGCAGGGTAAAGAAATGGAAATATTTTTAAAAATTAAGGATCTCCCAGAAGTTTTACAAGTATAGGCACTATATGCCATCAACCAAAAATAACCACTGCATTTTTATTTTTGTCAAAAGATATGTATAAGTAGGAAAACTATGCAGTTTAATTTGTTCCTTGATATTAGTTTTCATAGTATTTGCCAGTAATGGCAACATTATAATTTGTAGAATTAATTAATGATCTGGCATCTGATTTTGATTCATTAATGTTTAAGCCAGCTAAGTCTCAATTATCCTCTGGAATATTTATTCCTTAACAAGCTTTTAGCTAACGTGATTTTAAAAATATGAAAATAGGTCTTAACTTGCCTTTAAGAAGTGACAACATTGTAACACTCCTCTACAAAATAAAGAAACCTTCATATTTTTTTTCTATTATAGTTACATTCAAAATTAGACTTGGGGATTTGCAATGGGTTCACTATATATATATTATATCTATATATACCGGGAACTTGACTTCAATTTAGTCTTGATTAAAAAATGTACTGAATTGGAAACTGTGTAATAAAGGATGCCTAAATCATGCTGACCCAGAATAGCTCACTCAGTCAGACAGTTAGCAAATAAGTGCACGGGCAAGCAGATGATACGAGAATTCAAAATTAATTCTATTCTCAGAGGATGCATAGACTAGGAGATAGCATCTGATTCTATCTGCAGAGGTGTAAAGCCAGAGTAACACCTTGGCTAAAGCCTCATTACCCTGAATTTGATAGCTTATCCTTCAAATGATCAGAATTGGACTCTTCTGTGCCCAAGGCTAAGTTAAAGTAGCTGAAACATCCTGTACTACTTCATGACATTTTTGTGATGCAACTGAAAGTCTCTCCTGATTTCCAGGTATTTATTATTTATTACTAATCCATTTACCAAAGTAATTTAAAGACTCCTGAATTTTTCTCCAAATGACTGGTATTTTTAAAAGTTCAATCACCACATTCTTTAGGAAAATCTGCCTGATGCAGCTACGTCTTGTGCTGCAATTGTGTTATGATAGGGGGCATTCAGAAACGGCATACATTTGATTTGGGACCTTGAGGCATCAGTTTCAGAGCTGATCTGAACTGATCATGAGAAGATGCTTCTATTGCTGGGCTCTGATGTGATGATCCTGCCTGCCGTCATTGTACTTTGTCCCCGCTCACATCAAAACTGAAATGTGTGGTTACAAAGATGGGTAAACAAATGAATCATGAATATTTTAAGCAAATAATCTTAGTTAATCACTTTAGTTACTGAGATTTGTTTTGAAAGTACCTTCCAAAAGCTTTCAGGCATTATGTAAACGTTAGAAAATATAAAACTAAGGCCTCAGTGTTGCAGTATATGAAATAACTCATCTTCTCCTGAAATCGTGCTTCCTTCTCCTAAGGATTCATTTGATGGCCTCCCAATACCTGCACATCAATGTAATACCATTGGTGCTGCTGTAGTTCTTAGTTCACACTACTGTGACAGCTAGAGCTTTCCTTACCCTTCCCATCAAGAAAAGCCTGAGATGAACATCTGAGAGTATCTTCCTTCCCATTTTTAGACCAGTAATGTCCAAGATGGGAATTCAGTCCATAAAGGTAGGACTTTTAACTGAGTGAGCTGTAATGCCAGCTTCTCTTGCCTTGAAACCCAAGGAGCTGTTACCTTGGCCAGCTCTCAAATGGCTACCCCAAAACTACCAAGTGACAGGACTGCTGAAGTCCCAAGCTGTCTGTGGTTTTAAAAATGAAAACCTACTGCTGAGTCAGATCCTCTGGCCCACTGAATCCACTCTGAAATGCTCTGGGGACTCAAGGCATCTCTAAATCCAGCTTATGTGGCCGGCGCAGAACTCCTGGGTGGTCACAAAACCAGCTACCAGAGACATATGAGAGTCAACAAACAAAGGAATCCATCTCCAATTACTGAAGCATGAGGAAAACTCCAAGGTACCTGGATTGTTATGGCAAGAGTTCATTTGGACTAAGGTAAATAGGGATGGCTGAGCTGGATCTCAAAAGCTAGGGCTGGACTGCTGGAAGAACAAGCTTTCTCAATTGCTTAGAGAAAAGCACTGATCTGAGAAATCAGAGAAGCCCTGGTGTCTTTTAATCAACTGAATGAAGAGAAAGGAGGGGAGGTGGAGGCTTGGAAAGAAAAATATGTAGACCTTAAAAAGTTCCAGCTGCTGTTCTCTAATGGAGTCTTGGTTCCTCATGAACGGTGGAATAGTTAGGCCACCTGGTGGTAAACAGCAAACCAACAACTTTTGCAATTTCCAAGCCACAATAAATATCCTGAGGATCAGAGATCTCCGGGGATTGTCATAGGTTGGGAACTTTCCATTCCCAGGTGGCTGGTGCGCAGCTAGCAGCCAGTAGCGGCTTCTATCAGCTGCTATTCAGGTGCAGTGCAGAAAAGACAGGTTTATCTGGTCTCTATCCAATTTCTGCCAGACAATTGGCTCCATCACAAAATCATCCACTGCAGCCAGGCTCTCCTTTGCCTCAGGAGGGTGGCAAAGGAGAAAACAGTCCAGGGACAGCTGAACCTAAGTAAGCTTGTGAAGTAAGAGCTTGATGTGATTTTTGTTAAGTAGCTAAATGAGAACCCCTGTCCCTAAATGCAGCATGAGGTCTATGCAGGTAAATCAAGTGAGGCTCATGTGAATGGTCATGATTGCACATTTGGGATTCATATTTTAATGAATATTCTGCAATATAGTTGTAATTTCTGTGTCTACAATTTGTTTCTTCCGGCAAGTCTACTCATCAGGAGTATTGCAAAGTATCAAACAAACGTGCACAGAAGGTATCAAACCTGTTGGTGAAGTCCTTCTTCAGAAGCACTTCTAAGTACTACTCTTTAATATCTAAAAATGTAGCTGAGCTGGACAGTGCTATATTGCGAGAGGGCATTCACAGATGGGTTCAGTACAAGCAAAGGAATATAAATGGAAATGTGTTTGAAAATGTAATTCTTCTTAAACAAACAACTGTCAGTTGTTTTGCCCAATTCTGTCCACTGGACCTTTAGTCTAACCCTGGTGAAAACAAGTAACTGTCTCCAGAAGTTGCTTTCTGCTAAGCCTTGCTCCTATCTGCTCTCTCCTTGTTGTTCTTGCCTGATTCTCTCCCCACATTCCCTAACACTTAAAAGCTCACCAGACTTGTGACTCACATTTTAATCTTATCCAAGTCACAATGTTTATTTCACAGGATGCCCAATTAAAGGGTAATTCAATCTGCTCTGGAGTTGTTTCCTTCCCCTCTGGTGATTAGTATAACCTGAATAATGTAGGAAGCACAGGCAAAAAAGGCAGTAAACAACTTCAGTGACATTGGGAGACCAACTTTTTCCACTGAAGAAGAGGGGAAAAGAGTATGCATGAAAACGTTAGCATGGGTCATAATTTCTAATGTTCTCTGACTCTGAAGAATTGAAGGGAAAATTATACCTTAGTATGCTTTACGGGCTCTCTTTAAGCCTGGGGAAACATGAGCAGGTGCGGTGCCGTGCAAGCCACACAAAGTGAAAGAAAATCTCCAGCCCCATTTTTCCCTGTCCTTTCAAGTGCCCATTGTTGCCCTTCATTGAAACTAGTGCAAATATGCGTCCAAAGCAAATGCTGGAGCTCCATACTCTCAAAGTGCAGGAGCAGACTCCTGCCTATCACTTGCTGCACGCTAGTGTCCAGAAACCCTAAAAACATACCAGCTACCAGCTTCCTGACTGACTGAAGGGGATTTTTAGCATGGCACAGACTTGCATATTTTCTTGGGGCTTTCTTTTCATCTTCACACAGGCATGTCAAGTGCTACGGGATACACATAGATGTAACTCTACTTGTTATCTGCTCCACAAGTGCTCCATGAGTAGCCTTCTGTAGCTCCTCAGGCTTACATAGGAAGCATGGAAATAGAGGTAGGACTCTGCATAAAAAGAAGGGATTGTTTTTCAAAATAAGAAAGCAAGTTTAACTAGACTGATAAATGTTACCTGGTCTTGAGAAAGCAAGCAAATGAAAACCTCTTGGGAAATGCCAAATGTGAGAAGCTGAGCAGGATCGCAGCTTGGAGCTACCTTCCTTCCCAACTCATACATCTGCTAAGGCTAGGAGTGGAATATCACCAGTTACTCAAGGGAAAAAAACTGGTTTTAGAATGACTCTTTGCTCATTGGAGCAAACTCAACATTAATGCAAGGATTGGCTTCACTACCGAAGGCACCTCCTCCTTACGCAAGTGCTTAAAACAAAATGTGACACTAGCTCCTTACTTTCCCAAAGCATCACATGCTACTTACTGAGTAGAGGCCATGTTGTGCCTCAGCACTTTTCTGCGTGTGCACTGAAACACTATGCAAGCAGGGGCTCAAGGGGAGCAACTGAGGGGTACAGGAGTCCTGCAGAGCCAAGCAAAACTGTGGCAAGGACCCACAGCCCATGGGCACGTTGTGGGGCAGCTTTCCCCAAAACTAGGTGTTCTCTCCAGCTTGCAAAGGGAGCAATTTTGTGATTTAGGAAGAAATATTTCCATTTGAGCTCCTGCTGCGATGATGCTCATTACTCTCAGTTATGCCTAAGTGGCGTTACAGGGAGCTCCTCACACAATGTGCCCTGTGCCTGCCTGCCTGCCTGGGCTTTTTTTCTCTGAGGGGAGGGAAGTTTAGTGCTTGACTTTTCTTGTTGATAACATTGTAAAATTCTTCCCAAAGAAATTTTCAATGTGCTTTGCGGAGACTTTCTAAGAAAATATGGATTAATTGTGATAATTAAATTTCCCTCTGAGTGATTTCTTTGATAAATGGGTCTAGTTAGGACTTTCAATTAAGCACCAGGCCCTGCTGTGAAGTCAGACTGAGCTTCGTGTTGCAGGCATTTATTGCCTCATTTACACAGAGGCAATCTGAATTATTTTACATTACACTGTTTTCTTTATCTGTCTGTTTTTTACACAGGTATTAGAATTCCTATTAACCCTTCTATCAGGGAGCCAATTAAAAAGGTACGGTCAAGCAATTTTTAATTATTTTGTTATGGTTTAAATAAGCCTCCTGGCAGCACGGTACTTGAAATCTTTCTTTTGTCCACACTGCAGTCCCTTGCTGCACAAATTCACTGGTTTGTTACTCTGCTGGTGCTGTTACTGTGAAGATTCTTGTAGACTCCGAGTTGGTGATAAAAGAATATGAAAAGAATATAAAGTGGGGAAGACAGGACATTGACCATAAAGACAACGTTTTGATGAATGATGGTAATATGCAACAATTCCGCAAGCAGCAGCTTTTATGTTTTTGCATTGTCCAAAGTTGTGAGTAAATGGTAACTACTGCTTGGAGAATTTCAGTTATCAGGGATGCACTCCACCTTTAAGGTTGCTATGTTTTAAAGTTATATCCATGCACTTCAGCATGGTTGCATGGTCATTTTGAGTGTGGATTAAAGTATTTAAGATACACAATTTCAACCTTTTATATGAAATGGGACTATTTGCTTGGTTTTCTAGTTACTGGTATCAATGGTTACAGAAATACATACATGCTACTGGCAATCAGTGCTGTTAACAATGAATGAGAGGTCCACTGATTTAATAAACCAAACAAAACTCATCCAAAAGAAGGTCTTTTTTTTTTTAAAGTACAAAATCCACATCTAGACACCAGAATTCACTGTCATTGATAACAGAGAAGAAAAAGTCCACTAGACTTAGAAAATGGTTTTAAGTTTTTATGAGTTTTCTGTAAAGCTATCCACAGCAAGCTATGCTTGATAAGATGAAATTTTAAGGATAACCAACTGATGTGCTTTAGGATATAAATCAGAAACTAACTGTCTGACATCTGGGAAAAACACGGTTTTCTCTCCTCCCACACTACCAAAAAAAAAAAATCTATTTCTTTTATTCTCTGTAGTATGTTTGAATCTATGCAATGATCATACTTGTGAGCTTGATTTTGGATATGCTTCCAAACTAAGAGTTAGTCAGAGGAATACTTTAATTCATACTACTCCTGTTCAGGAGGCAGGAGGATTTCAAGGGAATCTCTGCCATATAAAGAAATCATGCTGTCTGTTCACATATGAATCTAAGCACAGTCAGATCTCAGATTGTCTGCATGGAGCAAGAGATATTAAATGAGTTGTGACTACTGAGAGTCTGAATAATTGACAGTAATTTCAATGCAATTAATGTAAAGTAAAGGACACAAACTCATTGCTGAGGAATTAGGGTTGGTGGTTTATTGAGGTATGACAGTAAATCCAAATGTCACCACCACCCCTTTTTCTCCAACATAAAACAGCAAACTCCATGAATTTGTTATGGTCTGGAATATCTAATTTCTTAAACTGGTAAGACAAAGATGACTGATAGCAAATACTAAAAATGTACATTTTAAATATCCACATGCTATTTTAAATGAAAGTTAAAATAACAACACTGTGTGGTTAATATTTATCTAGCATCCTCTCTCTTTGAGGCACACCTAAAGTGGTTCATGGGAATGATGTGCATGACTCCGTTTGCTAATGGGAGCTGGATGCATAGAACAATTTAGCTGTTAGTGCTCTGAGGAGAACTTGAATAGCAGGGGTTTGGAGAGCAAAATAAAAAGAAAGCTGCTGAGGGCATTTGAAAATACACTCAGTACTCTTTTCCTTCCTAAGCATTGCTGCAGTAAACAACCGCTTCAAGATTCCTCTTTAAATAAGTGACATGAAAAAGAAAAGAGCGCGACTTTGTATCAACAGCCATTCAAAATGCACCCAGGGTCCCAAACTAACCTTGGGGATAGGAAAGGCTTGTGGGGGAAGGGTGCTGATGGGGTGGTTTCTTTCTTTGCTGGCCAGTGGTTTAAAGAAATTATCCCTAGTGGGAGCATTCTGACCCAAATATCAGAGACGCTGCATTTCCTGTGGGGAGTGTATTTAGGCCTGGGTTTTAAAAATACAACTGCCTAAAATTAGACTTGGAAATCCATGTAAAGCATTAAAAGAAGTGGCCTGGTTTTCAAAAGAATCAAATATCCACAGACTCCGGGTCCGGGTCCTGACCCAGCAAAGCCGATGAATCTTCTCCCCACTCCCTCCCCCCCTACCCCCGAGGCAACGTGATTGCTCATGCATTGAAGGCTAAAGTGCTTAAGTGCTCCCTCAGGTAGGGGTTAGGGAACTTAAACATGGGTGTAGAATCGACTGAGCATCATCCACTCTTTCAGATCTTGGCTGGAGGGAGGTATCTTCATTTGACTGGTTTTTTATCACCTTGCTTGTGTAGAATTTTCCCAACCAAGCCATATGCAGCAAAGTGCTTCTAAACACATTGCAAACCTTGGTCCAGAACCCTGCCAGGACAACCTCCTTTGGGGAGTGGGCTGCAAATATAGAAATTGTTGTAGGGCTGTGTACAACTCCCGAGGTCAGGGCAAATGCATACCACACTGGAGAGCAGTTTCTTTCAAAGGCTAAGCTAATAGCAAATTCTTCCTGATGATTAGTCAGGACTAGAAGAATCTGGGATATTATAAAAAGGCCAAAGAGCATTATGCATCACAGACAGCCCTTTCCTAAATGTTACGATGTGGGTCTGTTAATGGTTAAGAAGATTGCTTAAGGTATTGGACAAGGACAGAAAAAACCTGACTCTAAACCCTTAGATATGAACCTAAGCAAGTCACTAACTATTCACTTCTAAATCTGTAAAAGGGCAACATACTTTTCTGCCTTTCGAGTGAAGGGAGTCTAAAATCCATTAGTGATTGTGAAGTGCTCAGATACTACATTCTTAAGTGCTTAGATACATCAGTAGAGGAATTTTCCAAAGAGACATTATTGAACAGATCTGTGCATGCTTTTTGGTAATATTTGTCATAATGTGTTGTTGTATATCTTTATTCCTAATATTTTATTTATTACAAAGTATTAAAGGTTGGGTTTTCTTATGGGGGTGGATTGACTTGGAGGAGTTCCACAGGGAAAGAAAATGTTTTCCATGTTATAAGACTAATAACATAACGGGAAAAAGAAAAAGCTTATGTTGCTATTTGATTGAGACAATAAATAAATGCCTACACTTTGGCCCATTGTGTACCATCTAACTTCTATGCCCTTATGCCTGTTCAGTCTCATTAACTGCCTCGCTTTTCACCTATTGTGTTTTCTTCTACTTCTAGAACAGATGTACTAAGTGTTGCAAAAAAAAACCAACAAAACCCAAACCAAACCAAGCCCCAAACCCCCAAGCCTCCAAACAAACCCTCCAAAAATTCAGTCAGGCCATAACAAGTATCATTCCATATTTCCTGAACTGAATGTCACTGTGGGATGGGCCCTGTCACATCAACAAAAATGCCATTTTCCTGTTTAATTTTCAAGTTTTCCTAAGCTTGTCTATCAGCGACAATAATAAGGACACAAAAGGAGCCAGGTTACAGATACCAGGGTCAACTTAAAACCAAGGAAAGACAGGCATATGAGAGGAAAAATCATTTAAAAGAGTGTCTTAGGGGAAGCTGAATGTTTCTCATACTTAAACTGAGGCTATATCTAAACACTGTGCTTGAGTTCTCACAGAAAGATTTTTTCCTCTATTTTCTGTTTTCTCATGCATTCGTGTTCTTTCAGGCACGTAACTTTTGGTCATATTTTGGCAATCAGCATAAACCTGATGATCCTCCTAAGCCTCAGTTCAGAATAGTTGACACAGGCTGCAGTGCTTTAAGGTCTTTAGTAATTTGGGTTCTCTTTCTCAAGATGAAATCTTCCTTGGTCTGCTGGCTCTGCAGAGCATCAGCATCAATGAGCAAAGCATTCTCATTAAGGATGAGCCTGACTTTACAATCCAGGATCTTGTGTTACAGCTGTCTACTGCATCACACTATCTGTCCCATTACTCATCCTCACTTCTCTTATGCTTAATGATGGTTGTTTCCTGCAGTCTTCTTTTGGGGCTCTTTTTGTGTTTTATTAAGAATCCCTTTGGAAAGCCGAATTCCACAAGTGGTACTATAACTTTTACAGAGGTGATAATAATATATTTATGTTTTAATATTATCAGTGTCTATGTTCTGTAACACAACAGAATGTCTTCGTTTTCTCAATCACTATTCTGAAAGTGTTTTGAGCGCTTTCAGAGTAAAAGGCACTAAACAAGATATAGGCCTGTACCACCACACTACAGGCATAGTTCAGACTAAAACCTTCTGTGGTTTTCATACAGTTGCTTTATATCCCACTTGATACCTGCCCAATTTATCCAATACCTTGATACAGAATTTGTAACAGTGCTCTCTGCTTTATTACTCCCAGTAATTCCTGTCTGTCTGCTCTTGGCTGGTACTGTAAACCACACAGGCTGAGGTCCTGTGTTGTACTGGTATTGCTAAGGTACTTCAACTCACTTTTGCATAATTTGGATTCTGATCTAATCCCAGAGATTGCTCAGTTTATGAGTATCAGCCTAAGGAGAGCTCTCTGTGGATAACTTTGCAATTCAGAGACACGGTGTTTCGTGATACAGAGGTATCCTCTTTTCTCTCTAGCAAGCACCAGGCATTTCTGAAGGCTGGTTAGTGCAGACAGTATAATCAAATAAGGTTTAAACACTTTTGGCTAATAAATCTGAACTCAAGTTATCACAGAATAATAACAATTCATGATATATCCCCATCAATCTTCAAAGGACTTACAGAAAAAGTTACTGTTAGTTAAAACAAGAGATGCTCAATTTACAGATTAGGAAAATAAGGCAAAGATTCCATTTACTACTGGCTATGAAAGTAGCTGAGACTTAGGCTCTTAAAGTAGTTCTGTACCAACTACAAAGGCCAAAAGGTGAGGCCTAAAGATCTTCAAATGTCTGGGTTTTTTTCTTCCTTCTTCTTTTTTATAGCCCTTCTGTTGTATTTTTCAGAAAAAAACAAGAGCCCATAAATTTTTTCCTTCTTCACCCACCCCCCCCCCCCCCCGCCTTTTCCTAGGAGAAAATGACATGAAGCTGAAAGGTTGCCCCTAGATCTGCTCTACATTGCTTGACAAAAAAAGAAAAAAAGGAGAAAAAAAATAAAATGAGTGGGGGGTGGAAGGGATTTGATTACAAGCATTTTGGCCAACATTTAGAATGGAACATACAGCACTGCTGTTCTGTTTCTGCCCTTTGCACAGTTATCCACAAACCCAAGCCACATTCATGCAATTTGCTCAGCCCACAGCCTGAAATCAATGAGGTCTATGCAAGAAGAGAGCACCTGCCGCAGGCTGTTACTGGTTTTATTTATTATCTGCATTATGAGACCACACAGGAACCCTAACAACAAATATTTTCTGAAGCACTGTGTAAACATCAGACAAAATGATGGCCCTATCCCAAAGTGATTACAAACTAAACAGAGGACAAGAGACCACAGATGGATACGAACAGACAGGGAGAATAAAGGAAATGAGAATGCTCAGTGTGGCTGACAGCAGTATTACCTCACTAGCAGTCTAAGGGTTGTCAAAGCTCTTGCAGACGTCACGGCAAAGGAGAGCTTTAAGGAGATTGTAGAGAGCTACTAACATAAATCTGAGAGTGTTTATGCAGGGTACCTTCCAAGTATGAGAGACACCATAGAGAAGAAAATGAGAAAGGGCTTACTCTGAGAGAAGCACAAGAGGTGGTAACTCTGAACAAAAGGAGATGGTCCATTTTCAGGTTTTAACCACATTCAAATGCTGCAGCTGCCCACATTTCTGACTGCCTTTAACAGGGACCCACTTTTTTGCTCCTGACCAATCCTCTTCACTCACATCATGCTCTAAAAAGGCATATGAGGATCAAGCACAGCAGAACTGGAAGTCTGCTCAGGCAGGGCAGTTACTGGAGCTGCTCTGTTCCGTGTTCCTGCCTTCTGACAATGAGAGATGATAGGTAGGATCCCAGGGGGGCTTGAAAATGAAGATAGGCAGCTTATGTTGATGTGAGATAGGGAGGGGGGAGGCAGTGCAGGGATGCCAAGAGAGGAGTGACATGTTCAAAGAGACAGGCTAGGAAAATTATCTTTGAAGCAACAGCAGCCTCATGCAGTATGATTAGGGCATAGGCAAGCCTGCATGTGTCAAGGCCAGAGAAAAGGATGTTGCAGCAACTGAGCTGCTAAATAATGAGAACTTAGGCAGGAATTTTAGCTGCATGGAAGAGTGTGAAAAGATGCATCTTAAAAGCTGGAAAAATTAAGAATTGGAGGTGGGATGGTATAAGCAACTGAAAGTTTGAAGCTTTGCCTATATTTTACAGAGGTCAGAGCTGATTTTCCAGTACAGCCATGGGTGACAGATAGCATGGTATATTGTCCACAAAGAAAAGAAGGTGATAAGAAGGCCTGGGGCACAAAGAATAGTAGCAAGCAAGAAGTAAAGACATTTTTTTCCTCTCAACTCATCGGCTCTTCTCTCTGCAGTTATTGAATAGAGGCAACTATAGATTAGATGCTTATGATAGGCCAACACCTTAGAAAAGACTTTAAGTGCAGTCCCCTTAATAATTCTTTTCTCATGCGTTCTGTTCAATATAGACATGAGGTTGTGTCATCTAACTCAGAAAATATGAATCGTTTCCTCCGTGCTCAGTAATAAAATGCACAGACCTTGTGCAGATCTCTGTTGTATTCCTGGAATAAGATTACCAGCAAGATTAAGGCCTCAGTGCGAGAAGTGAGATTTCACAGGATTAAATGTTATTCCGTCTCCTGCTGAAACAGAGAGTAATATACAAGAAAGGACTATGAATTATATTACTGAAAATATCACAGAGCATGGTGGTGGCAAAAGTGGCAATGAAAGACCGAAAATTTAAGTTATACACAAAAATAAAAATCAACAGGGAGTACTGCAGGACCTACAGTTATCGTTTGTGGCCAGAAGAGGGCACTCGTGGCTTCCTTTTACGATTTGGGAGATTTAAATCAAGATTTCCCTTGGTAGCTTTTCCCAGGCATAAATCAAGCACAAATGAATAACCTTTGATTTATCATTCCTAATGGAGATGTATATCATATTGGCGTGTCATCACATTTCGACATTGGCCATTATGATGCCAATCATATAGTAATTTTCTTCCGTGTCATAATCAGCGATGAAGATGTACGTTTCCATTCAGTACAATTAGATTTTCATGTTTCTTAATGGTAGCTGAGGGCATTAGGCAGAATACCTGCTTTTGCTGCCTCTAACTCTTTTGTGCTCATATTTTTCTGAAATTGTATCCAAACCATTACCCAATCACCACTTCCCCGTAGTTAAATGCTACCTCTGCTCATATGGGAGAAGGCAAGAAAGATTTAAACTATTATTCCAAGCTGCAGAGGAACAGGCATCAAAATCCTAGGCAAATACACGTGGTTGGAAAATACTTGACCTCAACTATTTGAGAGCTTTTTGGTATGCTTCATGAAATCAGTTTGGGATTGATACTAGTGACCTGACCTACGGCACACACCACAATGAAGGTGCCCAGCTGGGCCTGACATCCAACCAGCAAGCTCAGCGATACTGGTAAGAAGACCTGCCCAGAGAAAACCCAAGCTAATGCTGGTGGGGATGAAGCTCTTCTGTGAGCAGAGGCTTTCTGCTGGCTGGCTGGCTGGATAAGATGTGTTACAGGTATTTCGAGCAACTCCTCGCTCTTACACATAGGAAAACATACAGACAGAATAAGAAAATTGGGGCTGTTCAGCCTGGAGAAGAGAAGGCTGCATGGAGACCTCATAGCAGCCTTCCAGTATCTGAAGGGGGCCTATAGGGATGCAGGGAGGGACTCTTCATTAGGGACTGTAGTGATAGGACAAGGGGCAATGGGTTCAAACTTAAATAGGGAAGATTTAGGTTGGACATAAGGATAAAATTCTTCACTATGAAAGTGGTGAGACCCTGGCACAGGTTGCCCAGAGAAGCTGTGGCTGCCCCATCCCTGGCAGTGTTCAAGGCCAGGTTGGATGGGGCTTTGAGCAGCCTGGTCTAGTGGAAGGTGTCCCTGCCCATGGCAAGGGGTGTGGAACTAGATGAGCTTTAACATCTCTTCCAACCCAAACTGTTCCATGATTCCGTGGTTCTGTAACTGCTGTTCAGGCCCAGCATGTCATGCGTTTGTACAAGTTAACTGAAGCTCAAGTAGCAGCTTTCAAAAGCACCCGAGCCCGTCTCAAAAATCCTGTCGTGCATCTATAGTGGGTATTCCCAGTGGCCAAACATCTCCTTTCCTTAAAGGATGCCTCACTATTTTGACACTTTCATTCTCCATGCAGCTGGACGGGTAACACTCTCTCGCAGCGATACCAGCATGGCAAACGGAGACACCGGAAGGAGAGGAGAGGGAAGCAGAGCAGCCCCTGGCCAAGCGGAGAACATGGCCCCGGCTGGGAGCGGCGAGCCTGCCGCCTGCAAGGGCACTGCGGCAGGCGGACGGGCGGGCTGCAGGAGGCGGGGAGAGGTGCCTGGCCCCGCCTGCGGGGTTTCCGTGAGCCGCCGGCTCTCGGGGTGAGCTTCCCTCCTCCCCTCCCGACCCTGCGAGGCGGTGCGCCCTTCCCGCGGGGCGCTCGGGGCGGAGCGATCAGCCCCGGGCGCCGAGAGCGAGCCCGGAATGGTGCGAGCGGCGTCCGGAGGCAGGAGAGACCGCCGGGCCTGGCGGCGGAGTGCCCTCTAGCGGCCCTTCGTGCCGCCTTGGACGGCGGGCGCCTGGCCCCGGTCCTGTGTCAGGGCTGCGGGGGAGCGGACCGAGACACCTGCCCAGGGAAGGGCTGGGGAGGCTGTTTGGATCGGTAAATAACATACCTGCAAGAGCAAACCGCGCTTTTTTTGTGCTGTTGGTCTTCAAAACGAAGGCACTACTGCGGGTGCTGTGACTTCAAGGGCTCACCATACTGAGTTGCTGGAGCAGGTCCAGAGAAGGGCAATGAAGCTGGTGAAGAGTCTGAAGCACAAGTCTGATGAGGAACGGCTGAGGGAACTGCCGTTTAATCTGGAGAAGGCTCAGGGAGGACCTTATCGCTCTCTACAACTACCCGAAAGGAGATTGTAGTGAGGTGGGAGTTGGTCTCTTCTCCCAGGTAACAAGTGACAGGACAAGAGTTAACAGCCTCAAGCTGCACCAGGGGAGGTTCAGATTGGATATTAGGAACAATTTCTTCACTGAGAGGGTGGCCAGGCATTGGAACAGGCTGCCCAGGACAGTGGTGGAATCACTGTCCCTGGAAGTGTTCACAAACCTTGTAGATGAGGCCCTTAGTGGCATGGTTTAGTGGTGGCCTTGGCAGTGCTGGGGTGAAGACTGGACTTGATCTTAAAGGTCATTTCCAATGTAGCTGATTCTATGGTTCTGTGGTATTTACAGGCCTGCTCAAAAGAGGAATACTGTGACAAACCTAACCATTGTGCTCCAAATGGGTTGTCTCCTTCCTCTCATATGTAAGACTTCTTTCTCGTAAAGGTCAAGGGCAAAACTATTTTCTGTGATCAGCTCCAGCCAACAACAAATTCACCTCTAGCAGAGACTGTGGAAAGACCAGGCAGCCCCTTTCAGTGCATACCAAAGCCAGTCCTTGCCCATGGGGACAACTTGATATTGCCAGGGGGGCAGCTGTAGTGGCATGTGCAGCGTGCTGAGCAGGGACAAAGGCAGCATTGCCTTCCTACTGGTAAAAGCAGTGTTCTTCTAAACACAGAAAGCCTGAATTCCTGACAAGGAAGCAAATTTGCATCTTAGCAAGACAAAAAGTAGGTTTTCTACTTGATATGGGAAAAACTTCCCAATTATGTTATTATCAAGCAAGCCTGGAGGTTTTATCTATTTATAAAGCCAGCGAACTGCTTCCTTCCCATGTGTAGCTGACCTAAGCTGTAAACTTTAACCAAAAAGCAGCTGGTTTGTGCCTGGATTTAAATCCCTGTTTTTAAATACATCTGTTGATGTTGATACAGCAAAAGGCTTGACCTTTTCTGCCTCTCTGTTCAGAAGTGGTGAAGGTTTGTAGTCTCCCCTCTCGCAGCGGGTAGACCAAGGCATCCCGGCTGTCAATCCACTTACCTTGGTCAGGCAGCCTCAAGAATTGATGTGTCCCTTTTAACTGCCTGTGAGCCGTGGCTGGCTGCAGAGTTGCATTTTACCTGTTTGCTGATGAGAGAAGCTGTATTTAGTCAACTTGAAAATGAATTCAGGTTCAGACTGAATCAAGGCAGTGTCTAAAAAGACTGATGGCAATCCCAAGTCTTTTCCTGGTAAAACATGTGCTATAAAACCTGGGCACCTCATGACAGTGGGTATAAACTAGAATAGGTACTCAGCAACCAAAACCCCAGTCCTCACTGGGGGTGACTTAGGCAGATAATTACTTAAAGATAAAACTTGGGGAGAAATAAAAGCCTACTTTGTTGTCAAAGAACAGAAAGCAAATGCAAATGAATGCTGCCTACATAAGGCCATTTTGGTTCCTGTTTTGAAGATGGAACCTTTTCCCACTTATACTAGGGTGAGTTAGGGATAATGCCACTGAAATTAGCAGCCATAACAGTGCAGAAGCAGACTGAGAGAAAAATGAGGTTTTTTCAATGCCTACTTGATAGGAAATGTGTTACTAATGAATGGCAGTAGCTGCAAGTGTCACTCTCTGCTTCCTTTTTCACTTTCAAATTTCTTGATAGTGTCCTTACTAAATTTGTACTGTTCTATAGCTGAGGCTTGGATTACATTAAAATTATCAGGATTAGAAATGGGGCAAACCAGAACCTCAGATCTGAGCCTCTTTGAGTTTCTATGGGAAGGAATTTGGATTCAATCCCCAGATGTGAACCTTCTTTCACATTTAATTCTGGGTCAGTAGAAGCCTGAATTCCTAGTCTGGTTTTGTGTGGGTTTAATCCTGCAACAGCATTTGACTGCGGGATTTTATGGGGTTTATGAATGATAGATGGTGAGAGAAAGGAGGCATTTCATGACTATTGATGAGACTAGCTTTCTGTTCACAGAGTACAAAGGAACAAAAGACAGTTATTACACTAGTTTTTATAAATTGTTGGGAATACAAAATGTGGGAGGAAAAGTGCCAAAGATCATTCAGATGGCTAGAGTTTCAGAACAAAGACCATTTCTATAGTGTTAGCACAATGGAACTTCATTTTTTGCTTAGTTTTTGGGCATTATTATAACAACCAACATTAAAAAGGAGGTTAGAGTTTTGCAGGTTGACAGCTTTAGTTGTTGCCATTCAAATCCTAACAAAAATATCAACATAATTTACACTCTTGTTCCTTCACCTAAGCCCAGAAATCCAGCCTACTATGGAAGCTGGATTGAATTCTGCTGGAGAAAATAAAGTGTGAAGACACACAGCTGGTGTTTTGGGGACTGAGAGCAAGTAGAAGAATGAAAATGCTAAAAAAAAAAATAATGAAAAAGATAAAAACTGCACCAGGTGGAAGAGTCTCAGACCAGAAAGCAGGGGATGAAGTGAGAAGTTAGAGAGTTCAAGAGGAGTTCCTGAAGTGTAAACCACAATTTACTAGTGCTAACAGATCTAAACTGTGTTAGTTTGCTACAGTTCAGTGGAAGTCCAGGCTGTTTCAGCTGCTTACACTAGAAAAGCATCTGGTCTGTAGCTACTAACCTAGGAGAAGTGTTCTTGGTAAAAAAGTATTACCTTGTGTAAGCTACAGTTACTATGCTGAGCATGTCAGCTCATTTATACTGAATCCCAATGACCCAAAGTATGAAGCCTTTCTTATTTAATGTTAATAAATGACTAAACCCTTATTCAACTTTGTGCATGTAGAATTGCTTTTTCAATAAACAAAGTCAGAGATTACTTATCCAATATTGTAATTAATTCTATGACTCTACAAGGACATCTCTGTCTTGTGGCTGGTAAAATTATTATGCATTCTCATTTTCTATTCACCATTTTAGAAAAGCATGTTTTCTCCTTGTAGGGCTAAAGCGCATCTACAAGCTTTCTCTCTCCCTCACTACATCTCCCATCACTGACTAAGGTCATCACCATTACCCTGCAGCAGGAACACTCTTGGATTGGATCAGCCATTTCCCTGCCTGTGTGTGTCTATGAGATAAGAACATAGTATTCAATCTTTGAAAAGATGTTCAGAGTAGCTTCTGTATGTTCCTCTGTGCTATTAACTTTCACATGTGACACATATGTCTAAAAGCCAGTATGATGCATTAGGGCTCAATCCCACACTACTGACGTCAGTGAGTTTTATCAATTACTTCAGTGAGGATGGGATTAGGCCTTTGTGATTACACAAAGAACTAATTATTGGATTTTTCTATGAACCTACATTAAAACCTCCTTACAAAGGTAGCTTTCAGGGTGTGAATCAGAGAAAACATTTAGTTTTAGTTTAAATTTGACTTTGGTACTAAGCCTGTTATATTTAGGGTTTGAAATGCAGTGCATTGGCAGAAACAGACACATTTTTCTGTCTATTCCAGCTCTCAGTAACAAGACATTGTGTGGTTTAATCTCTTTGTGGGCATTTCTTGCTTAAGGACCCAGTACTTTCACAGTGTCTATATTAAAAAATACTTTTATTATCTTGCAGGGTGAGACACCCACCCCCCCCCCCCAATATATTCTGTTTGACAGATGGTCTTTATGTAATTCTATTCTCAAACAAGCAAACAAATAAAATAAAACAGAGTAAAAAGAAAAAAAAAAAACACAACCCAAACCCTAAGCTAGAAAGAAGCCTGAGCCTGTGATTTACTGTGATTTATTCTTCTTGGGTTTATTCACAGTCTTGCGACAACTGTGATGTAATGACTTGGCCTACATATTGCATAGTACAATGCTGTAGATCTTTTCATTTTTCTGTTGTTCCTAACCATTTATTATCTGAGATGATTATCAATCATTTCTTTTAAACTCCAAAGCACATCCTCGAGGCCACATGATTTTTTATATTTGAAGCTCAAAAAGTATCTGACTTCAGTTTACTTTTCTGTAAGTCATCAGTTCACAGTGAAGGCAAATGTGATTTCCATGTAAATATAGTCTCTGCATCAGTATTTCATGCTTAAAATCAGAAACACTAGAAGTGAATAGCTGTCTTTCATGCACAACCTGTGATGGGGTTGATGCAAAGCTAATACTTTATTATTTACTCCACCACAAATTCACACTGGTATTTCACTATGTTCCTGCACATCCAAATAAAAAGGTGGAGTTTTATAATCATTACTTTTGTCTTGTCTTTGGAATTATTCTACAGAAGGTAGATATAAGCTGAATGATATTTTGCCTTGGAATAAAAGTTTATAGTGTTATTATGATGGGGTGATTGGAGCTGAACCTTGTGTGGGCAGGTTACTTCTTGGCATGATAGAAAATTAGTATATACAAGTTATAAAAAATCACTAAAAGATACAGTAACAGATTCTTACTGTGTGACACATACAACTATTTCTAGTGTTGTGTTCACCCTAGCTAAAACACTGTTTCCTAGAGCAGATATTTCATGCTTGTGCAGGAACATATAAATCTTATTTGAAGCTGAGGAAACATTAAATAAGAAAGGCTTTATATTTTGGGTCATTGGGATTCAGTATAAAGCTCCAAAGTAATCTCATGAAAGCAGGGGTGTGATCTAGGGGAGAGACACCGGCTTAGGAATCAGGGGGCTTGTGTTTCATTTCCACCTGTCTGTCTCGCTTGATAGTCCTGGCCTCTTCATCTCAGCTTTTAGTAATGCCGTTTTTCACTGGTTGTCTGTCTTCACAATTGAAACTGTAAAATTGTTGTGACTACCATTATCCTCCAGTATGCTTTTCTACAGTGCTTACAGAGCATTGGAGCTCTGTGGACTAGGTTAGGCAATTTTGCCTGTGTTCTAGCACAGAAATAAGAGAGTCTCCCCTTTAAATGGATACAAGGAACAACATGATGATGTCAGAAAAATAAAGGAAGAAGACTCATACCTAGGTTTCTGATAGAAATCTTAAATGAAGTTTCCTTTATTTTGCTACATGGTTCAAATGGAGGCATTAATAAAATATTAAGTGAATGAAGCCAATTTGTCATTGCTTAGAATATCCGTAAGTGTATTTGTGCTATTCTCTAGCTGCTGAAATACGTTACTCAGATTCACACCAGACATGTTCACCTATGGGTTAACGACAAATAAGCCCAAATTGAGCAAGGTGGTTTGGTTGTAAGAGGTCGGATAGTTTTCCCCATCTCACTTCAGTTCTTTTCTCCAGCAAGCACACCAACACCTGTGGTGTCAGTATGTTGACCTTTGCACACTGAATCTGGTGCCCTGCAATACCTCAATCTGCAATTGAAGAATTTCTTTTCTATTTCTTTTCCAAAAGTAGTTATCATGGAGAAAATAGTTTTGATCATATACATGAATGAGGCAGAAATGTAGCTGAAGGTGATTAATTTGAGACTGTAACTATTCAAAGGAAAGCAATAATTATTTCACTACCTGTATATTTAAGTTGGCAATTTCACAAAATGTCAGCTGAATAACTTCTGCTATTGGCAAACAGGTATAGATATTGGGTACTACTGTCTGAGTACTACTGAGCCTGAATGAGTTTTTCTTCCTTCTCTTTAATTTTATCTCTTTTTTGTTTTCTTTTCTGTTTTCTTTTTATTATTATTTCCGATTATTTTTATGTTGATCTTTTTGCAATTTCCTTCAGAACATCTATTCATGCTTTTAAAAATTTTAGTGTTAATCTCTTGTTTTAGGACATCATTCCTTCCCAGAAGGAGGACTAGATTTACCTGTGCTTTTAGCTACTTTGTGCTGTTCAGCTGATCAAAGCATCTGTAAAGCCATCTTAATCAGTTAAGCCTGATTTATGGCTGCTTTACTTTGCCAGAGCAATACTAAGAAACCAGAAAGAGAACTTGGGCTCTATGCTTCTTTTCCTGTTTCCCTTATCTATCAGTATTCTTTTCTCTGTTTTTCTTGAACATATTCCCTTATTCTTCTATTAAATATAGCCAAGTGATTAATGAGTATTCAGGAATTGAAAATGATTTCTACTGTTAATCAAGTAATATTCAATTAGTAGTTCTCTTTATTATTCAAACAGCCCAAATACCACTCTCTACAGTTCTCTTATCCTATTTCTCAACTGATTTCTTACTTTCTTTCACAACAGTTTTCTTCCTGTATCTCTTTATAACCACTAAATAACCACTAATAATCATAATCAGAGTAAGGCGATACAAATGCTCTATTTGCCAAATTAACCACTAATTTCTTAATCTTTGCAATATAAAAATATATGCCAGAAATCTTTGCTTACCATTTAAAAGCCAGTACTAGCTAAATCCAGATCTTCGGAGCCCCCAGAGCTCATGCATAATCTTGGAAGTGCCTGAACTTGATATCAGGATTTTGTCAATAAGATCTTGCTTGGGTGAGTGTGTGTTTGTCTGTGTGCACATTTTGTGGGGACTTGAGTTAGCAGGCATTCTCACAGAACCACTGGATGCCACACAGAACACATCTGTTGCTGATACTATCACTGCCTGTTGATTATATCTTAATGATACCTTTTTTACCAGTTTCTCAGCCCACACAGCATTTAGCCAACATTTGGGATATGTGAATGCAGTGCTCTTGAGGGGATCTTGATCGTCACAAGGAATATGCAACACCAGTGTGCAAAGCGTGTTGGCTTGAGAGAAGACAAGGGCTGCTCTTCTTCAAAATGAAGTAATTGATGCCTACTGGACTGAATACTTAACTGGGAGAAGGCAACATGGGATTCCAGCCCTGCTCTACAAAGTGATTTTGCATTAGATCCTTGCAGTGGATCCTCCCTTAGTCCTGGCAGTACGAGGACTAGAAACCAAGCTTTTCCTCTTCAGTTAAGCACCCCAACTGTCCACTATAGCATCACTCTTCCTCTGCATTTATACTGAGCCCATGTGAAAAAAATGTTAGAAATGATCCTTTTCTAAACCTGGAATAACAGTGTTATAGGATCCTCTGCAAGCTATAGAATTCAGCACGTGTAGTATCAATACTCTTACTATTGATTTTAAGAGTTTAAAGAAGAAAGGAACCTAGCTGTAGACTATTCTGTGGATACAGGAACTTTAAGAAAGAATCATCTTACTGCTCATTATATCTACATCTCATCTTCACATATCATGAGGACTATTTGTGCCTCTATCCTGGGACCAGTACAATGAACATTAGTGGTTCATGAATTACGACTTCCAAGAATGTTTTCCTTAGTGGGCAATGTTAGATTCAGAAAGAATTTATTTCTTAGTGACTTTATGAAAATGGGAATCTTTTCCACAGTGCACTGATAATCAATATTTTTCTTTGTATGGATAACAGATGTCAGTATAGTGACAATGACTCCATCATACTCATCTTTCTGCAGCACCATCAGCTCTGATATCTTTTTCAGACAGTTTATCAGCTTCTCAATTCCAAGTCAGTGATCTATATCTGAAGCAACCTGTATGTTTCCTTTTATATGGTCTCTTTCTCATCTTGACTCATAAAAAATCACCATTAGCACTTCTTTCATTTTCCACCTGTGCTACACAGCTTGCACAAAGATTTTGATGTACACTGCAGCCTGTTCTCATTTTTTCTCTTTGTCCCTTCTGCACAGATTGCATCCATCAATATTAACATTTCAGCTCTCTGATCTATCTCATTACATTTCTGCATTACCAGCTAAGTCATAATTTCCTTCCTGTAATGTCACTTTGAGCTCATTTCACATACACTCTGCATGTGTATATAGACAATTACTGACTTTATTGCTCGCTTCCTTTTTCCTGGCCTTGGCTTTTCTCCTTTGTCTTTATCTTCCAGCATTCAATATTTATGGAAAAAGCTCTGCACTGAATTGTAACATCCCAGTCTAAGTTCACAGCTGCCTGAAATAGCATGACAGTACTAGCCTCCTGTATTTTCTTGTTCTCAGGTTTTTAAATATGAACTGCCCACCCTTTCCACAAAAAGCAGGATTCGGTCATGTTTCCAGTCCTATGTGCTGTGCAAAGTGCTAACAGACCACTGGAGTCACACATGTGAGTGAAACCCTGCAGAGGGCAGAGAGACCATCATCTACCAGTTAAGGGTTGCTCATTTGGCAAAATAAGAACAAGGAGTGTTGCACCGAGTTCACACTAACAGTTCATGAGAAGGCACTCTTCATAAACAGTGACTTCCTGGTAGGAAACAGGTTGCAAGAAGGACTCCTTTTTCCAAGGACAGCAAACCTTTCTCTCTCATGAGGCCACATGCACCACAGAGGCTTCCTGTTAGGAAACAGCCCTCTGCACCTCGTGGCTAGAGGGGCAAAATAGTGGTCGGAAGCAATGCCTAAGGGGATGTGCAACTCTCTTATGCCCGGAGGCCAGACATATGTGGACACACAAGTATGTCTGGGAAGACCCGGTTATACTGGAGTTCCTGTACCATTTCTCTCCTACCTGGAGACAATTCTAACCATGCAGCTGGAGTACTGCCCACAGTCCCTGCTGTCCTGACAAGGACGGTGTTTTAAGCGTTGGATCTGTACTTTGTCACAGTGCTCATATAAAATTTAAGCTCGGTACTTGTCCATAGTCCACTCCCCAAAGCTTCAATGCTATAGCTCCACTCAATGAAAATAAAAGCGCAAAGCTCTCTTGCAGCCCCTTTCTTCCAAAAAGCGGAGTGGCTTGTAAGTATTTCATTGTTCACTAGAGGGCAACATTGCCTTAAAAATCAGTTTCTTTGCTCTCGCTTGCACAGAAAAAGGTGAGCTCATACAAACACGGACAGAGAGACAATACGCAATACCCAATATGTTGCTCCAAGGGAAGAAAAAAAATGCAGTGGCTGTTGCAATGCTAAGGAAGTGTCTCAGACTGGAACAGAAATTAGTGACTACAGAACGGGGATGAAAGAAAAATAGTTTGCACAGAGTAAGGTGCTCATTCAGTGAGGTATTTAAATGTCCTCCATTAATCTGAAGCAGGGCTTTAGCACTGTTGTCCTCAGTCAGAGCATAAATTATTTAGACAGGATTTTAGACCCTGTCTAAATACATATGTATGTATTTATGTAATAATATGTGTTTACATAGTTTACATATTATGTAAAAGCTTTGCTAAAGGCTAAGGACTCAGGAAAGTTTCACCACCTGGAGGAGTCTGTAGATGGGCTTCTTCTATTCTTGGAGAGGCCAAAAGAAAAAGGAGGGATGTGGGCTGGGCCCTGAAGAAGACTCTTGGGATAGGAACCTATTAAGCAAAGAAATAACTTAGAAATGGAAAAGAGACACACTAGTGTCAAGAAGGGCTAAGCAAAAGTTTCTTGGTAAGAAGAAAGTCACAAGTGTGGTCAGAGCCAGCTCTGTAGTCAAGAGTCCTCTTTGGGCTAGGTTCAAAGGGAACGGGCAGAGAGGGAATTTCTTCTGCTTTTTCCTGACAGTTTTTACTTGTCTTTTAACCCTGCTGAAGGAGACAGTTGCGCTTGTTTATTAACTCTGCTGCCCCAGTAGCATTGTTATCCGTTCTCCCTCATAATGCTGATGTAATTATCTCCCCAGAGAGCTATGCCTGTGGGCAGCAGTGTGAGCCTGCTGTGCCTCTCCTGGTCAGGCTGTGTGCTCCTGCCACTGCAAACTGTGCTGCCCACCCATCACCTATTTTAGGTACTCCTGCTGGGGTCCACAGAGGAAACAGCAGGCTGTGTGCCCACTTAGGAGCTGCATACTGATAAACGAATTGGTTTTAGAAGTACCTGAAGACACTTTTGCTAACAATAACATGGCTTGTTGGAGGTTTGTAATACAGTTTTTATAATTGGATTTGAAACGAGACTAGATTCACACAATCCTCTGTGGGGAGCATTCCTCCATGCTAGTCTGGGTTGCTGAAGAGACACAGGAGGACTGGGACATGTGTGCACCCTGTTTCACATGGCACTGGTTAGCTGTGGCTGGTCAAATAAGCAGCAGTTATGCCTCATCTCTAGTCTCATTGATCCTGCTGCAGGGCTGTGACTGTTGTGACAGCACTACTCAGGTGCCCAGAAACAAACAAGTCTGTAAAGTCTTGCATATTCCATGTGAAAATCCATACCTGGCCTCTGCCTCACTGCACTTCTCTTTCTCGCACTGTTTCTCTGCCCTGCTAAAACCTGCAAGGCAGGTTGCAACTGCTTAGAGCCTTCCCAGACGGGGTGCTGCACTTGCTGTGTGAGGGCTATAAAGGCAGCAGCCTTGTGGTCCTCCCTGGCTGCTACCTTCATGCTACGCAGCCCAGTATCAATGCCTGTCTGCTATGCTGCATTGCCAAATGCCTCAAACACCTCCCCTCACCCTGCACACCACCACCTGGCACTCAGAAATGGAAATGTTTTGAGTAAGATGAAACTATAAAAAACGAGGAGCATGATTCTGGCTTAGCTGCTGCTGTAACAATCCCCTCCATTTTGACTAAAAAGCCCCTACTATCAGAAGTGCCAAAACCTTACAAATCTGGGAATGCCACTCTGTCTCCTTAAAACTATCTAACCATGTCTCCTTCCACAGACAGCTCATAAATCAGGTGTTGGCAAGTGTTCTGCACAGCCAAAGCATGCCTAGTCCCATTTAGAAACCAGAAAAGCCCCGTGAGATAATATGAACAGATTTATCAAAATCCATTTATACCCTGTATTGCCTATTTACTCCATCTTGTACTCATTTGCTTTTTTTTTTTTATCTTTCTTTTTGTGGATTAGACAATGTAGAAATATATCTCTTAAAGCTGAAAGCTCATGCTTTTCCCACTGATGAGAAAAGATCAGTCCATGAATCTAACAGCTGCCCTGATGCATTTTTTGATGTTCTGGAAGTGCAAATTGAGCATATTGTCTCCGTTCTGCCAAGAGAAGTGCCAGGGCCCAAGCCTATGCGAGCTGTCACATTGAGAAGTAGCAAATTTGATGGAAACAGGTAGACAAGAAACAGTTCTTGAAACAGACACAGATTTGGTTCTTAGAAAGCCAAGTCTTCATTTCCTTGCCTGCTAGCAATTCACAACCTGTACAGGATTTAGAATGCTAAGTACCTGCTTATCTTCTCAGGACTGCTGGAAAGATATTGAGTCAATAAACACATTTGAATGCACACTGTGAGGGCGAGTGCTTCCCAGGATATCAAGCTGATAGGAGGCTGCTGCTCGCTACAGGTGCCCACAGCCTTGAGCTCTGCAGAAATGTCATACGAAGGGTGACCCTGAAAGGCAGGTTTGGCTTCTCATGCTGCCACCAGGGACTGCCCGTGCAAATGGTGCTGCCACAGAAGTGTGACTGCTGTTAAAAGCAGAGCTTGGGTGGCCAGTAACACTGTTTTGAAAGGAACCCTGAGAAACATACTACTTTCTCTGAGGCTTTTAAAATGGGTACAGTAGCAAAGCAACCCAAAGAGTTCCCCATATACTGCTTGGGAACAGTGTGGGAATGGTTTAATGTGTGAAGTTGGCAGGACTTCCACAGTATAATTTGTGGGTCAGATAGCCTGTTTTATAGTTATCCAAAATGTTTGATCATGTCATCAATGCTTAGAGAGACTAATGCACAGGGATTATGCTTCTGGAGCCAATACACTGGGCTCTTCAGGTTTGCATGAGTAATAATTCTCTGGGCTAGTAGCTGTCAACATGCATTTATTCCAATAATACTGACTGCTTACTGGTTTGCAATTCCTTAGCAATACAAAGATTGCACAGTTCAGCTACTGTGATGACTTTCTCAAACATCAGGAGTCTGAAAACATAAATGTCATCACAAACAGGGCCAGGATCTTTGGTTGATAGCAGGCTGCTGTGAAATACCATCTCCATTTATTACAGTTCCCCTCTGTTCCTTCCTACTCGTACTCTTTTCCTTATAGCTGAAGTAAAACCGTGTCATCAAGAGCCTGAGTTCTGCTCTTTTACTTCCTTCAAAGGCCAGTGCACATCAGCTAGTGCAGGTGCATGTGAAGAATTCCCAGGAACTTACTGGAAATGCACATTCAGCTGGTGAGATCAAGGTGGGTCAGGGCCAGCAGCCTGGCTGGGAAGGAGGCAGCAGCCAGTGAAAAAGCTCCATCCACTTCTTCCTTCCTCCCCACCTCCATCATCGTACTTTTCCCTCAGCGTAACCTTTCTATTCACTGCCTCGGATATGGCAAAGCTGTGTAGCAGCAGTTTCAGTCAACACTTTCAAGGGGCTCAGGGGGACGGGAGTCAGTGAAGCCAGAATGAGGTATAACCTATGGCAACCAAAGCGACAGATGCCGCAGCCTTTCACGTCATGGTTTTTGAGGCTCCAGAGGGAAAATACCTCGTAAAAGATAACCATGTATGTATACATCCAGAAGGTTTGGGGGGTGTTTGTGTTCCAGGCAAGATATTGTCAGCTTCTTTATTAACAGCTGGCAACAGGATGGATTCACAGAAGCTGTAACAGCAAGTCATCTCATGCTTTGCTGTGGTGACAAAAAGCATAACAAGGCCAGTAAGGGACAGAGGCACACGCCCCTGTTACCAAAGTCAGTTTCAAATAACACTGGTTCTTATTCTGGATCTGCACAGCTGCCTCATGAAGTGATATGCATTCCTTTGAAATGTAGAGCTTTATGCTGCATGTGCTCAAAAAAAAGTAAGTTAAAAATGCTACATGTGCTCTGGGAGGAGTCTTGTTCCTTGTTTTGCATTTGGACTTACTTCTGCCCAGTTCAGATATATTGGATCCATGTCACATACAACGGAAACCTTTTTCATTTTTGTTTTTCCCAAGAAAAATGACAGGGTTCTTTAAGCAGACATGGTGCTAATTTTTGTGTTCATTTACCCAGAACAAATCTGTTTGGCGTAATGCCTAGATTATTTTTGATATTGTTTATAACAGAGTGGGACAGCAATGATCAAAGTGTCCTCTACCTCAGGCACAGATTGCCGTAGCATATATCTGCTAAAGCCAAGCAAAGAGTGTTTGGCTGATCCTTAAAAGCCCTCACTCATATAAACACTAGTATTATTCTCAATAATGTAATGAATTATTATACTTTAAATATACTTTTGGGAGGTGTCCCTTCCCATGGCAGGTGGGTTGGAACTAGATGATCTTAAGGTCCTTTCCAACCCTAACTATTCTATGATTCTAAATAGTATTTCTGCCAATGGA
Organism: Pezoporus wallicus; assembly: GCF_028554395.1. Lineage (NCBI taxonomy): Eukaryota > Metazoa > Chordata > Aves > Psittaciformes > Psittacidae > Pezoporus > Pezoporus wallicus. The sequence continues at coordinate 2,665,780 of NW_026637266.1, forward strand.
ACATGCATTTGGTCAAATACCACACTGGAGACACTTTAACAAACTTTTGCCTGTAAGCCTCAGTTTCTAAGCATAGATAAGTCTGGGTGATGTGTTTAAGCCTTTTTTTAACCATTGTTAAATACTAAAGGCAAGAATTACTAAGAGGATAAACTGGTTTATCTTTCCTAACATCCTGTAACTGCTGTCAGTGACTATAATGCTGAATCAGAGGGCTTTGAGTCAATGCTGCACAACAGATCGCTGCCGGCCTGACACCGTAATGGAGGAACTTCAAGGGGGATATGATACAGATTGAAATATTTTTACATTGCCAAGTGCACCGTCATTTACAGGGAGTTCAACTGGAATTTCATCCCAGTTTTGTGGGCAGCACGGTACAGGCAGGGACAAGCTGCATGCCCTCCAACACTTTCACGTTTGCTTGCCCTGTAGGGTTTTTTTGGTGTGTCTTGTTCTTTTACGGTTGAAATGAAACAAATTCACTTGAGAGACTCAAAAAACATATGAGGGGAAGCAGGCTTATGAAGATTTCTCCAACAGCGTCAGAGGAAAAGTGAAACATAAAAGCAGATTTGTTTTTCTGAAACTGTTAATTTTGCCGTGAAAGCCTATTTAAAAAGAACAGCGCCAGGCTACACTCACATAGCAGGGAGGAGACTTTGAGCATACTGCTTTCTGCTCCCTCTAACAGCTTGTTTTTCGGTGAAATAATGAGCAGGGTGGAAGGTTTACGAAACATTATACCTGGCTTCTGTGCTGGCCTCTGCCTAAGCCTAGCACCTTCCCTGAAGGCACCACAACTGTGCCCTCTGTGGCATTTCAGGCCCCGCAGTCTTCCTGCCACCCCAACTTTGGCACAGCCTGAACAACACAACAGTCCCCAGCCACCACAGGGATGTACCATAGCCTCTACCCCACTCAGGATGCATCTCTCCCAGGGCCTGTGGGGCAGGATGGCAGTGGAGACACAGAGGCAAAGCAGTAGCACCCATTGCCCCAGGGCCCCAGAGGGGTTATTGTGAGGGCCACTTAGATGCCAGGTAAGCTGGTTCAGCCTGAGCTATGCCCCACCTCAGGCACAGGCTATATTTCACCCTGTGCGGCAGTGGGAACTGTTCCACAAATGGGATTTGTGTGCCTGTGCTGGGGGGCACTGGCAGTGAGTAGAGTTTAATACAGATTTTTTTGTACCACACTTCATTCCTGAGAGCCGTACCCAAGAAATACAGTTGTAACACAAGAACAACACAGTTTCCCGTTCCCTTTGTCTCTCTTCAAGTGATAAGAGTATCTCTAGGTGGTGAAGATGCTAAAAATCATTTCCTCTGCTCACCCGTAACTAGCCTGGAAAGCATTCACACCAATTCCTTCTTATTCTCTCATGACAGATATCCTCAGTGACATCTGTGATTCACTCAGTAAAGCAACGAGCTGGTGGAGATAAAGTCAGTATAGATGATATTATCAGCATAGGCCACAGGTAACTATTGTGATATTAGGATTTCATCCAGCAAGGACCTCAGCACAAATTAAATTCAAGTTTCTCCCACCTTCAGGAGCGGCTCAGCGTAAATAGTGTAAGTTTACACATTGCTTTCAGTAGGTGAAGGTTTCTCAGCCTTTGAGCTTACACTGCGTGATAAAACACAAGACACACAGAGCTGCTGTCCAATGGTTTTGTCAAGGGAAAGCAGAGAGATAAATTGTAATGGCTTTCACAGGTAACTAGCAAAGACCATTTCTGATATGTTTTGAAGCACGGTTACTGGAATAGTGGGAACTCTGAACTTTACAATACATCCTTGTAAAATGCCACAGTGGATCTCAAACCAATGGGACAAGAGCAGGAGAGATTTCTTGGCATTTTCTTTCCCCGGCAATTACAGGCTGTTGAACTTTCCCTTGAACTATGGCTTCACTGGAGCAATGACAGGACCATGACAGATTATGTCCAGCATAAGGGGCTGTACTACTTCCTCTCAGTCAGGGAGCTCCATCTCACCTTTGCTGCTGCTTTGGCAGGGAAACAAGGTTTGCCTGGGCTGCAGCTAAAGCAGCATGAATTCACCCACCGTGTTCAACAAGGACCCAGCAATACTTTCTGCACCTTCAGTAAAGCTGTTTCTGGTTCTTCATTTCCCAACAGCTTCTCCATGGAGACTACAGTCACTATTTTTTTAATGGACTTCATGTATTTAAGCACACCTAGAAAATTCATGCATATTGCCAAACAAAAAACACCACACTGACCTATGCCAACATATTACAACTATTTTGTAAAAGTAAAAATTCAGAGTCTTTTCTTTCTTTCTCATTATTTAACTATGCAAATGTTTTGGTTAGAATAAAAAGAAATGTAACAAAAATAGATGAAATATAGGTTGTGGAAATACAGTGACATTTCTGACTACTAACAACTTTCTGAATGTTGGGCATAAAGTCTGTATAAGTGACCATTACCTTCCAGTCCCAAGAGTGAAACTTCAAGTGATTTGCCTTATGGTGCCCAAAGGAATGAAGGACACTCAGACAGAAGTTGTCATGAAGCAGACTATATTCCTTCTGTTAGTAATGCACTCAACTTTGAAATGAATGCTGGTGTTTTGCATTTCAGAGATTTGTGCTTTCCTCTGAAATGAGTTCATTACTAGATTTAACATCAGAAGAAAGTATGTTTTCTCAGATGTTCAGCTAGTGTTGTAGTATTTAGGATCCTTAAAAAAACAAACAAACAAAAAGTATCTGTCTTAGACACCAGCTGAATTCTGTTAGCAGTATTAAATTGAAGCTGTCACCAGTTTTTCCCACTTCCACAGTCAAATGACTGGAGTGGAAAAGCACCCAGGAAGCATCACAAAGCTGAAGGTTAAAACAAATCAGAAAACTTTTTTCCTATGTAAAACACTGGGATTTTGGCTTCACTTTCCAAATGTTTGATGTACACTAAAAACTCACTCAAAGCCGGACATATAAAAGAAATAATGGTAATAACTGAAGCAAAATGTCATCTGTAAATGTTTGGGCCAAAGTTTTACACTGGTTCTCAGGGCTGGTCTACCAAGGGTAAAAGCTGGGTGAGCACCTCTTACAGCAAGTCTTGGTCTGACATTTCAAGTTCACTGCAAGAGCTGAGTACAGGATGCAGAGCAAAACCCAAAATGAGTTCCCTGAGCTGGAGAGGGCTGCATGACCCCATACATGCCCTCCTGATCTTTCAGTATGAGCCCTCAGCATGGCAGGAATTGGAGATCCCTCTTCCCCAATCCTTGCTCATCTGCATCACTCCCCACTAGCCCCTTCTCAGGAGCCAAGGCAGCTAACAGTAGCACCATGAGTGCTGAGAAGCTGGAAGAGACAAGAGTGAATAAATGACTGAAATCCAAAGGAGCACAAAACACTTCACTTTCATTGCTGACTGTAGTAACTGTCATCGCTGTTATTTATAGGTGCCAGGTTGGCAGCTCTGCACAGCCCCTGTGCAACCATGGCCATGCAGCTTGAAATGCAGACTGCATAGCCACTTCCCAAATCCTCTGTATTTAATCCTGCTGTTATTGCTGTGATGTGCGAGTGGTGTCGGGGCAGCACATGCACTGACACCTCTACCCTTCTCCTGACTTCAGACACGGGGAGGAGGCCCTGCCTGAGGAAGACAACCAGCACCATTGTTCCCTGGCCAACAGTGGGTTCATTTTGTTGATCAGTGACAGTGGAGGCAAAACAAGGGTCTAAATCAGAGTGCTTGCTGTTTGTCAGCAGATCCCAGAGATAATTTAGGACAATAACCATGACCACAGAAGTTGTAATTTCTGAATATGATTTTTTAAAAGTATTCACAGCTCTGTTCACAGTGTGTTCTTGTATGCACTGATCTTGAGCTGGGCCAAAACAGGCTTTCACCTTAATTGTCACCTTGATGCAGCCAAGCAAGCAGAGAAAAAGCAAAAGAAGACTGTAGCTGGCAGTAAATCACCAACTCTGTTTATTTTTATCCCTTAGTCAGGATTACAGTGAAAGAAATCTCCAGTTTAGAATGTTAGCAAAAAAACAAACTTTAGCTGCTTTTTAAGGCAAAAAGCAAACCATAAAGCACAGTCCTACACTTGCAAGGAGTGTGGGGAATGAAATTGTGCCACCTGACAGAAAATTCTATACTCCTCCACTGACTTCTGAGCTTTAGTCGTAACATTTAGCAACATTTTTCCTAGATCTTATTAAATACATCTCAGTAGGTCCCTGCAGCATGTGTTGAAAGCATATTGGAAGATTAAATCTACAGGACTTCACTCTGCCTGTCCTTGTACTTCTCTCTTACTCCATTCACATCACTGGGTGTGCTTGCCCAGCTTGGCTGAGAGGAGAGTCAAGCCCCGGGTGTATTCCTGAGGTGGTTATGTCCTTGGGACTAAGTAGTACACAGCAGGACAATAATTCTTTCAGCAGGGGCTGGTATAAGGTTAGATGTCCTGTGCACATGTTCAGTTGCACTGGCTGCAAAGTCCTTGTACTAGAAGAATTGCAACCGCTTAATTTAGCTTGAACTATTTGAACAAGTATTTGCTGAATCCCTGCAGCGTGGTGGCTCTCGCTCTGACCCAGCAGCTTTGCTGCTCCTGAGCTACAGGAGCAGATCTGTCCCCATTCCATAGACTCAGGGGTTAAAAACCCAGTGTCCTGGGCTCAGCAGCAGCAGTCATTTTTCTCCTTCTTAGTGGCTTGTGCAGTGCTGTGGTTTTGACTTTCGGCCTGGGAGCAGCACTGATAACACCAAGGTTTTTAGTTGTTGCTCAGTCATGTCTACTCTGACCAAGGACTTTCTGAGCCTCATGCTCTGCCAGGGAGGAGGGGAGGCCGGGAGGAAGCAGAGACAGGACACCCGACCCAAACTAACCAAAGGGGTATTCCATACCACAGCACGTCATGCCCAGGATGTAAAAATGGGGGCAGTTACTGGGAAGGGCTGGATCTCTGCTCAGGTCAGGCTGGGTATTGGTCTATGGGCGAGTGGTTGTATTCTCTTCCTTTGTTGTTTCCCTTATCATTATTATTATTGGTGGTAGCCGCAGTGGGTTTGTGTTACACCTTAGTTACTGGAATGCTCTTATCTCAACCCATGGGAGTTACATTCTTTCAATTTTCCTCCCCATCCCTCTGGGAGCAGGGGGAGGAACGGGGGTGGGGTGGGGGGGGTGGAGTGAGAGAGTGGCTGCATGGTTCTGATTTACTAGCTGCACTTAAACCACAACACCCAATAGCATATTTCTATTAAGGGCCATCCCTCAACCTGCTCATGTCCCCAGACCATGCCAACTCTGTTTATTTACGCCACAGCTGCTTCCACTGACTTCATCCCTCTGTAGCCAGGTGAGAGAACAGAACCAGACAGAGCCTTTAACAGCTTTTGTTACCATTTGCAAAGCAAGAAAATGAGTCATGTATTTAAGCCAAACCACTCTTCCTTAGTGTCACCTGAGATTAATTCAAATAGAAAAAACTCTCTTCTGCTAAAGCTCCTAAAGATGAAATATATCTAATTTGTTGACTCTGAAGGAAAGAAAAAACTGTAAAGAGTTAAATGCAAGGTATGAAGCAGTGAACCGACAACCATATGAGGTCTGTGGTATGTTTATAAACAGGCCAAAATAACAATGCCTTATAAAAATGAAATGTATTCGGAAAATGAAATAACTTTACTTGAATGTTTGATTGTCTTTACTCTTTGAAAAGAGCACTGCTTTTTTTTTTTTTCAGTGTTTTTCTCCATCTACATTGATTTGGTTTTACCAATCCAGTTCTTCAGAGTTTACAAACTGTGGTAAACCTGTTAAATGCTGAAATAGCAAAGACCATGTTGAACCACCCAGGAGACAGAATGAGGGATGGAGGAAAGGAAAGGATTCCTAGGTAGATTATCAAAATATGTATGTTTAGGCACCTAGTTAATTCCAACAAGTAATAGATAGCAGAAAGAGCATAAAACTTCATGAAGTATCTCAGAATTAAGAGACCATAATGCTCAGAGGGATCTAGATAGTCTTCCAGGGAGAAATGGGAGACGACCAGTACTGACATTTTAATGTCCAATGGGACATTCTAGGGCCAACAAGCTACTTAAGCTAGTTTTTACACACTGTAAAGGAACTAATAAGGTGAAAGGCTCAATTAACAATAATTCTTTGCTAATCAACTTTGAGACTCACATTGTACTTGTGCATCCACAGTTTGTTCAGTAACATCCTAATGCAATTATGCCAAGTAGAACAGAAGAGGTCCAGGCTTGGCCTCCTTTGTTACACATTTTGAATCTTACACTGCATTTTGAATTTTCCATGGTGGGGGGGGGAAATCAAATTGAGCTAGTGGGCTTAAAAATATCGGAAAGAAGCACATGGATATAAAGCAACCAGGAATACTTTTAAACTGGGAATTAGATGATTTCTAACCACAAGAACAGCAGAATTATGGAACAGTCTCCCAAGAGAAGTAGACAGGGTAAAAAGCCAAATTCTCTTAAGGCGGTATTTGGCTGGTCTATAAATGCGATGATGTGCCAGGGTTGCCTGTTAAGACCAGGCACAAGACTTGGTAAGTCAGGAGATTCCTATCGTGAGTGATTACTGTCTTCCTGTCTCCTAGCTACCTGTTCAGTCTGCTACCACCATATAGCAACTACTGCTAGAATTAGCCATCTTCCTTTGGTGAGCAAGGAGCTGGGAGACAGGGCAAGAGAGGACTTCATATGCTGGCCAGGTCCAGAAGCACCCCGCTGAACTCTGCTGTGAGAAACCATGCAAGGTTTGTCACAGGCTGGAGTGCGCAGTGCTGGCTGAAGGTGTTCTGGTGTTTGACATACAATACAATAATGTGTTTGACATCATACACAGCTGCAGCTGTGAGACTGGGATTCTTGACTATGTGTAGCATCAGGATGTTCCTGGGCTCAGAACTCCATGCACTGACACTAATTGCTGCACTTTCATAAAGTGCCCGCACCCCTCACTGCTATCCCAGTCTTCTACTGCATGTTACTGCCTGGCCTCATGGCAGGGGCAGCAAGAGTAAAGCTGTGCTTACCCACACCTCAGCTGTTGCCATTGCAACCTGGTGTTTTACACTGAAGTATACTTTCAGCTAAACAGCTACAGCAACATGTGTTGGGACAGTGAAGGTGATCTGGGACTGCAGCTCTGTCCTGCTTCCCTTATGTGGTCACTCACTTTTGGGGACAGATGGCCAGGAACAGCCACATATTCACTGAGATTTGCAATCACTCAATCCTCATGCTCAGCTCTGCACTGCCTTCAGCTGTAGAACAGTGATAGGAAAGAAACAGGAAAATACCAAGTCCCTACTTAATTTGGCTATATAATGCTCTGAGACATATGGAAAGGTTTGGAAAGCTCCCTTGTTCCAGTAAACAGACTTTTCTTACTGTATATCTGATAATTTCAGCCTTTTCATGCTGAATAGCTCCTTAAGCTCAGTTCTTGACCCTCTTACTGTCTCTGAATATTGCTTTTCTGCAGAAGCATCTTTACTGTGTTACTGAGCCCATTTCTGCCCCATGTGGAGAGTCTAGGGAACACATATATACTTATGTCCTGCTCAAAGGCAAGTGTCCTGAAATTTAACCTGTTTGACTAAAGATCAAAATCTGCCCATGTAAATGGAGCTATACCTGTTTGCCTCAGCGAACTGAACCGACTGAATCTCTGAACTACAGTAAAAATAATCTCAGAGGACTATGCTAAGAGCAACAGCGAGAGATAACACAGTCTGAAATATGTTCCATACACTGCAAAATACTTCAGAATCAAATACTAAGCAGTCTACTAAACTGGAATACACAATGACATTGATTGAGAGTCTGATTTATCTGCTAGTCACACTGGATCACAGAAGTCTGGATTACCTCATGAGCAGTCTCTACTGGCTGGAGAGGTATTCTGCCATGAAAGGAGTGAGTAAACAGAAGTTAAATAATATAAATATTAGTATGTCAGGACAGAAACACTAACATAAACAAACTAACATAATCATCCTCCTTAATACAGATGAAGGGCCTTGGTTTCCCTCATTCCTAAAGAAGTTTGTGTAATGACTACAATCCAAGATTATGTCCTGGGATTGTTAGTTACCAAAGATGATGTGAAGGGGCCACTGACCCTGATGTTTGGGGCCTGACTAATTCACAAGCTTGGTTTCTATTCTTGAGGCTCTGTTTAGAAGATTTGGACAACAAAATGTCTTCTGTCCTACCTCTAATCCATTAAAATCAAGATTGAACACTATAGCATTCAAGTTAGGAAAAGCTAATGACAGAGCTGAACATGAAGCTTTAATTATAGTTTTGTATGGATCATATCCTACACATGTACTTCTCCAAAGGCACATTTTAGTGCCTAGTTCTAGAACACTAGTTCTGTAATTCATAGTGTTTATAGCTAGAAAGTTTCTTCAGTATTACCCAGTTAGTCTTTAATGATGCTTTCAGCTATGGGTATTTGCCACGCCATCCCACACTTCCATTCCACCTCTTTTTAATTAGGAGCGGATTATTTCTTCCAGAGGAGCTACTGAGAGAAATCTGTTTCCACTTGGCAGTTAGGCCAGAAATGTTACTGCCACTCCTGCTGTAATTGCCTACTAGCCTTTATTAGTTTGTATTGATCTGACACAACCCACGTGTTGGATGCTTTCTAAATCTCTCTGAATTCAGCCTAAAATGAAGTAAATTTTACCTCTTTTTTCCTTCAACATACCTCTAAACCATATAAAAAAGCTTCAGCTCTTCTACAGTTCAGATTTCTCCCTGTGACAGACTTAATATTAGTTCACTGCTACACACTTCCAGGGCCAAGCCCCTGTAGCAGAGCTGAACAGAATAATAAATAGTATGGGACAAAAAAAACCCCATACTACAGCTACAACTGCTCATTACAAATTTATCTCTAGTGCTGCTTATCTACCAATTCCAGCCTTCTGTCCCATCCCAGCCAAACCATCTGTATGCTTAGCAACAGCAATCACCCAAAATACTTTGCTACTGTGGCTGCTGTGAAGAGCTCTGGACTATACACTCTTATATCACATCTTAGAAGTCAGTGGCTTTGTAGGCTGCTTGCTTTCCTCCCTGTTTGTCTTCAAGGGGATAAATGTGCAACTGTTTAACTGCAGGACAGGTGTTATGATTTGCTATCAAGCTCCCTTAGGATTTTGCCTAGTGCTGCTTTAGATGTGTCAGCGATGTATGTTGAATCTGCAGGCACGGAACAAAGCTAGAAAACAGGAGCACCTTTGCCAGTGCTCTGCTCCACAGCTTTGGGTAGCTACTACAGCTTATTCAACTACCAATTCCCGCTTCTTCCCTTTGCCTGTTGACTCTGGTTTTAATAAGAATATAATCTTGGACAGAGATAGCCTGTTATTATTCTAATAAATGGCATCATGACTGGAACTTTTTTGTTTGTTTGTTTCTACATGTAATTTAATATAAATAAGGAGCAATTAAATCAGTCTTCTGTCCTATCAATAGCATTAGCTCACTTCAATACAAAAATGTTTGATAGCTGAATGATGTTGAGGTGTGTGGTATTCAGCCTGAGTTCATTACCTTCAGATGAGCCTAAACTGCAAATAATTGTCTGAACTGAAAGAACATTTAAGTTCTGTGGGCTTGAGCCAACAGCACTGGAAACCAGTTAGTGTTTCTCAGGAGACCTTCTATGCCGTGCAGTAACTCGTTCTTTCAAGAAATGATACTGAAAAGGAAGTGAAATGTTTATGGGCTACTAGGAGAGAGTTTATTTATATTAGTTTTCTGGAGCCATTTCATAGCTCAGTATCTTACAGCCATCTGGACTTCAACAGTGACAAATCTAACATGATTACGCTGCTGCCTTGCACTGCATTTCTTTTTTCAATGCTTCACACTAGGTGATTGCCAAGCCAGTCTCTGAGGCATGCTGACTTCTTTGGCTGCCCAGAAAACAAGGGAACAAGGGCACTGCATAAATGCTTGGCCATATGGGCTTTTATGGAAAGCATCTCATAATTTGTCCCTTTTAACCCTCTGAGCCCCAAATACCAAGGCCATCCACTCTGTAGGGCTAAATGTATAACCTCTGGCAAACTGAGGGTTATTCTTAAACCATTTCCAGCTGAAAGATTTTTCCCAGCCAGTCAGAAAAGCAGCAGTACGTGCTAATTTCTACCAGCAGGCTCCTGTTCTGGTTTTCAGACCACCTGTGCATTTGCCTAGGGCCTGTACATGCTGTGCTGTGGGGACTTAGTTTTGTGTATGCGTGAGGTTGACAATGCATAATGCCCTCCCCACTTGTTCTCTTCCTTATTTGTTTATGTTCATTCTAAACTTCCTTTGCTAATTGCCAGAGCACAATTTGCATTATATTTGAGTTAATTTAGTTAAGGGCCTGACTTTGATTTGTCTGTCAGCTTGTGCCAGATAGAATGTTTCCATGAAGGTGCATACCACTGTCAATGCCCAAAATACTTTAAAAAATAAATAATAAAAAATCTTTTTCTTTTTACAAGGAAAATCTTTCCAAGTGTCAACATTTAAGGATATGTACTATGAATTCTTAAGCCTAACAGTACACAAGCACGTCAATTTCAAAAAATGTTTTATGGAGCTGTTCCCCAGTAAACCTGGCTCAAAAAGCCTCCTTGCCAGTCTCCTGCCATCAGCAGGCTCCCCAACCCATGTACAGCCGATCTGCTCATTTTATATGAGTTCTCCCCATGGCCTCTCATGTCCTGTTTCAGTGCTGGCACATAAAGGCAGATCAGAAGGCAATGCTGTCTGGCTGTTTCTCCCATCCTAATGGCAGTGAGCAGCTAGGGCACAGCTGTAAGAGTGGATCTGGGAGTTTACTACCTCTCCTGGGGAGCTGGCAGATGCTCCAGCCAAGCTTTAATCTGAAAGCAGTTGGGAGCGTTTTTCACTGAAATAGTTATTGTAAGAAAAAGCATCAGAGGTGACACTGATTCCTTACTCAGTTTAAAGTTTTATGTTAGAGAAGCACAATTCTTCATAAAAGCCACAAAATATATAGGAGGTATTTTCAGCTATTACAGCTTTGCTTTAGCAAAGTGTATGGGAAGCTCTGAGCAAAAATTCCATGATGATCTCTCTCTGCCTTCTTTTGCTGCTGTATTTGTAGCTTAATCACTGGCACTGCAATGTCCTGACTTAAAGACCAGGGCAGTTTGTTTTTTCTGACTGTGAAATGAGGGTAAAGGCTCTGCTTTCTAGCCTGGTCCTTTTTCTGTGCGTGTTTTCACCATGTATTATTGTGGAACAATTTGCCTCATGTATGTAATAAACCAGAAAGTTTGGTAGGACACAGTGCAAGAGTATATAGTTGCTTGGTGTATTTTAACTTGACAGTATCAGGGTCTGACTCCAGGGGCCATTAGGCATCATCATCCTGTCACAAAAAGTGGTGCTAAGGCATACTTCCATCCCTGAACTACGCCATGCTCAGTAGTGAAAACATAAGCCCTGCACATTCAGGGCAACCAAAGCTGAGGCACAGGTTTTGTCAAATGAAACCACAGGGCGCAGTAGAAAATGGAAATTGGCAGTGAGCTAGGAGCAGAGACATACATCAAAAATGAGGGAAAAAATAAGAGCAGTTTCCTAACAACAGAGCTGGATGTAGCGGTCTGAGAGCTCTGCAAATGTAATTGCTTGTGTGCTATTCGGACCACTCCACCTCTGTTTAAAGATATCTTGTGTAAACACATTATCCTAGAGCCTGTACTGTGTCCCGTCTTAGGCCAATGGCAAAAAGAGACATCTGCCAAATGTCTTTCTGCTTGGCAAAGGAAAGGTTTGTTTCTGCTTCAGTAGGTAATACACTGCCCACAGTATTATTTTGCAATAATTAAGAATCCAGAAACAGCTTCTTGAGATGGAGCCCTATTGTGCTGGTTGTTTTCCGAAGCATAAAACAAGAGAAAGTTGCCCTTTTGATGACTTTACATTAGTAAGTGTATCCTTGTGTTTTCAAAAGACAAACTTAAAGTAGGAGACATTCAGGCTGGATTTGAAAACAAACACCTCCTCCCAGGTAGGTAACCATCTAATTAACTTGATCAGAGGTACCCAAGCAAGGAAAAGCCATTAGAAACTGAAGACAGCCCCAGTGCAGTTCTTAACCCAAAATCTGATTTTTTTACTTGCTTTGATAAGCCAATGACTTTGTACAAAGGAAATTCTTTATTGCCGCATCTCTATGTAAAAGGCTCTGTACAATCACATGCTTTCTGCTGTGCCCTCTGCTTTCGATCAGGAGCAGAGCTGGCACTTTGCTCCAGGTTTCTACCCTCTGTAGGCATCACACCACTGGAAATGCAGCCTGGGGAAGAAGCACACAAAATGCAAACTCTTTCAAGCTGCTGCCCTTTAATTTAACTTGAATCATGTATCTGGAACTTGAGATAAAAGTTTCCAATTTTACCTGAGAAAACCAGGCAGCCAGAAAAATCCACTTTGCAAATCCTGGCCAAAGTTACAGTGCCCTGTGGTGGCACTTGCATCATTTCTGTTCTTGTTTTGCCTTTGCATAGTTGCCCTCAATTTTCCCTACTCACTATCAGAAATATATGCCTGAATCAATCCTACTTACTCTGGCTCACCCACAAGTATAAGAATTGTATATCACAACGAACCGAAGGTACATTTATTCTAGTGGGCTACTTCCAGTGATGGCCAATATCAGACATAGAATCATAGAATCATAGAATAGTTAGGGTTAGAAAGGACTTTAAGATCATCTAGTGCCAACCCCCCTGCCATGGGCAGGGGCACCTCACACTAAACCATGTCACCCAAGGCTTTGTCCAGCCTGGCCTTGAACACTGCCAGGGATGGAGCATTCACAACCTCCCTGGGCAACCCATTCCAGTACCTCACCACCCTAACAGGAAAGAACTTCTTCCTTATATCCAATCTAAACTTCCCCTCTTTAAGTTTTAACCCATTACCCCTTGTCCTATCACTACAGTCCCTAATGAAGAGTCCCTCCCTAGCATCCCTATAGGCCCCCTTCAGATGCTGGAAGGCTGCTATGAGGTCTCGACGCAGCCTTCTCTTCTCCAGGCTGAACAGCCTCAACTTTCTCAGCCTATCTTCATACAGGAGGTGCTCCAGTCCCCTGATCATCCTCGTGGCCCTTCTCTGGACTTGTTCCAACAGTTCCATGTCCTTTTTATGCTGAGGACACCAGAACTGCACACAATACTGCAAGTGAGGTCTCACGAGAGCAGAATAGAGGGGCAGGATCACATTCTTCGACCTGCTGGTCATGCTCCTTTTGATGCAGCCCAAAATACGGTTGGCTTTCTCTGCTGCAAGCCAGAAGAGGGACAACTATCTTGTGTTTTATATCCTCTCCCAGTTTTCAATGGGTTTTGGATCAAAATCCCTCTGCCAGATATAGTGTCTTTGTTCATCATAGCCTACACTCTTACCTGGTAATACCTGGTGCTAAGAGAACTGCAAATAGAGGCAGAGCTCAATTTCAGAGCTTCTATTAGTGTGGAGGACATACTAACATTTTTTTTTGTGACAAACTTTATCAGAAGTAATATGGTTGTACATTTTCCTGTGGGTTGATATCAAATGCATTACTTACAGATTTGCCTATCACCATTGGTTGGCAACCAACCAATGACCCATACTTTACAGTGACTCTAATGAATACCTAGCACACTCCAGGATTTGTCTGTTTCTTCTGCATTTTTTAGCAAGCACAAATGCTGAACTCCAGTTTAGTTCTAAACCCATGTTTTCATTAATCATCCATTAGGGATAACAATCTAACATAACTGTTTCTACTCATATTCTCAATGTAGCTGCCAGAATTATTCATCATTTTATAATTCTCTGATTTAAGTTTTTTACCTTTCAAAAGTTTACATACTTCTGAGATTTTGAATGGTAAGGATTATCTACATTTGAAATCTGAGTTAGAATAACATAGGGTGTACATACAAAACACAACAGCTATTCCTAAAGTAGTCCATGTACAGAACACTGTATTGCAGAATAAGAGAATCTTACACTGGTATAACTAAGAGGCAGGTTGAACTAAATCAAAGTGGAGTCAAGAGCAAAAATTATGAAATAGAAGTGTATATACCTGGTATTGGTTATTCAGAAATTTCTGAACAGCAAGTCCAAACTAATTCCATGCCTCTCTCTCAAGTCTAAATGAGCTCACTCATCAGGGGCCAAGTAACATAGCTAATTTATCCAGCTGAGAAGTTAAGAGCACCATGTTAACATAGCAGTATTGCTTTTAGTATCACAGCAAGCTCATTTGAAGCTCAGGTATTTCTGTTTCGATACAATACCCCATGAAGGTGGCAGGGTTAATAGAATACGAACAAACACAGATGAAAGCATCAAAGCAAGTGAAAGCCTTATGGTCATCTCAGATGGAAGATTATTGTATTCATGGATGAGGCATGGTAACTGGCTTTACTTGCACTTCTAATCTGTTACAGCACTGTTAGACAGGTAAGTGTAACCACCATCGCTCTGAAAAAAGGCTGTTTTGCTGCTGTTAGTGGTCCACCCTACATAAGGTTTCAGATGTCAAGCATCCTGGATCCTAACAACAGATTTTTCTCACCTGGCTTTTGCAGATCTTCTTCTATCACAATCAGTGGTCACTGATGTGAATCCATCTTTGCATTTCAACAAATCAAGATTACACACACACAGAGTCAGTTAACTGCCTAAGAGGGATCTACAGCAGCATAATGAATTGCTAAATTACTGTGAAGACCTCTCTAGAGCTTAATAATCATAGCATATATATGCTATGGATCACAATACTTGGCACAGGTTTGTATCAGAAGTGACCAACTTAAATGGCTTATGAAGAAAAAAGTATTTCTAGATGATTTTTCAAGGGTAATTTTAAATACCTGCCAGTTTCTGGTGCTAATAATTCTGCTCAAATCATCCAACAATTAGCAGTTAGTTGTGAAATATCAAACTGGGTGATCGAATTATTAAGTGCTTAAATACTGAATACTGACTAAGGAATACTAGAATATGATCTACTGATTCATTTCAAATTTTAAACCCATAAACCTTTCTTGCATCCATAATTTTCTGTTTAATATTCATTGTCTTGACTGCTCCATCAACACAGGTACTCTACCAATTTATTTTTTAAAAAAGAGAAAAAGAAGGGAGTAGAAGGGTGAAGAAGGGGAAGAGCTAGAAGAAGGAGGAAAAAGAAGAGGAGAAGGAGGAGAATAAGAAAGGAGAAAACAAAGGAGGCAGAGAAAGAGGAGGAGAAGCAGCAGAAAAAGCAGAAGAACTGAAAGAAGCAGAAAAAAAGCAGAAGCAGCATCAGAAGAAGATGAAGCAGAAGATGACAAAGCAGTAGACAATGATGCAGCAGCAGATGCAGAAGAAGGAGCAGAAAAAGAGCAGAAGAATGGGAGTGGGCAGTGTGTGTGTGGGGGGGGCTATATGTTAGACAGAATCTAGAAGAACCAAACATTTTCATGGCGGTTCTCAAAGGTTACTGAATACCACCTTTCTCAGATTTGATTCTAGGAACTTTGCCCTGTTAAGCCAAGAAGTTGTGATCAATAAATGATAGAGGTGGGAAGATAGGAAACACAAAATATATCCCATCTAAATTTTAATATCAGTAACATCCAATCAATACTAACTCCACTGATTTCTGCAACATCACCTATTAGCAGACCAATCTAATTTTGCACCTGAGCTGACTGAAGTTTGGAGCATCAGATAGTGTTGTGAAGTGTGAAAAAATGCATTAATAAACAAGAATTAGTGCTAGCAATAATTTGTTCAAGTTCAAAAGCTTCAAACTATTTGAGCCCAAATGTTCAGACACAGCTTAAATTCCTGCTAAAAAATTTCTTGACAGATACTCTCTAATTATGCTTATTTTCTTTGGAAATTAACAGACTGTGGGCTTTGATGAGATTAATCACACCTCATGAAAATCGCATACAGCACAGAACTTCTAACTGATATTTAGTTGGTAATAAATGAGAGCCAGGTTGCCATCAATAAATAAATATTTGTGTTATCATCCAAACTTCACAATAACAAGTAAGTACTGCATAATTTACAGTGAAATAACTTCAGAGAAAAACTCATAAATAGAAGCATTAATTCAGAAATCAGCCTTTTATTAATTAGGTTTCTTTATTAATGCAGAAAGGGATTTTCTGGTGGAAAAATGCCTAGGCTATAACATTATATAAGAAAATATGCAGCAAATAGAGACTTACAATAGTATTTACTAGGGCAGGTTTGATTTGGGAATGATGACAACTTGATTTTGCTGCTGATAACACTGGCAAAGTATCTGACAACACTGGGATAATGGTGAAGCCCATGTCTCATAAGAGAACTGGAAGGCTGAAGAGTACCCTATAAAGAGTGAAGGATCCTACAGATAAAACTAATTTTTCTCAGATCCACAATTAATATAGAATCAATTCTGTAATTCTATAGATTCTTGGTAAACAGACTGATACATATACCATTCAAAAGCCTTTAACAGTGTCTATTCCACTCAAAACTAGCACAAATAGGCATCCGGAAGTAAAGATCAGGTTCATGAAATAAAGCAAAACTAATTTTTTCGCTAAGCAGCTTGCCTTTCTTGTGCTTTGATGCTGGTGATGGTATAGGACAAGCCCCTCTGAAATACAGTGGCTAATACAGCTTTGGAAACTCCTTTCCACAAATTTTGACAAAAAAAAAAGAGCAAATTTACCCAGTTGTTAAACAGACTAGCAATTTAGCACCCCAATAAAGAAACATGAAGCACATTCATGAAGCACGCTGCATGACCTGTTATATACAACATACCCAGCACTGTCTCCTCCACTGTCACAGCACTATGCAAAAGCTCAGACAAAACAGTCCAGGCAAGGCGACAGTGACCAGGCTTAAATGGTAATAGACAATCCACGTGTACAAAAGATAAACAACTGGTATATGCATTTTCAAACTTTCATCTGCTGGCTAAAAACATAAAGGTCTGTATTCTTGCTCAACAAAATTGTTCAGTTGATTAGACAGTAATGCTGCAATTGGAGCTTTTAGTCTAGGTATATATCCCCTCACTGACTTACCAAGGCCCTTGCCTTGTGGTCTTCTCCAAGTCCCATGTTCTCTTGCAGAAGGAAGGGGCACTTCTCACAAACCTTGTAATTGAAATGAGAAAAAAGCAGTACAAAATTTTCTCCCTGATTGTAGATGACAGAAGCACATTTCCAAGTACTGTCTGTCCTCTGTCAACTGAACCTATAAATCAGCTGTAGAGGCAACCCAGCAAAGCTACCTGAAGAGTTTAAGTATGTCAATAAATTTACTCAGTTGCATCATTACAGAACTTTCTCCAGAACAAAGTGTCCCATTTCCAGCAGTGTTCTAACTTTAAGAGCCGAGTTACACCAGACATGCACATAATTGCACTGACAATAATTAGATGTCAATTACTCTTTCGGGTTTTAACATTACATACAGTATTCAGCAAGTGAAAAAATACTAGAGACCTAGTTCGATCTGATCTGACATTTGCTGCCATAAAAGTCATCTTAGCATTGTGACCTTTCAAAAGAAAAGCTCAATTTACTCATCATGAAATAAGCGGCATCATTCAGACCTAATTTTCCCACTTACGATAATCTCTTCCACATATTGATGTGGAATACGTATTAAATACACAAACAAACAGAAGTGCTCTGACATGTATTCAAAAGCACTGGGTATATAAAATAATAAATAACAACAACAAAAGTACTGCTTAGTGCCTCACAAACAACATTCCTGGTCTCAAACAGCATTATTTGGGTAGAGTTTATATACCTGTAACATCCTAAGCATTTCTACATTCATGACTGCATGAGCTTCAGGACTCGGCAAGCTCTAGTATCTGTGTATCTTATGAGCTCCCAACCTTGTTAGCAAGAAAAACAGTTTACTATATGCTGAATTTTGGACTTGTGGGATTTTATGTATGCCTGGAGGTGCCCTACTGTTGCCTCTCCTACTCTTCTGTCTCACCTATCTCATTCTCCCATCTCCGCAAGTTCTCCTTTCCAACTGTCTCCTTTTAAAGCTTTACCCTGTGCAGTTGAAGTTGTTTGTTTCAGATCTCTGACATGTTTGTTGGTTTTCAAGGCAGATAACCCTCTTCACTGATTCTTGAGTTTCAGCTGGTCAGCTATTGGCCGCTAAAGGGATTGTAAGAACTGTCAGTCAGGTAGCTATCGGCAGTAAGAGGGAGTGTTTTGGATGTTGTGGCTTATAACAGCACAGACAAAACCAAAAGGCAAGGCTAAGCAAAAATACCCTTGAAGATATTATGCATGTAAATAGCCAAAAGGTCTTTGGAAGCTGCTAGAGGACTGCCAACTCTGCTACTGTGGTCAATCACACAAATCCAATCATGGTTCTATCCTAAACGTAGTGCAAATTGTTGCTGTCATTGACCTTGGACACCTGCTCCAAAACCAAGCTTCTCTAACATCAGAAGGAGGCTTCTGACTTTAATGTGTCCAATTTATGCACACTTGGTTTTGTGACAGCATCATCTTTCATACACAGCAGTTGTTCTTCCACTACAGCAATCACACAGATCTCCTTTTAGCCATAGGGACAGATATACACAACATTTCCAATAGAAGCTTAGGCCTTCTCTGGCACCTTTTTAGCATTTTTATGTGTGCAGGTGAGTGTATGTACATACATCTGTTTCCATAGTAACTGATCATTACTCTTTATAGAGAACTGCATATCACAAAGCAGAAAAATTATAACTGAGTTTAAATTATATCATCTTGTATTTTAAAGACACACCCTTCTTTGAAGCCACGGTGAAAATAACATTATCATTTCCTTTTCTTTATTGCACTGTGCTTAGTAAGGCATCCTCACATTCAGAAATAAAAGTATTCAAGAGAAAATATAAAATCCAATGTAGAGATTTTGGCGAAAAGGAAAAATAAATCTTTTGGACAGAATTCTACAGAAAGTCTTCACAAAAGGTGAATATATAGCATTCATGTAAGTACAAATTTGAGTTACTGAAAGTTACATTCCTGGCAACTTGGAAGGTACTGGTAAGGGGCACGTAGCTGTGATTCGCGGGAGATGGGCAGGAGAGCACAGGAAGGCTGTACAGCCTTTCCTCAGAGCCTGTAAGATGAAAAGACCGAGACCTTTGCTTCCCTGATAAAGTTCCTGGAACGGAAATGCTGTAAATTCAAGCCACTGGGAAATCAAGTACTAAAAAAATAATAAATTTAAAAAAAAGCCCTCTTGCATCTGCATCCCAGAACATTTGCTTCAGTTCCCTTTTCTTTCACCAGATTGCTGTCTCCTCTTAACTGGTGCCCACCTCTACACAGAATTAAAATCCACCAAAATCTCACTGAAAATAACCAGTTCTAATCCAGATTTACTACTGATTTGGAGGTTTCAGATAACTCTGAAGTTCCTATAAATATTTTTATTTATAGGAACCATTACATGTGGTAGTACAGGTTGGGAGAAGCCAGAGGACTAACAAAACCCTTAGCTTAGAAGAGCTGCTGCGTAGGAAGGCATTCAGCAGAGAGAAGGAGGATTAAGAAGAGAGAAAATGAAATCGTGCAGCTGACAGCTTGCTGAATCAAGTGAATTATTTGGAGAAGGGCTGTTTCTGGTCCTTTTGCATTTATATTAGCTTGTTTTTCTTCCAAGGTAGCAACCTGCTATGTAATTAGAGGATTTTGAATAGTATTTGTTATTCATTAGTCTCCTTTGGCTCCTTGGCCAACTGTAAATTTCTCAGAGTCTTCTCCATGCACTGGGCATCAACTTTATGATAGTTCCAATTAAGCAGGCCTAAAAAGGTACAGAATGTTTTTTTTTCTCTTATTTTTGTTTACCTTTTTTGCTGATAGTATTCCCCAGCTACCTCTACCTCAACTTAATAACTTTGCCATTACCATCTGCCTCGGTTTCTCCCTTTCCCTCAGATCCAAGCCAACATATCTTGTCTACTGGTCTTTCATACTCTTTGCTTTATTCCCTGTCTTCCAGCAGTCAAAATATTTACCTTTTCATTGTCAAGATTTCCTTGTCTAAATACAGCCACCTCAATTCTCAATTCCAGCACATTTTATTCTTGGATGAAACCATATTATCCTACTGAGGATTTATGGTCAGGATGCTAAAGCTAAGAATGTCCTAAGCTGAAAGCAACAGTGACAGAAAAGTTTACTGAAGTGATCTGTGATGGTTCGTCTACGTGGGAAATTAGTGCTGAGAACATCAAGCAAATATGCACTGGTATTAATTTCTAATGTCATAGCAACAACAATTGCTATTCCTCGGGCAGTCTTTTCTACCCAGTTTCAAGGGAGAAGTCTTGAAAGCTGAAACACTTTTACACATCTCTGCTCTTAAAGAAAAACCAGACAAATGTGGGAGAGAAGCAGTCTTGCTGTTCTGTCAGCAGAGCTCAGGCTGACCTGGTGCAGGGGTCCAGCTCAGCCCTGAGCAAGGGAAGGGAAAGAGAAGAGCACATGGTGCTCTGCTACAGACTGCCCAATGGCACAGAATTGAAAAACTGGAACACAGTGGCACAACATCTTGTTTTTCATAGAACATATTTATCTCTGTTTCCTTATCCTCTCCTCTGTTGTAAATCTTGCTTGATGGATTTTGTCAGAAGATAACCTTCAAGTCTTTATCAGTGTTTATTCAGGACACAGGACAACCTAGATCTTGCTGTCATCTTTGGACAAAAATACCTCACGTCATAATGCTTACTCATGTGTTTTAGACCATATACTGCACACACAATGAGTGAAGAAAGGAGCACCAAGGTTTGATCTACTGTTAAGCAACTACTCATTTCAGGTTTTGATGGCTCTGATATCCACCATATGGACAACTTGTAAAATATTTTGCCATCAGATACAGTATTTTCTTAAATGTGAGATAAAACCAGCAAAAAGAAAATGGTCAAATAGCCAAGCTGAGGAAAAGGGCATTAGCTTCAAGTTCTGGATCAGAAATTGAAGAATATGAGAGATATGAGGCTATTTAAATTGGAAGGACTACTATTAACAGGAGGAGGTCAAAAGAAGAGATGCCAGATGAAGTGCTGTACTTTTTATTGTGAAACCCCAGCCTTTTCAGTGGTTCTTGCTAAGAAGATGAGTAAGTATTTTTCCTTAAGCATCATGGATTTCACAGCCTAAGGACTCCTCTAATCTATTTGAAACCTTTCTTAAATGATTGTACTAGGATCTCATCCATACACTTCCCAACTCTTTTCAGAGAAAACCTTGGATATTACATCTCTTCAGATTTGCTGAATTATTTGGTGGGTTTTTTTGATTTTTGTTTTTTTTTTAAACAAGTCTAACAAAACCAGTAGTTTGACTGAGGCTGGTTCAAATCCTTCAAATCCATTTTTCATATCGTATATGAGGAAAAATATGGAAATCCTAACTGATCACTTACCATTGCAAAATTAGCTAAGGATTAGGTATGATTTAAGTTTTTAATAAATATGATGTGTCATATTTAAGATCAATTACTCTCAAACTTAAAACACTAAAAACTTGTTTTGCCCTTTTCTGAAATTAAAAAATAATTTTTCTCCAACTGTTCATCATTCTGCATTTTCCTAAGTCTGTGACTCTTCTCATTGGTTTTCACCTACAATGTGGTGATGGCGACACTAAGAGATGTTACGAGGAGAAAATCCATTGCCATTTATGGTGTACACTGCTTGGAGACAGCTACTTTACTTATTGAAACTAGTGAATATAAATGGCACTGTAAGTAGACAGCAAATCCTTCAAATATTTTACTAGTGCTGCTTTGGGGCAGTCTAATAGGCAGAAAGCCAAACGCTTTTGATCTTTTTGTCACCTCACTGTTGATTTAGGAAGATTTTCCATCAGAATATGCAGTAACTGTCACAGAGGGGAAATGCTGTCTTCAAAGTTTTTAATCTCAACTACATTAAAAAATGGTGATAATCCCAGGATCAAAAGGGTTGGAAGGGACCTTTGGAAATCATAATGCCCTACAATCTCTACATAAATCTTTATACAAAGAAATAGGAGCATGTAGTCAAATCTACACGTGTATTTTCCTATTCATCTCACAAATGTAAGGACAATAGTCGGTTTCCATACAGGGGCACTGACTGCTTAGTGAAGCAGCTTCCACAGGATTTATGGTTACAAGAAGATAACGAGTGGTTTATTCAGTTTTCACAGCTGCTTGATGTCAGAGCTAGCTTTCCACCTCGGATGTGTCCTGGGTTCAGCAGCAGCAGTCATTTTTCTCCTTCTTGGTAGCTGGTGCAGTGCTGTGTTTTTGACTTTCAGCCTGGGAACAGCGCTGGTAACACCGATGTTTTTAGTTGTTGCTCAGTCATGTTTACTCTGACCAAGGACTTTCTGAGTCTCAAGCTCTGCCAGGGAGGAGGGGAAACTGGGAGGAAGTAGGACAGGACCCCTGACCCAAACTAACCAAAGGGGTATTCCATACCACAGCACGTCATGCCCAGGATGTAAAAATGGGGGCAGTTACTGGGAAGGGCTGGATCTCTGCTCAGGTCAGGCTGGGTATCGGTCTATGGGTGAGCGGTTGTATTCTCTTCTCTTGTTATTTCCCTTATCATTATTATTATTGGTGGTAGCAGCAGTGATTTGTGTTATACCTTAGTTACTGGACTGCTCTTATCTCAACCCCATGGGAGTTACATTCTTTTGATTCTCCTCCCCATCCCTCCGGGAGCGGTGCAAGGAAGCAAGGGGAGTGAGAGAGCAGCTGCATGGTTCTGTGTTACCAGCTGGGCTTAAACCATAACAGATGACAGACCAGCTCAGCATCTACAGCCTTCTCCTAGCTCCACTCCCAGTGGCAGATGAAGGGGCAGTTAGTTTTAACACATTTTGACTGTCAGGGAGATGAGTGTCTAGGTTCAGGCATGCATCTGTCCTTCTATCCTCCATTCTAGAAGGGGAAATTTGATTTCTGTCATTGGACCTGTACCACACCACCTGGCTCTCAGCTCTGTGCACAGCCCACATGAAATATGGCTGCCAGTAGAACTATAGGCTGCAGGGTTGATCTCAGTTGCCTCTCACCCAGTGCTCCTGCAGATTCTTACCTCACTCTGTTCCTGTCTCTCTGGCCACCTCCTTCTCCCACCACTGCCCAGAAAGTGGGGAGCACCTTGTAGTTCTCATTTGACAGGAGGGAGAAACTTGTCCTCAGAAATGCAAGCAGACAAAAGGTAGCTCCCAACCAATAACAAGGTATGACACACTATTTTGGTGAATGGAATTCAAGTGAAGATTACTAGGGAGAGATGACATGACTTACCTGGCTGGAAAGTATTTAATTTATTTGCACATATACTGACATTACTATGAAAGGAACCAATGACTGCAAGTAATAAAGGGTTGCATTAAATATGCCAGGTAAATAGAAACAATGGGATCTTTGATCAACATTGAGAAAATATTAGTAAAGAATACTGATACTTTTTTAATGGAAAAATACTAGAATTTTACTAGAATTAGGAATTTATCAATTATTTAACCTCATTACTGCTATGGTGTCCAAGGGAAATGAATTCAAATAATCTGATGTGATTTGTTTTGACTATGAATACATCACAGAAAATTTGCTAAGGTAAAGAAGTGCAAAGGGTAAAGCTGCTAGTTAAAAATTCAGTTTGAGACACAACAAATAGGCATAGCTGGTAACAACGTCATGAGGAAATAACAAGAGATTTCAGGGGTTAGTTTTGACAGCTCATGTTAATATTGCAGTTACTCCAAGAACTTGATTTACAAATTCTACAGGTTCTAATATTGCTGATTATTATCCTCATTTGATAAAATATATGAACTGAAATAGTAAAAACAAAGCATGGGATTTAGCCTCTATTCAAATCAAGGTAAAGGCTCCAGGTGACTTTAAAGTAAGCAAGAAATAGAAGTGTTCCATAATAGGTTAAAACAAAACAAAGAATAAACTCCAAACCTCTGAGATAAGCTCTGCTCCCCATTTGTCCCATTTATTTAAACAGGTAAGTTCTCAGTGAAGCTCTCTCTCTGTTTTTAACTTGCCCACAAACATTCACAGAGTTTAGCAGGAGTAGAATCCAGTTTGGTTTCCCAGTCAAACGTGACCCTTTGTATTCTGCCCTGTGCCTGGGACTTGCAGGTGCTATTGGAAAACAAATAGAAAAAACAGATGACTACACTGTTATCCATAATGGAGGGCTAAGACATAAAGGAAGCCTAAGTAGCTACCAAAGACAACAACAAATCTTACTCCAGTCAGCAACGAGGACAGCTTTTGAAAACTCTCATGAGTCAGTGGTCCATTTTCTTTCACAGTTACATAAGGCGCAGTGATTTAATTCCATGCTATTAAGTGAAAACCTTTTTATATATTCCTTTTCTATTTTTTCTCTCTTGAGGGAATGGTAAAAATTAAGCTGTTTTGGTGGATGTCAAGGAATAGCTAAGATTTATACCATCTTATTTTTTCATAATCAAAACATGATGATGGTTATGATAGTTAATTGGCAGTATTTAATATTTGTTATAAGATTAAAAGCTTTTATTCTAATTTATATTCCCATTTATATTCTGCGACTTTCTTAGAAAAAGTCTAACATTCCCCAGTAATTTACTTGTTATCAGGAACTCTCTGTCTTTTACCTGGGGGAAAAACTGAGGGAGAATTTTTATGGTTGTGAAAGAATTCTTTCCCAAGTCGACACAACTGATCACTGCATATAGGTCTCACTGTTTTCATCAGTATTTATGAGGTGAAAGATGTTAAGTGAAATTCTAATGTATTTTTATATTCCTACATTATCATCCTTATGCAGTTTCCCTTTAAGTAAAAAAACCCAAGCTGTCTCTCAAGGAGGAGCTGTTGCTATTGGTATACTGCTTGTGGTATTCATTGTGAGTATAGTAAAGGCCTTTTCTTTGTTAGGAATTGTACATCTTGCTCTCACTAACACAGTTGTTAAATAAGTTATTTTCAGCTCAAGAAGAACAAGTGAAAGCAATTTAAGCTAAGCCAGCCACCCTATGGTAAAATCCACTCATGTGGCTCAACTATGACAAGGACATAAATAATGACATCAGTTCAGAATAGTCATGAGACTTGGATCTGAGTTTGGACTTGTCTGAGACAGGGCATGATTGGATTTTTATTAGAGGGATAGTGCTGTGGGAAACTGCAGAGGTTTCCCACCTCTCACTACCTGCAAATTAATTTCTCTAGAGAAAGGATGCAGGGGAGGGTCGAAACTCGGAGAATTTGCACCAAAAAGTAAACAGAAAAATCCTGAGCATTTTCTTCTCCAAGATGAGTGTAACCTTATTTCTTTTCACAACAGTACGGCAGAGCTGTGTACTTATGATCTGCTTTTGCAACAAACAAAAGAAGATTTTCAGTGTTTGCCCTCCTCTTGTGTTTATAATGGACAATTTAATCCACAAATACAAGCACGTGTGGGTAGGAAAATCTAGTTTGCAAGACCCAAATTGTTACATATCAGAAATCCAGTGGAGTACGTATTCTGAAAGCAGATTTACTTTAGGCATTAAAAGAAGAAAATACAGTGGTGGGATGTATATAATGTAATGATTAGAAAAGTTGACTCGTAATGTTAACCATGTTTGAATAATTTCAATTAAATAAGTATTACAAACTCAGCGCCCCACATATAAATAAAAAATAGTGGAGTCATTATTTCCTCAGCTGTTCTGTAAGCATTTCAAGGTTGTTTTACCACATGTGGTGAGAAGTGAAATACAGGATTTGGCGAGTATATTTAAATTCCGAGATGGCATTATTAGTAGACCTATTTTCCCAAGAAAAGGACAAGGGAAAACAGTGAAAAGTTTAAGCACAAGAAATTCTGCCTGCATGAGTGGTGAAACGTAATTCGCACAAATGGTGATGAGGCACTGGATTAGGGGCCCAGAGAAGCTGTGGAATCTCCACCCTTTGGTATATTCAAAACTCAGATAGCCTAGGCCCCAAGCAATTCCCATACACTTCTAAGTTTGCCCTGGATTGCATGGGAATTTAGACTAGAGGCTTAAAAAAATCATAATCTAACAAAGCATGTAAAAAATATTAATTTTACATTCGGAAGGACAGCTGGAAGTTTCTGACATGCACACACACACCGTAATTTCTCAGCCCTACCCAAGAGACTGACATATTACATTAAATCATAAATGGAAAATATAATTTCCATAGTTGGAAACATATCCATACAAAATAAAATAATAGCAAAGATAAGTGTGGCAAAAACTGCTCTGCATACATTATTTCTGTCTTTACAGAAGTGTTTGCATATAAGTTCAGTATATTGATTCACAGACTACCAAGAATACAGACCTGAGGAAACAAGAAGCAGTTTGTTAAACTCAATGTTTTTCATTCGTCCATTCTAATTCACAATTATGATCCCAAAAGTCACATGAAAAGACACAACTACCAGCAAGAAAAAACATTTTAAAGGAAAGCAAAGTAAACTAAAAATAAACAAGCTTTCAGATCCTTCCACAGACCCTGAGGAGGTCTTACAAATTTGTCACTGTGTCAAGCCGAAAAAATTTACAGCATTCAAAATCTCATTCCTGAGACTTTTCTAGGAAAGTAGTATTTCAGCAGAAGCACAGAATGGACCCAACCAGAACACCTGCAGAACTTCAGTTCTCAAGATCTTCATCTATATAAAGAAGTGGGGTTTTTAAAGATATTTCAGAAAATCAAGCTGACAGGCTATTTGCTATTGCCAGTAACTCTACAATAGAGCCAATTATAAGCTATGGGAAACCTTCTGGAGATGGGCATACTGTAATAATATTACAGTTCCATCTACCTGAGATGTTTGGAAAAAAAGAGAAGCATCATTAGAAATCAGTGGAGACTGCTCCTATCACTTGGTGAAAGAGCCCTAGTTTGAACAGACCAAGTTAAACTCTGTTCAATTCATCCATAAACTTTGTTTTCCAGACTTCAGGTGCAGGTGCCAGAGACTACCAGCAGAGTAGGAAACTGCATTTTAAAAGAGCTTTCTTACTTTAAGTGATAATCCCACAGTCACTCGAACAAACATGAGCAGGTAAATAGAATGGTTCTGCAACAGCAGCCTCAAGCTTCCAAAACCTAAAATGAGTGTGAAAAAAGGAGAGCTGCTAAGTGAATTGATGATTCATTTACATGACAGTATGTTTTACTTTGTGACAAATACCTATGTTAACTGTATTATTGATGTGCATGCAGCATTTTCATAACTGTTCACAGATGTAGGTCCAAGATAGGCACAAAATACAAATCTGACTCCAGTGAGAACTTTCTCTCCTGGAGCTCTCTTTCATTTTCTATTGGAGATGAAGAGCAATGAATTATTGAAATATTTCATCAGAATTTATATTGACAACCTATATTAAAGGAGGAAAAACAAAATAGAACAAATTTAATCTCAATTTTGACATTGATTTCCTGAGGAAATCACAAAATCTGCATCAAAATTATGAAGTTAAAAACAGGGAGCAGTTCCATATACTTGATAAATGGTACCATGAAGAGCTCTGTACTTGCAAAGCACAAACAGCCTCTGGCATTAGTGGAAATCAAATGCAGATATCTTGGTTTCTCTTCCCTTTTCACTGTACTATCTAGTTTTGTAGCAGTACCTTGCAAATTCCAGGCATGGTTGCATATTAGCTGTTAAAAATTAATTGTAGCATACATTTTACAGGAGGTAATGAAAAGAGGAGAGGGGGAAGATAAGCTTTTTAGAGATCATACCTGTGATCAACATTTGTGTGACAAATGTTCATCTGAGTTATCTAATTCCCTTCATCAAGTTCCTTTGAGAAATATATCTTTACTCCATATAACCATATGCAAGGCATTTTGAAATGAAACTATTTCCTGCTCCTATGCAAAGAAATTAAAACACCTGCAAAAGCAGGTGTAAGTGGTAAGCAATTTTTCTAATAGGCAGAAAAGAGAAATCAGTGCAGCAGAAGTCAAAGTCAGGTTTCTTCAAAAACTAGCTGGAAAGTTGCTACATGCATGTAATGTGTTTTATTACTTTGCTACTTAAGACATTGGATGTCTTATAAATGTACTGCATTAGGAGTCCATAAAAATATTTATCTGTGTTATAGAAGGTGCCAACCCTTGGAGGCTTTAAACAGGAACTTTACTGTCAGCTTTCCAGAATCTTGACACATACGAATACAACAAACCAAAGGAAAAAGCAACAGCTGAGTTTTCTGTTCCTGGTGTCTCCAGGACAGAGCAGTTTAATGATTCATCTTTGCAAAATGTCAGTAAGAGCAGAGATGACTCAATACACTAGCAGTCCCATAATCCTCCTTTAACTCCCCCCTCATTAACGTTTCACATCTGCTTGGTGTCTCCTCTCTTACTGCTCCCCCAGGACCCCACAGCCCTGGTCTAAGGGTCTGCAGTCGTAGACGTACCAGAGCATAAGTACACCAACAACTGTGTCAAAGATCACTGAAACTGCAGTTAGTATTCTCATTACATTTGTTACAGTTTAGAGCTCCAAGTCCACTCCCTTAGAAATTTTTATTAGGGAAAAGACTTTGCTTGCCTAGTGATAGCCTCACTCAGCATCCTACTATTCTGACAGTGGCCAACAGCAAATGCCTAAGAAAGACTGTAAGAAAGCAAATGTATTTATTCTTCTCCATATAGTCAATCAGTCACAATTGCTCTCTGGTGCAAGAAATTCGTAGAATCATAGAATGGTTTGGGTTGGAAGGGGCCTTGAAGATCATCTAGTGACCTCCATTTATAAATTCTGGGGTTTGAGGTAATATCTTTGTGATTAACAGCTCTTTTTCATCTATGAAGCTTTCCAATTGCTTTTCTGCATGTAAACATTGTAAACATTGACCTTTGCAATGCATTGAGGCAGAGCTCACCAGTTTCGCTATACAAAGAAAAATCTCCTCTTTTTTCTTATGTCTTCATAATTTCATTTTATAGCCCTGATTTATTGAAAGCTAACTAATACTTGAATCACAAACTCTAAAATAATCATTCCCTCTTCACCTTTTCCATGCACTGCTATCATATTTCCCTTCTGTCTTCCCTTTTCTAGACAGAAAATTCCTAGCCTTTTGCTCATACTTGCTCTCTGTCAGTGCTTGAATGGTCTTTGTATCCCAGACGCGTGGAGTGAGGACGTCCTATTTGTGTTCCAGCGCAGGATCCTTAGTTTAGGTGATCTGCTCAGAGGAAATCAGGCACAATTCCGCTAGTACCCTCTCCTTTTGTTGGAGGTATACCTAGATATGTAACTGTTGGTGGCTTGCTCAAGTAAATGTTTCCTGATTAATCAGACACTAGCCTGCAGGCATCTTCTGGGCTTGTCAGTGAATAACTTTACCTGCCATGCAGTGTAAATTGTAACTTTTCTGCACAGACAGAACTAACATTTATGAGCATCAGATGACCATCTAGTGACAATGCTGCTTGTTAACTCTTTATGATTGTTCCTTTCGTGGAGCTAACATCTTCCGAGACCAGCGGTGAAGGAAATTGCTCAGGATCATCTTTGCTCTAATTACAAAGGAACTAGGCAATTCTTATTTGCAAATAAAGCTTCCCTGCAGAAAGTTCACACTGAGGGATCCATGCTCATGTACTCAGCAGGACCTACCTCCTAGGTGATTCAGAAGCGGCTATGCTAGCAGTGGGAAAGAGTCTGACAACTAATGGAAATATTCGCTTCCTGTAACAGTTCAGCTTTTGCCAGCCTAAGTGTGTTTTCTTATCACTAACAATTTTCAATGAAAAATGCAGCTTACAGCGGATATTCTTTACTACTGGCTAGGCTGAAAAGCTGCAGGCAGAATGTACCCACCACATTCAGGTGGATCTCTCCATTCTCTATCAGTGATTTGCCCTTGAAAAATCGATTCAGTCTGTAAGGGTTTTATTCTGGTTTCCCAATGGATCTTTAATGGACACTTGACAGCTCTTTAGGTATTCATACATCATTAGAGAAACATCTATACTCCTTTCCACTGTCCCCCAATCTTTGTTTCCATTTAAATTATCTGACTAGAGATTTATTTTTAGTGTTTTGAAAGATTAGAATATCACAATCTCTACTCCAACAGACAGCAGTAAGGAGATGGTGGGAGTGTGGAATGCCAGATCAGACTAGTGATTACTCTAAACCAGTGTCCTTTCCCTGCCTAACATCAGATTTTTACCTTTCTGTGTGAAAACTTGGAACCTTCCTTGCCTGCAGAGGAATCTTTCCTTCTTTATCTGCTAATTAGAAAGTGATGTTATACCTTAATCTAATGCTACCTACAGCGAACAAAGAATATTTTCATCCTGAACTCTGTTAGTCTTCCACTAATGCACTGATTTTCAAATACGTGCTTTTCTATGCAGTAGCATTGCAGAGACAGATTTTGGGTAGACCATCTTAGCACACCAGACACCAGAAACTCCCTTGAAACTTCTTCAATTGTCCAAAACTGGAACTTGATCTACACACTCTTCACTCTAGATATAAATTAAATTTAAATTTTAGAGTTTTGTATAAAAAGAGAATATAGGGTTTTCTGATGATTAAGTAATCCTACCACTAAGCTATTAAAAATAAATGAATCTCCAGTTCAAATAAATGCTAACCTAACAGTAGGAAACAGTAAAATTTCTCTCTTAAATGAAAGGTATATTGAGGCAATTGCTGTTTCAACAATACATTTCTTTTCAGAAAATTCAGTCTGGTTGTCATTGAAAATTAAGCAGACCACAGCCAGTTCTGTTGGACCACCCTATGAAAACTGTTCATCCTTTCAATTTCAAAAAGAAACAGAAGCTTTGCAGACACACAACACAGTTCACACTAAGGAATTTGAGAACACACGAGGGCACGACATTTTAGTCTAAAACTTACAGTCTATCCATTTGCTCCACTGAGTGCCCCATTTCTATCCCCACTAACTGTTCAGTTCAGCTCACTTACTGTTTAGCTCAGTTCCTTTCAGGAAAAAAGGTCATATTCTATTAAGAAATTAAGAGGACAATTTGCTTGTAAGATCACAAATCTGATTTTAATATGTCACAACATTTCAGGAAGGACCACAAGAGTTAACCTAAAAGTTCACCAACCTTATTTTCTTACCTGAAAGTCCTGGGGACATAATGCCACAAGCTTTCTTTGCTGTAGCAATACAGATGGAATCGATGAAAAATAAAGCTATGAAGTTTAACAAAGTAAGGATTGCCTGTGAAATAATTCTGCCAAAGATTAAAGGACTAAGAAGAAATTAGTTCTCCTAGGAAATTGACTGCATCAGATGCATCTAAATTTATCTAGAAAGCAGAATGTTCTTTGCATGACATGAATTCATAGACGTTCATCAGAGTTATGCTATTTTATTAAAAATAAGGTACAGTATCCCTCAAGCAATATCAAGGTCCTATGAACCAGCAGCTTTATTCTAAGTCCAAAAATTCAATATCTTTATTACCCAAATGTGCATATTGAAGCAAAGTTATCTTTGTTCATCTACAGCCTTATTCTTCCCAGAAAATTCTTTCCTTTTATATGAGACCATTTAGCGAAAAACAGGTCTTTCACTGTCTTATGACCTCAGTGATCACACGTATGAACCCCAGTGATATTTCTTAGGAGGTAAAGGGGAAGATCTGCAATGGTGAGGATCACTTAATAGCTTTAAACAAAATAACAGCTTTAAGTTTAAAGAGATGCAGTGAGAGAATTGGACCAACCATAAAATGTCAGATGAAATATCTGCCTGTTTCAGTATGCTGTACTTGGTAACGGCCAGTTCCTAGGGACAAGTAGAAAGAAAATGAGAGGAACATATTTCCCAGGAACTGCCTCACAGCTTTCAGTTCTTTATTTTGAAATTTCCTCAACCACAGTGGGCATCCATTCATAATAGCCCTAGGTCATTTTTTCTTCTATTAATGTATCAAATCAATATTGAACACCAGCAAACTTTTAGCATCTGCAACAGCCTGTGGCAAGGAATTACATAGATTAGCTCTGTAGTTTGGGAGGTTTTTTTTTACTTTGTTTATTTTCAACCTGCCATAAGCAATTTCAGTGCATACACATCACTGTTAGAGTAGCAATGGAGAATAGTCCTGACAGCTTAGGGTTTTGTCTGCCAAATTTCCTAAACTTCACCCTTGTTTTATGCACTCTTGAATCCACTGAACAGATTATTTAAGAGTCTTTGAATCTAAGTTATCTAATGTAACAGATATTGGGATAATCTGCTTCTTTACACAAGGAAATTCCTCTCAGTAGATTAATTACTTGAAAATCTGTCATTTTTTGCAAAACTTTAATTATCTGAAACTGTTCAGTAACCACCATTACATCTACATAATTGAAGTTGAACTGTAATCAGCTGTTGCTCTAACAAGAAGATTGGTTGGAGCAATTAGAGCAGTCCTTCTTTGTTTTGATCTTTACCACTTTTAAATCTTTCCCATACTAGTAGTATTGACTTATTTCCTGGAAGAACAAAGTCAGCTAATTATTTCCATTGTTACTATTTGGTGCTTTTTTCACATTTTCTCTTGAATCTACATTCAATTTCTAAACTTTCATGGGAAAGTCCATTCCTTTAATCAAATGAATTAGTTACACATAGCTCCCAGTGAGTTGCTTTCCTCTAATTTAAAATTTGACTACACAGCTGCGTAACACTACACTGGTCATTTAGTCTATCATGGTATTTCAGGATCTCAGGAAACAGCTTTAGGTGAATCACATAGCAGTAGAGCTGCCTTGACAATCTAGAGTTAAGCAAGGCAAGACTGTATTTTTAATATAAAATAAATCTCTCTCTGCAAATCTTACTGTGAAAAGATAGCCCAACTACTAATATATGGCACATATATTAGTACTATATATATATACACACACATATACTGTGTCATATGGAAACTGCACATGCTGGGATAAGCAATTTGTTTTGGGAAAAAGGGGGAAATCACAGTAGGAAATTGGAATAAAGAATGCAAGAAAATAAAAGCTGTGCCAGTCTCACTGGCCTCAGTTCTTGAAGGAAGGATCTGGAAATAACCAAGTGAAGAATTAAAAGCATTGCTGTTTAGTGTACCAGTGTTGGGGTTTAATCCCAGCGAGCCACTAAGTACCACACAGCCGCTCATTCACTCCCCAGCCCCCGCCAATATCCCCCCCACGGAATGGGGAGGAGAACTGGGAAAAGAAAAGGTAAAACTTGTGGATTGAGATAAAAACAGTTTAATAATGGAAATAAAATAAAATATAACGATACAGGCTGCCCAGGGAGGTTGTGGAGCCTCCCTCTCTGGAGACATTCAAAACCCGCCTGGATGTTTTCCTGTGCAACCTGCTCTAGGTGGCCCTGCCTTGGCAGGGGTGTTGAACTATATGATACCCAGAGATTCCTTCCAACCCTTATGATTCTGTGAATAATACCAATTCAGAATGCAAATACAAATGAAAAAGGATATAACAAAAAGAGAGAAAGGAATAAAACTCAAGAAAAACAAGTGATGCACAACACAATTGCTTACCACCCACTAACTGCTCCCCAGCCAGTCCCCAACCAGCATTCAGCCTCTTCTGGCCAAATTCCCCCCAATATTGGAGTAGAGGAGCACAACAGCATCCCAGCTGAAAGTATGTAAAACCCACAAATGAACTACCTGAAAATGGCACATGCAAGAGCATCTAGAAAGGACATGAATGAACATTTGACTTTGTCACGCTCAAGTGATACACTTAAGTTTTAAATTCATATATCCATCTCTGATCTCAGTGTCTTTGAAATTCCTAAGCTTCGTTGCTTCTCTGATAGTTGCTCTGAACTGTCACATCAGTGCTATACAAAGAAGAGTTCCATACCTTAGATGCTTTTGCACAACGTCAACTTTGAATGGGTTCTCTTTGAGAACGTATTATAAGCACACTTCTTCCCACGTTTCTGTTACCCTAGATTTTCTTCATTACAACTGTTTTTCATGTAAGCCTCTTCCTAGTAGCATATGTGAGGTTTTTATATGGCATCACTAAGAGCCTCCTCAGCTATATAATTTACTTTTTTTTTTTTGCCAATATTCACCTTGCAATTTTCTCATATTAACTTCATGCTTTCTTAAAATAACCATTTTATTATCTGCTTCAACTAGTGTGAGCATCTCTCATTCTAGTACTACCCACAGACCTCATGACACTATTATCAATACCCTCTCTGAGTGCTTAAACAAGAAGACATTTAATAAAACTGCTCCTAATACCGATTTCCAGACAGATTGCTATTATTCATTGCCTATAATATTCACTGTTCTGGCTACCTTAAGATATATTACTGTAATGCTATTCAAACTAGCTCAGACTCACTTTCAGCTAAGATTTTATGGGAAAAATCAATCCATTTTCAAGCAGCTTATGTTTTTGTGTCTCTACCTTCTCTCTCCATTTTATGTTTCTATCCAGAAACAAGCACATTTTGATTGGCAAGATCAATCCTATTTATAAAAAGAAGATGCAAAACAGTGTTTATTTTAGTCTACAGAGGTACTATGAGACATACCTATTAATATTTTTCACATGCTGAATCACAGTGAAACTCAGTACCACAAAAATGTCTTCCAGAAGCCATCATTCCTATCTAGATTTCGAAAGGTCCTGCCTGACCCTAAAGTTAGACCAACTTAACTAAAAAACAGCCTTAAAGCTTGAATCATTATATATTAATGGCAAACGACCTTATGTATCAATTGCAAATAAATTGCAATTTCACATTTATCTCCTAACAAGTAAAATGATACAGATTTAAACCACAGTAGGTGTCTCATATGTCTTTGAACCTATTTCATTACAATACCTTAAAATCAGTGTAGTTGTAATAAAGTTATCAGCTACTCTTTCTCCTTTCTCTTCTCTGTCATACATAATTAAATATCTAGGCCTTCCCTTCCTTGAATCATGGGGATTAAAGTCATCATGGCAATGGGGTTTGGACAGTGAATACAGATCACTTCAGTTACATCTTCTACCCTTATCTGTAACCCTACGACCTACCCCTTAGCCTACTCCCTTACTATGTTTCTCTTCACTAGTCTCTAAAGCAAGTCCCTACTTTGAAAATCCTAAACCCTATCTGCTTGCATTAACCTCCTAACCCTAACCTGTTGGGCCACCGGGAGGCAGATGAAGTGCAAGGACTGAGGTCATGGGGCAAAAGAGAAATCCCTGCTGCTCCAATTAATTCCCAGCAATGGTGCATACCAACTTTATGCAAAATGCCCTTATTCTCTTTGGATGTGTGAACAAACATGGTGTAGGATTCAGGCCACATCTTCCCGAGGTCAGTGAAAGACTTTTCTCACATTGCAATTAGAGCAGGATCCTTGCACTTAAATTTCTCGAAATAAAGCGAATGTGTCCAGTTCCCCTAGATTTCCATCTGTCACATGATTATATTTTCTCTCTTTCTTCCATGTTTAATGGAAAAGGAGGCACAACTGAATTCTGTGTTACTTCACTGATTGCACTGCAGAAAAAGTGATACATCTGGGAAACAGCTGCTAATCCCACAATGACATATCCATCTTACAGCGATTAACACGTGTGTGGATGAAGTGTTCTATACTGTAATTTTATACATTAAATTTCTAGAGCATTTTTTTAACTGTATTTAGTCTATATATGATCTGACTTGTGACGTGAAATGGTTATGAAGCACTAGTTGTTCTTTCCAAACCCATGCAACCACTTCAGTGCTGAAAATATTTTCTTCCCCTTGAAAGGGACTTGAACTTCAAAGCATAATTTCAAAATATAACTAAGGTAACGAACATTGCAACAGATTGAGGGCAGTGATTCTCCCCCTCTACTCCACTCTCATGAGACCCAACCTGGAGTACTGCATCCAGCTCTGGGGCCCCCAACATAAGAAGGACATGGACCTGTTGGACTGAGTCCAGAGGAGGCCACAATGATGATCAGAAGGCTGAAGCATCTCTTCTATGAAGGCAGGCTGAGAGAGTTGGGCTTGCTCAGCCTGGAGAAGAGAAGGCTCAGGGGAGACCTTAGAGCAACCTTCCAAAATCTAAAGGTGGTCTACAAGAAATCTGGAGAGGGACTTTTTATAAGATCAAGTAGTGATAGGACAAGGGGGAATGGCTTTAAACTGAAAAAAAGGTAGATTTAGATTAGATATTAGGAAAAAACTACAGAATTCAAACAGGAAATCCTTTCCCTATTTCTGTGTTTCCCAATTTGTATTTTAAGATGAAGATACATTTTAAGATGGAGATGAGCATAGATTCAGATTAGATATTAGGAAGAAATTCTTCACTGTGAGGGTGGTAAGACATTGGCACAGGTTGCCCAGAGAAGTTGTGACTTCCCCATCCCTGGAAGTGTTCAAAGTGAGGCTGGATGGGGCTTTGAGCCCTCTGGTGTGGTGGAAAGCATCCCTGCCTATGGCAGTGCAGTTGGATCTAGGTGATGTTTAAAGTGCTTTGCAACCCAAACCATTCGATGATTCTATAAAAATATTTTAAAAATAGTGACTATGTTATGTAGAAAGATGCTATATAGACACCATCCTGATAGGAAGTAAAAATGTTTTAAAACATGTAAGAACTTCCATGAAAATATACTTTGTCTCAAGACACAATGTGATCTAGGCAGTGACTTGGACTATTTAATCAAAAAAGTTCATGCTTTGATGTATTGCAAAGACTTTCTGCAGTATGAAAGCCAGCTAACATTCAATAACTACAGTTTCTATGTATGCTTCAGATATCATATTTTGTTTGTTCAGAACAAGAGGAATAGAAACTTTTTCCTAAACCATAAGGAATCGAATAGAATGATATTATCAGTATGTGCCTTCTTACAAGATATTAGACCCAGGCTTAACAATGAACAGGTTGTATAATGGATGAAATTTCTACTTTCTATTGACGTTCAGTTAGTAAGCAAAGAGTGTATGGATGGGGAGGATGGAAAGAGAGGAAAAAAATATTGAAGTAATAATAGTAATTTTCCTACAATTCTAAGAAACAAATCTTAGAATTCTAGGCCAGACACAATTTATACATATGGACCAGATGTATATTACATATACATCATTGATTGTGGCGGAGATGCTTTGATTTAAAATACCCGAGGATCTCATTAAAAGAAATAAGTCACAAATTTCCCTATTTCTTCCAGCAGTATCTCACAAAATTCCTTTTTCCTCTGTGAAGATAGAGAAGGACACTTTAGGAAGATACTTATTTTAAAGGACTGATAAATACAGAGATAAGTCATAGTCTAAGAAATTCTCAAGACACTATGCTCCTGCTGCAACAGCCGTGGATTAAATTAATAAATAGTGCTGTATGACAACCAGATGGTTCTGCAAGAGAAAAGAAAAGAGAAAAATAAATCATTGCACTCTCTAGAGGACTAAGACACCAAATAATTACTCCAATGCATTAGTTAAATTAATGAGTTGTAAATGTGTCCTCCTCTGCCACCCCCACTCAGAAATTCCACCAAATCCTCCTGTTAAGGAAGCAGGAGTCCTAAAGAGAAAACTGCAGCAGCACAGCACTATCTCTGCCATAATAACACCCCATTTTCCTACACCCAGTCCTATTCAAAGACAGACCCCTCTCTGAAAACACTCTGCATTCTAAAACATACATAAATTTTAGGCCTAATCCCACAAACATTCAACATGTGCATCTGCTAGCTTCGATGTGACATTAATAAAAAAGATCCTGCTTGTGCACACGTGCTCATAGGATCATGTCCTCACTAGTGAAATTAGGTTACTTTTATAGCATGTAGTGATTAGTCCCAACTTTACATCTTATGAGAATTGCAGGGGTTGAAAGGTAGAGTTGCAGATGTTTCACAGAACATGGCTTGGGAAAATAAGTCATTTTGCTTAATATGCGTACTGAAAATCTCTAACATCTCATGATGCAAAACAAAGCCTTAAAATCTGGCAGCATTTGTGACTTGCTACAGATACTTAGGGTCACAAGTCCCACATGCTCCGTAGACAAGATAGAATTTGATAGCAAATATATCCAGAGATTGTACCAGGACCATTCAGGTGCTGCTCCTGGCTGCATCAAGATACTCAGGAGAAGGACAGACAAAGTTAATCAGAACTTAAAAGTTAATCAGGCCTTCTGGCGTCCTGGTCATTACAAAAACCAGTGCCAGTAAGAATTTAGGTTTGTTTGTTTTTTTTTCCAGAGCATTACTCAAAAGGCTGAAGCATACTTAGAATGAGAAAGATGTTGTAAATGGCTCATAAGGAAGTATCAGTTAATACTACCTTTAAATATGCTTTTGGCTATACTTACAGAAGCTCCACAAATTAGTTAGATTTTAACTGCAATATGGAGTATTACCAAAATATTAACATCTAATAAATACTGATCACAGCAGGAATTTTCAATTGCCATAATTACTCAAGCAAAGACCATTAGTACTGCTTCCTCCCAGCTAAAACATCAAGGCGCCTTTTACTCAATTTCATTTGCTCTAATATGTGTCAGCATCTTAATTAATCTTAATGAATTTATCTTTTGTCCAATTTCAAATTGTTGTTTATTTCCAGAAATGAATGCCATAATCTCAGAATAGCAATGCATACAGCTACATAGACTGCTAAAGGTGGTGGGGGGGGATATATTCAAAGGAACTACAAACATAGAAATTTCATTCTTTTACAGCCTCTCTGGGCAATCTGTCAGCTACTCACTTTTTTTTCTCTTTATATCAGGTCAGTTTTAGATCCTAAGATAGTTCTGTTTCTTGAAGACTTAAAGGCATAAAGATATAATTAGTATGTTTCATGGACTGATAAACTTGCTTGAATCAAAACTGTAATTTATTTGAACTCCAGGTAAGGCCAAATTTTTTTCTGTAAAAAACCTTTTTCTCACTCTGCTGGTGCTGGTGGTGTTAGTCTGCTTCAGACACAGCCATGTAAATACGTTTTGAACTTTTTAGCAGGTGAAACCTATAGAGAAATTACTCTGTATACGAAATGTTCCAGGCTTGACACTTGCTAGGGTTCACTTGTATTCTTACTTAAAAAAAATCCCTAATGATGCTGGAGCCCAGGTCAGAGGCAGAAAAACAGGATTACTGAATAATGGCACTCATTTCTTCTTCCCCTTCTGACATGAAATCATTTCTTCAAAGAATCTTTTTTTATTTCTTTGGTTTGACATCTAAAGTCAAGCCTCAATAGCAAGAAATGCGTGAAATGTCAGAAATTGCTGCTAGTCTTTCATAGGTTGTCAGAGCAACTGGCTTTTTCACCAAGTACAGCCATGATGAAACAAACATGTTTTGTTTTCTCAAAACAAAAGATGTGCCATGGAGATATATTTGATATCAGATACAAAAACTGTAGCTCTACTTGCCAAATTGTCTCTGAATGCACCCAGAGAGATGTGGGAGTTCAGACTCACTCAGGATAGCCGAGCTCTGGATCCTCCACCTTAAAACATCATCAAAACCCCTGACTGAGTAACAGAAGCAGGCCTGTTGGTTTGCAGCTGTTGCAAATACTCCCATCCCTCTTCTGGTCTCATAGGCGGCTCACCCGCACGTAAGTTTCTTATCAGATGGTACAAGGCAGCAAACATCCCATGAGGAAGAATCTAATGATTCCAAGCTACGAGATTCAGAGCAATCCAAATTCCCCATCTGTGCCAGGTCAGTGAAAATCTCAGTTCTCTGAAAAGGAAGTGCAGAGTTCTTGATACAATTAAAGACCCTATGAAGATTCAGACTCTCTACAAGACTTCTGCTAAGTTTTGGTTTTGGGGTTATTTTTCATCCTTCAAAGGAGAAAAACACTAATGAGAGACAGACGCTGAATGTTGTCCCACTGAATACTGCAGCATGTTAAACCTCTGTGACTGTACGATATATAATAGGCATACCGTAAGTAACACAGTTCTAATAAACTGTATCTTCCATGATGTATTTTTTTTCCATGTTCACTCTAAGCCCCGTCTTTAATTTTGTTGCAGAAATATGCAATAAGTTGTTTAATCAACTCTTATCAGCTCTTTTTCTTCCTGTTCAGTCAATTATGTTCCAGTTCTAAGGAATAAACTATTGAAAAGGTGTATTGCCTAAATATACCAAAATAATGCTGTTTATGTCTAAGGGTAACCATTCTCTTTCATGACCCCCAACACATATTAAGTCACTTGTAACCTCTTCCCTCCCAGGCAACACCTGTTTCTGCTACCTGGAGAAGAGAAAGCTCTGTGGAGGCCCTATAGCAACCCTAAAGGGGGCCTAAAAGAAAGCTGGGACTTTCTATAAGATCAAGTAGTGATAAGACTAGGGGGGAATGGCTTTAAACTGAAAGAGGGCAGATTTAGGTTAGATATTGGGAAGAAATTCTTCCCTGTGAGGGTGGTGAGACACTGGCACAGGTTGCCCAGAGAAGCTGTGAATGCCTCATCACTGGCAGTGTTCAAGGCCAGGCTCAATAAGGCTTTAGGCAACCTGGTCTAGTGGAAGATGTCCCTGCCCATGATAGAAGGGCTGGAACTAGATGATGTTTAAGGTCCTTTGCAACCCAAACCATTCTATGATTCTATGGTATTTTATCAGTCATTAAATGAAATACAGAGATGAGCACTGCAGTTATGTATCTGACCACAGATGCTCTCACCACTGGTTTTGCTGCTTCTTCAGTCCTTTAGTGGACACTGGCCCAACTGCAAACCAGTAGTTCCAAGTCCAGAGCACCCTTATGGTCCAGACCTTTAGGAAGTTGGAGACAGATTCGATTTACTACAGCATCCAGTAAGATACAGGATTTCACAGCAGCTGCACACTTTGTAGATGAGGACTCTTATCCAGCTGGCTACTATGTGATCAGCAGTAATAAAAACATGACTGAAAAGCAGAAATTCCCTTACAAAATAGAGACATTATTTATGATTTATGATTAACATTGACACTTAGGATAACACTCTGGGTTATCCCAGAGAGCATTTCTCTGATGTTCTGTGGGAGTTGCATAATTCCTACAGAGACATAAATTTCCACACTTGCCATTTACAGCACTTAAGTTATGCACTCCCTGCTGTTCTTAACAGTTCTCTAGAGCTATATCTATTTTTAACCACAAATCACATTTGCATCTAATGCAAATCACTTTTGTATCATATAGATGCTTTTGCTGACCCTTGAGATAGTGTCATGGAAATGCACATGATGTCTTCAAAATCCCACAGGTGGTAATTTTGGTGAGCTACAGTAGGAGTGTCATAGTCTTCCCAACTGCAAAAGTAGATGAAACAACCTTATCTTAACCAATACAAAGAGCACTAGAATTGCAGTAACTTTTGGTATGGAAACTACTTCTAAATCTAGCCAATTTAATATCAAAGTAATATAATTCAAGGCATCATAGAACTTGCCAGACAGTCAGTAGACACTCACTTTAAAAAGCTCAGTCTATTGCCTTTGTACCTTCAAAAATAAGTAGATAAAATTCAGTCACAGATGCATTCATAAATTCAAGAAACCAGTGACACTAAACTTTCATAGCATCTTAAAAAGAGAAGGGGTAAATCAAATTTAGATACGCTCTGAATGGAAAGAAAAAATGTTCCCATTCAGGGGACATTCTCAATATTTTTTGAGAATAAAAACCTTAGCTAAGCACCATCATATGTAGAATAATAAAATATTCTAAAACAAACTGAACAGGCAGATCTCAGCACCCAGGGAGAGACACTTTTGATGCAATATTTGCAGAAAAAACCCTAGTGTAGGAAAGAATTCAGTTAATGAATTATGTTTATGTCATTTAGTTTTTCCCTGCAAAAAGAGACTAAAACGTGCAGCCATCAGACAAAACCAGCTACTGCAGATGAGCACCTAGCTCATGCAGAGAATAAGACCTTCGGTTGCAGAAGGCATGGCAGTACATAGTGATGTGCATATCGCATTCTTATTCTAGGAACTACTGCAATATTAGCCTCCATATTTCTCTTTGAAAAGAAATCAAAACACATGAAGAGATGGTTCCCATGTAGTAATTTGAATAAAATACACCAGGAATAGTGCTCATGTATTTTTCCTGGTAGTCCAGTTTTCATACTTTGTGTTGACTTCAAAGAACTTTTGAAAGAAAAGTATTGAAGAGAAATAGCTGCCCAAAGTCAGTGGGCAATCAAATGGCAAAGTTTTCAGTACAACCCTGGGCTCCTAGCTTCATCTTGTCAACAA
This sequence comes from Pezoporus wallicus, assembly GCF_028554395.1. Taxonomy (NCBI): domain Eukaryota; kingdom Metazoa; phylum Chordata; class Aves; order Psittaciformes; family Psittacidae; genus Pezoporus; species Pezoporus wallicus. The sequence goes on from NW_026637266.1 coordinate 2,708,205, forward strand.
ATGTTGGAACACTCTATTCTCCTTACATACTTGTTTCATATGGGTATGTTGTCAGAATAGAATAGAATAGAATCATATAATGTTTTACGTTGGAGGGGACCTTAAAGATCATCTAGTTTCAAACTCCATGCCGTGTCCCTCTTCTCAAACATCATGCTGCTCAGTAGATACCCATTTACCTTCCTGGCAGCTCCTGTGTTGATCACAGTTTTCCATTGGGGTTATTCATCACTCCCTGCGTCCAGAGCAGAACTATGGACCTAACACAGCTTGTTTCAGCTAAAAATAGAAGCAAAACTTATCCTGATCTTTGCCAGAATAGAAGCTGGATGCAAATTAAGAGACAGTTACTCTCCTGCTACAGTTCATCCCAAAGGAACTACATAAAAAATGGCACTGAACAGAAAAGAAACTAGGTCTTATAATAGAAGTGTACTCCTGAGCATAGTAAGGCTCTCAGGAATCAGACAACTGATTAGAACCATGTTTGTTTTCTCTTATACCTCACAGCCATCTTCCAGCTATCCATATAGTTTTCCACAAGGCTGTGGTGTAGAGTGTCAATGGTTACACAGGACACACCCTTGAATTACCTCCAGGTGCTTTATTAACTCCTTTGTAAGCACTGGCAGCTGCCTTTGTATTCTGCTTCAAGTTCCAAATTTCTTTTTCAAGTCCTTATTTACAAACAGCTTTTCAGTCAATCAGCTCAAGGAATGAAAGCTGTGAGAAGCATGTCACTTCAGCTGCAGCAGCAGCATAGAATCATAGAATCGTTAGGGTTGGAAAGGACCTGAAGATCAAGTTCCAACACCCCCTCCCCGCCATGGGCAGGGACACCTCACACTAAACCGTCTCACCCAAGGCTCTGTTCAACCTGTTCTTGAACACTGCCAGGGATGGAGCATTCACAACTCCCTTGGGCGACCCTTTCCAGTGCCTCAACACCCTTATAGTAAAGAACTTCTTCCTTATATCCAATCTAAACTTCCCCTGTTTAAGTTTTAACCCATTACCCTTTGTCCTGTCACTGCAGTCCCTAATGAAGAGTCCCTTCCCAGCATCCCTATAGGCCCCCTTCAGATACTGGAAGGCTGTAACTTTTTTTTCTATTGGCCAACAATGGCAGGGATGGAAATGAATTTAAATTTGGCATATTTCTTAAACTAAAAAAAAAAAAGAAGAAAAAAAGAAAAAAAAGGGTATTTTATTCTTGTTTCCACTTTCATTTGAAGTTTCCAAATCCTGCTTTCAGTATCCGCTGTTAGTTGTGTTTCTCTAAACAGATCTTACACACCAAATTTCTGCAAGAAATTGTGTTTGCACAGATCCCCACCCCACGAAAAAAACACGTGCAGTCATCTTTGCTGGTGAAATAAAGGCTAATTCTAACAATGACTTTCATAACTTTAAACTGTAAGCATGACAGAAACAGATGAACAGATACCATCATTTCATCACATTGAAGGAAAAGACCTTTATAAAGACCTTCTTCAATTCCCCTTCTCTCTTCAAACTAGGCAATTTTATCAAAAATGTATACAACTGTGTTTGGTTGCTACAGTTGGCAGTTTATCCTGACTTCATTTAATTTGTTACTGAATACTAAATATTCTTTTCTGTGCTCTGTTCTTATTGCTCTTTTTCATTGCCCTCTATTCCTCCCTAATTATGTCTCTTTGGAAACAGACACCAGAAACGCAGCTCCCATTTGATTCTGTGCTATTGTGTATTTAGCCTGTAATGTGTTGCTTCGAATGCAAGACACAAACCTTTTCTTCAAATAAAAATGTGTCTTCTGGAATCATTCCTCTTGAACATGAAAGGGGCCAAAACCACAGCCAAAGCAATTAATGACTGCTAAACCTCTAAGGTCCTGTTATCTTGACTGGTCATACAAATGGATAGGTGCTAAACCAGCAAAGTAATTGTTATTTAGAAATTTTGAAAGATTGTACATTCTAATACAATTCCTTTAAAATTCATTGTCATTTCTTATCAACCAACATTTTTATATTTGAAAATTTGACACCTAAAACCAGTGTTTTTACTTTTGTTTCCTGCAATTACCTGTGGATTAAATGAAGAATACCTTAAAGCCTTTCAAATTCAGTGTCCAGCCTTTTATGGTCCAGAAATCAAGGGGAATTAGTTTTTCTTCCTGGTCTTTGTTTAAGAGAAAACTGGAGTAAAAATCTACACTTATAAAGCAAGAGAGAGAGAAATTGATACAGAAATTGCACAGATCTCAGCATTGGTATTTTATTCATTTCATGTCACTATATAGAGAAGTGGAGAGAAAGCTGAGGAGAGATAAATAAACTGTGCAAGAATCCATCCAAATAAATTTTCTAACAAACAGCACTGTCACCAGCTTGAATCAACCTGGAAAAGACAGATCTTTCTCTCTAGTCTCCCAGCCATTTTCTAACATGAATCTGTTCCAGGCAGCCGCAGCACAGAAAACGTGAACAATGGGAAGTCATCTCTTTTGAATTGTCAAGAAGAAGGCCTATGCTGCTGGTTAAGCTGAGTACAAATAAGACAGAAAATGGCTTCAAAGGCAGTATCAAGACATATTCAGAAAATGCAGTTTAAGAGGTATTGAGGCTCAGGCTCAGATTTTGAATCGACAGGAAGTCGATTATTAATTCAACCTCTGACTCACAGGCAGCAACTGTCTATACAACAAATCATGCCAGAGAAACCAAGTGAGATGAGTGACTTCAGATAAGCATGACAGTTGTTACCATGTGCACACAAAGACTCTTCCGTGTCCCCACTGCTCACTGTGCAACATATCTGTATCTCCTGTTCACTCCTGCAAGCTTAACAATAACACTCTCTGTGCTAATACAGTTGTAATTGAGTGAAACATGCAGCTGAGTATTCTTAATACTCTTCTACGGCAACACCATGAAGGGAAAAGACAGCTAGTGCTCTTGAAATGCAAGCCTAAAACACAAATATTTTGCATGGTTTTACCACAGGGTTTAATGAATGCTACTTAACTTTCCTGTTTATGAATGGAGCTAAGAGACATCTGATTGCTGGCACATTTATAAAGGAAAATTAATGCCTTCTAAGAAAACAGAAACAAATTACGAAGCACACTAATATATAGCAAACATCAATGCAAAGTTGCTGTACATAATGGACTAGTAAAGTCAGAGAAGCAGTCTGCTAGCTTTTAGGAGAACAAACACAAGAGATGTGAACACAGCAGTTTTGCACTTTCTGGTGACATCTATCAGAAACCAGCACATAAGAAAATCTTCTTTAAAACTTCTGTAATCCAGAGCTGTGATTACAATGATTATTTAAGATTCTGAAACACTAGGGATCTGGAGTGATATGGAAAAATACATATACAAGTAATGTCCAACTGGGCTTATACTAGCAATATCTGCTCCAAGCAGTGCAAATAAAATGGATGATATAAGAACTTAGTATTTTCTTCTTTGCTAAAGTCTTTTTCCTCAAATATTCCCCATCCGTGTCCATTTTTAGTCACTCATCTCTGGCACTGAGAAAAGCTCTTCAGCACTGGTGTTTGCATTTCAGCACATCTTAAAGGTTTCTTAAGACATGATGCTTCAAATGATTCTGTGTTACAGGCTGTTCTGTACTATTACAACTAGTGCAAGAGACAAGAAACAAAGCTCTGTAAGAGTATGTTTCCACAGTAGTAAATATTTCTCACAAGAGGAACAGCTGAGAAATGGGATTACACAGCCTCCATGTGCTATCGTTGAAGCAGAACTGAAATTGTAAACAGGTAAGCAGTTGCAACCAAAATTCCCAAGTTGCAGGGATTTCTATTCACAGTCTCTGCAAGATGATGGCAGTCTAAGCTATTATTTCAGTACTCTGAAACAACAATGTGAACTAGCTGAAGCATTTACCTTTGAGTTCAGGGAGGACATTCTGTGAAAACCACCCTATGACTCCATGACATTGATATGAAAAGTCAACTACTTCACCTACTCATTAGCCTACAAGAAATACGTCCTATCAAAAACATTGGGATCTGGATTGGCTCCATAACTGACACAAAAATTAATGTGTAATAAGAACAGTGAGCATGTGTACAATGTTTCTACGTATAATTTCCAAACAGCTTTATAAACATTAGTTATTTAATTCACAAAAAAATATAAAATTCAAAGGAAGCGATTATTAGGTAAATGCCTAAAGAACACAGCCCAGAGATATTTTCTTTAGCCGTGTGTCATGCTTTGCCTTCCACATACTTCTAAGAAAAATATCTGCTGGAAAAATCAATTGGATAATTACTGTGAATTATTGCTTGCAAGTTTATTTTTCTATTTCAGCTGCAAAAGAGAACCATTTGAAAGGTAGTCTTACCTATTTGAAAAGATTTCCCTACAAACTAGAGTCTTTGCATTCAAACAACATCAAAGGACAAGCGATGACTTTGTGAAAATCATGCAGAATGCTGTTGCTGTCCTAGCTGGCCTTTACATTTCTGAGCACAGCTAATTAGACACCAAGCGAGATTTTATTAACAGCAAAATTATCTATTTCTGCTTTATACTTTTCTCCACTCTCAGCCAGCTAAATATCTTCATTTTATCATATTTGGGGAAAAAGCTATTGCTATTTATTTATGGCAAAGGGAATAACCAGCTTGACTAACTTTTAATAAAAGCTTACTTTGACTAATATTAATAAGAGTTTGTGGGGGTGAAGGGGAGGAGGAGTCCTTCTAAATTAATTCTGCTTCTTTTACAGAGGCCTGCTTTAATGGATAGCAGCTACACAGTAAGCTCTGTCCTTTGCGCTTCTATATATCCATTAGCTGCTTCTTCTGAGCCAAGTGCCTTTACATTTTCTCAGCTCTACCCTTTCCCTCTAATCAGCACCAGTCTTTCCGGTTTCTTCAAGGAGCTGATGGTATCTCCTTCAGCAAAGAGGCATTGCACACAAGTTGTTATAAAAGCAATGATGAACCCTCTCAGACTGCACAATTTATTCATGGACTTCCATATCAGAGACTCCGAAAGGAAGGACTAGAGTATATTTCCCCAAGACATAAAAACAGACTAACAAAACCAACACATTTAATCACCAAAAATGCAGCATTTTCTTCCAGAAAGTACAATTCTTTACCTCAGTTTAGATGTCTTAGAGATTATCTGAATGACTGTCCTCAAGCAGCTGCTAATAATTTTGTTTTACTCATGGCTCAGATGCAAACAAGACCTCCCAAGCACTTCCTTCCATGGTTTTGTTACTTTCCACTGGACTAGCTGAGCTGATAAAGTGCTCACTGTTCTCCAACTGCTACTCTAAATCAAAATCCAAACTCAAATGCCTTATTGAATGCTGTTACTGTACTGCAAATACTTTCATTCTCCTGAATGATAGCATCTGTGTTTAACTAAAAAATTACCACTTTTATTAATTTTTGCAAGTAAATAATTTTCCTTCTTCAATGTTTTCCATTGATTTCCTCAACACCTCTTGCAAAATGTCAGCATTCTTCTTCAATGACAGTATATATTTTGTTAGTGTTTGGTGTCTTATCGTTATACCATGTAATTTATCGTTTTCTAAAAAAGAAACTGTATTGACCTTTAAGAATAAAATGTGACAGACATAAACATAAACAGCTGTCCTGGGTTTAGCAGTAGCAGTCATTTTTCTCCTTCTTAGTAGCTGGTGCAGTGCAGTGTTTTGACTTTCGGCCTGGGAACAGAGCTGATAACACTGATGTTGTAGTCTGACCAAGGACTTTGTGAGCCTCATGCTCTGCCAGGGAGGAGGGGAAGCCAGGAGGAAGCAGAGACAGGACACCTGACCCAAGCTAGCCAAAGATGTATTCCATACCACAGCACGTCATGCCCAGGATGTAACTGGGAGTTACCCAGAAGGGCCAGTAGACTGCGGGGTTGGAGGAGGTATCGGTCGGTGCTCGGTGGAGCTTGGGGGGCGAATTATTGGTTGGCTGGTGGTGAGGTGATGTATTCGCTTCCCTTGTTATTTCCTTTATCATTGTTATTATTGGTGGTAGCAGCAGTGATTTGTGTTATACCTTAGTTACTAAACTGTTCTTATCTCAACCCATGCATTCTTTTGATTCTTCCCATCCCTCCAGGAGCTCGGGGAGGCCAAAAATGGGGGGGAGTGAGAGAGCGACTGTATGATTTATGGCTGACTTTGTTTAAATCACGACAACAGCCTCCTGCTTTTCTGAAGCAAATGCTCATTTTCCCTCTTGTGATTTAGGCTGTCTTCAGTTTTTCTCTTATATCAGTGTAATTCTCAGACGTTTCTTCCCAAGAGAGTGATATTCAGTTATGTAACAAAGGTGTTTCTGGCACAGACTTTATTTTTCAGATACAAGGTAGATTAGAAGATCAAATTAATCAAAAGCTTGTTTACCAAAGAATCATAGATTCATTTAGGTTTGGACGTCACTTTTAAGATTAAGTCCAACTGTTAATCCAGCACTACCAAGTCCACCACTAAATCACATCCCTGAGCACCGCATCTACACATCTTTTAAATACCTCCAGCAGATAATGGCTCAACTCCTTCCTTGACAACCTTTTCAGTGAAGAAATTTTTCCTAATATCCAAATTAAACCTCCCCTATCACAACTTGAGGATATTTCCTTTTGTCCTATTGCTTGTTAACTGGGAGAAGAGACTGGCATCCACCTCACTACAACCTCTTTTCAGGTAGTTGTAGAGAGTTATAAGGTCACCCCGAGCCTTCTGTTCTCCAGACTAAACAACCCCAGTTCTCTCAGCCACTCCTCCTAAGACCTGTGCTCCAGACCCTTCACCAGCTTTGCTGCTCTCCTTTGGATACCCTCCAGCTTTTCAACACTTAACATCACAGGACTGAAGGAAGCAAGATTTCCACTGGACCGCTTGCTTAATAAAGTCAATGGTAAAGATTGACAAGCTTTAAAAAAAAAAATATGTATACAGTGGCACCATTCCATGGGAACTGGAGCTATTGCTGGTAGTGATTTATGATAAAACACATTCTAATAGTATATGATTCCACCATAGACACAAGATGCAGAGTATATGCAGCAAAGAATTTATTTACATTTTCTGTGATGGGAGATGATTCCTGGATTAGCTGATAAATTGCATTAACAAAGTGACATGCAAAAAGAAAAAAACCTGTGGGGTGCAGAACATTCTGACAGGAAAGATGTGCGCAAAGGTGACAACATTAGCATATCAATATGAATTTGTCAGTCATATAAACCTGGAACGTTGGGTTGCACTTTGCTTTAAAAAGATCAGTTTGCTCTTCGCAAATAAGAAGTGACAGCAGTGAAAAACACAGTTCACTCCTGCACGTTGATGGCACTTGGGGTAAGAGAGATGAAACTGGATGAAGAACATCTTCAAGTAAAAATATCAACCAGCTATTTTTTAACTTTAAGGTGTCTGGCTGCCTGTAAAGAGATGGCAGGAGCTAGGTAGCATGCAAAGAAACACAGCCTTCAGTGTACAGCCACAAGAAATTTCAATAGGTATTTGGTCCTCAATCAAGACAAAAACATCAACATAGAGCTTGAGATTGATTTTTTTCCCAGGTGGAAACTTTGAAAAGTTTAGTTGTTTTGTTTTGGTTTTTACTAAATAAAAATTACTTGCGGTGTTTCGTAGTCCTCAAGTCAAACGCTTTCATTTGAGATTTGGAGACGTGAGAAGCAGCTAGAATCTGTGGTAATGGAGGCCAAATAAAATCCTGCCAATGAAAGACAGGAGTATAAACAAAGCTGCTCTGTGTTGACAGATAAAACTTCAATATTTTTAGGTCTCACTATTGATGCCTGACAAAAGTATCATCATACAAGTGTTAAGATTACCACAGACAAAAAAGTGTGATTTTCAGTCCTTCTTCCTCCCCCCAACTCTTGCACCAAAAAAAATTGTTTCAACTTCTAATTATCTTCAGTCCTCTTTTTCAATCTCCTGTTTCCCTGCTATTTATTGCTTTGTCTTTTACCCCTTTGTCCTTCCTTTGGATTTCCTCTCTTCAGCTTTCTGTATTTTTGTCCCAAATGGGAAGTTGGCTGTCTTTGCCTACTAACCCAGCTCCAGCCTCCAATTACCCTTTCTTTTGCCTTCTTGGGCATCCCACACACTACATCAGTCAAAATCAAGAACATGAGGCAAGAACTGCTTAGCAGCAGGGCACACTAGTTCAGCTTTCTGGGATAGAAGTATTTCATTAGAGTGATGCTTGAATTCACCTGAAGTACATAAGCCAGACCAGGATCTCTCTATCTTTATCATCCATAAAAGAATTTGTGTGCTCTATAGGAAGAGTGATGAAGGACTCTGTGGAACCAGAACAAATCCATTAAACACTCTGAACACATTGTTAGACACAAGAAATCAGTTTCTTTAGCCTACAAATGCTACCTCTACACACATTCCTACCACTACAAATCCTACTTGACAAAATCAAATTATTTGAACAATTTAGCAAGGTAACAAACATTTTATCAACACTCACCATCTGTATTGGTTTTAAAAGAGCAAAAGATTTATAAAACAACCTCAATCCCAAGAGCTTGCTACATGTATGAGAACAAATTAGTTCCCAACAATAGCCTGAAGGGGGTATGTGACAATTAAAAGATTTATCTTTTCCCCTGCCTGCCTCAGAAAAGCTAAGGAAGAATCACATTTTAATTCTAAATATCCCAGATCTCCGTATTATTTTCATAGTACTTTTCATAGCTACTTTCTTATTATAGCCATTGCACTGGGGATGTGTATGTGTGTGAAAAAAAAAAAAAAACAAAAAACAACCCAGGCTGTGAGCTATTTCCTTTGTGGTTTATATAGACAGAAAAGGGTTTTCACATTAACTTTTTTCAAAGGTCCAGTAAAGCTAGAAAGTATTTTTAATGAGGTTGCTACGTGGTGCCAATCCTAAACAAATGGTAACCTTTATAAAGAGAACAATGCTGTTGACAGACTAATATGGTTAGAGAAATTGTCAGATGATCAACTATTATCATTATGGATGCAATAACACATTATGAGTGTAGGTACAGAATCCCAGTTTGGCTGGGGTAGAGTTAATTTTCTTCATAGTAGCTAGTATGGGGCTGGTTTGGATCTGTGCTGAAAGCAGTGTTGATAACACAAGGATGTTTTAGCTGTTGCTGAGTAGTGCTTACACAGGGTCAAGGCCTTTTCTTCTTGGCAAACTGCCCTGCCAGGGAGAGGGCTGAGGGTGCACAAGAAGTTGGGAGGGGACACAGCCAGGACAGCTGACCACAACCCCCAATAATATAAAGTGATATTCCATACCGTATGATGTAACGCTCAGCAATAAAAGTTCGGGGAAGAAGAAAGGGGTAGGGTGGGGATGTCCAGAATGAGAGCATTTGTTTTCCCAAGTAACCATTACATGTGATGGAGCCCTGCTCTCCTGGAGATGGCTGAACACATGCCTGCCAATGTGAAATATGAATGAATCTCTTTGTTTTGCTTTTCTTACACACACAGCTTTTGCTCTATCCATTAAACTGTCTTTATTTCAGCCCATGAGTTTTCTCATTTTTTTCCTCAGATTCTCTCCCTGATCCCACCACGGGGGGGGGGGGTGTGAATGAGCAGTTGTGTAGTTCTTAACTGCCTATGGGGGATAACCTATGACAAGCCCATAACAGAATGCATATAAGGCTAAGGTAGCCTAGAGAAAAGAATAAATGCCAAGTTTCCTCATGAAAAATTGCAATTAATCCTTTCGAGGAGTTCGTGTCAAAAATAAGTCTCAGCTAATGAACAATAAATATGAGACATTGCTACTCAAGTAGTGTGGAAGAAATAGCAAGGCAGAGGCAGCTCTACAAACTGGAATGTGTCTACAGGAGCTGCATTAGAGGGCAATTGCCACAGTCCTTCCTTAGATGTACCCTCCCACCTAAACACATTAAACAATTTTCCTACCAATATTATATTTGGTTAATGCGCTATGTGTGTGTGCATTAAATTTATTACCCACGTACATAAATACACTAGATTCATGGTAGAATGTTTTTTTTGCTATGCCAGAAAGCCAAGCACTACAGAAGTGAGAAACTAGTAGCTAAGTAGAGTTGACTATGTATTTTTAATCCTTGTGGAGAGTGTAACTGAAACAGAAGAGCAAAGCAATATTTTAAGGCAAATTACCACCCCATGCTGTCACAAAAGCAATGGAAAAGTTTGTTCTGAGAGGATCCAGCTTAGTATCTGAGAGTCCTCCCTCGAGTTCTTGCTAACAGAGTAAAGCAAGTGAAGCCTTAATAGTAAGAATATCTAGGTCCTGCCCTGCTACATTAATAAGTTGATAGCAGCTTCTCAGTTGAGTTAATCCATCAGCTATGAGCATAAGTATCAAAGTTCCTTAAATATTTAAGAAGAGAAACCTGCATTGACAGGACAGTAGTTCAAAGCTCAGTGAGCCCACTCACTGAAAAAAAATAAAAATAAATATTAAAAATGAAACAATTATGCACTTCAAATGTGTAGCTGACTTAATAAGCAATAGAAACTGTTACTGTAAGAGGTCAAAATATTAGTTTGAGGTAGTTTTTGACAGAAATAGACATTCTAAGTGAGCAATTTGATGTTTTTGTAGGAAATTTTCACTGAAATTTCAACTTTTTGCTAAGAAAATTTTCCATTTAAAGGCAAAATTTCCCCAGGCAGGGGGGAGGAAGGACTCTTCCTATTGCTACAGAAAATAACAAAATCTGTCTGATAAAATCATGCTCACACTCATGGAAATGATATAAGAAAGCATTTGCCATGCACAGTTTCTGCTTTGCATTGTAATTTATGACCACAAGCCGAGTCACTGAACATCAGTCACTAAGCTGGACAGGATAAATGGAGAAATCAAACAGTGATTAAGCAAGATGGTAATTACAGCTCATAAATGAAAGATGATAGTCCCTTTAGAAAGAGTATACAAAGAAAGTAATTTTGCAGTCAACTCTTGTTAATATTAGCTATAGTGTAATACTGCATAGTCCAGCCTAGTACAGTGCAGCAGAGCAAAGCACAGCTAAAGAGCATGCAAGATCCATCTTCACATAAAATAAACTTAGCTTTTTCTGATTACATTCAATCGCTATACTACATTATTATTTGAGAATTAATAATTAAAAAAAAGGCACAGTAATAAAAATCTAAGCGCCTTCCCCAAAGTTCCAAAACAGTCATCAAATGTTAATGTTTGGAGTTTATCTAAATAAATGATGTAATTTGTAAAGAATGCATCTTAAGCTACTACATTTTGCTTTCATGCGTCTTCCTCCCTTTTTGCTACTGCTTATTCAAAACTCAGCTGGTGATATATGGTGAATCCACAAAAAATAGTCTAAATCATTTCACCTCAGAAAATTAATTGCCTTCCTCTCTGTTGTCTTCACAATGCTTCTGGAAATTGCTGAATTATTGGGAAAGGTCAGATCATTTTCAAAAAGATTCTTTTTCTGCCAAATGAGCCAGTCTGACACTAAAAACAGGAGAAGGGTTTCGTGATTTGCTGCATATAAAAAGCAATCCCATTTTTTGCAAGGAGAGGCATACACAGAAAAGCTTGTGACAAAATCACTGACATTTGGTTTCCAACATTAGCAGCAATGATTTGTTGATGTAACTGGTAATCTCAGAGAATTTTACAAAGCTGATTAGAAGAAGAGGAATTCTGAAGTCGAGACAGAAAGCAATTTCTCCAAGCTGAGCTGTGCCACAGGCAAACTAGAACTCAGGTCTTCACAAACTCAGTTCAATGCTTCCAGCACTCAGCAACTTTTTGTCTTTTGCCTCTAGTTAAAAACAGATTAACTAAGAACATACTTTTCCTTACTTATTTTTTTAGGTAAATACAGCTTTTTCCACCTGTTCAAATCCAAAACCTGCTGGGTTTAGGCTGTATCAAGAATACTGAACAGGGCTGATATAGCACAAAAAATACTTTTCTCTAGCACACAGGAAGAGAGGTCACTGACAGTAAGAGTTTGATGGATCAGACCCCCAAAAGGATGTTAGCACATCCTATTATATAAGATGATCAAAGCAAGGAAAATATATTCAACACTACAAATTACTGCTAGAATTATGACAAACACAGAAATCACAGCCTGATTCTTAATCTAAATTATATCTGCTCTTCCTGGACTATTTCCACTATAACTCATTTTTGAACTTTGAAGCATTTTAAATGATAGCCAAGATAAAAAAAGAAACTTAAAACCTTATTTTTGGATGCAAAATTAAAAGCTGACTTTGCTTTTTAGTTAGAAAGGCAGAAGTTTAGAGCAGAGTAATCAGAGTATTTCTGGATTAACTTCAGAAATTGTCATGAATACCTAACCTAGCGTCAGCATGTCCTTTCATTCTTCCTTACAGTGACTTTTAAGAGTTTAGTCTGTACTCCTTTTAAAATAAATATATTTTCTCTAATAATCCAATGTGCTATAGTACTTTTGAGTTTTATTATTACTACTACTTGTAATGTTCAATTCCTCCCGTATGCTTAATCTGCTCTGGTTTATCTGTTTTGCAGAGGTTATGGATATTAAACGTAATTATGTACTTTTCTAAAAGGCCTCAAAATGCAACTATTCTTCTTTCCTTAAACTCTAAGGAATATAGAAAAATGTAGCAGGAAAGCTTCTTTGGCCTTGTGAATAAATCCCAAATGTATTTTAAAACAGTTTACTGAGCAGGCAGAAACAGAACAGCAATTTACAGACCATTGCAGCAAACTTGTGGGAAAAACTATTTGTTTTCTGGAAAGCTTGGTGGAGGGAAGTTACAGCTGGCATATTTCTAGAAAATCTTCCATTAGAAAAAATAGCTTTTCTACTGAGTTTCTATATGCTTGTTATTCTTGTCTATGCTGCCAGAATATCGTCTCATATGAGCATTCCAAGTAGACAGTTTTCTAAAATGGATGAGATTTCTTTTCTGTAATTGCCTGTAATGTTTTATGATGAACAATCCATAAAAATTCTTTTTCAATGAAGAAAGCAAGTAACATTAAATAGCCTCTTAATACAACAGTGATAGTAAGATAATCTCTCCTGTTATCAAAAAGCAAAGTCAAGAAGGCTCCTTGTTTTACTTATCAGGTAGCAGTTAAATACAGATGCACCACCGATGTCCTATGAATTACGTGATAAAGCTACCTGAAAATCTTGTTAGCATGATTCCATGCACACCTCCTCATCTTACTTCAGACCTTAAAGTGTGCATTTTATTATGTATTAATAGGTATGTACGTTATTATATATAAATATATTCAGTAACTCCTGGAAACAGAAAAGACATTAGTAAAATCCCCCTTAATTTGGATGTTTGGAAGGAAACAAATTGCTGGAAAGAGCCTTGTAGGAGACAGAGGAAATTGTTTTGCCAGTAGGTGCCTCTTTTATTGACTTTAATGGACTTAGAAACAGGCCCATAGGAATTTCAGGTTCAGAACATGCAAGACCTAATAAAACACATTGTTTTCATCTCTGATGTATGTGACCTTATAATACTGCTATAATTGTAACTTAAAAAAATAGAATCATTAAAGCAATTTAAAAGAAAATAAGAATATGGGGAAACATGAAGGAGTGCACACATATATGTTAAGTTGCTGGTTCATCTCACCTATGACATTGGACTGGCACTTGAGCAATCGGAAAAAGATGAAAAGGCAGAAGTACCTGGAATTACAATTGCAAATACTTTGTCTCCCACTGGAGAAAATAAGAATGTACAACAGTCAGGGAGAAGGGAACACAAAAAAACCCCCAGAACAAAACAAAAGCACACCCCCACACCTCCCCCCAAAAACCCAAAATCAAACAAGCAAACAAACACCCCCACCCCCCAAAAAAACCCAAACAAACAAAAAAACAACAACAACAAAAAAAAACAACCAAAACCCAACCAACTTGGTAAAGGTTTCACACTCCTTTGTGTCAGGGACTGCAACAAAGAGTTTAAAGAGGAAAAGGAATAATAACAGGAAAGACAACTAATCACAATAACCCAAGAAAATGTTTTTTTATAGCACATTCCACTTCATTCTGCCTTTACCTCCTCTCCACATACGATTTTAAGGTAGAAGTACCACTTGAATCAATCCACTTAATTTTTAAAAACAAAAACCTTATAATGCCTTTTCCTCTCAAAGCCCAAGCTGACCAGGAAACCAAATGAATACTTTTCACTGAACTGTGACCTACAAATTATATTTTGACACCAGCACCTCACTTACCAACTATTCAACTACTTCAACCATGTCCTACACACAGCAGCTAAAAAACAGAGGACCAGCTCCTGCTTGTGACAGTGGAAATTAAGTGTATTTAGCCTTTCAGAAGGATTGGAAAAGTCAAACTCTCAATAGCTGATGAAGTCCTCCTGGTTCTTTCTTCATCCTTCATCAAAGTTTTCTCACACAAAATATTTTGTGACTATTACATATAATTCAGAATACTCTTTATTTCTTTGTAGTGTTAATTTCTCATTACTCATCCCTAGAACTGCCCAGATTCCTTTTATTCTAAAAGTAGCTAACAGTGAAGTTGCACTTCAGCGTCATACTCCAGAAGAAAATTTGTCTTTGACTCTGATTGTCCCCACCCCTCCTCCTACTATGAAAGGCCACATACAGTATTTCTGATTTTGTCCAACCCCTTTACTAGAACATCCTTACTCACATGCTTGTGAAGTTGCCTGCTATCCTATTGAGTCATTTTCAGTTGGTGCCAGGAAGAAGACTTGCGCATTTATAATCAGAAATCAAGTTCAAACTGAATCTTCTAGCTGTGTTTAAGCCACACAAATGAAAACAAACTGTTCAAAATCCAGGATGACATTACCATGACAGCAGCACAATGCTAACAAGCAGCTATAATAAAGAGGACAATGCCAAGCATCCTTAAATTGCAAAAGTTCTCCTGCTGTAGCCAAAGGTTTGCATGACTGACTGAAGAACAGGAGCTGAGGAAAACTAAAAACTGCTCGTAAAGGATCATCTCTTCTAGATGGCAGCTGGAAGGATGGAGAGAATGAGGTCATTAGGGTAAGCCTAATCAAGCAAGCAAATTGAAAAAAACAAAGGCATACTTAGTGCCCTCAGTGCTATAAACAAAAAAATGAAAAAGGAACCATAGAGGACAGATCTTGTGAAATAGAACTTCTGTACATAACAATGATGCAGTTAGCAAGCATGCTAAATAGAGATGCTGTGCAGACTGCTATTTTACTACAGTTCCCTACTGGTACACTACTGCTGATATTCTCTGGCTCTCTTTCCCATCCCACACAAAAGAATTTAGTGGAAGAGTGACATCAGTTGAAAACGTCAAGTACACCAGAAGACCTATAGAAGATTAAATCACAGTTTCGTAAATAGCAAAGAATAGGGTAATTTCTAAATCTACCTTGTAATCAAGATGCTAAGTCAAAAGCTTAGCTTCTACTCAGCTCGGAATGAAAGGTTTTGCTAGAACTGTGAAAATGTAACTTCAAGCTATATAAAGGAAGAACTACAGACAATCAAAGCTACTTTCCTGATCAGACTTTGAATATTTCTTTCACGTTTCTCAGTGTTTCTGTGAAGCTTGGGGAACTGCTAATAGCAGCAAGTTTAACCACGGCTGACTGTACAAGCACAAAGGAGCTATCAGTGGAAAGGCAAAAGAAAACAGCAAATAGCAGATAATCAGAAAGCAGTCACACTAAAATTTAGTACAGTCTTAACCAGAGGAAAATGAAATACTCCTACTGCAAATATACATAACCTGGAATGGCCAAAAGCTAGCATAAGAAACCACATACCTGTACTGGTGTTAGAAGAAAATGCCAGAATGTTTACCTTCTACAACCACCTCACTTTTCTACAAGGACTGAGAAAAGACACAGATCTTTGTCTTTTGTACTACTCCTTTGCGTAAGTTTCACCACAGACAGGTAGGTTTTGTTGCTTACAAGTTATTAACAGAAATGCTTTCACTAAAGTTGCTGTGAAACTTATTTGAGAAACTGAATGCTAATGACCTTCAGCAGAACAATCATTAAGTTTATAATCGATACAAATGTTGATGGAGAAACACAGCTGACTTCACTGTCCAAGTATATTTCCTCTCTAGGCAAAAGCCAATTACTGGCTGCTTAACCTCTTTCCTTAAATAAAATGGTAGCAAGACAGGTGCTAAAGGGTAGGTCAAGTTATTTCTTTGCTGCAGTCTTTTTGACGTAGGAGGATGTGGTTTTGCTCCAATTGATTGTACCAGACTGCTCCTTTAGGGTTTCAATAAGAATGAAAACCAGAGCACAGAAAATTTATTCTAGTAATCACCAAAAGGAATCATAAATGTTCCCTACAGAAGGCTGATCCAGTTGCCCAACATTTTCCCTGTACTGTTTAGTGTTCCACTTCTTAAAACTAAACAGCTCCAGATACTCACCCACCTCTTCTTCCAGATTTGAATACCTGCAGCAACACAGCAAATAACATCCAGCTTACTGAGCAAGTGACTAGTGAAAAACTGAGGTTGTTGCTAAAGGACATTTTTTCTTCTCTTCACACACAGAGGAATGGGGAAAAGCACACTTTATATTCCCTACAGGAGTGGGATAGTTCCTCAGTGTCCTCAGCATACCCCTGAAGAGGAAGACAGGACACTTTTGTCACATACTGTGTTGGTGGTCTGGCTGACATACCACAAACAGAGACTACAAAAAGCTTCCTGTTTTTTGTTTAAAGTCTGAAGGACTCAATTTACCTATAGCTTTGCCTGTATAAGGTGATGTTGACCAGTACTGACTTCTCACTGTGACTAGGAATCCATTGAGAACAATTTCTCTCGGCAGCACTGTAAAGGATTAGGGAAGGACACATGGGACCGGTTTCTCCAGAACACCCAGTGTGCAATGACAAGCAGTTTTCCAGGACAGAGAGCTAGATCAAACTTCATTCCTGTGAGAAGAGAAACAAGAACTCAGACTCCTGCTCTCATAGTCAAAATACAGCCCCTAATTTGCAGCATCGGGCCAGATTACCGCACATTGAACATTTTTCAGGGGAACTCGCCACTGAGACAGAATTTACAACACATGACTAGGACATGACTCCATGAACTGTACAGAGTAAGTAGTTTAAATACAGATCCTTCATGTTTCTATAGAGGGTAAGTTACTGGACGTGCTAACAGTATGCTGTTCCTGTGTGTTTGCATTCCGCTGCACTGTTGGCAGTACTGTGTGCAAGAAATAAGGTCCCACTAGCCTGGGAATGTGAAAAACACTCATTAGAGCCTGAGGCTCCTAGTTTGGGCATAAGGGTGGAAAGGTATAGGGCACAGGGCTGAGTTTGTGCTTTCTGACTCACAGCCATATGAAAATCTTGAGTGAAGCTCTTAGAGTCAATAACTGAATGTCCAAGTCTCTGCTATAACTAGTCAATTCAGTAGTCCTCACTTACTGGAATCCCCATCTGAACCCTTTCAACACTCAAACTCACAGAGATTTTCTTCACCACAGTTAATTCAATTTCTTGGATTTTGTCTCTGGTTTAGACCATTTATTACAAGTCAGACTCCTTTTCCCAGGTAAGGGATTCTCTCAGTCTATCCCACTGGTCTATTTCAGATGACATGATACAACAAGAAGCCCTAGCTACTAAGCCTCTGGCCAGCACCCCAGTGATTTTACCAGAGGAGAGCACCTGAATCACTCAACTGCTTATTCCTTACTGCCTTCCCAAAGTCCCCTTTACACACATCCAAAAGGCAGAAAAATATACCTCACAGTTTGCTGGAGAGCTAACTTACAGCGTGGTTCAACTCTCTCAGCACTACTACAGCTTCTGCTGACTCTGCTTCTTACTATGAGACCTCTTGAGAACAGGGCACAAAGACTGCTGGGAAACAGTGTGTGAACTACTATTCCCTTCTTCAGACTCACCTCCAGGGAGAGGATTAAAGACAATACAGATGGAAGACTTGGGTCTTGAAACGGAACTGTGGGATTAACTCAAGTGTTTTTCCTGTGATGAGGACCTGCAGCACATGAGTAGGTTCCACAAGCGCTAATAGCAAAGGGTGGTTTTCGGCAGAGATTCTCAGCCTGGGATGGGCTGCTGCTTGGGATCATGGCAGGTGGTAAGAGCTGAGAAGCATACAGAAATGGCCACAGTTGCCGTCATTCAAATTAAAAGTGTAGTGCAGACCTGACAATTAAAGTGCAGGCACTATTCACACTAGGTAAATACAGCAGGGACGAAGTGGAACACAGGAATATTTGATTTTTGTATGAAGCTTTTGTTTAAAAAAATGTAAACGTGTCATTGCTGATAGGAGTATTGTATAGCTCCCACTCCTGTGATACAGCTGAAATATCTGCTGATGACACGTAGTAGCTCTAAACTGTTAAAGCATGGAGCAGATCTGCACTAAACCGCATTTTCTCCCCAAAGACTGCAGCTTATTGAATAACAAAGATTTGTTAGTAGAAGTCCCCTGCAATCAACCCTTGCATAAAACATGCATCCCCAATGCCAGCTGTTGTTAACATGTTAATGAGAAAATTGATTTCTCAGATGTGAAATCATCAGGTGTTACATTTCCTCATTTACCCTCTTCTACCAGCATAAAAATCACCACATATGAAAATAATGTTTGCTCAAAATAATAATAGTACGAAGTGTAGAATAAATGCAAATAAGTAAAAAAGAACTAAAAAAAGTAATTTTTGCAAAGATACAATGAAAACAAACCATTAGCATTTTACACATATTTAGGGACATCCGTGTTTAGGGCTGCATAGTGTTTCAACAAAAAACAGTGTCTGATGAACATGCAAATGACTTTACAGGCATGTAAGAAAAAGTCACATTATAATTTTATAAATGTTTCTTGATGTCGGTCATGGTTTAAGCTGGGCTTAAACCACAGAAATGTCAATTACATGTTACAGATTGAAAAGTGAAATTAGCAGCAGGATGTATTTATCTATCTGAAAGGAGTCACTATTCCAAACCTGTAGTTAATGGAATGGTTAAAAAGAAAGTGTGTACTAAATAATAGAGAGCAGCAAAAAAGCAGATCTGAATTCCTCTGGAATTCAGGAAACAGCTTTAATCAAAAGCAGCCTCAGCCCTGGGATGTTCAACTAATTAGCCCTGCAAGGAAAGGGCAAAAAGACTATTTTAAAACTTAAAGGCAATATAAAACAAATTTCTCAACACAAACAAGATGAGAATTCATTTTCCCTGTGGTGCTCTCCACAGCTCCTGAAAGTGCCTGCTGCTGTCAATGAATGAAATAAAAGGGGAGGAGGGAGAACAAAGAGGTGCTATCTTACCAGCCGATGAAGCTTATTGCTCCACTCCCTTCATGACGCTGGGTACTCACAAGCCTATAAAATGTGCCTTGGCTCCCAGTCAGCTTCTCTTTCAGCAAAATCAAAAGCAAGAGGTGGCTGTAGAGAGGAGCAATAGGATGCTGCTCTACCCAGAGGCAGCTCTCCAGTCTCAGCTGGTATAACAGTTGAACAGAGTAGCCAAAGCTTTTCTGGCAGGTTTCTCATTCCCACTGTCTGCTGTGCTGCCTTACTCCCTTTTTTCTTTCTTTCCTCTTCTTACTTGTTTGTGGTGATTTTGGTGGGCTGGGAGAGGCACATCATTTCTGGAACTGAGGAGAGGAACATCCAAGATGACTTCTATCCCCACAGCCAACGGGAACATGAGCATGAGCAGCAGGTGGAACATTAGCCTTGCTGCAGTGGGTGATCCCTGGGGACAGGAACTGGGAGCATCAGCTGGAAACTCTTCTCACCCTGTAGCATCCTCAGCAGCCAACTTCTCCAACCAATTTGTGCAACCCTTTTGGCGCATTGCCCTGTGGTCTCTGGCTTATGGTGGTGTGGTGGCAGTGGCTGTTTTTGGAAATCTCATTGTCATCTGGATTATCCTGGCTCACAAGCGCATGAGGACAGTGACCAATTACTTCCTGGTGAACCTGGCCTTCTCCGATGCCTCCATGGCTGCTTTTAATACTCTCATCAATTTCATCTACGCGCTGCACAGTGAATGGTACTTTGGAGAGGCTTACTGCCGCTTCCACAACTTCTTCCCAATTACAGCTGTCTTCGCCAGCATCTACTCCATGACAGCAATAGCTGTGGACAGGTGAGAAAAGAAAGGAAAAGTTTTGGGGTGAAATGCCAAGTTCAAATTCTCTGCTGAAATAAAAATACAGAGGAAACAATCATAAAGTAACAAGAGGCAGAGCTCTCAATAGATCACTGATTGTGCTCCTCTGTACTTCTGTAAGTTCTCTCCCTAACACACAGTTTTTCTCCCTGTCTTTGGTCTTTCTCTTTTAGACTTTCATTGTTTTCACTCTCACATTTTCTTTTACATTTCCTCTCCGTTTGACTTCAGTGGCTCTTTGTGCTCCATCTTCTAATACTAATTCAGTAACAGCAGCCACTGCTCAGGGTTTTGCTTCCCCACCTGTGAAAACAGTATCTGTCCCTCAGTCAATGTCATCTAATTCATACTGATAAGTAGTTGTAGAGATTGTGTGTGGAGGGAGAGGATTTCAAACTTACTTCCTATCTGTATTTCTGCAGCTGGCAGAGGCATTTGCCTCCTCCTCAGAAATCACTTCAGACTCTGTTTTTAATAGTTGCTCCCACAGACAGCTCTGAGTTACTTGGTTCCTCCTGATTTTAACTAATGAGACCATTTACATTGTCATCTGTACATATCCAGAGGTCTGGTAAGAACATGGTTTCAAAGTGCTTGATATTTTTCTGATTACTTCCAGCAAAGGAAGCCTCTGTGACTGTGAAAAAAAAAACAGAACAGGAAAAAAAAATTACCTTTGTGCTCTTGACAATAATAGAATAGGACAACTATTGTCTGATTTTGAACAGAGGTGCTTTGATGGACCACATTTCTCAGAAGGTGATGTGAGTCTTCCCTGGGAAATGTTCCTTTCTTTACGATAATTTTCACATTTGCTGTACTGGAGAGGTGACTTACCCCATGCTTTAGATCTCCAATGAGTTCCTGAATTTTCATTCAGAAAACCAGACCATGTTGTACTTCAGATCTTTTATATTCCTTTTAGCAATACACTCTAATCACTCATAAAACTCTTTTCTACATATCCAAATCCCATTATGCATCTTGCCTGAACTGACCTGGCAGAACTGCAGCACTTTCTGCATTTGGTAGTTAAGATTAATGGTGATGTTAGGTTAAGATTTGGTGATGGTAGTTAAGATTTTTATGAGGTTCAATCCACCTTCTCACTTCCAGGGGCAAAGATTGGGAAACATGTTATTGTACCTCTTCTCTATGCTGTGGACAAGCTCATAATAATGGTTTTGTGTTGGTCCTTCAGAAAGATAAAAGGTTTTTAACTGATGTTGAGGATTTAACTGTTATTGCTGCAGCTGATCACATCACTATCTGAGCAGTTACCTGGATGCTCTGAGTAAGGTTTTTTCATTGTTCTGGCAAAAACCTCCAGAGAGATGTAGTACTTACCACTTGAAAGTTCATAAATTTATGCTAGGAAACTGGAAACAAAGATAAATACAGTTCCCTGGGAATCCAAAGGGTGCATTTCCAGAGTAAAGTAAAGAACAGCTCTGTTCCACACTGACTGAAGTGCAATGGTCATATACAAATACATTAGAAATGTTTTCCTTGGTTTAGCAATGTGACACAGTGATGCTCAGAAGTGAATCTATTACTGCTGTTGCTCACTTTGATCTATTTCTTGTCTGACAATCCCCTGAAAAAATCACGATTTCCACCCCTCCACATCTTCCAAGCTCACCTGCCCCCAGAGGCATATCAAAATCTTCCCTTGGGAAAGCACAGTGAGCAATGCCACAGCTGTGCTCAGGAGAGCTCTCTATTGTACCAAGGAGCATCTTGTAAAACAAAGAGCAATCTAGCCCTCCTTCCCTATTCAAATTGTTATTCCTTTTCTTTTTATACCAAATCACACCTGATTCATTCAGCATCTTTAACCATTTCCTGCCTACTACTGCAGAACAATTCTGCAGGTTCAAGAGGAAAACTGCAGGTCAAAGTGAATCCCAAGGAATGTCCTTACATGTACAGTCTGCTGTATTCTAAGGCACACATCTACTGAGTGGATGTTTTTTAAACTTTGGTTCCCATTTCTGTGAAACTTCAGCCAGTGCTTCAGACAGGTACCTGTGCTTTAGTTTTGACCCAGTAAACCCATTCTTAAACATTCATGTTCACCTAGAATTAAACAAAAAAAAAAAACAAACACAAATTAGGAAAAAAATTACTGAAGGAACAGAAATGATGGGGTTGTATGAGATGATTCAGTAGTGGAAATTGTTAACATCCCAAAACTGAAAACTCACGGGTTGCAACTCAAACTCACTAAAAAGTATGCTGTGATATGCTCCATTGATCATTTTAGAACATCCAGACATTCACAGAGTATGAATGAGTCACTGTGATTCTAGACATCACTGAGCAGAGGTCAAGGCGGTATGTTTCCTTTCACATCATGTAGGCCAAATTGTGTGCACTGGGCTGACACCGATTTCCATGGAGTAGGTGGTTCCTGCAGTGGAGTGTGCTCATCTGGAGATGAGGATGAATGTATTCAATACTGCTGTATGACCACCTGGTCATTGAACATAGACTCAAATTTACGTGGATTTATTCACAGTTCTGAAAACCCCTTCCTGGTGGTCTTTCTCTTTCTTTCCCAACAGGCTGTTAGCAGTCTACTGCAGAGATGCCACAGGTAGCTTTAACCAAACCAGCCCAAGTATCAAGCTGCACAGATTTTACACTACTGCTTCAAAGGCATTCGTTCATTCATTCTATCTTCTGTAGCTCATGCTGCACAGTATTACAGTTACACTGCTTCCAGTGCAATAGTTCTTTTAGCTACTCCATGGAGATAAGCTTTTAAAACAGCCTAAGATAAACTGAATGAGGGATAGTTCTGGAGCCATTATGCCCTTGCCACTGGTAATTATCCAAAAGGGTCATATGTCTTACCTCTGTCTGTGACTACTCGCTGTGGTACAGTTCTTGGACATATTAAAGGCAGTAACTTAGGCAGAATTTATGCCATCTGGCCCTGGCTATTGAAGACCCCCTGTCCCTTCCTAACAGTTCTTAACATGCAAAAGAAATAGTTCATGTATACTGGCACTTAATTTCCAATCCCAAGATTGCCTCATTATACAACCAGCTCTGTGTGTAGACATAGAAATTCTCTGCAAATGTCTGATGGTAAAAGTTCAGAGATGTAGGAATATAGCATAAAATAAGATGCCTTCAGTAGGGTACTTAGTGCCTTTTTATGCATTTTTTTCCTGTTTTTTAACACAGTGTGACTTTTCCAGTTATTGCTCTATCAGCAATTCCATAAAGATTTCCTCACTTCAACAAGTTAACTCTTTGTAAAAGCAACTGCTCTGGAATTATACAAGGTATTCCAACAGTGACAGTGAGTAGCTGCTGATCCTATTTAAATCTTACCACTTATTTTCTTCTTAGTATGCAAGCAAACTTTTGGTCTTTGAAGAGGCATTGCATATATATTGCCTTTATTTATATGCCAAAGTTATTGAAAAGACACACATATGCCAATATTTCATACAAATGTAAATAATATTACATTTATGATACACTAATATTCTGCATTACTGCAAAACAGCCTATACGGATTACTGCTGTTCAGTATGGATCAATATAATAACATCAAAAAACACGTAAAATCTTTTTTTAACAAATTATTATGAAAGAAAGAGTCAAATGATGGATTTAACATAATTCTTTCCAAAGTTCAGATTCCGCCAGTTGCTACCCACCTTAGTCTTATACTTTGCAAAATTCACAGCCCATTTTTCAGTTCAGCTACTTGCAGAGTCAGAGTTATTGCACTAGAATGATAAAATAAAGCCCAATATTAAGAACTAAGAGAATTCCACTTTCATGCACTTTTTTTTAATCACAGAACTTTCCTCACATGTTGTGTTGATGTAAACTCTGGAGTTGTTACAGTTTTCTGCCATTAATACTGAAAGTTCAATAATTAACTTCAAATCAGGAGGTTATCAAAGTAAATCATGATTTTTAAAACTTAAAACTTAATCATGTCCCAAAGTCCAATTATGATTTCAATAATAACTTAATCTTTTTCCCCATTTTCTGGTCCTTCTGATAGACTGAATTTTTTTTGACCTACAGGCAGATACAGAACTTTATTCTGTATTTGTCTAGTCCAATAGAGCTGTTATGAAACTTTTTATTTGTATTTATTCCACAGAACTGTGTCTGCAAGTCTGTTTTTAAAAGCTATTCAAATTAGAGCTAAAAGACAGATACATAAGCACTCTTACCTTTGGTATCCTAGTCAGCTCACTTAAGTATGGCTGCACAGAATCACTACACAGAATCACACTCCTGATATGGATAACATGTTGATATCAGGATGGATGTTTTTAAAAATTTGATTGAAAAATTGAATAATCAAACAATTTGCAGCACAATGAGATTCAGAATCCAACAGCCATGGGCCCAGCTTTCTCCTTCCCAACACCCCTACACTCACTTTGCTGAACACCAGACTCAAAATCAAATTAACCTTCACTAATGAAAGATTATATCATTAGAGAATATCCATGTTTCAGAATATGATTGATTCTTGTAATTAGCAGGCTCTGTTTCCTTTTGGTTGCCCTTCTCATTTCTTTTTAATAACCTTCCTCATGCTTTTATAGTTTCCCATTTTTAAATGAAACACTATCACAGCACCTTTTGGAGGGTTTTATTGTTTCTGCAGAGATGCTAAAAGCAGCCATAATCAAGAGAATATTCAAAGAATAATAACATTTAAGCCTGACTGTAGCCACTCTTAAGGACCAACTCAAAAGCTCCTTGTTTACTTTATGCTTCCTCTTACAGATGTTCCGTAAAGCAGTCACTAATGTTGATGAATATGTTTTATGTCTGCACAGAAGTCACTGGTATCTTCTATTATTATTGTATTGCCTGCTATCAGAGCCTTTGTAATTTCTTTCAGCATGTCATCATTATTACCATGAATTAGCTGAGTGTGTAATCGTGAAGTTGATTTTTTCAGTCAAGCATGGAGTTTCAAACCATTTAATTCTATATTATTCATTAATACATTTGTTTTACTTGACTTGATTTTAAACTATATTTAACATTCAGTTTTACTCTCCTCCTTGCACAATCTCTTTTTTTATGAACCTTAGTATTACAGTGTTACTTTCCTCCTACCTAGTTTCTAGTATGCCTATTACACCAATATCCTTGTTCAAAACTTGTCATTCTAATTTCCCACCTGATTTCTTAGACTTCTAATATGTCTACAGAAGCCTACATATACTGGGTCAGTTTTTTATTTTTCTGTGACATTGTTCAGTTACAGATGGCTGTTAATAATCTCTCTATACACTCATTAGGCTCCTGCATAAGTAGTATAATACAAGCTTGTAACAGAAAACAGTTAAAAGGCATAAACATGTGGTTTCAATTTATCAAATTCATCATATGTACACACTCAGATCCTCAAAATATCACTTAGGCTCTTCATTCTCTTCAAGTGCATGCTGCAAGAGCAGTTATTACTGTCACAAAGTAGTATCACAAGCCCTATCAATGAATCTGTTACTGAAATTCTCAAGTAGGCAATTGGGCCATTGAAAAATGGATTATTTTCCCAGTAGAATACATTTTGATATCTTCCTCTGCATGAGCTCCTATTCCTGGAACAAATTGCTCAAGGCCTTTATGTCCCATAAGAATTTTAAACTGACACTCCTGCCAAACTATGCATGATCATCTTTACTCTATAATAACATTATCTGAATTGGGAGTTATCTGTTCTGTCTGCTCAGGAACGCTGAAGTATAGGGAAATGTGTATGGGAAAAAATGATTGTAAATATGTCTGACAGGTTAGGATATGGAGGCCTATGACCTACCCTATGTCGTAGGGTAGAGGCATCCTCAAAAGACCCACAAAAGATGTACGCCAGCACTTGCAATCTTGTACATGTGCTTTGTACAAAGTGTTTTGTGCTTGGCTCACCAGTGAAAAGAGGAGGTTGAAGCAATGGCAGTCAGGAACCCGCATTGCCCAGCCAGCTGCTATCCCTTGCACAGAGACGAGCCCAAATGGAAATTCAGCCTTTGGCCTCTCTCTCACTCCCCTTCCCTCAAATTCTGTTGTCTCAAAGTAAATGGCTTCCATGTAAAAGAGATCATTTGCACTGAAAACTGGAGCAAGATACATATTAGCAGAGGAAAAATGAAAACAAAAAGCTGGGTGAGTTTCTTTTCAGGTTTCTTGTGCTTTATAGGGTATTTTGCCCAGAGAGAACTCCTCCTCAAATCTGAGAATATTTTCATCTGAAGAAATGGATGAAGGAAGCTTCTGTAAACTCACTGTCCTTTTTTTTCCACAGGATGCCATTTTATTGTTAGTTAGCTTTACCTGCCTCTGGTGTCCCATAACTACACAAAACACTACCTGCCCTACCCCCAGACTAAAGGTCAATACAACTTTTTTTCCTAAAGTAATGGATGACTTCATAATCATAATTTCATGAATCAGCCTTGGTCACTGTGTATTATGAGGGGAAAAATGCAAAATATGGCTTTAAAATTGTTACTATTATATTATTACCTTGCCAGTCAAACTACAGAATTCAAACAGAAAATCCTTTCCCTACTTCTCTGTTTTCCAATTTATATTTTAAGATAGAGATATATTTGAAGATGAAGATGGGGGTAGATTCAGATTAGATATTAGGAAGAAATTCTTCACTGTGAGGATGTGAGGCACTTGCACAGGTTGTCCAGAGAAGTTGTGGATGCCCCATCCCTGGAAGTGTTCAAGGCCAGGTTGGATGGGGCTTTGAGTGACCTGGTCTTACGGGAAGTGTACCTGCCCATGGCAGTGGGGTTGGAACTAGGTGAGCTTTAATGTCCCTTCTAGCACAAACCCTTCCATAAGTCTATGAAGCACATCATATTTATGGATTCCAGTATCTAGGCTGCCCTCTGAAAATTACTAGTCCCCAGAAAGAGAGATAAAATGTTGAACAGGAGAGCATTAAGGGTTCAAAAATCAAGAGGTGAAATATAAAGGACTCTTTATGCCTTGAGGGCCTAAAATGATTTTCTAGGTTTGACAATTCTCTTTCTTTCTGAAAAAAAGAGGTGAAATAGTTTCTGCAGAACATCCTAATGCAATGACTACAAGATTCAGACTGTGAGAGACACAGGAAAAATAATTCATTTGTTGCTGTGGTACAAACTTCTAATGATCAGGATAGAACAGAGAATCTTTTTGCAGTCTGCAGTACTTTTCAAGGTTAGTCAAGGGTTGGGTATTTTTGGGTTTGGGGTTGGTTTGTTTGTTTTAATATTATTGTGTATATGCCTGTATTTCTGACAGATTTACCAGCCAGGAGAGAAATTTCCATCATTCATATATTTGTGTTTACCTAAACTAAAATTATTCAAAATAACTGCAGAAACAAGAAGGAAGGCACTCAGATGACAGTGCCAAAAAATACAGGCAATCACAGGACAGAGTGGGTTGTACTTTCTGCTCTGGAATTAAACAAGGTATTCCAACAGTGACAGTGAGTAGCTGCCGCTAGTATTGACATCTTAGTAGTGTCTGTGTAGATGGAGATGGTTTTGCAAACACTGCATTGATATTGGTCATTGATAGCCAAGATAGATCATATTCAAAGAATAGGAGGAAGAGAAGCCCTTCTATGGGGAAGTCAGCCCATTAGTTTATGAAACAGACCAAAGAAAAGTGTTATCCCTTTTCTATTAATATGCACAGGTATTGAAAACATTGTGTAAAATCAATTACATACTTATAAAAATCTAGCCTATTGTCAGTTACCAAAATGTTCCTCAATTAGAAATCATTTCACTGTTTATGAGAACTCAGCTGTACTGAAGAATTTCAATATTCCTGTTTCAAGGTTTTTGTTAGAAGGTACCCAAAAGCAAGGCCTTGGAGGCTAGTCCTGATTTCGGAAAAGCTGCAGTTATCCCTGCTCAGAGCATGACAGCCATCCACCAAGAACAGCATATGTGCCACTGGAAAAATCAAGGCCAAGTTATCCTTCTGGGACACTGCCCATTGATATCTCATATGTACAATGTGTTTATCTATCATGCTGTCCTACACTCTTTCTTCATGCTGTCAGTTTTAAGGTGATCCCTGAATAACAACAACATTGTTCACTGTTGTAGATCCTTCTAGCCACCAAAACCAGTCTTATTCAACAGTCCTACAAAAATGCCCATAATCCCTTTCCCTGAAGAGAACGTCAGTCTAAATAAATTAATACAGACCATTCCCACACGAAAAGATGGAACCTTGTACTAGTAGGTAGAAGATAAAGATTAAAGAATGCAAAAGTTAAGGACTTGGTTTTCACCATACAAAAAATGTCTCTAAAATCTCACAGTACATTCCATCCTCTTCAGCCTACTGTATCTACCTTACAGAGACCTTCTGTAGGATTTTTCCACAACAGTGTTTTAAATAAGGGCAGGGAATCATAGCAATTTCCCTACCTATGTTTCTTAATTACCAGTTGATTCCAAATACAAAGTTTCAAAACCAGCTTCTGTTTTGAGGGAATAACAGCATCTGTGCATTCCCAAAGGAAGTGCACTCTGCTGTCTGCTGTTGATGAGCCACTTATACGCAAGCATTATGATTCTCTCTCAGTCTCTTCCCCCATCAAGTCCTAATTTCCTGTTACAATCTGGGGCTGAATTGATTACTTTTTCCCCCATTTTAGTTTATAAACACACTGTAAACAGGTGAAACAAACCACTTAGAATGATTAAAGGGTTCCAACTGTGTCTCGAAATGGGCATTTGTAGGATCCAATTTTGAACATCATTTTAGTTGTAAAATGTCTTACATATTTTTGCTACAATTTTCTAAATAATGTGTTAAGAAGAGAAATTTTTCCTGCCTGTATTAGTCAATGTACGCTGTTCTACAAAAAGAGAAATCAGGATTTTTAAATCATCTTTTCTACTGTCACGACCATAATATGTAAACTTCAGAAGCTTTTATGGGACTTTTATAGGACCAGTTATTTGTCTTTTACGTTATTTATAAACTGTAACAGAGCTACAGGCTGTCATTATAACCATTGGCTTAAACAGTTTACCGATGTTATTCAAATGAGGACTGTCTCTATTACTGTTTCAGAAGAAACAGATTTTCTTGTTTTGATGAACCCAAGAAACAAGCAATAAACAGTAAATTGCAGACTGAGAAGTTCTGAAGGAAAATAGACCTATTCTGACCCAGGCAGATAAGAAAACAGTCTTGAAGGAAAAGTGTGCTGCAGCAAGCACACCATGATGCACCACCATTACATCTTGCAGCCTGACTGATATCTCATTAAGTTCACTAGAAAGATTATTGCTGACTTTGGCAGTAATAAGCTAGGGATAAAGATTAACAAAACACAAAGCTGAAAGAAAAACAGTGAGAGTGGGATTTAACATGATCACAGGAAACAAAATAATGTGCTAATGATTCCTGTGATGAAACTAAAGTGCTGCCTAAAAAGGCTTTAGTGTAATGCATAGAACGTGGTGCAAATGTTGAATAATCCACACTCTTGCAAGTGTCTGCTTGAATCTCTACCTAGAATCACAGAATCATAGAATAGTTAGGGTTGAAAAGGACCTTAAAATCATCTAGTTCCATTCCCCTGCCATGGGCAAGGATGCCTCACACAGGATCACGTTTCCCAAGGTTCTGTCCAACCTGGCCTTGAACACTGCTAGGGATGGAGCAACCTTCACATATTTACATCTCTAAATTTCTAAATGTGCATATTTAATCTTATAATCATTTTCCAGGTGTTAATATTTACGCTGGATGGGGTAATACTGGCTTCTGCTTGTTGTGGTAAAGGAGCATAATGAGTAAATTCTTTTTAGTCGTTACATTTTAGAATCAGTATTGCTGCTTTACTATGTGGAACAAGCTATCTGTGTCATTATCAGCAGCTCCCACTGGAGTAATAATCATTAGAAGCTCAATCCTGAAATCAAATGACTTCAGTGAGAGTTCACAGTGCATTGTTCAGCAGAGTCCCATTTCTCCAGCTTGGTGACTGACTGAACAGTAAACACCCAAAGACTGCAAAGTCAAGTGGCACAGTACCCCACTGAATAATGTTTGTGTGGCTACAGAACGCTTTTCCATGGTGTAACAAATCTTCAGCTGCTTCTAGCCGTTATAAATCCTCCTTCAGCTCAAAAGCCTACCATCTTTTAGAGTGCTTAGAGTCAGAGGTGCAGGGAGGTCCAAGGTCTGTGTATAAACATCACAGAACACAGTGGACCTACAAGGGCCTCAGCACTGCCACTTTCACTGACTTCAGGACTGCGTAAGTTCAGACCACTTTAAAAAACAGTGGAGAAGCAGAACAACAATTAAGACAGATTACATTGGAGCATCAGAGAAGTCCATTTGTTCCCCTTGCATACAGTTTATGGTTGCCTGATCACAGAGAGAAGCAACTCTTTGGGAGCTCTCTCTCATAAACCTTCAGAGTCAAAAGGTCTTGCCATCACAGAATCCCACTGTCAAAACTTTGTGCTTTTCTTCTTACCTTGGAAACTCTGATCTAGTAGGGCTGATTTTTCTCATATGTCTTTTGCCTTTACATCACCTGAGTTTCCTTTCTTATTCTCTCCTCTCTCAACCCACTTTCTATCTGCTAATATTCTACATGTCTGCTTTCTTTCACACAGTATCACAGTATCACAGTATGCTACAGATTGGAAGGGATCTCGAAAGATCATCTAGTCCAATCCCCCTGCTGGAGCAGGAACACCTAGATAAGGTTACACAGGAATGTGTCCAGGCGGGTTTTGAATGTCTCCAGGGAAGGAGACTCCACAACCTCCCTGGGCAGCCTGTTCCAGTGTTCCGTCACCCTCACTGAGAAGAAGTTTCTTCTCAAGTTTAAGTGGAACCTCTTGTGTTCCAGTTTGTACCCATTACCCCTTGTCCTATCATTGTTTGCCACTGAGTAGAGCCTGGCTCCATCCTCGTGACACTCCCCCTTTATATATTTATAGACACTTATAAGGTCACCCCTCAGTCTCCTCTTCTCCAAACTATAGAGACCCAGCTCCCTCAGTCTTTCCTCATAAGGGAGATGCTCCACTCCCTTCATCATCTTAGTTGCCCTGCGCTGGACTCTCTCCAGCAGGTCCCTGTCCTTCTTGAACTGAGGGGCCCAGAACTGGACACAATATTCCAGATGCGGTCTCACCAGGGCAGAGTAGAGGGGAAGGAGGACCTCTTGCTCTTTTTGAAGACTGGAGTGACATTTGCTTTCCTCCAGTCCTCAGGCACCTCTCCCGTTTCCCAAGACTTGGTAAAGATGATGGAGAGTGGTCTAGCAATGACTTCCGCCAGTTCCCTCAGCACCCGCGGGTGCATCCCATCTGGACCCATGGATTTATGGATGTCCAGATTGCTCAACTGATCTCTAACCCATTCCTCATCGACTAAGGCAAACCGCTCCATTGACCTGACTTCATCTAAGGTCTCAGGGGTACAGGGCTCTTCAGGACTGCCTGCAGCAGAGTAGACAGAGACAAAGAAGGCATTCAGTATCTCTGCCATCTCTGTATCTTCTGTCACCAGGGCACCTATCCTGTTTATCAGTGGGCCTACATTGCCTCTGGTGTTAGTTTTGTTTGCCATGTATTTGAAAAAGCTCTTTTTGCTGTCCTTGACCCTTCTCATCAGGTTTAATTCTAAGGATGCCTTAGTCCTCCTAGCTGCCTTCCTACATCCTCTAGCAGCAGCCTTATATTCCTCCCAAGTGGCCAGCCCCTCCTTCCATGACCTGTAAACTCTCCTCTTCCACTTGAGCATACCCAGCAATTCCTTATTTAGCCACGCAGGTCTCTTGGCCCTTTTCCTTGACTTCCTACGTGTCGGGATGCTCCGATCTTCAGCACAGAAAAAGCAGTCCTTGAATGTCAACCAACTGTCTTGGGCCCCTTTACCTTCAAGCAGCCCTGCCCATGGGATTTCCCCTAGCAATTGCTTGAAAAGGCCAAAGTTTGCCCTGCTAAAGTCCAGGGTTGGAATTCTACTTGCTATTCTACTGGTCCTACCACACAAGATCCTGAATTCCACCATCTCGTGGTCGCTGCAACCAAGGCAGCCCTCAACCCTTACTGCTTCGACCAGACCCTCCTTGTTAGTGAGGATGAGATCCAGCAGCGCTCCTCTCCTGGTCGGCTCATCCACCATTTGCAGGAGGAAGTTATCATCCATACACTGGAGGAACCTCCTGGACTGTGGCTGGGCTGCCGAGTGGTCCTTCCAGCAAACATCAGGGAAGTTAAAATCCCCCACAGCGACCACGGCCTGTGACTGTGAGGCCGCTCTCAGCTGCCTGTAGAAGGCCTCGTCAACTTCCTCACCCTGATCTGGTGGTCTGTAACAGACACCTACAACAGTATCCCCTCTGCCAGCCTGCCCCTTAATTCTCACCCACAGACTCTCAACTCGCTCGTCATCTGTCCCTGGACAGAACTCGGTGCATTGTAGTTGCTCCCGCACATAAAGAGCGACCCCACCACCCCGCCTGGCTGGCCTGTCTTTCCTGAAAAGGACATAGCCCTCCATGACTATATTCCAGTCATGTGAGCTGTCCCACCACGTCTCTGTAATTGCCACCAGATCATAGTCTCCTGACTTAACACAGGTTTCCAACTCCTCCTGCTTATTTCCCATGCTGCGCACATTGATGTACAGACATTCCAGGGAGCGAGCTGAGCACACCGATTTCACCCTAGGATTGTAGGAGGCCTCCCAGTCTTCATTAATTCTGGAGTGCTGCCCCACTGGGGCAAGCCCAGCTACAACCCCATCCCCCTTCGAATCTAGTTTAAAGCTCTCCAAATGAGCCCTGCTAATTCGTGCCCCAGCATCCTTTTGCCTCTGTGAGACAAACCTTTCTCACTTGTCATTGTCCAGACTGGTGCCCTATAAAACCAGCTGTTATCAAAGAATCCAAAGCCCTGCCTGTAGCACCAGTCTTGAAGCCAATTGTTTATGAACTGAATCTTCCCATTCCTTCCCACATCATCAGTGGAAGATGGAAGGAGTGAGGAGAAGATCACTTGAGCCCCAGACTCTTTCACCATCCGCCCCAAGGCCCTGTAGTCTTTCTTCATCCCCCTCAGACTTGCTTCTGTTAATTTCTCATTATTCTTGTTTCATTTCAATTCCTATTTTTGCATTCAGCAAACTCTTTCACAGTCTCAGTTCTTCTCTTCTGCTCCGTATCCTGTATCTCATCATTCTCCCCTTCATTCCTGGCCTACTCACACAATCCTTTTTTTTCTACACCATGTTCAGCACCATTTAGTACACAATTCAGACAGCGTGTCTGCTGCTCCCCCTTGTGACTGGCACTTTGCCATACAAAATCTATTAAAGGATATCAAACAGATTAAGGAAATGAGCCCTAATAACAGAGCTACACCATGAAAAATTACAGAGAGTTGTCAGCTGTAGGTAATTGGAATATACAGGGGCAATATCCTGTATCATACATACATATTCCCCCACACTTAACCTCCTCACCTCACTAATTTTCTGAGCAACACCTACACATAGAACTTCTAGCCTGTGCTGGCAGGAGCTTTCATTCCTGATGGAAACATCCTGGCCAAAATGGACAGATATCAAAGACAAGGGCCAACTGGAAAAAATAGCTACTGCTCCTTCAGGTTGAGCCTAAAGAGACAAGCAACTTATCATCCTTAGGTACCAGTAATGGGAAGATGACTTTTCCAGCAAACAAAATTATAGTCAGGAGTAGGTATGCCTCCTTTGCGAATGACAGTTAACAGTGCAGGAAGGACTCAATTCTCTTCTAAGCTTCTTTTGGGTGCAAAGATTAACAACCACGGACAGCTCAGCCATGGAGGTGTTTTTTAACCTGCAGCTGAGAGTCATTCTACATTTTCCACTGTCCTTAATTATGGCAGTGATGGCTTCTCTAGGAAATTGCTACCAAACTTAAATGACAAATTTGAGTGAGTGTTACTACTGCAGCTATGAAGCAGCATCTTACTATGTTAATTTAGCAATTTTGTTTCCAAGAAAAGCCACTTAGGGAACAAGTTAGATACTTCATTGTAATTGTTAGTGAACTGGCACATCAGACTAAATTAAATCTCTTAGCAAAGGCTCAGTAATAGAGAGTTGCCATTGCTTTCTGATCAGCTAAGTCCTTCTTGCACAAAGGAATTACCGAGGAAGTGGTCAAGGCTTCTCCACCTCCTCCCCATTTGTTTGTTGGAATGACTGCCTGCTATGCTTTTGTCATCTATCTTGTGCAAAAGCTAGACTGTTGGCTTATCACTCAAATTTCAGCAAGAAAGACAAGTAGCCTGCTTTTCATCTCAGCCAGCCAATAGTTAAAAATTTCCATCAGTACATCTGTAGGAGTCATTTCACACAAACAACACACATTTTTAAAGGGCAGTTACCAGACAGGAAGATAAACCAACAGAATATTTTCTTAGCCAAAAGGAATTGTTGCTGGTGCCTATTGGGAATAAGAACAACACGAATGTAATAGAAATCTGACAGTAGCACATAAAATAATGTCAATGTGCAATCTGAAGAAAACTAGCAATTGAAAGGAATGATACTAGGCTAGAAGAAGATGCCTTAGGAGTCCCACAAGCATGTGAAAATGATGAATTATGGGTTATCACCTACTACAGGTAAAGATCATCAAGCATTTTGGGCAGCATCAGGCAGCCAACACTCAAGCTAGCTCAATTTGAAAGACAGGACTTGTGACTACCAACTTATATTCATTACCAAGTTGCACTTGTTTTTTGGAGGAGAAGGGAACTAGGGGATAGAAGGCAACAATCCAACTAAAGTTTATATTTATGAGATCTGCTGCTTTCTCAGGCCCAGACACCCAGCACTCAAAACTATGCCATAGTTAATTTATAATATCAAAAGTACTGGTTTAGCTGTAAAAAACCCCCAACTAACCAACCAAACAAAAAAGCAGGTAAATGAGAAGGGAACTAATTACCCTATGGTTAAAAATACCAAAGTGTAGTAAAAGCAAATGAAAATGAACAGTTGTTTTAGATTACTATTTCTGCCAGCCTTTGGATGTTTTAAGATATTAGCACAGTTCTCATGTCTACTAGAGGTTGCGAATCCAAGATGGCAGATGTTGGGTTTATCACATTTGATGGTTAACTAAAATGGAATTTTTTTTGATAAACCAAATATCTTTTCTGCAATTAACTATGTCTCAGGTATGAAATGTCAAAAAAGTAGGAATATCCTGAATGAAATTTGTTTTTCATAGCAGGTAAACATGGATGCAGATGATTACCTGGACAAATTTTTATCAGGAGCATTATCTTATAAATGTTATAGTTATTGTCTTGTAGCTAATGTCTGTGCAGAAAAATCCTGGGGAAGTCTGCCTAGAACATTGTGTGCACTGTAACAATTAGGACATGTTGCACTCTCCTTCGTTTTAGATGACTGCTACTCTTCTGATTGCAGCAGAACACAACTTACTCATCCTCAAAAAGGATTAATTAAAATTTCTGGTAGCTTGTCCATTGATTTCAATGGATTTCAGTTCAAATCCTGCCTGGATTTGAAAGCACAGACCCAAGCAGTAATCTAAAAGTGTAAGAAGGTTTCTCATAATCTAAAGCCAAGGCACAAGATGAGAAGACAAAATGTAAAAATCATGAGTGGCTTTGGAATCCTTTTGTCTATGAATGTCGATACGACAACACAGACAAGAAAAATAATAATCACTTATTGTGTCACTTTGGAATAGGATCTACTAATTTATACTTGCTTGCCTACAGAATAACTCATTCTCTGTCAGTGTAAATTAAACTGATTATAAAAATTCTAAGCCCCACAGCAACAACTAATGTCCCAACAATACCTCAAAATCTACAAAACCTAATAACACAAAGTGGTTTTTTTCCTTTTTTCCTACAGTCCTTCCATAAAAATGGCTATTACTGCCTATGTGATTTCCCATACACAAAATGGTCTCTGAATTCATCCTGAGCCATCTTTATATGAGGTAGAAATGCAGAGAAGGAGTAGATGACAAGCCATAGTACATCTTTTACTTATTGAAATTCCTTTATAAGGTATAAATGACACAAGGAGGGGAGCAATACTGGAAAATTCTGGAAATATTTTCTCTGCACATGTAGGCTGGAATTGGTGTGGTTTGACTTTCTAACTGTATTTAAAACCTGTAATAGACAGGGACAGGGGCAGTTAGCAGGCATGAAGACTGGAGGACATTTATGATCACTGGCATACCCCAATAATCTTGTCAAAGATAATCAGATAACTGGACATGTACTGTGAAAGAGAGTGAAAGTGTACAGGCCATAATGATTGTTTGGCAACAAGTTTGCTTCTTCCAGAATTAGTACTAATCCCCATGGCTGATGACAAAGTGTTGAAACTGATCCAGACATTCTCCTAGAAATCTGGCAAATTCTCACAGGAAATTATTTTCTCATTGGTAAAATATTCAAGCTGGTTTTCATACTCACCCCAGTTTCCTACCTGCTTCAGGTGTTTTCATATAATATAACAAACAAAATCAAGCAAAACAAAACCAGAAGGAAACACAGAAAATAATATTTTGTTAGTTTCCTTCTGACCTCCCTGGTTATTCCTGAGCTGCTTCTAAATCATTACTATTCTAATTCTGATTTTAGAAAAGCAACGGCTTGGAAACACAGTGTAGAATATCAGTGTTACCAATGACTTCAGAAGGGCAGATCTTCATTCAGATTCAGTTTCCAGAATAAACACAGATACACTGAATACTTCCATGGAAATTTCTTGATTTAAATTGCTGATCCATTAACTGCTACATTAACTCACAGTCAGCATGGAATGAATCATGAATAAAAGGATTTTTTAATGTACCCTGGGAACCCTCTGGATCTGAAGCAAAACATTAATGTAAAAATCATTTCCTTGTATTGTTTTGGAAAACATTAGGATGTCAGATTAAAGGATATGTAGTTAGTTATTCAGTGTGCTATATCAAGTAACAGAATATGGGCACACATAGAGCCAAAATCACCCTGGTTTTATGGAAGTATAAAAATTCCTTTAACTGTGATTCTGGCTGATACTTATCAGTATTCCCCTAATACTGGAGGAAATTTAGAATAGTGCTACCATTTAATTAACATAATTAATGATTCTGTAAGTCATTATTTGGTCATCATTATATAAAACAAAATCATGTAATCAGAGAAGTTGGGGAAAAATATGTTAATTCAGTGTTTAGCCAAGAAATCAAAGCAGTAGTCTTGCTAAGAAAAATGTGAAAATACAATATGGAGTATATAAGATACAAAATTTCTGTCTCCCTTGTTCCTTGCATATATAACAGAGATTGAAAGACAGAAAACAAGATCTGTTTTTCTTTTACTGTCTCGTTGCCTTCCTGATGTGCTTTTTCCTAAGCTTTTAAACCGTAATTAGAGTAAAATTTTAAATTCTTGTTTGCATGTTCTTCTAAAATTACCATACATGGATTGCCAATACAATTATAGAGCCGCAAAAAGAATGCTATCCTACCTGACATCACAGGAACTGAAAAGTCAAGTGAGATGTTTTCATGCTTTATATATCTATTTCTCTTGGTGCTTTTCTCATTTCTACATTACCCAAGGAAATGCTCATAAGGCTCCTCTCTCCATCTCTGTATGAATTTGTTGTGGTCTGGGGCTCTTTGGCAGATGTTCCAAAATCAGCCTGTGTTTACTGAAATGGATGCACGTGGACTTATCAAGTTCCTCCAGCTTTTCAATAGATGAGAAATAATCCTGACAGCTTGACTGTAAACTTTTTAATTAGAGATAAACCCTGTATTATGTAGCAGAGTAACAGAGGATCCAGCTGTATTGTTGCCTTTTCAATCAGGTTGTGTAATAACAGGATTAACTCTTTGATAATTGCTCTACTGATATACATTTGGTTAACCAGGTGTCCCACAGCTTTAAAATAATATTCAATGGACCTTTTTCCAGCTTTCATAGGGGCTGAACCACTCACAAAGCACAATGCCATCAGAAACCCAGGAAGATAAATATCTCTGCTCTTATCCTTCTCCCAAACCTAAGCTTTGGTTGAGTTTAGATACATCCTGATCTCTGAAGGTTTCTTATGCACAGGTTTTTGCTTTCTTTTACAGATACATGGCCATTATTGACCCCTTGAAACCTAGGCTCTCTGCAACTGCTACAAAGGTGGTCATTGGGAGCATATGGACTTTGGCTTTCTTGTTGGCCTTTCCCCAATGCCTATACTCCATAACCAAGGTGATGCCTGGGAGAACTCTTTGCTATGTAGCGTGGCCTGGTGGTCCAAAACAGCACTTTACGTAAGTTTTTGTTCTTTTAAACTTGTGCGCGGTGGTGTCTACACTTGCAATGGACTTGGCAAAAGTTGTAGAGTATCATGCAGATACTCTGCATGCAGAATAACTAACAGAACTGATCACTGAGAAATGCAGAACAAGTTTTAGGATGTAGAAAGATAGAATTATTTTAAGTGATAAGTGGAATACCTTTATTCTCTTCCGCTTCTATGTGTTCCTCATCCCATGCTGCATGTTTGCCATCACTGCTTCACTTAAGATGGCTACTTCTACACAGACAGAAATAGTAAGAAATGGGGATAGTGTAGGCAATTCAAAGCAACCTTCCTTTTCATCCTAGATAGGAAAAAATGTATTTCCAGCCTCTCCTTGTCCAAATCAGTTTTTTTCATCTGGATCTCTTTGTGAGAGGGCTGGATTTTCCCACTTCATTCTGTTACATTATCACAATTACTTATAGCAGTCCAAATAAGAAAATTGTAAAAACTGTAACTGGTTCCAGTTTCTGAAAGTGTAGAATAACAGTCAGTTAAATTGAATCTATCCTATTTTACCTCTGGCAGAATTAGGAGTAAGTGGTTACCTAGCCATAGAAACATTATCTGCCCTTTCATGTCATTACTGGCATTTAAGATGAACTCTGTGTTCAAGGCTGAAAGCCTGCGTGATCATCCAGAATCAAATTTTACTTTTTGCCCTCTTTCAGGCATGTGAAAGGGCCCACCCCGGTCACATATATAATTTGTATCACCTTAGGAGGAACACAGAAATATTTCTCTTTAGGGCAGGAAGATCACTCTCAGTGATGGCTAGGGATTCTTCATTGATCGTTCACTAGGATTTTA
The DNA here is from genome assembly GCF_028554395.1 of Pezoporus wallicus. Taxonomy (NCBI): domain Eukaryota; kingdom Metazoa; phylum Chordata; class Aves; order Psittaciformes; family Psittacidae; genus Pezoporus; species Pezoporus wallicus. Next base: position 2,747,635 of record NW_026637266.1, read on the forward strand.
TCTGAGGATGGCATTCAACCAGGAAGCAAGAGTAGTTACCATTTTTTCCCTAGTGCTTATATCAGCAGAGATGACTATGTTGCACATAGGCAGCAGTATTTCCTACGTGCAGCAGATCTGCAATATGGAATACTGTCCTGGTTTTTGCTGGGATAGAGTTAATTTTCTTTCTAGTAGCTGGTGCAGCGCTGTCTCGGCTCTAGTCTGAGAACAATGCTGGTAACGCACCAATGTTTTAGCTGTTGCTAACTAGTACTTACCCTGATCAAGGACTTTTCAGTCTCTCATGCTCTGCCAGTGAGGAGGGGCACAAGAAGCTGGAAGGAAGCAGAGACAGGACACTTGACCCAAACTAGCCAAAGGGGTATTCCATACCACAGCACTTCATTCCCAGTGTATAAACTGGGTGAGCTGGCCAGAAGTGAGTGAGTGGCTTGTGTAGTTAAACCAGCTGTGGTTAAACCACAAGTACGTCGGATAACACGTTGCATACCATTTAAATACTTATTTTCCTCTTTCATTTATGGTCCAGAGCACAAAATGCCTACCTTGTCCTTAGGATACCTGGCTGTGCAATAATTAAAAATCAATTCAGCTGGTTATGGACAAACATATCTTATTTTTCAGTCACTAATTATGATAACTTTAGAGTCCTTCTTAATTATGATAACTTTAGAGTCCTTCTCAATTTATGATAGTGCAAATTCAAAATCAGCTCTAGAAACCCCATAAAGCTCTTGCATTAAAATGTAAACAAGTTTGCAGTGCAATTCAAGACTTTCAAAAAGTCAGTGAAATCACCGGCAACTAGCCAGTCAATATAAAACATGCCTTGTGCTACTCTTGTCTTCTAGCAGCCCATTCCATTGGCATGGCTCCTCTGAAAGCACTTATCAGCTTTATGTTTTTTATTGCAGGTATCATGTTATTGTGATTGTCCTGGTCTACTGCTTTCCACTGCTTGTCATGGGCATTACTTATTCCATAGTGGGAATTACGCTCTGGGGAGGAGAAATACCAGGCGACACATCCGACAAATATCAGGAGCAGCTCAAAGCTAAGAGAAAGGTACTGTTCCATTAAACTCACTAAGTTTTGATGAGAAAATGAACATGAGCCGGCAGTGTGCGCTCGCAGCCCAGAAAGCCAACCGTATCCTGGGTTGCATCAAAAGGAGCGTGACCAGCAGGTCGAAGGAGGTGATCCTGCCCCTCTACTCTGCTCTTGTGAGACCTCACTTGGAGTATTGTGTGCAGTTCTGGTGTCCTCAACATCAAAAGGACATGGAACTGTTGGGACAAGTCCAGAGGAGGGCCACGAGAATGACTGGGGGACTGGAGCACCTCCCGTATGAAGACAGGCTGAGAAAGTTGGGGCTGTTCAGCCTGGAGAAGAGAAGGCTGCGTGGAGACCTCATAGCAGCCTTCCAGTATCTGAAGGGGGCCTATAGGGATGCTGGGGAGGGACTCTTCATTAGAAACTGTAGTGATAGGACAAGGGGTAATGGGTTAAAACTTAAACAGGGGAAGTTTAGATTGGATATAAGAAGGAAATTCTTTCCTGTTAGGGTGGTGAGGCACTGGAATGGGGTGCCCAGGGAGGTTGTGAATGCTCCATCCCTGGCAGTGTTCAAGACCAGGTTGGACGAGGCCTTGGGTGATATGGTTTAGTGTGAGGTGCCCCTGCCCATGGCGGGGGGTTGGAACTGGATGATCTTAAGGTCCTTTCCAACCCTAACTATTCTATGATTCTATGATTCTATAAGTGAACCCTGCTAACATCATCTGCAATTGTGTTGCAAAGTATCACAATGTATACCTTCAGAAACACCAAGTCACTTGAAATAAGAGTAATGAGAAATCTACTTTTATGAAAAAAAAATTGATTAAGTTTGACAAATTGCCTTCTATGTTCATTAGCTGGTAGGCTTTTTTGTAACCTTTGTTCACCATTAAGTAAAGGTTTGATTTTAACTTTTTACTCCACATATAGCAGTATATACTGTGTCTGATATGTGGAAACTAAGCCCAAATATTTAGTCTTTACAGAGCTAAAATAATGATTTTTGAACAATGGACTACTGAACATTTAGCTCCTCTTCAGCCAGGGTCTCATCCTACTGAAAGGAAAGTGAATCTTTCATTTTCTGTAATCTGTAATTTTCAGTAGATTAAAGCCCATTCAGCTTCGAGATGAGTGCTGATTGGCCTGCTTATATTAGGTATTTTAGGTTTTAAATCAATAACTTTTGGTGGGAGATAGAAATTATTTTTAACCAATTACTTTCTTTTTCACTGTAAGTCTTGCCTAATCTAACAAGACTGTGGATTGCTTATGAACTGATTATTTGACTATTTCCAGTTCAATTTTCATGATGTTACAGTGCCATTAAAGTTTCTTTCTTATAATGTTCTTTTTCTTAAAACAACTTTCTTCTTTAATAAGACGGCCCTTCTGGATTTTATTCTTGACAATTTTTCACACTAAAAACCATTTAACCTTTCATATTTGAAAAAATGCAATGTGAACATGGACTTCTAACTCACAATGATGAACACATTTTCAGTTGCTCAGTTTGCTTCCTGACACTGTGAATATGTTTGAACAGTGGTATAGGCTAAGATGCTGTAGCAATAGCAGACTGCAGCATATTGGGTTCTGAGACAATAGGGATCTTCTGCAAATACTGGAGGACACTGATGTTTTAATTGCTTACAGGACACTGCCAGCAACATTAAAGTGTTTTTACCCACATATTACACAGAAAAAGTTGTTACAGCAGAGGATATATGAAGGGAAAGATTAGGATCATTTCTCATTCATACAACTTCAGATTCGTAAGAGGCAAGCGCAAAATTTTTATGGCAAGTTTCAGTTGTCAGAATGGTAGACATGCCTAGACAGCTTTGCAGTATGATGTGCAATGAGTCCTATGAAACCAAAGTTGTTATTTATTTTTGCTTTTACATAGCTTTTTTAAGAGGACAAAATGCTAGCCTCTCTTAAGTAAAATGCAGCTGGACTAGAATTATCACCACTATTGCTTTGTAACAGCTTAAAGATTATTTAGAATGTGAACAGATAGAAAATGATGAAAAGTCAGAATGATTTTTCATGTGCTTTACATATTTGTCCCAAAATGAAATTATTGGACTAATTTCCAGAAATTCTAAAGCATTTTAAAAGATCAGCATTTTCTCTTTAACATAATACATAGAAGTCCAACATTATCATTATAGTCTTTGCCATGCCTGTTGTCACTTACCCGAAAGTGTATTTTCAAAGTTACAATATTACATTTCTTACAGAGCATAAGCAGGAAAAGATTTCACTCATCAATTAAGTGTGCTAGCACCAATAGTGTCCTTCCAGTCAGTGAAGAACTGTCAAGAGACAAGGAGCAGCATCCTTAATTAAAGGATGAGAGTACTGGAATGCATGCCTTCAACACATGGAACAAGGGGATTAAATTATGGGCAGATATATTGTAACTGCATCAGTGACTTTATTGGTAGAGCTACATGACAGCTCTTCAGTTCCACTGCTGTGCTCTCCAGCAGGATTTATGAAATACCCGGTATTTGGAAAGATGATAGACTGGAATCCAAATAAAGCTATAATCCATCCTGCCTCTGATAATAGAGCTATTTCTTTTCCTTTATTCAAACAAAGAAATCATCTGGGGTTTTTTGCTATTTTGCATGCAGATATCAAGACATATGGAAAGTCTGTGCACCTGTAATGAAGGAGAAATACAAAATAGCTGACTGCATGTTTCATTTTCTGCAATGATACAGTACAGAGGATGTTTGGTTAGGATTGTTTGAAATGGTATATAATGTTAGAGAAGGCAGCGAACGGAAGAAAAGAAGCAACAATATTTTCCAATAGATTTGAAGCTTGAGAAAGTTGTTAGTAGTTTGATAGGCAGTCTCATTTCCCCTTATGTGTGACTCCATATGTACCCTGAATCCTTCTGAAACCAACATCAAAGAGGAAAGGATTCAAAGAATTTCACCATACACACTACAGGTTGGGCAACGCAAAGTCATACTTAATATTTTTAAGGGTCAAAGACTTGAAATTTTTTAGAGATTCAGGACTGCCAGAGACTAATATCAATACCTTTTTATTTTTTGTGAAAGATCAAAAGTCTCAGGGACTGACCCACTTAAAGTTGCCTGACAAACTTCTGAACTTTCACTACATGTGGGGACTTTGCAGGCATTAACCCTTCTTAAAGCTCCTGGCATGAGACTCACTGATGTCCAGCTGAACATCATTTATTCTCCTTCAGTTCTAATTTTCAATTGTAGTTTCAATACTGTCATATGTGACTAAGTTTACATAGGTGGTTTATAACATTACTATCAGATTTTACTAGGCCATAGTGTTTTTTATATTCACTGCAAATAATTAGACTTGCTCACAGATGTTGTTTCCACCTTCTCTTTTTATTAATAACTAATCTGTTCCAATCCCTCTTCCAACTTTACTTACCCTGTAAGAGGGAATAATCATGTACTGTAAATAAAATCAATCAGTTATTGTTGTCTTTGTCAAGAGATGCAGTTCTGATACAACTGTTTTCTGAAACATGTGCACATGTTCTGAAACAGTGTGCACATGCCATTGCCTTGCCCCAAAATGAAGAATACAGAAGAACAGAAAATACTCTTTCAACTTCTATTTCTTTTCTTTACAGTTCCCCTTACCTCTATTAACTTTATGATAATATATCACTGTGCACCTTTTTCAGCAATTTTCATTCCTCCATACATAAGCCTCTGTCAGCTTGAGCTGTCATTTCAACTTCTTACTCTGATAATGATTTATTAAAGGCCACATTTTTCTAATGTTAAAATTGTTTTTCAAATTTGCTTGTAAAAACAGAAAAAAACCCTGTACGTACTCTAGTGACTCACAGTATTACAGGACTCACCAAGGAGATGGTCAAGGTTTACAGCCTAAGTGCATAAGGCAGTTTTCAAAGTTTTTTATATATATATATATATATATATATATATATATTTTTTTTTTTTTTTTTTTGACAGCAGAAGTAGACATCCCATATCCATTTACCGTCAAATGCATCTATCTAATCAGTTAATATATGTTAGTATATGCAACACAGTGGAGGAGAAAATGAAAAAGTAGATAACTTTAGACTTCCATCTGAAAAGAAAATACTATTCAAAACACTATGGGACTGTAGGAATAATGATATCATGAGAGCCACTTTTGAATATGAATTTGAAATATCACACAGTGTGAGAAGCCAAATCAAGTAAGACGGCAGGACATGCTTTTCCAAGCCAGGGTCAGAACAGTCATATGTAAATTCAAAAATCACTCAAAATTACTGTGTGAAAAAAGCTTTTACTAGATAAACAGAAATATCCAGGTGAACTCTTCCAGAACTACAAGTAAATATTACAAAAAAGGCATCCAAACAGTTTTAGATAATTTTCTGAAATACTTACATAAAACAATTTCCCTCTTTCATAGGTTATGGAAGTAAGGAACAGGACAGGATATGAGCAAATGATCTCTCTAAGAACTGCTGCATGAACAGTTCACATGTGGTTACTCACATGTATTTTTCTCTTAACGTTATCTTATTCCCAGCACAAAGACCAGCATTTCAATCTCCAATAACTTACATATGCTATATTTCATTTTCAAAATGGCATTAATGAGTCAAACTGTTTAATATAACAGAAAGTCAATATAACTTGACTATCCTAAATTCTATTAAAAACACGAGCTGCAATCCACTACTCTACATAGCTTTGTGCTACAGACTTCAAGGGACAGCCAAATCTTCACAGCTGATGCCCTAGTCTATACTGAATCACCACCTATGCATGTATTTTAAAAGTCAGACAGTAATAAACACAGCATTTTTTGGCCTTTATTCAGGTAATGGTCTACTAAGGCTGCACATCTGAATATACACTTCTCCATGTTATGTATGCAAAGAGAACCAAACCCTGGAGCACACAGATACAGAGGGAAAGCATCTGGTTTGCAGTTCATCCAGATCAGCCATGTAACAGCAGACTATGGAAAAGACTTACATTGTCACAGACCTTGCCCATCACTTGATTATTCATGGCATATGAATATTTCTACCTTGTAGATTCATTTGTGCTTGTGTTTCATGGACAAAACTGACTGCTACGGTGATGTAGGAGCACTTTGCTTACATATCGACAAGGTGCCTGCTCCAGAACTGTTCAATCATACACAGAGGCACATGTGCTCCCCTCAGGAAGGTACCCCTTCCCTTTGATTTGGGGAATTAAGCCCTATTTTGTTAGTCCTTAGTTCAGTAAATCCCAGATTTTTTCCAAGTATGCTCTTTCCCACAACAGTGTAAAACAATCCCCAGAGCTAGCTCAGTACCAATCCAGCAGTTTTTATCTCCTCTGTGATACATTAAATGAGGACAGTCTCAAGACTGTCACTGTCAGAGCTGTGTTCCATGCAACATTAGAAAAGCATCATTTTAAAAAGCCAGTAGCTAAGACTGCTCATGAAAAATGTCACTATTGTTTAGATTTTGGGGGGATCCCACATTTTAGCATTTGTAAGACAGCAATCTGATTCAAATCTACTTCATACTAGAACAGAATATCTTTTTCAACATTACAGCTTAAATAACAAAGTAAGTGATTGTGGATTCAGTCTGTAGCCAGGGATTATGCAAACTGAAATGAAAAGTAGTTTCTTTATCTCAAGTAACTGAGAAAAAGAAAGTATAAATTGGAAGAATAAAATTATTTGTTGAGCATTGGAATTGATAAGTTCCTTACCTGACTGAAAGACTTCCAAGCTGTTTGATACTTTGTCATTCTAAATGTGCATCTCTTTCAGCTATTAAGAATCTATCTTTTCTCTGGGCTAAAATAGCACAGAAAATCCTTGAGCTTGCCAAAATTATATGAAAACCGGCAGCACCTGGCATCTCAGAAATCAGTCCTTTCTCCATACTAGTACAGACCTTTGAATCTTAATTTTCTTGCAAAAGATTGTTTACTCCAAATAAACATTGTGGAGAAGCAGAAGACATAGTGATGTTTCCCTTCTCTCTGGTGCTTAGTGTACAAGTGCCATGCATGTCCCCAGGATTAGGAAGTGGATTTACTGATTGCATCCTTACAATGAAAGAATGCTTCTTACTCAGGAAGGGTTTAAAGAAATGGGCAAGACTACAAAGCACATAAATCAATTTTTTTTATAGACATAGTTTTTCTTAGACATAGGCAGAAGTACATCAATATCAGCAGAACATGTTGATGAAAATAAAAACCACTTTGATTTTCCATCATATGCCAAATCTAGCCTCAAGACTCACCTAAAGGTTGCACGACTAAGAGACTCAGTACAACTCATTTTAACCAAAGTCCCGGAACAGAGGAAAAACTCTTTCCTCTGGCCATGCTGCTCGTAATACACAAAAGGAGGCTGAGCGGAACACCAGAGGAAAATGGTGCCACTGGGATACCGATAGATGATGTTCACTGTAATCATAAATTTTTGAAAACTCCATGGTAAAATGATGGCAGAAACAGAGTCAGACATTAAGCACTACTGAATTCCGTAATTTTCTGGTTTGCTTGCTTTAGAAATATCTCGTAACCCCCAAAAGCAAACCCTTAGTAATGAATTCTATGCAACACAGAGGAGAAAGCATTTGAAAAATGGTGATATCTCAAAAAAAAAAACAAAAAACAGAACAGGCATACTAAAAAGAAATAAAATCAAAGAACTTTGTATTGTCAGAGCTACAGGTCTATGTCCTCCACCCCCCATAAAAACAAAACAAAGCAAAACAAAAACCAAAACAAAAACAAAAACTATTGAGGAGCTCTTTTAAACTCTGCAGCTGAACAAGCAGTTCTGCAGCAAGAGTCATTGGAGATTTTTTAGTGAAATATCACAGTGTACTGGGAAAAGACAATAAAGCTTTTGCAGCAAATTTGTACTTGGCCTTTTTCACTTATTTTCCCTGTGTCCTGATTGAGCTTAATAATTTACTGGCATTCATACATCAGGATTTATACCAAGTAAAATAAAGGTGCCCTGGGTTTATAGACCTTGAAGGCAGTTTCTGTTCATGGTTATCGATACCATCCAGAAATGAAACTTAATGGAAGGATTAGAGGTACAGACAAGAACTGCAAGAACTGTAAGGTATGGCGTTGCACAGTATGTGTGCCTGTCTCTGAAAGAGGAAAAGAAATTGGGAATAATCTTCGTCCTTTTCATTTTCCTCTTATTCTTTTCCTCTATTTCTGCCAACATATATTCATTCTTAGTGGATGAAACAAAGACAGACTAGTGCTTTTTCATTCCTCTCATTACTTCTGTGGTTAAGTTCAAATTTAACTGTAACTGCCCTGTGTTTCAAATGATTTTATGCCACACAGACTTGCAACATCACACTTACCTTTTTCTTATAATATATCAGTGAGTGCATTGTACTTTCCGTAACAACCTGTTTTCTGGAAAAAATAGCACTTTTTTGTTCCAGGAAAACACACTTTACACATTCAACGCTACAGAACTGATGGACAGGGGTAGAGCAGTTGATGTCATCTACCTGGACTTGTGCAAAGCATTCAACACTGTCCCACACAACATCCTTGTCTCTAAATTGGAGAGACATCAATTTGATAGATGGACCACTCGGTGGATAAAGAACTGGCTGCAGAGAGCTTAAGTATTGTGGTGTAACTATGGAGTTAAGTCTTCTACCCATACAATGTATGCAAGGCACGGGTGTAAATCCCCGCAGAAGAACCATGGAAGCTATGTCCAAAGGAGTAGAAAAGACATGCCATTTAATGATCCACTGTGATTTGCCAACATATTTTTGTGTTATAATTTCAGATACAGAATTTAATCCAGAAATGTCTATTCACATACTGTCACAACTTGTTCTTTGCCCAAAAATCCCTATTATATACAGTCGTATGAACATCTATGCATGTCTAGATACAGACATACAGACATACACTCAGCAAAGGTGAAACTGATACTATGTTTTGGTGTGTTACCTTCCCTTATAATCTTCCTTCTGCAATGATTTACAGTTAACTGATGAAAAGTGCTTTAGAAGAACCAAATATCAATAATGTTGAGGTTTGTGTGGACAGATGCACCTTTTGCATCTTCAAGTGATGATATGTATTGGTAATAATAAGTATTCTCTTGTACAGTACAGACCCAGCCAGCAGAAAGCTTGTAAACTGGTGTCAGATATTAAGTGAAAAGTTGTTTTATGTTTCCCACAGGAAGATGTAATATGGATGGCACCATAAAATTTATATGTAAATATGTAAAATTATTTAATTACATTACTTGAAATTTTATAAAAATATCAACCTAAGATATGCAGGGATGGCAAATGTCTTCTTTTTTTTTCTTTTTTTTTCTTTTTTTTCCTGGCAAAGCTACAAGCAGCAGCAAACAGTACCTTGTGCAGAGAAATGAAAACAAAACAGCTATTGATAGCAATCCCTATTATTCCCCAGTATTGACCGTACAAACGAACAAGAGACATCCCAGCACAGATCTATCATGTCTGGTTTCATTTTACTCACGAAACAAACAAACAAAAAGTCTGTTGTGTAAACGTGTGACATATTGGTTGAAAATGGCAGCTGAGTTAGTATTTGGCATAGTTGAAGAGGGAAAGACAGGAGTGAAAGTTTTACGTGACTTGGAATTTCTTGTGTTTCAAGCACAAAACAGAGCTCTTTTTGATTTGTGCTTAATGGAAACTATGGTAGCTAACAGATGTTATGATGCCTGCAGAAAACAACAAATAATGATCACCAGCCAAGGAAACTGTTATCCTCTGAAATTAAAAAGGATACTGCAGTTGCTCATTTCCTACAACCTTGTATTTACTCAAATCACATCTAATAAACGGGGATAAGCCATACACTTGCAGACCACAACAGAGAAAGATATCAGGGTCAATAAAGGCCAAAATGAGGTGTCCCAAGAACCCTGTAACCTTATCTCATGATTAAGTACACAGAAAAAAGTAGTGTTTTAGATGCCAAATACAAGTAAGGAAATATATTTTCTTGGAAGAATCAATACAAATGAAGTTAGAGAAATTTTCATGTTATTTTTCTTAGGAAAAGGAGGATTTCCAGCCAAGGGGGGAAAAAAAAAATAAAAAGAAATTTAGGAGAGTCAGATTAAAGGGGAAATTATGTAAAAGCATATTCATTCTTTGCTTTGACTAACTTTAATCAAATGCAAGAAAATCATTAATGGATATTGAAATGCTAGTCCAAAAAAAAAAAAATCTAATGTATATTATTAAATAGTATTATTACATCCTTCTTTCAGGTGGTAAAAATGATGATTGTGGTTGTGCTGACATTTGCCATCTGCTGGCTGCCGTACCACATTTACTTCATAGTTACTGGGATCTACCAACAATTAAATCGGTGGAAATACATTCAGCAAATCTATTTGGCCAGCTTTTGGCTCGCCATGAGCTCTACAATGTACAATCCCATTATCTACTGCTGTCTTAATAAGAGGTAAGAGCTGGTTATGAAAGAGTTGGTATGCATAACTTCAACGAGCATATAAATGGTTTAAATGGGATAAAAGACAAAAAAATTTCACTTGAGTAATTTTCAGTTAGTGGGAAAGAAAACAAAGCACAAAAAAAAACCCTTTCCTTTAGAGTTGTACTTGAAATCAACCCCAAGAACCAAATGTCCAGTTCCAGTAGTTATGTTAGTCTAATTTCAGAGCAAAACTCAGCATTCAGAATCCAACCCTTCCTGTTTCTATATGCAAAATTTAAAATTTATAGCAGTTTAATATTTTTTTTGCTTGCAAAGCACTAAAATAAATAAGTAAAGACAACCATTAGTGATATACAGTGGAATCTGTATGTTCACTAACTAATGGTAGCCACAGATTTGTTTTGCAGTACTGGAAGGATATAATATAAAATGTGGTTTACTGTGTATTGTAATGCTTCACCACTAGATATCTACCAAGCTCTGAGGTCTGTAACAGGCTACTAAAACAAATATTACTTCATACTGAATTACAGTATAGCAACACATTTTGCTCTGAATTTCAAAGGCATTGCTGTTGAGTTTGGTGAGATATTTGGCGGTTTGAGACTATTGGATTGCAGAATGAACTCATGCTTTTGATTTCAGCTTGTAGGACCGGGATCTAAACAAATGTCATCCTAGCCATATTATTTTTCAGTATTACTTCTCATAATGGAGTCAGTATGAATCAGTATTGAATAAGTAATTTAAACATTATTAGAAATCTCTTTTGAATGAACAGCCAGTGTCAAGTTTAATTGCTGACAAGTTTTACACCAATTTTGTTGAATATTTATAAAACCCCACTAAGGATCATGCAATACCTGTGAAAAGGAGTCTAACTGAAAATGAAGTGACCAAATGATGGCAAGCTTTTATTGACGGAAAAACACTGGATTTTGCCTCCTTGATTAGAATAGCTTATGATGCCTAACATTCATTGTCTTTCAAAATGTCAAGGTAATGCTCTAGTTCATACAATCTTCTTCCCCTTTTGATGATTACAACTGTTTAAAGAAGATGTAAAGCTCTAGTATTCCAGAACAATACCCTAACTCAAATGGCAAATTTCCTATTAATTTCAACAGAAACCAGAATTCTCTGGATGTCCAATGTCTGAAAAATCAAAGGCGAGGAAAGATCATGCCTCATATTTTATCATTTACTACCATAAAACCTCTAAAACGCTGCCATTTTCTTCAAAAACTTTTTATGCAGAGTCACAAAAGATGTTATTCAGAAAATGTTAATGTCTCATATGGCTTGTATTGACACTCGTACTTTAGTACAACCAGTGTTTAAGTGCAAAACTAAACATCTGGATGAAAGAATATAATCAACAAACATTTCATAATTTTGAGACACATTAAAGGTCATCTTGTACAGAATGTAATGCAAGGAGGAAATACTGGTGAAAGTTTTCTTATAATTATGCTCAATATTTAAATCAAGAAGCCAGAATGTCTGCCTCCCATTCATGCAGCAGGAAAATACAGCCTGTTGTTGGGAGTCAGATCAATTCATGCAGTATTGTTACCTCTACTGGATCTAATATGAGATGGAGTTACACCACCTATCCCCAGCCTCATCTTCCAGGGGTTATGTGTCTTCCAGGCTTATATATCTAGACAAAGAGGGCATTATTTCAAGATGAAGAAAAAACATGCCCTGAATAAGAAAGAGAAGGTGAGACAAAAAATAATACAGCCTAAAGATATTTAGGTTTTACAGTCTCCTTCACTAATAAACCCATTTCCATCAGAGGTTCTTTCAGTATTTTTTTCAAATTCTGTAATTCCATCTGAACAGAGAAACCCTAAATAGCAAGTTACCTGCTCATTTGTCACCATATGACAGCTCTGTGACAAACCTGAGAAAAATGAAGAGGAAGAAAGTCATCACTGTGAGACAATTCAACTTTCACTGAAAACAATCTGAATTTTTTATCTGTAGTCATCACTGTGGTAGCTTTACCATTGCTCCAAAAAGCTTATAGGCCCAATAAACGACACGGCTGATCATTGAAACAGAAACGAGAGAAGCAAGACAAAGTGAAAAAGTCTGGTAAGTTTTAGGTCTAGGTGAAAAGGTGCTCTTTTGAAGGTTACATATAAATATACAGCTAATTGCTTACCTAACATTTAACTTCTATTCTGGAAATGCATACACACAAAAAGTAGCAGTAGTCCTTATAGTAAATCTGTCCCTCTGAACTGAAATAACATTATACACTTCTGAACATTGCAAGCATTAATATGCTAAAGCCTCTAAATTCCCATTTATGCATTGTTCATGTTCAGTTTTCAACTTTCTAGGATCTTCTTTTGTTATTACAAATAATTTTCAAATATGTGATATGAACAATTAGTCATTACATTATTCCCATTTAAGCATCTCTGTTAGAAAGGGAAACACAGAAGGGACATCGGAATCTGGAAGCTGGGATGGTATTTTACAGAAAAGAATGCTATAAAGGTTCTTGCTGAAAGAAGATGAAAATATAGCTGCAGATTTCTTCACAGCTCAAACCAAAATAATTTCTGTGAAGACAGTGCTGTGAAAGCTGGTGTTTGCTTATTCAGGCACAGGCAAAGGAAGGGAAATTGAGTACAAAGAAAACACCAATGTTAAAATGTAGGGAAAGTATATTGAAAATCCAAAACAGAAATGAGCTGTTACCAGTAGCTTCTTTTTACCTTACTCAGACTTTAGTCAAGGAAACTCCTACTAAGTTCACCACTAAGAGGATTAGGCACAAGATAATCAGCCAAGTCAGTGTCCTGTCAGCACAATATATATTTTGAGGTGAAGGCCTGTGGCTGGCTCACAACACAGGCTTTCACCAAACATCTTTCCTTCCAGGTTCCGAGCTGGCTTCAAACAAGCTTTCCGTTGGTGCCCCTTCATCGAGATGTCCAGCTATGACGAGCTAGAGCTCAAAGCAGCTAGATTTCATCCCACTCGGCAAAGTAGCCTATATGCTGTGTCCAGAATGGAGTCCAGCATGACAGTGGTGTTGGACACTAGTGACGGAGACAACACCCACGCCAGCCGTAAGAAAAGAGCAGCTCCAAAGGACACCAGTTTCAATGGCTGCTCACGGAAGAATTCCAAGACTGTCTCCACAGCCTCAAGTCTCATCAGTTCACTGCACACATCAGCAGATGATTATTCCTGAGCATTTCATGGTGACAGCTGCTAGAAGGGCAGCACTGGACAATGCTTTCCTACTTTGGGACTAGATATTCATGCCACAGGAAAGCAAACATAATTCCACTGACAAAACCTAGCTATAAATACAGCGAGACTTTTAAGCATCACTTTTCTGCTTTGGAGAGAAGGAGGAACTTGAAGACATATGTATGCTTCAGTTTGAAAGCACACGCTTAATACACAGCAATGTTGGTAGCAATTATCTGAAACAAGCCAATGGCATAAAATACATTGTTTCAGCTATCTGACCTGTGGTATTTATGTTTCTCTTACTGTAATGTAACAGACTCCTTATTAAAGCTGAAATGCATCGTGGTTTCTACCATGAGTTTATTAATCCCACACAAAATTACACGAGATCTGATACAATATTTCTTTATAATGAAGACATAATGAGCCCCAAGTCTATTTTTCTGTTTGTTTGTTTGTTTTATAATTAAGCCCTATTCCCAGGCAAATAAACAAAAGGGCATTCACGTGAATGAAGTTCAGCTCTGTCTGCAACAGGAAAATTTTTCAACTATAGATGAAAAATATTTTTTTTAAAAGCAGAAAATCTCCAAGGGACTAAGTTAAATTCTACCCAAGTTTCTACATTAGTGAACATTAGATTCCAATGGTAGGTGTGCTTCCAGGAGGATTCATTGCTTAGATGAACGTCTTGTATCTTAGTGATAAGTTGTTTAAGTACTAAAAACTTTCTCTAATGACCCTAACTGGACCTTTGTGATTGACTTTAGAAAGGACAAAAGATTTTAAACTGGAGATTCACATACAAGAAAAATACCACTGTGGCAATAAGCTCTTCTCTGCAGAAGATACATAACATATCTCACTATGAAACACCTCTACCAGTAAAAAAATATATGGGTTGTTTTCCAAAATTTTCCATGTAAATGTATCTTCTGCCTGCATCTGAAAATATGTTAGGCGTTATTACACAGACACTTCCCCACCTGATTCAGAGAAAATCCACTATCACTGTTGCAAAGAAAGCTGAATTTACTACAAAAGTGACCAGAGAGCAGCCTTTGTTTCAGATAAATGGCTATGTCAGTTGCATCAATCAGCTGGTTGTTTGAATGCTTGTTCTCAAACAGTTAATCAAACCTGGAGCAAAAGAGTGTCTTCCCAAGATGGCCAGACAAGCACAGAGGAGTGTATACCTGACTCAATCCAAGACAGTATCAAAGCTGAGCAACTAACAAAGAAGTTTGAAGAGAGAAAGGCTTGAACTGGGTTTAGCTCACTTTCTTTCCCAGCAACTGGGAATGCCCAGCATTGTGAGCATATGTTATGAGACTAGTAACAAGAATCATGTTTGTATTGTGATTCATCTGTATAGTCAATTGCTATATTCTGCTAAGTATCATTTGAATTTGTACCGTGATTTCAGTGCCTTGCTGTATCACTCGGCTATATCAAAATCCTGTGTAAGACGAAACATCCTCAAATAAGTAAATCTAGTACTTAACATTGAACTCTCCATGCGTGAAATAACTGAAGAACCTGGTCATAGAGTACTGTACTCTGATAAAAACGTATCATGATTCTAGACTCACAGTTTTCCTATCCAAGGCCTGATCTTAAATCCTCTGAAGCAAAGAGCTGTGTTCATTAATGGCTTTCCTTTTAAATTTAAAATCTTCACAGGTGTTTAACAACTCTGCTGAGAAGATTCAGGATAGCCACACACAAAAAAAATAATGAACCCAGGCATATTAACCTGATGGTGATGTATTACAAACATGTGCTGTAAATTCCTCTGTCTGCTCATGTACAACTTTTGAGGAACATGTATGTATAGTTGTTATATAAACTGTCTTTTCTAACTATGGCTGTTACAAAATCAATGTTGATAAACACCAATACATGGATGCATGTTTGAACAAGACAGTTGTAGTGAGATGAAGTTATTGTTTCTAAATGTAGAGCATGACTCTTTAAAAGTTTTATATAAAAATATATATCACAAATATACAAAACATGCTTGTTTTGTATATACAAAACATGATACTTGGTTGACAAATATTGAGGAACCCATAGTGGCTTCTTCACACCTATGCCTTTAATTAGTGAAACAATTTCACTTTACTAAGTATTTTAGGATATATTTGGGAAATAAGCAGGAGGAGTTAGAAACCTGTGTTAAGTCAGGAGATTATGATCTGGTGGCAATTACAGAGACCTGGTGGGACAGCTCACATGACTGGAATATAGTCATGGAAGGCTATGTCCTTCTCAGGAAAGACAGGCCAGCCAGGCGGGGTGGTGGGGTTGCTCTTTATGTGCGGGAGCAACTACAATGCACCGAGTCCTGTCCAGGGACAGATGACGAACGAGTTGAGAGTCTGTGGGTGAGAATTAAGGGGCAGGCTGGCAGGGGCGATACTGTTGTGGGTGTCTGTTACAGACCACCAGATCAGGGTGAGGAAGTTGACGAGGCCTTCTACAGGCAGCTGAGAGCGGCCTCACAGCCACAGGCCGTGGTCGTCGTGGGGGATTTTAACTTCCCTGATGTTTGCTGGAAGGACCACTCGGCAACCCAGCCACAGTCCAGGAGGTTCCTCCAGTGTATGGATGATAACTTCCTCCTGCAAATGGTGGATGAGCCGACCAGGAGAGGAGCGCTGCTGGATCTCATCCTCACTAACAAGGAGGGTCTGGTCGAAGCAGTAAGGGTTGAGGGCTGCTTGGTTGCAGCGACCACGAGATGGTGGAATTCAGGATCTTGTGTGGTAGGACCAGTAGAATAGCAAGTAGAATTGCAACCCTGGACTTTAGCAGGGCAAACTTTGGCCTTTTCAAGCAATTGCTAGGGGAAATCCCATGGGCAAGGCTGCTTGAAGGTGAAGGGGCCCAAGATAGTTGGTTGGCATTCAAGGATTGCTTTTTCCAAGCTCAAGATCGGAGCATCCCGACACATAGGAAGTCAAGGAAGAGGGCCAGGAGACCTGCGTGGCTAAATAGGGAATTGCTGGGTATGCTCAAGTGGAAGAGGAGAGTTTACAGGTCATGGGTCCAGATGGGATGCACCCGCGGGTGCTGAGGGAACTGGCGGAAGTCATTGCTAGACCACTCTCCATCATCTTTACCAAGTCTTGGGAAACGGGAGAGGTGCCTGAGGACTGGAGGAAAGCAAATGTCACTCCAGTCTTCAAAAAGGGCAAGAAGGAGGACCCGGGTAACTATAGACCGGTCAGCCTCACCTCCATCCCTGGGAAAGTGATGGAACACCTTATCCTTGGTACCATCTTAAGGCGTATCAAGG
This sequence comes from Pezoporus wallicus, assembly GCF_028554395.1. Classification (NCBI taxonomy): domain Eukaryota; kingdom Metazoa; phylum Chordata; class Aves; order Psittaciformes; family Psittacidae; genus Pezoporus; species Pezoporus wallicus. The sequence goes on from NW_026637266.1 coordinate 2,764,723, forward strand.
ATAAGAGGGTTATGAGGGGCAGTCAACATGGCTTCACCAGGGGGAAATCATGCTTGACCAATCTCTTAGCCTTTTATGAGGAAATAACACGGTGGATGGATGATGGCAGAGTGGTGGATGTGGTCTACCTTGACTTCAGCAAAGCATTTGACACAATCTCCCACAGCATCCTCACAGCTAAATTGAGGAAGTGTGGTCTGGGTGATCAGGTAGTGACGTGGACTGTGAACTGGCTGAAGGAGAGAAGCCAGAGAGTTGTAGTCTATGGGGCTGAGTCTAGTTGGAGGCCTGTAACTAGTGGAGTGCCTCAAGGGTCAGTACTGGGACTGGTATTATTTAATATATTCATCAACGATTTAGATGAGGGAATTGAGTTTACTATCAGCAAGTTTGCTGATGACACTAAGCTGGGAGGAGTGGCTGACACGCCAGAAGGCTGTGCTGCCATCCAGTGAGACCTGGACAGGCTGGAGAGTTGGGCAGGGAATAACTTGATGAAATATAACAAGGGAAAGTGTAGAGTCCTGCATCTGGGCAGGAACAACCCCAGGTTCCAGTATAGGTTGGGGAACGACCTGTTAGAGAGGAGTGTAGGGAAGAGGGACCTGGGGGTCCTGGTGGATAGGATGACCATGAGCCAACACTGTGCCCTCGTGGCCAAGAAGGCAAATGGCACCCTGGGGTGTATTAGAAGGGGGGTGGTTAGTAGGTCGAGAGAGGTCCTCCTTCCCCTCTACTCTGCCCTGGTGAGACCGCATCTGGAATATTGTGTCCAGTTCTGGGCCCCTCAGTTCAAGAAGGACAGGGACCTGCTGGAGAGAGTCCAGCGCAGGGCAACTAAGATGATTAAGGGAGTGGAGCATCTCCCTTATGAGGAAAGACTGAGGGAGCTGGGTCTCTATAGTTTGGAGAAGAGGAGACTGAGGGGTGACCTTATAAGTGTCTATAAATATATAAAGGGGGAGTGTCACGAGGATGGAGCCAGGCTCTACTCAGTGGCAAACAATGATAGGACAAGGGGTAATGGGTACAAACTGGAACACAAGAGGTTCCACTTAAACTTGAGAAGAAACTTCTTCTCAGTGAGGGTGATGGAACACTGGAACAGGCTGCCCAGGGAGGTTGTGGAGTCTCCTTCCCTGGAGACATTCAAAACCCGCCTGGACACATTCCTGTGTAACATCATCTAGGTGTTCCTGCTTCAGCAGGGGGATTGGACTAGATGATCTTTTGAGGTCCCTTCCAATCTCTAGCATACTGTGATACTGTGTGTGATATTACCCCCTAGAGAAATAATCTACTGATAATCTCACCATATATTGTGGTGTAGTGGTTTCAAAAACACTCTTAACATTCTTGTTGTTCTCCTCTGAAGTTACAGGATATTCCTGTACAACGAATGAAGAAATCTGTGCTTTTAATCACAGCATTGATTTAGCAAAACATGATGATACATGGAGGAAATCCAACCCTCTGTCTCACCCTCAAAAAGCATGAGGGGTTACACAGTCAAACAAGTAACCTCTAAAATGCTTATCTGATGAAAAGACTTCATTGCTCCCTGAACTGCCATTTTGCTATGATGTTCCCTTGATATAGGTCGGAAAGTTTTAACTTTCACGTCTCCACAGACAGGATGTTTAGTGTAAGTTTTCGCTGGCATTCCCCTGACATTGGCTAAAGTTCCCCCCCCCAAAAAAAAAAAAGGGGCTAAACATGACTACATTTAAACACAGGTATTCAAAAGATGGCTACATTTAAACACAGCAGTAAACAAGAACCTCCTATTTCACCAATATAAGTTTCAAAACACAGATCTTCAAAACTCACTTAATTAATAGAGATTTATAACACCTTTGTCTCAAGTCTTCCATATAAAAGCATGATGTTGAGAGGAAAACTGAACTCGGAGCTTGGAGTAAGCTCAGGATGCTCATACAAGATTCAGTCAGTAGGTTGCAGCCTGTAGCTACTTGGCAGGGATCCCTTCACAGCCTCCCTTCCAGTGCAAGTCTTATTATCAAGGTTGTGAGGCACTGGCAGAACTGCATGGCATGAGCTACTTGTGGCATTTTTATGTCTGGTAACTAAATGTGACAATTGAGGTAGGGCATTGACCAATACTAATATACATTTGCAAAAATAACATTCAAAATGAGCTAGTGCAGAAAAAGAGAGCAAAACACAAGTTTTAGAAATTGCCTTTTTTTTTATCTAGATAAAAACATTGAGGTATTTTGGATGCAAATGTTTCTTCTTTAATAACAGTGAATTCCTTTTGCAGCAGTAAACAATCTCCTATTTGACCAATACAAATTTCAAAACCTTTCAGGCTGTTCTCTCTAAGAACCGTGGAGTTTATAAAAACACTTTTCCCTGATGCATTTATTTCAAGAGTTCTGAAGTTGCCCCAGCTCACATAGAAATTTAAACCTGCTGTATAGCTCCCCCTAGGTCAAGATGAGCTTTAAGTTTAGAGTCCCCATTCGTATGTGTTGTTTGTACATCTCGTTACAAATGATGCAGCAATAGCGCTTAGGATACACCACTGTTTACAAATGCTGTGTGAGCTCCTTGTATTAAATAATTCATTCAGTTCAATTTAAATCCTCCTGTTCATGAGCAGGTTCAAGTGATTCTGCATTAGTTATTCAAAATGATTTGTAAGTGCAGTCAGAGATAATTCTTTATCAGTCCATGAGCAGTTGTTGTGGGTATTTAAATTCAGATTGTTTCAGATAGTTTAATATATCACATGGTATACCATTATTGGCTAATCAGATTCCCTCTTCCTATCTGTAAGACTGAAATGTGCATATTGGATTACAACTGGAATCACATTTCCCAAAGCAAATGGTTACATTTACAAATACCAAACCTGCCTGTTATGAGTAGTCTGTAACATAGCCTCTGGAATCACTATTTCCGAGTTTCCCGGGAGCAAGTGTTTCACTGCAATATCTGTGATGCAAACAAAAAGGGACACCAGGGCCAGCCACATGAATCGTATTTCCAAAGCACACTTACTTTGAAAATTCATGTTGCCCAGCCTGCTTCAATTTATGTTTTAGATTAAAAAACTAATCATTTATCAATAGACATTCACCAACAGAAAGCTACAAACCTGTTAACACTTGAAATAGCAGCTCACTATAACACTGCCTACAAATTCATATACAAATGAAAGTGACAACAGATCAAGTCCGTAGATCTTGTAGATGTATAGTAGTAGATGTAGTCTTGTAGATGTATACTTTCTGTGTATAGCATATACAAAAAGACTTCAGGCAAGCTCCTTCCTGAGTGCAAGGGAAAACTTCCTGCAGAGCATCTCCAGATTGACAGAGGTTCTGCCAGATGGGGTCTGACAAGCTAAGGACAGGGAAACATTCCAGCATCAAAGGACTCCACAGAGTACCCCAGCCAGCAGCTCTTTCCCGTCTGATACTGAAATATACCTCCCAGATGTTAACTGAAAAATTTAAGGCAACCAGCCACACTTTGAAGACCAAAGGTACTGCTCTTCCTTTGCCCAGATCTCTACAGTAGGGAAGGAAGGAAGCTCTGTATTCAGAATTGTGTTCTAATATGTTCACAGTGTTCATTCATTTTGTTTGAGTTTGGAAACTTAAAAACACTTAGGCAAAGATATTAGTAATGAGCTAGGTAAGGCTACCCACCTGGAGCAGTTCTCCCGGACCTTGACTTCAACAAGGCAGAAAGGAAGTGATCTTCACTTTTCCTCCCATACCCTGCATCCCAGCACCCTCGGGGCTACTAACCAAAGATACTGCTGTTTCCCAACCAGCTAATATGTATGGGGCAGCAGGACCAGTACTAGCAGAGGAAAAAGACAACAAGCCAAACAGTTTGTCCCTGGGTCCAAAATTACTTTTCATAGCTTGTTGGCCATGTAATTCCCTTAAAATTGACAGGATGTTAGTGGGTGTAGTTGCATCTATTTATTGTGAACCAGTATCACATAAACCAGACTTTATTTCTCCCCACAGCAGACATTCATAAGCTCTTTTTTCCCCAATAGATCCTGTGGTTCCTCAAGAGTTTTCCCATATTAACCTAAGATTCTGGCTCCTAATCCCTTCCTTCTGCTCTGATCCTGAGGCAAAATACAGGAGGGACTGAGGGAAAGAGTTTCCTCAGCAGGAACCCTTTGAAGTAGCCTCCATTTAGCACAAAATTTAGCCCAGCTCGCTCTGTGTCAAGTCTCTCACATAGTCTGATTAGAGCTCACTGCCTTCTGGCAAAGTTGAATGGTTTCAGGAGACTGTAGATGTTCCCTCATCACAAAAGAGATCAGCCCTCAAAATACTCTGGTGCCACTAGTCAGACGTCTTAGCCTCTCCTTACAGGCACTGATCAGGCATCACAGAAAGACAGATTAAGCTTTCACCAAAGAAACTACAGACCATCAGTCAGAGGATGTTGTGCATTTGACTTCTCAGTCACCACGACAGCTTATCAAACTGCACATAAAAATGGGTAACTGGTGACAATACCTATAATCAGCTTGGCTATAGGTTGCAGTGACATTTGTAGCTGCATAACATTGTCCAAGGAAGGGATCTAACTGCTTTACATCCCAAAGAAGAAAGAGTAGTATCTCCCACTAGGATTGCAAATTTAACAACTATTCAGGCAAATGTATTTAAAAGACATAATTTGAAGTGTACTTTTGCAGCTTACTCATCTATTCTGCAATCTCTTGGGTTAATTGTGCTGGCACCTTCTATACCTTGTACGGTATGTAAAAAGTATCATCAAACAGCTAAGGTATATATATGTGAAGTATGACTCTGTCCCTGAAAGGCTAAAAAATAATTGAGTCGAAAACCACCAAAATGCATTTTGTCTTTGGAAAACAAAGTCTCTGTCACTCAGAGCAGCTAAAGATGAATTAAAATGCAACAACCTGAGATCATTGTTTGTCTCTTCCAGTAGAAAAGGTTGACAGTAACACTTTTTCAATAGCATTTAAGTAAACAAGGTTGGATGGGGCTTTGAGCAATCTGGTCTAGTGGAAATGCCTCCCATGGCAGGGGAATTGGAGTTAGATGGTCTTTAAGATCCTTTTCAACCCAAACCATTCTCTGATTCTGTGGTTCTATGAAACAGCATAAAAAACTAATCACAGAGTATCAAGAACTATATCTCACCTTTGGAAAAATACGTGGGAATAAAAAGCAGCTGAAAACAAATTAACTTCCTGAAAAAAAAAAAAAATCTTATTTGAACATGCTAAATATCTGACCAAATTGTCCAGCTTCAGTGTCCAGATATAGCAGAGTTGTAAGTGAATTAGACTGATGAATAGAATTGATCAGAGTTCCACTAATACTTTTGCAAATCTGGAAAAATAATTGTCCTAGTTCTTATGGGTTGTTTTAGTGGTTATCTGAACACTGACTTCACAAACCACAAAATGTTCTGAATTCTGGCACAAATTATAAGTCTGAAAGATTATATCAGGAGCATGTTTTCATGGTCATATCATGCAAACAGCAACCCACGATAAACATCAAACACTGAGTTGTTGAATTGGCTTGAAAATAATTGTACAATTATATATAAATGGGAAATGTTTCCAAGTAAATGTTTTGCTTGTTTTTTTGATTTTAGTTTTTTTTAAAGCATGAACAACTGAAGAAAATAGAAAATTATTACCAAACAAATCCAACAGACTAATAAAGAGCTTCTAATGTGTTCTTTTAAGATACTTCCTTTTCAAACAGTCTAAGCACCAGTACCCTATATTCCCAAGTAACAGGGTGGCTGATGAGGAAATTATCTTTCATCAAGTATCTGTAGCAAGGCTGGCTGTCCTACAAGGCTAACATGATTAAGTTATGCTAGTTTCCATCGACAGCAGCATGCAAAGAAGAGACGTCTTTCTAACAGACATCTCAAAGAGCTAACTTTCCACCTGGCCAGCTCCCTCTTGCAGATGACACTATGTCACACAATACAACACTGGGATCAACTGGAAGTCTCCTTGCTACAGATTTATAGAAGGCATAATGTCACATGTCAGCTCAGAAGGATTTAACCGATTTGTTATATAACCTGACTATGTGTGCTCCATTATTTATTACTTTTTTTAAATATTGGCATAAGTACATTCCAAACACGATGACCATTAGCATATCAGTCACCCTGTTATTAGAGGCTATATAAAAGCTAGTGGAAATACAAAAATAAGTTACAATATATTCAGTTTCTGAGTACATGCCCATAGGCATGAATCAAAAGGTTGCGTTGTGAGTGACAATACAGTGAAAGCCAGCAAAGGAAAGGGCACTTATGGTTCACAACAACAGAAGTTTTTTAAAAACTATTACATTTACATTTAACATTTACATTTTAGAACCCCTTGGCCCTGCCTGTTCCAAAGGAGACGGCAAAACTCCTCACACACGCTACCCATCTCCACTTGTCCTGCCATAACAAGATCTTTGAGCAACCTCTCCTTTTTTCAACTCAATAAAAACCTGACCCTGAGGCCATGAGGGAGCTGCAACACAACCTGCCAGGTTTCCCAGTGTGGCTGTGCCTCTGCAAGCTCTGACACAGAGCACTCTACAACTCATCTTGATGAAGACCTAGAAACCCAAATGAGACAGGAGTAATAGATCTCAACTCTAATCACTTTCTACTAGATAATTCCATTTGCCTTGCCTGCCACAGTGACATACCAGGGTACATGTTACATAGAAATTCTTTGAAATAGAGCAAATAATCCACACATAGGTTCTGAGAAAGGAGAAAAACCTTGAACTAAATCTGTGAGTTCCACCTATGGAAAAGAACTTTCCCAATGTGCCTTGGCCTCACAGTGGTGGCTTTAGGGCCCATTCACACAGCTGAGATCCTTGTAAGAATTTGAGAGCTTGCAACAACCAGAGTACTGTCAGGACAGCTACCAAATGATAGAACCTAGGCTAAAGTCCTCCACACCTTGAGACTCAATCCCCACCTGTGGAAAAATGCTGACATATTAGACAAGAATATTTCACTGACTGAAGGAAAATTTTTAACAAGTACACTTTTGTATGTCTTTATGTATGTGTGTGCACATGTATAAATTGTTATAGCAACTGTAGTAAATTCTGTTGACTAACTTTATAAGATCCACCTTAAAACTTCTGCTAAATGATACTTATAACTCTTTTGATGTACCAAAACACCCAGGAGCCCATGGCTTTAGAGGTAACTGAAAACAGAAACCAAATTTAATTCCTCTTACACAGGTCACCATGTGTTTCTGGATATATTAGGACAGGCCTTGATGTTTTCGTTGACAAAGCATTGTTAACATTACTTTGATATTTCCAATCACTGCCAGAACAATTAGGAGTTAAGGTCAAACACTAAATTAACTTTGTTGAGGAGGCAGAGTACATATCAAGTCTGTGAACTCTGCAAGGCTCAAATCTCCTGTCTGAAAGTAAGGGTAGAGAAAAATGGCATAGAATAGATTGGAATAAGGAGCTGTATTTCCCTGCCAGGCATTAATTTGAAATTTTGGAAAGCATTGCAACGGGAGGTGCTGGGGAACACCAAAAGTAGCAAGTCTAACATACTGCTCAGGCCACAGAACAAGGAGCCTGGACATTGACATGCTGAAGAGCGAGAAAACATGAGGTAAAGAACCAGGCTCTCCACCACGGCTGACCCTCAGCTGGAGCTACTTTTGTCTCCCTGGAAGAGACCCAGCAAGCACACTGTTCAAAGACCTTTAAGAAAAACAAGTAAAAGTGAGAAAAGGGATAGAAAAGATTATGAAAATAAAAGGATATTAATCTTGCTTACACTGAGAGAAAGCAGTCAGTCTCTAAGCTACAGAAATCATTAAATGTACGTTCTTAAAGCTCAGCATTTTCCTCAATGAACATACCTGAAAAGCTTTTAATGGGAAATAGATGGGATCTGGAGGGTGGGAGCCATGTATCAGGACCAAAGTTAACTTCCTTCAACTTGCTTTCCCACAAATGCCGATAAAGTGTAGGGGGGGGGAAGGCTGGGTTTGGTTTTTTTTAATGCCCCCTCCAGGTCATCTGTGGCCTTAAGTATCCATACATGTCTGTATCCTTCTAATATGGAAAAGCAATAGGAACCCCAAAAGTGCTGAACAGAGGTACTTCTTTTTGTATATCAAACTGTGTGCCTGCAGAAGGCACTGGGTAAACACAACGGTGACAACTGTGATAGGGAATTGGTATGTCTCATCACATAGATGGTAGTATGATAAAATAAATACTTATTTTATAATCATAATACAAGCATCATACTTAATTTTCTTACATTAGTAGCATAATGCTGCCAAAATGCTTACTATGTAGCAAGACTCACTGTGCTACATACCTCATAGAGCAGAAAACAAAAGCTCCTGCTTCAATGAGCTTACAATTTAAATATAATACAAGAAATGATGGGCAGATCAAAATAGGTTTGATTAGAAAAGGCTTTCAAAATGTCTCCTGACTCTTTCTGTGGAAAAGCACAATGCCTTTCTTCCCTTTGCAAGGTTAACATTGAATCACAAGGCGATCTGTGAGAAAGTATCTGGGACCAAGTACCAGATTCCATTCACTTGCATGCAACAAAGTTAATTAAATTACACAGGGTTCACTCTGATATAATTGAGAAAATACACTCAGAGATTTTCATTATTGTTTCATTTGTATTCACTAAGGTATAAAGAAGAAAACATAAAGCATTATTTTTCTGAGTTTTGCTCCTGCAACATCCATTTACACAAAGATTAAGAATTTGTTAAAATTATAGAGATACAAATGACAAGAGTTTTTGAAAGAGATAGAAGAAGAAAGCACTGCTAGCATTCAACCGTTAATGAGAGTTTAGGTATTTCCACTTAGCTATTCAAATGATTTAATTTACTGATTGTAAGAGGAAAGGCTTTTCCTGATGTGCAACAGGGGGTGTTTGTAGAGAAATTTTAGAACTATTAGAAATGTAACAGCCAGGGTTTGTTCTCAAAACCTTGTGACATTTTGAAAGTAAGATGTGCATTAAGGAATCAAATCCTTAGCTGTGGGTCTTGTCTACTGACAGAAATTCTTTGGCTTTATTTCATCCTGCCTAAGTCCCTTAGAACGACTAGCTTTTAATGCACTTGTTACCTTATTGACAGGGATTTTATGACCTTTCTTAAGTGATTTTTGTTCTACAACTGTCTGATATTTATCCTTCAGGACATATTAATGCTAGCATCATACATGGAAATATTGACTATGAGGCAACACAGACACAATCCTAATGTTTCAAAACCAGAAACCCGGCTTCCTAACTGCATAAAAGCAAGAATTTGTAATAGGCAAAATCACTTACATAGAAAAAAAATAATTCAAAAAGTTGAATGTATACACAAGCAAGAGATCTGCTTTTTATGTACTTTGAAAGTTATTAACATGTATTATTCTGCAATTGGCCTACGGTGTTTTGAGTTTAGGATGCCACTGATGTTGTTAAGAAGATACAGAGTTTCTCAAAGTAACCCTGATACCACAGCTGACATGGGAGGGCACTCCAGGGGGCTGAGTGATGTGGACTTCCTTCCTACAGCTGAACTTAACAGAAATCCTCATCATTACAGCTGGAACTCACTAGCCCCTCCTCAACTGAGAAACCAAAGGCCGACACAAACAGTCTAAACCATCACACAGTCTCTGTATTTGAGCCATTTATTTCATACCAAGGAAGGTGTTTTCACACTACAGAAGAGCTTTGTTCTCTGAAGTACTGAGAAGCTCCGACTCCTGACAAAGTCAAGGGTGATGCTTGAAAAGTTATGATCTTAAAGTGTTATAAATTGTGACATTATGAGACGAAGATGAAAAAGAAAATATTTCAGACCAATCTGCTTTTACCTATATTTTGCAAATATGAGGCAAACGCACAAAAAGAAAGCTATTACCTCCATGGCTTGGCTATAGACAGGAAAGTCATAATATAGTTGCTTTAAGCTCTGTAAACAGGTTCCAGATGCATGTGTCAGAAAATGGATTCAAGGAACCATTCTTTTTCCTCATCCACACAAATGCTCCTTTGTAAAAATATCTAAATAGAAAGGGGGCTGAGTGAGAGCTTTTATTTAGATATATACTAAAGCCTAAAAAATGTCTTGCCTGGAGGACCATAGCATAACTGGAACATTCCATTTCAGAGGAAGAAAAAATAAATACTACATGTGATAAAACCACTATCACCACAGTAACACAGATAAACAAGTCATCTAAAGCTACAAACTAGAAAAGTACTCCTGTCTGAAGCACGTGAGCCTTTCTAATTTGTCTTATCAGATAGCCATGAAAGCCTCATGAAAGTAAAGTACATCTTTTTAGAGGCAGCAAAAGAAATCAATTTAACAATAAAATACCTATTGAAAACCAGTGGTCGGATTATCCATTAAGATTAATATTTTTAGCTTCTCTGGGATGGAAAGGATGAGCTTCTGAAACAGGCTTATTCTTCTCAAAGCAACACTTTGGGGCCATTAAGAAAATCAGTGATTTTAATGGTGGAGAAATCTGTTATTTCAAAGAGTATGAAAAGGTCAGAGAAGAAGTATAAGTAGGTGGTAAGAAGACTACTCAGAAACTTTGCTCAATGTTAGTTTTATTTTAGAAAATTTTACATTTTACAACATAAATATCTATTTTATACATTTCAAAACTTATTTTCAACATTTCAAAATTTGAATGTTTAGAAGAAATTAATTTTCTCAAAATATTTGCCATAAAACTTCTGACCTCCTCTAACTGAAGGAAGGAAGAAAGAAAAAAATATAATCCAAAATTCCTGTGACATATAAAATTTCAACTGATTACATAAATTAAGCTTCTTCACCTCATCAACTGCTTAAAGATTTCCTTAATTAAAAACTATTATTTCTCAAGAGGCACTTTACCTATATCAAATGGAAGCATAGAGTTGTGAAGTTCATTAGTATATAGAAAACTAGAAAAACTTCACTTTCAAACAGGAAAGCTGTATCTGAAAAGCCTGCATGCAGGAAAGTCTGCACTAGAACGAATCGTAAGGGGATTGACTGAACTGAAATAAAAACATATTAATATTTGCATAACATGATACTACATAATAAAATCTGAGCTATTTTGTGGTGGGGAGGAGGGAATACACCTCCCTGTTCCTACTCAGGATCAGTGTGGACGGTTTTATTATGCATGTTCCTGACGTCTCTGTTCACCCTTATGTGAGCAGTTTAATACTACTAATTAGCACTATTAGTATATTGTGGGATTTGTGGAATTTAGTGTCATCCCAGTGTAAGAGAAGACAGTTTTTGGGTGAGGCGATACTGAAGTGTGCCCTGTGGCTGCCTGTCGCCAGGCCCTGGGTGACAGGATGAACTTCATCTGCCATGTCCCTCTGTATTTCACAGTATTTTTATAAGGCAAAGTATATAGCTGGTAACTTAGATAGTTTTCAGGAAGTTTTTCTACTCCTTAGACCAAACAGTGCTTATGAGTAACTTAACAGATACTTCCATCGGATGCAAAACTGCCCATACGGTATAAAAATAGATTCCTAATCTGCATTTTAGTTTTATTTTAATCAAGATTTCATCCCAGTTTTCTCTCACAAGGTCACAGATAGGAAAGTGCAAAACAAGATGTCCCATACCTATATCTGCACCTAAAAATGTTTCAGCAGCTAACCAAATAATAGTATCTTTAAAAACCAGGAACGTATAAGTACATGTAATGGAAACCATTATATCACACAAGACAAGGCAGAAAACTATCATAATATAAATGCAAAACTTAGGGAAGCAGACCGGTATAATGTACATTCTCTGGACAACTTGGGTAGTGAAATGGATGAATCACAGACACAAAAGGAAAAAGCTCTCCGACAAAAGTATCACTGGAAATTATTCTTAGGCAAATATCTTACAAAATGCACATATACCATCATTACAAGAAGTACAGCAATCACTCATCCCTATGTACCAAGAGTTACTTAACACCTGTATGTCGGGGACATACTTCTCTATCTAATGAACATCAGAGAAACCATTTATTCAGCCTTTGTTATTCGCTTGTGATTGCTAGTGTTCACCATTAAGGCCATGCATTACTTCACAACCAAACAAAAGCCAAAGTCATCATCATTAAAAAATATTATGCAGCAGAACATCTTACAATTACAATGCAACCAAAAGAACATGAAAAAAACATAGCAATCAAATCACAAACCAGCTTAGAGGAGTACAAAATACTCCCAAGCGATCAGAGACCTAGACTTCTCATGTTTTTTAGAAAGCTTCAACTCATCTACTAGCTAAATGCACATGCCTGTGTGGGTGTTTGGGCACATAGCTAAGTACTCCAAGTAGCAACAACCAAGTAGCTAGATACCTAACTAGAAGAACATCTTCCTTCTTCCCACTACCACCAAAATTGTTTAGCCTCAGTAAATCTGGGACAAAAGTTAAGAACAATTTATAAAAGCTGATCCCTTTCTCCTTCAGAGCTGGTGCAACATATGGAGTCTTTAAACTAGTGTTTTAAATTAAAATTACCTTCCTCAGGCAAATGCAACAGTTTCATAGGGTTTCAAGCAGAAAGTTCAGCAACATCCCTTAGAAGTTTTGATAAAAGTTTTGTTGTAGCAAGTAAATGACTTTCCTATAGCATTTGATTAAAGTAGAACAGGAAACATCAGAACTCAGAGACTTCTTCTGCAGTGCACGTTACTTTCACAGGCATCTCTAGGCTTAAGCATCCAAGATGAAAGACAAAAAAATCTGACACACACTGATTATTCACAGAACAAAAGGAAATACAAACCTTGTAGGTGAGGTGGATTACCGTGTTCAACTCTTCTCAGCTACTTGTTCACCCTCTGCACTTCATTTGTTCCACTACCAAATAAATGCTGTCATGCTCTACAGGAAAGTACACATTGTCAGGCTCCCTAGCAATTACAAATGCTGTAGTGTTATCTGCAATGCATTACAGGTGACCACAATGCTGGTTTTCTCACACAGCAGTATGTTTGAATCAGGTAATATGCAGTCAGGAAAAAAATAAAAAAATCCTTAATAATCTCTTTTTCAATTCAGTTCTATCCAACCCGGTTGGATAGGTTCACTACTTTTTTCTTTTTTGATATGTAAGCTACAAACAAAATCAAAATGCAATAAGGACTTTTCACACATACTATATCAAAATGAAAAAGCAGAATTAATATAACGATTTAGTCATTGATTCATGGATATATATTAATTATAGAGCCACTACATCTCCCAGCTGATAGCTTTGCTAGGGAAAAAGGGGGGGAAAAAGTATTTACAGCTCGTTTTATAACATTTTTCACATCATACTTTAAAAAAATTAGAACCAACAGTTTCCTGCATTTGCCTTTGGAAATTTTTGATGCCCATAAATATGTTTGTCAGAAGATCTTTTCCGTTAGTAAAAAAGCTGCCTTTTCTTAAACTGAATAAAACTGATCTTAGCTATAACCCATTCTGTTACATTTACATCAGACCTTTCGGTGACTAATCCTACTCCAATTCATATTTACCTCCTCCTCAAATAATTTCCACCAGGTTTTTATATTTTGTTTCTTTTTAAACTTAGTACTGTTGATTTTTTCTTGCCTACTTCTAGCATCACTTTCTAGCTCCAGTTGAGATGTAATTAAACATGTGGTTGTAAGTCAAGGTGAAGTTTGCACAGGAAAAAAAGACAGTAATTTTGCTGTTCTGTCTTATGACACTTCCAAGGAAAACACAGATTTTCCTTGGCTTTTTAAGTTGGTCTATTTCATTACACCTCATATTTATACAGATATTCATAGGCTTTTACAGCAACAGGCCTTCCTAAAAACAGAAATTCAGGTTTTAAATGTGCATTTTCTACTTGAATAACAAATAACTAACTTTCAGGTTTCTTCTTGTTGCTTAATTTTACTTTTCTCCTCATCTATTTGCAAAGATTCTTATTCTCTCTAGGTTCTTTGTGCAACAGCAAATCACTATCAAAGTTCGGTTGGCTCTACCAAGTTAAAGAAAGCAAAAGAGTAATGGAGCATGAACAATTCTATGTACTGCTCTTCTGAGGCATGACCGCCTGCTAGAGCAGTAGTCATAGCACAGTCTCTAAAATGGACAAAAATGCATGACAAAAAATACTGCAATAACTTAGTGTTGCTAAGACAGTCAGCCAAACATGGACACCCTCTCCCCTTCTTTAAGTGTCCACAGTTCATGGGGCATTCAGTTTTGCAGAACTGTCATTGTAAAGTCTCATGATAGGGAAGTCTGTCATTTTACAGATTGCTTTGAGGGAAATGAAGCTGTCTGATGTCCTTAAATGCTTAGGAACTTGTGTGGAAAATACTATGAGTCAGGGTGTCTTGCAAACTTATTATATCAATTACTTATTTCTGTTTTTAATGAATCTCTTAAGTTTAATTTTAATTCCTACAAAAATGCATATCCATGTAATTGGTTATTTTCTAAAAAGCTGAGGATGCCTTTGCAAATTCACAAATAAACTGTGTTCACAGTGATAAAGGTTTTTTATAATCAAACATGGCACAGATTATTAGATATGTCATCAAGCTGTTATTATTTTGCAACAGATGAACCAAACATTAGCAGATTTGACAGTGATTTACTCACTGAGATGTCTTTAATTATTAATGTGATAGATTTCAAGCTGTCATCAATGGCTGCTAAACCAGTCAGAAATCAGCATCAGGCACTGAACTTCAAAGTGAGTCCTGCTGTTCAATGATTACCACCTCTGGAAAACTTCTATTTTTAGATACTGAACTCACCATCAGTTTAACATAACTTGCAGCAACTGAAAGCTTTTCCTGAGTTCCTAATTTCATTAATTCCTAGACAGAGGCTAGAGTAAACATGCACTATTGTAAAAAGCAGAAACTAAAATATCAGTGTCCAGGGCTGTCATTCTATTGTGATAAAAAAACTTGAAGTAAATTAACATTACAGAGCAATGCAGAGGCACTACTGCATCAGTACACACCAAGCTGTGTGGTGCAGTCAAGATGCTGGAGGGAAGGGATGTGCTCTAGAGGGAGCTTGACAGGCTCAAGAGGTGGAGCAGCACAAACCTCAAAGTTCAACAAGGCCAAGTGCAAGGTCCTCAAACCCAAGCACAACTACAAGCTGGGAGGAGACGAGTGAGAGCAGCCCTGTGAAGGACTTGGGGTGTTGGCTGACAAGAAGCCCAACATGAGCTGGCAGCGTGCACTCGCAGCCCAGCAAGACAACTGTACTACGGCCTGCATCAAAAGCAGCATGGACAGCATGTTGAGGGAGGTGATCCTAACCCTCTACTCTGCTCTCGTGACACCCCCCCCCCCCCCCCCCGAGTACTGAATCCAGTTCTGGGACCCCACCACAAGAGGGATGTGGCCCTGCTCAGGTGAGTCCAGAGGATGGCCACTAATATGATCAGACCACTGAAGCATCTCTCCTATGAAGACAAGCTGAGAGAGTTGGGCTTATTCAGCCTGCAGAAGAGAAGGTTCAGGGGAGATCTTGTAGCAATCTTCCAATACCTAAAGGGGGCCTACAAGAAATCTGGAGAGGGACTTTTTACAAGGGCATATAGTGACAGGACAAGAGGGAATGGCTTTAAGCTGGCAAAGAGGAGATTTAAATTAGATCTTAGTTAAAAATTCTTCACTGTGAGGGTGGGGAGATACTGGAACAGGTTGTCCAGAGAAGTTGTGGATGCCCTGTCCCTGAAAGTGTCCAAGGCCAGGTTGGATGGGGCATTGAGCAACCTGGTCTAATGGAAGGTGTCCCTGACCATGGGGCAGGTAGCCTGGAACTGTATGATCTTTAAGGTCCCTTCCAAAGGTAACTGCATACGTAAAGACCTACCTGGTTTGCTACCAGGTGCAACTATTAACTCTCAGTTCAGCACCTAGCCTCCACAGGGCTTATACATCTGCAAAAACATTGTATGAAGAAAAGTTAACAGGTTTAGAGCACAGGCAGAACTACATTGAGATCAAGACTTCAGAAATGGGACTGAGATGAAGATCACTGGTGAATGGTACCACATGAGGCAGTGTATCATATATATACAGCAACTTCACATGACACTCGGCTTCTCAAATTCTACCCTATTTACTTTTCTCAAAAAGCAGTTTGGAAACTGGTGACACTTCTGATTTTTTTTTGAACAAACTCATTTGACATATTAGAGCAGTGAACTGGGCCTGTGCCCTTGTCTTAGGTTTTTGTTTCTTTACAAAATCTCAGGAACTACTATACTTGGCCTATTCCATGTATTCTGCCTATATTTTTCTTCTGTGCTTTACAGCTTAGTTTCTGCATTAGAGTGCCCAGAGAACCACAGAATTCTTTTACCTCCTATAATTTGATAGAAGTAATTACACTGCAGAATAATGCATGCTGAAAGAGTAAAAACTGGTATACTGGTATATCACTGTTCCGAATTAATACAGATATTATAGCAACAACAGCTGCTCAACAACTTTTCTGGAAACAGATTCTCAAAGAAAAACAGCAAATAAATTCCTTTAGATGTCTCCTGCATAATGCACAGGAGAAAATGCTATAAAGCATCTCCATGAGAATAAATTATTTCCATAACTTAAGGCCACTTTTTTGTGAAAATACATTTTCATGGACTAAAAGAGTAGCAAGCTCATTCTTGTTCTTGTTCCAGATTTTCCAGGCACATAACAGCCTGAAAACAGAACAAATACATTAACTTGAGAAAAGTTTATCCAGGACATGCTATTTTCCAAGCACAGTGGTAAAAAGGCAGAATTTCATTGCAATATTTTATCATTTAAATGACGAAGAAATCAGAACCTCCACGAGGCTGTTGAGAGATATAGCTTGAAATTATTTAAGGCAAATTGATGTAAAAAATTACATCTGCCTTCAGACTCATCATAGCACAGAACAAAGAGCTGGGGTTTTCTCACAAATTCTACATACACAAAAACTTCACTAACAAAATCCTTCTGATTTCACCAGTTGCTAGATCAAGTGTTTCAGACAAGGGAGTAAAGGGTAATTAAAAAATGAAAACCCACACAAATCTTTTTGCTATGGATTACAGAAATGCTACTGGCAAAGAATCTGACAAAATTTCACATGAAGTAATTGAATATAGCAAAAATTAACTGAAAAGAAAGATGCACCTTAAGAAGATGCCCCATAGTATTATATATGATTAGTGAGATTAGTTTCCTGTCTGCATGCTGCAATCCTAAAAAGTCCTCCTCTGAGTGATGCTTTTAATATACTGTTCCTTTTCATTCTTTTCATCAGTAGAACAGAAAAGGTTGAAGTTACAAAAGAAAGTTTCATATCTATCATACCCATAAGTCATTTTATCTCTCTGTACACCACTCAAGGAGGGTAAATATGAAACCACTGCTACAACAGAAATTAAGTTTAATATTGCAGTTACTTCTCTGGAGCCACTGTAGCAGTGATAGAACACTGCTACCTAGTCTCCAGCACTGGATGGGGCTACCTGGTGAGGGCTCTTCATGAATTAACATCCTATCAGCACTAGCTCTACTTCAGCTTCCATTCATATCATATAAAGAACAGTTCAGAATAGACAGTGCCTTGGCCAGACCCTTTTCTGGTGTATATGACCAGTCATCTTCTAAATTAAGAAGGGCTTTACTGCTTTACAGTAAGAGTGATTTTAGCCTTTTTGCGTTAAACAATATTAAAGTATTGCTCAAAGTCTGGGAACTTTGTAAAGTTTGTGACAGTTGTAAAGTTACGGAAAGACTCCTACGTCAATTCCCTCTTCCTTTTTCAGTGATTGCAGCAGGACTAGAAGCAAGTCCTAGCTTCCCTCAGCTGCTTCCTGACCCACAGCCTTTTCTCCGAGCATTCTCTAACATGAGCCATCAATGGAAGACCATGCTTTCTTCATCAGACTCAGCCTGGCTGCAAAATACTGGCAGCTGCAGGCATGTTTGGGATGAATTCCACAGTACAGACATCCAGCACTTGTTTAAATAGAAACTAAACAGATGGTTAAATATGACAGTTTTGGATGTGCTGGCGGATGTATTTGGATATATTAGCAGATCATAGTTTACAGGTATCATACACACATATACATATTATTGCTGAATTATGGACTTGAAATATTTCTAGTTTTACCTCAAATTTTTCCAGTATCACATTTACGGTATTTGGCATCATATAGTGTGATAATACATCAATTATCACTTCTCTTCATGTATGTGTTTGCCTCTTAGCATAGATTTCTCTCACAACATGGAACTTGACACATTGTTTGCTTCATTGCGTGCTCTTTTTTAATTGGGCACAACAGATTTCAGATAAACTTTGAGAAGAAAACCGCTGAACTTTCTGATAAGAATCACTTTCACATCACTTCCTGTTATAAATGACTGGTTTTATCTTTCTTCAAAGTGTTGGAACTCTAAGTGAATTCATTAAAACATTTTAAAACCACTGAGTTAGCCTACAGATTTTTTTAATGTCATTAATATTTATATCATAATTAATAATACAATTTTAAAATACGTATTATACCCTGCTAAGATAATCTAAGTACTAAGACACATAAACAAGTTATCATGAAATAGCAACTTGCTATGTGTCAGATGATACATCTAGACTTTATCTGCCTCTGTGCATCTATTGGGCATACAGTAAAATAATTTGAGGTAGATTTTCCTGCAATGAAAGAATGCTAGAGGACTCTATGGGTAATCCCTACAACATATTTTAAATGTTAAGATAAAAAGTATACCATTGTACAAGACTAGCTGTCCTAGCAATTTTCTAAAGAAAAAATCTAATTAATTCAATTTTGTTCATTCCAATAGCTCCAGTAAAGACCAGACTTTATTCATAAAGCCTCATTCTTATTAATTTCTTGTTTGAATTTTAGACCAATACTTTTCCTTCTGTTTGATGTACCTTCTTTGTTTTCCTGAAACAACTGAGATTTGATACTTTTTCTGAAGGCCATTAAGACAGACGATGTTAGGAATAGTAGTTATTCTTATTTAGGGATTAAAGACTACTGCCGCTAAGAAGCTGCTACTAGGCCCCCTGTTCTCCTTTGCTCTTCTCTAGCACCACAATACCTAGAATACTTGCATCTTACACTACTGTAGCAAGATTTTACTGATCAGCGCTTGAATGCATAGGTGCATGCTGCGTAAGTGTTTGGGAGTTGAATTGGGAGTGTGCTTTTGAAACAAGTCTTTCAGTCATGCCACTCCTACCAGCCAACACTTTGGATCACACCTCCGAATGTCTTACTTTTACCTCTCAGAGATTAACCCAAAGACACACTCTAAAGACTAGCAGACATTCTACCAAGAGAACCAGATTAAACGTACTGCAAGGAAACCCCCTCCTCCTTAAAAACAAAGAAGGAACATCAGGTCCTCAGCACAAGCAGTGTGTCTCTACAAATCTCCCACTAATGCAGACATAAGCAATGTCTGCTGAATTGCAGTCTACTTCTTGAAAGCAGTGACCAGTATTACCTTAAATTTTGCCTCCACAAAATTGTCTATCATCTGATATTTGCATAAATTA
Source organism: Pezoporus wallicus (assembly GCF_028554395.1). Taxonomy (NCBI): domain Eukaryota; kingdom Metazoa; phylum Chordata; class Aves; order Psittaciformes; family Psittacidae; genus Pezoporus; species Pezoporus wallicus. The sequence continues at coordinate 2,784,356 of NW_026637266.1, forward strand.
TGCAAGCTAAAATAATTTGGGTAGAATTTAACATAAAGACAGATTGGAGATAAATCCAGTTGCTTTCAGGCAGAACTGTGTTATAATACTCCTGAAAAAGGATTATTGAACAGACCTTTCAAACTTCTGTGTAAAATTGCATTATGGTAACACCTGCACTGCGTTAAGTACATCTTACTGCAGTTTTACATGGTCTTGAGGTGTTTATGAAATCTAGAAACGAGGGTGACAAGCAAAGTATAGTCAGGCAGGATTATAAAGATAGTTGTAGCCTGACAGTCAACTTTATGGTGGAAAGCAGGAAAGGGCTCATATTGCCACAGACAAGTAAGGTTGAGCAGAAGTTACAATGAAAAAGATATCCAAGATGAGTATCTGTTAAGAAAAAGTGACTTCAGAGTGGCTGCAGGCATAGTACTTTAAAATATTTCACCAATCTGACAAATAATGCCAGGGATTCGGGCACATGACCCATGAGACCTTTTCCTGAAAAATAGGTTTAAAAAAAAACAAGTAATGAACTTCTTAGTCTGCTACATAAGTGTTAAGTGCTGGTTTTCAGAAGTCAGGGATAAATTCCATCCCTCAAAATGTAATTCTTTTAACATGCAATACTTTGTTATATTGTGCTCATCTCTACTTATTTTTTAATAATAAAATGACAAAACAAGTAATTTACAGAGATTTTGCATGTGATTGTGGTAGGTACAGACATTTTGCTGTAGCATGATCTGATATTTGGCTCACATAACAAATTTATGATAGAGTCACAACAGGTGTCAGTTACAATAAAATCAAATATTGCAATATTAGTGAAAGCAAACTTTCTTTTAGAAGGAAAAGAATGTCTTTATTATTGATTTTTTTCATTTCATACCTGAAGATTGTGACCTGAATTTAAAAAAAAACATAATTAATTCTCTGTATATTCAAGTGCTTAGGAACCTCACTCATGGCCTTCATTCAGTACGTTACAGTACCAGAATACTATTTATAACAGCAAACTCAGAAAGAGAGAGAGAGAGAGAGAGAGAGAAGGAGCTCTATAGAGGTCTTTTTTTCTGCATGGAGAATGGCTGAGGAAACAACTGCATTCCCAGAATGGCGCCACACCACAAGTTTCTTCAATGCAAGTTTGGATGGAAAGATTCACAAACAAAATATCCTATTCCATAACAACTTTAGGGGAGCCCGACACTAAAAGAGGAAGTGAAAGTTTTCCCTTGGCTTAGCTAATGAAAATTCATGATTTGCAATCTAAGAGACCATCTTGTGGCACTTGTTTACAACTGTGTGTAGTGATAAAAATAGCTAAAGGCTAAGCCAAACAGAAGAACAAGGTGGTTATGCTGTGTGCCTAAGCCACAATTCTCCTCACAGGAAAATTCTGTAAGAGAGCTTCTATATATTGCCTCCCACTCACAGATGTTTGGTGAAGGAACATGCAATGCAAGGCACTTTGAATTGAGAAATGAGAAATAAATTCAACACCTCCCCCCTTCTCCATTTATTTTAAGATTATTGAAAGTACTAAAAGAGATTAGCTTTGCCATTCACACATCCATATTTTGTAATTCTTACACATTGTGTCACACCTAAAATGAGATCGTCCAACTGACTGAGCAGGAACTACGTTCTCTAGATTTTGTCAGCTTCCAACCTCAATCAGTATATGACAAAAAATAACAATAACCACCTGTGAAGAAAGTGTTACCCTCAGAATCACAGAAGATGAGCAATCAGTTGCAAAGAATTTCTTTGCAACTGAACATATCTTTTTCTGAGGTTTATCTTCAGCTTGAAACTACACAAAATAATTCAATCTGCCTCTAACTGGAAGAGATCAAATGTACTAATGCATGCAAAAATTAGTACAGTTTGATTTATTTCTCTGTACCAGAAAACAACAAACTCACATGGTTCTAAATAGTTATTCCGCCACTGGGACAAATAATTATTAGTAAAGGCACTTTCTTCAAATCTGCAAACCTATAAATACGTTTATCCTACTCTTAAACAGCGGGTAATGCTCAGCTCTAAGGTTTGAGCCTGTCATTAAATACCTCCTGCTTGCACTTTCTCCCATCTTCTGCAAGAGATATCACCTTGCAGATTAAAACAGACCTGGAAGAAGACCTTCTCTCTTACAAGCTCATCTGCCTCCCTTGCAGGAAGGAAGCATTTATTAGAACTAAACACAAAATAGAACCATAAGGCCAACGCTATTATTCTTTTTCATTAACCAATACCTCTAGCTTCTGGGATTTTACAAAATTCAGTCTTTCCTATCTGAAAATAGCAGATATTAAACTAGTCATCCATGCAGGAAGTTTCCTGACAACATGCTTGCTGCTCTCACAGTATCTCCATAAGGAGCAGAGCATTCTAAAAGCTGATTGATTTCAGAGGAAACTGAAGATGGAATAGAAGTATTTAAAAAAGTGTTTATTTGGAATTTCATAGCTATCAGCTACAGATTTTTATGAGCTTTAAAATTGCCTCAGTGTTCATTCATCTGCAGTGAAAGACTGAACTGGTGACAGAAAAATCTGACTCGCCACAGCACTTACATGATACTGAAGATCAAGAGAACCACAAGAACAGCCAGATGATCTCCCAAACCTTACAACTAAGTACCCACTGTTAAAAGACAATACTTGAACTTCAGTAAAATAGAGACCATCTTCAATTAACATAATCCCATCTTGTTACTAATAAAAACATTGCTGCATTACCTTCAGAAATAACAAAGAAGCAGCTCCGTGGACACACCTTTTTCAGGATTCTGTGAGTATGCAATCTGGCCACAAAACAAATGAAAATGTCTAAAATTTATAAGATTTGGTACAGCAACATAAACAGCACAATTGCCAACTTGTAGTGCACTAAATCTCCAGCAACTATCCACTTACATAAAACCAAACCAATATAATGACAATCTTCTTCCACACACAATATAAATTTTTACTTTAAAAAAAGCCTGTTGTTACACTGCATTAACAGTAATTACAGCCACAAAGTAAAAGTACTTCTATGTCCTATTAAGAGCGTCTGTCCGCATTAAGACCACATGTCCCCAAATAGCTTCCCCCACATTCCCAAACATTATGGCTATATTTAACAATTTATGTCTGTACTTGAACACTAAGGAATTCATTGTGCATCTGTACTGATGGAAGAACAACCATCAATATTTGTTAGAACATTACTATCAGCCTCTCCACCAGCAGTAAACCATTGCTGTTGACAACAACCATACGGTATTACCTTCCAGGAGACAATTTCAATTGTTTTCTCTTCATACAAATTAGACTTTTGGAAAAAAAGAATTTCCTAACCAGCCAACCTTAAGATTAGGATAATATTTTCTGAAGATTATATTTAGCATTTTCTCTTCTTTTTCTCTTATGCGACAGGCACTGCAGCTACTCAAACCCCAGTGACAGGCACTGCAGATACTCCAAGTACAGTGACATGCATTACAGCTTCTACAACTCCAGCTACTGGCACTGCAGTTACTCCAACCTCAGTGACAGGCACTGCTGCTAATCCAACTCCAGTGACAGGCACTCCAGATACTCCAACTCCAGCAACAGGCACTGCATCAGCTTCAACCCCAGAGACAGGCAATGCAGCTACTCCAACTCCAGTGAAATGCTCTACAGCTCCGACAACCTGAGTGACAAACACCGCAGCTACTCCAACGGCAGCTACACGCACTGAAGCTACTCCAACTCCAGAGACAGGCACTGCAGCTACTCCAACTCCAGTTACAAGCACTGCAGCTATTCCAACCCCAGCGACTAGCACTGCAGCTACTCCAATCCCAGTGACTAGCGCTCCAAATACTCAGATTCCAACTCCAGCAACAGGCACGGCAGCTACTTAAAACACAGCAATTGGCACTGCAGCTACTCCAACCCCAGCAACACGCACTGCAGCTCCTACCACTCCAGCTACTCGGCACGGTACTTACTCCAATCCCAGCAAAAGGCACTGCAGCTCCTACAACCCCAACGACTGCAGCTGCAGCTACTCCAACTCCAGCGACAGGCACTGCAGCTCCTACAACCAAAGTGACAGACACTACAGATATCCCAAATCCAGTGTCTGCCACTGCAGCTGCTCCAACCCCAGCAAAAGGCACTGCAGCTACTTCAACTCCAGCCACAGGCACTGCAGCTGCTCCAACTATAGTAACAGGCACTGCAGCTACTCCAACTCCATGAACACACACTGCAGCTATTTCAACTCCAGCGACAGGCTTGCAGCTGCACCAACCCCAGCGAAAGGCACTGCAGCTACTCCAACCCCAGTTACAGGCACTGAAGCTACTCCAACCCCAGCGACAGGCACGGCAGCTACTCCAACTCCAGCAAAAGGCACTGAAACTGCTTCAACTCCAGTGACAGGCACTGAAACTGCTTCAACTGCAGTGACAGGCACAGCAGCTATTCCAAACACAGCGACACGCACTACAGATACTTCAAGTCCAGCGACAGGCACTGCAGCTCCTCCAACTGCAGTTACACACACTGAAGCTGCTCCAACCTCAGTGACAGGCACTGCAGCTACTCCAACCCCAGAGACAGGCACTGCAGCTACTCCAACCCCAGAGACAGGCACTGCAGCTACTCCAACTCCAAGAACTGGCACTGTACCTACTCCAACCCCAGCGACAGGCACTACAGCTACTCCAACCCCAGCGATAGGCACTGCAGCTACTCCAACCCCAGTGATAGGCACTGCAGCTACTCCAACCCCAGCGATAGGCACTGCAGCTACTCCAACCCCAGTGATAGGCACTGCAGCTACTCCAACCCCAGCAACAGGCACTGCAAATGCTCCAACCCCAGCAACAGGGACTGCAGCTACTCCAACCCCAGCAACAGGCACTGCAGCTACTCCAACTTCAGCAAAAGCCACTGCAGCTGCTTTAACTCCAGTGACAGGCACAGCAGCTACTCCAAGCACAGCAACAGGCACTGCAGCTACTCCAACTGCAGTTACACACACTGAAGCTACTCCAACCTCAGAAACAGGCACTGCAGCTACTCCAACTCCAGTTACACGCACTGAAGCTACTCCAATCCCAGTGACAGGCACTGCAGATACTCCAATCCCAGTGACAGGCATTACAGCTCCGTCAACTCTGGCTACTGGCACTGCAGTTACTCCAACCCCAATGACAGACACTGCAGCTACTCCAACTCCAGCAACAGGCAGTGCAGATACTCCAAGTGCAGCAACAGGCACTGCAGCTGCTTCAACTCCAGAGACATGTAATGCAGCTACTCCAACTCCAGCGGAAAGCACTGCAGCTCCGACAACCACAGCGACAAACACTGCAGATAATCCAACTCCAGCAACACACAATGTACATGGTTCAACCCCAGCGACAGGCACTGCAGATTATTAAACTACAGCAACAGGCACTGCAGCTAAATCAACCCCAGGGACAACCACTGCATTTACTCAAACCACAGTGATTGGAACAGCAGGCGCTCCAACTCCAGCAATAGGCACTGCAGTGACTCCAACTTCAGCGACACACACTGCATTTACTCAAACCACAGTGACTGGAACTGCAGCTGCTCCAACGACACCAACAGGCACTCTAGCTACTCCAACCCCAGCGACAGGCACTGCAGCTCCTACAACTCCAACGACTGCCATTGAAGCTACTCCAACTCCAGTGACAGGCACTGCAGGTGCTTCAACCCCAGGGAGAGGCACTACAGCTACTCTAACTCCAGCGACAGGCACTGCAGGTACTGCAACTCAAGTAACTGCCACTGCAGCTACTCCAACTCCTGCAACTGGCACTGCAGCTACTCCAACTCCAGCAAGAGGAACTGCAGCTACTCCAATTCCAGCTACAGGCACTGCAGCTACTACAACTTCAGCAACAGGCACTGCAGCTACTCCAACTGCAGTTATACACACTGCGGCTATTCCAACGCCAGCGACAGGCACTGCAGCTGCTCCAACCCCAGGGACAGGCACTACTCCAACTCCAGCGAAAAGCACTTCAGCTACTCCAACTGCAGCGACTTACACTGCAGCTACTACAACTCCAGAGAGAGGCACTGCAACTGCTCTAAATCTAGTGACACGCACTGCAGGTGTTCCAACTTCAGCGACAGGCACTGCAGCTACTACAACTCCAGTGAAACACACTAAAACTCCTAGAACCCCAACGACAGACACTACAGATACTCCAAATCCAATTCCTGCCACTGCAGCTACTCCAACTGAAGCAACAGGCACTGCAGCTACTCCAACTCCAGCGTAGGGACTGCAGCTAATCCAACTATTGTGATAGGCACTGCAGCTACTACAACTTCAGTGACAGGCACTGCAGCTGCTTCAACTCTAGCGACAGACACTGCAGCTACTCCAGATTCTGTGACAGGCACTGTAGCTACTCTAAACCCAGCAGCAGGCACTGCGGCTACTGCAACGCCAGCGACAGCCACTGCATCTGCTCCAACTCCAGCGACACGAACTGCAGCTACTCCAACTCCTGTGACTGGCACTGCAGCTACTCCAAGAACTGACACTGTAGCTACTCCAACCCCAGTGATAGGCACTACAGATACTCCAACTCCAGTGACAGGCACTGCAGCTACTCCAACTGCAGTTACACTCACTGTATCTACTCCGACAGCAACAGGCACTGCAGCTGCTCCAACCCCAGCGACAGGCACTGCAGCAACTCCAACCTCAGTGACAGACACTGCAGCTATTCCAACCCCAGCGATAGGCACTGCAGCTACTCCAACTTCAGCAAAAGGCACTGCAGCTGCTCCAACTCCAGTGAAAGGCACTGCAGCTACACCAACTCCAGTGACAGGCACTGCAGCTACTTCATTAACACGCATTGCAGCTATTTCAACTCCAGCAACAGGCACTGCAGCTACTTCAACTCCGGCGACAGGCACTGCAGCTACTCCAACCCCAGTGACAGGCACTGCAGCTACTCAAACCACAGCTACAGGCACGGCAGCTGCTCCAGCTTCAGTGACTTGCACTAGAACTACTCCAACTTCAGCGATAGGCACTGCAGCTACTGTAACCCCAGCGAGAGACACTGCAACTGTTTATTCAGGGAAAACTCCAGGAAGAAACTTGCCAACAAAGTTTTCAAGCTGACAAGCAGGTATTCTTTATTGTGGCGTGGGGAGACACGGGGGATAGCTCCTCCTAACGTGTGTCCCCATATTGCTGTACAAGCCATCCTTATATAGTCCCTGGGCATACATGCATATTTATGAGGCTACTTATGGATTACATCATTTTCCAGAAAGTTCCTCACATGCGTACAAAAATGTGGTGGTGGTCTCTGAGGGTCGTTTACTTCTTCCAACAATCTTCATCACTTCTGGCAGCCTTTGAAGCATTCACAATAGATGCTCATACCAGCTTAATTGGCTCCTTAGCACCTGAGTCATAACAATCCTCCTGTCCTCTTACTTATCAGTTAGTTTAACTGTAGCCCATCCTGGACACCTGCCATTCCCAGATACTTCTTACCCCTGCATCCTGTTCTTCTAGGCTCTTTGTCTTAAATCTATGTCAACTATAATGGTTTATCTTGTACAAGAATTCTCAGTATGTTCTCTAGCTGTACTCTATTTTTTTTCTATGTATCACACACCTCAGTAATTTTCCATTGCTACTGTTACAAAGCCATCAAAGTTAACATTACTTAAAACTAATTCTACAGGTTTATAGATTCCATTTTGTGATTTTTGTTCCCCCCCTTGTCTCAAATTCCCCCTTTTTTTGTGCTTTTGAAAATTCTTTTGCAACATTTTATATATTACCATTATCATTGAAATTCTTTTTGAAATAATTTCCCATTTCTACTTGGTACTTAATTTCATTCCTTTTCCAATCTTCATAATTTATCATAGATCTTTTACAATGCTGGAGGGAACATTGTATCATACCACAAGTAATCAATATTAAAATAATTAACATCAATATTCCTGCAACCGCTTGCCTCAACCAGGAGAGATTAGGTTTTAACTTTTTCTGTATGTCTTCAAAACCCCAGGAGGTGTCATCCATGGCCATTTCATGAAATATCTTAGTTTGTTTCCAACTTTCCTCCAGATCTGTTTCAATTCTGCCACTTTGATCTATATAGGAAGAGCAACTGTCATTGATTATGGAACAAACCCCTCCTTGTGATGCCAATAACATATCTAGAGCTATTCGGTTTTGTAATACCCCTTTAGATAGGCTAGTTACCTCTTTTTGTTCCGCCTGGATTATAACAATGGTTTTAGTTTCTATTTCCTCTATGGTTGCTGTGATATTTACAATTGCCTTCTCTAATTCATTTACTCCCAAAAATGGAATTACCCATCTCTCACAAAACTATGAAATGCAGTGTTCCGTTCAGCAATAGGGTTAAACCCTTGCTTAATTCGTTTAACAAAATTTCCAATCCAGGTCCCAGAAGGATACATGTCAACAATAGTAAGATTGGATACCACAGCACCTAAGGTGCATGCCCCCTTCCAGCTGGGAGGTGAAGTCTTTATAAGCATTTTCTCCACATAACCAATACCATTCTTTCCCTTCAGGAACGGGCCACCCACCACTGAACTATGATACATCGTAATTGTAATTTGAATAACGATCTACACCTGTGGCATTTAAACTAACATACTCTCATACTCTGGTTCCTGATGTAATACATCTTTGTGCACAGGTATAATATTTTTTACCTGGATTAGGATTAACTATTCCAAATTTTAACCTTTCCCTCGGATGCAGATTGCTAGTGTTCACCCACAAATTTGTCCATGAGATAGTGTTAGGAACTGGAACTCCAATTAATGGAAGGTATGGATTTTCTCCTGATGTAGGCAATTGTGCACACACCCAACAGTCACTACGATTAAAACCTTAGTAACATTCTGCACTAATTTCAGGTATAAGTTCTGGTCCCAAGCTTGTGCGCCAGTTATCATGTGAGTCCAAATTATGACCGATGCAATTTCATATGTAAGGGTCCTGAAGGTTCGATTTGCCATGTCTTCTCTGGCTCTGGTGCTTCCTTTGTTCTTGAATAATGTATCCAAGCAGGTTGTTCCTTTATCTTCACTGCTGTAAAGGTGGTCAATAACATCTGGTACGGTCCACTCCACTTCTCCTGTAGAGGATCTCTGAAAAATTCTTAACATAAACCCAGTCTCCAGATCTGAAAGGGTGAATCAGATAATCCAAACCTCTTGCTCTTGTGCCTAATATTCTCTTATTTATCTCTGCTAATTGTTTTCCCAGATTGATCAGAAACTGTCAGAGATAGCCTTCTCCCGCTTCCTGAAGACTTTCTCCTTTAAACTGGGACTGATATGGTCTTCCATAAAAAATCTCAGATGCACTAACCTCTTCTTTCGACCGAGGTTTAGTATGAATTCTTAATAGAGCCAGTGGGAAAGCTTGGTACCAATATAAATTCGTTTCCTGACATATTTTACTAATCTGTTGTTTAATCAAATGGTTCACCTTTTCTACTTGCCCACTGGCCTGAGACCTGTGTGGAACATGTAGTTGCCAATCAATTTCTATTTTTTTGCTAATTTCTTGTAACAATTTTGCACTAAAGGGTGAACCCCGGTTGGAAGAAATTGCCGCTGGTATTCCAAAATGAGGTACTATTTCATTTAATAATGTTTTAATCTCTTGTCTTGCATTATTTATCCTACAAGGGAATGCTTCTGGCCAGCCTGAAAAAGTATCCATTAACACCAACAAATATCAATAACCCCTTTTCTTGGTAATTTATTAAAATCTATTTGCCACTGCTGTCCTGGATAACTTCCTCTTCCCATTGTCCCAGTTTGATTTCTATTTTCAGTTTTAGGATTATTCTTAAGTCATAGCTGACATTGTTTTGTCGCTAATTGAACTATAGTATATAGATTTCTAACATCCAGAGTTGGTTATAGGGAATTACAATTCACCCATCAGGTATCTGAACCCAACCCTCTTTATTTTCCTGTCCTTTTAGATCTTCAATCAATTTTCTATCCTCTTTTGAATACCTAGGTTTAGATTTTTCAATTGTTAGTTTGCCATCAGGGATTAAGGACATAATTTTAGATTGTTCAGCTGCTTGTCTAGCTTCAAAATCAGCCATATTATTTCCAGTTTCGTGATGAGAGTCACCTTGCTTATGCCCTCTACAGTACATAATAGCTACTTCCTCAGGTAGCTGAACAGCTTCCAGTATTTGTAGAATTTCTGTAGCATGTTTAATCTGTTTCCCTTGTGTGTTCAAAAGTCCTCGTTCTTTCCAGATAGCACCATGTGCATGTACCACACCAAATGTGTATTTAGAATCAGTCTAAATATTTATCCTTTTTATCTTTAGCCAATCCCAGGGCTCTCGTTAACACTATTATTTCTGCCTTCTGGGCAGAGGTGTTCACAGGTAAAAGTTTAGCTTCTATTACCTGTGAACTAGTGGTAACGGCATATCCTGCCTTTCATTCACCATTTTTCATGAAGCTACTACCATCAGTAAACCAAGAATCAGCATCTTCCAGAGGTTTTTCTTTCAAGTCTGGTCGGCTCAAATATACAGTCTCTATAGTGGCCAAGCAGTCGTGTGTTAGTGGTTCTGTCGATCGTTCCTGCAAAAAGGATGCTGGATTCACAACATTAATGACCACAATTTCTATATCATCCTGTTCCACAAGGGTGGCCTGGTATTTTTAAAAATGTGGAGATAATCAGTGAGCTCCTTTCTGTTCCAGGACTGATGATACAACATGGGACACTAGTACAGTAATCTTTTGTTCCAAGGTGAATTTGCAAGCCTCTTCAATATTCATGACAACTGCTGCCATAGCTCTTAGGTATCCAGGCCATCCTTTGCTTGCTTCATCCAGCTGTGTTGAAAAATATGCCACTGCCCTTCTGTAGGGTCGTAGTTTCTGAGCAAGGACCCCCAAAGCTATTCCCTGTTTTTCACACGAATATAGCCGAAACAGTTTAGTCACATCCAGAAGTTCCAGAGCTGGAGCTCTCATTAACTCTATCTTTAAATTTCTAAAAGCCTCCTCTGCTGTATCAGTCCAATCCAGAGAGGGAGGGTTTCCCTTCAACAGTTCTTACTGTTCTGCTCTTACCAGAACACCATCATTATGTATCCAAAGTCTGCACCATCCAGTCATTCCCAGGAATGTCCAGAGCTCCTTGACAGTCGACCATCTTGGAGTCTGACAAATGGCTTCTTTTCTAGCAGCTCCAAGTTCTCTCTGTCCTCCTATTATTTCATATCCTAGGTAGGAAACTCAGGTTTGGATTAGATGGGCCTTTTGTTTGGATACCTGATAAACATTCAGTCCCAGAAAATTTAATAATTCCACCGTTCCACTGGATACATTCTTCCTTTGTTTCTGTAGCAATTAACAGGTCATCCACACATTGTAACAGACTCCCCATCTGAGTAGGTGGCTTCCGTGATTCTAGTTCTCATGCTAACTGATTTCTAAAAATTGCTGGACTGTTTTTAAACTCTTTAGGTAATACCATCCAAGTTGAGTTTCCCTTCCTTGTTGACACGGGAGTCACGGACAACGCAGAGACAATAAATGTGATCAAGAGATTGCCAAATTTATTACAAAGCCTTAACTCCTTATATACTATTTCTTACATGCAGTTACAGTGATTTGGCATATTATGATTGGATACATGTCTTGAAGACCCTTAGTGACTAACATATAATTGGTTAAGCACAGGTGTGAGAACTTGACCTCGAAAGCTTGCCAACAGTCCACAGTTCTCATTAACTCAGTGAATTCCAGCTTCTTCTTATCTTGCTTGCTTAAGCTTCTTCAGGCCTCTCATGGCCTTGCTGTATCTTTCAGGATTATTCAGAGTTTATGTACCAATTATGCATTCTCCTGTGAAAACACTGTCTCCACACTTCCTGTGTCAGGATTTTCCTGTTCAAAAGCAAATAATTTTGGCTTTCTTTGGCTAATGGTAAGCAAAAGAAAGGGTCCTTTAAATCCAGGATGGCAAACCATTTCTGATTATTATTCAATTTAGTCAATAAATCATACGGATTAGCTACTACTGGACAAATAACCTCTGCAATTTTGATTGCCCTGAGATCTTGAACCAATCTGCAACTTTTCGCATCATAGTTCCTTACTGTCCAGATAGAAGTATTATATTCCAATTCACATTCAATTAATAATCTCTATTTTAAAATTTATCAATGATTTTTTTTATTCCCTTTGATCTTCTAATTTTAAGGGATATGGTTTTATTCTAATTGGGCAGGCCCCCCTTTTTTATTTCCACTTAACAGGCAAAGCATTTTTTGCCTTACCTGGAACTTCAGATGCCCATACTCCCAGATATACCTGATTAAGATTTTCTTCTATTTCAGGGAGGTCCTCCTGTTTGCTTTTCTGCTAAATTAAAGATAAACTCAAAACTGCAATTAATTGATTGTTTTTAACTCTAAATTCCATTTTGCTTTCTTAAATGTTGCTTCTCACCCTAATAAAGTTTTCAGAGAATTTGGCATGCATAAAAATTTATGCATTCATATTTGTTTTCCCAATTTGTACTTTAAAGGTTTCAGAAAGAATGCCTCTTTTTTCTTTTCTCTTTTTTCTTGGTGGCCAGTAGCTCCCACATCTGTAACAATTTCTTTTCTCTCTGATTTAAGACCGAATAAGTTGCTCCTGTATCCACTAAAATTTCACTTTATTTCCTCTAGTCCCTAGTTTTAATTTAACCAGTGGATCTGCTAGGGTAGATTCCCCAGGTCCCTCTCAGTCCAGTTCCAATTCAGTCACCCGAGCCAGCTCATGGCACTTTCCCCCCCAGGGCAGTCTCACTTCCAGCGTCCAAACTCTCCATAGCATGCACAGCGATCCAGTCCCACAGAAGAGCCCACTCCCCCACCTCTGCCTGACATTCCTCCTCCACCAGTTTCAAAGCAACCACTGCAGCCGTGGCTATAAAACGACCCAGCTTTTTCTTTTTCACCTGTTCCCTATTCCTATACGCTCTCCATGCTTCCTCTTTCACTCCCATCCACATTTATTCAACAACCCCTCAGTCTCGTCTGTCAACATGTCTGTTCCCACTTGTTTGCCTGCCCCAGCACCCATCCCATGCTCAAACACAGGAGAGAGCTCCCCTCCTTTCCCCCTTGGTTTTCCTTTTTTGTTTTTTCTCACAGCTGCTCACCCTGCTCTGCAGGGGCTGCAGATGCCTGCCTCTGCAACAGCACTTCTGTTTTAACCCTTTCTTAACTCTGAATGTGAATGCGCTGCTTGTTGCCAGTGACAGCAATCTCTTCTCCCTTATCAATATCAGATAGGACAGATGTAGAGGGTGCTCCCCTCTGTATGTGATACATAATTTTGCAACCTATCTTCCTGATTACTGTTTTTTAACTTTAAAAATATTTCCCCAGTATCATAGGCTGAACAACATCTCTCCATCTTAACTTTCAGTTTTTCCCTGTCCTTTTCCAAAGCCAAAATTAAGGGATCTGGTGGAGCTATATTAATTTTGCATTCAGTCTGTCACTCCACGTGGTTTCTTAAAGTGAAAAATATATCTGCATACATTATTTCATGCCATTTTCCTTATGGCCTCAAAACAAGATTAATTGTAACAATGTATTATAGTTCAGAGTTCCATTTTTAGGCCATTTTTCCTGATCTTCTAAAGTATACAAAGGCCACTATCGGTTACAATATTTTACCAATGTTTTCTTATTTACTGAGCCCCCAGGAGACCCTCCAAGTTCTTTCCAGTGTGCCAAAATGCACCCTAAAGGACTCTTTTTCATGATCTCGTCACTCTGCTGATTTTCCATTATCTCTCACTCACACACACTAGGGATCCCACAGACACACTCCACAGAGTTACGACACTTGAAACAGAGACAGAGACTAAAATTCTATCAAACAAACTACAATTAATAACACAGTTATAACATCCTGTCACCGATACCAAAATCACAAGACCAAAATCCTTAATGTAACAAGCCACAAAAAAGATCAAATACCAACAAGATCCAAAACCATTTCCACAAGACACCCCCTGCGTCTTGCAGGACCCAAACCACAAGAAGCCCCCAGCCCCCAGCTTTTTGTGGGTGCATACCAGTAAAATCCAAAACGTTTTCTACAAGATGCCCACTGCATCTTGCAGGACCCAAACCACAAGAAGCCCCCTGCTTCTTGTGGGTGTATACCAAACAGATGCTAGCAGCCGGGTATACGCCTTTACCTACGAGATTTCCGATCTTGATTTACAGAAGGCTCCCAAACCTTGCATACGCTTACCAAACCAACCCAATTACCAATTTAGTCTTTATGCAAGATGCACTGCAGCTTATCCAACTTCAGTGACAACCACGCCAGCCACTCCAACTTCAGAAACAGGCACTGAGGCTACTCCAACTCCAGCGACAGGCACTGTGGCTACTACAACTTCAGTGAGAGACACTACAGCTATTCCAACCCCAGCGAGAGACACCGTGGGTACTCCAACTCCAGCGAGAAACACTGCGGCTACTCCAACCCCAGCAGCAGCCACTGCAGCTACTCCAAACACAGTAACAGCCCCTGCAATACTCCAAACACAAGAACACGCAATGCAGCTACTCAAACTCCAATGACAGGCACTGAAGCTACTCCAACCCCAGGGACAGGCACTGTAGCTACTCCAACTCCAGTGACAGCACTGCAACTGCTCCACCTTGAGTGACAGGCACTGCAGCTACTCCAACTTCAGCGACAGGCACTGCAGATGCTCCAACTCCAGCAACAGACAGTGCAGCTGCTGCAGCTCCAGCAAAAGGCACTGCAGCTACTCCAAATCCAGTAACTGCCACTGCAGCAACTCCAACTCCAGTAACAGGCACTGCAGCTACTTCTACTACAGTGACAGGCACTGCAGCTATTCCAACTCCAGCAAGAGGAACTGCAGCTACTATAACTCCAGTGAGAGACACTGCGGCTACTTCAACCCCACTGAGAGGCACTGCAGGTACTCCAACCCCAGCGAGAGACACTGAAGCTACAACTCCATCGACAGCCACTGCGGTTACTCCAACCCCAGAGGCAGGCACTTCAGCTACTGCAACTTCATCGACAGGCACTGCAGCTACTCCATGCCAGCAAGAGGCACTGCAGCTACTCCAACCCCAGCGAGAGACACTGTGGCTACTTCAACCCCAGCGACAGGCACTGCAGGTACTCCAACCCCAGTGACAGGCACTGTAGCGGCTCCAATTTCAGTGACAAGCACTACAGCTACTCCAACTTCAGCAGCAGCCACTGTGGCTACTCCAACTTCAGCAGCAGCCACTGTGGCTACTCCAACCCTAGCGAGAGACACTGCAGCTACTCCAAACCCAGCAGCAGACACAGTAGATATTCCAAACACAGTGAAAGCCACTGCATATACTCCAATCCCAGGAACAGGCACTGCAGCTACTCCAACTTCAGCAACAGACACTGCAGCTACTCCAACACCAGAGACAGATATTGTAGCTACTTCAACTTCAGCGACAGGCATAGCAGCTACTCCAATTCCAACGAATATCACTGCAGCTGCTTCAACTCTAATGAAAGGCTCTGCCAATGCTCCAAACCCAGTGACAGCCACTACAGCTACTCCAACTCCAGGCACTGCAGCTACTACAACCACAGCGATAGGCCCTGCAGCTACTCCAACTACAGCGAGAGGAACTGTGGCTACTCCACATCTAGCGTCAGCCGCTGCAGCTACTCTAATTCCAGCAGCAGGAACTGCAGCTACTCCAACTCAAATAACATGCACTGCAGGCATTCCAACTTCAGCGAAAAGAACTGCACTTACTCCAACCCCACCTACAGGTACTGCAGCTACTCCAGCCCAAGTGACAGGCACTGCAGATACTCCAATCCCAGCAGTAGGCTCTGCAACTACTCCAGCTCCTGCGACAGGCACTGCAGATACTTCAACTCCAGTGACAGGCACTGCAACTACTCCAACTTCAGCAACAGACACTGCAGCTACTCCAACCCTAGAGACAGACACTGCTGCTATGCCAGCTCCTGCAACAGGCACTTCAGCTACTCCAACCCCAGTAACACGCACTGCAGCTATTCGAGCTCCAGCGACAGGCACTGCAGCTTTTCCAATTCCAACTCCAACAATAGGCACTGCAGCTACTCAAACCACAGCAATAGGCACTGCAGCTACTCCAGCAAGAGGAACTATGGCTACTCCAACCCCAGTAACACGCACTGCAGCTATTCAAGCTCCAGCGACAGGCACTGCAGCTACTCCAACTCCAGCAAGAGGAACTGCAGCTACTCAAACCACAGTGACAGGCACTGCAGCTACTCCAGCTTCAGTGACAAGGACTGCAGCTTCTCCAATTCCATCAATAGGAACTGCAACTAGTCCAACTCCAGTGAGAGACACTGCAGCAACTCCAACCCCAGCAGCAGGCCCTGCTGCTACTCCAACTCAAGTAACATGCACTGCAGCAACTCCAACTCCAGCGACAGGCACTGCAGCTACTCCAACTCCAGCGCTTGCCACTGCAGCTACTCCAACTCCAGTAACACACACTGCAGCTACTTCAATTTCAGCGACAGGAACTGCACCTACTCGAACCACAGCAAGGGACACTGAGGCTACTCCAAATCCAGTGACAGGCACTGTACTTTCTCCAACTCGCAGGCACTGCAGCTACTCAAAACACAGAGACAGGCATTGCAGCTGCTTCAGTTTCAATGACAAGCATTACAGCTACTCCAACTTCAGCCACAGCCATTGCGGCCACTCCAACTCCAGCGAGAGCAACTGCGGCTACTCCAACACCAGCGACAGGCACGGCAGCTACTCCAACCACAGCAACAGGCACTGCAGCAACTCCAACCCTAGTAACACACACTGCAGCTACTCCAACACCTGCAAGAGACACTGCAGCTACTCCAACGCCAGCAGCAGGCAGTGAAGCCACTCCAACTCCAGCGACAGGCACTGCAGCTACTCCAACTCCAGCGACAGGCACTGCAGCTACTCCAACCACAGCGACAGGCACTGCAGCTACTCCAACCCCAGCAACATGCACTGCAGCTACTGCAACCCCAGCGAGGGGCACTGCAGCTACTCCAACTACAGCTACAGACACTGCAGCTACACCAGATCCTGTGACAGGCACTTCAGCTACTACAGCAACAGGCACTGCAGCTATTGCAGCTCCAGCGACAGGCACTGCTGCTACTCAAGCTCCAGTGACAGGCACTGCAGCTACTCCAACTCCAGCGACAGGCACTGCAGCTACTCCAGCTCCTGCAACAGGAAGTGCAGCTACTCCAACTCCTGTGACAGGCACTGCTGCTGCCCTAACCCCAGCGAAATGCACTGCAGCTACTCCAACTCCTGTGACAGGCACTGTCGCTACTCGAACTGCAGCAACTGGCATTGCGGATCCTCCATCTCCAGCGACAGGCACTGCAGGTATTCCAGCTGCAGTGACTGCACTGCAGGTACTTCAGCTGCAGCAACTGCACTGCAGGTACTCCAGCTGTAGCAACAGGCACTGCAGCTACTCTAACCCCAGCGACAGGCACTGCAGCTACTGCAACTCCAGCGACAGGCACTGCTGCCACTACACACAAGTTATGTGACAGAAACTGGTACAAAGCAAGCCATCGTCATATGTGAACAGACTAGAAATACTAGAGACATGTAGAGGCACCAGTGGTCAATGAATTCTTTTGCCAACCTCAGGTACAATGCCAGCTTTTGAGTTCTTCTATTCACATCTGGTTCAACTCTGCAAAATAGAAATACCTTGTCAATAGTGAAGATGGATGTAAGAAAAACAATAACTCAGGAGGCATCCTGGAGAAAACGCATCGTATTATTATGCACTCAAAGTATTGCTCACTCAACCTAAGCTACTCTCGTAACTATCAGAACACCTAGCACTTTTCATCCTCCATTGTAATGGAGGATGGTCTCAAATACCGGAACTTCAAATTTAAAGTTTCTAAAGTATTCTGAGAACAAATGATATGAATGTAAGGATAAGGTACATTTATTTTGTTTGTATTGTCGAATGCCTCCACCCTTCTCTATACAGAGATTCAAATATTGATTAACTGACTTTTCTGAAGAGAAATCTCTACATATATCTGGTAAGCACAACATTTTTCACATCATGTTTGATTTACAATGTCACTTTCAAAATGCTAAGAGAGTAATGGGTGCAGAACTCAAAGCAAGAATGTAGAATATTTCTACTCCATTTTTATATAAAAATAAATAGAAGCACAGATTCTTCATGTGATACTTCTATTTGCAGCAGACATTTTATATTGTTGTTGTTGAATTTAAAAAGTAAAATTTGCTGTATTATAAAATCATATTCAGAAAAGAGGTTAAAACAATATTACCAAACAAATCACGTAAGAGGGCATAGCTTTACAAAGTATGTTACATTTATGGAAATTCAACCTGATACTCCAGCTCTTCGTCCCCAAAGAAAGTAAAGAAAGCAGCAGTTTAATTTGCCCTCTCACCTATTACATAATTTTAATGTAACTTCTGCAGAGCTGCTCCTCGCTGCTGGGTGAAAAAGTACGGAGGCAGACTCTACATGGAAAGCTTTTATTACGTTTGCAAGATTCTGGCAGCATTTTTTACCTGTGTATTCCACTGTACTGAGTGCCAATTTCCAGAACTTCTAAGGAAAGAGGATTCCCATGGATTTCTAAACTTGTTTATTGAATAACAAACCCTAAGGACTTTCACATGGCATTTCCTGCAGTGAGTCAAGTATCCTTCCCAAAAACATAAGCAATCATTCAAATCTATAGTCTTGAGAATTTTGAGGAATGTTTGAACAAGTTTTACCCTTAGAAAACTATGAATATTAAGTCAGGTTTTTATTCAGTCACAAAAACAAAACAAAACAAAACCACAATATCTCTTTTCTTAGCCTTCAGCAGCCTCATATGTAAAGATCTCTGGACCTCACCTGAACAAGAAGGCCTTGTCACCACTGCAGCATTGGTCAGTTTTCAGTAAATTTTGCTCTGAGAAAGAAAATCATTAGATTGTTTCTACAATCCTAATGAGAAAAGAGACTTAAGCTATCTATTATGTGAAATGAAATATTTGTCTTTAACTAGTTTATGCACTTATTTGACACTATTCCTGACACATACTAATGTAAATTCTCAGATAAATTTCTCCAGTAGCTTCAACTGAGACCGTTTCAGTTATTAGTTTGTGCAATCTCCCCTATTTCTGATATAATCATTATCCTATATGACCAGACTTAATGTTTATATAGCATACAGATGTAATATGTGACAAGTCCTTATAGAGAATGCATTATGCCCTGAGTCATATCCAAATAAAATTCATTAATTCCATCTGGTAAAGATGCTTTCTGTTCATTCTGGCAATGAAGGTTTTAAATAATCATTCTCTGGATTATTATTATTGTGTGACTGGCATGTCATCAATACCAAGTGATAAACAGAAAATTATGGTCTATGTTGACATGTGACATGTGACATGACACTATGTTTTTTGTGACAAATTCAGAGACTTGTCCTGAGTGCTAGGAATTACTTAAATGTTAGTTTATAGAAAAGAGCAAATAAAATTCAAGTTTTCATGTCAATGATAATTCATTCATTTGAGGATTATTCTCTGTTTTTTTGGAGGGAATGTTCATGGTGATATTGTTTGGAGGCGGTCACACTAATAAGCCAATATATTACCCATACTAATTTTAAGGCTTGAACCTTGTGGACAATTTTGTGTATTTGCCCGTTTGCTTCTGCAGTGGCCAGATTGCCTGGCTTAAGTTATTTTAGCCGTTTCATGCATGAGAGAACAGAAACTTCTACATATTTAAATAAATAAATGAATAAATAAATACTCTATCCTCTATCATTCCCAGATTGATTTTGCATCCTCAAAGACAGAATAAACTTACAAATCTCCCAAAGTAATATGAAATAGATCTGAGTTCAAATTTCAGATACAAAGGAGAAAAAGCAGTAATAGTTGTATCTCCTTTCATGAGGTCAGTTATTATAGTTTCCTTGAATTTTTAATTTGCATATTCTAACAGAATGTGTCAAGATAAAGGCAAGACTGGTTCTAGTCCTTGATCAACTGCTATTGACGGATGCAAAGCCAATAGGAAAAAGGCTGAAAATAAAAAGTGAACTCACAACAATTTCACAAAAAAGCCCACCTCTTTGCTGACATTCATAAGAAGAGACTGCTGAGAAGTTATTTTGTTACGAGTGTATATTTCGACAGGCAAACTACATTCTCTTCTATGCTGTTGAAGTAACCTAGAAACAAAAATTAAAAGGGGACATAGAGATTAAAGCCAGTGCCATGCAAATACTAGTGCAGAAAAAGGAATACTGGCAAGTACTCAGTAGACATAACTGCCTAAACAGTGGCCCCCTAGGATCCATTCAAACCCCTGTTAATGGCAACAGGATCGCAGTTAGATCAATGTACTACTTTCTAGTGCTGCAGATTTATTTTTTTTTCACCTCCCTGTATTTGCCAGGCATGCAAGACAGTAGTGTGCTAGTCTACATTAAACTTGGTGTTACTATCAGAGGTAGGAAACTAACCACTATCTCCTTGGTCATCCAAGACTCTCTGGATAACAGTTGTCTTGCATTCCACTCCTCCATTCTTTTTACCCAAATATACACATGAAAAAGAACTTCATTCAGGTGTCCCTGCAGAAGCAGCAAGAAATAGTCAGATGCACTTCCACTTGGTGTAGAACCTGTATTAATAGAATTCATTTTCTGATATCACGGGTGTGATGTGGAGGGAACATTTATCAGACAGGAATTTGTTTTAAGCCCAAAATGTCATATTTGGAAAGAACTGAGTGACTTTGAACTTATACATCTTCCTCTCTGCCTTCTCTTTGCAAAGGCTGTTTTCCTTCAGTCATATCAGTAGTCTTTGAAAAGTCAATATAGGGGGCTTGGGGTTGGTTTGATTTTGGGGTTTTTTATTTAGCAATTTTAGACTTGTTTTTAGATTATTAACTTTGTCAGGAGCTTTTAGGCTTTGTGCTATCTTTCACCATTATGGCTGAACTTTAATTTTGACATTTTCTATTAAGTTACTTTTGAATAAAATCCTACTCAATGTCTTTGACATGCAAGTAAGTTCTGTATTAATTTAAATAGCACATACAGCACTTATCTTCTGTTCAGATCTACACACAGGGACTAATACAAACCGTTAGGTATAGAGACAATAAATATAGTTTATATACTAAGCTTTCTTTGTATTTACAGAGGCAGTTAGGTGAATTTTCACAGATTAAGTTTGTTAATATTGTCACAATAGCTCCTAATGAATTTCAGGCAGGGGGGAGGGCAGGACATGACATAATAAATACATATTAAGACACAAAGCTTTATTTTAAACAGGTATTCAAATTTGAAGACTAATGACAAGCCTCTTGGCTTCTAAGGATTTCACTGACAGGGTTGCAAACAATGGAACAATCATCAGTTTTTGTGTCCCAGCACCCACTCTTTGTAGACCAGGTAACAAAAAGTCTATCTATCCTTTCACAACTATTTCAGGCAAGGGTCAAGGAAGAGATGACCCCAGATATCATCACATGAGATGACAAATGAAGAATGATTTACAACTGTGCATCTGTTATGAACTCTCAAGTATAGTGGATTATTCATCAGTCTCTCACTTAAACACTAGCTCAAGCTCTTTCTTCATCATAAACCATGGAAGTAAGAAATGTTATTCCCCTGGTGCTGCATTTGGAGTGCTGGAAGAAAACACTCCTTAGCTATATCATAAGTCTGCAATTTGATCAATCCTCTACTTTCCTGTAAGCAGCAATTAAACATTCATATTGATACTAAAGTCTGACATATCTGAGGGTATAAATCAGCATTTGGTATCATGCAGCTATCATTGAACAGTTTACAGATTCCACCAGAGCATGTTACACCAGTGACTCACATTTTGAAGATCTATGCATTATCACAAGGATTATACAGTTGTTTAAATAAAGCCTATGTCTATTACAAAATACCCACTTATGTGCCATAAGATGTAATAATTTGTTTAGAAATAACTATTTGGTCCTTTTTTTTCCCCTCTCCCCAGACAATTTTGCATTCAAGCACTCCTTTACTTGAGTTGGAATAGACAGTTGGTCTTCATGAACAACAGAACTACTCTATTTTCAACACATGGACAAGCTTCCAGCCCTCTCTTCATGCATCAAAAAGAAAAGCACCTTGATAGGCATGTGTGAAATTTCTCCTAGACACAATGTCACTCAGACTGCCTCAAAGGAAAAAATTTATACCAATAATGTCAATAACCATGAGAAGGAAAGGAAAATTAAACTTTCTTGAGACAGTACAAACGATGAAAAAAGTTATTTGAATGTTCCCAAAAATCTTAACAGCAACAAAAAGAAGTGTTAGAGAGAGATTGAGAAGTGGATCATGGTCTTCTAACCCCCAAAACAACAAGAACTTTAAGGTTAGGTAAAAGCATGCATATTTCCCTGGCTTTTTCAAAATAGTTCAAGAATATTAACCAGAAATGCACTTTCAAGTTCTAATGCTGGGAAAATACATGTGCTAAAGCTTTTTCTTCATTAATAAAGAAATAGGCAAATAGATACAGAAAGACAAACCAGCAGAAAGAACTTTTTAGAATCACTGTGCTTGTACTTGGTGCCATGCTGGCGCATTTATTTAAGGATTTGGGTTTTTTCCACTTTAAAGTAAATACTAATAGTAGTTCAAAATTAGACCAAGACTAAGTGTATATTCAGAACTCAGGCAAAATTCTTACCACAGAATGCTCACGTGCGAGAAATTTCAGCATTTCTTTCATTTTAATTTCATATTCTTCTAAATCACTTATCATTTATAGATGTCCTACCTCAAACTGTCAGCACTGTATTACAGTAATAATAAAGTGACTTATTGCTGACCCGTTATCTCTGAAGTTCCAGAATGACACAGAAGGGCTGAAAAATGGAAGTTATTATACCCAACTGTCTTACGTGAGAACAGATCAGACTTCTACAAATTATCAATTCTCTCTTTTTTTTTCAATAAAGCAATCATCATCTAATTTATTTGTTCATAAATCAGTTCATGACTGTTTCACATTTTTATGCGCATATGAAGAAAAGGTCAATTAAGTAATAATAGGAAAAATTATTTAAAATGTGTATCACACATGGCACAAAAGTGGTTAGTTGAAGAAGATAAGCAGCAACTGGGTAAAAATATTTTTTTTCATTTTTAAAGCAGGAATGAATCTATAGATGCAAAAGCCAGAAAACCGTATATCAACTCTGAAACAAAAAGACAAATCCGTATTATCTCTATGTTAGTAACAACTTTGACTACTGAATTTTAGATATTTAAATAGCATCTTAATACAACGTAACTTCAATCATACCTTGTGCTGTTGAGATGAGCAGTTCTCTGAGCAACAGCATAACAAACATGATATAACTTCATATTGCAAGGATTTTGCTAGGTGCCTACTTACAGTTAGTTTCTCTTTTTGACATGTAATTCTTTATAGGTTACATGAAATGCATTTGAGAAAAAGTTAGGTGCCATCAGTTCACATGGTTTAAAAAACTAAAGTTATATTAGGAACAAGTCCAGATTAAAATAATAATTTTTGTTTAAATTTTCATGCACATATTCACCTGATCAGTTTCCCAAATGCTCATTTTATATATATATATAACTCAAAGAAATTTCTCTTACACTTACTCTCAGAAAGGGCTTTACTTGTGAAAACCATTACTTTGCAAACTTGGCATACGACAGCAATGTTCCTGTATGACTGTATTTGCCAGGCTTTTAGCTGCCTTATTACCCAGCTGGACCTTTTGGATGGTAGAACTTTATGGTTTGCCCAAAACGTTAATTACTGTGGTACTGCTAATTGAATTACCAAATCCCCAGGCATTCCACAAAACTGGTCTGTTTTCACCACTGTATTCAATTAAACTTCTAATAATACCTTCTATATGGATTATTATTATTTCTAATTTGCAAGTCCCTGTTTTATCTTCCTTTACCATCCCATTCCAATAATTTTTCACCCTATTATCAGTAGTGGTACTACTGCTGTCATTTATAAACACAAGAGAAATAAAATTAATTCTCGGTCTCCCACTGAGACTGTTGCTTATTTTCCAGTGTTAATTACCAATTTGTCATTTCAAAGACATCTTTAGGAGATGACAGTCATGACTGTGCCTTACTACAGAAACAACTTGTCTAGAACTTTATCACAACTGAATTCTGCACTCTATGCAAGTATACCCAGTTGAAATGAATAATTAGCTCATCATGCACAGAAACACAGTCAGAGTTCAAGAGAAGGTAAAGCGGAAAAAGCAAACCTTAGCTCTCACCACAAACCATGAAATGCAACATCACACATCACACTGTTTTTTGAATGAGCATTGATATCCTGTAACACTAGCACTTCAAGGCTACCTATTATACTACTATTTTCAAATAGCTTCTCCATTCCCCAAAAATTAAGTATTCCAGCCCTTAAGCACCAGGTCAAATTGGAATATTGTGCTGTTTGTGTCTTCAAACTAAAGTTCACACAGAACGTACGTTGAATTGGACTCTTTTGTCCACTTGCTCTCCAGAGCAATATTCATGCTAATTTTAAATGTAAAGCCTGAATTTTCTGTTAGAACAGAAGTCACAAAAGGTAATACCCTCTCCACTAAGTAATTTGTAATTAGTCCAAGCATAATCAGTGTCTCTACTAAAAGATTCTAATCAAATATACCAGACATTGTGCCATTATATTTTAATAGAACATTACTTCCATTGAGATATTTATTTATACTTTACTTCTTTGGAGGAGAGATTTAAAGCAGCCCTGCGGAGAAGGACCTGGGGGTGTTGGCCGACGAGGAAATGAACATGAGCCAGCTTCAGTGTGTGCTCACAGCCCAGAAAGCCAACTGTGTCCTGGGCTGCATCAAAAGCAGCAAACAGCAGGTCAAAGGAGGTGATCCTGCCCCTCTACTCTGCTCTTGTGAGACCTCACTTGGAGTATTGTGTGCAGTTCTGGTGTCCTCAACATAAAAAGGACATGGAACTGTTGGAACAAGTCCAGAGGAGGGCCATGAGTATGATCAGGGGATGGAAGCACCTCCCGTATGAAGATAGGCTGAGAAAGTTGGGGCTGTTCAGCCTGGAGAAGAGAAGGCTGCATGGAGACCTCATAGCAGCCTTCCAGTATCTGAAGTGGTGCTATAAGGATGCTGGGGAGGGACTCTTTGTTAGGGACTGTAGTGATAGGACAAGGGGTAACAGGTTAAAACTTAAATCAGGAAAGTTTAGATTGGATATAAGGAAGAAGTTCTTTACTGTAAGGGTGGTGAGGCACTGGAATGGGTTGCCCAGGGAGGCTGTGAATGCTCCATTCCTGGCAGTGTTCAAGGCCAGGTTGGACAGAGCCTTGGGTGACATGGTTTAGTGTGAGGTGTCCCTGCCCATGGCAGGGGGGTTGGAACTAGATGATCTTAAGGTCCTTTCTAACCCTAACTATTCTATGATTCTATGCACAACATGCAGAAATAAACATAGGCCAAGCTGCTAGACCTATCATTGACAGAATGATTGCTTCAGTCATCAGTTTAGTCCACAGACCACATAGCTTCTGGATAAAAGTTCATTTTCACTACATCTCTGTGTCCATAATTTAATTCAGTCAATATTTATTGCTACACTTCCACAGGGAAAATTAGCTTACACGACATCAACAAAATTTGTAGAGAGTCAGTTTATTAAATAGACTGGGACTGGAGTTAGTAAATTGTCTTGCAACATTTCCCACAAAATACTCCTCTGCAGTGCAGAAGAGAAGTATACTTTACCTTTAACTACTAGTTCATGGCGTTAAATTGCTACCTGCTTTTTCTGTTGGCCTGTCTATGAAGCATAATATATAAATATGAAAAAACGTATCTTATGAAGTCACACAACATGCCTGTCGGCATTTACAACACTCCTATATAGCTAGTGTGCAGCAGCAGTCCACCATTCTTCAGAATTTCTCGTTACCATTGGGAAGTCTTTGACCACCTTGGCACTCCAGAAACAGATGCATTTGAGCTTTCTCCCCACATACAGTTTTGCACATATTGACACCAAATATCCATTCCCTCAAATGCAAGCAGATACCACTGCAATAGAGCTATCATCTGTCACGTATTTCTTCACTCTGGCAATATACGGACAACACCTTGTATAAATTCAGATTTAGCATTTCCAGTGTATTGGCCAGCTAAGAAAAAACTAATTACCTGAACTGGGATTTAAAAGTTTTCCTGCACTGTTCAGTTTGACTATGACTGCTCATCTTCAAGTGCTGCTTCATATCACGGCTGGTTTTCAACTAAATATTTTCATCCTAGTAATTTGTGAAGCACACAAAAAGAGCTGACAACACTAAGTGCTGCAGAAGCAAGCTTACCGCTCTAAAGCCAGACATCATGCTTTATCTGTAACATGAGACACATGATCTTTAACAGCAGAATTTGAAAAGGGAAACTCAACCTATTGCACAAACACAGGGGATAAATACAGTTTCATTCACAGGAAGCAGGGCTTGTGGGAACCAGCATATCCCTTTATCTTCCCAACAAATAGTCAAGGGTTGAAAGGAAGACAGAGGACAAAGATTAATTCTTATTTTGCTTACTCCTGCAGCCTACTGGCTAGCTTCTATATACTCTTCATGGAGAACTTAAAACTTCAAAAGGTTAAAAGAGGCTAAAGATATACGGAATGTATACAAATCAGATTATTTCATTCAGACCTAACCAAAGCAAAAGAAAAACCAAAAACCTTAGAAGATTCAGATCATTATCTAATAAGCACTTAGCTCCAGTTTTCAATAATTTAATGGACTCTGTATCAAGACAGACTGTGATATGGCCAGAATCTAACAGGACTTTGAGGAAGAAAATTGCATACATAGGCTAAGAGGGACGCAAGTCTGAGATTTAAACTTCTTCTACTGCTTCAGACTTCCTTTCTGTCTTAAAGTCACTTCAGATTTTATCCAGGATTCACTGCAATATTTAAAAGCTAAAATTCAAACATGAAAGTGAAATGCTTCAGAGAACTAAAGAAAGCCAAGACAAACAGAAATCATTCCATACATAGCTTTGATCTTTGTCACACTGAAATACACTTGCCCCGTGCACACAGAAATCCATGTGAGGTAAGCAGAAGAGCTTACCCTCCAAAAGACAGCTTCTTGTCATCAGCTTGAATTATATAAATAATCCCATCTCCTTTCCCTCAGTCTTGTCACACACTCAGGGTCCTGAATAGCTGAATGACCCTTATCCAACAGAGGAAGAGTCTCCTCCTCTTGTCTTTCAGAATCTAGTTCAAACATTCTTCAAGGCATAGTTTGTTAGT
Organism: Pezoporus wallicus; assembly: GCF_028554395.1. NCBI lineage: Eukaryota > Metazoa > Chordata > Aves > Psittaciformes > Psittacidae > Pezoporus > Pezoporus wallicus. The sequence goes on from NW_026637266.1 coordinate 2,811,904, forward strand.
GCTAATATAATCATCCATGGAGAATGCACAGTAATTTAAAAGCTACCCTCATACATGTGGATTCTCAAAAATAAGTATTATACAACAATTTCTCCTTCTCTTGCAGCTCATTCCAATATCAAATTCTCCTGGGCACCTATAGGGATTTGCAAACTTCTTATTGAGTGTACATATTTGTGAGCATCTATTTTTTTTCTACCTATTACAAAGTTTTTAACTAAGATTAAACTTTTCATCAAATACCTAGACAGAGAGGAGTCCCTGGCTATTTAGGTAATCAAAATTAATGGAAGAAACATATTTAAAATACAGTGAGAATCTGTCTCATTTCCTCAGTTGTTTGTCATATACACATTCTCCCACATCACCAGCACTGGGAGAGACTAAACATATCAGGGAGTGAAAACTGTTCATATCTTTGTCAATGTATAAATGCAGAATGCATAATTTTAATATTTTTAATAGAATAGTATGCATTATATAAAGAAAATTCTGAGTCTTATGTGTATTCTAATGCAACCACAAGAAACTGGAATTAGAGCCTTACTGTGAAAAACTGTAGATGGACAAATAACAGTACAGTTCCTATAAAGAATTCATAATGCTATGTGCCAATTATGCAATTAGTTATGCACAGCCATAACTCAAGGAACACTGACTGAGTAATGATTCCAACATCTGTTTCTGCAATCAAACCCAAAGTATTTGATGACAGACAACAAGCTGCTATACCATCCAACGAGGGAAAAATAATTTCCCAGTCTTTTCTGAACTGAAGCAAATTAATAAAATCCTCTTTAAAACACTTTCATGATTATTTCCCAAGAGACCACAAAGCATTCATGCACCGAGAGTTTGATTTAGAAGGATTCTACTAGCTAGCACTCTTCCAAATGCAATCACAGAATTCTCTAGCATAGAAGCTAATTATATGAAATATTGGTAATTGTGACCCTTATGCTACTGAATGTCAAAGGGAGTTCTACTTAGTTTATATTTTACTGGAACCTCATGCTCACATGAGCAATGAAAGAACAATGACAACTTGTTACAACTGTGACTATGAAAAGAGAACCAAAGCACCCCCAGTTACTCATCTGAAGGCGAGCTCTGCTTTCCAGGACATGATACTTCCAATCTCTAGCATACTGTGATACTTCATGGGGAATTTGTTTGCGGACACTGCTAACACAGTCAAGTCTTTCCAGTACTACAGCCTTTACGCTCCACATTTGATGTTCTGATGTTAAAGTCTATCAGACTTTATAATGAAGAAAGGGCTTTCCAGAGGGAATCTTTTTGTATTGCCTTTTTTTTTTTTGTAGGTACTTTTTGAGCTGCCACCTTTTTGAACAGAAGTCTATGATAACGCAGTAATTAGCATAACAGTATAATTAGTAATAATAGTATAAGTTCTTGCTAAGAAGCAAGAAGATCGCTGTGTGATCTCTCCTGATTAAACAAACCAACTAAACAGAAAGATTCTCTTTTCTGTAGTGATTTCCATCAGGAAATTCCAGCCTCAGCAATGACAGAAGATCTGTGTCATAATGTGAAGAGTCTCTGCAGCTATGGACTTTAGTGACTTTAACAAGAAAGATCATTAATCAGACTATTTATTGCTGTATTTATAGCCTGCCAAAAAATAATGTAATCACTACTCTGCAGATCAAGCTTTTTCAGTAAGACCATTTTAACACTAACGTGTTCACATCATATCAACTATGGTCAGTCAATTTCCGTAACTTTTTAAATGTATAAATTCTTTAGCACCTTTCATGGGGAATTGTGTTAGTGGATTAGTGCTGTGCCTGATGATGTCTGAGACAACTCACAAAATTTTACAGTATGCAATTACCCAGTAGGCTTCATATACAGAAACTACATGCTTACTTCTGTCCTACAGGTTGGTTTACATCATCAGTCACAAGGGTTTGAATTTAAGCTAATTCATCCCTTCTTCCTCCAACCTCTCATCACCAACCCCATACACGTCACCTGCTTTACCCTTTCAAAATAGAGTTTACACAAAGCCCTAAGTCAACCTATCATGTTAGGTATTTCCTTGCTTTCCCTGTTCCCTCCTAAGTCAGGATCCTCAATTGTGCAAAGCCATTTGCTATGATTTTATCCAAATTAATTCAAAATACCTTTTTTTTTGTCCCAATAAACACACAACAGAACTACCCAAAAAAATAAGACTTTCAGACTTTCAAGTGTGACACATCTGAAATACAAGCTGACACAATTTCTGTTGCAAGACAAAGCTAGTTTGTGTATATAAGGACCCACCAAAGATTTTTCCTTTATCTTTTTTATACTATTGTTGCTTTTTGCATACATTAGTCTGCTACTCTTCCAGCATTTACAAATTATCTCTTTTCAATTAAAGTAAATGAAAGAAAGATAAGGAATCAGGGATGGAGCATTACCAGACATCTGAAGACAGCATTTTAAGGGCACATTTTTTTTACAAAATAAGAGAACAGTGAAATGCAAATAGCTTACTTCAGAATTGTTAAGTGCCTTGACAACACAAACACACCAGGTCTCCCCTTTTGTCTTCTAGCTCCTTGTTTAGCAACTCCAACCTACAGACAGATATAGAACCACATCAGTGTGCAGTGTGATCACTGCAGCGACTGCTTTGGTCATTAAAGAGTACCTTAGAGCCATGTCTTCATGACTCTCATGCTTCTGAACTCAAAGGAGCTTTGCCCTTTCTCATAGTCTGTCCTGCACCACAATCTACAGTTGAGTGAATCCAGTCTATGTATTACTGGGAAGATAATTAAGCACAATTCTGCGCTTATCCAAACCTTGCTGTGACTGACAGGCTTGTATACATCAGACACAGGGCTGAGATCTTCGAGTGCCTGTGGTTAAAAGCCAACAGATGTGCTAGCAGCATGCCAGCGTAATTCTGCTGAGGACAGCATTGCTATGTACAGAGCATGAAATTTTAGGGCACTCAGCCTAGCTTTCTGGGGGAAAACAGATCCTGACAAAGGATCTGTTGATAAAAGACCAGAAAGTCATGGGAGCCCATTCTCATACACTTTCTAACCTCAAATTGGAAAAATCTTTGTGCATTTAAATAGAAACAACATCTTCATCTCAAGGTATAAAAACATGCCAAAATACACTGAGAAGAAAGGAAAGAGAAAGCAGAACATGAACTATGCTAAAATAATTACACCCAAAAGCATGAGAAGTATGATCTTTTGATAACACAGCAAAATTTACCACATAAAAATAGTTTGGATTTTTTTTCCAAAGGATGCACTTGAAAGCTTTATAAATTAAACATGTTTACAGATAAAAAGTGTCAGAAAGCCTAAGCAGAAGGCTTATGAAAGACTAGCAGAGTAAAGCTATATATGCATGCCATGGAGTAAAGTTTTACTAAGTACAGCTAACAGAACCTTATTAATTTATCTCACAATTTTATGAGCTTTGCAGTAGGGAATCAGAAACCACTACCAGGTCTGGCTGTTTCACAGAACTACTTGTTCAGTTCAGAACAGTTTTCTATTGCTAGTTAATTACTCCATCCAAAAATTGCAGTAAGATGTACATTTTCCAGAAATGTTAAATTCTCAAGATAGTACCTCTCTTCCAGGCAGACAAGAAAGCAAGAGCTGTGGTAATTAGTTATATTCCATGACATTTTATTGCACTTAAAATTAACTCCTTGCAACTTAAAATACCTTAACTGCCAGAAAATCAGACCAATTTTTGCCTGCTATCCAACCTCTCTTAGTGTGAGCGTACAGAAACAGTTAAGAGTTCTATCCTTTCTCACTACGCTAGTGAGAAAGAGATTATACAAAGCCACAATAACTGTAACTGAAAAATACTCCAGTACTAACGTGGCTAATTAATCACAGACGAATACGTACATAAAACTTTGTTTTATGTATAAGCATTTTATATTATTTTATGTATAAACATTTTATATATTAACATTGGTTTGTCCATGAATGAATACAAATAAATACACCAAATATATATTCATATAGCTGCCTATTGGTACACCACATCAGTAATATACCACTACACACACTATTCAGCACATACTCTGGAACAACCAACGCAAAGTTCCAACCAATTATCGGCCATAATCTGATTGCTGTATTGATCAAACTGAATTGAAGCTTGAAAATGTGAGGGAAAAAATCTAACTGCTGGTTTTCAAACATTTGAGTTTCTTGCATATTTGTTAAAGTCCTGTTTATTAAAGATGTGTTAGGTAGTCACTCAAACATGGCAATGAAATATGCAAAAAAAACCTGAGCATCAGAGTAGATGAACCCTGCTTTGACATGCCAAGAGTCAAGCAGCTGGCTCTGGCTTAGGAGACATCTTGCAGAGGAATAATAATTTGATTTTATTTAGTTCAAAGCCTGATAAGTTTGATAAATAGATGATGCAATTTCCATTTCTAACACAAAGTAAAGCTAAATTGGAAAAATCAAAAGCCAATTTTGCGCATTAACTTTATGTTCATGCTTCAAAGCATAATACAATCTGAAGTTGACAGTGCTTATTTGACATACTTTTAATGTGTCCAGGGGAGCACAGAAAGATAAATCAGTATATTGATTTTTCAATGCATTAGATACCTGTCTGCTCCTAAGGACTTAGTTTCATGTGGCATTTTAGCTGCTTGAAAGCAGTGAACTACTCTCCTATCCCACTGTACCCCAAGTTACCCAACAAAGACAACACGCAGTTAAAGATTACAAACTTTCCATGAGTCTGGATCAAAGCTTACAAAAGTTTCACAATATCTTACTACAGACTCCACAGAGATGTCTCTAGGAAGCCAGGAAACAGCAATAAAACTGTTTTCCTAAGTCACTGATAGTCAAGCACAGCAGCACTTGAAGGAACAGAGGATGCAGTAAGTTAGGCTTGGTGGGTAAGGAGAAACACCTGAGCCAGTTCAACACAGCTACCGACATCCCCTCTGCTTTCAGTGGCATGCAATGACATTTTTAAGAACCAGCACTAACCTGCAACACTGCCATGTTTCTAGGCAACCTAGGGCCACTAATACAGTTTAGTGACACTTTTTACCCTGTGTGGAGTCCAAAGCCATACAGGTATGTGAAAGCAGCAAGAAACAGAATACATTTGTTTTACTCAGTTATGTGTATAAATAGGAGCAAAACAAAAACTGACAAATTAACAAGGCTCTAGTCTACAGACAGAAAGGACCTGTTGGGTTTGTATGTGCTCTTTTGATAAATTGCATATCTAAATTTGCAGATTTGATCAAACATCCTACCAGCTTTATGCAAGATAATTTGTCAAGTACAGAGCGTGAAAGCTGGTGGGAGATAAAAGCACATTAGCATTATTTAGCATTTTACTGCTTTACTGAGAAAACTCATTTGGTATCTTCCTTAACCACTGGGTCTCTTCAGGAAACTCATCCTGGAAAACAAAACATTCCTTTTCAGAGTTTGGTGGAGGTGGGGGACAGAGGGCAGAGACTGGATGATAGGCATGTTACTTATCAAGGGTTTTTTACATTCCCACCTAAGGTCCAGCAAAAACCAGATCCTAGTTTGCTAGTGATCAGGAAATTGTGGATACTTTTTTCCTTCCCTTCCTCCTCCCCAGGATGCTATGTCAATAATTTACATGCTATAAATATGTAACTGTCAAGTCATTTGAGGAAATCTTATCTACTCTTTCTACGAGGTTGATTCAACTGTCCACTGCTGAGGCTTTTATAGCATCAGCATTTGTGACATCCAACCAGACAGTAAGCAAATGCTGCCACTGGTGTACATTATTTACAAGCTGGGTGAAGGACAGAGCTTCCAACATTCATTTAGTTTTAGATTTGTTTTTAAGTTACAAAACTCTTTCAGCCACATTTTTTAAATCAAGAACTACATTTAATCTTCTACAGGAATTCACCATGCTTAGGGATTCAAATCTTCCATGTAAATAAAGATCAAGATTTGCTACCCTAAATACACTTTCACATAAAGTAAATGGGCAGAGCCCAACATAAGAGAAACACAGAACACTGAATACAATGAAGTTATGGGTGGGCAGTATGGGCAAACATTCTAATTGGCTAAAAATCCAGACTTAATTAAAACAGTATATGAAAACTAAAACAAAGGCTGCTATACAACTCATAGCAAGCCCAGCATTCACTCATGTAACTAATCCCTGTTATATTTTTTGTTGAGTATATTAACTGAAAATTGAATACTTCAGAGAAGCTGATTTGTGCTGCTTGAATCTGGGGAGTCGTATGAATTATTTACTATGTATTTGTTAAATTATTTTTCACTCTATCCCCCAAAGCCATTACCAGAAAAATATTTCAAGAAAGAATTTAAAAGGCTCTTCTTATAGATGAAATTAAAAAGTTTCATCCGCACAAGTATTTGATAAATAGAAAGTAATGAACTATTATTTAACTTCATCACAAGTGTCAGAGGCTTAAAATAACAACGTTTAATTAAGCTGATGTGTGCCCCAAGTCTTCTCCCAGGAAACTGGTGAATCACACCAGATTCCCTTTATTGTCAAATATATTCACAAAATTATGTGAACACATCTGTTAAAAATAGATGGCACAAAGTCTCCTGCTGTTAATTCAGATTGATTACTTGTTAAGCATATTTAATTGAGGCAGAAGGGAGGTTAATGGATGTTTACATTAGGATACATAAAATAATGGAGAAAAAGCAGTTGTGGCATTTAAAGACAAGGTGAGGTACTGTTTGAACAGCAAAGTTTAAACATTTCAGATAAAATGCATGAAATAATTGTAAGAAAACTAATGTTTCCCTTTAACTGTTTTATACTTGTGTACCTATTGATTGAACAAATTTTGGTGCTTGAATAATATAAGCCAGGTTATGGTGGACCCTTTATTATTTCTGACAGGTAATTATATTTTCCCATCACTGAACGATGACTGCTTCTAAACCCTTATTACTTCACTTTACTGCCTGTATACAGAAGCTAATGAATGACTAGACAAAATTCACACATCTGAAAGTACATTGCATCCATCTACACAAAATGTTTTCTACAAATTTTGCCTCCTGTATACATTGTCCTTTCCTAAATCTCAGGGACAAAAGGAATCTAGCCAGCTAAAAGAGTGTAAACCAGAAATGACAGAGCCAGACTAGGTCTTTTTCAATGTTTTAAACTCACCATGATTTTGCCTTTTAAATGACTCTACATCTTCCTGAGCTTGATCTCAGAAGCCTACCAGGAAAACCTCTCTTGTAACTCTTGTTTATCCAGAAAGCTCTGATTCAGGAAATCCATTTTAGGAACAGAGCTACTGCCACTGCACCTCCAACTTCTTTCACGAGTGGTACCTCCACAAGTGAAATTATTATCACCTTTAATTGTTGAATTTTAGGCATGGTGTTTTTCTGTATTTGACCATATTATTAGCCAAATCTGTCTGCCTTTCCTGAAAGATAATCAACTTGTTGATTAGCAAAAACATCCATCAGCTTCACACTTTAATTCTATCTGCTCATCTCCAAGCTCTTGTTCTTTTCATTTTGGAATTAAAACAGGTAGAGGAAGTTGGAAGGGGTAAAGATAGCAAGACAGCATCAAGAAATATCAAGAAGCAAACACCACAAGAGAGATTTTCAGCTATCAAAAGCATGTAGTTTCACAGACTGCAGAAGAACTGTTCCGATTAAACCCAGTCAAGAATAGCCTTATAATTACAATTTTATCCATTTAGAAAGTCAGTATAATGACTACATCTGTCCCTCTCACCATCTTTGTCCAATATAAAAAATAAAAACTCTTTACAGTTACATATAGAGTTCACTTAAACACAGACAGTATCTTCAAACAGTGACACATTCAGAAGTAGGTTGGGTTTTTTTTGCTACAAAATTTCTCTTTGTCTCATAATTCAGACAGTAACTTCTGTAAAATTAAACTAGAATGAAAACTGGCAAGCTATCAGAATGACTTTTCTGTTAGCACAGGATCAAAACACTAAAAATCTCAAACAAGGGCAAAGCTAATTTGTGACCTTATTGCATTTATAACGGGAGGAGAAGAAAGAGATAAGACTCAATAACTTAGTTCTCCCTAGCAGGAAATTCATTAATAATCTTTCATTCCTCTCCCCAGCCACACCAGGTGAATGAGTTAATTTATTCAGAGCTCATAGACTCTAAGTTATGAACTCTCAAAGTAATTGAAAAGCAAGTTCCATTTTCAGGAAGAAGAGCTGGAATAAAAGATAAATGATAGGTAAATGAGTTTATAGCACATACTTAGAGGAAATGAACAGTTTATCAGCTGCATATGCAGGATACACCTATGTCTACAGTGACAGGTTCCAAAAGAAAAAAAAAACAAACCCTACCATCACAACTGAAAAAGAGAACAGATAAGTCTTAGGGAAGAAATGAAACTTCTGGAAGAGATCCAGAATTCCAGAAAATACATTGTTTCTGAGAAGTAACTCAAACATCTACATTTTTAGATATCTGGCAACTTTCATCATTACTGTTTCTTGATTCCTATTATATTTGGATTTCTGTGTTTTCATAATACAGACTGAAACCTTGTGAGAATTTTAATTTTAAGAGATATAAAACTCAATAAATTAATACTTTCATTTAAAAACTTTTTTTTTTCCTCCTCATTTTTGTTGCACTTTAGTGTTAAGCAAATGAAGAGAAAGGCAACATAAACTGGATCTGACTTTTTTTTTCTTGAAGGCAATCTCACAGTAAGCTAGTAGTTTTATTACCATCTTTAATTATTCAAAGGTAACTTTTTGATTACAAAATTATTGAATAAATATGCAGAGCAAATGATTAAGAATTGCTGAATTAATCAGAGATCAATACAAGGCCTATATATCATTTAAATTAAGTTCAAACTCTGGATTATGTACTAAAGGAAGTTTGGTGCCAGAGCTATTCCAAGATCTTAGGCTGAGGAAGTTCCTCTTTCATAATAGGTACTAAATTCACAGACCTAGTAACTAAACCAACTGGATTATATTTTAATATCCATAGCCAGAAGAATGTTAACAAGACGTGTCCTTATGCTCAGGGAAGCAAATCCAAAGTCAAATGGTACATAATTAAACCTGTTTGTTAGCTCAGAATTCCAAAGCCATGATACTCTTTTGAATACCAGTAATGAACAAACTAAACCTATTCACCCAAGTTTTTGATGCTCGTTTCAAAGCAGTAAAGCCATACAGTGCAACACTGAATAGTGTTTATTAAATCTCAACCAAAAATACAAATTACCGTGAGTTCTCAAAGAGATTGGAAATGCCACACAAGTAAACATATTAAGCTGGATAATTTTTTTCCTGTTATGATTTATTTTTAATCTATAAATACACTACCTTATAAGTGTAAGAGGCTTGGGCAATTTTTTTTTTTTTTTCATTAAAACTTGAAGCATTATTGCTTCACAATTATTTATATCTGTGCAAAAAGTGTTTGGGTTTTTTTTAATGTATAAAGTTAGTATGTCCTTCCCCGGAATATCATTAATGAAAACACGTAATGCAGATTCCTGACAAACAGGAGTTTGAGCCATAACTGTCTCACCAAGGTACAGTGAATTTCACTGGTTAACTCCACAATGGAATTTGGCCCTCTGAATAAAATCAAAATCATGGTCACTTCAGGAAGTGAACCACTATCTGATTAACAGATGGTGTTTGGACCTGGATTATTTAAAGAGAAATTTCAAGCTCTACTGAAAATTGTTTTAATACCCTGACTTTTTGCTCCCCATGTTTTCTTTTTACAGTTATTACTGTATTCTGGAAAACTACTCTTGGCTATGTGTCCTGGGTTCAGCAGTAGCAGTCATTTTTCTCCTCCTTGGTAGCTGTGCAGTGCAGTGTTTTGACTTTCAGCTCAGGAACAGAGCTGATAACAATGATGTTTTGGTTTGGTCAAGGACTTTGTGAGCCTCATGCTCTGCCAGGGAGGAGGGGAAGCTGGGAGGAAGCAGAGACAGGACACCTGACCCAAGCTAGCCAAAGAGGTATTCCATACCACAGCATGTCATGCCCAGGATGTAACTGAGAGTTACCCGGAAGGGCTGGGACTGCGGGGTTGGAGGAGGCATCGGTTAGAGCTTGGTTGGACTGGGGCAGGTGAGTTATCGGTTGGCTGGTGGTGAGATTTTGTATTCTCTTCCCTTGTTATTTCCTTTATCGTTGTTATTATTGGTGGTAGCAGTAGTGATTTGTGTTATACCTTAGTTACTAAACTGTTCTTATCTCAACCCGTGGGAGTTGCATTCGTTTCAATTCTCCTCTCCGTCCCTCCAGGAGTAGGGGGAGAGCAAGAAGGGGGGGGGGGGAAGTGAATGAACCCTCTGCCTGGTTTTAAACCACGACACTATGAAGTATTAGCTCTAATTGTTTTCATCTTTTCATTGACTGTACTGGACTCTCTTAAGAAATCACTCATGTCTGCTCCAAGATCATGGTTTTGCTTTATAAAAGATGAGGAAAGAAAACAAACAAACAAACAACTAGGAAAAGGATAGCAGAATTTTGTAGTCTCCTCAGGCAGAGTCAGTTCCTTTATTCAAGATGCAGGGGAATATAATTTGAGTCTTAGCCTTAAGGGAATTGAATTCAGGTCTCTCCCTTCCCAAGTTCCACTTAGGCTGGTATAAAGGGTATATGCTCCCACCAGCTGTTCTTTAGAAAACAAGACCTGCTTGTTTCTTTGGACAGTGAATGAAGAGGGGGGAAGTTGCTTTCTCTTTCAGGAGCTGATCTACAGATTTGGAGTCTGAAATAGATAACAGTGGGCCCCTTTCAGTTCTGAGAAGGGTGACTAAAGCCTGAAGAGATGCACAATTTATAGCATACCATATTTCATAGCGTATTGATAGCATATCATGACATTCCACCTCATTCCACTAAGCAATCTGCTCAATGCATGGACCGTCATGTCTTTTTGACTGCCAACCATTTTACCCTATGCATTTAAGTCTAAGCATCAAAGAGTTCTCAATCTCCCTCCAGACAGCTAAAAAACAAATGTTACAGCCCTTGAGTTTTACATATTTAAAGACACCTTCCAAGATGCTCTTTCTCACATGGGTACAGTATTTTTTCATATTTTGATAAAGTAATACAAATAAATTTATGGTTTAATATGGATGCTTTGAACACTTACTAACATTGACAGCTAAAGAAGCCGCTTATATCAACAAAACAGAAGAGAGAAGCAAGTTTCAAATGCAGGTGACCAAAATATTGTTTACAATGGTTAGATACATACTTTACAAGAAAAACACAGACTAATAGAATCTATTCTACTATCAAAATTCACAGCATATTTTGTATGAAAAACTTATATGTGAAACAGGATGGAAATTGTTGCGCAAAAAATATAGTGATGTAACAAACATACTAATATAAAATATGGAGAAACCTACCTAAGGGACACTTCATAGATACTCCTCTTTACTTCACCTAAATACAGTAATTTGATTGCTGATGGAAATTTTTGCCTTGTTTTTGTTATGCTTTTCATAGATAGAAAAAAAGACATGGAGACTAAGTGACTGAAGATAAACAGAATCCCTAGCCAAAATAATATAAAGGAAAACAAAGGAGAGAAAAAAAGTAATCCTACAGTAAGGTTGTTTACAGGAATTTTTACATCTCTGGAAAAAGGAAATGAGACAGTTATTTGCAACAGTTGAGACTGAACCTAGGAGTCCAATTTACAATGAAAGAGTATTTTAACTTACAGAAATTACTTCCAGAGAAAACGGTTATTTTACTAGTATTTCATGAAATAACAATGAAGCTTGATTCCCCCCCGCCCCTTATGCTTTGAGTATTATTTCAAATGAAGAACACAATCTACATTATTAACTCAGTAGACAGAAATTAAACACAGTGTTTCTGAGCACACTGCTATCTTTAAACAAGTCAATTATTACATATCACAATCAAAATAGCATAATGTAGGACAACTTGCTTGGACATTGTTGAACAAACATGGCATGAAAACTTCTGTTTTTTAAGAATGATACTCAGTAGCATGGATTTTCTAACATGACTGCAGTATAAACATGGATTTTTGAGCAGAATTTCCTATTTTTTGAGTCTAACATGGCAAGCTCCTCCTATAAAGGATTTAAGTGTGAACTTACATGTATGACTAACCCTAGTGAAAAACTGAAACTTCTTCTGTATATCCCTAAGTTACACAAAACCTCCCAGCTATTTCCAGAGTCCCTAACGAAAAAAATGCTATCTACACTTCTGAAGGATTTTATTTTTGTGATATTTATTTTCTAAGTATTTGATAAATAGCAAAGGAGATGCTCATTTAGTCCTTCTAATCATTCAGAAGGGCTGATTCCCAGACCTGGTTCTCTATTTCCTCATGTTTTGTATAGTTTCATAAACCACTACTCAACCATTATACCCTGTTTTACACTGCTGCTGCAGACTACAGGATTTACCACAATAGGCTAAAAAATATTCAAATCCATTCTCTCCACAGTAAGAAACGTTTTAACGTTTACATAGCTAAGGAAAAGAAAAATAGTAATTGACTGAAATTTATAATGCTTTTGAAGTGATTGCACTTGCTCAGCTTCATATAGGAATAATACCATTACATTTAATCATTGTAAATTGAATGAAGCATCTAGTAAATATAAAAGGTTGTTGTATCACTCAGAAACGCAATATAGGCTACAGATCTGTAAAGTGAAAAATTGAACCTCCCTTTTATTAATGACAGTCTTTGCTCCATTTTAACTGTCACTCAAATAATAACTGAAATAAAATCCACACGAATTTCTACATTGAACAAAACCTCTCCTCCCTTTAACCCCTTATCCTTCAAGAAAGGAGCACTTCAGAAGCACTGCAAAAAAAAAAAAAAAAAACAAACACAAAAACCTGTAAGATTTACCAAGACTGTAACAAGCCAGAGAAAAGGAGGGTATTTGAAGCTCATTCCACCACACTACCACCACTAGCGGTATCACTATTGCAGCAATCAAAGATTCTAAACTATTGCTGTTTTTTCCACAGTTGGAACATCACAGTCATCAAGTTCCATACAGCTCTGAGCAACAAATTTGGGGATCTTCAACATGAACCACTGAAACAGGTTCAGTGATAATAGTACAGAAACACACAATTATGTACAGTGAGAGGAGGAAAGAGAAGGCACTATCCCACATACACATTCAGATTTCTCTGTGTAACAGTTGACAAAAACATGGAACAGAAGCCTACATAGATACAAAACAGGCTCATATGAACTCTGTATAGCCAAGATCATCAGTGCTTTTTTATTTCACTCTATCAAGTGTCACAGCACACAGCCTCTGAAATCCGCAGTTGTGATGCAACAGGCTTGTAGGAAATTGATAGTTCTGACCAACACCACACAGAACCTATGCTGATACTAGTTAAACACAGCCTGTATTTAAAAGATGCACAGCTGCACCACAAAACACCAATCATGGTGTTCACTGCAATTTCTAGTCAGTCACAGTGCCCAAAACCAGAGAAATACTATCACCTTCAGTGACAGAAATCATCATCATAAAGACATTACATTCCAGTATCCGAAAAAAAATATCAACTTCAATTTCCTGCAATTCTCCTGATAAAAATCTTCACCATCTCACTCTAATAACACAGTTTGAACAAAAGCTTTGTTTAAAATATAGCTTTAGCAATCGGATTATCAGGGGATGTAAAATTCTTTACCGTCTTGAAATTTTGCTGGTCCAGATCAGCATTGCTGCCAAATGCAAAGTTATATAGTTATATGCCTACTGAACATTATCCTGTAACTCAAGGTGATTTTCTGAACTCAGAGGACATAAAATACAGAATTCACACTTCAGGATGCAAACTCACGCTTGGCCTTAACCACAGCAGCTCTCCGCTGTAAGTCAGGACTAAAATCAGTTTGTCTCACAGCATATAACCTGGTCTGTGTCAAAAAATGATAATGAAATGACAAAGAACCTAACCTTACTTTCACTGAAGTAAGTAGCAAAACTCTCACTGACTTTAATAAGTGTAAAAGCCAGCACTGGTTCTCCAGAAATTATTATTATTCTCTCCAGAGAACGATATGCATTTCCTATCAGCTCCCTGCAGAAGGATGATGGTCTCCCAGCTTTCCAATAATACTGGCTCACAAAGAAGCATCTCAGACTGCCAGCACTAATCTAACATCTATGACCACCTGAGGAATACACTTTGACTTCAGCATATAAACTGAAGAAGATAAAAAGAATCAAGCCTTATGGAAGAAGAAAGAAGCATACCAGCAGTAATGACTCACTGATAACCTTGTAACTACCAAAAGTCACTGCCATACTTTACAGAGATTTTGTATGAGCATCTATTCATAATAGATAATTATAGTATAATAAAGATAGCTGCACTAGGGGAGGTTTAGGTTGGCTATTAGGAAAAATTTCTTCACCAAGAGGATGATCAGGCACTTGAACAGGCTGCCTAGGGAAGTGGTGGAATCACCATCCCTGGGAGTGTTCAAAAATTGTGTAGGTGAGGCCCTCATTGATAAGGTTTAGTGGTGGTTTTGCAGCCCTGGGGTAATGGGCAGACTTGATGATCTTCATGGTCTTTTCCAACCTAGTTGATTCTATGATTCTATAATCCCTCTCTGCACAATAAACACCTAAGATTAACAGAATATTTGCTTTTATGCATACAAGCAGTTAAATATTTAGTAGGAAATTGCTATTAGCAATGACATGAAAAGAAGAACTTCAATCAAATGGAAAACTATATGTTGAAAGTGATGCAGAAATACATTTGGATCCTCTCTGGGTTTAAAAAAAAGGGGGGGGGGGAGAAAAAACAATGTGGCTTTTTCAGAACTGCAAAAGAAATGAATGTCACTGGTATCTGAACAGAAAAAAATATATTAGAAAGTAGTTATGTAGTTAACAGTCTTTCCATGAGAATTAACAAACACAACAAGACAGAACCTGTGCTTTTCAAGTACCTTTCCACTTTAAGTCTTTTAGAAGCAGTCAGGGCAAGCATTAAGTATTTAATTCATAGACACAGCATGAAGAAAAAGCTAGCAACCATCTTCATATGCTCAGGCATAATATGCAGTCTGAGACCTATGCCACAACAAATCAAGTAAGTATCTACTAATCATGCCTTCCTCTTAAGTGCCAGCCACTTGCCAGAACAAGCTTTATACAAAAAGCAATAGCCTCTGATTCCTACTGTACAGGTGGGGATTCAGTTAAAGTTGCCTTGCCAGCTGAAGAGTAGCTTGACCTCAGTAGTTACAGGTGCTAATTACTGGTCTGGTGATGAAGGCATTCTTTAGGAAGACACACATGGGACATGAATCTGGGCTTCCTAATTCAGTTGCTTGCATAGAAACCAACAGAGCACAGAAGTATCACCAGTTGAAATGGGAAGCTCTATTCAGATTGCCTGTCATTCCCTTCCCAGTGTAAGCATGTTCAAAATTCTCCAATGAAACTGTACAGAAATGAAACAGATAACCTGTTCTACATGCAACAATTTATACCATCTTTGCATCTCCACTTGGAAATCAGCAAGAGGCAAGACTTTGGAAAGAAACATGAATACTTTAGTTACTGTTCAGCTAATTAACCCATGCTACTGACAGTGCCCATGACAGTAAGATTCTGCAGCAATATTGCATGTATCCATTTCCTACTTTTCTTTATCAAAAAGAGATCATCACAGCACCTTGTTGAAACATCCTTTTGCAGAGGTGTGCTTTGTCCTGAGCCACTGTGTTTTACATGTGTCCTAGCTTACATAATTGCAATATAGGTGCCCCTAGTTTTCTTCTTTGTTGAACAAGACTGAAAAGATAAAGCAGTTGCCCTTTCTTGAGCAGCTGCTTCACAGAACATCACTGGCAGAAAGACAACTTAATTCCATACCATTTTCATAGAAGTGAATTACTAAACAAACCAAGCTTTTCCTCCAAATATGAAATATGGGTATTAAATGAAAAGGAATTTACAAGCAATTTCCAAGTACTGTACCGCCCTCTGCAGTCAATGTGTAAGTTCTGCAAATACATCCGCAAGAAAGACTTGCCCACATTCCTTGTGAAGATCAGTAGAATAATAAAATCTTTACCAATTGAAAGCTAGCAGAAGTAACATTTGTATGATATTGATTTACTTGTTAGAAACATAGTAACAGAATATATAACCTTTTTAATTCTTCATATAAATGTTCTGTGCAGTAAAGGATGTGGAAATTTATGTTCTGCTGCTGGTTCAAAATGGATCAGACTCCTCAGTGATACTTCTGGCGCTTACTCTTGGAACTTCACAGAAGCTTGCAATGCCCCATATGAGAATGTTTTCTGGTTACTTCTAGTAAATATCCAAAATAAACTGCTTTTGTTAAGTTACATTAACTGATCTATCAATGACAAAGAAGTATATCTTACAGTTGAGCAGCATCTTTTCTCCCTTCTTAGGGACCTTATCCCAAAGGCACTGCCACTGTCAGCTATGAGCTCAGCCTCAGAAAGTGGCAAATCCATCTTGGATCCAGCTGGCATTGGCTCTATAAGACCCAGGGGAAGCTTCTAGCACCTTCTTACAGAAACTACCCCTGTAGGTCCCCCACTACCCAATCCTTCCAACGACAAACTTCTTCACACAGAATGTTTAATACAGCATTATTTTCCCTGTTAAACTGACAGAGAACATTTGACAGTTATCCTTGGGCCACCTGGAGGTATCTGCTAAAACGTAACTCCTTAAAATGCCTTTTTGTTCATTAGCTTTAAAGCTCACTTGCTCTATATATTTGTTTCATAACCTCCTTGTTGAATGAGGTATGTGTTTACTCAAACAGTAAAAGTTCTTCACTGACTTAATTAAGAGCAATTAGGAGAACAAATTTTACACATGTGTAAATCCTCTGGATATTGACACAACTTCAAATACCTGTTCAAGTAGCACATAACACCTGGTAAGACTACAAAAGCATACAACACTGTGTTACTGTATTTCTATAAAACAAATATGTAAGAAAATGAATAGAAATTACCAGGTTCTTCCTCTGTAATAGGAGAGTTCTCCTTCACGTTTTAGTGTTTGAATACTATTGCAATAGAAGGTACTCAAATCAAGGCCTAACACTGATAACATCGTATGACAAAACTATTCCTTCAGAACACCTTCATTCCAACTTCATTTACATCTGCTTTTTTAACTTGGATCTGTGAATACAATTTTTTAAGTAATTATCAGGTTTTACAGTATTTTTTCTCCTCATAAAAGAAAAACTTTGTACCTTATGGCAACATTAAAATATAGAATATTAAACTGCACTTTCTACTGCACACCATGAAAGCAACAAAGACAAATAAACATCACTTATTTCTTTATAAACCCAAAATTAAGCTTTTGAAGATGCATTCTTCTGCTGTCACTGGGCAACTGGAAGATTCTTTCGCCGCAAACATTCAAGATGTAGCACTAACAGCACGTCATGGATGGGAACTCACGACGACAGGAAGCAAGCAGGGCTTCAAAACCCCTCTAGAAACAGCTTCGGCTCGGGCTGTGGGCTGGGAAAAGCGAGCCCGGCAGGAGAGCCCCCAGGCCCTGAGGGCAGGTGCTCACAGCGACAGGCCCTGCGGGGAGCCTCTGGCCTCCCGCCCGGCGCTGGGGAAAGCTGCGTCGGTGGCCCCCCTCAGAAATACGCTCGTTCGTCCGCCAGCTGCTGTGCCTCAGCGTGCGGCGACAAAAAGAGCGCACCACCGGGCCTATCAGCTAAGAGTGGAAGACAGGAGGCGCTCCCAACGCACGGAGGAAACTCCCAGCGCCGACGGAAAACTCGGTACCGGACCAACCCATCTGACCGCTTCGCCGGGCGTCCTAAGCAACAGCGGCCGGTTTACCTTAGCGACGCCCCGCCCCGCCGGCAGCACCTGCTGCTGCGCGACGAGCTGGCCGCGGCCGAGGGGCTGTTGCGTGCCCCAGGCTCGGCGCGTACGCTGCTGGGCCAGGCCATGGCCGAGCCTTCGGAGGAGCCCTCGCCGCAGGCTGTCCCGCAGCCACATGAACCAGGTTACGGTCTTTATCAGCCAGGATACAGCCCGTATGATGATCAGATACCCGATCCCACACAGCAAATGCTGGCAATTCAGAATGCAAAAGCCTTTTTACTGAAGAGCAGCACAACATCTGGCCTGAACTTGTAAGTCGGAAAGACAGACTCAACTGAAAGGGGTAGGAAGTAATGAGTGGAGAGAAAAGTAGTGTTGGTAAAAGGGCAAAGGGTTAAGAAGGGGAGGTATAGCAAGGGGTATATATAGAATGGACTATAAATGCTATATATAGAATGGACTATAAATGCAATAATTCCTACTATGTGACACCTCTGTGTATTCAACATCTTTCAGAATCAAAATTCCTAAGAGAATTTGTAGAGTTCAAAGGTTTTGATTAAGAGCAAATTTAAATTCAGCTTCAGCTCCAGAGGCAGGTGCCTTCCAAAAATGGAAGATGGGACTACTCATACTATAGTCAGGCCAGTTTCAAGTCTAATTTCCCATAATGCTCCATGTTCCCCTTTCATCTGACTATTCCAACAATTTCCCCAAAGCTCCAGGTGATTAGCTTCTACTTTCAATCTTAAAAATAAAATATTCTAAGACTTCTGTATAGTAGGCTGATAATATTTACATTTATATGACAGATATGATCATCTTGCTAATATGCTAACAAAGATCCTGGATGAACAGCCCACAAATGTAGTAGACATAATTGAGAATATCAGCAGGGATGTGAAGTGGACTCAGTTTCGGAAAAAAATGGACACTCTTCGAGATGAACATGAGATTCTTCCAACATTTGAAGCTGCAGAAAAGCGTAAAGCTTTGTTCCTCAAGGCAAATGGAGGAGAAGAAGAAATAGAAGAAGAGGAGATAGTGAGTTATTATCACAGAAAAATACATACCATATATACCAGGGAATGGATGGGAGGATGGTGGGAAGGGAAAGGAGGAAGGGAGGGAGTTGTGTTCTCCTTTGTAGTCTTGCCTCTCACAATCGTATACATAATTGCAACCACAGTACCATGTACCCTCCTCACAGCTGAGTTGGTCCCATGTCTAAGTGTGAAGAAGAAAACCCATCTGGCTACTTAGTTGGGTCTTTTTCCTATAGTAAGTCTAATACCCTGAACCTTTAAAACCACAGATGTTTGAGAGAGGATGAACAGAAAGTAAAGCTTAAAATATCTCCCACATGCCAGTTCAGCATGGAATATTGCATCTAACTTCCTTACCTAAAGTGACCATAATTCTGGTACTCCAGTTTGAGAATATTGTGCACAGCTGCTACTGTAAAATAGAGAATGGAGGATTTTGTGATCCTTCCAGCTCCAGCTGTGATTCCAGTCTGTCCTTCTCCAAATAAAAAAAAAAAAAAAATAATATGGTTATAATGAAGAACTACTAGAATTGAAAAGCCACTTCTTACAACAGGGGATTTTTCAGTATGCAGTTGCTTATATGCAGAAGCATTTGTATACAATAAAAAAAATAAATTCTTCAAAAAAAAAAAACAAGGGAAACTAAATCAACTAAATGTTGATTTTCACATGAAGTTACCAGTATATATTCAAATGAACTGCCATTGCAGAATATAAATATTAACAACAGCAGAGCAGTCTTTCATCTTTTCTGTAGCCTATTACTTATTACAGTAAGCTTATGCAATGGTAAAAATGGAACATGTAGGGCATTTCAGAGAGGAATTTTGAATTTTTCATACTCTGGTCTATCTTGCTTTGGTGTAAGAAACCTGGAAGGGCTGAAGAAATTCCATACGAAGCTAACTTCACTTCTTCCAAATTTGAAGACTTCTACTTGTTCTAGTTGTTCTAGTGAACAACTTCTACTATCTTTGTGTGATACAATCACCTACCCACATGAAATGAGAGAAGAGTGAGAAAGTGAATGGAAATAATGAAATCATTATTGGCCTAGTTTTGCTTCTACTGAAGACAGCTGGAGTCTCATAATGGGCCTTAGTAAGAGCGAGCAGAGGCCAGTATTTTAAAAAATGAAAACCGTATGTCAAGGTTTTCAAAAGAACAACATTCACTCCAGAGAAATATTGCTCATCTGGTGTCTAAATATATAAAATATGTATTATATTTTCCCCAAATGAATCTGCGACAAACACAAGGAAAAACAGTAACACCGTTTGCAGGCATCAAGGCCTCTTTACATAGCTGACATGCTGCAGCACTGAGGTCCCTTGCAGATCCTGTGTAAGAATTCTTACTTTCCTTATTTTGCAGCAATTAGAATTTGAAATTTTAAATCTTGTATTCTAAAAGCTGAAGCTCATCTGTGTTCTCTTTTTTACCTTTAAAACAGCATTTCAGGTTGTTTTTTTAAAATTATAGTGGAAGATGTAGTGAATGAATGTCTGTGAAGCACCTTGAGAGAGTAAGTGGCACTACAGGAAAGTGAAGGGTACATTCAGTGGATAAACCGTTGATTTTTCAAATAGATAATTACACTATTCTTCAGCTCTAACTCCATATCTTCTTTCCCAGGGAGAGACCAGTCTACCTAACGTGATGGAAACAGCCTTTTATTTTGAACAGGCTGGAATAGGCTTGAGCAAAGATGAATCCTATCACATATTCCTTGCCCTTAAAAAACTAACTAGTGTTCAGCCAGTGCCCCAGACCTGTCGCTTCTGGGGCAAAATTTTGGGTCTGGAGATGAACTATATTATAGCTGAAGTACAGTACGGTGAGGGGGCAGAAGAGGAGGAAACAGAAGAGGAAGAAGCTATTGAGGAAGAAGGGAAAGGTATGACTGAGTTCAAAGATGAAGAAGAGGAAAAAGATGAACCACCAAAGTCCACGTATAAGCCCCCACCTACCATCCCAAAAGAAGAAAGTGGAACTGGGGCTAATAAATATGTCTACTTTGTCTGTAATGAGCCAGGCAATCCCTGGGTGAAGTTGCCTCCAGTGACACCAGCCCAGATTGTCTGTGCCAGGAAAATCAAGAAGTTCTTCACTGGTAGGCTGGATGCTCCCATTGTGAGCTTTCCTCCTTTCCCTGGAAATGAGGCCAATTACCTGCGTGCACAGATAGCTCGGATCTCAGCAGGAACCCAGATCTCTCCAATTGGATTTTACCACTTTTCAGAGGAGGAAGGAGACGAAGAGGAAGAAGGAGGAAGAGATACATATGAAGAAAACCCTGATTATCAGCCTATTCCTGTGGCTGAAATGGTGGATTCTCTCTCCAGCTGGGTACACCATGTACAGAGTATTTTAACACAGGTATGTTCAGGAATAGCTCATTCACACTGTGGTGCTCATAGGGTTTCAGAATGTAAACACACTCCTCACCTGCACATTTGAACTATTCACCAGAAATGGTATTGGCCTAAAATATTTTTTTAAAGAAAATACCTTTGATGTAGTATATAACATGTTGCACATATTTACATTTAGCATATATTTTTATGTATATATACTTAGGAACCTTCTAGGTGTGTTCTTGAGATCAGAACCTACCTTTAGATAAGAGTATGGAATTAAGCCTTGATAGATAACGATAATTTCTGGTGATCTATATTAGGTTTTCTCTTTTGAAGTCTTTACTTGACAAAAATGTTTTAAATTCTTTTTTCTTGGGTAGGATGCTTAAACGCAGGTAGTTTATGATTGTATGCTAAATGAAACTTATTTGATGTTTTCTTTTGGTTTATTTTTCATTGCTTACTTTCTGCTGTGAAACATGCAAATGCAAAAGCTTAAAAGCTTGTTGATACCAGGCTGGAAAGAGGTATCACTAATTTGATTACCATTGCTAGGTAAATTGCTGGCCAGTCTACCAATTCAAGAATGCTAGTGTGAAATAACAGCAAATAGTAGGAAAGAAGGTTTAAAATTATTACCAGAAAAACAGTAGTTGTAAAAGAAAAAGAAATGCATGCATTAGAATCTTAAGATAATATTTTGTTATGTTCCTCTGACTGGTAGCTAGATAACAAGGCAAAAAAAAGTGTCAAAGTCCTTAAGTTAAGCCTCTTAGTTTGCAATAACTGGTAATGTAGAAGGATATAAACCCAATGGGCAAGAAACTGAAGATTACAAAATAGCAAAAACTGATGACAGGTATAAGGTCATTCTGGAATAGTGAACATGAGTGAGGGAGGAATGAGGGATATAGGGAACACTCTGCCAAGAGGATACATATTCTGCTAACAATATACCAGTGTTAGAATATATATATTTCTTTTCTTCTCCCCCTCCCTTAACTATGAGTGCCTGTGTCTGAGCCAATTGTTTTAACTGGCTTGCATTCTTTGAGTGATTGATATATGTATTTATTATTTTTCCATATCAATTATAGGGTCGCTGTGTTTGGCTTAATCCTTTTCAAAAATCAGAGGAAGAAGAAGTAGGAGAAGAAGAGGAGGAGAAAGCAGACGAGCCAGATGACGTACAGCAAGAAATAGGACCACCTCTTCTCACTCCACTCTCTGAAGATGAAGGTATTCTTCATGGAATATGAAGTTTGTGATGGAGAGCCATTAGGAATGTTGTCATTTAGGTAGTAAATATTTGAAGTTACAGGACTGACGCTTCATGGAGAAATACAGTTTGCCCCTGGAGGGTAAGCACATTCTCTTACAAAATTGATTAAAAGCAAAATGGCTATCAGTATTGACATTAGAACTGAGACATTTGGGTTTACTAGTTAACAATCTGGTTGTGAATAAAGGGAACAAGTACTCCAGACTTGCCAAGCTACTGTGAGTTCAAGACAGCTCACTACATTGAATACATTCAGCTCTTTTTCCATCATCTTTTTAGGCGAAAAAGTGTGTGTGCATGTGTAAATAAATAAATATATATGTACACGTGTGTAGATACACAAATAAGAATTTAGATCCTGTAGCATATTACTGCAGCAAATCATGGAAATATGGAAACCTGTGTATTAGATTACACCACCAGTAAATTATTTTCTTATTCTCCATTTGTCGATCAAGGTGTAATATAATTTATCCGTAAGTTATGAAAAAGTCGTTGACAAAAGACTGCTACTGAATTTCAGAAGCATGATCTTTTCTATACGTTGGTCTATTACCATTCCTGTGCTACCTACCCATACATTCAAACAGCCTGTTTCTATGCAGCGCCTACATTTATTGTTTCAGACTTCCAGCTCTTCTAACATGCAACTTAATATAACCATTGCTTGAATTCTGTGGAAGTCTTGTAGCTCAGTCTTAAATATTTCGTAGAGGCATCAATTTATTCATAGACTGTGTGTGTTTGGCTGCCTCCAGGAATTCAAAACATCCCTGCTTGGACAGGTCAGACTTCTACAGACCTGATCCCAGAATACGCTGTTGCAGTCCTCCAGTCTAACCGATGGCCTGGAGCATATGCCTTTGCATCTGGCAGGTGAGTAGCTACTTGATATGGTCACAACACAGACTGTATATGCTAAACATAGACACCGGTCTAATGAAGCCAAAGCTGCTGTATTATTAATTCATTGACTGAATTCTAAGTATTCCAGAGACTGGTGGGGAAGGCAACTTGTGAATATGTATTTAAGACTGAACTGAGTAATTGTTGGAAAGGCTAGGATGAAGTTAATGGATGTAAGTGTCCCGCCAGTATTTGGGCACAGCCCTTGATTCAAAACATTATACTTGAGTCTCTGGTACTTTTTATAAAAACAGCTACATTCTGTGGTTGTAATATTTACTTGTGGTGCAGTCATGACCTCCACATGCTTTTAAATGGGTGCTGGATTTGGTGTCAGGAACACTGCTATGTTACCAATGTGGAGTTGTGCAGTACAGCAAAGTGATATACAGCCTTCACCATTTTAGCATTTATAGAGATTTTTAAGTGAAAGATGTATTAATCAACAGTCACAGCAGTTAAAAAGAGGTGCTGTCTTTTAAACACTCCTGTTACAGAATAGCTGCACCAGGGTGACTTTTTGCAGAGCATGGAAGCCTGATAATACCTCCACAGATGTTCTGTCAGGGGTAGAATGCCTGACCTTTAACTTTTCTTTCTCAGGAAATTCGATAACATCTACTTTGGCTGGGGTCACAAATACAGCCCAGAGAACCACAATCCTACCCTGCCGCCACCAGTGCAAGCAGAATACTTCAGTGGGCCAGATATCACGGAGACAAGTGACCCCACCCTGGAAGAGGAACTGGCTTTCAAGGCTGCACAGGAAGCAGCCTTATCGGCAGCTGAGGAAGAGGAGGAAGAAGCAGCTGAGGACGATGAAGAGGATGACGAGGATGATTATGATACGTGAGGGAAACATACGGTTTAACAGTTTAAACACGAATAGTAATTTCATAAATTAGTCATTAATTAGTTGATGCTAAAAGACATGCAGCATGTTCTGTATTCTGGAGGCTCTCCCTTGCAGCCACCTTCCCCTTGATCTTACTTCAACCAAAAAAAAAGAAATAAACTTAATTTCCCAACAGTGTCACACGTGTGAACGCGTATTATTTAAGTTCAGTAAACACCGTATTAATCAACCGGCCGGCACCACGGACCGCCGCACAAACCACTGCCGCCCTGGCCGGCACCACCTCAGGCCGCCCTGCGGGGGGAAGCGTTTCCCCACGCCCTCCCTCAGAAGCTGTTGGCTGTGGTACGCTCCGCGGTTGCGTCTGTCCCGCACGGACCAATAGGAAGCGGCTGCAATAGAGGTTTAAACTCTGTTTGGCGGTTAAGTCACTTCATTACTTCACTGAGCGTTGGCGGCCGGGAGAGGAGTTGTTGCTTCCCTGTCGCTCCACAGAGGTCCTGGCGATGGCGGACGAGGGAGCTGTGACGGTCTGTGTGCGTGTGCGGCCGCTTATCGCCAGGTGAGGCCTTGTCCGAGCGGTAGTGTCGCACCTGATCCCCGGCCTGAGGGGAGGCTGTAGTGCTGCGCGCGGCTTCCATGTCCCTCGGGTTCTCCCCCCGCGTTGCTGCCCCTTCCTCCCCTTCAGCAGGTCTCCCGGGAGTGCCGCTGCAGCCTTGCGAAGAGAGGAGGTGGGGGCGAAGTGTGGTGTCTGTCCCCGAGAAAGGGAAACCCCGAGCAAACAGGGCTGTCGGAGCTTTGAGTGGGCGGTGATCCCTGAGGAGCAGAGCCCTCAGGTAACGGATTATTTCTTTGGTTTAGGGAAAATGCCTTAGAAGATAAAGTGTCACTCCACTGGAAAAGTGAAAATAATACTATTTCAGAAGTGAATGGGACAAAAGTATTCAGTTACGGTAAGAATATGAGAGCAGTTACTTTGATGTTTACATGGACTTGTTACCGTGCTACTTGAATGTATTAACAAAGTTTAATGATGCTGGCTTTTTGCAATGGCCATCAACTTTTTTTTTTTTACTTCGCAATTTTAAAGAAGTGCCATCTGGGCAAGTAGGATTTCTGGTTTTGTCAGTACCAGGAACATGCTTTTAAAGGCACTTTCCTGATGAATATGACCTTCTCTATCCTGGTTCATGGTGTAGAGTGGCTTTGGAACACATGAGCTGTATTCTTTTCATATGAATCCCAGTTACAAATGGACTAGACTAGGGCTAGTCCAGAGCATTTAGGGAGAAAGACATTTGGGACCCCAACATGTAAAAGTGTGTAGTGTGGATGCTAGATTGCCATAACTGCCTCACTTTGAGTCTCTACCTACTGATCCACTCTACCCTTCATCAGGGACTGTAGTGACAGGACAAGGGGTAATGGGTTTAAACTTCAACAGGGGAAGTTCAGGTTAGATATAAGGAAGAAACTCTTTACTGTGAGGGTGGTGAGGCACTGGTACAGGTTGCCCAAAGCAGTGGTAAATGCTCCATCCCTGGTGGTGTTCAAGGCCAGGCTGGACAGAGCCTTGGGTGACGGGGTCTAGTATGAAGCATCACTGCCTGTGTTGGGGGGATTGGAACGACCTTAACATGATCATAACATGACCTTAAGGTCCTTTCCAACCCAAACCATTCTATGAATGTAGCCACTGCAAGGATTTTTGCCAAAATACAGTTATAATAAAATCATGCTCCAGGCTAGGAGTTTAACAATTAGCCTGTCTTGTCAGGCTTACAGTTCTCTTAGTTAAACTAGCCGTAACATTTTTTTAGGATTAAATGGGATGGCTATTTAACTGTGTCCGTCATTTTTAAGTTGTTTTTTTTTTGACTTGCCTGTTCATCATAACTTTTTTGGATCCAAGTTTAATATCTTTTTAAGGAAAAAAAGCCTACACTAGAAGCATTATACTTTTTGTTTGAGTTCTCCTATAAACAGTCAGATGCCTATTTATTGAATCTCAAGTCAGCAATACTAAGTAAGATGGCAGCTTGGTTTTGACTTGCAGCACAATGTATTCATATGCTTGATTTTTTTTGTTGTTGTTTTTGTTAAGATCGTGTGTTTCACTCAAGTGACAGCACTGAGAAGTTATATGAAGGTGTAGCTGTTCCAATTATACAGTCAGCTGTGCAAGGGTATAATGGTAAGTTTTAAAACTGTGTTCAATTTCTGTTTTTAATATATTTCATGGTTAATCAGTTAAATTTAATCATCTGTTCTAGGCACAATTTTTGCTTATGGACAGACAGCTTCAGGAAAGACATACACAATGATGGGAAATGAAGATTCTGTAGGCATTATCCCTAAGGCAGTTCGACATGTTTTCAAAGTTATCTGTGAGGTGAGTAATTCCATTACATTGAAGTGGCTGAAAGGACTAGTAATATTTGTAATGGTTATGTGAAAGTTAATTTTAGTAGCAAGGAGCTTGTGAAGGATATGGATTTACATTGGCCTGTATGTTGCAGTTGCTTTGCTAGCCTGGCAAAGATGAGTAGTTAAAAAAAAAAAAAGGCTAATGGGACTCTCTTAGTTGGAATCAAATCAGAACAAAACTGAGCTGGGTTGTTAAACTTGTAAATACACTAAACTATACTGTAAGTCTAAATAGATGCTCACCTGTTAATATGGTAGACAAGGTAATGTGACTCTTTATTTAGTCTGCTATTTTAAAACTTACAAAAATTAACAATATTAAAGACTTCCAGTGGGAAGAATATGGCACTAAATTTACTTATACCATAAAATCATAGCATGGTTTGGGTTGGAAAGGACCTTAAGATCATCTAGTTCCAACCCCCCCTGCCATGGGCAGGGACACCACACACTAAACCATGCCACCCAAGGCTTCATCCAAGCTGGCTTCGAACACTGCCAGGGATGGAGCATTCACAACCTCCCTGGGCAACCCAGTCCAGTGCCTCACTACCCTAACAGTAAAGAATTTCTTCCTTATAGCCAGTCTAAACTTCCCATGTTTAAGTTTTAACCCATTACCCCTTGTCCTGTCACTACAGTCCCTGATGAAGAGTCCCTCCCAGCATCCCTATAGGCCCCCTTCAGATACTGAAAGGCTGCTATGAGGTCTCCATGCAGCCTTCTCTTCTCCAGGCTGCACAGCCCCAACTGTGGTGCTAGCTGCAGTATTTCTAAAGGTTCTCCAATTAGGGTTTTCCAGGAAAAGAGGTCACACAGGCTAAAACACCGTCTCCACCACTGAGGTCCACCTTCTGGATGGGGAATTTCTATTCATGCACGTTTTAAATTGCTGTTACTTCACTTACCCTCCTTTGCAGTGGGCTGTGTGCTCCAACATGGCTCTGTCAGCTTTCAGACGCTGCCACAGGAGGCGATTTCCCTCCATTTTATCATTCAGTTTCTTTTTTTTTTTTCATTTTATCCTTCAGTTTCATTTTTTTATCATATCAGGTTTTCAAAAGAATGATAGGCTAGTTGCTCAATGCTAATAGGAAGCAAGTAGAAGGTATAAGAACAAAACATCACCTGCAGAGCACTTGTTATCGGTTGAATGAAACAGTCATTCCTCCTTTAAGGAGGTGCAGAGAGTACTTTGTGGGGGTGGGGGGTTGTCTATAAAACTAACTAAAGGCAAGAAAACTTTCCATGATGGTGTAGTCCTGAAGCCTGTTGTGCAGCCCCAGTATGCTCTAGCAGGGAGGCAGGGGAAGAAGCAGCAGCAAAGGAAATATGAGCAAGCAGAAAGAGAAGATGTCATGGTTTAAGCCCAGCCCTGCACAACCATGCAGCTGCCTGCTTACTCCCCACCTTCCTGCACTCTCCTGGACAGATGGGGAGGAGAATTGAAGGAATGTAAATCTTATGGGTTGAGATAAGAACAGTCCAGTAACTAAAGTATAATACAAAACCACTATTACCACTAATAATAATAAGGGAAATAACAAGGGGAGAGAATATAAACCTAAAAAGGGAAGGAAAATATCCAACAATAAACACAAGTGATGCACAATGCAATTGCTCACCACCCACTGACCGATAACCAGCCTGACGAGAGCAGTAATCTGCCCTTCCTGGTGACTCCCCCCAGTTTATATACTGGTCATGATGTGCTGTGGTATGGAATACACCTTTGGTTTGTTTGGGTCAGGTGTCCTGTCTCTGCTCCCTCCTGTCTTCTTGTGCCCCTCCTCACTGGCATAGCATGAGAGTCTGAAAAGTCCTTGATCAGGGTAAGCATTACTTAACGCACCAGTGTTCTAGCTGTTGCTATCAGCATTGTTTTCGGACTAAAGATGAAACACAGCACTGCACCAGCTACTAAGAAGAAGAAAAGTAACTGTTACAGCTGCACCCAGGACAAAAGACTAGGTATACATAAAGGAATAAGCAGAAGGAAATTAGATATGGAAAGGGCGTTTAAGCAGAACAACTGTCAACCTTCCAGTAGTGCAGTTACTTTTTATAATCCACAAAATGTGATATACCATTTATCCAGCTGGAAAGAGGTGGAATGGAATAAAACTGATTTTGTATTGATAGATGCTAATGTGCATGTGGAATGATATCCAAACATATACCTTCAAGGTAAGAATACTTGCATTAAAAGGTGATTGTTAGTTAGCCTTTTCTTTTTTCTTAATTCTTTATTTTTTCTTTTAACATCAGATTCCAGATAGAGAATTCTTGCTAAGGGTTTCTTACATGGAAATCTACAATGAAACCATTACAGATTTGCTTTGTGATAAAAGGAAAAAGAAGCCTCTGGGAATTCGTGAGGATGTTAGTGTAAGTGCATATAATGTAGTATAAGTATGGTATCTGCTTGGAGTAAAAGTTTTTTTAAAAAAAATACCGTCAGAGGTGTGTAGTTGAAAACTTGTCTGTGTCAGATTGTGTAACTGTTATCTTCAGAATTAGTAGGACACCTGATTTAGTAGAACAACAACAGTGAATTTGGGCTTGCTGTTCTTGGTTTCTCTGTAACTGTCTGCAAAAGTAGACTTAATCCCTTAAGTCTTCTAGCATAGTATATTATAAAATCACAGAATGGTTTAGGTTGGAAAGGACCTTAAGGTCCTCTAGTTCCAACCCCCCTGACATGGACAGTGATGCCTCACACTAGACCCTGTCACCCAAGGCTCTGTCTAACCTGGCCTTGAACACTGCCAGGAATGGAGCATTTACGACTTCTTTGGGCAACCTGTGCCAGTGTCTCACCACCCTCACAGTAAAGAACTTCTTCCTGTAGCAAATTATAAAATCTGGTGGTTTGGAGAGGCAGGGAGTGTTTTGGCTTTGGGGATTTTTAGGTCTTCCAATGTCCTGAATGATCAACACTTTTGGGACTTGGAAGAAGGGAGATTTTTTTTCAGTTGTATAATTATGGCCTTATAACATTTACCAAGGAAACATACTTCTGGGTTCCCTCAGAAAATGACTAGAAGGGTATTTCTCTTGTTTTATGTTTAGGAAACTTTCTAGATCTTTGTTTGATTCTTGTCCTTAAAGGGACTATAGTTTTGATAAAGGTGTAAACTTGCCCTATCCCTTGTGACCAGAGTAAAGACATTCAATTAATAATGCTTCCTTAAAAGGAAGCAAACTGAAATGAACACCATAATAATTGCTGGTAATCTTAAGATATTGAAGTGAGTTTTAGAGTTTGATAGAATTTATTACTGTGTTTTTTCTTAAGAGGAATACATATGTAGAAGATCTCATCGAAGAGGTGGTGGTTGCCCCAGAACAAGTAATGGAATGGATAAGAAAAGGAGAAAGTAAGTTGCTTAGCCACTGTCAGCTGATATCTTAGCAAAGCGTTGATGAACTGGGTATATCTAGAATCATAGGGTATCTCTTTGAGATTATATTCAGAGATCAGTGTTGTCAGATAGTTTCGGAATTGTGGTTTTTGTCTGATATCTCCAGTTTATCAGAATGTAAGCAGAAATATTCTGCTACTTTTTGACAGAAAATCGCCATTACGGAGAAACAAAAATGAATGAACACAGCAGCCGTTCTCACACTATCTTCAGAATGGTAAAAACTGTTTCATTATTAGGAGGGGTGTTAATATTTTTAAAGTGGCTTAAACTTTATTGCACCATCATCTTCTAGATCATCGAAAGCAGAGAACGAAGTGACCTTGCAAATGCGAACTGTGATGGAGCAGTGATGGTATCCCACTTGGTAAGCAGTATTCCAAGAAGTTATTTAATGGGCATTAAGTTATTAAGTAAGCAATTTACCACTGCTGCTTTTTTGAGAAAATAATGCTGCTTTATAATGACATTACAAGTACACTTTGTTGTTAACTTTGAGCAGACATTTCTTAAGTAGAAATCATGGTTTTTATTTGTATAAAGGGAGACTCCTGGGGTGTTACCTAGAGGCTATATTCCCACCAAAGGGAATTGGATATGGGAATAGTTCCTAGACAATTCATGCTGGACAGGGGGATGTTATGCCTTTCCCAGAAGCATAAGGAGCTATTGTTGGGGTGCTCTTGTGTTTTGTTAAATACAGCTCCTGACCACTGACAAGCCCACTGAAAGAACCTGTAAAGTGGGTAACCTTAAAGTTTCTTTTCTCCTCAGACTTAGTGGTTAAAAGAACATGTGGCCTACAGCTGCAATGGCCAGAAGATTAATTTTTTTTTTCAAAAGTAGCCCCACTTAGCACTAATCTCTTTGGTGGATTTGAATCATAAAATTATGCTTTATTACTGATATATGAAATAGCCTAAACTAGGAGGAGTACATTGCTTATCTCTGGAGTGTTTTGGTTTCCGAAGCCTTCTCTATACAGTTTCTTTGATTCTTAGGGAAGCCAAATCATCCGGAGGAATGAAATCAAAATGAAAGCATTTGAGCTTGCTAGAATCTGCATGAGCACTCTTATTTAGCATTGGGAATAGCAGTAAGTCAATCACATGTGTTGTAGAAAGAGCTTTCTGTTCTGGCTTCATGTAGAAAAGCTCTGGGATCTGAATGTAGACACTGCTCATGCAGCATCTCGGCAATTTACTGCCCACTTCGTTTTTTCTCACTGCAGTGCATGGGATCTATTCTTCTTAAACCATGCTCTGCTCTGTCTCTCTTCCAACTGACTTTAGAGTAACCTCTAGTAATAGCAGAGAGAGAGGTTGGATTTTTTTTTTTTTTTTTTGGTCTGTTGCTGTTTGGGAGAGTTAGTATAGGATTTTACCCTTCTGAAACAGAAACTCAATTTAAGTGAGGAGTACATGCTCAGGCAAATCATTATGGGATGGTATAAAGGTCTAGTTGACTTTGAACCAGATTTTGGAGGCGTCTCCTCTGATACTGAATTTCTTCCTTTCCTTATCTCCACAATGACAGGCAAGGAGAGATGTACAGCTGATTCAGGACAGGGTGCTAGATAGTAACTTCTAGTCTCTCTTTCCCATGAAAGATTGGACCAGAGGATCTGTGATTCTATGAAGCTTTCTATGGCTTGAGTTTGTAGTTAACACTTCTGTACTGAGCAACTGTATTTATTTTTTTTGTCACTGAGAGGGGGGGAAATTGCACTGCAAGATTGGAAAACTGTCAGGTATAATAGAGTTCATGCAAACTCATTCCATGTCTTTACGTACCTTGAAAGTACTGGTTGGTATGTGTTTAGTAGTTATGGATTGCTTCCAGTAATGACAGGCCTCTTGCTTTTTTCTAAGTGTAACTTCAGTTTTTGAAATTCTTAACCAAGATTTACAGTTAAGAGGATCTAAAACTAAATTGCCTCAGAATTAACCTGTGAAATACTTATTGAATTTGCAGAATTTGGTAGATCTGGCAGGCAGTGAAAGAGCTAGTCAAACAGGATCTGAAGGTGAGTGTTAAATGAGGCTCTTCTGAAGACTTCTTCTGTTTACCCTTGTGAGCTTGACTGTTAACAGTGACAGCATAAAGCTGCACAGAAATGCATTTATCAGAAGAAAGTGGTCAGAGAGAAAACAAGTTAATATTCTCTTACAAGAAATAATTAACCCCAAAGTTATATCTAAGGCTGGTTTGTTATACTTACACATGTTAATACAGGCATTTGCAAAACTTAAACAGGAAACAAAATTAAAGTTCTTATGGCCCCAGCTACTTACTACACAAAAAGTATTAACATTTGGGAAAGATTGCTGTCTTATTTTGATGCATTTCAGCTATTATAAAGGATTTGATACTGGCTGCTTTTGGGCCATAGTGCATTGTGGCACTTGAGATTTAGCACTTGGATAACCCTTTTAAGTGTAACAGCACAAAAGCTTGACAGGTTTAAAATGTATCTTTATCTTTTAAATTAATAAAGTATTAAAAAAAAATGCTGTGTGATACCCAGGTGTCCGACTGAAAGAAGGCTGCAATATAAACCGGAGCTTGTTCATTCTGGGCCAAGTTATCAAAAAACTTTGTGATGACCCTTCTGGGTAAGCACTTGTGTTTGTATACCTGTTTTAATATAAGTCGCTAATGAAATGAGAAATTAAAATCCTTTATGTGTAATCCTGGTTTATGCAGGTAATTATTTCAAATAACCCATTACCTCTAGCAAAGATAATTACTGTTTCTTTCTATGCAAAAGTATTTTTTTTTCTCTTTCATCAGCTTCATAAACTACAGAGACAGCAAGCTGACTCGAATTCTGCAGAACTCCCTTGGAGGAAATGCGAAGACGGTCATTATTTGTACAATTACTCCTGTTTCTTTTGATGAAACTCTCAGTACTCTTCAGGTAAAACTTATCACCTCTAGCGTTATTCAGACTTGAGGCTTCATTGTAGACAGGTTGAACAGGTGGAAGATCTAATTTGCTGGATTGTGGTCACTTGAATCTTGTAAATGTCCCCTGTGGACTTGGAACTTGAAATGTTTGTTTTGTGTACAGCATCTTTTCCTTGTTGTCATCCTGTGCGAGGTTGTCTAACTAGAGCTTTCTGGCAGTTGGTATCTCTTCCTGTCAAGAAATAACCTGTTTTCTCATTCACCTTTTCCAAACACAGTTAGAATTGCAAGTCTGTGCTAACACAAGATGTTAGGCAGATCCTACAGGAAAGGACCTATACAATTACCTACAGTAATTGACCTATTAATGAATCCTTTAGATAGGATTGTCTTTTTTATGATCTTTTGAGCTTTTTATTAGATAAAAAACTTTGTATATTTTTGCTGAAGTGTTAGGCTTCACTTTTTAGGTATTAATGTCAAGCAAAGGTTACTTTTTTTTCAAAGCTTAGAATAAATGATAAAAGGAAATGTAAATATTTAATATTATATCCATTAATATAAGTGTCCTTTTTTAGATGTTTCTCTTTATTAGAGAAACTGTCCCCTTAATTCTATTGGGAAATGTGAGACAGAGTAAGTCTGATATATTTGTTCTTTTAACTATTGTCCATAATATCCCTCCAGTTTGCCAATACGGCCAAAAGAATGAAGAATACTCCCAAAGTCAATGAAGTGCTTAACGATGATGCCCTCCTGAAGAGATATCGCAAAGAAATTCTGGATTTGAAAAAGCAGCTGGAAGAAGTATGCAATAAACATATTAATCTATCCTTAGTACTGATAGCTATTTTGAAACATTCTATTTTAAAACTAAACCAGTTAAATTTGGACTGATAGGTAAACTCTTTTGAGTTGTATCTGCCATTTCAATTCAGAGAATAGAAACTGAAAAGACAATGTGAAGTTTAGAACAACTGATGATGAGAGTCAATATATCTGTGTGAAAGCTAACACTGAATGAGAACTAATTAAATCGCTTGCTTTCTGTAGGTTATGTTTAAGAAACAGAAGTGTTGTGCCTTATAGCACACTTTAGTATTGCCACAGATCAAAAGGAATAATTAATTGCAATATAAGAAGTTACTGTATGTCAGTTAAAGATTCCAACTTAATTTGTATTTTTCCCCTGTTACTGATGTTTAGCTTCAGTTTGAGTTGCAGGATGTTGCAACTGTGTAACACCATGGGCAAAACAGATGTCATGCATAGACATGACTATTATTAATAAAATCGGCAATAGTAACTTCCCACCAAACAGTGCTTTCATGTGGTCATCTTTTGCAAAAATCTGTGTAGTTGAAGAGCAGTCTTGCAAATATTGTTAGAGCATAGATCATAAAAGATGAAGGAAAATCACAATCCTGAATGTACTGGTTTGGTGAATTAAATTGTCAAAATATTATTACAAATTATCATATAACTACAGATTTAAAAATAGCCGTAGAAAAAGGTTAAGGAAAAATAACTTGCCTCTTATACCAGAAATGAGTTCTTAAAAATAAGCTTGCATCTGGAAGTGTTTACTGTCTTCTGTACTTGGGATATTCTCCTCATTACCTACTATATCGGAAGAGTTTGGGAAATCCCATGTGACCTTTGAATTACCCTATTGCAAGCTTAAAATAAAAATAACCTAGCTACTGTAATGTAGTTCCTTTACAACAGAATAGACTTTCAGTATTTCAAATTTTAAGACAACACATGCATTAGAGTAGTTTACTGTTATTTGACAATTGAATGGTAGTCCTCTAGGCTTCTGGCCCTATGAGAAGGTCATCTTAAGCAATGTTGCACTTGAAAGAATTGGGTTTGGTTTTTTTGTTGTTTTTTTTTTAGCTTAGAAAATCTGAGGCTGTATTGTTTTGTGAAGTTTGACCTCTTTAAATACTAAGTCTACAGGTAAATTGTAGTCTAATCAGTTTCATAGTTAAAAACAGCTCTTCCAGACTTAAAAGAATGTGTGTAGTTGTGTTTAAGTGTTAGTAATTGTGTATCTGTAGGTGTACTTTTGGCTCTTAAGATGATAGTTTGATTAATAGTCTTTTTATGGAAGGTGTCTTCGAAGACTCAAATTCATGCAATGGAAAAAGACCAATTGGCCCAGCTGTTGGAAGAAAAAAATTCTCTTCAAAAAGTACAGGAAGATAGGATAAGAAACTTAACTGAGATGCTGGTGACTTCTGCCTCCTTTTCCTCAAAAGAAAATACCAAAGTAAGCACCTGTTCTAGATTTATTTAACTGAAATACTATGCAAAAGGTAACATTAAATACATAGTTGTATCGCCAATGAAGACTAAGTTTGATATTCAATTTTTACATAATTTTCCTTATTTTTAAAGGGGTAACTTAAATGTAACTCCTGAGTGACTGTCAATTCAGTATTGCCTTGCAGTGAACAGACTATAGATTTTTGCTTTCAGTCTGTTCTGCTGTAGTTTAATTCTTAAGAAACTGCGAAACACAATCTAGTTAGCTGCTGATATTGTTATAGAACTAGGCTGATGCAACATCTGTTCTCTAAATGCCTTGTATCACTTTTCTGTAAATACTTTTTTTAAAGGCCAAGAGAAAGAGAAGAGTTACTTGGGCTCCTGGTAAAATAAACCAGGCAAATGTGAGCTATTTTGAAGACTTTGAAAAAACAAGGCTAAGTGAAACCAAAAAAATTAAAAGGTCTCTGACATCACTACCAGACATGGAGGACTGTAAGTATCTTCAGGAAAAAATAAGGAAACTTTGCAAAGCAGCTTTGAAGTGAGAAATAATACCTTTTTAATAAATGAGTTAAAAAGCAGATTTGTATTATTAGCAACCTACAGCTGCATTTAGTTGCCATTATACTGCTGAAGTTGTTTTGTGAACCCAGTTTTAAGAGTTACGTTTAGCCCATAAGGAAACGTGTCTGCCAACAAAGAACACTGCCTAAAAGGGAGCTGGTTTTAGTGTAACAATACTGGTAGTTCTTGCCTGGGATTAATTGGGAACTTGAGTCTTGCTATCCCAGATGAAATAATTCCCAAAGGGAGTAAGTCTGATAGCACCCACTCCCCCTTCTGGATATTGAGCTTTTTTTATTTTCTTAAAACTGAGAGTAACAGATGTGAGGTAAAAGACAGCATCTACAAATATTTCTGCCATGCAGTAGTCAAAGTTGTTCTTTAACACAGACCGTCCATCCAAACCACACCCTCTCCCCAGGAGAGGGTTTTTCTGTATGTAGGGGTGGTGCTTTTTAAGCCTTGCGGGATACTGTTGAGTGGTTCTTTCCTTGATAACTAAATATTTTCTCTAGTCTGTAATTAAGTAGATATGCTGCATTTGGTTTAGTACTCATTAACTTGTTTTAAAGTGGTAATCGTAAGTATGGACTGGACTTTAGTTGTGTTCCCTTTCATAAGGGAAAATTATGAGATTCATGAGTCCTGTGCAGTGTGCTACATCTTTGCCATTGAATGATTGTTTCCAATCTGATAAAATTCATAAGAAATTATTGATGTCCAGTTTAAAATCTACTGTCTTATTTTTTTAATACATCTTCTTTTTCAGCTTTGTTAGAGAATTCTGTACATGACAACCAGTGTCTAATGGCTCCTGATCAAATTTCAGATGTAGAATGGACTGCTGGACCTAACATGAATTGGGTAATATAATCTGTTTCAATTGTGTAATACATTGCATACATATGACATACTTCCCAGTAAGATCAGCCTTACTCTTCTATAGAACATCAATATTCTTCTATATATCTGAGGAATTGTAACTGGTTAGAAAGTTTCTTGGTCATCTGTGAAGCTGTGGGATGGTTCTATAATTGCATAGTTTTGTGGCAAATGATCCAGTAAGTGTTGGTATTTAAACAGGACTACTCATGAAAAGACAAGCAACAAAGAACACTAAACTTGCTTGATCTCATAGGTCAGTTAACTGAGAGCAATTCTTTTTCTAGACTCAGAGACACTTTGAAGAATCTGTAGAGCTCTGTGAAGCATTAGCACTAGAAAAGGTAAGTCTGTTCTGTGTTGTCTAGAAATAAGACTGACATTCCAACAACAACTTCTAAAGTTTCTTGTGCTTCTTCAGGATGTTGCTTTAAATGAGATCAGTGTCCTGCAAGCTAACTTTAACAACCTAGTATTGGAAAATGAGCAGTTAAAATCAGAAATAAATGAATTGAAGGAGAAACTCAAGGAAAAAGTAGAACTGGATGAATTTGAAGCACTGGAAAACCAAACACTGAAAGTTCATGAGGTAAGGTCCATTGAAATAGAGGTAAGAATTCCTCTGTGCTCAGATGTTTTCTAGAGTTTATTCAGTGTACATAATCTTGGATATTGATTTACAGATGGTGTTTATAACTACATTCAGCAACAGAATAAGCGAAGACAGGGCTCAAACTGTATTTACTCAGAATGTAAAATTCAGACTTAAATTTTTTGAAAGTTTCTTACTGAAGCCTGGTTAAACACATTTGTGTGTGTGTACATATCCATTGTTTTCATATATGTATGATCTGAATTTCATTCAACCTCTGCAGGAGACAGTTGTTTTGCTGCATATAAGTATGTTTTGGAGCTGATCTGAAGTTACTGTACTATTGCTAAACCATACTTCATATATTGTGTGGAAAACATCTTGGCTTACAATCAAAGATAGCTCTAGCTTTTGATAATCCTTCGAACTATGTGGGTATTGACTTCTAACATTGTTTAATTTTGCAATGAAAACAATAAAAATAATAGAATAGTCATGTCTGGAAAATTGAAACATTGAATTTTCTGCCAAGTAGTCAGAGAAAGTAAAGCTACATACTGGATGACTTCCAGGAAATGCTGAAATATTTTCAGTTCTCTTCACATTCTAATGTTCTTAGTGGAGATATTCCTTTTCTGTCCAAGTGTTTTATGCTCTGATTCTGTAACCTAAAATGTCTTACTTGTTAAGTTTTAGCTGCACAAGGAATAGACTGTGAAATCAGTCACAGCAAAAAAAAACAACAGCAAAACCACACCAAAAAACCCCAACCCAACCAAAACTGTCAAACCAGCTTGAGGTATTGAGGCATGGATATATTAATCCATTTCTTTCCTGATGCCTTCTCGGCAGATTACATGTACATACAAGTCTGTTCAGTATCCTCTGAATAAGAAACTAAGTTTGAAGCTGAAGTTACATCATTTTGCACTGTTGACTTGGGTTACAATCTAATAAGATTACCTCCAACTTCCATTGTGTCCCCTACAAATATTCATAGATCTTAAACAAAATGGATCCATAACAGATTTTTGATCTAGCTTGTACTTAAGATTCTTTTTAGAAGAACCTTTGTATGGTAGACTAATTGTGTTATCTTCCTTATCTGCAAAGATTTGTTAAACATGTTTTGATACCTATGTAGCAGATTAATTACAGCAATACTGAAAGGTCACATATT
Source organism: Pezoporus wallicus (assembly GCF_028554395.1). Classification (NCBI taxonomy): domain Eukaryota; kingdom Metazoa; phylum Chordata; class Aves; order Psittaciformes; family Psittacidae; genus Pezoporus; species Pezoporus wallicus. Next base: position 2,850,559 of record NW_026637266.1, read on the forward strand.
TCACTAAAAACATTGATTAAAATCCATCAATTTAAATCACCACAGATACATACAGGTAAATTATGATTCTGAATAATGACATTTGACTTCTGACAGTAGTATTGTACCATATATTCTAAAAAAATCCTCTGATTTAAAGATTACAGATTGGGTTTTCTTCTCACTGTATTCTGAACTACATAAAATACAGGAGTGTGCTTAAAGTTTTTTCACTGATCTTAATATTACAGATTGTATTTTCACCTTGCCCATGCTTGTGATTTGTAGATGAGTGCTTATGGTAGAGCTTCTCTAAAAAAGACCAAAAGAAAGGAGTTCCTCAATTTTACACATGCTTTTCTATCCAGTCTTCTACTTTGCCTCCTTTCAGAGGATGCCACTGAATGTTTTTGTGCCTTGCTTCACCTAAGTTTTGGCACCTGCTCATTTTGTTAGTGAACAGTTTAAATCACAAATATCTGCACTGTGGCATAAAAAGCTGCTTAACATTACTAGAATTTGAAGTGTCATAGCTGTACAATTTCTGCATTAATTTGCTCCTGCTTCTCAAGCTGTTACAGATTAAAATGCACTTGAATCCTTTTTAATTACGAGGCCACTGAAACAGCTTTGCATCTTGTCTGTCTGAAAGAATACCTACCAACTTGCTGTTACTGTTTAAATAGATGTGTGTGTGTGTATATGGTTTGCCTATTAATAGAAAACACAAGACAGACCTTGCTTATTTTCATGGTGTTGGCAACTAAAACTAATGGTGTGGGTGCTTACTAACATTCTCTGCAATTTTGCTTCCATTTGCTCCACAGATGCAACTAATGCATGAAATTACCAAGTTAAAGAGTCTAGTTTCAAATGCTGAAGTGTACAATGAGGAACTTGAGGTGAGCCTGTCCATGAATTTACATGCAGTAAGACTTGTATGAAATGTGCTTGGTTTGTTTATTTTTTTTAAACACTGTGTCTGCTGAGGACAACCTAGGAATCAGTGGGGTCTGGTTAATCTTATTAGCTGTATGGGGGATATGTCTAAAACTTGTGAATGCTAACTATGAGCAAAGCATTCTTTTGTTAAATTCTTACCTGAAAAACCAAACTGGGCACTAGAATCTTTCTTCTGCTTTTCTTTTTCTCCAACTTTTAGGCAGAAATGAAGTCCAAATTGGAACTGCTGAAAGAAAGAGAGAACAAAATAAGCGCATTACAAAAGCATGTGGAAGAATTACAAAAAGCAGGAGCAGAAAAGGACACATCTTTTTCAGTGGTAAATTTGCATTTTCTGTGTTGAGAGGTGGTTTTGGTTTTGTTGAAGGTGGGTTAATTTGGGGTGTAACCTTAGATGTAATTGAAATCTGCTTCCCTACACATCAGGAAAACTTTTTACACAGCTAAAAATGCTAATTACTATATTATCATACAGATGTATTCTAGTGAAATAAAGCTATGGGAAATTCTGCTCTTTATCCCATCCGTCAAATGAGCCTGCTACTCTTCATTTTAGAGTAAACTTCCCAAGTTTTCTAAGTCTGTATTTACATTTTAAATGCATTATAATGAGCACCTTTGCTTTATTATGTCTATATATTTTTTGATATCTGAGTGTTTATTTTCTTTTTCAGGGAGATTCTGATAAGCTAATTGAGGAAATCCAGCAGCTGAATAAGTCTCTCTTAGATAGTGAAAGTGTAGCCTTGGATGCCAAAAAAGAATCTGCTTTTCTCAGAACTGAAAACTTGGAGCTGAAGGAAAAGATGGCAAGTACTATTTAAACAGCATTTATAGCTGCACAAAATGCTGTTAACGGCCTATCTGCTCCTAGACTGGTAAAGAAGGCAATCAGTAAAGACCAAATGTTACAGAGTATTTAAAGAAAGCAAAGGACTTGTGCTTCAAGTAATGTTTTTATTATGGAATTCATGGAAAATGGGCCTTCAGAAGAAAGGGAAAAAGAAAACACAGACTTCTTCCACAGGAGTAGGTGGTTAGCTTTTGCTGTACTGAGAGAGTACAAATGAACAGACTTCAGGACTTACTGGGACATAAGACTCCAAATCTAATTTTACCAGAGAATTAAAGAAAAAAATACGAAGTCTGAGAAGTGTGACTTTACTCCCTCAAAGCAAGCCTTAAAGGCAAAATTGTAGACATAATTATGACCCTGACCTCTAAAGTAAGGTATGTTTTGTTATAAGGCTCTGACAAGAATGCAGTTGTTAAATTGTGGCTTATTCTGCCGTGATTATCAAGGCCAGACTTGTTCAAGGTGACAACAGGAAATGTGACAGATGCAGTATTTAAATGTCAAACAGGTAGACTTTCATTTTGTGTATGAATTGCATTGTTGGTTCTTTCTGTTTTCTTGAAGAATGAACTTTCAAAGAATTACAAGCAAATGCAGAAGGATGTTGAATTCTATCAAAGCCAAATAGAAGCAGGAAAAGCCAGCTACAAAAAAATGCAAGCTGACTTGCAGAAAGAGTTGCAGTCTGTATTTCAAGAAAACATCAGGCTAACTTTGTTGATGGAGGGTAAAGTTCCAAAAGGTACTGTTCCAGGTGGTGCTTTTATTCTTCTCCCCTCTCTTCCCTTTTTCCTGCAATGGCAGGGGAATAGGTAAGACTTTAGCTTGTCTTTTCAAACACTTGGAGCTTCTGTCGGTATGAAAATACTGAGTATCTGGTATTGCCGGCACATAGTAACTGCTTTAGCACTTTCTTGAACTATTTGGAAAACATCAACTTAATGCTTTTTATTTTGCATAAAGACAGTCAAGTTAATTAGCGTTGTCAGGGAGAATCTGAAATAGACTGGATGACAACCTAACAAATGATGATGGAATTCAAGCCAGTAGTTTTATCTTTTAATTGCTGGCCACTGTAAAACACACTTTCCTAGAATTATCTCAATATGATGTCCAGAATGCATTATGAACTTTGTTTACTTTTAAACATGCTTTTCTTCTCTTGCACTCTTATTAATCTAAACTTGTTAATTCTCTAGATCTGTGCTCTCTTGAGGAGGTGGAAAAAAAGGCAGCTGACTTAAAAAGAGAACTAGAAGAAGCATTGAAAGAGAATGTACTTTTACAAAAACAAGTAAATGAGCTAGCAGAATTTCAGTATCTACCAAATACTGTTGAGATACAGCAGAAAGAGGTAAACAATCTTTTTCCTTGTTTTTATAGTGTACTTGGCTGGTAACATATCAGTGGATACCTACTGGGTATAAAGACTTAAAGCAAAAAGTTGTCTTGAATCAAGTAACTGAGATTTTGTAACTAAGCTGAGTAAATTGTTCCTCAGGCATTTAATATTTTCAGCTAGGAATAAATTCAAGATCCCATGTTTAGTCATAGAGTCTACTATAGTTAATCAGGAATTTCTAGTCCAGCATTTGCTTGCCTACTTACCATGGTTACCACTGATAACTGTGTATATGTGTAATGGTGTTTCATCCTGGTTTACTGATCTAAAACTGAACTTTTGTCTAACTGGGTGAAGGGAAAATTTCAAGAGCTCTTAGGAGAAATGCTGCTTGAGAAGCAAGAGATTTAGCTTGGAAATCCTAGGAGACTTAAGGAAACTTTGCAGTTTACTGGTGAGTCAGGGCTTCGTAGACCAAGTTTGTTATAAATGTCTTAGAAAATGTTTGCAAACATGTTAAGTTTCTTTATCCTTAAGTACCTGCTACTAAGTATGTGCAAGGAAAATTATCCAGGGCAAGTAATCTCACAAACTCATGAATGCTTTGCAAAATGTTCCAAACCTTTCCAGTGGTCTCCTTCCACTGTTAAACAAAGCTTAATTACATGTTAACAACTTTCTTCATGATACAGAGTTTATAAGTATTAATACATCTGAATATTCAGCCAGGAGTATCAGTCCAGACCTAGCTCAAACACAGGAAAAGTACTTAAAGAGTACGTAAACAGCTGGAGGAGAGGTTTCAAGGCTTTGGCAGGGGCTTATCTGTCTAGCTTCTCTTTGAAGGATTGTTTGCGAGGCAGCTCCCTCCCAGTACAGCAAAATGCAATATACTGTGCTGTGTTTGCCTGTGCTTTATTTCCTATATCTGCACATGTACATATTTTTATTTTGCAGCTATGACAAAAATTGCCTTAGAAAATGCTATTTAATATTACTTTTCTGTTGGCAGATTCTTGAGAAATGTGAGGAGCTACGCTTATTAAAATTAGAAAGAGAAAAGCTGCTCTCTGAAGTAGCTGATAATGAAATTAGATTTAAACATATGACTGAGGAAATTGGAAAATCAAAAGATGATCTAGCAGCTGCACAACTTAAATATGTAAAGTCTGACCAGGAATATGTAGCACTTAAACAGCTCCATGAAGAACTACAGCAAAAATATGCAGCTGCATCAGAAAACAATAAACACATGAAGATCCAAATAGATACGCTATCTAAAGAAGCACAAGAGTCTAAAGTAACTTTGGATGAAGTGAAATTAGAGGTCAGTGTCACCTTGCTCCTTTTTACAGATTAAGACATGAGGAATCTGTTAATAGTATAAAAACAAACTTTGGAGAAGTAGTCTTGAAGCTATAAATAACAGAATTTAAATCACTCTAGCATGAGTGGGTATTACTTACTCTATGCCTGGTGTATAAGGTTGCAGGATTCTGCAGCTCAGTGGTCTCTTTCTTCCTAGGCAAAGTATATGTTGTTCTGTGTTCTTCTGTATTTGACCTTTTAATTCTTCTTTTCCTGTTCTTAAATTATATCTTTATTATGCAATATTTTTTTTCAGATATGCTGCTATGGCTATCTAAAGTCATAGAAACAAAGGTTCCTCATCAGGAACTTGAGTCTGTTTAGAACAGACCAAAATAAACTGAAGAACATCCTTTCATAAGATGGCAATTAAAAAGGGGGGAGGGGGAACAAAACCAAAAACTTTAAGGGAAAAAGGGAACTGTATATAGAAACAGGATGCATATTTTGACAAGACTTTGGCACTGATATGGCTGTCATATTCCAGCTATGGGTTTGATAATTCCTAAACTATACCACTTTGTGCATGTTGCTATGTTTTAGTAAGACTTCTGTTGTTAAGCATTTGTTTATGTGGTTTATGTAATGTAGGCAAGAATATAAGCAGTGACTTAAAAATTAAATTATCAACTTCCTATTTGCTGTTTGAAAGATAGCATCTCTCACCCTTTCTATGTTAATACAAGATTCTGTGAGAACATGGTACGCATTATGCAGTTTTGCGCTACAATGAAAGCATATTCGCTCTTCATTTGCAAACTAAAGCTCTCTAGCAAAACGAAGGAACTGGAAGAAAAGACAGCGGAGCACAAACAGCTTCTTGAGGTAAAAGATGATTTCATTCAGACTCAGCAGAAGTTGAATGAAATGGAGCAATTAAAAGAGCAAGAAAAGATTATGGAGTTGAAACTGAAAGCCAAGGATTCAGAGATCCAGGCAATTCTTCAGCAGCTTACTGCATGTCAGGAAGAAATAGAAGTTCTAACCCAGGAAAGAGATGACTTGAAGCAAAAAGAGGAGTCTCTCCAAGCTGAGGCACACCAACTCAAAGAGGATATCAAGGACACTGTTTCAATGGTAGGAATTCTGCCTTTATAGAAATTGACCATACATGTTAAGTGTAAGAACAAGTATAAACTGTACTGAAATATGTTGGGAAGTTAGTTTTTGTGTGGTTTGCTGTTTGTGGTTTTTAACCAGTGTGCTTACTAATGTTGAAAAATATTTGTTTTTCTTTTCTGGATTTTTTTTTTTCTTATTCTTAAAGAACATTCTGGCACATGAAGAACTGAGAAATACACAGAGTGTTCTCAAGGAGTCCCAGGACACTGTCAAGAATCTGGAAAAAAGTATTTCTGAAAAACAGGCTCAAATTCTGAGTGTTGAAGAGGCACTAGGGAAAAACATTAAAGAACTTGAAATACAGGTAAAACATTAATTCAAAAGAACAAGTATAAACTATACTGAAATATGTCAGGAAGTTAGTTTTTGTGTGGTTTGCTGTTTGTGCTTTTTAACCAGTGTGCTTACTAATGTTGAAAAATTTCTTTTTTTCTTTTCTGGATTTTTTTGTTCTTAAAGAACATTCTGGCACATGAAGAACTGAGAAATACACAGAGTGTTCTCAAGGAGTCCCAGGACACTGTCAAGAATCTGGAAAAAAGTGTTTCTGAAAAACAGGCTCAAATTCTGAGTGTTGAAGAGGCACTAGGGAAAAACATTAAAGAACTTGAAATACAGGTAAGACATTAATTAAAAAAAATGCTTTTAATATGTTTTCCAGTACTGAAAACAAACCCAGTTAGTCTGCTTATAGTCTCTTATGCTTGTCCTTTAGGAAATTTCTAGGGCTTTGGTGAAAAGTGGACAAGAAATTAATATTGTCTGATCCAAATTTTACCAATTGCTAATCAATTTCTATAGGGCTTCAAGCTGTAACATATACTCTAATAAATCTTTGTTTAACAAGTGTGCCCCATGGTTGTTACTTTCAGTGGTGGCATTAGATGACAAACGGAAAAAGAGATGAAGGTTATGTAGGGTAGGAATAAGGCTAATGGTTTATAATGCTCAGTCCCAATGAGAAGTGTAACACATGATTGTCAATGGCATCTCTATTCTCAACACACAACAGAAGGCTGATCCACCTGTTTTTGTGCTTGTTTGTTCGAAAACTGACAAGGGTGATGAGAATTTTGTATGTTAAACAGTTGCTGCAGTAGCACGGTTTCTCTGGAGGGAGAATCTATAGTATGTAACAATATATTTTTCTTGAAGTATATCAGCTGCCAGGCCCAGTAAATCAATGGTTATAAATTCAGCATTTGCATGCTTTGGAACAGATGCATAAAAATCATCCAATAGGTGTTTCTTCTTTGGTTGCTTCCCCTCAGACTTTTTCCAGATAAAATCTGCCCAATATGGCAGAAGAGACTGGTCAAAGGTTAGCACTTAGAACAAATTGACAAAGGCAAAAGACCTAGTTCTGAAGTTTTTCTAGATTGGTTACAATTGTTTGTTAAAAATAGTGTAGTAAAGTATATCAAACATTTGCATTTATTTTTGGTTTTGAATTGATGGAAATACGTCTTTGCATGTTTTTTGTAGATATCGCAAATGACAGAAGAAATAAAAATCATCACATCAGAGAGAGACCAGCTTGCTGAGGAAAAGTTGGTAAATAACTGTAGAGAGAATGATGAGCTTCGGGTACAAAAGGAACAAATACTTGCCCTCACAGAAGAGAACAATTCACTGCGGGATAAACTGGACCGTTTACATCACAGACAAGAAGGAGAAGGAACTTTGGTAATTATGTTAAAGCTGTAGTGGTTACTGATGCTTACTTAGACATCAGCTTGTGTGAAAATAACTTGCAAAACAAAAATGGAGAAAGGGTCCTGCTACTTGACTACAGACCATTAAACACTAGTATTGTTTGTTTGGAATATATCCCACTCATACTGTTTTGTTTGGACAGCTAGTAGTAGAAAGACAAACACTTTTGTAAATTCAGTTTCAACTTGATACAGGATGGTGGTATTCGGAGTTGATCTGCACAGATGTAGTTCTGAAAGTAGTTAAAACTGAAATTAAGTAGCTAAACTAAAAATTGCTCACCTGGAAAGGGTGGTTCTGCTTTTTCAAAGCATAGCTAGAACTGACTGTTTCACTGTAGTGAAAGGGATACTGCAGCCAACATTTTCTGCTGTTGGATATGCTGATTGTATATGTTATGTATGTGTATAAAGTGTGTTTGTACATAGTACACTTGGAAAAAAGTGAAGTAGGTATTTTTGTATTTATGGGAGAGTAGACAAATGTCAAGAAAATAATTGGTTTGGCACCATTGTCTACTATTAAGACAGAAAAACTGATTAGGGCTCAGTAGCTTGGGGGAGGGGGGTGTTGTTGGGGTTTTTGGTTTGGGTTTGGAGGGTTTTCTTGTGTTTTTCTTCTGCTTACCCCTTGCCCTCAAGCTTAAACTATAGTCATGAAATTCTATTTCTGGTTAACTTGTTTCAGAAGTTCTTACTTCAGATGTGTGCTTTTACATGTCTCATTTCAAGAACCTTGAATTGTGTGTTGAGTTCAGTCAAATCTTACTATTCTGGAAGAAAAATCTCAGACATTGCTTCTGCTCATTTTACGTGATCAACTTGTTAAGGGTGAGAGATGTTTTCTCTTTAAAGCTACTTCCCCAAATGTGTTGACTTCTGTCTCTCTATAAAATAGATACCACAGATTGAAGAAAAACCTATTGAGCAAGAATTGTTTCCTCTGAGAGAAGAGCTGAGCCAGGCACAAAAGAAACTGCATGAAATGGAGGAAGCGAAGGCCAATGAATGTCCAAGAGAATCTGAACAAATGGGGAGAACAGATTTGAATCCAAAACTGCATGACTGTCGGGAACTGAGCATTTTATCAGAAAGAGATAATCTTAAAATGCAACTGGAGAATCTCCAAAATGAGAGTGACCAGCTAAGAGAAACTATACAGCAGACAACTAGTATGGTAAGAGAAATAGTTCTGTTCCTTGAGGGTAATAGCCTTAGTAAACTTCAGTCTTAAATTTTGGAAGTGTTGTTCTGGTTTTAATGTACTTTAACTGTCTTGTGTCCAAAGAATTCAGAAATTAAGGAAGAATTGAGATGTGCTCAAAACTCTCTTGCGGAGTTAAAAGAAAGTCTTTCAGAGAAAGAAAATCAACTCTTGAAAGCACAAGAGGTGCTGAAGGAAACAACTGATGAACTCCAGCAGAAGGTCAGATGCAGTTTTGTCAAGTAAACTACAATTCTCTCAGGATTGGTAACCCATGTCCTCTGCAGGCCACAGTTTTTATGGGTTTGGTAACGGCAATAATGAAACTCAATTAAGTTTTTTCCTTCTTTCCCCCTATGCCCTGCCTGCACTGTGCTGCTTCTCAAAAGAATTCAGTAGAAACCAAGGCAGTGAAAAGATCATCAATTGCAATTTGACTTGCAAGCTACAACCTTTTACTTACAACTAAACATGCGTTAGTGCTGAATGATGGAATACTGTATCAGTACTGGTCTTTTGACCTCAATGCATTTTCCAAGTCTTAAACTCTTTAAATTCTCATAATGTGTTAGCTATGTAATTCTGAAGGTACTTGAGCAACTAAAAGGCAGTTTAGCTCATTCTTTGATTTGCTGCAGTATCATAAATTTCTTATGTACTTACTATTTTCATGTCTGAAACTATTAGGCTTGATTTTCACAAGCATTAATGTTTATCTACTGTGGATACAGCATTGGAGTAATTTTTATGGAACTACAATATAAACATGTTCACTTTTATCTACCAGTTAAAAGTGAAACAGAAGCACTGAAATTTTATTGACTTAAGCATGATTTACATTTTCCGATGTTTACTGTAGCAGTTATCTAATGGAGGTGTCTTCTGTAGTCGTTATAATAGCCCATATGTACAGACAGTGCTTGTGAAATACGATCCAGTAACACTTCTTAAAAAACAACCAAAACCCAGACCAGTAGCGTTCTGTCTGCCAAATTACTTCTATCCATGCTAGAGATTATTAAATGTATTAATACTGTTTCTTCTTTTTTCTTTAAGATCACTGAAGTAACTGGACACCTGACTAGTGTTTCTTTGGAATATGGCAAGCTACTGGCAGAAAAAGAACAAATTGAAAGAACAACGAATGAACATTTCTCTCAGCAGCTTGAGAAAATCAGTCGGGAGAAAGATGAGCTGCAGAAAATAGTAGAGACTTGTAAAGCTGAAAGAGATCAGTTAGAAGCTGACTGCCGGGAAAGCAAGGAGAGAGTATGTATAGAATCTCTTAATAGAATAACATTTTAAAGGCAGGATGTACCACTCTAAATTACTTTGGTTGTGAAACCTTCTGTTATTTGATATCTGTTTCTCTTTCTTCACTTTTTCATAGCGGCAGTAAACTAAACTTAATTTACTAATCCAATCTGGACTTTGCAATCTCTGATTTTTAATCCCCCTTTATCCTCTCCCTGACCTTTTGGTCATTGTGCCACTGTGGGTTTAGGCACAGTTGTCTGCCACCTGCTGGACAAACACCCCACAAATTCCTGCTTCATCTACAGTCTCTCTGGATTTAGCACTAAATAGTAGATAATCCGGGCTGGGTTTACTGATATCTAAGGGCTTAATTCTCCTACCACTTCAATTCATTCTGGATTGAGGAGAGAAACTCATTAGTGATACTATTTCTCCTTCCTGATGTCTTATTTCCTGGCAAATTAGGAACTGACTTCAGTATCCCAAGTATTTGCATGAAAGGTATGCTTATGTTGACGTGCTTTTCAGAAAAATTCATTCAATTTTGTAGTTAACAAAAATTAAGATGATGATTTCTAAAGTTAAAAGGAAGTCTGGTAAATATCTTTTTCTCTAAGAGAAACTCTGCAAATTTTAAGAAATATAAAAGCTTTTGGATTATTTTAGAAAACCTCAGGTAGAGCTACTGATCTTTTAAGTATGTATAGACTTAACTAATGTAAAAAATAATATCAGCAAACTTGGATTATCAAATTAATTTTGCATCTTGCTACTAAACAATTGGACGAATTGTTCATGTAATTGGCAGGCTTTGCTTAGTGAAAGGAAATGCTTTCAAGGACAGAACCTGTACTCAGACTAAAGCAGGGTGGGTTTTGTGCCAAATGTTTTGACTTGTATGAAATAATGAATGCCCTGATATGTGAGAGGTAGATTCACATGCTGTCTTATAACTTTAATGTTGTTTTTGTTGATCTGTTTTTATTCCAGATTCTTGAAACTGAAAAAGAATTGAAGTGGCAGCAAGAACTCCTCAGCAATGAGAAGATCAAAGCTGAAGAAAGGGAAGAACATTTGTCAAAGATTCAGAGGCGGTCAGAGATTGTGGAGGACTGCCTAACAAGCAAGGTGAGGAGTTCTTGTTTTAGTAGCTGTTCTGTCTTCTGATGTTATATCACAGATGTGCTAAACTTTTGCTTAAGACTAATCCTATTTAAATTTTTTTTTGTTGTCACCATATGATTTTCATGGTTGCTAAACAAGCATGAACATGGGCAAGGGACTTCCTACAAGTTTTAGTGATAGAGATAGCATCCTCATCTTCTTGGCCTCATAACCAGATCAGTTGGTCACTCCTTTAGATGGACATCAGTTTACCCAATGTGTGCAGGCTTGATACATTTATTCTGACTTCAAAAGGCACTATGTAGACAGTACTAACCTAATTGGGTTTGGAATCCTTGGTGCTTTGGATACTTTCAAACTATGTTATTCAGAAAGTCTTGCACTTTCTTGCCAGTTCAGTCTCTTTACAATTTTCACTTCTTTGCTTTTCACCTTTCAAGCTCTTCCTTTGACTGTAGAGTCAGAGTAACCAAGGAACGCTTCACATTAGCAAACATGTTCTGTTATTCATTACAGCAAATAGGCAATTCCGTTGCCCTTCTCTTATGCTGATCTGTTACTTTTTTTCTTCTGATGGGGCTATATGCTGACTGTCTTTTTGTTTCCTCTTGCTTTACTGAAAACCAAAGTTGACTAGAGTTCTTGGAGTCATGCTATTCTTTTCCTTTTTAATTTTTTTCTGAGCAATTAGAACACAAAAATATTTTTAAGCTTTGCTTGCTGCTAGTATGAATTATTATTGGATAACTGGATAATTATTACTGGATATTACTGGGTTATGGGAAATTGTGCTCTTTGACATAATTGAGTACTTCAGAGGACAGCATACAGACCAGGACCAAATCATAATTCTTGGTTATTTTTTTTCTTCACTGTTTATTATAGCTTCAACAGTTAACTGAGATGCTAAGTAATGTATCATGTGAAAAAGACCAGTTACTGGCTGAAAAGACTACTCATTCTTCCCAACTTAAAGAGGAAATCTCAGTAATTAATCAAGAAAAAGAAGAGCTACAAAAACTTCTTCAGGATGTCAGGTCTGAGCGGGACCAGCTCAAGGAAGAATTGCAAAAAAATTCTGAGAAGGTAGGTGTTGCAAGTTGCATACCTCACTTATTTGTAACTTCTCTTCTTGAATGGTACTTAAACATCTATACTTTTATTATTATTTTAGTGTGCTGAAACAAATGCAAAACTAGAGTGTGCTCTAGACCAACTGAAGCAGAGAAACCTGAATGATATGTCTGTTCAGGTGGGCCTGAATAATGCAGAGCAGATGGTTGATGACAGACTGAAGGAAACAAACTTCAAAATTATGGTAAACTTGCTTATCTCCTTATTTTAAGGATGCACGTAGAACCAGAAACTTAATACCTTTTGTTCTGGAGCATAAACATTGCTTCTGTGCATAATGTATAAAACTGTTTGCTTATCCTGCTAAGATGCCACACACCACAGGTTCAGATGATTTGCTGTTGCTGTTCAGTGACTGCACCTCATTCAATTGAACTTCTTAGTTGAGTCATCACTTGATTTTGTTGCTGTCCAGCCACCCAATGAAAATAACTAGTCATGTAGCAGTGCTTTATCATTTTCTTTTTGTAAAACCCCTCCCAAATCCTCCCTTCAAAAATAACATTCCCATCAAAAATAAACTGGTTTCACATAAATCAATTTCATTAAATGTCTTCTTTCCAAAACATAGGAAAATCCTCTAATGCATCAGAGCTTTTGTTTAGTTAACTGTCCTGAATGTGTTCTCACAGATGTGAAAGTACTCTTAACCTACTGAAAGCCAAAATAAACTGGGAGTTATGAATATTTATGGCACATGTTAAAGTAGAGTACCTTTGTATTACAGTTGTATAAGTGCGTGCGGCAGATTTGGGCATCATTCTGTATATGCTATAAAAGCCCTGGGTGCATCTTCAGTGTAACATCAAAAGTGATAAAGGACCAAATTGTAAAAATTGGTTGTGTAGCTTTCTCCACACTTTCTATCCTACATCAGCAGCAGGGAGCTAATACTGAGGGAAGTAAACATTAGTTGATATCTTCATGGTGCTCTCCCCTTCTGACTTCTGTAATAGGTTAAGATCTTGTCTGCTTATTATGCAGTTTTCTGATCTTATCCCCTGTGTCCAACAAGAAAAGTACAAATGTTAGTTCCACTGTTTTGGGTTGTTTTTTTTTACGGTGGGGTGAAGAGTTAAACTGGTGAATCCTGTTTCTTTCAACTAAGAACCAGAGATGCAAGCAGTATACTGAGGAAGTTTTATAGTTTAAAACGTAGAATGTAGCTTCGTATGTGATACTTGAATTGCAGTTTACTGGGAGTGCTTTGAAGCATATTGACCAATACATACTGCAGAGGCTAGTCCTAGAGTCTGATGGTTTATTTTAAGCTTCTGTTTAAAGCTAATCACTCTTTACTATGAATTAATCTGTTTCACTTGTATTTAGGCGCTTCTTGAGAAATTTCCAGCTATGGGGCAGAGGTACGAACGTCTGTCTACAGTGTCACTTAATCTAAAGAATGCACTGAATAGTCAGAAGGTAGTGATAGCTGCGATAGACACTCAGCTTTCATCGGAGCAGAGTAAACAAGTCAAAATACTTCAAACTATAAATGAGAAAATAAACAGAAATCTCCAGAGCTTATTGAACAAACTGAAGGTAACAACTTTTAAAATGCCTCATATTGCTTTGGTGTGGGTTGTTTTTTAATAAGCTCTCAAATTAAGAGCTAGTATTCTTTATATTTTAGCTTTGCTTTTTTTTTTGTGGAACCATATCTTGGGGAAAATAAATTGATGGTAAATGTTTTTCAATCCTGGAAAACTGGAACTATTTAGGTAATAAACCTTAGTTTTTTATTGTAGTTCAGCTGTTTTGCAGAGTAATTCATTAATATTAATCCATTTTAACTGGAAAAAGAAATTTTCTTTCTGTATGCAATAGAGCAAATTATGGACCCCTAAGTGTGCTGCCTGTCTTTTTCCCCTCACAATGAAGAATACCTTGGAGATGCATTTGTACTCTGCAAGACTACCTAAGTAGTTTAAGTTCTATAGCCTTGCGGACCTTCTGCGATTTTGTAGTCCAGTAGAGAAACAGATTCCATTTATCAAAATTAAGGGCAATTGGGAAAGAATTCCTGTTATCATATGCAGAAGTACAGTAAACAAAGTATTTTTCTGTTTCTTTATTTGCCATCAAATGCTAAGGGGTTTGGTGGTGAGGGGAGCAGTGGGGACATGATGACACACAGGTCTGGGGAGAGGGCAAGGTTCATATCCAGTATACAAAAACACTGGACATACGATCTCAAGAGTCAGTCATCTCTATAAATAGCCAGTAGCAAGCAACTCCTGCAAAGAACCTTATTTCATAACTTTAGGTTTTGCCTTTTTTTTTCCCTCCAATAGACGCTTTTTAACTTTTATGGTTAAAGATGTTTAAGTAGATTAAGTTCAACTAGATTGAAGCTTTAAATCAGCACAGTGATATTATACTTGTAGATCATCTACACCTTTCACAACTCTTAAGAGGAAATAAATACAACAATGAATAACTCACTTGGCTTTTCAAAGTCTAGATTCATGGAAGGCTGTCTAGCGCATTTCAGGCTTTCTGGCCTCTTTAGGAGTCCACAAAAAATGGCATCCTTTAGAAATGCTGGTCCAGCTACAATTCTTAAATGACACTGCTATTCAGCTCATGTGAACTTGATTTGCTTGGTCATGCTTTAGTTGTGCTGGGCACCTATGGACTAGGAAAGTGAACAGATTGAATTATGGAATTTTACCTGGATGTGAGGTACCATTTTAAAGCATACTCACTGATGCATCCTGTGCTTCTCCAACAGTTCCTGTTTAGTCGTGTTTGCTCAAAGAAAAGAGACTATTATGCTACTGTTAACAAATATGAAATGGAATTGCTTGAGGAAAAGAGAAAACAAGATCAGCTACAAGCTCAGATTCAGTACCTAAGAAAGGTCTATTTCAACCAGAATGAAGTGTCTTCTCAAGAATTAAACATCAGTGAAGTGCTGCAGAGTTTGCACTTGGAGGCAGAGGTAGTATCTGAAATAATTTTCAGGCAAACACTTGCATATTTTAAGGCATTGGGTAATGTGGTGGTGCTAATCTAATAGCATTGCTTTTATCTGTTGAGACTTAAGGGGGGGATTAAAATTTGTAGTTTCTATGCTACTAATTCTATAATTTGAAGTTTCTATAAAGTTTTCTCAAGTATATCAAAATTAAAGACGTTATAAAGTAGTGGGAATGTTATATACTCATTTGCCCTTTAAATTGCATACTTCCCAATACTAAGGTTACTTTTAAAACAATAAAACACTTACTAACATGCATATTTTTTTCCCTTCACACCTGCCCCAGGAATGTAGATGACAGACTCATTTTCCCAGTAGAGTATAACTTAAGTATAGCAGAATTCCTTTTATGTGATAATTAGATGCTAAAACGGATTTTCTGCAACTAGTGATGCCCAAAAGGGCAAAATGTATATTTAGACATGTAGTTACAAAGCAATATTTAAACTTGAATTCTCTTTTTTTCTCTTTGTAAAGAGCATTTTCAAAGATATATCAGAAATGGAAAGTGAACTTCTCTGCATAGAGGCAGAGTTACAGCAGGAAGAAAGTGCTAGAAAAGAAACTGCACAGTTTTGGGAAGCTTGTTCAGGAGCTCACTGTGATGCTGAGGAACTGAAAGAAGAGTTAAAGAAAGATAATGAAAGGCTTTCACAAGTCATTAACTTCTGGAATCCTAAAGTAAAGGTAATGTTACATCTAATTTATTGTGTCTAAGCACTCTGTAAATGCCTCTAATCTGATTGCAAACAAACAAAAAATGCTATTTAAAGATTATGCATTATCATCAGCACTCTACTGTATTCATACTTAACTGTAAGAGGTAGGAATACTCCAAAGATTTTCAAGTACTTCTTTCCTACTGTATCCAAACTTGGAAATTTGCTTTGTGAAAAATTTTCTAGGTGATAAATATGTGGAGGAGGTATGCTTGTGTTAGACCGAATTCTGGAAGCTGTAGGTTCATAATTATTATATAACTTTGCTTATGGAACCTGGCAGCTTGGCCTTCCTTTCTCTTCTTTTACCTTCTTACCTCTTGTCCCCTTTGGAAAAAGTGTTTTACAGGGTTAAGTGCATAACAAACAGGACTTCATGAGATTTTATCTTTTTGATCAAATGCATTGAGCACTTCTCAAAGAAACAGGTTATGGGAGGGAATCCGCTACTTTCTGAGTTAGGTGTAGGGAAGTTTTTACAACAAGGATATCCTGGAAGTTCCTGGTCTGTTTATGCTATTCCTTTTAATAGTATTGATCTGAAGTATGAAGAGCTCACTACCCTTCTTCCCTCAGTGTTTTGACTCAGTTCTGTCCTGTTAAGTTTAGCATATTTGAAAGCTGCTTCTTGTAGAGATTAGCCAGTCTTGACTTCTTCAGGGATTTCCCAATATTGCCAGGCTTTTTGGAAGAATTCCCTGACATTCATATTTTGTGGATCAAAGCTTCCACCAAACAGATCTAGTATAGTGGTGTCATTTCCTGACAATGTGAAGTTTCATTTTGTCTGGCATGTTAAACATTTCTAGAATAGTCCAATGTGAATATTTTCTCTCAAATGGTTTCACTTATTTTAGTCAATGGATACATTCTAACAAAAACCTCTGTGAATAATTGTGTGTGCCTCTGTTAGTCTTTCCAGTATTTTGTTTCTGTAATGCATGTGTTTGAGTTAATGCAGAAATACATTTCTAATATAAATGTATTTTATATTATATAAAATATAATTTTGTAGCGCATTGTCTTCTCTTTTGCCCCTTCCTGCTTTCAACTCCTTTGGAAAGGAAACCAGTACTTTGAGTGCTAGTGACGCATTTCTGATAGCAAGCATCTGCAAATGGGATGCTGAAACAAGAGTGTGAAATAACACAAACCAAGACACTTCTTGTTTCTACACCTAATTCTAGTTGATTCAAAAATAATTTAAAATTTATCAGTATGGCACTCTTTTATTTTCAGATACTCCTTCAACTTTCATCAGAGCTGGATGCCAGAACTGCCAGTTATTGCCAAAATGCTGATGTTGAATCAAAACAGAGAAAAGAGAAAAGTGAAGAATTGCTGCAGGAACTAAACACTCTTAAAGAACAACTGGCCCCTGGTGGCTCTGCCAGTCAAGCGTTAGAAGAAGAAAACTACAGGCTTCGTAACAAGTTACAGGCTGCAGAACAAGATGTGAAGGTACTGGTATTTGTTTCTAAGGAAAGCTTATTTAATGCTTGTTTTCTAAGTGAGAATATATCAGGCTGGAAAAAAAATTAGTATTGATGGCAACTGTAAATCCGTGCCACCTCATACCAGCCCAGAGTGCACTTCAGTTTTGTAGCTTTTTTTATTCCAGAAGTGCAAGTTTGAGCTCTTGCCTGTCATGTGTCTTAATTACCTGTTTTCTGTACACAAATATCACTTCAGAAATCAGCATGAAATGTTCCTGAATGGTTTTGATGTATTGATTTTAATAGTGTGATACTCTTGATGCTTCCTCTAAGTGTATGGTACTCACTATATCAAATAAGAAGCTGGAGAATAATTCTGTCTTTAATCCTAGGGATTGAGGACTCATTTTCTCTCTGTCCTATTTTTTGTCACAGTTGCCCTTGTTTGAAGCACTTATTTTTTTCTCCTCAGACTTGAGTGTTTCAGAATACTAAAAGGTGACACAAAACCATGAGGGTAGACACCAACAGTTGCTATAGAGCCTGTAGTGTTGGATGTTCTTGTGTGGTTTGGGTTTTCCTTTTATTAAGAGTATGATCATGTGCTGTTACTGTTGTATCCTTTTGTATAACTACTCATAACTGATTGATATATTCCAATAGGCTAAGGAAGTAAAAATTCAGGAATTGGAAAATGTAATAAAAGAAGTAGGAAAAAATCTTGACAAGAAAGATGACACTATAAACAAGTTACAAGCACAGATAAGAACTAAAACGGAGACAAGTGGGCTCACCCAACTGCAAGACAAACTGAATGAGATGGAGAAGTGCCTCAAAACTGCCTTGACAGCGAATCAGAGTCTTCAGGTATGAGCAAAATGCTTCACTCTTCTCATTCTCATCTGATCTTGGAGAGAGAATCTGCTTGAGAACAGCTGTAGCTGAAATGTAGCTCTCTCAAGTCCGTTTGGTTTGTATGGCATTCTTAAACACTGTACTTGCCAGTTTCACACTCTACCAGTGCAGCTTTCAGAGGCAAAACTTAAAACCCATAGTCCTGGGCTCAGCAATATTAGAAGCACTTATGTGCTGCATTTCTGAAACATTCTAAAAGTTTTATTTTGAAACTGAAGCACGAGCTGTTTTTTCTATGTCATATGGTTGCATACTAGTTCAAAATTCCCTTAGATGTGCAAACAAGTCAAACTTGCTATAGTATGATTGCATGTAATACATCGGAGTTAGGATACCAGCTAATACTATAGTGCTCATTGGTAATGTGGGCATTCTTACTCCAAAATAACTTCCAGCTCCAAGTCTTGTCCTGCAAAATCTAGCAGTAAAGATACAAAGTAAGCAACCCTTAAACTCATTGCTAAGAAACAAGCCTCTTAACACTTAATCTTTTCTTTTCAGGCGAAATTAGATAAAGGTGCTGAGTTGTATAAAGAAGAAATTGATAATCTCAAAACACAATTGGTAAAATGTGATATGGAAAGAATGAAACAATCCAAATCTTCTGATTCAAAGTAAGTTCAGCTTCTACCTTGTTATAGTTCTCCACTCTTTAGCTCTTAGCTCTTACTTTTCCATTTATTTTTTTCAATAGAATAAGAAGTGAGCATTCAGCTTTATGTATCCTAGGTTTTTGCTGTAGCTAGATTCCAGAGAAAGTAAAAAGCACATGCATCTCGGGTTGATTATAAAACTCCTACTCTATATGCACACCAAAATATCAACCAACCCATGTTCAGCCATAAATGAAATGAGGAGAAATCAGTAATTGAAATCACTCTTAAGTCACTGAAGTGAATGGATACACAGAGAATTCTAGTCCAGTTTGTTTCCTGCACTCTACCTAAAATCTGACAACCAGATTTATATAGTTTTACCTGTAATAACTTTGTTTTGTATTTGATAGCACATAGTAGCTCTCCTGAAACTGTGATTATTAAACTAAGATTTTTTTTTTTCTCCCTTCCTGCCTCATATAGACTTGCTAATTATAAAGCTCTTGCAGAACACCAAGAACAACAGATAACAAAGCTGAAAGAAGAACTTAGAAGAGCACATCAACAGCATGATGTTACTGGTAAATTCAAAACAAATATAAGGAGCTCTATGTTAAACATTCAGTTTTAAGGTCATATGGTTGAAGTCCAGATTAAGATATAGGCATTTTGCCTCAAAGGGTATAAGAAGGATTGGGTGCATTGGAAGATAAAGCGGAAAGTAAAATGTTAGCTGCACATACAGAATCACAGAATCATTAGGGCTGGAAGAGATCATCTAGTCCAGCCCCCCTGCCAAGGCAGGGCCACCTAGAGCAGGTTACACAGGAGCGCATCCAGGTGGGTTTTGAATGTCTCCAGAGAGGGAGACTCCACAACCTCCTGAGCAGCCTGTTCCAGTGCTCTGTCACCCTCAACATAAGGAAGTTCTATCTCATGTTGAGGTGAAACTTCTTGTGTTTTACTTCATGGCTGTTACTCATCATCCTGTCACTAGGCACCACTGAGAAGAGTATGTCACGATCTTCCTGGCATCGGCCTTTTAGATACTTATATGCATTAATGAGATCCCCTCTCTGTTTAGTCTTTTCTCTATACTAAACAGGTCCCAGCACATTTGCCATTTTTTCCTTGACTTCACATGTGAACAGCTAATTCTAATCATTCTAATCATACATATTTGAAACTATTTTAACTCGAAATGACCCAGTGAATATTCTCTTAATTTTCTCAATATCTCCCTGGCAGTGTGAATAGTGGTGGGGGGTGGAGGAGAGGAGGTGGTGGTTTACAGAAACAAAACAGAACAGAAAACCATTGTAATGGCACTTGTAATTGAGTGTGGTTTTACATGTAACACCATAGGAAGGAGCAGACTAAAAAAAAATCTGACTGTCCAAATAATGCATGTATCTGTATAAAACTGTTTCCTAGTGGTGCCAGAAAAAGAAGCTCCTCAGCAATCCCAAATGCCTATTACTTGTGGTGGTGGCAGTGGTATTGTGCAAAGCACACAAATACTTATTCTAAAATCTGAAAGAGTGAAACTACAGAAAGAGAACTCGCACCTGATGAAACAACTTGACATTCTACAAAGGTAAGTATAAAGCTGATCAACAACATGTCAAATTATTTCTTGCTATTTAACTATGTATGCCATCAGCATCTCTTTCTGGGAGGCCTACAGAAGTGAGGAATTACTATAAGATTTTCTAGATACTTTCACATCAAACTTATATTTAAAGGTAGTGAGTTCCTGCTTATGTATCTTTATGGCTTTGACCTTGGTTTTCTGTTTTTTTTTTTTAATCTTTTAAATGCTAGAAGATATACTTAAATTGTATGTTGGAAAAATTTTTAGCTTGGGAAATAAATTGCCTCTGAAAGCAAGATGACAGATACGGTGTTGCATTGCTGTGTGTGTGTGGTATGTCATCTGAAAATACAGGAACTGTCTTAGAACCATAGAATCATAGAATAGTTAGGGTTGGAAAGGACCTTAAGTTCCAACCCCCCTGCCATGGGCAGGGACACCTTACACTAAACCATATCACCCAAGGCCTCATCCAACCTGGCCTTGAACACTGCCAGGGATGGAGCATTCACAACCTCCCTGGGCAACCTATTCCAGTGCCTCACCACCCTAACAGGAATGAATTTCCTCCTCATATCCAATAAAAACTTCCCCTGTTTAAGTTTTAATCCGTTACCCCTTGTCCTGTCACTACAGTCCCTAATGAAGAGTCCCTCCCCAGCATCCCTATAGGCCCCCTTCAGATACTGGGACATACTTGTTGGGAGGTTTTTTTTCCTTATATAAAGAACTACTTTAAATTTTTCTTTATTAAATGCTGGGGTGTGTTTTGTTTATATTTTTCAGTAATGAGCTTCAACTGAAAGAGGAAGTTAGAAAATGGAAAGAAAGAGCACTAAAGAAAGAGAAACTCTTGAGAGAAAATGCTCGAGAGATGATGGCGAGTTCCCCAAAGAAGACAGTGTCATATTCCCGTAAAGAGCAAATGCCTTCACCTGCCAAGGAACCCGTTTCTCAGGAGGCTGTGACTCCGGATGCAGTGAAGACTCTGCCACCGACTTCTGCAACAAATTTCTTTGATAATTCCAGCTTGGGTACACTTACAGGTGTGTGACACAGTGATAGTGTGCTGTAAAGGTTTGGAGAGATAAAACATAAGGGGTGGTCTGTGAGATGAGGGTGGTAAATACTCCATACTTCGTATATTCTGACCTGAAGTTTGCATGGCAACACAGTTTTCCTGAGTGGTTAGCTGACAATTGTAGGGCTGACCAGCTGGAGCCATGAAGCTTATATATGTTCTACAGAACCTAAATACTTAAATGAACTCTTCACCCCATGAACATTATACAGTCTTTTTTCTTTTGCGAAACTTTTGTTTCTTTTGGTTTTCTTTACTTTTGTTGGAAGTTTTTATGACTGACTTTTTAATTAGCAGAATATCATTACATCATACACATATAATTACACATAGTGTTGTGAATGCTCCATCCCTGGTGGTGTTCAAGGCCAGGCTGGACAGAGCCTTGGGTGACATGGTTTATGCAAGGTGTCCCTGCCCATGGCAGGGGGGTTGGAACTAGATGGATCTTAAGGTCCTTTCCAATCCTAACTATTCTATGATTCTATGATTCTGTTCTATGATTAGCAGATAGCTGATGTTCTACACTGTTTTGCTTTTTAACTTTACATTGGTTAAACACAGACTTCTGGCAAAACTGTTTGAAGTTACCTGCTGGTTAATGTTTTTCTTCAAGATCATAGACTCCAGTCTCTGTTGCATCTGTCTGCCTGGCTTCAACTGCAGTAGTAGCTGTCCTGATAACTTCTGTTCCTCAGCCCTGGTCAAGATTTCTTACATCTGAGGAAGTCTCCTAGTGCTCTAAATTAGCATATTAATGCTACTGCCCTCATCACTGCGCTTGATTTTAAAAACCTCTAGCAGACATGTTGGAAAGTTAACCAGTTTTCCAGGTATTAATGGCAGACTTCCAGAAAGAATATAATCCATTGCAGGTCCTTGTGGTACTGTTACCAAGATCCTCAGAGGCAAGCTTTGATAGAGGACATTTGAAACACTGGTCAGGATTGAATTGCTGTATTCCTACTGCTTGTCTAACTGGGAATGTTTAGATGTTACTTTAACATTCTTGTCTTCTGTTATAGGTACACAGCCTGCGGGGAAAGAGCCCCCAGAAGAACATCTTAAACACTGGTTGGGAACTTCAGAGAAAGAAAAAGCCCCTGATTGTATTGCTCAATAAAGGTGTTTTGTTTTAAGCTGGCTTTACTGTCACTACAGCCACAACCTGCATATATGAATTACTTAAGATCAAAAGCAATCAGCCTCTCAAATTGTGAGAAAAGCACTGGCATGCAGATCCCTTGCTATCTTGGAGTTGCTACAATTGGAAAATCAGTCTTGTTGCCCACAAACTACTGATCTGATTATGTTCTGCTTTCGTGGCTTGTTTCTTTCCTGGATGGCAAAGAAAGAAAAGCTAATGTATTAAAGAAAAGGAAATGGGAATGGAACATTAATCTACTGTGAAACTTCTCAGTCATAAATTAAATTCTGTCATTCCTAAACCAGCCCTCTTCTGGGTGGGCAATACTTGTGTCTTCAGAGTGCTGTTGAGTTGGAAAGAACTATGCTTTTTGTTTCTCAGCATGTGGTTTTTATAACATGCTTTCTCTCAGTCCACAGAAACGGCATTTTCACCACAAATTTAACCTATCTGGACATTGCAACTGAACTCACTAATTTTCTGTTTATAGGGTACAATCAAGGGTTCCTTTTAAACACCTTACAGTATTTCTAAGCTCAGCTAGTTATGGTACCAAGAATAACTTTGTACTTGGCATCTTTCAAAATACTTCTAGTGCCCGTCTGAAGTTGCTATTGGAATTTTTCTTAATAGTAAGCAGTGGACCTGACACTTCTTTGCTACTCTAGTGAATTGAAAATAAACTGAATGGTGATCAGGGCTGCAAGACACTATTTTAATAGCCTGCTTATCTGCATTGTGAGACCTACTTTTTGTATGTTTTGTATAATAACATTTGTTTTGACAATAAAATGCTAAGTATTTAAAAACATATTTGTTCACTTTTGCTATGATCTAAGGGTGTTTGATTACAATATTCAGTATCTAAGAACTCTCTTTTTATAGTAATCACATCACTTCATTATCTTGCTTCTTGTCTTGTGTCATCTCACTTTCTGCAATAATTACTTTGTGTGGAAGTTTACTGTTGGTGTTTAGTTTAATTTTTGGAGTCTGTCAGGAAATTTTTGGGATCTAGAAGTTCTTCCTCCCATGCCCTGCACTGCCAACTAAATAGGAATTTGGCACTCAAACCCAAAGATCAACTCTGTTTAAGAACAAAATAATCATCATGATACAAGAGTCATACTTAGGGAAGATAAATATATCAAAATCATAATCCTTATTTTATATGAATAAAGCTTTTGCTGCAAGTGTGTAAGTACTCTGTTTTGGGTTACCCAAACTGATAAGCAAATGGTTACACTGACACGTTTCCTGGAATGCAGCAGTTGCGGTCATCAGAAATGTTGCAGAAGGATTATTTATGTGATGGAGGTCTTTAAGAGGTATCTAAAAGAACCAACTATCTTTTGTCCTGAATAGCTGAAAACTGTACTAACTGTTGTAACTACTAAGAAATTGCAAGCATCTATCTCAGTCTCTTTGACCTGAAATGTATTTTGGGAAGCTTTTAAAGCTATTGCTAGCCAAAGCTACACAGATTCTCACTACTATTAATGTGTTCAGCAATGAACTGTCTCCTTTCGTACCACAGCCATGGGCATGTAGGAGCAGTTTATTTCCTGACAGTGATATGTGTTAAGTACTGATGCGTTTGTGGTGGTGTTCTTTAATTTGTTTTGAGGGGGGTTGGTTGGGGTTTGGATTTTTTCTTTTTTTGCTTTGTTTGGTTTATTTTTTTGATTTCCACCATTACTGAAAGATATTTCCTTTACCAGCTTTTTTTCTCTTTATTCGTTCCATCTTGGTGCTTTAATAAATGAGTTTAACCTTCTTCCTTTTGGAAGGGAGAAACAATGTGTGTATACATAGATCTACTTTTCTTATACACAGTTACAGGGGCAGTTCTGTTTTAAAAGCTAACGTAATTTAGCAAAAAGACAAGACAAACTTAACACATAAAGTTAAGTAATGTTAACCCAGTTTAGCCACGGAAGTGGCTTCTCTTAGGAAAATATGCCTTACAAGTTAAGGCAGGACTCCAAATTCTTCATGAAAACATCAATAAATTATTGTTCTAGTTTGGAATTAGGTAGCTTATATGGTTTAAAGAGAGATTGCTGGGGGGGGGGGGGGCATGTCTGTGGCCTGTTCTGGAGGGAATCCTGTGGATTTGTTGAATTCCTTAAGGAGAATGGATGGTGAACGCTGGTGCTCCTTTTTTAGTGTGTTTTTTTTTCTGCAGGAATAAAACCACAGCATTCAGTCTCGAGTTTCGGTAGGTGGCGGCATCTCAACGTTTCAACAGGAAATTACGTTCTAGAGAAATTCACCGCTTACACTACAACTCCCAATAAGCACAGCAGAAAAGATACTGTACTTCATTTTGTACAAAGGTCAGCAAATATAACACGCTGATTGCGCTCGCTTGGTGAGTGACTGTATTAACATTTAGTTTTAAATGCCTCATAGAATCAGCAAATGTTCATAAAAAGTGATTGATTGAAAAACGTATTTCTTGTCCTTGCTTGTTTGAAAAATATTGTGCTTGTTTGTGAGGCTGAAAAATGTATCTATAGTGTATTGTGCTTACAAAGTGTTAAGGTGATTTACAGAAGTACTTGAACTGATCAGTTTTTGTTGTCTGTTTTCTGCTGAAAAGAGACATGTGACAGAAAAGACCCCCAAAAGCTTCCTCTGCCTTCAGGGAGCTTTTAAGACTTGGGTAGCAGGGGGGAGGAAATAGTGCAGTGGTTTCTGTGAGAAGCATCTAGAAGTTTCCCAGGTGTCCGACAGAGCTAATGCCAGCCAGATCCGAGACTGACCAGCTGCTGGCCAGGGCTGAGCCCATCAGTGATGGCAGTAGCATCTCTAGGATAATGTGTTTAAAAAGTGGGGAAAAGTTGTTGCACAGGAGCAATTTCAGCCAGAGAGAGGAGTGGAAGGAACAGCCCTGCAAACACCCAGGTCACTGCAGAAGGAGGGGAAGGTACTCCAGGTGCTGGAGCAGAGGCTCCACTGCAGCCCATGGTGGAGCAGATAGCCGCCTGCAGCCTGGGGAGGACCCCATGCCAGAGCAGGGGGGTGCCCAAAAGAGGCTGTGACCCCATGGGAAGCCTGTGCTGGAGCACAGTCCTGACAGTAACTGTGGCTCATGGAGAGAAGAGCCCATGCTGGAGCAGGTTTGCTGCAGGACTGGTGCCCCTACAGGGGACCCACACTTTGAGGAGTCCATTAAGAAGGACTGCACCCATGTAAGGGACACATGCTGCAGCAGTTTCTGAACTGCAGCCTGTGGGAAGGACTCGTGTTGGAGAATTTGGTTGGTCTTGATACATAAACTGTAACTGACTTAAAACCGTTAAATCTTCTGATTCATATATTAGAATAGAAAGAATTTCTCTATTCAGTTTCTTCAGAAGTCTGATTTGTTGAATCTGTAACCTTCAGGGGAACACTGGTTTTGCTGCAGCTTTTGCAGGGAAAAGCTGCTGATGAGAAAATAGACAGGATTTCTGGGCAAAATCAGATAAATTAATAATTTGGTTTAAGATACAGGACACTGAATTTGTCTTTGCAGTCTGAGCCACAGCTTGGACTTGAGTATCTCTAGATGACAGCATTGTCTGCTAATTCAGGGGAGATTATTTTAACTTCTCAGTGAAGTACCTGGTATGTTGGTTTCATGTATATTTTTTAAGACTTAAGGTTCTTGGGATGCCTTTCTACATTCATAGCTACATAAACAAATTTTGCTCTGTGGGTTAAAAGTGCAGAAAGTTTTGCTTATTGATAACCCAGTTAACAAATACCAGATACTGCACTCTGACTGAAACGCAGTGGCTTCACTCTGAAACATCCTGTTCAGTAGTTTGTCCCTTACATAACAGAAAATCCACAGGAGGGAGGGGATTGCATTTGCTTTTTAGTTATTTGTCTGCAACCGTACATGCTGTTTTTCTCTAAACATGCCACAACATTTCAAAGTGTGTCCTTGGGCAGAAGATAGGAGGGCAGCATTTTGCCTTTCGGCTGCTACACACTGAGTAAGGTGGAACATCCCAGAGGTTCCTTATTGCTTGTCCTAAGCATGCTCAGTAGTCATCTGAGAGCAAGGAAGGTGAGAAGGGCAAGAGAGGACAGAGGTTTATTATTCTCCCCTCCCCTCTGCCTTGTTGTAGCTGGGAATTTGCAGTGCTGGAAGTTTCCTGAGACTATTCAGAGCCAACACCAAGGCCCAAGGTATTGTGTGGAATTTATTGCAATCTAGGAAGTTGATGAGCTTAAGAGGAAGAGAAGGCAGACCTGCTTTCTAAGAACAGAATAGACAATGGAAACACAACATTATGAACTGCTGTGCTTCTGTTTCATCTTAACTTTTTTTTTTTTCTGTTTAAGGCAAAACAAAGTCTGGCTTCTGCTATAAAAAAGCTTGGCTTTTGAGCTCAGATACCTTATGTTTGTTTGTTTTTTTAGCTTCTTACTATGTTAAAAAACTAAACCAAAACATATATTGAGGCAGCCTCCCCTCAGCACCCTTGGTGACTCAAGGTCACACTGCAGCAAAACAGGACAGTCTGTGGAGTGATTTGATGTCAGAGGTACTCAGAATAATGCCTAGTTTTTGGAAAGCATTTGCATCTGATTCCCAGGAATGTTGTTGGTTCATCTTTTTGTTAAAGATTCTGTGACATCTGTCTGCACAGATCAGCAGCATGGGTCGGCTTGATGGGAAGGTCATACTGCTGTCAGCAGCAGCACAGGGGATTGGACGAGCAGCTGCTATAGTAAGTGGGAAAATGTTTGTTCTCCTGTACCTAAGCTAGGTCTCTAAAGCTAGCTTGTCCAGAGACAGCCACACTAAGCAAGTTCTTGAATTCATAAACTGTAGATGAAGCCAGAACTATTCATTGAAAAAAACAGGGAATAATAGAGTCTTTGTACTGCATGCATTGTGCTGTTTGAATTTCTGAAAGTCTGAGGCTCCAAGTGGTGACATCAGGCAAGGATAAGGGCAAGATTCAAGAACAGCTGCAACTGCTCTTTTAACAATACACATCTGGTACTGTCTGTACCTTTAGTCCTATATCTCTGCTGCTTTGCTCTGGAAGAAGATAAGGATAGAAGGAATATTTCCTGTTATACCCTATAGTAAAACAATGATATTTTATTTACGTTAATCATTGACATAACTCTTACATGATGCTGACTGCACAGCTACAGTGTTGTTCACCATGAGCAACTGTGAGAAATAATTTAGAATCAATTACTTGAACAGAATTCAACATACATATTAACTTTCTGGCTACCTTTTAATTCCTTTTGACCAGTTCTTCCCCTGTGTCGTGGTTTAAACCCAGCCAGACAGCTTGTTCACTCACTTCCCCCCCTTCTTTCCCTCCCCCTACTCCCAGAGGGACAGAGAGGAGAATCAAAAGAATGCAACTCCCACAGGTTGAGATAAGAGCAGTTTAGTAACTAAGGTGTAACACAAATCACTGCTGCTACCACCAATAATAATAATGATAAAGGAAATAAGGGAAGAGAATACAACACCTCACCACCAGCCAACCGATAACTGTTCCCAGGCTGGAAGTCAAAACATAGCACTGCACCAGCTACCAAGAAGGAGAAAAATGACTGCTACTGCTGAACCCAGGACACCCTCCCATTTCATTCTTCCATAGCAGATAGAGAAGCTAGTGAGGTTATCTCAGTATCTCTGTATTGTAATCAACAAGCTGGGAAAAGCTCCTGTAAGAAGGATTTCTGCCAATCCTAGTTAGTTTCATATGCATGCAGTTAAGAATGCAGGAGACTGCTAATCTTGGCACTTCCATTAAAACACTTAGTCCAAAGGAGCAGATAATTGTAAATTTGTAAATACCCAACAAGCATGGAGGGAAGACCATTTTTGTTAAATGCCACTGTCCTTTTAAGCTGCACTTGAGACGCTTATTTTGAAGATTAGGAGCTACAGTCTGAGATGTCAGAATAACTTTGACACAGAGGTTATTTTGTTAGCATAGCTGTTGATTTATCAGTAATCACAGTGCAGAGAAAGCAGGCTTTGAGGGGCGCATCAAGAATGAGAAAGTATCTCCTGTTAAGTGCCAAAGAAAGTCATGTTTGTTTTAATATTGCTCTATTCCTATGGTTTGGTTGCAAAGTATTGTCATAAAGGTTCTATTTCTCTTTATGACTTGTGCCTTTATCTGTCAAATCCCATTTAAATCAAACAGGACAGACAATTCTAGCACTACCTGTTTGTAACAGGCTTACTAGTGTTCGTGCAGCTAATAAGGGTAATAATAGTACCAGTTGTCTTAGTCTGGTTACTGTTATTATACTGTATTTATGGATTCCATAGTTTAAGGAAAAGATGTTAACTCTTGTCCTGTATCACATACAGTTACTTAGTTGTCCCCAAGATGCATGGTAGTTGAAGCCCATTACTCCCTGACATGCACTAAATGAAAAGTGAGAGATCAACTGCCTTCAGCCAACTTTGATTCAAGCCAAAAAGGAAAGGAGGAGGAAACAGAACTTATTTATGGTAAGATCTGGAATATCTAAATATAAACTGCTTCTCTTGTATTCTTCAGGCTTTTGCAAAAGAAGGAGCCAAAGTCATTGCTACAGATATCAATGAGCCTAAGCTGCAAGAGCTGGAGAAATATCCAGGTAAATGACCTACAGTAGTTGTTGGTTCAGCTTTTGCAAGTTTTGGTGTAGAATGGCTGAAATCTAACTTGAAGATAGTGCAAACTTCAAAAAACCAGAAAAGAAATAAAAGGAAAATATCCAGACTAATTCTTTAGGTGTTGGCATTGCTTTATTCTGTGATGTGGAATGGCAGAGATTCAGCATGTTAACCTACTGCAAAATCAGCAAATCAGACAGAGTATTATTCAAGGCATGCAAAATAACTTGAGTTTTTTGTGTCACAGAAGCAGCTCATTTCTGCTTCCCAGAGTGGCACCTGTTTCAGTTATCTTTTGAGATCACCAAGCTAATTGTCAAACACAGCACTCTAAGAGGCACAGAATGCTTTTCACTCATCGCAACAGCTAACATCCCAGCTATACAGAAAGTAAATTTAGTGTCTTGCATTTCCATGGCACTTAGTTACAAAGGAATGCGTTAAGAGGATAGCTGCCTAGTAGAGCTTACTAAGTCTTCAGAAACTAACCCCGCAACACTAGATAAGCATGTTCTGTTTGCACAAATGTTCAGGCCTGAAGATGACTTTCCTACTGATGTCACAGAAACATACTGCAAGGAGCAGTTTTGCATAGTTGTTTCTTAATCATAAGTGACCCAAGTGTGCACCATCATATAAAAATAATTTTTCAGTCTTGAAATAAAAAGTAAGATGTATTTTACAACTGAAAATTCTTCCAACTTAATCTGATGGAATGAATTGGATTTAAGGAATTCCTGTTATAGGGCGACAGTCAAATATGCAAAAGCACTTTTCTCTAGCACAGCTTTTAAAGTGAACATTGGTCTCTGTTGACTTGACTGGAGTTCACCACAAGCAATCCCTTTGTAACTCTTTGGGAACTTTAGGACTTTTCCAGCTTTATTCTGTGGGTGTTTAGAAAAGTGTGAAGTTTTCAACTGTGTGGGTTTTTTCCTTCTGCTGCGGTGGTCACAAGAGGTAGTTTTCCATATACTCAGAGACATTTCCATCCTTTTGACATACAATTAGTTAAGCTGTAATTCATCAAGGCTTGGCACATTGTGGTCTTTGAATTTCATCCAGGAGAAGTAATTCCAGTGCTGATGTAAATCATCAGCCTGTAGTCTTAATTGCATCGTTATACACAAATCTCTTCAAAAGTGTCTGTATCATTTAATTAAGGCATATAAAACCTGTTCAAGGACTTGTCAGTTTGGCTTCAAAAGAAAGAGGGTTTTATCAATTTCAGATCAAATTCTCCCATAATTTAGATATCACTCAGATGCTTTACAAACAGCTTTACAGTATGTCTAGAATCAGATATGCTGGATGAGACCTCTGGAGGCCATAAACATCTTGCCTGCACTGTCCTTACAGTCCTGCCTATTGCTCAAAGTAGCTGTGGTTAGAGCAGGTTGCTCAGGGCTGTGTTGAGTCAAATTCTGAATATCTCCAAGGATGGAATTTCGTCAACAACCTCTGCAGGCCCCTGTTCTGGTGCAACTGCCCTCATGGTTTTAAAATAATAATGGTATTTAAAAACACACAGAGAGGTCCACAGCAGAAAGATGAAAGTCAACAGAAAGAAGTTGGAACATGGGGAAGTCTGACTGAATATAAGGTGTTTGGTTGTTGTGGATTTTGGTGGTGGTGTTTGTTCGGAGGTTTTTTCATGTGTGTTTTTAAATACATGGACATGGAAGTTTGTTATGATTATACAGATTCTGTAATTGTTCAGTTTGAGGGTATAGTGGAATTCAAGCTTATTGGAAATGTTTTTATGGTAAATGATGTTAGCTCGTCTGCTTGTGTGATGCTGTTACAACAAATTGAACCAGCTGATCTTTGTTTATTTCCCTTTGGAAATTTTAGGAAGCATGACCTGCTGTCCCGATTTAACCACTGCACTAACCTAATGATTAAATGTAGTTCTCGGTCACTGAGTCTCCACGTTGTGGTGTACCACTGAGGGGGACTGCAACCTGTCAAGCCACTGCCTTAAATTGTAGGTGCAATCCTCAGCAGTTCAGAAAAATAAACCAATGATCCTTAGTCAAGTACAGTGAAGCAAATACCATGTTTTTCTAGGCATTCAAATACGTGTTCTGGATGTCACCAAAAAGGAGCAGATAGAAAATCTGGCCAAGGAGATTGAAAAGATTGACGTTCTCTGTAACATTGCAGGGTAACAAGCTTCTATTTGATCCTACATTTTTTTCCAATTTTCTCTGTCTTCCAGAAGTACTTCCTTTTACTTAAATGCATTTTATTTCTTTTGCTTTAGTTCACTTTATGCCTTTAAGACAAACTTTCATGTGTTTTCATCAAACCTGAATTTCTCATGTGTAGCCACGTTACCTAGGCCAAGACAGAATGGCTCTTGGATTTGTTGTGTTTTCCACACTCTGTGGGTGCCCAGCACTGATGGCTTTGGCCCTCCTAGCACAACGGTGAGCAAAGCTGAGGGTCTGCTAGTGCTCTGCTTTTCTTTGGTTTTGTTTAGTCCTTACTGCCAAGCATTTCTTTGCACATACTGCGTCTGCCTTGTGTCCCTGATACTCATCAGAAATACACCATTGCTTGCTTTCTTTGAAAGAGCTCTAGTCCCTCCTTTTCAGGGTTGGAAGAGTTATCTAGTGCAAAATCATATGGGAAAATGTGCATTAAAAGGCACAAAAGTGTAAACCACAGACTAATCCAGTTCATGCACTTATTCTAGGTTTGTTCATCATGGAACCATTCTGGACTGTGAGGATCAAGACTGGAACTTCACTATGAACCTCAATGTTCGCAGCATGTATCTAATGATCAAGACATTCCTTCCAAAGGTAAGGATTGCTTGCCTGTGATTTTTTAGTCTCTGCTGCACTGTGTTTAAAGTGTGACAGGTCTAAATTGTTGCCACTGTGACAGCACAGGATTTGAGATAAATATGCTAGTATGCAGCTTCTAAAACATTCTCTGCATTGTATAATTCTTCAAGCGGACAACCTGTCTAAAAGATGTGGTAGAGATGATACATTCAGGGGCTTGCGTTATGTAATATGTAACTAAAATCCTTCAAATGCAGAGCTGCAAGGGAGCCATTGCAATACAGTGCTACCACATTCTACTATAGCACACAGCTGCACACAGTAATTGTAAATAATGTATAGTAACATGAATTTTATGGAACTCTGGAAACTATCTTGTGAAGCGATTCAGTGCCACTGATGGCAACATGCTGGTTATATCAGAACAGTGTAGCAGCATGAGGACGCTTGCTGACATAGTAACTGGGTTTAGGACTACAGAAACTTGTGAACTGAATAAGGAGTTTATATTCCTGTAAATGCAAAGGCCAGATGTGGAAGCTGTGACCATGACTGGATGGTGATTACTCTTTTCAATCTTGTTCCAGTCTTTTTTGTTTGGTTTGGTTTTTGGTTTGTTGTTTTATAGGGGTTTTTAAGCTGATATCTATTTTCAGGTTTCTTATATAACAGCTTTAGGCACCTTGGGTTTGGAATGCCTAAAAAGGTTATAACTTGAAGAAATCTAGCTACAAATCAAAGATGCTAGAGTTGTGATTTAGTCTTCTGCAAAGCTAGCATTTGAATGGGATC
Source organism: Pezoporus wallicus (assembly GCF_028554395.1). Classification (NCBI taxonomy): domain Eukaryota; kingdom Metazoa; phylum Chordata; class Aves; order Psittaciformes; family Psittacidae; genus Pezoporus; species Pezoporus wallicus. The sequence continues at coordinate 2,883,328 of NW_026637266.1, forward strand.
TGTGAGTAACTGCCTTGGTAGATGGCATAAGCAGAGTTACTACATAGTATAGCTTACTGTGGTGACAAAAGGGCAATGATTCCAAGGTGCCTATCACAGGAAAAAAGTTCTTTCCTGTCATAGTCTTCACTCCTGAGATGACTCAGAAGAACTTAGTGAGAACTTCAGATTCTGCTTTACTACTTCAGTCAGTAGATGAAAAGAGATAAGCACCCATTTGTGCTGATTAAGCTTTGCTACCCTGTGTATCCATTGCATGTAGGACTGTTCTGTGGATTATTATGGGCTATTGTGCTGGATCTGCAGATGACAGAACAGTCTGCATTTGAATGACTTTTGTATTCTCTTGCAGATGCTCAAACAGAAATCTGGAAATATTATAAATATGTCTTCTGTGGCATCCAGCATTAAAGGTCAGTACCTTGCTAGAGTTCCTTACATAAATTTCAGAAATCATGGGACTGCAAAATAAACCTTGCACAACTTTGAAATGAGAGGGCACTGCCAATCCTGAGGAGGGATACAGTTCAAGAAAAAAGAAAGAGCACACATCAACTCATGTACACACAAGGACACGGGTGGCAAATTGCAGAAATACTAAGATGCTTGCCTCTGAGTTTATGAATCTGTACTGAATGTTTCATAGTATCCTTTCTACCAGTTTGTATTAAATAAAAATGAACTGCTTCCAGTGATACCTTGCTACGTATGTGCTTCAGAGAAACAATGAAGAAATGACAATTACATCAGCACTGTAGCTATGCTTCCCAAAGAAGCCTGATGGTGACTAACAGATGGGTCTCTGCTGTTCCCAAATCTTTGTTGGCTTTTCTGACTACTCCCCAAACTTACACTACTGAAAGGTCTTTGCTCTCGTGTGCCTGCGTAGAATTCTGGCAGTCAGCATTTTTGTTAGCCTGTCCTTACAGAGGGACTACAGGTGCTACAGGAAATGCTGGGGCCCAGCAGCAGGTGCATATTGAACAAACTTGGTTCTCTTTTTTTTTTTTTTTAACATGTTTCTACACTGCCTTCACACTGACCTTCTGTTAGGAGTTGTGAACAGATGTGTATATAGTACTTCAAAGGCAGCAGTTATTGGTCTAACAAAGTCTGTGGCTGCTGATTTCATTGAACAAGGCATCAGATGCAACTGCGTATGTCCTGGTAAGTGTTCATACACTATTTTGTAAAGTGGGTTGTAAAGTGGGAGCAGATTCTAGAAGGCCCAATTTACTTTGACATTATTAACAAAGAATAAATTTGCAAGTGGCAACTAAAGTTACCAACAACATAAAGGTACAGGACCTGCTTGGAACATTTGAGATTTAAAATACAGAACTTGTTACTTTTGTAGTTAAGCTGTATGTTTAGTCTGTTAACCCAGCACATACACATTATATATGCACTGCATACTATTTGAATGTTTATTTTCAAATATACACTCTAGGAAGACAGGAACAGGCAAGGGCTACTAACAGGCTAGCCGTGGTTTAACCATCTGAAAAGTACTGAATCCGATTCTCAAAGTCCTGACTTCTCTCGAAATTTAGAATCCTATGCCACATTTATAGTTTTGCAGTCCTGAATTGTATTACAAGTTACATGTAAGTGTTAAGACATACAGATAGAATCATGGAATAGTTAGGGTTGGAAAGGACCTTAAGGTCCCAAATCCCTGCCATGGGCAGGGATGCTAACACTAGACCATGTTGCCCAAGGCTCTGTCCAGACTGGCCTTGAACGCTGCCAGGAATGGAGCATTCACCACTTCTTTGGGCAACCTGTTCCAGCACCTCGCCACCCTCACAGTAAAGAACTTCTTCCTTGTATCTAACCTGAACTTCCCCTGTTGAAGTTTAAACCCATTGCCCCTTGTCTATCACTACAGTCCCTGAAGAAGGGTCCCTCTCTGGCACCCCTGTAGGCCCCCTTCAGATATTGGAAGGCTGCCATGAGGTCTCCATGCAGCCTTCTCCAGGCTGAACAGCCCCAACTTTCTCAGCCTGTCTTAATATGGGAGGTGCTCCAGCCTCCGATCATCCTTATGGCCAGTTGGCTGGATAGATCCTATGGCCAACTGGTTCTCGATAGAACCACTGAACAGCATTTTTTGTCATGATTGCTGATGAAGGTGATTTTTAACACTGAATTTAAAATTTTGCATAGGAACTGTTGACACTCCATCTTTACAGGAAAGAATCCAAGCCCGGCCTAACCCAGAACAGGTGTGTACGTACATTTCACTCCCTTTAAATATACATACATAGTGGCACTTTGCCCATTTTCAGGAATGTCCCCTATTTCAGATATCAATGATAACATAGCAGCAGTGTCTCCTTTGATAGTTTGGTCAGTTTGTACTCAAGACAGAAGTCTTAATGTGTTAGAAGGTTACTATTGCTTAGTGAATACAGAGGGTCTGTCATCTATGGAAGCATCTGCAACCATTGGTTACAGCATCTGTTGCAAAGGTAGAAGATATTTTCTACTGGGGCATGTGGCAGCCACAGACTACTGCAAAACCATAATAGAAAGGGCATCCTGGCTATGCATGTCAAAATTGTTTGGAATGCTTACCCATACTGACTAGATAACTGTGAGCCCTCATTTGAAAGGTCTGGGAGTACCTACCATCAAAGGGAGAACTGACTTACACTGGCTTTACTCTGGAACCAGAGATTCAGGTCCAGTCTCCTACTGTTTTTAAATCTGAAATTCATACCAGTGTTAATGTTTAATTTCTTTGTCTAGCATAAATTCCCTACTCAGTGTACTAAAAGAATGTGTGTCTTACGGCTTATTCCAGTATTGCTTTATACATGTCAGATTAAAATAATTGGTTTTCATTTTTGATATACCAAATGCTCCTGTGTATATAGGCATTGAAAGACTTTCTAGCCAGACAGAGGACTGGTAGGATGGCTACTGCTGAAGAAGTGGCCCATCTCTTTGTGTACTTGGCCTCTGATGAAGTAAGTATGAACAATAAAATTTCCTTGTCACAGAATCCTGTGCTACTTTGCTGTTTCACAATAGAGAGAAGTTGCTTTAGGAGGATTTACATTGTCTTTAAGATGGATTATTAAAAAAAAAAAAGAAATAAAAAAAAACCAAACAAAAACAAAAGCCCACAATATTTTACTGAGTTCAACCTGTAATGCAAGAAGTACTCTAAACGTTGACAGTGATTGATACGGCATTAGGTGTTTCTTACTGTAGGCTGGTGGTTTGATATCATCCAAGCAAATTGACTGACCCCAGATCATCCTGAATGGTACGAGAAATAGGTTTGTCTTCTTTTCCACATTTGTACCAAGGCTAGATCATGTTTTAAGGAGGTAGAATTAGTAATCATCACTTACCTTCACTATTCAAGAGCAAATTCAAATTCACTATTCAAAGAGCATTGAACTGCTGGCCATTTTAGCTCAAAGGGCTAATGCTCAGAGTGAATTTACCCTTTCAGCATAAGAAAAACCACAGACTCACTGAGGTTGTTATACACCAAACTCTTAATGACCACTGCAAGTGCTACCAATATTAATGAGCATGTATCAAGGTAATTTTGGGTGCTATAAATTTACTGTGAATCTAAAACTGGGCTGGATTCATCTGGGCTTGTCCAGCAGTCCCACTGAGCATTAACAGAATATTTTAATGGAATTAACGCTGTCTTAATGTTGCTATCTCTCAGTAATCTGTTTCCCATTTTCATCTTGGTTTTATTGTTCCTGTAAAGCTACTAATTTTTTTGAGTCTGGTCATAGGGTTTTCAACCATATGTAGACAGAATTCCAGTTTTCCAGTATATTCAGTATGCTTCAGTACTGACATACAGAAGAATACCAACAGCTTAGTTGCTTACCTCACAATCTGCCTGAATCAACTTTTCAGTTAGGTGTCCTTGTAATTATTGGCTGACCTGATCAGATTCTGCCAAGCTAAAGAGCTAATAACATCATAGTGTGATGTATTATTCCTGCAGGTAAGAAATCTATAGTCTAGTTCATGTGAATATTGCTTCTAATAATATTTTTGATGCACTCCCCCGAGTTAGCCAAAAGGCTTCCATTTCTAAGTGTGTTTGTATTCTATTTGTTCAGGTATTTTTGTAAAACAAAACAAAAAATGCTTGTATAAAAAGAATGCCAGGGTGGTTGTTTTTTGGTTGTTTTTTTTTTTTCTTAAAGGAAAAAGAGTTTTCCCGTAATTAATAGCCATAAAAAATTGGTTACAATTGTTATTTGTTATGTAATTTCAGTCTGCCTATGTGACCGGTAATGAACTAATCATTGATGGAGGATGGAGCTTGTGATTGACCCTGCTTGCAAATGGAAATTCATACCATGAAAGGCAAAAAGTGAGGATTGTGTTTCTCGGATAAGGTAGCTGGCAGAGATTTAGATCACCCATATGATGTCCTTCAAAACAAATTTGGTACATTTTTACTGTTAGATGTTCTCCTTCTAGGTTGGTCTTACTGATTAACTTTTCCCTAAATAGTGAAATACTGGAGTAAGACATACTTCATGTGGCTTCAATTTCTGGTAACTCCAAGAACATGAGAGAATAGCAATTTAACATGTAAGATTTCAGAAGGCAAAGAATATTATTAAAGGTACAAAATCTGAATTGTGCTTTAAGCAAATCTGAGCAAAAGTAATTAAATATTACCTTTATTATCATCCTCCAAAGTATCTGGAAGCTAAACATTCACAATTAGATTTCCTACTAGCATTGACAGACTGTCCCGAGAAAATGGAACAACTAGTATTAAATCATCTAAATGGATCCTGATCCTGAACTAAGTGTGGTTTAAACAGAAAAAGCAGATATAATAGCAAATTTGAAGATATGATCATTTGAATAATTTTGTTACTGGTAATAAATGTTTCTGTATTAGAGAACATACTAATTGCAAATTTCATTTGAAAGCAGATTCTGCCTTGCAAATTACAAAGTAAGTTCTTTCTGCTCTGTACTATCATTAGCAAAATGGTTTAGAACTGTAATAGCTGTAGAAAAGCACTCTGAATTGTTGAAAAGAATATCTAATGCCTGAGAACACTTACAGATCCAAAGTGGGCAGTGCAAGACAGTCAAACACTGTAGATATGTGGTGTATGGGTGCATGAAACTTCCCGTGTAGACAGCAGAGGGTCACTGTACATGCACAGCTGTGCAACTGCTGTATCCATTTCCCAGATCCTAGGCAAGTTAGATTTTTGAAATCTGGAAAAGCAGTAGCACAAAAAGCAGGATTGGCCCCTTTGTGAAGTTTGGGAGGGATTTTTTTAAGCACATAACTACTTCATGAAGACCATGCTGTTTTCTTGAAGTAGAAATGATGGAGAGGAGCCTGCTCTAAAGCTTAAGACTAAAGCTTGCAAAATGTAGAAAGCATTAAAATCATAATGCAGTTCTACAGTCACTTAGAAAGCACATTAACTAGTAAAGAAGAGGTCTTAGTGGGAGAAATGGAGATCAGAACTGTTTCATTAATGGTATAGATCTCTCCTAAATTGGTCTTGGAAGTATCATTACTATATTTTGTTTGGTTTTTTTATCCTTCCATGTACAAAAAGTACTATGCAAGGACATCACTCTAGTAGGCATGGATAGGGCTATGTGTGTGAGAATTGTGCTTACACAGGTGGATCTCCATCAATATGCTTAGACTTCTGGCACACAAGCAAAAGGAGTAGATTTTACAACTCTAGATAGAGCAGATATATTCCTCTTCAAAAAGATGTATTGATATTGGACAAATGTTTTCAAATCCTTATGCTAGGTGCTAGGCTTTGTATTCTATTGCTTGATTGTCAAATATCAGTATAGTTCATGGTAAAACACAAGGCTGTTTCTCTGAAAAGCACTGTTTCTACAAGAATGTGTGTGTTGTGATAGCACATGGTAGCTTTGATTTATGAATCAGAAACCTATTAACAGAAAGTCTCATACTCTGGGGAAAAAGCCATAAATCCTGACCCAGAGATCTAAGGCACTTGATAACCTGAATTCCAAAACTATTTGTTTTGCTAACATACTATTAAAATGGACATGAATGACATAGGCTGGCTGTCTATAAATAAGGTTACCTTAACAGAAATTGGATGCAGCCCCATTTATCTAGTTTGTGAATGAATCTGTATGTAATTTCATATATATTCATATATTTTAAATACATATATGTGTGGCGGAGGAATTAAAGAATAAACGTACTGAGTGTGATTAATCAGTAATCAGAAAGCACTGGGCGAAACGTTCAGTATTTTGTGCGTGTTTCTGTAACAACTGCCATGTTTTTAAAATTATTAAGATTTTCAGTATTAACTGAAACATTAATAAAAATTATTTGATTTCAAAGATGATGGAACATGTCTAGCTAAAATCAGACTTCTTATTTTAGTATCTTAAGTAAATGTAACATTTACAAATGAGACAGTATTGTGGATGTTGGCTTCCTAAGGTTCATTTTTGGCTTAACTTTCACCCTTAATCGTGGTTGGAAGCATTCTGATCTTGTGTAGTTTGTTTAGGGGGGTTTTGAGTACCCGGTATTTCAAAAAAAGACCCTGCCAGCCAAGGAAGATTGAGCTGAGGCAGAAATCCAAAGTTATCCTAACTGGTTCCACTAATGTTCACTGACATAAATTCAAATGTTAAGTTCAGGCTGGCAGGATACCATTTTAATGGTTTTGGGGTTTTATATGAAGGCCAAAGTTCCTCCTCTATAGTAGGTGTTTTCAGACTTACCTTGAAAAGAGAATCCTCCCACTGCAGTAACACGGGAAACTTGCATTGTGTATTCTGAAAATATAATTAAGAATTTCAGAGAAAATGCATTATACTTGTTGCATATTGAACTTTATTAACATTTCTAAGTTCACTGGCGACTGTAACACACAGATGCTACTCAGGAAATGCTGCTTTTGTCAAAGAATTCCTTCAATAAAAGGAGATGCCATTTGCTTTTTATGTTGCACTAAAAGCACAGGGATACGGATTTTCGGTGGTAGTGGAGAAGCTGGTGGACCAGGAAAAAGAAAGAAAATGGGCGGAGATTGCTGTCATTTGCCTTACTAGGAAAGTTCTTCATGGATGTATTAACAGCTACAACGCTGAAATGCGTCCAGCAGACTTGCTGGAATTATTAAAGGAGAAGGCTTCTTGATGCTCTTGTGACCTCTTAATTCCGTGGTCTGTTTTAATGCAAATGGGTAATTATTTTTTTTCCTTCCACTCCAGTGATAATAGAGGAATTTTTTTACTTTTCAGATTGTAGGTCTTTTGGGAGGGGTGAGGGGGGAAGAGACTTCCCTGATTCAGAGTCCATTTTAACATTTTAACTGATCAAAACCCAGTGCTTCTTTCTCTCAGTGGACTTCACTCTGTGTAATACTACTAGGAGCAAAATAGCAGCATGTTGCGTTTGAATCTCCTTTCATATAAACCACAGAATGTTTTGGGTTGGAAGGGACCTTAAAGCTCATCCAGTTCCAACACCCATCTGCCATGGGCAGGGACACCTTTCATTAGATCAAGTTGTGCAAAGCCCCATCCAACCTGGCCTTAAACACTGCCAGGGCTGGTGCAGCCACAGCTTCTCTGGGCAACCTGTGTCAGTGCCTCACCACCCTCACAATGAAGAACTTTTTGCTAGTATCTCATCTAAATCTACCCAGTGTAGTTTGCAAAATGAGATTGTGAGAGTAGGTCTGTCATTCCCTCACATGCATGTACGGATAAGGTGGACACACTTTATGATTATTTAAGAAGGAGACATACTTGCGTTTCTTGATGTTGGTTTGGTTTTTTTGGTCTCCTGCCTTCCCTAGCGCAATTTTTTTCTGCATGTACCCAGAGCAGAATCAGCTAGAGATCCTTACGCTTCCATTGCACCTCAGCTCCAGCTGCAGCATTGTGGTCTGAGTAACAGGACTGTGCGTGGCTTCTTCCACGGGAAAGGCAGCGTAGAACACAACCTTCTTAATGCCCGCAGCTTGCAGGGAAATTACATGTGAAGCGGAGGCTATGTAAGACACGCAAACCTACTTCTTTCTGATCCGTTGTCCTCCGGGACACTGGGGGGTTAGGAGATAGCAGGTCACAGCGCCAAAGGGCACGAAGGCGCCACACGGAGGCTTTGGCCGCGGCCTAGTGAAGCCGCGGCGTTGGAGGAGGGCCTGTAGCTCCAACAGCAGCAGGGAGGAGGAGCCGGAGCCGGCACAACGGTGCCGCTTGCTGCAGGGTGCGGGATACCGCCACATCGCCCCGGCGCTGCGGGAGCAGCCCTGGCAGAGCTGCACGGCGAGCGACCCCTTTCCTGGCGTCCCGCCATTCCCCAGGGAAGTCCTCTGCCCCTCTGCATCGCCATCGGTGCGGCTGGAGGCGGCAGGAGAGGTAAGGCGGGAGGCTGCGCAGGGAGGCGGGAAGGAGGGTGTGTCACTTACCTCTTTGTGGGCGATGGTGTGTGGTTTGGGTTTCTCGTTTGGTTTTGTTTTATTGTTATGTTAGTTGCTCTGACAGTATTTGTGGTATTTTACTTGTATCCTTGTCTGTCCTGTGTGTGTACAAAGCAGAATGTTCGGGTTGTTCAGCCTGGGGAAGAGAAGACCCTGGGGAGACATTATTGTGTTCTTTCAGTACTTAAAAGGGGACTTTAAAAGAACTGGGGAGAGACTTTTTAGCCTCTTATGATGAGGTGTAATGGTTTTAAACTAAAAGAGAGAAGATTAAGGGTGGATGTGAGGAAGAAATTCTTTATGACTCTGGTAAACCACTGCCACAGGTTGCCCAGAGAGGTGGTGGATGCACCATCCCTGGAGACATTCAGGGCCGGGCTGGATGTGGGTCTGGGCAACCTGATCTAGCTCATTGCAGGGGGGTTGAACTGGATGACCTTTGAAGGTCCGTTCCAACCCTGTTATATGATTCTATGACAAGTAACCAGGGCAGTAGAGCTAATAATACAGCCATCTGCACATGGCCCCTGACAGCTATTTCTTCAGCTCTCCCTCTCTTTCCTCATCCCTACCCATTAAAAAAAATAAAATGAAAAGCTCTAATATAAACCTTTCTAGTTTCAAAATAAGGAAAGTATATTTTACAGGGAGGTACTAAAATAAGCCTCTTACTGGCTGGTTTCCATGGTGCAGACCTTAATCTTGTGGTATGAATTCTACTCCATGATTTCTCAATCACTGATTTTTGTCTGCATAGGGGTGAAAGTTTGAAAACAAAAAAAAAAACCCAAAAAAACCCCACAACACAAAACACAACCAAATGAACACCAAACCCCATGACTACTAGCTACTCACTCTGGTCTCATTAATCCAACCGGCTGTTGCTTGAAAGTAGCAGTATCAAGAACCTAAGAGGGTGAAGATGTGCAAAACAGTCAAGGACAGCACACACACTGTCAGACCCCTCATTCACACCTTGAAACTTCCTGCTAAGTGGAACATCGAATATCCTTGCTTAATCAAATACCCTACTCTGAGCTATGCATTTAGGACCTGAAGCTGTTGAGGTGGACTTGGGCTTCTCAGAAGTATTAATGTTTTTTTTGTCAACAACTGTGTGATCTCAAGAACTGGGATGTTGCCCATACACAGCTGGATGGAGAACGATATCCTTCTGTCCCTTCTGTCCCTTACCCACACACTCTTCAGAATGACAAAATTAAGTACATATACCCTGAGGAAATGGTAGGTGGAAAGAAGGAGGGAGGCACTGGTATGTTGCTCATACTTCCTATTTCAGTTAGTATACTGGCATTCATGGATTCCTAGCCCCAGTAAAAGGATTAACAATCCCCTGGGGGGGGTGGGAGGGTGGGGGGGAATATATCAGTTAAAAAAACTTCAAGACCACAACTGGTTCCACAGGAAGTAATTGAAAATATAAAAAAGTACTGGAGTTGGAACAAACGAACATTTTACATTTAAAAAGGAAAGAAAACAAAACTATTACCTTAGAAGACATGGAAAGTGTTTGCCTATGGCTCGGTAATCTTCCTCTGTGCCTTGGCCATGTCTCAAGCCAATTTAATATCAGAACAGCTCAAACAGAACCACCCCGGTGTTACAATCGCCTCTGTCTTTGCTCATGGCACCAATTGTTCTCAAATATGAAGCACGTAATTATAAACTGAAGGCTTTCTAATTGTGAGAATTGGCTCTCTGGCTTGCTCCCAGCAATCTAGCAAGGAAGGAATATCTTCACCCAAAAGTTCTGCTTAACTTGATCAGTGTTTCTGTGGCCAGAGCAACGTAAAAGACTTCCAAAAAATTCCATTAGCACTGAAATGTAGTTAGAGAATATATGCACACCTTTACTGTCTGTGACTTTTGCTTACCTGCACCTGTGAAACTACAGTAAACATTCACACAAAACCAATTCCAACACACAGAACAGTGCGCCACCGTATCTCTTGTTAACATCTATGGGACAAGAAATAGATCAGTTAGACTAAGTACAGTGAGTTACCCACAAACAACTCGGACCTTATCTCTTACTGTTAGAAGTATCTCCATGGGACATAAGCAGTAAGAAAGAGCCATGTTTTATTAGCTTCATCTGATTATAGAGTGCCAGTTGTGCATAGGAATGATCTTCATTCAAAGAGGCATCTTCTCTTTAGATATGCAGTCAGCGTGTTTGTGAATAATCGCATCTAACAGAAGCATGTTCTTGAAAATTCCCCTGAAAATCAAGCTGGATCTGGTCAGGTTTAAGTTACAGAAAAAGCGTCCCCTTGTGTGTGTGCTTTAGAAACCACAGTTGTTGCTCTTAGCTTTATGAAATGGTTGCTTGCAGTGCCATGCACACAGAGACTCTGACACTTTCAGAACTAATGGTCGTGGTATGTGGAATTGACAGCAAATAACCCTTATGTTGCACTAATAGGAGGTACAAATATATATGTATATATGTGTGCATTTATATATGTATATACACATAACAGCCATTCTTTTAAGGAGGAAATAACAGGTTAGTACAGATCACTGTGATTCTACAACTCAGACTTTTTAATTCAACTTTTTTAGTGCTTCACTTTGTAACTTTAATACTGTTCTGTTAGTTCCTGTCTCGTTTTTATATATAGCATACACAGGTATGCAAAAACCATTAAATTCCAAATACCTGATCTATGGGGAAGGAGGGAAAATCACTGAGAAACCTTTGATATGGAAAATAGCATTACTTGCTTCTCTCTAACTTTTCTATCTTTGTTGCTTTCCTTAGGTTTGCAACAATGGTAAAGGAGGATACTGTAAAAGACAATGAAGATTTTGAGCCATCAGTATGTGAGAGAAATGGCATGATTCCCTTGCATAAGCAAAGTGAGGTAATTAATTAGGGTCTCAAAGTACAATTTCAGTCAGAGGGAACTTTTTTCCTTTCCTTTTTCTTTCTACATACGTTAAAATCCCTACATTGGAAGGGAGCACAGAGAGAAACCTTCTCAGCAGGAATTTGTTACAATTAACAAATGTTCAGGTTTTTTAAGTCTGTGGTATGTTCGATTGCTGGAAATCAGTGGTTGCAATTTCAGCTTTAAGTGGCAAATGCATCAGCTTATATTTTACAATCAGCTATTTAAGAGAATTTTTTTGACTCAAAATTGCTTCTTTGCTTTCAAATTGTGCCTGTCAGTCCACTTGCTGAAAGTTGTTCCTGCATGTCTTCCTTATCTAAGAAAAATAAACACCTCCACCAGTTTTAAACTTCTATAGGCATAATTCCAGTGTTCTTGGAAACTTCTGTGGCTTTGAAAAAGATTTGCTGTAAATGCAAGGAAGAATAAAGTTCTTAACTTAAAAGGCACTTCAGAGCAAACATATAGCATTGACTGGAAAGGTAAGTACTGTATGGTGTGTCTTTATACACACCGGTAGCTGGCAATCACAGGGTAGGTAAACAAGTAAATGCTGAAAGCTCACAAGATTTGTGTTCCAACTGTGACTCTGAGTAAGGGATATATATATAGAGAGAGAGACAGACAGGCAAGACAGAAAAAATTAATTGGAAATGTGGAACTGTGTTACTGGAGGAGGGCCAAACCACAGTATAGGCAAGAATTTCATGTCCGTGCTGTGACAGTGAGATGACGTGAAGGTGAATAATCATAGGAGAAGGCAGATGATTAACTTGTCAAAAATAAGAACCCTAAAAATGAAGTGAGACACATATCCAAAAATGGTCAAAAAGCGCTTTGGCTATGAAGATGGATAAGTAGATGAATCACTGTAAGAGAACAGCTTCAAGGAAACATTCTTCAAGGAAATAACTCCTAGGGTAGTATTTCTCCATCTCTACCTTGACTTACCAGTTTGACACTTCCAGCAATGGATCATGTAAGTAATGCTTGCACTGGACAGCTGTTCTGTTTCTTTCATCTCTAATCATAAATAGTTTTGTTATTTTGGTTCAAGGCTTTGCAACAGAAATTATTTAGGAGTTATATTAAAGACGCTGTCTCACTAGAATGATGCTTATCATTAACTATATTGTGAAATCTAGACTGGAAGTGGAACCTTATCAAATTGTTTAAAATATTAACAAATATTTAGCTTGTATACAAGTCAACCTGAACTTGGCCTGTTAATATTTCTTCATCAAATATGAACAGCTGCTATTTGTACTGGGACAGGAGTCCTGTCAGTTGCAGATAAAAAGGCAAATGTCCCAGAGTATTTCACATGGAGTTCTTTTTGGCATGCAAAACCAAACACATCACCAAAAATCAGAAAAATACTACAAAGTTGGACCATTCCTACGGCAATAGTTAAAAGGCTGTGGTATATTGGATTGCTGGAAATTAGTGGCTGCAATTTCAGCTTGAAGTGGAACTAATTAACTAATGTAATCTGTAGACAGTGTGGAATTCATGAATCATAGCTGATTTCAGGTCTTGTACTGCTATATAGTAGTATACTGCTATACTGCTTCAGGTATATACAGTGCTGTTTCTGAGGGAGTCTCATTCTTTTCCTTCAGGAGGGACCAGCAGTAGATGCCAAAGGTACTGGTGGGAATATACAAACAGAAGAAACTGCTCTCTTGAATCACTGTGGTCAGCAACCTCTGGAACCAAAGTCAGGGTCTTCAATACCTGCAAGAACATGGAGCCAAATATTTACATGTCCTCCTCAAGGTTTACTGTCCCGAACAGTGACAAATGGTATGTACCAGAGTCTAGTTAAAACAAAAAATGACAAATGAAAATACTGATTTCTCTGGATGTGATAATATTTGTCCATTGTCCTTGAAAATAACAAAGGGAAATAGCTATGGTTTACATGTTTTACTTTTGTTTCAATGTTTTAGCAGGAAAAAAAAAACCAAATCAGGTGAAACAAAGGTTTGAATGTGTATTTTTTGTTCCTCCATCCTCTCTTGTGTGTTTAGCATGACAGGTGTGTTTTTGCATTGCAAATTGTTTTAATCAGAAGAAAGACCTCCCAGTTCTCGTCTTGGTAGTTTGTTTTGGTGTGGGAGCATCAGGATGATTATAAACACAGTAGGATTTTTGTCACACTAGATGGCTTTTTGTTGAATTAAGGCAACAAATATGAGACTTGGCAGAGATAACTTCTTTTGTTCCTTAATACTGTAGGTGTATAAAGCCAAGAATCCTCCTAACTACATGGAAAACTAACCCATTCTGTTTAAGATGTGCCCTACACTGAAGGCTCACAGAAGAGAATGCCTGGATAACCAGTTATTTAAGACTTTTCCTAACAAAAGACACTTCCTTCTTACTGCAGTTTTGAAGTAGCCGAAGACATGCAAAGGCAAGATAAGTTAGTGAAAGTCTTTGCTTTAAGTTCAGGACCTGTTAAGTGCTTTCCACAGTGGCCCCAGTGCTCCCTCAGTACTTTCTGGTCCCTAATGATGTTCCTAGTACCATTTTTTAAAGTATCTTAGCATCTATAAAATCAGAACATCAGTTTAGGGAGCATCAAAGATGAATTAATAATATTGTTATGATTAAGCTAATTTTAAGTGATTTTATTTTTGAAAGTCAGGGTACTGTTTTCATTAGTAGAAAAACAAAAGTGGTCTAATAGCAAACAAAGTCATCCCTGAGAAATGACTAAATATGAATATTTATTGTTTTATTCCAGTTGCAGTCGTGGTCCTGGTTTGGGCTGTGGTTTGGTCCATCACTGGGGCCGAGTGTCTCCCAGGTGGAAATCTGTTTGGAATTCTGTTTCTTTATTTTTTTGCTGTCATCGGAGGGAAAATTTTTGGATTCATCAAAATACGAACTCTACCCCCTCTCCCTGCTCTTCTGGGTAAGATATCCTTCCTTCATTTCTTCCTACCAATTTGAGTGGTTTAAACTGTCAAGTAGCACCTGCATGCTAGGTATGTTTGGATTGGGAGTAAACAAACTGTGTCATACTCAAAATCTGTAGCTTTTCCAAGTGACTTTTATCTGGTCTTCTCTGAGAAGGTGCAAAATTCCCCAACCTGTCTCAGGTGAAATTGCCTGTATGTTACTAAGGCTCTCTTTCTAATTCTTTGGGGACCAGAGAACTGTATACCTACAGATTCTAAGATTATTTTCCTTCAGTCCCCTCTGTCACAGTTACTTAAAATTTGGGTTTAATGTTACCAAAAAGGATTCTTAATTTAGACCTGCTATTACGGTAGAATAATTAATTCATAAGGAAATCATTGCTGAGCAATTTTGCATGTATCTTGCACAATGAAAGTGATTTCCAGAGAAAACACTACAAGAATTCCCTATTACTGGTAGTCCAAAGCAATTCCTTTCTCCTTTCTTTATCTCAAAATAACTGAAACCTGAGAAAATAAAACTGACCACAAGGAGTAATTCTTTTGAAGAGAGTTATTTTGAATCAATCATAACATTTTTTTCATATACACATCTTATTTTACATAAAAATACAAAATAGAAAATGATGTTAATTCTGGCATCATCAGAACCTTTTCAGACTCCCTTCCTAAAGGAGGTTTTGGTTAGACCAGTACAAGGTTGTGAAGTGCTGCAATGTCAATGAAGCTGAAAAATGAAGCTCCAGGTTCTTCTCACCAGCTGTATACTATCCCCTTACCATGCTTAGTGCATAAACGAGTAAAGCTGTTGACAGACAGTAAAATTTCATGGCACAGTAGGCTACAAATACCTGCCTGCAGTGCACAGGTGAGATTTTATAACCTGCACAGCTGGTATTGTGCTTCCCACAGTAGCACTGCTTACAGAAGGGCTCGATAGCATCATATACAGCTCTGTCCAGGTAGAATGTGTGTTCTTGCACTGCTTAGTTTCATAAGTGAGAATAAATTCAAATGAGAGGGAGGGAAGTTTTGCATGTTGCATATCTGCCTGCAATGACATGAATACAGAACGTAACACACAGGGATTCTGCCCTTTCTTGGTAAACAAAGAGAAAAAAAAGATAAAACAAAAAAAAAGATCTGACCGTTTGGATTCTGCTTTTTTCTTTTTTAAATTAAATCTGCATCAAAAAATTATGAGTTGAGCATGAAACTGCTTGTCAGACGGGTAATCCTGAGCAACAGAAACTTAAACATGACAGCACACGTCTGTTGAGTTGCTTAGGACAGAGTTCATCATTCAGATCCCCAGTCTTTGAGGAAAAATGAAGAAATCTGTAAGTCAGAGGAAAAGATGGACAATGTCTTTGAATACTCGCTTTCACACTGGTAGTACAATTCTTGTACTCTTACGTGCCTTTAATCCACTTCTGCTAGGTGCAGGTGAGTGTAATGTGGATGGCTGAGCACTTAAGCACATTATAGTGAGCCTCTGTCTCAGGAAGAAATGGAGTGAAATTGCTACTGAAACAGTCACCTAGTATATTTTAGGTACACATTGCAGAGATGTTTCTGTAGCAGGCAACATGGAGCAGAACAGTGAAGATATCCATTGAGGTGGTTTTTTTTGATTTGTTGGGTAGATTTCTAGATCAGGGTAGCTCCAGTGATTTGGACCTCATGCAAACATTGCAAAGAGCATGTGATCATTATGCTAGCCTGATATAACTGTCATGAGGCACATTAGTTATCCCATTTTTTTTCCTGGGAGGTGGTAGAAAGAACAATGTCCAAAAATTTAGTAAGTTCCGGGACAAATCAAGTCCACAGCCAAGGCTCGCACCAAGCTGGGACCAACCTGAGCAGTGTTTACTTTTCATCTTTTTTTGTTTCCTGTTTCTTTATATGGCTAATACAAATTTATGACACAAAAATGTATGTTTGAATCATCAGGCTCTACAAGAATCTCTGCAGATCTACATTTCAAGTCAAACTTCCCTGTGCTTTTCCGTGTCTTTCCAGAACCACAGTTCCAGTAGCTTTGCAGGAAGTCTGATTAGGTAGCTTTGCTAATATTTGTAAAAAGTTGGATCTTACAAGTAGCTGAAGTAGAAGATAAGACCAAGTTCCTGATTTTTCCCCCTCTTTGCATAAAAGTCATATTGCCAGAGACTTTTAAAATGTCTGTTAGCTGTTTTAGATTGTATTTCCCAATGAACTCAGCATTACAGTTCCTCTGATACCTGCATTTCTTACACCTAAGAGGATTTTTAATGACTTCCAACTTCTGAGGTAAATACACAGTATTAGACAATCTTCCTCTTTTCATGTTAAAACAAGCTAAGAAGAAAAATACCTTTAAGGATGCGGAGGGGTCTTTGCTTAATGGCAAGAATGACCTGTACCTGGTGAACAAAGCTGAATTCTGGTGACTCGCACTAAAGCTATGTGTCAGCATCCTGTGGATTTATTAATTGGTGATCTAGTGTGTTCTTAGGCCACTTTCTTTGTTTTAAATGTGTCTCTCTCTTTCCGTGCTTTAGTCCCCATTGTTAAAACATGGTTAATAATTCAGAACATTGTTTCTTCATCTCTCATCAATACATAATATGGTGTCTATTTTTAGAATGCTATGCAAGCTTTTCTTGTGCAATAAAAACAAATAATTTGACAGGCACTTACTTGCTTTCATTTAAGGGATGCTACTTTCTGGTTTCCTGATCCGAAATGTATGGTTCATTAGTGACATTGTCCAGATAAATCTGCACTGGTCGGCAGCACTGAGAAATATTGCTCTTTCAATTATCTTGACCCGAGCAGGACTTGGCCTAGATCCAAAGGTATGGCGACAGCTGTTTGTGTGAAGCAATGTATACAACAGCCCTCAAAAAAAAAAAAAGTTAATAACAGTTCAGTATTTTTATGAGAACCAATTAAGTCTTAAAGGATCTGCAAATTAGCTCATAGACCCATAGCATGGTTTGGATTGGAAGGAACTTTAAAGCCCGTCCAATTCCAACCCCCTGCCATGGGCAGGGACACCTTCCACTGGACCAGGTGGCTCAAAGCCCCAACCAACCTGGCCTGGAACACTGCCAGGGATGGTGGAACCACAACTTCCCTGGGCAACCTGTTACAGTGTCTCACTACCCTCACAGTAAATAACGGAAAGCGTAGTTTTTATCGTATAGTTATATGTGTGTTAATATTGGCAGTTGGGTTTGTGAAGCAGGCAGTCAATCAAAAAACTACGTGAAGAAAACTGATTTTATGACCATTTTCCCCTTGCCTTAAACAAATTTCCTGAATTTTGTGACCAGACCATCTCGAGGACATGTACCCCCTGGTTTGTCAGAAGAGTTTATGCTCCCTGCCAAGCTCCCTGTCAGTTTATACTGACAAACTAAAGCAAGTAATGGAAGGGATCCCCAATCCTTGAAAAGGAATGTTGCTTTTGTTTTGTTGTTGGCACAAATCAAAAAAACCCAGCCAACTAAAACATCCAAACTTGTGTGGTTTTTTTTGACTTACTTATTTCTTTGGTTTTTTTTTTTTTTTTTGAATCATTGCCATTTCAATGCAAATACATTACTGGCAACCATGAGTCCTGCTGCACTACAGAAACAATGCTTCACATCACAGTTAGGGTTTTTTGTTCACAGTGAATTCCATAATGCTCCTGTGAACAAAAACATAGCCTTCCTCTGCACACCATGAAACCTGACATCCCGTAAATTAACAAAGCTGAGGTTTTGCTTAAGCAAAATCAGCTGGCTGAAATAAAGCTGTACTGTATTGGTCCCTATCCATTTAAGTTAAAGGGACCATTTAAAGTTCATAGAAAACTTAGGTCAAGTATAGCTAGTTCAGAACAACTAAAATGATTTTACTTAACCAAGGAAGACTTGGGAGTTGCCAATGCTTCAGGTATTTAGAAAAATAGGGTGTTGTCATTCTTGAAAAATACCTGGTTTCCTAGATGACGATTGTCTCTTTTCCTAAGACATTGAAGCTTGTATGAGCATCGTGTTACACACAGCTTGGATGCCCAGTTCTGGGAGATGGCTTTTCTTTATATTCCATGACAACTTTTTTTTTTTTTTGCCAAGGGAGCTTCGTCTTTTGACTCATTTTTCTCCCACGTGGCAATCGAAGCTCTGGAGCAATGCTTTGATGCAGTTACAATGGCTCCTGGTGTAATTGAAGCTGTGAAGACAAAGATGTAGGTTGCTCTGGTAATTCCCAGCCCTAATTATGCTGGTAAAAAGTGTAACTCACTGAATTTGCCCCCGCCACCCCATATGTCAAAATTAGGGACCTGTCCTAGCAGAGTCATGTTTGTGACTAACTTTTAAAGGCAGCTGTTACATGTAAATACTCTGGTTTAGAGAAATTTTTTAATAGAAGTTGCTGAGCCAAATGGAACTTAATATGCTCTGGATATCAAGTGAGAGACAGCTGGAAGAAATGCTTGGCTCCTTGTGCCAAGTGTATGTGGTTCTACAACTTTTCATGACTTACTGATGGGGGAAATTTTTTTTTGGGGGTGATGCTTGTGCAACTTGTGGGATTATAGCAAATTCTGCTGTGGGTGGAGCAAACGGCCTCAAGTAACTGTGGGTAAGTCAGCTGTGTTGAGGGTGTACTTTTCAACTGGATCCCTGTCCAGCCTCTCACATTTACCTTGCTCTGCACAAGAAGCCAAATAGAATTTTCTGCCCCTCCTTCCTGTGACATGCAGGAACCTTGATGGCCCTAGATTCAGTGGGTTTCACTGCCACACTTGGAATTCTATATCCAAATCCAGTTGCACTTGAGCCTGTCTCAGGCTTAGGCCATATAAAGCTGGCACATCCTGTACTGCAGCTTAGAGAGGATTCTTTTCATGAACCATGTCAGATTGTACATTAATTTCCTCTCTATAAAGACAAGGAAGGGTACTGAGACTAATGTCTGAAAGTGTTTGTATATTGCAGGCTCTTAAGAAGCTCAAAGCAGTCTGTTTACGGCTTTCCTTTGGACCATGCATCTCAGAAACATGCACAGCTGCTGTTTTTGCCTACTTGCTCATGCATTTGCCATGGCAGTGGGGATTTATTTTAGGGTAACGTACTCTCTTTTCTCCTGTATGACAAATGTGTCTGTTTTCATGGTACAGTTAAATGATCCAAGTGCAGTTAGTTCTCTGCACCAAAAGGAGACCTCAGTTTAATGCCAGTTAGTTAGGAAACTGTGCTTAGGCCCCATGATTGTTTGCTTACCATTCATGTCTGGCTCTGTGGCTAATTTGAAGGTCACATTTCCAGGCTGTGGATGAGTACTTGCATCATTAATCTTCTGTGTTTGTGATGTGAGCACTTGAAGAAGGCTGGTGTGACCATTGAGTCTTCAATCACAACACAGAGGGCTTCTAGGGACAGAAAATGATACCATAATTTGGAGAATTTGCATGCTGGAATTCAGAATTTCCTTGTACAGAAATGCACATAGGACAGTCTTCCTGACCCAAGTCAAGGATAAGGATATGGCATGTTATATTCTGGAGTAATATCCTTAAAGAGGAAACCTTTTCCATCTGTTTCTATCTAAACTGGTAGAATAGGTCCAGATGCATATACTGGAGCAAGATGGATGAACTCCTACTACGCCACACATTGATTTTTATGAGAAGGAACTGGGCTGCTGACTCATAAGCATGTCTAGACTAGGTTCCTAAATGGGACAATTAAGACATATATCAGGGAGCATAATTGGCCTGCAGTGTAGACTCAAGTCTTAGAGCCCTTTATTTTTAATACTATTGAGTTGGGCAGGAAGAAAGAACCTATTGCAAATGTGTGTAGAAATACCCCTGCTTGTAAGGAAAATACCTTATGTAAAGACTTGTTTATTTATGCTTTAAAAGAATTGGGGTCAGAACATTCTGAGGTTTTTCAGTTCAGTGCTTTCTTTTTAAGAGAGGCTGAACCTGTGTGTTTTCAGTTTTGTTCTAGGTGCAGTCTCCCCTGCTGTGGTGGTTCCCTCAATGCTGATTTTACAAGCTGGGGGATATGGGGTGGAGAAAGGTGTCCCAACTTTGCTAATGGCAGCCGGCAGCATTGATGACATTCTGGCTATCACAGGCTTCAACACCTGCCTTGGAATAGCTTTCTCTTCTGGTATGCTGGTTAATCTGTGTGTGGTGAAATCCAGAATAAGCAGTGATGTTTTAAAGAACATGTGCTCTGTTATGACTGACTGGTTTGTAAGTTAATGACATCTTCTTATAAAGTTCATGTATGGACTTGAATATTGAGAGGGAAATTATTCATGATCGAAAGTCTTGATGTAACATCGTCTGCTCTGAGTTGTGGGTCACAACAATTTTCAGAGAACATTTTTCCCTCTCTGCTCCCTTAGCTGCCAAGTCTTGCCCTGCATTCCCAACATAATGCTTTCAAATATCCCTGGGTTTGGCAGTGTTCTTGGAGTTGCTTTTTGTTTACCTTCTTTCTTGGCATGAACTTCCAGAGAGAGAAAGATGCACTATCCAGTTCTTTCAGGGCCATACATTCCATCCTGAACCCCTTTGCCCCAAGTAATTTAAAGCAGACACTGCCCTGGAATCACCCTTGTAGGTATACAGTGTGGTTTGTGCATGAAAAGTCTATGTATAGCTTACTGAACCCATTTTTCTTTTGCCAAATAGGTTCTACTCTGTACAATGTTCTCCGTGGGGTACTGGAGGTTGCTGTTGGCATAGCAGCTGGGGGGATTCTGGGAATGTTTATTCGATACTTCCCAAGCCACGATCAGGTAAAAAACCAGTAAAAAGCTCTTAATGAAATAGAGACTCTTTGATAAGGGATAATGTTCTTAACTTAGTAATTTCCAAGCTTCACATGAAGCTGGTTTTGGAGAAAGCTGTGTACAGAGCTAACAGCTTTCAGGTTGCAAAGCCTATCTATCAAGTGAGGATGCGTGTTACAGGTAACTTTACTGCACCAGTAACTATGTATGATCTCATAGTCCTTCCCAGTGGAGATTTTGGAACTGAGCTCACTACCCTGCTCTCATTGAAGGTGGTGGAATTGTCCACACATAAAGGAGAAAGCGTCTGATACCCATTTCAGACAGCAAAATAATCATCAGTTAGACTGATGTGTGACACATTTACTTTTGTAAGTGTAGGCCTCTTTCCAGTAGGCCTAAGATTAAAAATGAGTAAAGCAGACAGATTGTAGGTGTTAAGTGATGGGGCATACAAGTAGTGCTAATTACAATGTGTTACTTTCAATGAAAATCAAGCCTGTCTAAAATGATAGATGAATTTACCATCAAGGGGCAATTAAGCAAATAGAAAATTGTGGAAGAAAGTAGATATGTTCTGGACTACCTAATCTCAATTTGCAAAGCATCTGTTGCCCTCAGTGGGACCAAATTTTCTTCTTATCAAATACCACAAGAAGATACAGGAACTAAACAGATGAATAGAAATGGGCAACAGTGGAAGAGATATGTCTCCTGCAGGACTGGATCAAGACCCATCTAGTGTCAAGGATTTCACCTCTCCTTGGATAAATCGTTCTAGTACTTGAACACACAGGTAGAAAAACCTGTTATCACAGAGTTGAAGCAGGGCTGTTAGAACAGAGAATCATATTCCTTGTGATAAAAAAAAAGCTTACTGGCAGTGAGACTTTGGATGGGCAGAGGATAGAAAATATTACATTTAAAAATTTTAAATTTCTTAAGAATTAATGTCAAAAAAAACCCCTCTCAATCCAGCAGTTCACATCTTACTTGAAAACTTTGATTCTTTCATAGTGGTTAATGACAATTTCTGTTTTCAAATTGTTCCCTTCAAAATCATCAGCAGACACCTTTTTCCTCCATTTCTAAAAGAAATTTACTTTTTTTTTGTTTGCTTCTTTCCTTGGCTGCAGGTGTCTCTGGCATGGAAGAGATCATATTTTGTACTTGGGCTGTCCATGTTTGCTGTTTTTGGCAGCATCTACTTTGGCTTCCCTGGATCAGGAGGGCTCTGCACATTAGTCTTAGCTTTTGTTGCAGGTGTTGGATGGTCTGAGGAAAAGGTAAATGTTTGCATAAAGAAGTGTACCATAGCAAAACCCTTTTGTGTGTACAGCCTGACAGGAGTTTGAATTTCTGTCAGGGGTGATAATGATGCATTTATGAAGCCTTAGGAGGGGTGTGGATTAAAGAAAAAAAGCATTCTACATTTATTTTGGAAGTCTTTAACATTTAACATTTAGCATGACAGAAAGTTATGTGAATATATATCAATACAGAGCCTAATATACTGGCAGAGAAATGCTCACAGACTTGTCTTAGACATCTTAAGCCATTTAAAGGAGATTTATTGTCAAGGCACTTGACTAGGAATCCAAAGCTTTATGTCCCAGCTCTGAGCGTCTGTAACATTACACTGTCATGTTATGGTAAGATTTACAAACAGGTGTCCAAAATACAGTTGTGTGCATGGCCTGAATACCCTGAGGTTTTGTTACACAGTTTTGGGGTGGTGAAATGGAAAACAGTAATTAAGCATCTTCTCTCCTCTTTCCCAAATTTCAGCCAGTGTATTCCAGAGAAAAGAGAGCAGGATACCCACAATAAAGGGTGGTATAAGGCCGTATAAAAAAAATACAAAAGACTGCTTTTTAGTTACTTTTTCTTAGCTACTAAGCCTGCTTCCTCTTACCTTTGCTGCCACACTGCATTTCTTTACCTCTCACTGTATGTCTGCCTCTTTTGCTTGATATCAGCTACACGAGGGCATCTTTCTCTCTACAGGTGTAGCCTTGAGACATGCAGTAGGAGAAGGGAAGGAGAAAGGGGATCAGATAGGGGATCAGATATAGCAGAGCCCATGTTCTTATCCCCATCTAGACCCTGAGTTCAGTAAGATCTCAAGGTTTGTTAAAACAATGAAAAAGAAACCATGGTTTCTATTTGGAAGTATTACCTTGTTGTCCAAGTTTAAAAGCAGAAAAACTCATCTTGGGACTTAACCACTTAAGGACATTAGATCTGATAAAGCGCTCTATTGGAAAGCTTTTAAACCATTTCAGAAAGAAGGACCTTCTGCAGTCTATAAATGCTTAGTTTAAATTATTTTGATCAGTGAATGAAGTTTTCTGGCCTTAAGGATGTTCTTTTCAAATACCTTAGCTCTTTTCTATCAGGTACAGTCAGAGATTTGAAGGTTTTCCTGCTGAGCTTCTCATCACCTCCTACTTCATCCTACGTCCTCCTCCTTCCATCATCCGTGGTGGAAGTCACTTGGAAAATACTGTCCATGGAGAACAAGGAACATAGTACCTATTGGTGGAACAGTTAAGTGGAGAGTAAAAAGACTGAAAGGATGCCAGCATCTGTAAAGAGTTTTTGGGTTTGTTTTTCTATTTTTAAAAGAAGGGTGAGATGACAAGGTGAAATGAGGCAAATAAAAAAAACTGTTTAGCAGTCTGTACATCTTCACCCTGCTCTCTCTAAGGTTACAGAAGTTTCTGTGTTACAATTTTCTACCATTCTGTTGACTGAAGAACAGGAAGACTCCTGTTTATCCTGGCAGCAGTTTTTGGAAAATTGTTAGACGTAAAATTCAGATGCAAGGAGAAAAGACAGCATTGCCCTTATACAGGGCACACTTGAAAGTTCAACTTTTTACTGGTATGGGATTTCAGACTTGCTCAGTCTAATTTTGCTCCTGCTCACATGGAAAAAGGCCTCTTGAGTGCAGCACAAGCAGGGTTAGGTCTTAACTGAAATTTAGAGGTCTGACTGTGCTCAGACACAGATGGAAGAACACATTTAAGCATGCAGTTCCCAAAGGCTCAGAAACTTCATGGCAAAGCTGTTCAAACTACAGTGTCTCCCTAAATACTGACACCATCTGTGCTTTTATTTTCCTCCTCTTGTCTGTAAACTGCTCTGTCACTCTTCAAATATCAGTGACTTTTATTTCTCTTCTTGAGATAATAAGCATTTATTTACTGGCAGAACTACACACTCTGACCTTCAAAAGGTACACAACAGATTTTGAATCTTTTAGTATTAGCTCAAAGGAGAAGCAATTCTGGACAATCTTTATGATACATTTTCACTTTGATTAATTAAATCTTATGTCTACTTGGCCGTATTTTTGTGAATTTATTTGTTATTTTTGTTTTCATTCCAGAAAGAAGTAGAAAAAATTGTTGCTGTTGCATGGAATATCTTTCAACCTTTTCTTTTTGGTTTAATTGGTGCAGAAGTATCTGTTACATCTCTTAGGCCTGAAACTGTTGGTAAGATCATCCAATAATTATCCAGCTTTAATATCTGTAAGGAAATCTAAAGCCAAGCAGCTGACACCCCCCCCCCCCCCCCAAAAAAAAAGAAAAACCAAAAAAATGAAAGTCAACCCCACTTTAAAGCTATGGTTTTAGGAGCCTTATTGCTCTCAGACACCTATGCACAAAAGTACTGAGAAGTGTTTGTCTTTGTTGCAGGACTCTGTGTTGCTACATTGGGCATTGCCCTCCTTGTGCGAATCATAGCAACGTTCCTGATGGTGTGTTTTGGTGGGTTTAATTTCAAGGAGAAAATATTTATCTCATTGGCATGGATTCCCAAGGCCACTGTCCAGGTAAGCAGTTCAACATCACTTTCATTCCAGGCTAAATTAGTTGTCCTTAGCAAAGCTCCTTATAACTAGCACAGTAATAAATAGGGAGAGGATCAGGCTCAATAAAAGCAGAGTGTAGATACGGACAGTTCATATTCTAAACCACTGCTTGAAAAGTGCATGGACAGCCTTTTATGTGAAAGTTTTTTGCTTGCATCCTGGGTTGTACTCTTAATAAATGACAGCAAATTGTACATATAGGAAATTTAACTATTTCTCAGCTATTGCACATTACTGTGCCTTTACATACAGGTTCTAAGAACTTTCAAAACAAAAGTGCTTCCCTCTTATACATGAAATGTCTGCAGGAACAGTCACATCAAGAGGCTTAGAATGGGTTTTCAGTTTGTGGTAAGGGGTAGTCTGACAGCCATATGGATAGAGAAGCCTCAGGCTGGCTGCATTCTTTCTTTATTTCAGTGATTGTTAAGTTATTTAGGTGTCACCTAAATAGCATGATTAACTGCAGACAAAAATTAATATTCCAAACAGGTAAGGATTATTGCAAAATTTGCAAACTATACTTTCAGAAGCTGCTGCTAGCTGACTGTTGTCAGGATGCATTCTGTGGTATTTTAACAGCTGCAATGAAGAATACACTGGCTCATTTCATTAATCACAAATCTTCCAGAAATGTAGGTAAGAGGACAGCTAAACAATGTTCTTCATGGGAGGGAACCATCCAGATAAACTCATTAGCATAGAAAATTCAAAGTGTATCCAAGCAAAAAGTGTTCTCATAGGTATAACATTTACTTTTTTATTTACTGTCTAGAAATTAATCGACTCAGTGTACTACAAATGTCAAATTTATGCTAAATATTGACAGATGATTAGTTTCCTTTTTTACCTCTTTCAGTGCTAAAGGCTACTTGCTCCATTTCACCAGTGTTTTCTTTCCTGCAGGCTGCAATAGGCTCTCTTGCCTTGGATACAGCAAGAAGTCATCAGGATGAGCAACTGGAAAAGTATGGATTGGATGTACTGACAGTAGCTTTCTTGGCTATCTTAATCACTGCTCCAGTTGGAGCTCTGGTTATTGGTTTGGCAGGGCCCAGACTTTTGCAGAAGGCTCAGACAAATAGCAAGGAGGATGAGGAAGGTGCTGCGGTTGGAGAAGAAACAGAGGCCTGTGAGCCTTCGTAAGATGGACATCTACAGGAATATGGCCCTTCAGCCCTTATGCTTCTGTTGAGTAAACACAGATGTCTGTAACCTTTCTGGAGGAAACCAAACCAAGTATCAGTTATGTCTGCTATTTTGAAAGCAGCCGTGGCAGAGTTTTATGAAATATTTTTATGTGTTGATAGTGCCTTAAGAGATAAAACAGCTGAACATACAGTGAATGGGCTGGCCAGGCAGTGAGTCACTGAGAAATTAGCAGTGAACAGTTACTTGAAATATGTGGGTGTGAGGTCAGGATCAGAATTGTTCAGGCACAGAGTTGGAGTTACGAGGTGGAATATAAACAGGAGAGATTGGAGATTAATGTGAATAACTTCTTGATGGTTGAAACTAGGCCGTGAGATACCAAGTTCAACTGCTCAAAGAATGCAACTCTCTGAATGAGAGACTGCTGGCATACAGTGAATGAATCCTGCCATGGGTTGGTGATTCTCTCTCCTTCCTCATTCAGGTTCCAGAACGTGCCTTCTCATATTGCTGTTCTTCTTCAGCTCATGTACTCCTTTGTGCCTTGAAAGGACTGTCAGCTCTGGTCATAGCAAGAAACAGGAAGTGGTACTTAACGTGCTGAAAGAGAGCTAGGTCCTTCATGGGCTGTTGTAATGGAGGTGTTGCTGGTGCTAGTAGAAAACAGGACTGAGCTTGAAAATGGCATGAGGATTGTGGGGAGGCTGTAAGGACTGGGAGAGCGTTGTACGGGATTGAGATGGCTGCTTCTTCACCTGCGTTCCTCAGCCTTCACGCAACATGATGTCAAGGGAGGGAAAGCCAGTTCTTCAGCCACTGAGAGTGGCTGTGTTCTGGTACTGGCCACTGCAGGACAGAGGTAAGAGTTCTTAGGTGGGGTTAGCTGACAGGGCAAGGCCAAGGTGGCAATGAGTTGTCACTTTCTTCCTCAGTTCCTGTTGAGCAACTCAGTGATAGCAGCAGACCTCAAATCAAGATTCCTAGGTCAGCTGGGATCTCCTATTGCTTTGTCCTAAATGAATACTCATCTGGCTGAGAAAATGCCATGATCCAGCCCCTCTCACGTCTGCTTTTGGACAATTACAGCAAAGAAAACCAGGTATTTGCTACAAATATAGCCAGAGGTGCTCACTTTTCCAAGGGGTGGTTTGCTGAATTGATTGTGGAGAGTGGAGGCCTCTAAGACTTCCCAAGGTATTTTTGACTCTGACTGATGCAGAAAACTGATACACTTTAAATGAATGACCTTAAAAATACAGTGTTGAGAGGGGATTGTTCAAAGTGAAAGGAGCTTCATTCTCACCTACCTTCAGAAAGGCTGCTGTGTGAAGGCAGGTGTCATGAGGAAGCTGCATTAACACCACAGTGCTAGCACCCTCAGTACATACCCCCAGATACTATGGGTCTTTCAGAAAAAACAAGTTTCTCTGTGAGGCTGTGGATCATAGTAATGACTGACAATTGTGTTAAGTATCTTGCCAAAACATTTCACCAGGGGGAGCAGAAAGCTCAAATATGGTATTCTTCAGTGTATTTAATATAGATGTATCCTGCAGAGTCAGCTGCAATACAGTACACATCTGATACTCCCATTCTCAGAATAATTTCTCCTTGGCTGTTCTAAAGCCAGAAGTAAACCTCCTCAGTTGACTGAAATCCTGCTCATGCTCTAGCTGTGGTATTGGTTAGGGTTTTGTATTGACAGGTACCAGCAGACCTTTCTCACTCTGCTGTTTTGTACAAGTAACTAGCTCCAAGTAGGTCGTTCCCACCTCCACTCTCAGGCATGGAATCAGCACAGCATCACTCAGAAACTGCAGGTTTTCATAGAACAGTTTGTGTTCAAATGGACCTCAAAGACCATCTAGTTCCAACCCTATGGGTTTTTTAGCAAGAATGCTACATTGTGCCTGTATTCAAGGTGCCTCAGTGCATATATCTGCACTACAGCCAGAACTGAACTGAACTCATTTTACAGGCTACTGTGCAGAATATATTTGATGTGTCTAGATCATTTTGGCATTAGTAAGAAAGAATTAACCAATTCTGTTTTAGCTTTTACAATTTTAATATGCAACACAAAAATGTCAAACTTTTAAAAGAAAACTACCTAAAACTGTATTATTTACAGAGTGTTCGTGTATGCCTCTGTATACAGATTAATTGCACATCAATAAGTATGCCTTGGTATATGCTTCCTCTTCCAAGCCAAAAAGGAAGCTTCCTGAGAAATATTTTATCACTGTGAAATTCCAGCACAGTGATAAAACAAGGAAATTCTTTGATAAGTTCTCCCCAAACAGTTGTCAAGAACTTTGACATTTTTTCACCATGTATGCTGCTGTTCTCTCTGATTCCTTGGGGAATGTACAATCTTCAGTTCAGTTCATGTTTGTCCCCCTGACCAGAAAGGAAGATGCTTTCAAACTACACATTGATGAATGGTTAGGGTGCTGTGCTGGGTGGTTATTTTATCAGCCACTGACTTCTGTGCCTGTTCTGCCTACTTTGCATGGCTAACAGAGGCGCCCTGTTTCTTAAATAGGGGTAGTTTAAATAGGAGTTTATTTTATTTGAAATCATGTCTGTAAACCGAACTGATGAGGGAAGATGGTGTTCAGTTCATCAGTGACTGTGTATAAAATAATTTTGAGTAGAACTTATAGGAATAAAAGCTTTATATAGTTCACTTTTCCATAAAGCTTTATAAAAAGTAGACTCTTCCTGCAGAGAGGGATCACTATGCCAAATCTGGAGTCTGTTCAATAGCAGGAGTGTGACATGTAGGGATTACAGCCCTTTTAAATTTAAACACACCTTTAGCATGCAGGCAAACCTCTGACAAACAGATGATAGCCTCTAATACTTGCTCACCATCACAACAGCATCTCATAAACTGGATTTATTGTGCTTCCTTCACCAAACCGCACTCTCAGTTTATTCATTAGCTCACTCCCACCATTCCGAGTGCTTGAATAGCTATACCAATGAAAAGCCCCATGATCACCTCTAATCTAAACAAAACTGAATCAGTTTTCATTGCCTTGCCATCGTGTGTGGATGTTTCTCACAAGATTCCTTTTCCCCAGCTTTTATTAAATCTTCAGAAAGAATCGGGTTGAAGCTATTACCCAGACCTGCAGATCTAAAATGAAAAGCATTAATGCTTTGTATTGCTCCCCTCCTTACCTTCCAGAAAGGAATAAAACACCTGCATCTTGTCACAAAAAGAAATGATGGTTGGTTTTTTTTTAATAACTGTGATGACAATTTCAGCTGATTTTAAACAGCAGCTACCTTTGAGACATACACTTTCACTTGCTATCAGGCATTGTGTGGGTGAAGTCATGACATTTAAGACCATTTACCTTTTAACAAAACACCACAAAATAATTCATGAATAATGAATGAATTCAAGCCAGTAAAATCTTTATGCCATGCCAGTCTCTTATTTGCAGGCAATAAAATTAGAGCATAATGTGCAATAAACTATAACCAGAGAAGTCCCACTGTCACGCAGACATAATCACTGACATAATGTGGGAGAGCACTGAGCACAGGGTGTGTGCAGTTCCAGAAGATTCACAAGAACCTCTGCAGCAGAAGGGTCTGATGGCACAGTGCATTCCTGGCAGCCAGCAACGGGCAGTTACACCACACAGCATATGGGACAAAACAGAAATTGGCTATCTGCAAGCAGAGAGTCTCACAAACTGGGGGATGCAGTGATAATGTAATTATCATCCCTACTTTCTCTTTTTCAGCCAATCTGGTGTTTTAGGGAATTCAGACTGAAATCTAAACTGAACTGTGAAACACTTATGGTGCAATACAGCCACAAAACAATGAATGATAGTTTCTGCATTTTGGCTTTTAAATAAATGGAGTGCAGGAGATCGGATTTTGTGCCAGCCACCCTGCAGTTACATTTACTTTGTCTAGTAGTTGCCACAAGTCAGACACCTTTCCCTAAATGTATTTGGCATGCAACTTTATTTGTAATCTAGTATAAGTACTGTTCAAATTCATCATGAAAATATCACTGTTCTTGTAAAAGGGCATGTCATGACATGCCAAGTTCAGCTTCCTCTGACTGTGCATCAAGACTGGTCTACTGCCTCAGGGCTGGCCTTAATTAGCATTCAGGGAAAATTTATCCCTTTGTGTGGAGCTTTCAAATCAGATTAGAAAAGTCATCCAGTGGCAAGACATGACCAAGCACATCCCAGCTGGTAATTGGTTAAACTCTCTCAAGCACTGGTGAGATACAGGGCTCTGCACCCACGTCAGTTCTTAGCTATCTCTTCCTGTAGACTTTAGGCAGATAATTTGAAACTAATAGTAAATTCTTTTGAAATTTTCTACAGAAAATTCTGCAGCCATAAGTGCCATTAGTACCTTGACAGATTCTGGAATGTGAGGAAATGATCATTTATCTTACTTGTGACCTTCACTTCATTATCTTGGAGAAATTACTAAAATGTCCTTCCTATGAAGGAACCGTGACTGAATGCTGCTATTGCAACACTACAAATGTGTTCCATTCCCCTCCAGGCATAAGCAAAACTAAATAACCCCGCTTGTTCCATAGCCGCAGCTGTAGATAGTTTAGCAGCAATCTTATCTAACAGCAAGCAAGGAGAAGTTAAGTACATTATCAAACCATGCTAGAGATGGAGTCAAGAGGTTAAACGTTACACTGTCTTTCACCTTTTAC
Organism: Pezoporus wallicus; assembly: GCF_028554395.1. Classification (NCBI taxonomy): domain Eukaryota; kingdom Metazoa; phylum Chordata; class Aves; order Psittaciformes; family Psittacidae; genus Pezoporus; species Pezoporus wallicus. The sequence continues at coordinate 2,914,188 of NW_026637266.1, forward strand.
AGGACCTTTGTGGGAGAAACAAAACCAATTTTGCCGTATTGCTTACTCTTAACAGGGTTTGTCTGAGTAGAGCAACAGAAGTGAGAACAGGACTGATGTATGTAGTTTAATTCCCAGACTTTGGAAGAAATCAAACTATTTGAATGCAAAAGTATCCTGATAAAAGCTGGAAGCACATACAAACTTGTATGGAACAGCCTGTTACAACAGGCTGTGGATTTTAAAGGCTGGAGAAAAAACAAGACCAAAACATCTAAACCCAGGACTTTGCATTTCACAGTAATTTCTTCTCCAAACCCAAGAACTGGGACTTGGTATTCAGTATACTAAATTTTTAAATGAAGACCAACTGTAGGACACTTGCAACATTATAAATTTTCCTCTCTTATAAATGTTATATCCTAATAAAAAGTTTATGGTTTGCTTGTCCATTACAGGCAAGATCACCAAGCATTTGAAGATTTTACTGTGGTTCTATTACATGCTTTGCAAAAGCAGGCACTTAACATACAATCACATCCTGATCTGCCATCCCTTGCTGCAAACTTCTTCTACCTAGAACTACAATTATTACAAATGCAGGAGGAATGATTTACCTTAGTTCTACTGCTGCTGTGTGAGCCATTATGTGAGAACTGCTTCCGGACTTACTTGTTTCAGCTCTGTGGTGACCAGCTTTGGCAATGGCACGACACTCTGGGGCTTCCCACCGGCCTAACAATAGGTCAAATTACACACTGTTAAGGAACAGTTGAAATGTGCCTTACTACAACTGACTAAAATTGTAGCATGGGGCAATTTTTTATTTTTAAACTGATGGATTCAGTCTTTCACCAGCAAATAAAGCACTTTAGAAGAATTAATCTAGCAGGTAGATAACCAGCAATTATTTACCTGCATCTGAAATTAAGCCATACCACAGCAAAGGTTCTGACTTGCCCAAATAATCTTTCTGAATAGGTAACAAGAATACAGCTCAGCTCTGCATTCTGGTCATTTAACAAATTCCTCCCATGAAATTCTCTGCTATAAAAAGTAGCAGCTACAGTGCAAGTGAACTTGCAAGAAGCAAATCTGGGTATCCTTACACTAACTCATGAACGATCAACTCAGGTGCCCAATATAAACAGATAACATTAGTGGCTGACCTGCTGAATAGTTCAATTTATGCGGTCTGGAACTGCAGCACTCCACCTGGTAGGCTGTATGAGACTTACCAGCTAGGGGTGAGGGTACGTGTTTGCCTGAGGTAGGCTGCTTTGCATGAGATTAACAAATTGCCCACTTCAGCATTGCCCAGACCAGACCTTCAACCTAGCCTAAGTGAACAGCGCTATGCTACCTGCGTGAGCGTCTATTCACAAAGGAGGAATTTAGTATCTTTTTGCCTCTCAAATGTAAGTGCACTTAAATCTGTTCCTGTAAAGCAGAATAAAACAATAAAACAGCAGAACAGAATCAACAGTACTTGGAAATAGCAACAGTTTTAGAATTACATATTCATACAAAAAAAGGCTTAATTGTAGGAAGTAATTTTATTTACAGGAATAGTTACTTTACAGTTTTACAAAGCAGACATAATTCTTCTCAGAATAAAGTATCAAACCAGTGACAGACTTAGCACTGTCTAAATACAGTTTATTCCAAAAAGAAATCTACAGCAATTAGACTAAATCATACCAATCACATAATAAAATGCTGTCCCTTGCAACTACAACAGTATAAAAATACTTTTTAATTAGTCATTATCTAGTAGATTAAGCATCTGCTATACTTCTTTCTTCTTGAGTATTAGTGGACCTATATTATCTCCTGTTAATTCATTGTGCTTGTTGTGGGAGCCATCACAGACAGGGAACTGGAAGAAAACAGAAATGAGGAATTAGCATAACTCTACAAAAATTGCATAGGGATTTTTATATTTCTTCCTATGCCAAGAGCACTTTGACAATGTCACTAGTTCCTACTACTACATCCTGTTTCAATATCAAATTCCCTATCTCCTAAGACAGAGGACACATTACACTGCTAACAGGTAACTAAGTTTGTGGGGTCCTAAAATAGCTGTTCATAGACACAAAGTTAGGGACAAAGCCTTTTTGCATGAAAAGACAGCAAGCAAAGCAGCCATCACAGTCACAAATGGCTTAAGGTTTATTGTGGAACTAGTAAAAGTGCTCTTTATAGATTTAATCATTTGCAACCAGAAGATACTGGTTTAAGGAAAGCTGAAGTAACTGCTGAAGTTTACTTCAGTAGTGATTAGTCTGAAGCAAGAATACTTGAGAAGGTTTCTTAGGTCCAGGGCAGATTTGTTTGTTAAAACAAGAAAGTATTCAGTCCAGAGAGGGCAAAACCAGGGTGCAGTCAGCACATTGAAATGAAGTTGAGGCTAGATGAAAAATGTTCATGTACATTCTAGTTGATTTGGGGGATATGGACTACCCCAACTAGTCACCTACCGATGTCTCTGGACCAGATGGGGTTATGCTCTCCCTCACCAACACACGTCCAGCCTTACTTTCATTCTACTATGAACAACTTTCTATGCATTGTTTTTGCAAAACAGTTATCTTACAATTACTTGCAATGTATTTCCAGACATTAAATAAGGGTTGGTTGGTTTCAATCTACTCAGAGGCGGTCACCGTGTAAGCGTTTCTAGAAAAACCCTACTGTGTTTCTTGCAAGTCTCTACAGTTTCTTTCTGCATGTAGACAGGTTTACAGTGGAGAAAAAAATAAGAATTGTGTCATTCTCAAAACTCCAATTCACCACTGAAGCACTGATAGAAATATCCAAGTTTCAATCTCTAATGCTACAGTAGCACAACGTGTCTTACCGTCTTAGAACGCCAACACCTGCAGTAAGCTTTAGTGAGGCACAGATCTTCAATGTTTATTTCATTCACTACTTTTGGATTTTCCTTCTGGATCTTCAGGTTAATCAAGCTGTCCTTCTGTTGTTTCTTCTTGGGGAGGAACGGGCGAATAGCGAGGTAACCGAGCAAGGCCAGCACGCCAAGGAAAGGCAACAACCGCAGCCATTCTGCAACTAAAGACAGGTGGAACTTAGACTGGCTCTTGACACCACTTCAGTATGGTGCAGCATCAGCTACTCTCAAATGACTGAGGCTTAGGGTAGGGAATGGAACTGCTCAGTCAGCAAGGCTCTTGAGGGCAAACCAGACTGTGGGTAAGTCTGAAGAAAGACAGACCCAGGTGAAAACCTGAGCTTTACTGTAGCCAAGGTAAAAAGCTGACTCCTAGAATTTCCTCTTAACACTATAGAAGATGACTCAATGGAAACAAATAAATTGAAAACAAATAAAAGGCATACTGAAATGATGAGCCCTAAAATTACAGGGGTTCTGCTCACCCAAGGTAAACCAGCACAGTGTACTAGCAAACTGGGCATAATCGCAGCAAGTATGTTAAATGTCACTATCTTAACATTCTGTGTATGAAGAATATTCAGCATATTTTATAATTCAATTTTCAATTGGAGGGATTTGATATTTTTGTTTTTCTTAGATTTTTAGCTTCTTGAAGCTTTCCTCATTTTATTTGTTCCAAGGTCTGTTTTTTAAACTTTTGGTAGTAATTATAGAGATTACACAATAAACACTACCAAACCTTCACCTGTCTTTTAGGTTTTATTTTCAGATCTCTGTTTGCTCAGGGATCTGCCACCAATTTCTACAATACACAGAGAAAGTGTCCTGGGATCAGGTAAGTCAAGCCACAGAAAGTTGCCTTCTGCCAAGATGAGGAACTTCTTTTAAGAACAGGTAAGACATTCAGTATCCTCTACAGGCTTATCTGCCTTGCTACATCATTATAAATCTTCCAGACATACTGGTGCGAAGACTTACTGGACTTCGTAATTCATCACCACCTCACTTAAGATCTATATATATTGAAGGTGGATCCACTTTTCCAGCAAAACATGTTGTGACAACACTCCAGTGTGATTTACGTACCACGGTGCAATAAAGGAGAGAGCATTTTTCTAAATTTCTGGAGAATACATTGAATACAATGCACCACGACTGTATAAATGATAAAGGCACTGCAAGAACTTTCACTAGTCTTTCCATACCTGTACTTACAGTGGTCCCTATGCACAATAATTGACAAAATTTGCTAAGAGTTACTGCAAGAGACTAATCCTTCTCTTCCCTCAGTTCCTCCAACAACCTGTAACCCCTAAATAATTAAACAATTAACGCTGAGATGCTTAAACTTTTTCAGTTACACAAAGTACTGAGTTTCCTGGATAGCAGTACTTGTTTGTCTCTTCTATCATTACTGTTCCAGAAGACCATGTCAACAGGAAGCCAAATGCGCTTTCTGACCTTACGTGAAGGACTGACTTGGAACTTACTTTAGAAGAGAGGAAAAACGCTTGGTCACTGAAAAAAAATTTCCAAATTGAGTACCTACCTTGTCTGGTGGCAAAGAGGTGGGTTTCTAAAAAGCTACTCTGATCTCCAAAGACAGAACATACACTCTAACAGGCATAGCATAGCCAGAAGCAGGGCACTTACCAAGTGTGTGATGAATACAACTGGGCTAAAACTGACATACAAAAAGGAAATGTCTCGCATCACAATTAAGCATCATTAACAGAGACCAGCAACTAAGCAGCAAGTGGCATCTCAATACAGCTTGAAACTCACTGATACGACATCAAAATCGGAACAGTAGTCATGTCTATGGGAGGCTCATAACCAGTTGGGTTCATCCAAATGAAACAGGAATATGATAGCTGTAACCTCTTAGAAAGGGAATTAGAAACAAACAGGAATAAGAAGTACAAGGATATTATTTATCATGGTTACTATTTAATATTTGTATTTGCAATAATATCTTTCTACAACTGTAAGCCGCTCTGTGTTTTTGAAGCCATGCATACCTTTCTGAAGCAGATGTAAGGCAATTCACAAGACTCTTTATTTTCGCAGCTGATAACTCAGAATTCAGCAATTACAGTGATTCTGGAGATTCTTTATCAGTTCACATTGTGAACAGAAAGGGACCAGCCAGCCAGCCAGCCAGCTTACATAAATCAAAGCAAGCGGTCCCTGCTTGTCTTTAATCAACTACTCATTTGGTATCTTTCACTTCCTGTGGAAATGACCACAGAATGCAGACCCAAAAGCAGCTTTTTATAGTAACAGCTCAACTGCAAGCCAACCTTTTAACAAGTATTAGCTACCAGTCAAAATGAAGACTGGAACTGTGATTGTATGTTCTCAAAGCTGATGAAATTCCTCACTTACTCAATTACATTATCGTCAGAACTAATAATAACTGTTTTCTGTTGTTTGCTTGGGTCTCTCAAGGGTGTTCTCATTGCCACACAAAACTAAACACAGAGGATTCCACACACCACTTTACTATGCCTATTAGCTTATGAAGGTAGAGAGGTCCTTTTAGCAACAGCACACAAATAAAAAGCCAAAACTATGGGTAGGTTAGCAAGCCACTCTGCAAATGACAATTTCATGATTCAAATGGGTTATGCAGATTCTGTTATCATGGTTTCACCCTTCTTTCCCTCAGTACAGTAAAAGATGATCTAAAAACTGTCCTCTTCTTGCCTAGCAGGTTGTAACATTAAAGTCCCCCTTAACATGTAGGCCACATGTAAGACAGCCCACACAGGACTGTCATGGTTATGGAAAGAGGCGTAACACCAAGATTCTTACATAAACCTTGAAGTTATGACCACATACTAGGTTAAGGTTAATGTCTATGCTGTTTTAATGACATGTACTAGGATAAAAAGCAACACCAGAATGAGACAACACTGTTCATTTCAGTGAACTTGAGAAGGGAAGGGTAAAGCAGCTATGACAAGAAACTGAAAGAGGCTTCTGAGCAGCAGCAGGGTGACAATTTAGATATCCACTTTCAAAACCAAGGTCAAACATTCTTTCCTTCCTCTCTCATTGCTCTCCCCTTCAAGAGTTTTGCACTGGATGTTAACAGTCTCCCTTTCTCCAAGCAAGCAATTTTCCATTCTGATTTTTTGAGATTACAACAGACAATAGGTGTCTCAAGATTTTTGTCAGCACACTATACAATATCCTACATGAAAGGATTCTCCCTGCACTTTTGGTCTGGTGTTTCTACAGCTGATGCACTACATGAACTGAAGTGGCATCAACTGGGAAGCTAATGAAGGTCTACAGAAGCAATAAAAGAGCTAACAAGCAAAGGACTGCACTGCTCCAGATTTGGGTTCTGGCCTGCCTTTGCAAACAAGGTCTATGCTAGCAAGTGTTTTATGGTGCTGGTCCCTAGTAGTCCCATCAGTAGATGCCACCAAAGGACAAATACTGATGCACTTTAAATGTTTTAAAATCAATATTATTTCTCACTTTCCAAAAAGAAGAAAAATGTGTGACATGTTTGATATGCCATTTGCCAAAGAATATGCCCCTCTGTAATTTGTAGTAGTAAACACAAAAAAGAATATTAATCTAGTCTTCTCTACTGTCTAATGGTCTGCAGCATTGGTAATTCAATAGATATGATCCTGTAAGTTGCTGCTACAGAGTAACTCCCAGAGTTGGGAGTCCCCTGCTTTTAAAGGCTTATGACTTTAGGACAGGATAAACCAGACCACTATAATACAGAAGAATCAACACTTGCTAAAGCAATCTGTTTTTTCAGATCAAACTTTAGACTGACAGCAGCTCTGACCGCAGGTAAACACAAGACTCTTCCAATAAGCAATAAGGTTTCAATGACTTTCAATAACTTACGCACTAAGAGAGAATCACTTATTAATTTAGGTGCCTAGGATACGGCATCCTGTGATTCCTTTTTGAAAAGCCTTGCCATGTTGCACTTACCCTATGCCATAACTTTAAGCACCTTGTACAGTTTTGCTGTTTTTTCCTCCATTTTCATTCATATCCACCCTAAGGGGAAAATATATAAGCATGACAGTAGATATTAGCCTAGTCTGACTACTGAAAAAAATTAAAGTGTAAAAATGTTGTATAATTAAAAATACATAGCCACAGAGACATCTCTTTTCAATTTTCAGAGTGTTTAGCACAACACCAGCCAAAGAAACCACTTAAAACTAGTGGCAGTGGATTATTTTTTTTTTTTTTTAACACGTATGCTTCTTAAATCCACCAGGTTTCAAAGCAATTTCTGACTTGGTTCCTTCTTTTGCCTTTGTTTAATGTTTTTGGGACTGACATTTCATATGTATGGTCTCCACTTAAGGTTTCAGTTTTGTCTCTTACCCTCCCTCCAAATTCAAAGCAGTATCTGTCAAGGGGATAAATAACACGACAACAAACCAGCTCTCCCCCACTGATAACTGTATTACAAGAAAAGTCCTGACCAGAGATTTACAGAATAAACTATATTTACTACTACGTAGTGTGAATAAATACAGAGGCTGCACAAATAATCCTGTTATAGAAATGTATGTTTGGACAAGTGAAGCAAGAAGAGATTAAACTCAAGCTTAACAAATTTTAAGTACAACTTGGGGTTAAAAGGGCAATGACTTAAGTGGGAAACTGTCAAATGCTGGAATATGAGAAGCTCCATCGTTCTGTAGCGTACTGTATCCCCTTCCTCCCAGCTTTGTAGCAGCTCAATTTCTATATTTGGTAAATATAATTAACAGCATGCTCTGATGAGAGAGTAGTTGTAGGGAAAGAAGAACGGTTCATTTCAATCAGGTCTTCTTGTTGTGGGAAAGATAATGAGACACTAAGTTTACAAGCAGTATGAATATGCTGGAAAAGTACCCAAACCTGGTTTTGAATAAATTGTGCCTGTTCTACATTGAATCACTTTCCAGCACTATTAAAGTCATATATCTTACTGCTGCAAGATAAACAACTAAAGTTGATTCTGCACTTTGAAGACTTTTTCTGTTTCCTGAGAGTTTCCTTTAGAACATTCCTCTTGTTTATTATCACCCAACTAATTTTGTCATTTGACACTACCTGAGGTTCTACCTGTATTATCACAGATGAGCCTGAGCTCAGACAGCTCCAGTTTGCAAAGCACTGAAATGCACTGAACACAAAGAATTTGCTAGTATTTTATAGAATCATAGAACAGTTTGGATCAGAAGGAGCTTAAAGCTCACCTAGACCCAAGCCCTGTGCCATGGGCAGTGACACCTTCCACTAGAACAGGCTGCTCAAAGCCCCATCCAACCTGACCTTGGGACAGGCCAACCTGCCAGGGACATGGCAACCACAGCTTCTTTGGGCAACCTGTGCCAGTGCCTCATCATCCTCACAGTAGTTTTTTCTTGTGTGACAGTAGTGATTATGTGTAGTTCTTTCACTGTGTGACAGGGCTATGATTAGTAAGTATTTTCACTCCTTCACCCTTAATATACTTATAAAAAATATTAAATAACCCCCCATAACATCGTGTATGTAACAGGTCCCAGAAACAGGTTTGTTTGGTTTTCCTATCCGTACAGACGAGCTCTGTAGCCTTTTAAGCAAATGAAGAGGCAGCGGCTTAGGCCTTCAGCTAGAATCCCATTTTCTTTGCGTGCACAGCTTCAGACTGGCTGATACTTGCACAGAGAGGAATTTTAAGTACAGTGCAAAGAAGCTTGGCCCGAGCGGCCTGGTACGTTTTACTTTACCACTACATTTTACTCTGACGGTTATGATCTACCTCTTAAGATATCTTAAACGTCCTTACGGACAATTTTCCTGCTCGAATAGTTTAACGTTTAGGCTCCCCCTTTCTGTAACTGATTAACGGTTCAGCACGGTCGGGAGAAAGCGAGCAATGTCCGGAGCCAGAAGTGGAAGTCGCAGCCCGCCACGGGACAGCCCCGGGGCATGTGCCGGCAACTCAAGCAGACGCCGGGCTCCGGGCATGAACCGCGCCGTCCAACCCGGCCCCGTCGTGCTCCCCACACCACCCGCGGGGCCAGAGGAGCGGTAAGGAGGTCGGGGCCCCGCCGCTCCCCCCACCTACCTGTGAGGCGGAGAAAGCCGCCGACGCTCTCGGGTAGCGGCAGGCGCTTGAGGTACGCGGGCAGCTGTACCTTGACGATGCGGGCTAAGCTCTCCAGCACCATGGCGGCGACCACGACTGAGGGGATATCGCTCTGTGACTACCAACCGTCCCCCCCACGGCGGCCGGCGCCCTGCACCGCAATGCTCCCGCAGCGCATGCGCCGCCAGAGGTACAGCCGGTTCCTCCCAGCTCGGGCCGCATTTCCGGCGGGCGCTGCGTGGGGAGCGTCACAGCCGGAAGGGGGTGGTGACGGTTGCAGCAGAGCCTGGTAGGCAGTGGGGCCGGGCCGGGGCAGGGTGGGACTGGGAGCCGTTATGGCGCCTCCGGGAGTAAGGTGTCCCTCTGAGGGGAGCGAAGGGGAGCGGAGGGGAGCAGCGCCGTGCCTGCGGGTATGTGGTGCTGTCCGGGCTGGTCCCGTTTGAAGGTACAGCTAGGGAGGTGAGGGAGTGCGGCTTTAATAACGTGTGCCTTAAGTTTTATAGGCTTTATGTAATGTGTCGTCATCCTGTTGTGTTGAAGTTGTGTTTCATGTCGACGGGCTTAAAAACACTGAAGTGAAGGACTGGAAGTTTTTCTTCATGTGGATGTTGTTTTTCATATGGTGTCATAACTCTTTTGAGGTGGGATAATGTGAGTACTGAGAGGATTAATATTACACAAAGAAGCCCATCTGCCTCATGTCTGGTAGTAGTTTGTGCAGAACAAGCTCTGTCTTTGAGCACTTCACTTAGTTTTATTGAATTTTATGTCAAGGAGACTGGTTGTTTTGGCATACAAAATTGCCTTTGTAGCCAGGAGGAGAAAATAGGAAGTATGTATCTATTCCAGGTCAATTTAGATAATCTAGCCAGACCTGAAGACTCTTGCATTAGTCCTTTGGTCACGAGTACAGCACCATTTGGTTCAAGATTCTTTCCTACTGTGGGTAATCCATCCAGTGCTGATAGCATATAGCACAGAGCATGACTATCTTCAGGAAAGCCGAAGCAGAAGACACATTTCCTTATGTGATTTTGACAGGAATACAGCTGTTCTTCACTGTATGGAAACTGCGCCATATCTGCCTGTATCAGCTGTGCACTTTCCGTGCCATCCCAGAATTAAGAAGTTTGGGGATAAGTTAATAGGGTTCAGCAAAGCAATGAAAGAGTAATATAGGTATTTATTGAGTCAGATGAACTCACTGGTTTGTCTTTGGATGAATCTACTTACAGTCGTGTTTGCCTTGTATTGACTAAGATAAATGCAGTGCTACATCTCTTTTACTGGTTTGCTTTAATAACTGATTCAGGACAATCTTAACCAAAAGTTAAAATCACCATAAAGAGCTAAGGTAAAAGCTCCAAATACTGAAAGCTAGGTTTGAGACAAACAAATCCACCTTGTTTGTGCTTCTTGTCTGAATAATACTGTGACCTTACATTAACATTTCCTGATGAATCATCTTACTTAGCTAGCAAGAATATTCCTGTGATCTCAGAGTATCTTAGTTCCCTACCTCACCTAAGTTTATCCTTGTAATGACTATGTCTGATGTCCTAAGATGATTCCTTCTGGTGTAGGCAAATGCCTGCTATTAGACAAGATAATGAAAGAGCAGAATGCTCAAAATGCAGAATAATCACTCTGTAAAGATTACACATCAGATGTCATGATGTAACCTTGTTTGTGAAACTTGCTGAGGGAAGAATATATATAGCTGAAGATATATAAGGTAAATCCTCCAGCTCTGAATCAGTTTCACACTGAAGTTGAGAGCCTCTGTCCTTGCCACCTCCTCCCTTTCTTCTGCTGTTTCAGCCTTCTCTGGATGCTAGCCATGATACTGGGAGCTCAGCTGACATATCACTGAAGCTCCTGAGCCCCACTGTGCTGCTTTTGATCAGTGCTCCACTCAGCACACTGCTAGGCAATCTGCACATATTGCAGAGAGGAGCCATTCTCACTGCCTCGCCTGTCTGCATAGGTATCAGTTGACATGAGCCATGAATGGTTTTCATATATGGAAGGCTGAAGTCATAAATAATGGAAAAACTATAAAGAAAATTAAGCCTGAATGAGATTGTTAACTTTAGGGGAGGCAAAAGATGGTATTTTGAAAAACAGTTTCAACTGGAGCATAGGAGATGTATGCTCACTGTCCAACTTGGCTGCATACTTCTTGTTTCACTTAAGGGGGAAAATGTCAGCTGCAGGCTTGCTCGGTCCTGCAGAAGAAAAACAGGATTTTACACAGTAGTCCCATCTTCAGGAACCACGTTATGGGGTCAGATCAGTCAACATCAGGAGGTTAACACCTTATGTGGACATTCTTATTCCACAGGCAGATTGCTTCTTCAGGATTTTGTCAGCATCCTTTTCAACTTTGCCTCAAATCTCATTACTGTTGGGTATCTGGAAAGTTTTCTGCCTTTTTGGGGGGAGAGTAATATGCAACAATTCATTCTTGCATATTTAGATTCAGTTTGGAAACTGTTAAAAAGTAGAGATTGCCTCTGTTTCATGCTGAATTTGTCAACTGAAACTCTGGTATTGTGTAGGACATACAGAAGTCATTGTAATAAAAATGACAGCACAAAACCCCCAAGCATCAATACTTGAACAAAACCTAGGTCATCAATACTGGAATAAGATTATTACTTTCAGCAGTAAGTATTCTCTATCACTGGAATTTTTCATCTAGCAAGAAATGCTCCAGATGAGATGGAGCATGGAGTCCACATGTAGAGATCTACAGATCTGCATAGTGCTAGCTCGGGTCTTTTGCATGGAAGTCCCAAAGCACAGCCCAAAAGAGGACCAGCCCAGTTACCTTACTACTACACATGCTTTGACAAGAATGGTAGAAAATCTTGTGGTGCAGATGCAGATCATGCTTGGCAGAATAAATTCATGTCACTATAGTACATCTGAACTGGTCCAGCTTGCAGTGGAGTGGCTGGTCCTGGTCCAGCAGATTGAGCATAGGTGAAAAGAAGGTGGTTGTGTTCCTCCTTGTTACCCTTCAAAAATCACTTGATTTTCCTGTGCCTTTAATTGAGCTGTAAAATGAGATAATACTGCTCTGTTTGGAACACTAAGAGGAAAAGAATATTTATAAATTATTTTATTTTACCAAGTACACCCAGTAAGGATAAAAGATGAAAGGTTCTGAGGCAGCAGATGCGCAGTCTTTCCATCTCTAAAACAAGCCTAAATAGCATAATAATTTGCTCAGCACTCTTTCGTGGTAATGAGGTTTTCTATCAACAGGACATCTTATATTCTTAAAACCATTTTCTTGGAATTGGCACTGCTGTATTCCATGCCTGGAATAATCTCTGCAGCAGGCAAAAAGCACTGTTGTCAACTAAAACTGTCCTGTCACCAGAGGGCTGGCTTGTGTAATCAGCAAACACAAGCTTCTGTCTAGGAAGAAGCTAGCTCTCTCCCTTTGTATTTGATTCATTTCACAATGGGCTTTGATTTGCTGCTCTCCCTGATGTAGGCAAAGATCTCCCTCTCTTCCAGTTCCCCAAAAGTAAGCAAAATCATTGCACCCCAGAAGGGCTGTAGGAGCTGCGATTTGTGTCATAGGGTAGCTCCAGCTCCATCAGTTAGTTATGCAGCACTTTCAACATCCAACTATAAAATGATTGAATCTCAAAAAAAAAAAGTAGTCTGGCTTAAAAACATAAACCTTAAGACTGTATATATAAGGTTACTTTCCTGTCTTTTATGCTTAAACAAGTTGCAATTGCATTGCATGAAGGTTAAGGTTTCATTTCTTATTTTTACATCCAGAAGCTTAATTGCCTTTGGAAGAAAGTGGAGATTGTCATGCGTTCACTTAACTCTGAAACCTGGCACCTTAGGTGACTTCTGCTGGTGTTTATTGAAAATACCTAGTGTTCTGTGGTAGGCAGAGTATTTGAGAGAAAAATTAGTAAAGGAAACAAATCACACTTATAATAGAATTAATAGGGTCATTTTGTATAGCATAACTGGAGTGTTGGAACTAGATGATCTTTAAGGTCCTTTCCAACCCAAACCACTCTGACTCCATGATATTACCTTCTAATCTAACGAACGTCCAGGAATTTTAGAATGTAACTGTTACATTTTGAAAGCAGGTGCTAGGGTAATTACTTAAGTAACTGCAGTGTCCTACTAATAGCATGTATAATTGTTGAATTCCCTGTGTCTTGCTATTTATTGTCACAGATTGTAGTAAATTCATTTGTGGAAAACAGTGAATACAGGAATGTAAAGCGAAATGGCAAGATTTCTAAGAATTGGATCAAGTTCTGACATGGCAACTTTATGTATGACAGAACAGAGCAGTAGACACAGGTTTTATTTATTCAAGAAAAATACCATGCTTTGATCTCTCAGCAACAGGTTTAACTTTAAAACAGTAGGTCTTCATTATTTTTTCTGACTAGTACTGCCAGGAAGTGGGAAATGTTACACAAGTTATGTATGGAACAAAGTTGAGGAACTTCCGAACTCAAGAAAGAGGAGGTGTATTCAGTGCTAAATTCTGAGATATCCCCAGATAAAATTCAGTTACTTTATACTTACATTGTATGTTTTCTCCAGGCTGGAACTGTCTTTTTATGCAACGGTTAGCACTGGTCCACAGTAGCGGTTTCTACAGCTACTGTATTTGCAGAAATATCACAAACTGTGAATATTCACTTGGTTACACTCAGTTACTGATTTCAACTGCCTTTATTTAAAGCATAGAAAGTAACAAACTGCGTGACATGAAGCTATTGTAGGTAACATCAGTCAGCTAACAGCAATGATGCTCAAGAAAGCACACAGTAAATGTAATATTGCAATGAGTTTTAAATTTTGACCCACTGCATGAATCATCCAGTCTTTTAGAATCATAGGATGGTTAGGGTTGGAAAGGACCTTAAGGTCACCTAGTTCCGACCCCCCTGCCATGGGCATGACACGTCCCACTAGGTATCAAGCCTATGTCAGCCTGTCCTTGAACACTGCCAGGGATGGGGCATTCACTGCATCCTTGGGCAGCCTGTTCCAGTGCCTCACCACCCTCACAGTAAAGAATTTCTTCCTTATAACTAACTTAAATCTCTCCGATATGTACTGCTTATTAGGATCCAGACTGATCTGATCGCTGGTCACATACAGACTTGCGCAGATTTGGAACTTAATTGGCTTCCAGGGAGTTGCTAATTCACAACAGTTTTACTCAGATCAGAACAAATATCCTTAGGGTTCACTAATGTGTTCATAGAAGGCCAGATACATTACTGATTTGTGTCAGGTTCTGCCTGGTTTGTTGCAATAAAGCAGGCTGCAAAATCACCAGATTATCCCCTGGGAGGAAGCCACAGTGATGGAAAACAGATACATCCTCCTCTACAATGAAGGACCTATGGAGGACAAAGCTGACATAATCTAGGAAGTGCATGCTGCTAAATGAACATACGTGAAATAAAACCACTATCAAAACACTACAAGCTGCTCTCTTATGATGGGAATTCCAGGGGAAAGAAGCTATTTATATGTCAATATATTCTCAGCAGAAGACCACCTACCATTCCGTTTTAAACTGCATTGATCTTTGCTGTCAGTATGACTGTATATCCTTGACCAGGCAACTAAGGGTATATTCGTCCCCTTAGTACTTTAATCCCTTGGCATAATAGCTGTCACTGAAAGCTGTTTCCTTCATTTTGGAAGGCAAAGGTGAGAATGCCACAAGACTAAGTCCTGTGATGCAATGTGCATTCATTGGCAGGGGCTAATTATAGCACAGAATAACTACCAGCTTCCTCTGCCGAGGACAGAGTACATGATCTCTGCAATATGACTGCACTCTGCTCTTAAGTTCTTCCTGTGTCACGACACTACTGACACCACAGCAAAACAGCAGTTTGTCATTCCTTCCCAGGCTGCTCTGTAACAACAGTGATGTGGAGATTTCTGAGCCTGTCTCTCCTCTTTTCAAGGTTAGACAGGTGTGGCATTGACAGTAATGCACAGTTCTTCTCTGTCGTCTCGCAAGAATAAAGAGGAGCAATAAAAGAACAAACTCAACCCCCCAAAATATCATGCCTTTTGAATTTCGGAAAACAAACATATATATATATATATAATGGATGGAGAGGAAAGCAGGGAAAAAGTGGCTATCTTGATTCCAAGGCAATGACATGGAATAGTACTACAGCAGGTAAAAAAGGTTAATATAGCCTCTTTAATGCCTAGCTTAGTAATGCTTTTTATTTTCTATTTTTTCTGGGCTCTTCTTGTCCTCTGGACTGCAGGTTAACTATAGCACAGTGTGCTTCCAGACCCAGGTAGTTGGCTATTCCCTAGAAGATGTGTAAGTTACTTCTTTGCTTTACTTGTCAAGATATTGCCAGAATTTTATAGAAATTCTGTACTTCACACCGGTACAGGCAGCTGGAAGGTCTGGAAATACTTCTTTGAAATCAGTTTCTTTTTTCCCTTTGAATCATCAGAGAAACCAACCAGCACAAAAAGTAGGATATAAACATAGCACCTCAAAGCTTACGAAGCTTACTTTACCAGAAATGTAAGCCTAATGACTGTGAAAGGTGAAAATTATATTAAAAATAAATACATGGTAATTAAGAGGCATTCATCAGCATGCTAGGGGAGTGGTTTTGGAAACCAGTAAAAGATCCTAGTCGTTTATTGAAAATAAGTGTTGCCATAGATGTCTATAGTTAATTTATTAAGATGCTGGAGAACGTTTTAACCTCCTTCACCAAGAGGAATTTATTTTTATATTTTTTTCTTTTTTTACACTTTTATGTGAGTTATTTTGACAGCTCCAGGGCAAGAAATGTTGTCATTATTGAGAAAATGAGTATGGTAGAAGTGAGTGCCAAACATAGTCCTTCAAATTGCCTGTCCAATATGATTTGATACTGTCAAATATCCCGAATGATGTAAGGGTAGGTGTGTAAATTAGTTTCCAAGTTCCTGAGTCCTCCATGCCTAATTGCAGCAGTGTTTGTATTTCTAATATGGGAGCTAAACTGAGATCGTAAAATCATTTAGTATAGGCAACAAATAGGAAGAGCAGACTAAGAAATCACCTTTTTTTTTGCTGGTAACTTGAATTTAAATTGCTGTTACTGACAAGAGTAGCATCTTGGATCCCACTGTCCTTAAGCCAGTGTTTTTTGAGTTGGTTTTCTTTTTCAAGCTGAAAATTGCAAAAAAAAAAAAAAAAGTTTCAACCCTCATTGTCTTTATAAAACTAGATTGATACCTGCTTGTAAAAGTGACAAATGTATGTAATATTTCTTGAAAGGCTGAAAAGCATGCTGACCTTGAAGAACAGAAGTCACCAGGAGCACAGAAACTAGGTTGCCTTTGCTTTATAATTTGCACAGTTTTCAACAACTTGCCAACACCTGCCTGTGATTCATGACTACTGTGTGTGTCACGACCCACTCTTTTAGCAACAGTGCCCTGATCCATCCCCCTTAACCATAATGATGAATAGTGTAATAACTGGCTAATTTCAGTATTGGTGATTTACAGTCATCAACAGTATTTCCCAAATTACAACATGACAGCAAACAAGAGTAATATTCCTTCTAAGAGATATATTTGCCTGTAATTACCTGAATACTTGAGGTCTAAGCGAGCTCTTGGACGTCTTTTGGTTAACTGGGACATACCAAAACTGGAAAGATGAGCCAAATCTTTAAGGATGAGGTTGTTCAAAAGGTCAAAAAGAAAAGTAAAATGACTGCTAGTACCACATGATAGTTAGCTAATTAAATCCATTGTCTAAATGCACAGCATATACTCCTGCCAGTTCAAAGACAAACAAAACAAAAAAACACTGAAATATTTCGGTGGACTTTCTTATTTACTCAATTCTGTATTTTAAATTAATTCAATAGAGTGTCAAACAATTAAACCACAGCAATTTACAAGACTGTAATAATTTCCCCAGGGAAAGAACATTATTTTATATAAGACAGGGGGGAGAGGGAAGAGAATGTTTTACAAGGAAAAAAAGCCTCAAAATGAAGTGACAAAATCAGCTTCCTGCCTTTGCTTGAAGTGTCATATTTATTTAGCTACAAATATGTGAAGGATTCACCAACAGGACTGCCCCAGAAGAGGGAATAGCCAAGAAGTGTACCTTGCTGTGGGCTATTTGGGATGTCAGTAGTTCAAAGGGCTTCTAACCCAGCGAGGGTCACTGTCCCAGGTGTTCTAGAAACACCGGCCGATCTCTGTAGGGAAACCTCCCAAGACAAAAGGTGGCTGTAAAATACTTCAATATAAGGTACCCCATCAGTGTCTTGATTAGCTCAGGCTAACTATTTCCCTGTAATACTAATCAAACAGTGGAAATTGTTTTTAGCATGCCGCAGGCCGTGTGCAAGGATGCTGTGCAGCATGTTGTGAAGTCTGAGCAGCCTTGCCTATACTAGGGAGCCTGTAAAATATGTTAGCTATCCTTACTAACTTTAAGCCTTAACATTTTATCTGGGTTAGCAGCTTCTATAGTGTATTAGGTACACTGGTCAAATAATTTGTTGAACCCAAGACTCCTCAAAGGTTGAGTACATCTGCATCCTGGATCAAGCATTGGAGGAGCAACTGAATCTGGATGGTCCAAATCTGACTAGTAATAAGTTACGTCAAAGTATTAAACAGATGTATCTTGAAAGTGCCTCACGGAGTCCTCTGATGTGTGCTTTAGTAAACACAGTGGGCCAAATTAAGTACTGCTGAAAACTGCTGTAAGAGCTTGGTCATTTTCAGTAACAGTGTAACTCCTACAGACTTAGTATGCAGTCTGATCACAGCCCAAGGGGTCAAAAAACAGGTATAACAAGGAAAAGCAACCACCTCTAAAGGGATGGGTGAAAGTAGGTCACCATTAAACACCTTTTTGAAGAGACCTCCAATGGATGTGTCCTGGCCTACCAAAACTACTGGTTTGCTCCAGAGAGGTGTTCCACCTGCTGAATTCAGCCTGTGTTATCTTATTTTAGTAACTGTGATTAATTATGCTGCCCTTCACACCCCTATTTTAAGATGCTATTTTGCCACATATGTTTAAATTATCTATGTTTATTCAGGAATGTAAAGAATTCATCTGAAAGAAGAAAACAAAGACAGTAACTGCATGCCAACAAAAGTTTTCATTTTTCAAAGTCGGCACTGCAATTATGCTGTGCACGTGCTCATCTGACTTTCATGCTTCGATATCCATAGAGCTGAATCAGCACAGAAAATGAACATTCTTGTTGACGCAAACTGCTGCTGACTTGAGAGGAATATCTTTTTCATTTAGATCAAATGGCAGTTTTGCTGGGAAAAAAAATGAATGCTCTGTATGAATAGTAATAAATATCCTGCAGCAGTTTTCAGAGATTTCGTTGTTTAGGCCTGTGAAAATAGCATCATGCATTTTATGTTGTCAAAACTTTCTTCTTGTCAAATAGCTCTTATTTTCTGTAAGGATCTCAAAAGAAAAGAAAAATCTTCTGTAACTGAAAGAAAACTATGCTGTCACTATGAGGCTAAACAGTGAAGTGCAGAACAAAATCCTGACGACTGGAAGATTTTGTGGGGAACTTTTGTCTGCTGATGTCAATGTAAGTTACTGAAGTATTTTATATCCTTGCAAATCCCACATGACCTCGTCCAAGCTGCGGAACCTTAGCATTATGCAACAAAGCGCTCAAGCTTTTCACTGAGACTCATATGTGGACGTAAACATTAGGTCTTACAACTCTTTACATAAAGCAGCAACAGCGTAAAATGGATTAATGTAGGGACCTGGTGTCTTGCCCCATGACCTAGCAGCGAAACAAAAGAGTACACCTATACAAAACAAACATGTGGAATAGCTTATGAATTATTTCAGTGAGAATGTCAGAGAAGCTGTTGAAGAAACAATGGAGATGAATAATTGCCAAGTTAGAATATTGAGACAAAGTTACTTTTTATCTAATATTCCTTAGCTAACTGCCACCCAACATACTGATGTTGGGCTGGACTCCAGATGTGGAAGGATTTTGCTGCCTCTTCTTAACAGAAGGAGTGATATCGCCCCAGTGTAAAAGCCAGAGAACTGAGCGCACAGTACTAAGGCTGTAACTGTGATCTTGCTGTCCTTCTTGAAGGGGAGAAGCCCCAGCTACGCAGGAAGGGCTGCTGGCCTGTCATATTTAAAGCACAGATCAGGTAGAACTCAGTGACATCCCTAAACCTGTTTTTCTTCCACTGTCATGTAATGGCATGTGGGTTAGCAAATTCAGCTTTTTTATTTCTTGTGTTAAAAAAGCTGATGGAACAGTCTTATCAGCTTTCTTCTGTGATCTTACTGTTTGTGGTCTGCATTGAATCAAAAGGGCCCCAATAGGATGAGTTTTGGCCAGATTAAAGAGGGATTTGACTGCAAGCATGATTTATGATAATTAAAGGAAAAACAAGTTGGACAGGGTGCTGAAATTTGAGGCCCGGTAATACACGCAAACAGGGGGAAGCTGTTGTTGTTCATCTTCATGGCACTTTGTTTTCCAGCAGCAAAAGCTGTTGTGTTTTGTCTCCTCCAAACAAGCACTAATAATGATCTACTGGATGGATTAGTAAGAGTGTCTTGTCTTTGCTGAAGTAATTTTTTTTCTTAGCTTTTTTTCTTAGCACACTTTGCATCTTGTTTCTCTCTTTCCTCTCTGTTTTTTAAAGCATCCTGTATGGAAAGCTGCTTAGTGTCCAGGGTGCTTGGTTGCTCTAGCTGTTTTGAAGACAGGTCAAATAGCATGCTCAGAATGTAGAAAAAGCTGCTCTGGTGCAAGTGGAAGAGAAAACCTGACATTCATGTGTGAGCATACTACACTAACCTTCAAACTAAGGCTGGTCTGCTCCTCCCTCAAGCCCTCTTGAAGCTGAAGTGCTACGACAGCATATCAAGGCAATCTCCACTCATGCTTGCTCTGCTGGACCATCACAAAGCAGCTGAAATGTACTAGCCAGTTCAGCCTTTGACAGGTTATTGGCCAAGTGGCTGCACAGGACTCTGCAACGCCATACTTGATAAAGAAAACAAAATTCAAGGAGGGAGGTCAAGTGAGCTGGTCTGTTCTCAGTACTTCTGTGCAAACTGAAGTACTGAGCTATTTCGCAGAATAAACCACTGAACATCTAACCAACTTTACTACCGTATGAGGATTAGACATGGTAATACCTCTCTTCAGCCGCTTCTGAGGATTAGCTTCAAAAATCAAATTAAAATGAGGCAAACCCAAATAGACTGGGTAGTTCCACAATAAGGTGCAATGCTCATATTCAGTAACCATCATCTGTGCCTCTTGCATCTAATATTACTGTGTGCAAGTAGCATTATAGTACACTTGCTGTGTGTGGTAAAGGTGAGAAACTCTTTGTGTATGGCCCATTAGTATATTAAGGTCATGAGGCCTTAACTGCCTGAGTATTTCTGCTGAAGTAAAAGATCTATTTGAGTTTGTTTATTTCCAGACACCGAGGGGGAAATACATGATTGTTACCTCACCTTTCTGAGGAAAAAAGAAGCGAGAGCGAGCAGCAGAATGTTACCCAAGCAGGACTGTGTGCTGTGACTTGCAGAAGTGGCCACAGAATTGTGAGCGTGCGTCTTGTTTGTCACTCCTACACAAGTCAATATGCTTTATTCTTTTTCTCAAGTACATTTAAAGATAAATGTTTAAATTGATGGATTTGGTTTAAAAGAAACAACCAGTGAGTGTAATAAAGTGTTTGTCTAAAAAGGTACACTGGACCAAAACATGCAAACCCAGTTCTGAGCAATGGCTAGAAACAAGAGCTATCCCAATACATTTTAAATTCTCTTTGGAGTCAAATGCTAATAACAGATACTGCTTTTAACATGTAACTGTTGAAAGGCACACAAACAGAACTTGATTTACCAGATTAACAATTCCTGTTGTCTAAAATTAGCAGGGAAAATTACACACTGTCAACAGTATGTTTGTGCTGTCCTGCATTGCTTTCATTATACAGTAAAATGTGAATCCCAAGCCAAATCAAAACTTTTTAATAGTCATATTAAGATGTCATTAATCTCAAATAATAATTAAAAGTGTAGAACTAGAATACTGTTAAGTACCTAAATCTCCTGAGATGACAAAAATGAAAAAGTTCAGGAAGTTTGTAACCAATTTACAAGGCAGAGGAATATGTCTGTGACAGACACACTGTTGATCTGGAGCAGTTTAACAGCAGTTGCAACCTAAAGCAGGCAAGAAACAGCAAGGTGATTTTCAGCAATATGCTTGATTAAGATGATAAGAACATTAATGGATAGTTTGGGACTGCTGTTCCCAAATATGACACTCAGTGCAACTAAAATAATAAGCAGAAAATGAAGACAAGGAAGTACTAGGAATGGTTTAGGTGACCACAGAAAGATAACTGGACATTATAAGTATATGGCATTGCTTTCTTTCCCACCTTTACATGATATGAATGCTCAAAAACTATGATGGTCCTACTACAGTGCTATTTGTAAAATAAATAAAGCATTGCTTCTGTAATTCACTGGTGGCTACTCTCAAGCTTCATACTGAAAACATTGTTACACAATCAGGTTTTCTGAACATGCTGCTTTCACCAGACAATAATTACCAGCCTAGATAGCAAGAACACAGTAGCACAATAAAGGCACTATAATGAATGCAAACTGTTCAGTAAAGTCGATGTAGCTAATTACGTATCCATACTCCCTGGATAGCAAATGCCATGTTTATTAACACGATGCATCTATCCCCTTGTTGCAGCAGAAGGGCAACCTGGCATCCGTTCTCTGCCTGTTACGTTACAGAAGCAGAGGGGGATTCCTTCCCCTTACACATATACACAGCTATACATAAACCTACACAATTTATTACCGTGAGAAAAGAGCCCAGGGGAGAACAGTTTTAAGTAATATTTGGTGACCCTGGCCCCTGCGCTGGCAGCCTGTTGCTGCATCTTCCCTTTGGTCGTCTTTCTCCCTAGACTGAGAAACTTGGTGTGCTTTACTTGTCAGTGCTGGTATGCTCTCTTAAACCAAAGCGTCCAGGCCCGTTACCATCAGGCCAACCCTGCGCTCCTCCCCGATACTGCCGCTCCCCCAGGCCAGAGCAGGCCTTTTGCTGAAGCACCGGCACTGCACCGATGGCTGCAAACCCCGGGGCTTTAGGGCTCCGTCGAGGCGCACCGCCGAGCCCCAGCGGCGCGGGTGCGAAGGTGCCGGCGTTTCTTCTCTCGAGGCCGATGGAACGCCCCAGCCTCGCTCCTTGCCGCGCCACTGCAGAAGCAATCCCTTCCAACTGCCCACCGATCAGCCACACGGACACCGAGTTTGGCGAAGGGGTAGGGCCCGCAGCAGGCGTCTCCAACACCTAGCACGGTACAGGCGATGCTCGGCACCCAGCACGGTCCGACCGGAGGCAGGCCGCG